>NC_079323.1:21186618-22386618 GCF_029931775.1 Euleptes europaea | reverse complement strand
ATGGGGCCTTTTCGTCCCATAGTGAGGCTGCGCCTGCTAAAAAGCAGGCACAGCCTTGTTCTTCTCCGCGCCGGCATTCCCGGGGCGAAAGAGGACAGGAGGCTGCCTAACAGCAGCTCCTCACCTGGGACGCCGGGACGCCTCTCAGGACGCCAGCACGGGCCTTTACACTGGTGGGAAGCCAGTGGAAAGCCCCATCGGCGTCCCGGGGTGGGGCAGCCATGGCTGCACCCAAGGACTGGCATCCAGACCTTCCCACCGGCATTGGGGCCTCTAACGCCAGCATAAGTTGCCCGGAAGCCGGCACGGGGACCCTGAATGCCGGCGCAGCTCCTTCCTGGCCTCCTAAGGGCTTTCGTCCTTCAGGCTCAGGAATGGGCTGTATGTCTTTCCTTTGCATGGTGTGTTTGGGTCACAAGTGCTCAAACCGTGGCCAACATCAGACCAACTTGAAAATAAACTATGCTGCTTTCAGAAAGTAGGAAATAAAAATCTCCTTTTGCATCCCTGCTTTTGTATCCCTGGACACGCATCCATACTATGTCTGTGGAATAGGCTGCTTTCCACTGCTGCTGGAGAACGGGAAAAGGCCATGTTCCCTAACTCTGTGGTTTGATAACTTGTGACATCCTATACCCCTGAAAGCAAATAGTAACTTTGTGAACACAGTCTTCCTGCAGATCCCTCACATCTCTGATTTTTTCCTTTGCTGCCTTGATAATAAAACTACCTCAAGTGAAAGTCAAAAGTTGACCATATATTGTGTCTTCAACTAAATGTTTTGAATGGTGCCGGGAGCGACTACTCAGAGTTCAGTCTTTCCATCTCACCATTTCCTACAGACCTGAACCTAGTTATAGTAGCAAAACTGGGACATCTGTTATTCTTGGCTTAGACAATAGATGTGAATTCCAGATATGATGGATACTTGGCCTGCTGCGCAAGGCAACAGAAGGGTATTTAGTAGCCTCTGATAAGGGATTAACCCTTTTGTTCGAACACATGCACAATGCTTTGATAAAGCATTTTTTTCCAGGGCTGACAGAAGTGGAGTGGTGCTGCTCTTTGATTTCATTTAGCTGGCTTCGTCCTTTTTGTGCCAATCAGTGTACAGCCCCTCTAAGGCAACAAAGCAACACGCTGCTGAAAAATTCCTCCAGACATAAAACTCCCTTGTGCTGTCCCTGTGGCACTCTCTATAGTAAGCAGGCGACCATACGTTTTATTATACATCTGCACCTGACAAATTTCTTCTTGCCACTACACAGGTTGATACAGAAGATCAGTCTGCCCCAGAGTAGTTTGGTTGTCTGAATGGTCTCATGGAAACTTTCATACTAGTCTTCTGATTTCGGTTCCTCTTCCTTTTTTTCCTCCCCTCTTTGTTTTCTTCCTACCTTTCTCCTTTTCCCTTCCATCACTTCTCATACATTTATGGGCCACCAATAGGGTTGCCAAGTGCCAGATGGTGGCGGGCAAACCCCCACCAATCCACCTGGCTGCCCGCTGACCAGCTGAGGGTCGACGGGCAATCTGTGCAGGCAGGGACAGGTCACTTCCGGTTCACACCCGGAAGTGCTGCATTGCAAAGGGCCAGTTTCCACTCAAACTCCCGGTTTGAGTGGTAAAGGCCTGTTGCGATTCAGCACTTCCGGGTGTAAAACGTATCACAAGGGGCCGTTTACCACTCAAACTTGGAGTTTGAGTGGTAAACAGCCCCTTGTGAAGCGTTTTACACACAGAAGTGCCTTATCGCAACAGGCCTTTACCACTCAAACTGGGAGTTTGAGTGGAAACTGGCCATTTGCAATGCAGCACTTCCAGGTGTAAACCAGAAATGATGAAGCACTTCTGGGCGCGCGCAACCCACCCACCCCCTCCACTCCAAAAACCTCCTGCCGAAGAAGGGGGACCTGGTAAGCCTAGCCACCGAGCTCCTCTCTAGGAGTAGGAAGGGCCCATTATCTTTTTTAAATTTTCTCCTTGTATTCCTGGAATGTTCCGCTGCTGCTGTTTGCAGATGTGTAGTTTGCTGGAAAATGCTTACAAGCTAGTGCTTGCTCATTGATATATCTGCTGGCCAGAGAGAGTATCAATCCTAACCCTCGCAACTGGCAACTGATCTACTTTTCCACTCAGCAACAATTGCATGATCTGAAGTTAGGTCTACTTTAGTCACCCTAACAGCTAGGACTGTCAAAAGGCCTGGAGATAAGTCCCTTGAATAGAGGCTTAATGAGTAGAAATGGATATCTGAAGTTTTCTCCTGCACACAGGTAAATAACATCACCTGGTAAACGACATCCCATTAAGCCTCTATTCAAGGAACAGGACATTTCCCCTCCAGCCCTGCTGGCAACCCTGTGGTGAGTTTAGATGTCCTTTTTTAGAAAGGAACTGATGACCCAGAGTGAAATTTCCATACTTCGTGTGCACTTGCCCACATGGTGAAAAAAGACCACAGAAAAGAGACTATCAATTCCATAACTATGGTGGACAGTTACAGGAGCTAGTAACCACAAAAGATTTTTATTTGTAGTGAGAATTCCTGTACATAGGGAGCAATCCAAAGCAGGTCTGATCAGAAGTAAGCCCCATGTTATTCAGTGGGGCACCCACTAGGGTTGCCAACCTCCAGGTGGGGCCTGGAGCTCTCCTGGAATTACAGTTGATCTCCAGATTACAGAGATCAGTTCAACTGGAGAAAATGGCTCTTTTGGAGGGTGGACTCCATGGTCCCTTCCATCCCCAACCCCTGCCCTCCCCATGTTCTACGCCCAAATTTCTAGGTGTTTTCCAGCCTGGAGTTGGGAACCCTAGCTTACTCGCAGGAAAATGTCCTTAGTATGGCAACCAAAAAACAGCATGTAAATTTTTAAAGCAAGGTTGGGAGGAAATCATAAAGGGGGAGGGGTTAAATAGCAAGCTTCTAGGGTTGCCTATTGGTCAGAAAAATAAATAGTGGCCTTGACTGTTCTTGTGCTTTTAATAGCAACATGCAGAAATCTGCAGATGAAGCTGTTCACAATACAGAGATGCTCATAGCACTACCTGCTATGTTACCTACCTGCCCACCAAAACACAATTGCAGGAATCTGTTGAAAATGTTGGTTATCTTTCACACACTGAGAATCACTACCTTCTGAATATGGAAGGAAACCCATCATCAAGTCCTTATGGCATTAGCAAAAAAAACCCATAGCAATAATACAGAATAAGGTGGAAATTCCGCCAAAAATAAAATCAATAACATTAAAAATAGTAACATAATTTAACAAAAGTTAAAGAATTAAACATTTCCCATAAAATATTAAAAAGATGACAAGGAAAACCAAAGCACTCCTAGCTTTGATTTTTTGAAAATTTGAACAAATATGCAATGATTTCTTCTTTAAGCTAAGAATAGGTTGGAAGATCTTTTTTTCTTTTGAAAAATACCCCCAGGCACTAGGGTTTTTTTATTGCTAGCTTTTTATGGACCCTGGCAATGTCTCTATACTAACTACATAAAACATCAGGTTGCATCTACAGGGCTAGTTAGAAAAAGGTTGGCAACTAATATTTGACAGAGATATGGTTGATTAAACATGGCCTTCTTTTTTGCTGCTGTGCTCTCTGCAGAGCTACTGCTTATGTGTGTTATGTTCACAAAGAGAAATATGAACTGGAAGGAACGTCAGACTGTCTCCTGAATATATTTAATTTGCTTAGCTGCCCTACAAGCAAGCAATACCACGAAGAGCTGAGTCCCAGAAGCTGTCTCCTTCTGCTTTTGATTGATTAAGTGATCTACCTCTAAGCATTAGAAAAAATGTGCTACATTTATAGTGTGGAAAATATTTATTTCATAGCTTATTTGAGCAAATGTGAGCAAGTGTGAGAAGTATGTTAATATATGGAAACACATAACTTTTTCAAGGCAAATGTTTCCACAGTTTGTAACATCACTGAGCAGAGATTAAATTTCCATTTAAAGCAGCAGAGAGTGAATGCTCTTTGCTTCAGCATTCTTCACAAAGCCATAGTAACTGTTAAGGATATGATAAGGGAAGGCATAGTGCTGAATTATTTTCCCTGATACATTAGTCATGTTGAATCTGTAGTTATTGAAACTACAAACAGCAACCCTCTTGCTCTGGGTCAAATCCATAACAGATAGGCCATTTATGCCTGGCTGTTTCCTTGCAGTCACCCTGACGACTACTTTGGAGTTTTGCTTTGATTATGCTTGCATTTTCCGACCGTCAGAGGTTGCCTCACTCTTTCCGCGCATTTTGCCTATGTTTTTTGGATTTGGGTTTAGCCATCATCTAGAAATTCTCAGGGAGAGCGAGGTGACCTCTGACGGTCGGAAAATGCAAGCATGATCAAAGCAAAGCCCTGAAGTAGTTGGTGGTGGGACCACAAGGAAACAGCCATGCATAAATGGCCAAAGTTAAAGAATTCCATAGTTGATGAGTCAAAAAGTACCATCAACGTTTATGATTTGAACATTTGCTGATTTTAAAAATGAATATATATGAAGCTACCTTATACTGGAATATTGTGTGCAGTTCTGTAGGCCTCACTTCAAAAAGGATGTGGACAGAATCAAGCGGGTGCAGAGGAGGGCGATGAGAATAATCAGGGGCCTGGAGACCAAACCCTACGAGGAAAGGCTGAGGGAGTTGGGAATGTTTAGTCTGGAGAAGAGGAGGTTGAGGGGGGACATGTTTTAAGCATTTGAAGGGGTTACACTTAGAGGAGGGCAGGGAGCTGTTCCTGTTGGCAGCAGGGGATAGGACTCATAATAATGGGTTTAAATTGTGGGAGGAAAGGTACTGGCTGGATAGTAGGGGGGGGGATTTACAGTAAGAGTTGCTCGACAGTGGAATCAGCTACCTAGGGAGGTGGTGAGCTCCCTTTCACTCAGTCTTTAAGCAGAGGCTGGACAAGCACTTGCCAGGGATACTCTAGGCTGATCCTGCATTAAGCAGCGGGTTTGACTAGATGGCCTGTATGGCCCCTTCCAACTCTATGATTCTATGAATCAGACCAAGGGTCTATTAAGGTCAGGATTGTCTAATCACACTGGTAGCAGCTCTCCAAGGTCTTCCACACCACTGATGGATCCTTTTAATTGGAGGTGCCAGGCACTGAACCTGGGAACTTAAGCAGATACTCTACAACTGAGCTGTGGCCCCTCCCCTTGGTAAATTGATTCTCTTAACATAGTTTCACGATTTATATAGCTACTGGAATTTCTTAATAGACCAGTTCAGCAGCTCATCAGATCCATTCGTTGGCTCCAGTGGGGAAATTCTATTCAAACAAGAGTGAGTGATTTTTGCCATTCCCTCTCCCAACACCTCCCTTATGAACACACATGAACACACATGAAGCTGCCTTATACTGAATCAGACTGATGGGTGTGTGTGTGTCTGTGTGTGTGTAAGTGCCATCAAGTCGCTTCCGATTCATGGTGACCCTATGAATCAATGTCTTCCCAAATGTCCTATCTTTAACAGCCTTGCTCACGTCTTGCAAACTGAGGGCTGTGGCTTCCTTTAAAGAGTCAATACATCTCTTGTTGAGTCTTCCTCTTTTCCTGCTGTCTTCAACGTTTCCTAGCATGATTGTCTTTTTCAGTGACTCTCGTTTTCTCATAATGTGACCAAAGTATGACAGCCTCAGTTTAGTCATTTTAGCTTCTAGGGTCAGTTCAGGCTTGATTTGATTTATAACCCACTTGTTTGTTTTTTGGCTGTCCAGGGTATCTGTAATACTCTCTTCCAATACCACATTTCAAATCCTTGAAGGTTAGTTGCTGGTAGGGTTGCCAGGTCCCTCTTCGCCACCATTGGGAGATTTTTGGGGTGGAGCCTGAGGAGGGTGGGGTTTGGGGAGGGGAGGGACTTCAATGCCATAGAGTCCAATTGCCAAAGCCACCATTTTTCTCCGGGTGATCTGATCTCTATCGGCTGGAGATCAGTTGAATTAGCAGGAGATCTCCTGCTACTACCTGGCAGTTGGCAACCCTAGTTGCTGGGCAGCAACAATAGTGGAAGGTGACTTGATAGGTACCATACCTTTTTATCAGTATTATTAGGTATATATTATTATTTCCAGTGTATGCAGAATTTGTACTTTATATTAGAGCAGGGGTCACCAACCGTTTAAAGCCTGTGGGCAACTTTGGGATTCTGACACAGTGTGGTGGGCACATCCACAAAATGGCTGCTGCCGAAGGCGGAACCAACCATAAAATGGCTGCCACAGATTGCCTTCAGTCACACAGTAAAGATCCTTCTGCTTGTGATAGCAGCTGCTGCCAAAGCAACTTTTTCAAAAAATCTGCACATTCTCTGTTTCCTCCATTTGATGCCAGCAGTACCTGGCCCACCTGTGTCAGAAACATACTAGTGGAGGGGCTGTGGCTCAGTGGTAGAGCATCTGCTTGACATGCAGAAGGTCCCAGGTTCAATCCCCGGCATCTCCAGTTACAGGGACTAGGCAAGTAGGTGATGTGAAAGACCTCTGCCTGAGACCCTGGAGAGCCACTGCTGGTCTGAGTAGACAATACTGACTTTGATGGACCAAGAGTCTGGTTCAGTATAAGGCAGCTTCATGTGTTCATGTGTTCAACTGTTTAGAACGGTACAGATTGAGGACTAAATTATTCAAATCAAGTGATATGCATACATATTTAAATTATCTCTTACGCTTTTGAATTCTGGAACACAGTATTGGGAGCAGCTAAATTTCTACACTGCAGTAAAAAATAAAGTCTTGGATCCTGCTGAACATCTCTCCTCAAAGAAGGATCCCTGTCTTTGGAGCATGAGTTTGCAGCCTTCACTCTCCCATTGCAGCCCTAAATGCCTACTGAAATGCTGCTCTTGGGGGTTGAGAGCCCCAGGAACAGTATGGTAGGGAGATAGGGGTCTGTTGTCTATTCTTGCACAGATGGAAATGATGAGCAGGATCCCACACATAGATCAGTGTACGATCTTAAAATGTGTGGGAAATGTCTAGTTCAAGGAAATATCTGGCTCAATATTGTGATATTTATTTTAAGATAACCATCTGAAGAATCTAATATATGCATTTGTATAATGTTAAAAGTCCATGACATGAGTTCCAAAACACCATGAATTCATCCAAATCTCGTGGAAGAATTGGTTGTATGCGTTTCATATTGCATATCTTTTTTTCTTTTTTTGGACTGTCAAGTTGCAGCTGACTTATGGCAACCACATAGGGTTTTCAAAGAAAGAGACTTTCAGAGGTGGTTTGCCATTTCCTGCCTCTGCTTAGCGACCCTGGGCTTCCTTAGATGTCTCCCTTCCAAATACTAACCAGGGCCAACCCTGCCCAGCTTCTGAAATCTGATGAGATCAGGCTAGCCTGGGCTATCCAGGTCAGGGCTTACATATCTATACAGTATGTATTTAGCCATACTTCAGTTAGCTAGTCTGAAATATTCAGAAGGCCATTTTTTTAAAGCACCCCATGGAAGCACTTCGGTGAGACCTTCTCGCCCTGTCTCTTCTATCTGGCCAGTTACCACTATGCTTTTTTCCCTACCCTATACCGTGGTTATTATATCTCAGTTGCTGTCCCAAGTATATGGTGCATTTTTGTACTCCAGCCCTTTATCTCACACTTGGAACACAGTGAGATGACAACGTCAAATCAATTTTACTCACTTTCGCTTCAAAAATGTCCCGCCCAAACTAAATTGCAAAGAGCTGTACCTTTCTAGCAAGTGTAAACCAAGGGAATAGTTCTTTCCCCACTAGGGTTGCCAGGTCCCTCTTCACCACCGGCGGGAGGTTTTTGGGGGTGGAACCTGAGGAGGGCGGGGTTTGGGGAGGGGAGGGACTTCAATGCCATAGGATCCAATTGCCAAAGCGGCCATTTTCTCTAGGGGAACTGATCTCTGTCGGCTGGAGATCTTTTGTAATAGCAGGAGATCTTCACCTACTACCTGGAGGTTGGCAACCCTATTCCCCACCCACCCCATCCCTGCATCAGTACCCAATTCTCTTCATGCCCCATCCACTTCAGATGCTCAGAAAAACAGACTGGCATCACTGCCTCTTCTGAACATCAAGCAGAGCTAGCTGACTTCGGGCTTGTACCAGAAGTAGAACAAAGTTGACAACAGGACCATGCTATGGAATTGCATCCATGTGTGAAAGCTGTCAGGAAGCAGCATGTGTTTCTGGTCACTGCCACATTGTATTTAGGAGCTTTGCTAACCAGCTGTCCAACCCTCCTGAGCGAAGCAGCTTCAGTTTGGAATTTAAAAGTCAATTTACTGAGAGAATTTAATGAGAATGTTAGCAGCTACTGTATGTTTTTCTTTTGCTTGTGCATATGTGGCGCATAATGTTCTGTGGTATGGAAGTGCTTGTGTTTATTAGGGAACGCTTGTTTGCCTTCGGAGGCTCAGCATTTGTCTGGTTTTGCCCTAAATACCATACATGGAACGGTTATCATATTTAGCCGTTTGTGAGCACACAAGTATGTGAAGAAGAAGAAGAGTTGGTTTTTATATGCCGACTTGCTCTCCCACTTAAGGGATAATCAAACCGGCTTACCATCACCTTCCCTTCCCCTCCCCACAACAGGCACCCTGTGAGGTAGGTGGGGCTGAGAGAGCTCTAAGAGAACTGTGACTAGCCCAAGGTCACCCAGCTGGGTTCATGTGTAGGAGTGGGGAAACCAACCTGGTTCACCAGATCAGAATCCGCCACTCATGTGGAGGAGTGGGGAATCAAACTCGGTTCTCCAGATAAGAGTCTGCCGCTCCAAACCACTGCTCTTAACCACTACACCACTTATTGTGCCTCAACCTCAAAGCAGACTTTATGGAGGATGCATCGCTGCCTTTTATTTGTTTATTTAAAACATTTATTAGCTGCCTTTCTAACTTATAGGAACTCAAGGCAGCTTACAACATGAATTATAATAAAATACAATAAAATACGTTAAAAATACTTTAAACCACTAGTTAAAAAAATTAAATCTGCTGATAGGCAGAACAACTAATCAAATGTCATCATAAATAAAACTATCTTCAGCTGCCTGATAAAGATTGAGAGGGAGAGGGCCAGGCATGTTTCCCTGGGGAGGTTGTTCTCTATCTGTGCCTTCGACCCATATCTCCACCTTGGCGATATTCAGCAAAAGAAAATATGATGGGAAACTCGTGGCTTCTTTCTCCCCACAAGTGGCAGCCATTAAGTGAAGTGCTGAACACAGTGCATGGCGTTTTGAGCATCTTTCACTATTGGTTACTACAGCGATGTGGAGAAGAAACGTGTAGCCCTTACATTCCCTGTAATTTTTAGTTTGGTCTTGGCTTACTTTCAGTGAATTAAGCATGTTTTGGTTTTGCCAAGTTCATAAATCTAGTACAAGCTTGTACAGTTTGTGACCCACAAAGCTGAATGCAGCTATGTACTGTGGCCACAAACTATTTTACATCACCCAGACCTAGGGTTGCCAACTCCGGGTTGGGAAATACCTGGAGCCTGAGGAGGGCGGAGTTTGGGGAAGAAAGGGACTTCAGTGCCATAGAGTCCTATTGTCAGAGCGGCCATTTTCTCCAGGGGAGCTGATCTCTGTTGCCTGGAAATCAGTTGTCATAGCAGGAGATCTCCACCCACCACCTGGAGGTTGGCAACCCTACCCAGACCCCACACCATTTTTGCATTCTCAGGTAGGCAGCAAGCGCACTTGTTAAACCCCTTGGCGGGCCGCCATACATAGTTGGTAGGCTGCATTTAGCATGGTAGATCAGTCACTAATTATGCAAGTATAGTCCTATTACACATGCATGCAGTTCTTAATACAATTTTGAGACACAGCTCACACACATGAGTTCCCAGTGCCGCCTCAGCAAATGCCAGGAGATTTTGGGAGCAGTTCCAGGGAAGGCTGGAGTTGTGGAAAGATATGATGTCACTTCCAGGTGATGCCTGAGTCTGCCTCCCCAGTCTCTGTGGTCTTTACCATAGAGATTAGGGGAAATACCTAGAGCATCACAATGTGGCCATTTTTTTTTCTCCCACTCCTCAATTCCTCAGGGGTGGGAGATTAGGGCTGGGGGCTGGTAATTCTCCAGCCCAGATGGCTAAATGGGAGCCCTAGCACACAAACTACTTGTGACTTGCTTCATTGTCTTCTGGTGAGATGTTGCTTTTCCATTTCCCATGTGTCGCTCTCTACATCCACATCTCAATGTTCAGGATTTTTCTTTTCTGCCTTTCAACACTTTTCTCTGCTTCTCCATTGCCCTTCGTTCTCTATTCTGCATTGTTTGTCCCAACTCACTGTTATCGAATCTGTCACACCATGCTGCTACTGCCATCTTTTTCTCCCAAGTCCTTCCCTTTCCTCTTCCTCCTCTGTGTTTGAGGGTGAGTTTTATTATATTTCCTGCAAACAATAATGCACATGGAACGTATGTAGAGTTGAAAAAATCCACGTGGAGTGGTTCCAGTAAAGCATACTATATTCTTGTCCTCTTCTGCCCACAAACATCAACTGCCTACAAAATTTAGGTACATTTTTAATTCTAGTACAACATTTTCCACATGCATTGGCAGGTGCATTTCCAAGATTACACTGGAATCAGACAAGCACAGCTCTCCATCATAAAGCCAGCCTCCCTTGAACCAGCTTGGAAACCTCCCTTGAAGTCCTGGGAAGCTGCAGCTATTTTAAAGTTATTAGTTCTACGTTTAATATTAAATATCCATATGTAAATATAAGTAAAATGATATTTTCAAAAGATTAATGTTGGAAGAAATGTTTTGATTTTTTTTACAGTTAGCCACCTCCACTGTGCTTTTTTTTAAAGTGTTGGCTGATATTTTTGTTGTATGTAAGGTTGCCAACCTCCAGGTACTATCTGGAGATCTCCTGCTATGACAACTGATCTCCAGCCAACAGAGATCAGTTCACCTGGAGAAAATGGCTGCTTTGGCAATTGGACTCTGTGGCATTGAAGTCCCTCCCCTTTGGGTAGAGGAGGGACTTCAATGCCATAGAGTCCAATGGTCAAAGTGGCCATTTTCTCCAGGTGAACTGATCTCTGTTGCCTGGAGATAAGTCGTAATAGCAGGAGATCTCGAGCTAGTACCTGGAGGTTGGCAACCCTAACACCCAAGCTATTCTTGAAGGTCAAGAGGACCTTTAGAAATGGTGGGAGCAAGGGCTGCTAGAGTTCAAGGGGGAAATCTGCTTGTTTAGCTCCAGCCCCACGATGTACAAGTGCAAAAAATGCCATAGCTATACAATCATGGCCAAGAGATCTGAGGGTCAGATAAGCTTGACTAGGCCTCAGATTGTGTACAGAAGCTGGACAATGGGTACATACAGGAGGTGGCAAACACCGCCAGTGTCAATTCCCCAGAAATCCAAACCCGAATTCCAACACAGGCTTTCCAGGTCCAGTAACCTTTCTGCTGCTATACTGGTGTTCCTTCTCACTTAACTTGTTTTGCTGTTGTCTAAAAGCACAGGGGACTGATCGATTGGAATGAATCACTTTCTGATTTCAGGAATTCACATTTCAGAAACATCAGGTGTGCCTGTAATGCCAATGCCAATTGAAAAATCCCATCATTGTCACTTGAGTAAAAGGTGAAGACATGATGGGAAACGCTCTCCTAGCTGCCAAAAGATTAACCACTTTAAATATTTATAGGGTCTTATCTTCCCTGCCAATTGGTTATTAATTCCTTGAATTGAGGCAGGGCTGTGTGAATCCCTAGAGCTTTAAAAAATCATATCCACTCTGAATTATTCTGAACCTTTAATGGAGAATTGGCACTTCAAATCTTCCACTAGCTGTTTCCTCCTGCGTTGCGGTGCTCTCATATCTTTTCCTTTCTTTAGCTGGCTCTTGCAATTCTGAAGACCCATGTGCTTAGAATGGGAAGAAGTGCGGAATCCTTTATTTTACCTAGGAAAATGTGGCTCGATTGAGCACTTACATGTAAACATAATTACCAACATTATCAACATTTGTGCCAATTTTAAAATGTTGATTAAGCATTCCCAGTTACTTTCTTTTGTGAGTAGGTCTGGCCTTCTTAGGAATCTGGCCAAAAGCAGCTGAATATATTTAATGCTACCTTCAAGAACACACATTTTTACCTGATAGTTGATGATGGCATTGAAACCTTTGATAATGCCTCAGCTGCCTGTAGCAAATAGGTTTATTGTATGATTCAGGAGTAGTTCAGCAAAAGTAAAAATGAATTTGTAATCTAAAGAAAAAATAGGCTAGTGAATTGTACTGTGGAGAGGTATGGGGTAGATTTCTACCTTTGTTGATTTTGGGATTGCAAACGATGCTCGACATTTTTCATGGACACTATTTTCCAGTTAGTGTGAAAACTAAAAAAATAGGGATAATTCCTTCCATTTTAACTTTATTTCCATATTGCCTATATGGCCTACTAAACAATAATAAAGAGAAATAAAGGTTAGGGCAATTGAGAAGTAAACCTCGTGTGGGAAAACTCCCCAGAAATTGAAGTTACCTTCCTTAAAAAAAAACAAGTTTCCAAAAATATGATAGCCTGGCGCACCTAAGGCAGGCCTAGTTAAAGTTAAAAGGCAGACAAAGTACGGTAAGCATCTGAAATTCTGTCATAGGTCTCATAAAACCCAGGAACTAAAAATCTGGATTATCCAATTAGGTAGTAGTTTTGGGACTGGTGTTGTCTCTCCTCCTGTTTGGATCTATTGGATATTGGCTGGAGAGGGGGGGGGGGGAAGGAAGAGCCTTCAGGCTGGAGCTCCGTCCTTGGCTCTTTCTTCCAGCAATTTGTAAGCTCTGTGACCTGAATTTTTTTAAAAGTTCCCTCACAAAATGGAAGCAATGCAGTGAGATTAGTCTTGGCGTTTCCACAGGCTACTGCTCTGTAGCTCCAATAACTCAAGTGCTTCGTCTCCTGGAAACTTTTTCCTTTGGATTTTATTTTTCAGAAATCTTCCAAATGTAATGGAAGTACTCGGCCCGTCTGCAGTATAAATTGGAGTGGGGAGGGGGGAGTGTTGTTGGAGAACAGCTGAAAGTTTGTGAGTTTAGTGGGAGCCTCATGCCAGAGTTTGTCTCTGGCATTATTGCTTGAGTGGTCTGTTGCTTGTTTGCTTTTTGATGGTGGCTACTTATGGTGTTTATTTTGAGATCCTTGTTTTCTCACTCATAAGTCTCAGTTGAAATGCAGATTTTGCTTCCCTGTTGGTTTAATTTGGTTGTCCGCGTGGTAAAACTAAGAGCTCTGAACCTCACCTCATCTGGATTTTAGTGTAACTGAGACCAACAGCTGTTGGGTCTTGCTGAAAGAGGTGTGAAGAAATTCAGGTCCCAGTTCTTGCTGGGTCCATGTCTTCCATCTTTGCCAGCCTTTCTAGGTCAGGAAGATATAAAAGAGTGAGGCATTGCTGGCTGATGATAAAACTGGTGGAGGAATGTAGAAAGAGTCTGTTCCTTCTCCTGAATGAAGGAGGTAGATTCCTAGAGATTTTGAGGTAGATCCTGATGAGGAGTCTATGGCTTGCTGAGGGGACGGACATCAGCAGGGTTTAATCCCACAGAGCCCTCCCTCCAAAGCAGCTTTTTTCTCTAGGTAGGGTTGGCAGGTCCCACTTTGACACTGGCGGGAGATTTTAGGGCGGAGCCTGAGGAGTGCGGGGTTTGGGGAGGGGAGGGACTTCAATTCCATAGAGTCCAATTGCCAAAGCGGCCGTTTTTCTCCAGGTGAACTGATCTCTTTCGGTTGGAGATCAGTTGTAATAGCAGGAAATCTCCAGCTACTACCTGGCGGTTGGCAACCCTCTCTCTAGGGGAATTGATCTCTGCAGTCCAGAGATCAGTTGTAATTCCAGAAGATCTGCAGGCCCCACCTGGAGTCTGGCAACGGTACTGAGGTGGAAGTGCATATCTCTGAGACTTGTAGTGCCTTTGTCCAGCTTGGCCACAAGTTATTTATGCTCTGTTTATACCCAGTTTGGATTACTGTAATGCACTCTACCTTACTCATTGTTCAAACCATATGATAACTTTCCTCAAATCCCTACATCGGCTTCCCGTCCTTTCATCATCCAGAACAAATTCCTTGTCACCTTGAAAACTTTCCACAGTATTTCTCCACACACTCACTAGTGATGATAGTGTTCTTAACAACAGGGGGAAATGACAACGCCATTCTCACTTTGCCAGCAACTACACACACATGAATTGGTAGAGAACCAATTCAAATATTATGGCCACTGTGCTTATTCTGCATGATGGCAGTTCCGCGTGAGTTTGAAATTTGCTGACCGCTTGACTAACCCCATTTGCATACATAGGGATGGATGGGTGCCCAGCAGCCTAAACCTGGCAGCTTTAATAGTCGAGTCAAGCTTCTTTTGTGGCTCAGAACCATTTGCTATACAACTGACCTGTGGGGCAGTACAGAGCATATGGCCCAACTGCACATTAGTATGTACCCAATGTAAAAAGCGCCCCACAGATTTGCACTTGTACAGTTCTAGCCCTAGACAGCAGATGCAAGTATTGTTGAGGGAAGAAAAGGAGAGCAACTTGTTCATATTATTAATGGAATTTGGTCAGTAACAATGCTTTGACTTGTGCTCTGGTCATACCTTGAACTCTTGTGTCAATCATACTTTTTTTTAAGACTCCTGGCAAATTTATTTTGGATACTTTCTGAACAGGTGCTTCCTTTACATTGTGTGAATGGTTTAAACGAGAGACTTGCTTTATGTCCGGAGCTCTCAGCTGAAATCACAGGGCCGTCTGACACAGGCGCTTGTATGTTTATTCATCTGTGCTAATGCTGACAGCACATTCCCACAGTTGGCCTGGGTTGGACACAGAACAGATGTTGGGGATTATGGGGAAGGATTCGGAAAGGCTTTGGGCCTGTGTGTTTGCGGAAGTAATTCATTGTGGAGTCGCAGACAGGGCCTGCTGAACTTCCACCGTGGTGTTCTTGAAAACGTGCTGCAGTAGAGCTCCCTTTCAGTATCTAAAACCAAATGGTTTTTCCTGGTAATGTTTAAGTTGAAGGAAAACGTAAATCATTAGCATGGACTACAGGGATATCAGGTTGCTATCTCCTGTGCCCTCCTCACAATGGCTTGAAATTCTTCACTACTTAAAATCACAATCACTTCCTTTATCCAGAAATGCAGATTTCCTAAATTAGAACTAGGGAGATTTTCAAGAACAGAAGGAGGCTAACTATGAATAAATCTAGACTACCGAACTATCCAAAAGAGTCCAGTGTATAATGGAACCTGATAGCACCATGCATTTGGAAATCTGGACGTGTCTGGTTTGCTTTCTATCTATACAGAATATTTTTATCCCACCTTTCCAAAAAGGTCAGGGCTGCATATATGGTTCCTCCACCTGCATTTTTTTCTTATGACAATCCTTATGAAGTAGGTTAGGGTGAGAGAAATTGACTGACTCAGGGTCACATAGTGAGCTTCATGACAGATTTGCTACCAAGTCAGGATACTTGAAAACAGGAAGTTGCTTTATACTGAGTCAGACCATTGTTACATCTAGGTCAGTATTGTCTGTTCTGACAGATAGCAGCTCTAAAAGGGTTCTTCACGTTACCCACTACTCAGTACTTTTAACTGCAAATGCCAGAGATTGAACCTCCAAATGCCACACTCCTTCCTGGTCTGGATCTGGAATTGAACTGGGATCTCTCAAGTAATAATCCGAAACACTGAGCTCTGTCTACACAATCTTGGCCACACTGAAATATAGTGGTGTTGGATTCCATCGTACAATTGATGCCTTCAAACAGTTCCTTTTCTTGTAATTGAAAGCCATCATGCTAAGGAAGAAGACAATGATAATCTGAAACTACCCTGTCTGAGCCTGGCTTGCTGGGAATGAGGGCAGGCTATAAATATAAGGAAATGAATAAATATACAAACAAACTACATTGCAACTGAACGCTCAGATATATGTATTTAACACTTCCTTCTAGAATGAAAAAGCAGTGGATTAGCGCTCAGATATTTGGTTAAAGACTGTGGCCATTCTTCTCTTGGGTGGCAGATGCTGAAAGCAATCAACCTGAGTGAAGTGTCCTGAGATAAGTTCACATGCACATCTGCCTTCTGCTCATATTAACTGACAGCAATAATCCTCTAATTCAGGGATGGGACGGAAGTTTGGATTCCATTCCTGCACTCTCATTTGTCTCAGACAGGTGATTGGCATAATCAGAAGTGACAACACCAACCTTGTGTTTGCAATTCAGCAAAGGTGACAAAGGGCAGCTTCATACACTCAGAGAGATGTGCTTATTGTGCAGATCAGGGATCTCCAAGAGGTGTTATATGAGGTTGCTGGCTGCCGAGAGTAACTTGTGCGTCCTCTCGAAGACCCAGAAAAAGTCTGCAAAAAGATCTGCTCTTTTTTAAAAAATGTTTCTGTGCTGCTTAGCTTATAGCCTCAGTTTTTATTTCCTTCCTAGTCCATGTTCTGTTTCTAGGACAGAATAAAACTGGATAACACGATGAGCTGCAGTGGGTAGCTCTGGATATTTTTGATAACTCAGAAGTTGCTCATTAAAGAAAATGCTGGAGGCCTCTGGTACAGGTGAGCTCATGGGGCAGTCCCTGACAATACAGATAGTAGGGAAATCCTTCAGCGTGCTCAAGGGGGCTCTGGGTTTGGGATTGCAATGGACTAGATCCTGAGATGTGCTGTTGGATAGGAAACCCTGTTTAGTTTCTGAGATCTGACAAGATCAGACTAGCCTGGGCCATCTAAGTCAAGGCACAGCAACACAAAGTGATTTTAATATAATTTTTATTGAACCTATGATATCCATATGGAGCTATGGAATGTACAAGAGATGGTTCTCATGTGTTCATATAAACCTGGTTTGAAAATATATCAGACGAAATACCTTGTGCTATGTGTCTTGTGCCCATGGATAAGATAGTGGGGTTACAGTTGCTTCTACTTAGTCACAGATATCAAGAAGTCATAGAAGAAGAAGAAGAAGAAGAAGAAGAAGAGTTGGTTTTTATATGCCAATTTTCTCTACCTTTTAAGGAGAATCAGACCGGCTTACAATCTCCTTCCCTTCCTCTCCCCACAACAGACACCTTGTGAGGTAGGTGAGGCTGAGAGAGCTCTAAGAGAGCTGTGACTAGCCCAAGGTCACCCAGCTGGCTTCATGTGTAAGGGTGAGGAAACCAACCCAGATTAGAGTCTGCCACTCATGTGGAGGAGTGGGGAATCAAACCTGCTTAGAGTCCACCAGCTTAGAGTCTACCGCTCTTAACCATTACACGATGCTGGCTCTCTTTTAGCACTTCTGCTTTTATAAGGGCTATTGTGCATGTGGAAATCTTCTGTAGGATCCACCCTGATGTCCTCGTTCTGAGCATCTTATCTAAAGTATTTCAGGAGGAAGAAGCTTGCAAAAAAAAAAAATTCCCTCCCCCCTTCCATCCCTAGTTAGTATAACATACAGTTATCAAACCATTTCAGTATTATTATTCACTCTGTAGTCCTAATTTGGCCCATTGGTGCATTGATCCAGCATTTTGTATTACTGTGCTAGATATCTTCATTGGGAATCCTTGGCTTTCTGTTCAATATAATTACTCCCTGTGAGCCTTTCATTCAAAGGTGGGCCTCTGTAAAAATTTAATTATTTTCCCCCTGCAGCGTACATGATAAAGGCATAACTGTTATATAAAACTGCTAGTATGTAAGACTGGCTGCTTGTAAAAGCTGCCAAATAAGAGATCCGGCTACCTATGCAAAAGTGACGATAACTCGGAATGGCTTTGAATGTCATAAATTATATGTTCAGTGTGGCAATTCACATCAAAAGAGTGATTAAGGCGTGCAACTTTGCCCCATTGTCTGTTACATCAAACCTACTTTCCTCCAGATTTGCAATATATTTTTCTCAGTGTATAGCTTCATTTATAACAGGGTGTTGCCTGCTGCATACTCTTTGAATACATATCAGGGCTTACAATTAAACCTCTAAGAATGATTGTAACCTGTCAGTGTCCCCTGGGATAACTTTGAAAGTGAATTATTTTGTTTCTACAGAAATTTCTCAGCTTGGCAAGACCACTAATGAGTAAGAAACTGTATTTCCTGCATAAAATTACATTAGAATGAACCCTGGACACTGTGACATCAATAACATCGGTGCAGTCTATTAAATTCTTAACTCTCTCCTATTTGGAAAATAATGAGAAAATGACACTAGAAATATCCCTACCTCTTGCATATTGTGTTTATTACCGATTAGCCAAATTAACCAAATGTGGCTTTTAAATTATGACCCATAGTTAAGACTAGGTAAAATATGTGTTTCTGAAAAGATGCATTTAAATTAGGGCTGTCCACCAGTTAAAGAATCTTTAGTTCATTGCTCTTATGCTTTCAATTGATAAGCAAAAGTTTCATTATGTGTATTAAAAATCCTTGCTGTTGGCTACAAGGTGTACAGTTGTACCGCCTGTGCAAGAATTCATTGTTAAAAATATTCTGAAATATTTTATTATTTTCAAGGTAAGAAAAGAAGAAAAGGTAAAGGTCTGAGGGAATCTTAAAGGGTAACCAAACTATGTCAGTCAAGTTATATTCACTGGTGATATATTTTTCAATAATTAATAAAAGAATCCTACTTTCTCACTCTAGTACGTGTCCTCACTTTGTATAATTTTAGCCAATATCTCAATTTCAACATTGTCTAGGATTTTTCTTAGGCATTCTGATACAGATAGCATATATCTCCTCCTAAGCAGCTTGCTGTACGCTGGCCCACTTTTTGCCAGCATAAATTCGCACCAGCAAATGTGGCTGTTCCCAAGCCGAAAGGGCTCAGGGAGCCGACAAATGCAAGCCCTGCCCCTGGAAACACCCTCTTTGGCTCCGACACACTGCTTCTCAGCACCGGCGTAAATGCCCCTTATGCCGGCACAAGTGGCATTTATGCCAACGCCAGGGTCATGCCGACGCCTGTTCACTTTCACCCCCCCTTGTGGATCACACTGTAAGTCTTGCTTCATAAAGAATATTGTATCATACATAAAGCATATATGGCATGGTCATACTGAACCTGCTCATAAATTATGCTGTAATTAAGCATGATATCAGTTAAACATTAACAATCAGGCCATTGCTGAGGTGCAGTGAAAGCATAGTCAGGTGTATCTTGCTAATGCCAAAACATTAGCACACAGTTAATCCATCTGCTGGGGATACAGAAGGTAGGCATGCAAGTCCTGCCCGTGTGAGGATTGACTCATAAGACCATTTCAAAGGGACAATGGCTGCCTGGAATGGATAAAATTCAAATCAGCCTTGATTCTGTCTCAGAATCAGCACATCCACATGTGTAAACATGGATCTATTAGTTGACTTTGATAAGGGTGGTCAATATTCTCTCTAGTATCAGAGGAGCATGCCCTGACCTGGATGGCCCAGGCTAGCCTGATCTCGTCAGATCTCAGAAGCTAAGCAGGGTCAGCCCTGGTTAGTATTTGGATGGGAGACCACCAAGGAATACCAGGGTTGCTATGCAGAGGAAGGCACTAGCAAACCACCTCTGTTAGTCTCTTGCCATGAAAACCCCAAAAAGGGGTCACCATAAGTCGGCTGCAACATGACGGCACTTTACACACACACATCAGAGGAGCATGCCTATTATATTGGGTGCGGTGGAACACAGGCAGGATGGTGCTGCTGCAGTCGTCTTGTTTGTGGCTTCCTAGAGGCACCTGGTTGGCCGCTGTGTGAACAGACTGCTGGACTTGATGGGCCTTGGTCTGATCCAGCAGGGCCTTTCTTATGTTCTTATGTTCTTAATACTTCATTATTATTTTTCTAGAGAACATTTGTTATCCCAATCTTACTGTGCAGTAGCTACTTTCTTCAGCCAACTTGCACTTTGTTTGGGAATGGATTTAACATACTGTAAAAATCGATTCTAAGTTTGGGATTTGTTTATTCCTTGCTCCAGAGCGTTCATAAATGTCTTAGCACACAGCATGTCTTATCAATTTCTAGAGACGATTTACCACTGATGTGCCATTACAGCAACCGCATGGAGGATTTAGCATCAAAGAACTGAAGAGCACCTGTCCAGCACTTGTGCTTTCCTGACAGCTTTGTTGCTAAATACGGCTGAACTGTAAAGTGGCCACCGGCAAAATATCCCAATAAATCTGTCATGCCTTAAGACGCATCATTCACCATAAACCAGGGATGCAGTTAAAATCTATTCTGAGTTACCCAGCCCACCTCCTGTCATACCAACTGATGGACTCCTTAGCTGTCCAATTGGTTAGCAGAGTTAACTTGAATATAATATACTTGGTTAAAAGCCTAGAGGCTGCTGGAGTATATTCTGGAGAAAGAAGTCTCCATGATTAAATGTGTAAGAGGCTTCTTTCTGAAGTAATATTGACAACTGTTGTAAGGTTATTGAACACATGAAGCTGCCTTATACTGAATCAGACCATCGGTCCATCAAAGTCAGTGTTGTCTACTCAGACTGGCAGCGGCTCTCCAGGGTCTCAGGCTGAGGTCTTTCACATCACCTACTTGCCTAGTCCCTTTAACTGGAGATGCTGGGGATTGAACCTGGGACGTTCTGCATGTCAAGCAGATGCTCTACCGCTGAGACACAGCCCCTCCCCTAAGGTACTACAAGAGCCATTTTCCTCAAGGCTTTGGCCACATAATATCACTGAAAATTATCAAGGTGCTCTATATAGGATATGGGTTAGAAATAGTCCTGGTGATAAAGGAGTTATTTGGTACTGTGTTGTGAAAGCCCGGAGACACCAGGCCCGTGAACGCACTAGCAACTTACCTTGCAATTCAAACGTGTCCAGTACTCAAGCATCCAACACGACTTAAAATTTCTGTTCCCACCGTGAAGACTTCCTCCGCTGTATTAGATAAAATCCATATGTTTTCCCCTCGCGGCAGCATTCACGCGCCAGCTCAAAGGAGCATTGTGATTGGCTGAGGTGGTAGCCTGCCGCGCATGCCCACTCGGTGCTTGAAACAAGGACGGCAATTGGTCCAGCGTGGGCAGTGAGGCGGGGGGAGTGGGGGGAACAAGGACAGTGATTGGTCCAGTGTGGGCAGTTAAGTGGGGGGAGTGGATGGTGGGCTGGCAGCAGGAAGTGGATAGAAGACATATTTTATGTTCGCACTTCAGGCTTCGGGTGAGGAAAACGTTTAATTTCTATTAATTCGCCGTATAAGCGAATGCTCTTAACACGGAGAAATTGTGCTCTGGAGACGTCTCCGGAATCCTTCAGAAGAGATGAAGTGCGAACATGCAAGGAAACCCCATAGAAATCGGAGCTGCAAATGCGAAGTGCGGACATGGTCCAGGATTTGATCAACCAGGGAAAATGTACAAAAACTGTCTAGAAGGATCTAGGCCAGAAATTCCCAACTATATGCAAATCAACAAGACACTTTTTGTCTAAAATTGGGTTTAGCGCAGACTTCTGTTTATTAGACAAGCCTCCCATCCTTTCTAGTAGGAGCCCTGTGGTGCAGAGTAATAAGCTGCAGTACTGCAGTCCAAGTTCTGCTCGCGACCAGAGTTCGATCCCGATGGAAGTTGGTTTCAGGTAGCCGGCTCAAGGTTGACTCAGCCTTCCATCCTTCCGAGGTCGGTAAAATGAGTACCCAGCTTGCTGGGGGTAAAGGGAAGATGACTGGGGAAGGCACTGGCAAACCACCCAGCAAACAAAGTCTGCCTAGTAAACGCCGGGATGTGACGTCACCCCATGGGTCAGGAATGACCCAGTGCTTGCACAGGGGACCTTTACCTTTTACCCATCCTTTCACAGATCAAAGTAGAGGCATGGCTTGTGAACAGCCCTGTTCACACACCACCCTCACAAACACATACTTTATTTGTCAGCATCAGCATTTTAAGTACTTTGACTGAATTTGCTTTCTGCATTTGGAAGCATTTGTTCTGGCTCCTTGATCTTTGACACAGAGTCGGTTCAAGCAGGGCAGAGCAGAATGGTGTTCAGCATAGTGTGAATTGGACAAACATCTAACCAGAAGTGCTATCTGAAACTTCCACCACACAGCCTGGCTGGCATTTCGGTGTGCAGTGTTTCCTCCACATCTGGAAAGGAAAGAAGTGGGGGGAAACCATCACCATCACCATGTTTCTGTGCTCACTCTGCAAGGGAATGTTTTAAAGGCCTGTAAAATGAGGGCCCTTTTACCTCTCCTCTGAAATCTGGCAAGGAGTGTCCCTTGGGTGATGACTGCAATTTCTGAGAATTTCTTCACAATTGAATGAGGGAGGGGGAGAGAACTGGAGATGTATTGTATCTTTCACTGACTTGAATAGGGACATGTTCTTTCTTCTTGAAAATTGGGAGGGAGGCTCTCTCGGCTGATGAGCGCATTGCTTGAGAATTCCATCCTATTTTGGAGAGGGCACGTACAGACAGAAATGTTTTCCTCTTGCTGAAGTCAACATAGATGACTAGAAAAGTGATTAACAAATGACAAACACATAACATTATGACATTAAAGAATCCAAACAATGTTGTTAAGGAAGAAAACAAACCGAGACTAAACTCCGGTAAAATACCTGTGTGTGTGTCCTTAGTATTACATGTTGCTAAAGGCTGTTCTCCAGCCACTGTACTTTGTACAAATTAACCCAGAAATAGCCTGTCTTCCCATGGCTTCTGAGATAGGGCAGCCAGGACACAGGCAGAGCACTCCTGAGGCGTGGCAGCTGGCCATGGCATAACCATGGGGCTTAGGTACTAGCTGGAGATCTCCTGCTGTTACAGCTGATTGCCAGCCGATAGAGATCAGTTGACCTGGAGAAAATGGCTGCTTTGGCAATGGGACTCTATGGCATTGAAGTCCCTCCCCTCCCCTAACCACACCCTCCTCAGGCTCCGCCCCCAAAATCTCCTGGTATTTCCCAACCCAGTGCTGGCAACCCTAGACACTGGATTTTGTCTCACACCAGGAACAGCCTGACGGTTCACTCTGGTGAGGTTGACGTTCTAGTTCACTGGCACAGAGCAGTTCTGAGCAAGACCGATAGCCCCTGCTGGCTGCCAGGCTTGGGTGTGGGAGATGGCATTGCTGGAGTGGCCCCCAGCCATGGACAAGGGGGAAAGAGCTTGGGGGAACAATCCCCTGCTTATCTGTCTGTGCGCAGTCGCCACTTTAGGTCCTGGCTGAGGAGATGGGATACCCGCTTGGATTCAGCACTGAGAGGTCAGTCACAAAGTGTGGACTTTGCTCTCCCTGTTGGGGGGTTTGTGCAGAGTGCTCGGCCAGTAGTGCTAAGTGCCCTATCTGTGCTTTTCTCGCCAGCAAGGTGCCTCAGCGCTCGCTCTAAGTCTGCATGGCAGGGAACTGTCAGCATCTCGTTCCATGCGCCCTACCTCATGAGTTGCGGGGCACCCTGGCTGGAAGTTTTGTAAGGCTGGGGTGTGTGACTGGGTGCTGGGGTGTGTGACTGGGTGCTGGGGTGGGGGCTTGGCCACTGCAGGGGAGGAAGGAGAGGGGTAGCACCCTTAGTCACCATCCAGAGCTGCTTGGGGCCTCATGGGCATGACCATGGCAAGGGGGACTTGTTTTTTGCTGCTGTACGGTCACCTATGGGCCGTGCCGCCTTTTTTCTTGGTGTAACTTTGCACCTTTGTCGGGGCATTCCTGAGCTGAAAGTAGGGTTGCCAACCTCCAGGTGGTAGCTGGAAACCTCCTGCTATTACAACTGATCTCCAAGCGACAGGGATCAGTTCACCTGGAGTAAATGGCCTCTTTGGACAGTGGATCCTATGGCATTATGCCCTATTGAAATCCCTCCCCTCCCCAAATCTGCCCTCCTCAGGTTCCACCATTTCCAGGTATTTCCCAACCCGGAGCTGTCAACCCTAGCTGGAAGGCATTAGGGAGTGGACTGACTGTGGCCACGCCCCGTGGTCCGCCCACAACTTTGCTGGTACAGATCCTTGCGCCCGAGTTGTGCCAGTGCACAGCTGCCATGCAGCGTAATTGTTTAGGGATTGTAATTGTATAGGGATTGGTTTCTATGTATTGTTGTTCTGCAATACATGTACATAATATTCAACGAATAACAGCAACATATTCATTAGTCATAATAGGGAGTGGCAGGGAGAATTAATCTGCATGACCCATGTCCTTTTGAAATCACTGGAGCAATATATATATAATATTCTGTTTGTCAGTAGTGTTTGTTATATCCATTTTTAACATTATTATCCTACCTTTTCTTCCCTGACCAACAAGCTCTACAGTGCCATAGAATGATGATTAACGCCATATTTATTGCTGCTTCTTCACAGGCAGGAATGGTGCTGAGATGCGGCTACTTCTGGCTCGGTTTATTTTTGGTGCCCACGGCGTGCCTTGTTAAAGACGTAGCGTGGAGAGCGTAAGTTGGAACTGTGCAACGTTCAATTATGCTTCTTGTAGAACTTTTTTTTTTTTTTTAAGAAACTCACTCTGCTTTAGTCACTTAGCCACTAATTTCCCTTTGAATGGAAAATTACAGCTAGAGTTTTGCAGGAGCTTTGGCTAAGGCAAACAGTGAAGATCTTAATGGGTTTTTTTTTGTTATCATAAAAAACTGTTCTGGGTAGCAACAGTATTAATAAAGACTGATGCTGCAATAAGACGGAGAGGCTTCGTACAACACTATTAGAAACAGTAATATTTACCTGCAAGTTCTTTCCTGTTTATTGGGACAGAGTGGTTCTTTATTTGATCATTAAAACATCCCCTTATGCAACAATTATTTTCATACCAATTCCACTCTCAGACCTCCGTAAACACTCAACTGCAGACATTTCTATTAATATGGCTGTGAACCTCACATTCTTTCTGGGATGATCCTAAAGAATCATGTTTTGTTTTTTACTGCTTGAGCTACAAAATAGTAACATGAAAGTACAAATGAAAAGAGGGTTTCATTCTTTTCTAGCCCACAGTTGTATACACTGAAGGACTTACATCTTTGCCTCCGTTTTATCTGAGCAAGACAGAATGTCTTTAAGCCCCATGGATTCTGCTGCTTCTATTTGAAGGAATATGTCAAAACGCTCCTTGATAGATCGAGCAACGGACATAACAGTTGTTGCAATGGAATGAAGTGGGCAAGCATTTAAAAAGGGTTACATACACATGGTATTTGCAAATCCAAATACCAAGTATTATAACCCATAATGCAGCCATTCCAGGCCAGGTTGATTTAGCGAATGTTTAGGAAAGTCATTTGAATAGATGCTATACTTATCAGGTTCCCTTCCAACACCCACCCAGAAAGACCTTTCAAGCTTCCAGCTATTTTTCATTCTTCTTGTCATAAGAAGAAGCAGCAGTTTTAGTACTCCACTTTTCTCTACCTCAAGAAGTCTCAAAGCGGCTTACAATCGCCTTTCCTTCCCCGCCCCACAACAGCCACCTTGTGAGGTAGGTGGGGCTGAGAGAGTTCTGAGAGAATTGTGACTGGCCCAAGGTCACCCAGTAGGATTCTTGTGGAGGAGTGGAGAATCAAACTTGGTTTGGCTGTCCATCAAGAGAGGAGCTAAATGTGGCTCAGGAGGAACAGTCTCCATTGGCCTCCATTTGTGCATGTATGTTGACTGACATGAGAAGACAGAGTTTGGAGTTTTCTTTGATCTTTACTCTCTGGGTTGATAGTGTTGGGGGGAAGGAAGGAAAACCCTGATGGCTATACATTATTAGCAGAATGCTCACCATTATGATAGGGATGTGTGCGTATGGAGAAATTGTATGTTTCATGGATTCTCAGGTGGGGAATCACTGTCAGAGATGGAGGACAAGTTGTATCCTCCCTGCAGCAGTGTCTCCAAATCCAGTTCTTTTCCTTTCACCACAAAGGTGGAGGGCAGCCATTCATTTATCTGGAAGAAATTGAAAGGGTACATCAGGAATTGCAGTAAATGTGAGGAATCAGGCACTGTTATTGCCCATAATGACCCCTTGGGACTTTAGTTCTTTAGGATCAAGATTGCTTCTATCCGCATATCTTTAGTCCAGGTTCTGTTCCTTCATCATGCTATAGTGAAATAGAATGTTGGAAACTGGCTTATATATATAAAATCAGCAAAAAATGCTTGGCACGATGACTAGCAGTGTCTGTGTGGAGGAAAGGCTTATACGCTCAAAGACCAGAGTGGGGGGGAGCTGCAGAGGACTCATTGCAATCCCCTGTCGAATCCTATTTACCTATGTCCAATACATAGAAATTACTAAATAAACTATGTGCATTCCAGTGTAGTCTATTGCTTGAATAAGCTGACATTCACCTTCCAGCTTAACCAAAGGTGACATGCCGGAAATGCCAACCAACATTGTAGTTTAATGCATAGGGAACAGAGCACATCGCTGATAGTGTACTGCTGCTCTTGCAGTGAATACAGCTTCTTATTGATTGGTTCAGGAGTTTGACAATAATTAACCAATAGGGAAATGGAAGCAAGGTTCATAGTGCGAACATCCAGTCTTTTCCTCTTGTACTAGCCTGTCCCCTTCAGGGGGTTCAAGCAAAACAACCAGCACTGGCTGAACCCTTTGAGATTCAGTTCTTTTCTGTGCACGCAGTCTTTTACACAATAAATGCAAGGCTTCTTTTGGTCACCCCCAAAGGCCAATGCAAGGTGAGAGAATGACCCTCCCATTCCATGAGCTAATTGATGGACTTCACGACATGGCTCTAAAGTTGGGAGGCACGCAGAAATGGCAGGAGACGTTGTCATCACTTCTAAACGTCTCCTTGCCCAGTGCGCTGTGGATGGCTGACTCCTCCCCTGAGTCTTCTGTACCCGCCAGAGAAACTGGGGTGAGAGACCACCAGAAATCATGGACAGCTACCAAAGTCAGACATCATGTTTCGGTCCTGGGCCTTCAGTCAGACTGACCCTAACTCACCAGGATGTTTAGGCATATGGCTTTCCATGTGGAACTGTGGAACATCAGAGGAGGGTTATGCAAAATCGTGCATGTCTCAGATTCAGGGTACTGCAGAACTGCTTGCCCATAAATGAAAAAACACCCTCAAACCAGTATTTCCCTGTTCTGTTCCCCGCTCTACCTGATCAGTTCACATGTTTGCTTATTTCTCTAAAATACCTATAATTTTCACCTGTCCTGTAAATTGTGTATAGATGTTATAAGAAGTAGTGACCTGCATAGTCTTGGCCTGTGGGAAGAAGATGGAGAGATTACTGCATACCACAGTAACTACAGCTGCCTAACAGCTCAAGAGGAGGGGCAGACCCAGCGTATACCAAGCATGTACCAACAAGGTGCACGTGTGCAAAGGTTTTTTCTCTAGCATAGTCATGTGCAAATTGTTGGCACACGTGCAAGAAAAATTGGATCCTCTAACTTCTTTAGTTGCCATGTAATACCACACACTGTTCTGCCACCACAGGCTGCATTTGGATCTAAGCTAAATGCTCCAAGCATATCATCACATAAATAGTGTTGATTGTTAAGCAGGAAACAAGAAGTCCATTCTGATCATTCGACATCCAGTCAGCCAGAAAATGAAAAATGGAAACCTCGCTTGTTTCTTCTATCTAATGTTTGCGCGTTTCCAGACAGTGCCTCTGCTTTTTCTACACTGCTTCCAATCCTTCTAATTTTATTTGTTTTTCGAATTTATAACCCACCCCAGCGAACCAGGCTCAGGCTAAACATACATACATACAATATAGATCAAGTACATCCATAAAGCCATAATCATAAAAACAGTTTAAAACCCTGGCCGTAACTATACCTAGGCGCCACAGCAATAAATGTCAGCATATCAGCCCCCAGAAGATGGCCAAGAAGATGGTTCAGAAGGAGCATCTGACCGTTGTCCTGTTTTTTCCTTCCCAGATTGGGAACGCAAGGCACTGCTTCTTACCAACAAAGAAACAATTCAGTATAAATACACATTATAAAATTTAAAAACCTTATACATACTAAAATTCAGAATTCAGATGGCTGTGACCTTTCATTTACTGGTGCTTGTCAGGTTCTTAAGCCCTGGGCGTGGGCGGGGGGAGATTCTTCCTGGCCAAGCTTTCTGAGAGGAAAGAGTAGTGCTGTCAGGACCTAGGGGTGCCCCAGCCCTTGATCCTTGGCTGGGGAGAGTTGGACTCAAAACAGGTGGCCATCACTAATCAATGTAATTTACCAGGAGGATTGGTTTGCAGTTGGTAAGAAATTATTGCACACCTTGGCTGCTTATAGAGGAGGAAGAATCAGCCAGTGCTCCCACCCCTTTGTGTGTGTGTTTTCAGCATTTAATGCTTGCCACACTGAAAGAAAAATGGTCATGACAGGTGCCTCACTTACTGCTTTCATTTAAGCGAATAGGAGTTTACAAGGGCTGAAGTGGGAAAATAGGATCAACTGCAGAGTCCGCCTGCATTTTTTGTAGTTAGCTACTCCCTGGCCTCTGGTGTCACTGTGGACATGAAATGAGTCAAAATTTCCATCTCTTGAATGGATCCAGTTCAAGATCTCATCCGGTGCATTGGCAGTGCTGTTAATCTTTGTGTCTTTTAATTTATAGGTAGGTAGCTAGAAACATCATGTTTTGGCCAGGTTCCCTAAAATAGAAATGGATGAGGATGTTTCACTGAAATCACTATGCTTTGGTTATAAATGTGACCATTTTAGCATTCCGTAATATATAAAATTACTTCCTTATTCTCAGTCTTCCCTACTACAATACTTTGTGCTTATAATGAAACTATCCCAGTGCATTGCCTCCCAAATCCATGCTTTGATAGCTGTGCAATAATGTCTACGGTGTTGTATATGTTATGTTCTAAAACACCTGTGACTCACCAAGCTGAATGTTGCCTACCACCTATGTATGTAGTCCACCGGGGCTAAAATATTTCCCAGTTTTGCTCCTTTCACAAACCTACAAAAAAAAGTGTCTTATAAAACATGTAGCAGGTCAAAACCTACTGGACTGGCATTTTATGTTTAGTTTGGTGGGTCACAAGTTGGGCAGGTCTGAAGTTTACCAAACTATGGTAAAACAGCAAATCGTTCAGGCAAACACGTCATGTCATTGATTCACAGTGATTTGCTGAAAGGTCAGAATCTGGCAGTGGGGCAGAAATAGTCCAAGACAGACCCAAAATCAGCCAACTGATGTGGGGGAGTCACCCTACTCTGCCTAATGGTAGGGCTGGATCTGGAATGGAATAGTGATCTCTTTTGCCTGTTGAAGGAGGCAATGTCAAAGAGGGAAGGAACAGATAAAAGAAGGGGAAAGGAGGTGGAGACTGGATGTCTCTGTTAAAAGTAACAGGCTGCAGTCTTGTGCATGCTTACTGGGAGCAAGTCTAGTTGGACTCCATGGAGCTTACTTCTGAGTAAATATGTTTATGGATTGTGCCAGACAGGAATTTGGAAAGTTCCAAACTTTAAATTCCAAAATCTACTGTGATAAAAAATTGTCTCTTTTAAAGCAGAAGGAGAGGACAAGGTCAATATATTTAATATAGTTAACCAAACTGAGAGGAATGTGAAAGCAAAGTAAATAGGAAGGATTATTAATAGCCCAAAGCTTAAAGTGGGTTTTATCTGCTAAGGAAAAAAAAGTTTCTAAAGTTTCATTTCTTAAAAGGAAAGCTGAGTCTAATCATTAGCCTATGTAGTTTTAGTAACTTGAATCTAATTAAGTTTTTGTGCAGTTCTAGGTAATTTCACTTTCTTAAAAGAATTCAGATTTGAGAATAAGCTGGGCTGCTGTTCCCATTCCTCACAGGATGATATCTGTGTTCTCCATCAAGTCTCACAAGTCTGTTTGCATTTTCAAGCACACAGCAACCTCACAGCCTAGGGTTGCCAACCTCCAGGTAATAGCAGAAGATCTCCTGCTATTACAACTGATCTCCAGCTGATAGAGATCTGTTCACCTGGAGAAAATGGCCGCTTTGGCAATTGGACTCTATGGCATTGAAATCCCTCCCCTCCCAAGCCCCGCCCTCCTCAGGCTCCGCCCAAAAATATCCTGCCAATAGCGAAGAGGGACCTGGCAACCCTATCACAGCTGCAAAATGAGAGTAATGATATTTGATCTGAATTCCCACCTCTGTGAGCTGTTTTGTGAGGAGAAGGTGGTGGCTTATGAGGCGGGCGGCCTTGGGCAGCTCAGGCCTAGCAGCCTCCTCACCTCTCCATGAGGAGGCCGTTGCCCTTGGGAAGAGGAGGCAGCGGCCATCGCCTCCTTTTCTTCCTAACAAGGAGGGTGGTTTGGGTGTGACCTTCTGGAGAAGAAGGAGGCAGTGACTGGTGAGGGAGTGTCAACCATCACCGTGGTTAGTCCAGACTGACTACAAGTGAGGGTGTCCTGTCAACCTTTATTGGTAGTAGAAGAAGAAGAGTTGGTTTTTATATGCCAACTTTCTCTACCACTTAAGGAAGAATCAGACTGGCTTACAATCCCTTCCCCTCCCCACAACAGACACCCTGTGAGGTAGATGGAGCTGAGAGAGCTCTAACAGAGCTGTGACTTAGCCCATGGTCACCCAGCAGGCTTCATGTGGAGGAGTGGAAAAACCAACCCGGTTCATCAGATTGCCATCCATTGCTCATGTGGAGGAGTGGAGGAATCAAACCTGGTTCTCCAGATTAGAGACCACTGCTCCAAACCACCGCTCTTAACCACTACACCATGCTGGCTGTCCTGATCATGCTGGTAGATCAGGATAAGGGTACTCAGGCTCTTGCTCTTAAGTTCACACAGCAAAACCACATGTGTTCAAAACAATGTCCATTTATTAACAAGGAGGTACGGGGATGGCATTAACTGGTTTCTGACTGAGGTCGCTCACGTAGTCTATTTGGTGTTGTTGTTGTTTTTGCCATCAAGTCACAGCTGACTTATAGTGACCCCGTGGGGTTTTCAAGGCAAGAGATGTTCAGAGGTGCTTTGCTGTTGCCTTCCTCCGTGTGGGCTGAGAGAGTTCTGAGAAAACTGACTGGCCCAAGGGCACCCTGTAGGCTTCATGTGGAGGAGTGGGGAATCGAACCTGCTTCTGCATATTAGAGTCCACCGTTCTTAACCACTATACCACACTGGCTCTCTCATGTAGTCTACAGTTCTAGCCTAATAAGCAGAACTAAAAAAAAGCAGGGACTCCAACCCAGAAGACTAAACCAACTCACCTAAAGGTGGAAAGCAGACTGTTGCATTGTAATGGATATAGTAAATAGATCCATGTCATCAGCGTACAAGAGAACTGAATTTTTTCATGAGCCCAGAGGGGGGGGGGGACAAATTCAGAGCCAGAGAATCTCAGGATGATGTCATTTAAGTACAAATTAAAAAGTAAAGGGGCCAGCAGGCAGCCCTGCGTTACCCCTTTAATTATAGGCATCTCCTCAGTCAATGAGCCTGAAGTACCCACCCTAATTTTAGCAAAGATGTTAGTATGGAACTCCTGAAGAAGGATTTGATTGTGTCTACTTGATTGTAACGGCCTTTGGCTATATGCAATAAATCTGTACCTACCTACCTAGTAAATATACCACAGAGGCATCACATGATGTGGACAACAGGTTTCTTTTTCAGGGCCTTCATAAGTGCCCGGTTTGGCATCAGCCCACTGCTTCCATTCTAATCAGTGAGAAATGTTGGTGATTATCAGGTTTTATTTAAACCAAGTCACAAGTATGGTGTCCAAGTTGTCCACAGATTTAGCAACCTGTAATAGCATGCCCATACTACTATTATTTTTTCTTCCTTCCCCCCAAACATTGCACAAGCTGGACACTGGCTGTTTTTGCAATAATCTGACAGAAACTTGAGAAATATATCTCAAAAATCTAGTTGATGCGTTTTATAAATTATTTTCATTGTCGGCAGTGTGTTATTAATATTTTCTCACAAATGTGTTTCACCAGTGTGTTGATTTTATCTTGTTAGTGGCCTATGTTGGTTATTTTTTTGTGTGACCTTGCAACTTGTTGCTTTGTTAGCCACCTTGAGTCTAAGCAGACCAGGTGTGATATAAATAAATACAAAAGGAAAACCTGTAAGAGACCTTGATTTCTCCTCAACACTCACTCCCAGGTTAATAACTTTCATATGTGCTATCCACATAGTGTGAGAAAGGCTCAAATGTATTTTCTGTGAAAATGCCCTAATTTGCTTTGTATCAAACCTCTTTTGGTTTTTTCAACTATTGTGTAGATATATAAAAAGCCAAATTATCTCATGTTGTATTCATGATCTTTCTTAAAAAATATAAAAGGCAGTCGTTGACAGGAAAATGGCTGCTGGAGAAAGGAGGAGGAGCTATAATTAAGTGTTTGTGTTGGTCCCAGTATTTGAAGAGAATGAGGACTTAATTCTTGACAGCTGTGAATCTTTGCATAAGTGGTGACAGTTACTGTATTTTGTGCTGGTAATGCAAAATTTTATACTCTGCATACTGGGAAATAAACATTCTGAGTGCAGACATCTCTTTCTTCTCTTTGTGCATATTTGTGTGTATATTTTGTACATGCAAACGGCATGTTAAGAAGGGAGAAGTAGTTACCTTTACGAATCCACCACTTAGGGAAAGGAAAGACATGAAACTAGATAACAGAAGATGCACAGCCGTTCTCAGCAAAGAATCTGGTGCAGCGTTTTGGGTGCTGAAGTTTGGTGTTCAAAGGACAGAATGGAATCATATTATGCCTCTATGAATAAAAAATGAATTCCTTCTTGCGGGGATTAATGGCTGGCTCTTGAGCAGTCCTGTGACAGTAGGATCAGGTCCACATGTTGCAGCCATTCTGACAGTAGGATACTGTTGTGTTGTTTTGTTTTTAACACCGGGGTGTGTGTGTGGATATTTTACTAAATGAAAGTGCTTTGTTATCTCTATATGGATGCTGTCCTCAATAGTGTCAAGCTGGACTTGAGTTATTTTCCTGTACTCTCTCTTTGTTCCCCCAAATATTCCAAAATGCAAGGCTGGCCCCGTTGCTTAAGCAATCAGTTTGGCCACTGGGGATTGGTAATATTTTAAGGAGGCAGCTTGTAATCTGAGAGTTGCTCTCCAGTGTCCCCTGCAAGATTGCAGAAGATCCGGAGCAGCCAAAATGCCTGGGCTCAGCCCTGCCAAAGTAATGTCTTTGCCAGTCTGACTCTGAGCAGGGAAAACAGAGTCTTTTACTGCCAATGAAAGTTGATGTGTTGGTGTCTCTGTTTTGTGTCTTTCTCTTGTGATACAGGGCCAAGCACACCTACCATAAAACTTTGCTGGAGCAGGTTCAAGAATTGGAAACTAAGTCCAAAGAGATGGGGAAATCTATGCTGCGTGATAGTAATGGAAAGAGGTGGGGCTCATTAATGGAAAGCATGGCAGATCACTATATATAATTTTTTTTTACCACTTATTCACCATCATTATTTTTTTCTCCATGCATTTCAACCTGGTGGGGTCCTCAAGGCTCCGCTGCCATTTTATTGATTCACCTGCTTTATTTATTTCAAAAAACCTCCCCTGCTCCGTTCATCATCTCTTGGTGCACAAAGCCAGATTTGAGGCATCACATAATGCTTCTTGCATGACCGCATGTAAAAAATTTGTTACACAGGCTGACCCAGAGTCATTTTGTTTTGCTTGCTTGGCCTCTTTGATGGATTCTGCGCCTGGACACAAACAGTAGGGCAGGAAGACAGAAAGGAATGGGAAATGACAAGCCAGAATCACTTCTTGCGTTGGAGTTGTGCAGGAAAGGTATACAAATTTCTATGGAATTTAGGCAGGAGGAATTTTTTTCAGTGGGTTTTTAGTGGCTCAAAGTTAGCAAGTAGTTGGCACAACAGCACATGGCCAAATGACCCTCAGCATTACTAAATGATATCTCACCATTTATCTACAGTGTTAGTACATTACAAAAGCCAGCATGTTGCTCCCTTTGGTATCAGTGATGCACAATAAATTGTTACACATGCTGTATATAAGGTCTGCCGCAGTAGAACAATGTTTTTTCTCACTAGAACAATGATTGCCTCAGCTCTGAAAAGCATGCTCGGAGAATGAACCACATTTTAGTCTCAACTTGATGTTAATTACATTTTTTGTAACTTTGTACATTTAAGTTGTGATTAACAGAACTCTCATTTGCAGACATCTTTGGATGGTAAGTTAGGTTTCTCCATTGTGATAAGACCATATGGGACGTGCTGCTGTTATTGAATTCTTCTTTGTATGAGAGTATATGTTCTGTGTGGGGACTTTTTGTCCGGTGTGAAAGACGCTAAAAAGAATCCTACTGAGCCTTTTCCCCCCTCAGACAGTTTCATTTAGCCCTTTTTAACATGCAATTGTGCTTCAGCAAATCGAAGAGCTCCATAAGTTCAAAAAGGTTCTATGACTAACACTTGTGTTCTTCAAACAATATGGCTCTGTGTGACCCACCAAAGAACTTCACAATAATTAAACGGGATTTTAACAAACCTTCTAAACTACCAACCTGAGTGGAATGGGACTTCAGAGAAAGATTTCATTCTGAAAGGGCCGGGTCAGCCTTTGAATCTTTTATACCTATTCTGAGGTAAACTAATTGCCATATTGTAGCTGTGACTGAAGCCGTGGAAGAATAAACCTATCATTTATTTCGTTAAATAGAGCCTAGCAAATCATAATTAAATATGCAGCAAAGTTAGCACTATTCATAAGAAAACCTGGACGTTTCACAGATACTTCTGGTTTGTGTTTTAGCCTGTTTGCATATCATCGCAAGATTTCTTAGATTTCTTAGGACCTCTGTGTTTGCATAGATATAATTTCAAAAAACAAAAACATCTTGCTTTCCTCTCTCTCTCCAAAAAAAATCTTGCTTTCCTCTGGTTGAATTGCTTGATTGTTGAGTATAAAATGGAAAAAAGTAACAAAACAATTTAATTAAAAATTAATTACTTAATTAAAATGTTAGAAAAAGTCAGAAATATTTATTTATAGTTATTAGAATAATTTATTGTCTGACACTCCCATCCTAACATGGATCCCCCAGGACGGATTACAGTAAATTAAAAAAGAAAATACAGATAACAAGATGTTTAAAAGGCAGCTGGTCAGAACGCAGCCAATAATTCCAAAACAACAAAATTTGACAGCATCATTAACAGGTTTCAAGAGCAGCCGTGTCCACAATTCTTCAGCATTGTGTCAGTGAATACCAAAGGCCCTCTGGCCAGCATTCAACAAAACTACAATGGCGATCAGGCCAGACAGATTTCCTTTAGGAGGACCCTCAACATCACATTGCCCCTATTTAGAAGGCTCTTAGCACCCCACCATATTTCAGAGGTTGACGGCACATGAAGAAGGATGTCTGAGGACCTCAGTGCATGAATAGGTATATATGGGGGAAAGGATATCCTTGAGACTCTGTGTTTCCAAGCCATTTTGGTTTTTACAGGTCACAGCCAGTTTGAATTGGGCCCCAAATTTAGCTGGACAGGAGAATCAGAAATCTATGATGGGATCTGAAAATACCATTGTCGATGGTCTCAAAAACCATTGCTCCCAAAAAACCATTACTCTCAAAAACTATACTCCTTCTGTCAATCTTACAGCATAAACCATTCACCAGATTGATCCATGCAAAAAGCATATTGAAATGGATCTAACTAATTGATATATTTGGCATCACAAATATCCTGCCACCATATCCTCAAATGCCTTGTCCAAGAATAGAAAATCAGAGACCACACAAAAATTATTGAGATTAGATGTATCAAAAGAGGGTTTCTTAAGCAATGTTTTCCCTACAGCCTGTTTCAAATGGGTGGAAAACAGACAGGCATGCATAGCTTTTCTCAAGCACACACACAGATCCCTCACACCTCTCCAAAGCCTGTCTGCATCCTACAATTGCCAGTCCCTCCCATGAAGGTGGGAGATCCTCACGGCTCCTGTTTCCCACCACCAGGAGAAAAATAAAGTAAAAAAAATGTCTGTTGGGCTTATGGCCTCCCAAGGAATCACTGGAAGGTCTATGTTAAAACCATGTGTGTGTGTCCCCAGAAGTGACACCAGCCCTTTCTAAGAATCACTGAAAACTCTGTGCTTTTACCACAGAGTTTCCAGCAATTCCTAGAAAGACTTGCTCTCACTGACAGCCCTCCCAGTTCCTGCCCCTCTCTGGTCTCCCATTGGGTGCCAGGCCCAGCCTGGTAACCCTACTTGTATCCTCAGGATTGACAAGTGGAGAAGGAACGCAGTGCAATCAGAGATATATTAAATCATATTAGCTCTGATCGGAATGTGAGTGTTCATGAATCAGCCAGGTTTGCACGTGTATACTCTTTTGTAATGGGACCAACTAGTAAACTCAATATATTGTGCTGAGAGTGGGTATCCACCCTCCTTTTATCACTCCCAGGAAGAGGCAGGACCTAACCCTGATTGGAGCCAAGGTCCAGGGGGTAGAGCCAAAGATGGTATATAAGGGAGGCTTCCAAACCAGGTTGGGGAGGAAAAACTGAGTGGTACACACAGGGTCAAGGAGTGAGAGAGAGCAAGGGTGTGCTCACTTGGAAGCAAGGTAGAGGACCAGGGTGCCTGTACCCCCCCTCCTTTCCTTTCTGAGGACCAGGGTGCCTGTACCCCCCTTCCTTCCCATCCAGGATGGCAGAAGGTGGGAGAGCTAGTACAGCAAAGGGAAAGCCTCACAGCTAGCAAAGAACTGTGTGCCAACCAGCCTGGTAACCTTGAAAAAGAAGCAGAAATTGTGTTGATCAGCTGTTTGGGGGGGTGCTAAACACAGTACTCCATTCCCTCTCCCCCGAATTTTACAAGACCACTCACATGTAAACCTAGCTGCTGGCTGAGGCTGGGCAATCAAATGCACACCACCCGTTTGCACACACGTTCCCTGTCTAGATAGGCATACAGGTGGGCAAGCCTGCCTTTAGCCCCTTGCTGGTCCAGGATATCAATTTAAATAACTTTTTGCTGAACAATGTGGTTTAATTGTTGCAAGTTTATACTTTTAATTTTCTTAACTTCATACTCTGTGGTTGACCTACACTTTTCATTAAAGTGGGTTTTGAAATCAGAAATTTTAGACTTTTTGCAAAGCAAATGTCTTGTTTTATGAAGAGCCTAATTGTTATATGTTTGAAGCATCCATGCTGAAATTTATTAGTGACTAACACCTTTGGAATATGTCACTAGATTTTTGGTTTGAAGCATCCACATTTGAGGTATCAAGAGTTACTTTCAGAATTCTAGTTTCAGAATTTAAAAAAAGTCATCTCTTTTATGCAGGGGTCACTGTGACTCATAAACGCTTATATTGGAAAAATTTTTGTCAGTCGTTAAGGTGCGGGTGAACCCCCATTTAATTTTGCTACACATATAGGTACCCCTCTGAAATTGCTGAATAAATTATATTTGTAGGAAATGCCACAACTTTGTTTTTTCCCCCCATTTTTAATATAGAATTAATTATATGTCGTTGTAATTATTAGAAAACTTGTTTTGTAGTCAGTCCATACTAAATGTTTTTACCCCAATCCAGATACTGGGGTGAGATGCTACTGGAAATCCTGCCAACCAGCTGTTTGGGAGGGAGACAGGGGAGGGGATTTCAGTTCTTTAAAAAGATTTCGGTTTGTGCGACCTCTCCACAGGCTCTCTGTTGGATCACAGCTTTTGTATAGAAACTGAAGTCAGGTTGAAAGATCATTAATTGTCACAGGGAAGGCACTGGAGTTTCAAGTGTGTTTGCGTGCTCCTGCAGGCATGCCCGTACAACTCAATTTATCTCCGTATAGGTGATCAGCTTTCCACAGTCATGTTAACGTACTTTTTTTTGCTGTTCTGTAATTAAACAGCCATGTTGTGATTCGTGGTTAACTTGTATATTATCATAGCCTTCTATTTCATTACGTTCTCTTTCCAAACGCTTTCATCTGCGCTGCTTTTCTTGATCGGCTTCCTTCGTTCTTCGAATGCTTGCATGCAGACAATGAAAGAAATTCCTGCCAACCCTTTAGCCCGTTCCCCCCAAGGATCCCCTCCTCCCTTCCTCTGCAAGCGCATTTGTATTTCTCTCTCCCCCCCCATCCTAATTGCACACAGGTTTCCTGGGTGGTCCATCTGCAAACTAGATAATGGTGGAGTGTCTCGGCCTGCCTGAAGTTGATGCGTCATGCTTACAATGAGGCCTCTTGAGCGCCTTCTGAGAACTCTTCTGTCTTTTATCGCCTTGTTTGTGTCCCTGCTCATTCACACCTGCTTGAAAACATGTGCTTGTCTTTTGGGAATGAGCTGGGAATTTCCTGATGGTGCAATCTGTCTTATTTGGATACAGTTTTAAAAACACAAACACACATTTCCATCGTATGTGCTGTGGCGATTCTTCCAACTTACCCCTGCTGAGAGCCCACAGTAATACTCAGCATTTGTTTGTCATGGAAATGGACTTGGAGTGTTGATTTGTTTCTAATGAGTTATGTATAGACTGAATTTATGCTGTTTGGGAAGTGGCGGCAGCAGCAGCAGTATCCTGCTGTCTTCTTCTGAGTAAATGTTAGTGTTTGTTCGAAGGATTCTTGCAAGTTTCCTCTCCCCACTAAGAGCTGGTTGTGTTCTGGAAGATGAGTAGTCTGTCATCAGGAACGGTTTCTCCTGTCCCACATGGCATCCTGCTGTATTTTTGTTCCACGTTGTCTTTTCAGAGCAAAGTATCACCAAATAGCTGTCACTCAATTGAAGCTTAAGAGGATGATCAGTGGAACTAATTGCAATTGTAGAGCTACAACCGCATCTGTGAGGATGGGATTCAGGATCTGAATGCAGAGAAGCAATGCCGCTCAAAGATGAGCCATTTCCCTCCCAAAGCCCAGTTAGAGGAGTGGTACAAATTGCTTTGCAGTTTAATTGCTTTGGTTGCTCTCCCATAAGACCCTTCCACTAGTTTCTCTCATTCCCAGTGTGAAGATGATGTCACAGTGACCCACATTAAAGGTAAAGGTAGTCCCCTTTGCAAACACTGGGTCATTCCTGACCCATGGGGTGACATTACATCCTAACGTTTACTAGGCAAACTATGTTTACGAGATGGTTTGCCATTGCTTTCCCCAGTCATCTACACTTTAGGCGTGTTTAAATGTTGCATAGTATCCAGAAATGTTTGGGCTGGTTTATACCTGCCCTGCCATGTAGACTTGTACAAGCAGTGGCGCCCAGGAAGAAGCTTTGGGCTGACAGACTCTCCCCCACTACGTGTTGTATCTTTAATATGAACCAGTGCCTTCTTTCTGAAATGCTTCAGTCGCACAAACTGTTCCCCCTGTTTTCATGATGGGTAGGTTGCATCAGCAAGTCCTGTTTACATTGGCTGAACATATATAAAGCTGCCTTATACCATGGTGCATCTAGCTCAGTATTTGTTTACTCCAATTGGCAGCAGTTCTGTAGGTCCTTGGGCAAAGATCTGTCCCAATACCTGCTAATGGGATCCTTAAATTGGAGATGCCAGCAATTGAAACTGGGATCTCCTGTGTGCAAAGCACACAGCCCCAGCACGTCACATTAAAGTTCACATTGAAAGTTATTTGTACAGAGAGGGAGGCTTTCACATGGACTTCCAACATATTGGGACCATGGGTAAATAGACTGTAAAAATATCCACAGTTGACACCTTTGAATGTATAGTATGATGGGAAGCATCCTTCACATAAAAATATAAGCCCAAAGGTGTGCATGTGAAGGTTCTCTACGTTTTGTTTGCCTTTAAATTTGTATTCCAAAGGCTCTCACATTTTAGCTAGTTGTTTTAATCACGCCTAAATAAACCAGATTGTTCCTCACAGTTCAAAACCAGAGATCCTCACAGTCTTACACACTAGCCCTGTTCACAAGTTACAGTAAACTCACATACATTTGATTGTTCTTTGTATGTGTGTTAAGTAATTCTCATGTTATTGTCAACACATGTATGGCTGAACATGTGATACAAGTCCCACATTCATCCAAGTTCTGATACCCAGTTTCATTTGTAGAGTGTGTGCATTGGCTCTTTCTTACAAACAGGTGTACACACGTCCAGGCAGGATGTACGTTCATTCACTGTAACACATGGACAGGGCTGGTGTCTCTGACCCACAAGAAATAATGACATGGCAAAGCTTCTTTTTCATTTAAGTGCTTCTCTCAGTCACCTTGTTGCTTTGACCAACCTTACCATCTTCTTTATCTTCTCTTCAGTTTTCCTGGTGCATTAATATCTGGTCATTGAAATAGCAGTGTGATGTCCCCTTCATGCACCAACAAACACACACACACCAGCAAACATTCATCTTGACACAAGCATTCTGGAAGGCTTGATCCTTCAGGAAACCCTTGGGACACAAACTAGTTGAACTGAAGATGCTTCCCTAGATACTAAAGTCTAAAGTTATGGTGCAAGTTTTCTGTCAGAGTGGAAAAGTTAAAGGGGAACTTCCAAATTATTGAATGAGAAGTTTACATAGGGGGTGTTCACCTGCCTTTTTTCCCTCAGTTAGTTGCCATAGTATACACCAGAAGAACTGAACTAATCCCTGGTAATATCAGGTGTACTTTCTTTCCAAATATCCACACAACCAAAGCAGACTATGTAAATGTGGCCAGTACTAGATTTGCAAGGAGGCCTTAAGTGAGCTTGAGACTGTGGCTTATGACTTTTCCAGATGTTCTTCACACCATTTCAGAGAAAGAATACCCCCCCCAAAAAATATTCCCATCAGTGTTCACAACAAAGTGACTGGTATTTTACAAGCATTTCCCCTCCCATTTCTTTTGAAATAAAAAGACATTAGATCTTTTTTTACTGCTAAAATGAACATGAAATTATATCAGTGTAACTGGTTATTAAATTATTCCAGATGCCATATGGCAAATTGTCATTTGACAGCACAGAGTCACAGAAGTATACTGATTGTATATTGTGTTGGCATTCTGATAAATACAAAGCAACCAGGTCATTTTTAAATAGATTAAAAAATGTGGGTGATGTGAAAGACCTGAGACCCTGGAGAACTGCTGCCAGTCTGAGTAGATAATACAGACTTTGATGGACTAATGGTCTGATTCAGGTTAATGCAACTTCATGTATCCGTATATCTGTTTCATTGTGTGAAGTCTCCTGTACCTAGGCTGGATCTGCTACACACCATTCAGGCATGCACAGATTAACCCTGTTAATTATATATAATAACTATAGTCAGAGCAAGGTATACAGTAGCTTGGTGCTTGCAGAGCCAATTGCTCCCTACTCCAGTTTTATTTCATTGTTAAAATGATCGTATAGGTCAGAGGTTTCCAAACTTTTCCGGCCACCGCCCCCCTTGGTTCCACAAACTCAACCCAAGCACCCCCTACCCTATCCAACAACACAGTTGAAGGGGCCCACCTCTAGCCCCGCCCTGCTGCCCCTTGCCTCTTAGTGCCCCCCTAGGTAATCCCTGTGAGCCCCGTGGCGCAGAGTGGTAACCTGCAGTACTGCAGTCCAAGCTCTGCTCACAACCTGAGTTCGATCCCAACGAAAGTTGGTTTCAGGTAGCCGGCTCAAGATCGACTCATCCTTCCATCCTTCCGAGGTTGGTAAAATGAGTACCCAGCTTGCTGGGGATAAAGGGAAGATGACTGGGGAGGCACTGGCAAACCACCCCATAAACAAAGTCTGCCTAGTAAACGTCGAGATGTGACATCACCCCATGGGTCAGGAATGACCCATGCTTGCACAGGGGACCTTTACTTTTAGGTAATCTCACCGCCCCCCAGGGGGTGGTACTGCCCACTTTGGGAACCACTGGTATAGACAATCATTCCCATATTCAAGGCATTTAATGATGGACAATCCATAGGATCGTCACCTAACAGATGAAATACAAAGTATGCTATCAAAACAGCAACATGATTATACAGAATTTAAGAACAGCCATGTTCAGAGGCAGTCTACCTCTGAAACCAGATGCTAGAGGGCCACAGCAAGAAAAAAAATGGGGAAATGGGGATAAGGAAATCCCATGTAACTGCCCTAGGCTCCTTGGAGGATGGGCGGTTTACAAACTTAGTGCTAATGCAATCAAAAGTCTTTTGCTCCTTTTATACTACTGTAGTTTCTCACTTGATTATTTATTGTTGGGTATCACCAAGGAAACAGTGAGGAGAAAAGAAGTGTGACTAAAACAATCATTAGTATAACTGTGGTTAAAGTAATTTAAAAAGAGCAGAGAATACAGTATTGTTGGTACTGAACATCACACAAAATGAACAAATTTTATAAAAATAAGTAAGAAAAAATATTGAGGGGGTGGTTATTATTAAGTGTTTTTTTCCACACTTGGTAGGACAAGTACAAATAAGAGCATACATCCATTAAAATCTTCTATGAAATTCATCTGCCCATATTCTTTCGATCCTATCAATGTTTCCTTACAGTGTTTAAATGAAAACTGTCAGCAAAATCCATGTAGCACCGATTTGGGACCACCTAAAGGCAGATCAAATATCAGTGAGAATTAAACGTTGTCATTCTAAAACACCTTCTATGATTCGGTGGCTGAAGCAAAGTTGTAATAGCTGGCAACAATTACTAAGAATACCAGAGGGTTCTTTTTAAGTCATAATGGCGGTTGGAAAGGTTAGTAATTATTGGACATCAGAACAGAGATTAATTAATAAATGTTTATCTTTGTAGTTTTGTTTTTTATGTGCCTGTTTTGTGGAATGGCTGTGGCTCAGTGCTTGGCATACAAAATGTCTCAGGTTCAATCCCCGGCATCTCTAGTCAAAAAGATCAGGGAGCAGATGATGTGAAAGGCCCCAGAGAACCACTAGCAGTCAGAGTAAGCCCTTATCATGGTAGACCAATGGTTTGGCTCCATATAAGACCATTCCATATGTTAATTTTTTTCATTCCCCCCCTTAAAATAAAGGCAGTTTAAAAATTTTGAAAATCAGAAAAATGGAAAATGTAAACACATTTGTATAATTCCTTTGTTATTTATTTTTAAGAGAATGTGCTTCTGGTTATGGTTTCATCTATACTCCTGAAAACTTAATATGTCTGGGGGATTCTTAGATAATGAGTTTTTGAAGAGCTGTAAATTGTAGAGGTTATAAAGGAAAACAGGTAGCTAAAAGGCAAGATTAAATCACGGTGGTCTACAGAAAGGGTAAACACCACTATCAGTTAGGCAGATAGTCCTATAATTGGGATAACATAATGCAGAGAAAGCTGCAAATTGACCTAAAGAATTATAAAAGTGAAGTGAAGATAATGAGAAGAAAATAAGTACTGATAAAAGAGGACTCTCCTCATAGTTAATGCTTAATCCTGAGTAAATTGACCTGAGTTCCACAAGCAGAAGAAAGAAAATCCTTTTTCCAAGCTGAAAAAGATGCCCAGGAACCATGTTATCCAATGGGGCTTACTCCCAATAAGGTTGAATACTGTAGAATTGAGAACACTCTGCCCCAGGATGTGGTGATGGCTGCCAACTTTGAAGGCTTTAAGAGGGGAATGGACGTGTTCATGGAGGAGAGGGCTATTCATGGCTACTAGTCAAAATGGATACTAGTCATGATGCATACCTATTCTCTCCAGGATCAGAGGAGCATGCCTGTTATATTAGGTGCTTTGGAAGACAGGCAGGATAATGCTGCTGCAGTTGTCTTGTTTGTGGGCTTCCTAGAAGCCCCTGGTTGGCCACTGTGTGAACAGACTCCTGGACTTGATGGGCCTTGCTCTGATCCAGCATGGCCTTTCTTATGTTCTTACGAAATAGTTTGGATAGAATCTGGGGTCTATGCCCTATCCATCCCTGGCAGGGTTGCCAGCTCTGGGTTAGGAAATTCCTGGAGATTTGGGGGCGGAGCCTGGGGAGGGCAGAGTTTGGGGAGGGGAGGGAGCTCAGCAAGGATGTGATGCCATAGAGTCCACCCTCTGAAGTTTCCATTTTCTCCAGGGGAACATCTCCGTAGTCTGAAGATAAATTCTGATAGAACAGTAGACCCCATCTGGAGGTTGGCAGCCCTAGGTGGCTCTGTTTCTAGAGGTGCCAGTAAAGCAGCTGTGCTTGATCCAAGAAGCATACATATCTGCCTTTTTCTCAGTGTTTATTTAGGCTTTTCGTTCCGGTGCCAATACCCAAGATATAGTAAGGACAAAGTTAAAAAACACATCTCCTATTGGCAAGTGAAACAGAAGAAGCCCATTACTTAGTTGAGTTTTGAGGGATGAAACTTTTACCAAAATTAAAAATCTAACCCATAGCCACAAATGTTGGCACTGGGAACTTAGTTTTTTAAACCATTATTATGAATTACAGTTTTGATAAAGAACCGGAGGGAAGCTGTAAGCCTCAAGATGAAGTATTCGGTGAAAAGTAGGCCATGTGTCGGCCTGTATTTCACAGTGAAAATGGGCTTATTTCACAGAACAATTTGCATATTTAATGGGGGAAATTGCTTATTTCATGGCACAGCATTAACGTATATAGAAAAGCCTGATAGCATTGGTTTTGGAAAAAAAACACAGAGAAGCAGCCATGTGAGAGATGTTCTTCCAGCATCTCTTTCTCCCTTTGCCAGCAAAATCTCAGGCTGCTACAGCAGCTCACAAACAGCCTCCTAAACGTATCCCCCCTCCTGACTGAAACAAATAAGAGATGCATAAGTAATCAGCGGCACTTTTATGCATTTCAGTGGCACAAAGTCCCAGGAAGAGCACAACCTTTTGTTTGTTGGAAATTACCGGTCAATATTCTGCAGGGTCGTTCACATATCATGTCACAGTACAGACTCTTATTAGAGGCGGTGAGGGGGGAGGCAACCTGAATTTTGAACTGAAGCTCACGTTTCCCCAAGATGTGCCTGTTATACGCGAGACACCTGCATCCACTTTAACCTCTCCTTACGCGGGAGCCTTGCTTTTTGCCACCAGCCAATTAGTGAACTCTGGAGGACATTCTGGGTCACTCTATCGCAAGTGCCTCAAATCCTCATTAACGTTAATTAGTGCTCAGTAGGTTAATTGGTGGTGAAGCTCATCTTTTTTTAATTACTCCAGCAAATAAGCCTTTGGGACCCTGTGGTCAGCTTTGAATTATTCTATTTGTTTTGATGCGCTTCATCTGAATGTGTAAAGACAGATGCTTCTTGCCAAGGCTTAGGGCTGCTTGCTTTTCTGGAAGGGAGGAGGGCCTGAAAGGCAAAGAATCTTTCTTTAAAAAAACTATTGTTAATTGGGGGCTTAGCTGCCAATCCCCTAGAAGAATTCTCCACTCCACCTCCCCATTTCCCTTCAGAGATGGAAAAACCCGCGGTTTGCAACGTGTGGGACAGGATATGTTACAATTCAAAACGATAACATCTTAAATCTTGTTTCCATCGGGTCCTTGTATATTGAACAAGCGTTTGAAATACTGATGGTGAACTCCAAAGTCACACATGAAGTTATAAAGCTGTGGCGTTATAGTCTCACAGAGAGTGCCAAGATGGAGGCGTGGAGATCTGTCTTTTTAAGAAGGACTGGCAAGCCTTTTGACTAAGAATTTGGGTTCTTAGGGGAGACAATGGTTGTGAGGAGGCTGTTCCCAGCTCGTGCATTTGTCCTGGGGGCACCCCACTTGGGAGCAGCTGGCACAAGAACTGGACTTTGGACCAGGACCCAGCATGCGCCATCTCGAAGAGCACAGTCCCCTGAATGAGGGGGTGTATGATATGTGGTGGTCCAAAGTTTCTTTGGGAGTGCAGAGCTTTTAAATTGTCCTCAATATCATTCAGGAACTAGGAGATGTGAATTAGGAACTGGGAACCAACTTCAGCTTCCTATGGCTGTGGGAATAATTTCTTTTTCCCTTGTCATCTCTTAGGCTCTAAGACACATTTGTTTGTTTATTAAAACACTTTCTATCACTGTTGGTGGACGTGCACATTAATTCAAAAATATTGGAAAAAGATTCATAAGGATATAGAAATTATAATTGGTCAACCTATTGTATATGATCCTAAAAAATTTTCTTTTAAGCAAAGTACCAGACAAATACAGCAAAGATCATCAGATTATATTAAAATATCTAACAACGGCGGCAAGAATAGTTCTAGCATCAATGTGGAAAACAGAAAAAATACCGAAAATCAAACTTTGGATCGACAAAGCATATGAATTTATAACAATGGCACATCTAACAGAGCTACTACAGTCAGACACTCAAAAATCAAACAAAGACAAATGGCAAATTTTCTATGAATATATTAAAACTAAAAAATAATAAAAAAAATCCTTTATTATGAAAATAAAGCTTATGATTATATATAACCTATCAAAAAAATGAGAATATCTAACAGAAGTACTTCAACCACATATCCAAAACTTGAATAAAGATAAACAAGCAATCTTTTTTTTTTTTTTAAGGAATTTATTAAGATTAGAAAACAGTAATAGATTCTTTTAAATGTTATGAAAATAATTTTGGTGATTAAATACAATATGTTAAAAAATGATGACTAAGCAAACTATGTTAGGGGTTAACAAACGTATTTTCTTTACACCTCCCTTACCCTTTTTCCTTTCCTGTATCCCCAGATAATTCTAAAAATCAATAAAAATATCTTTAAAAAATAAAAAAAAACACATCCCTACCTTTCCCCATGGTTCAGGGCAGTTTACAAATACAAATCTTAGGGTGAAAACGCATGGTCGCTTTAGCCTCCTTTATTCCCTGTTTTTGATCCTGGCTGAATCCTGGCTGAAACAGGGAATAAATAAGGCTAAAGCGACCATGCGTTTTTGCCCTAAAACTCCAAAATAATCCCCCAAATGCCTGTAGTTGCCCAGTTCAGGATTGTGACCAACATCTGAGAGCCAGGTTACTGTAGTGGTCATTGCCATATCATGTGAGGAAGACTGCATCTAGAGGAGGGGCCAAGCTTCAATGGCAGAGCATACCGAATTTTCCAGGCTCCATCGCTGGCATTCGAGTCAGTCTACCCATACTGAAAAGTCTGCCTGCTGTTTGATCAACGTCCAGTGACAGCCCAGTTGGCAGCTTTGCAGCCGGAGTCAAGAGTGCTGGATTTTCACCACAACGTATTCTATGGATAGCAAAAGCTGCATGAACAAGTAGGGGTGCCAGCTTCTGGTTGGGAATGACCTGGAAATTTTGGGGATGGAGCTGGAGGAAGGTGAGATTTGGGGAGGGATTTCAATACCATAGAGACCAATGGCCAAAGCGACCATTTTCTCCAGGGGAACTGATCTCTCAGTAATAGCGGGAGATGTCCAGCCACCACCTGGAGGATGGCAACCCTATGAACAAGTGACTCCTTAGCTTTTCAGGGTGATGTACATTGGCTTTAGTGAGGCCTTCTGCCAGGAACCTAAGAGGATGTCAGAGGTTGAGGGGCATCAGCCACCCCTGTAGCTGCCCTGCCTGCCCCTGCCATGGTCTTGGGGTCAGCCGTGGCAAGTAGCAACCCCAGGAGGTCCTCCTGCCACTAGTTGGTAGCCTATGGGGAGCCTACTCATTCCCTCCTTCCACTGGGGTGGTGGGTCCTCTTCCTCCTTCCCACTCCTGTGCTTCCACCTTTCCATTCCCAGCTCCCTGCAGTAGCACTGAGCTAGGAGGAGATGCAGTGGCTTCCTGCCTTACCACAGTGGGGTGGGTAAGGAGAGCATGCAGTAGTCTCTTGCTTCGCCTCACCTCTCTGCAGCATGGGGGGAAGTCACGCAGGTGTCAGGTTCTTGCCCCCTTGTGTTATTGGGAGAAGAGGTGCAAGCCACAGGCTTCGTGGTATGGGAGGGAAGGAGTCCAAGTGGTGGGTTCCCAGCTCCTTCCCTACAGCATGGGGGGCAAGGCATGTGGGTGAGGGCACCCTTTCTCCCTTGGGGAGGCTCTGCTTTCCAGGTATCCCTTCAGTACCTGCAGGGGCCCTTATAGCCTTGTCCCGACTGCAATAACAGGTGGATGCCATGCCAGGGTGGCAGATGTCATCTTCAAGCTAAGTGGAGCTATGTGGGTTCCCCTGGACCACAGTTTGTTGCTGCTGCTGCTGCTGCTATGGGTTTTGAGATGCAGTGAGCGTCCGCAGACAAGCCCTTGTGGACCAAGGTTAAGAATTCACCATGTCTGTGTTTGTGTGTGTGTGTTTATACTTTGCTTAGTATCCTGAGGCAGCACTAGTACATTTGCGTTGGCTTATCTTTTGGAAACAAATGCCAGATATTTGGGGCACCGCAGCAGTCCTGGCATGAGTCGCAGAGATTAGTCTGTATTATGTTTACCATTCTTTTTCGGGAGGGTAGGAAATTAGATCTGTTTCGCCCCTTCAGGAAATGATGGTTGTAGGCAAGTTTATCCCGCTACAAGAGTGCTCGCCTCGTGAAGCTCTGCCTAATTGCACTAAGCCGAATGTGGCTTTCCTTTGCTTTACGTGGCCTTTGCAGAACTGAACAGGCCCAGCAAAGGCTTTGTTGCTTATCCAGTGAGCTTTTACTGTAATTTCTGAGCAAGAACAAGTAAGTCTGAGAAGTTGTCAGACAGACACAAGGTCCATTCACAGTGGTATATCATATTTAGAAAAATAGCCGTTATTTAATTATCTAGCCTCTAGATGTCCAGTGACTCATTTTGTGTGATTTTATTCTTGCAGTGTGAACGAACGTGACCACTTGTTAAAAAGACTTGGTAGAAAAACCCCACCCAGTCTCTTCCGTGCTCATTCTGTCCAGCAAGGAGTACCACGTAAGTAATGGACCATGTGTAAATATTGCTTAAGTGCCGGAATTCCACAGGAGTGAAAGACCGGGGGGGGTTTTCCTTGGGCTTCTATGTAAGCCCTATAGAAATGAACGGAAGGCACATCAAAGAAGTGTTTGGTGCATGAACAGTGCGATCCTGAACAAAGTTGCACCCTCCTAAGTCACTTTGCTTAGGATTGCACTGTAAACCTAGCAGTGTGTCACTTTTTGCAAAATGTTGGAAGTCTTGTAAAGACAAACAGCCCATTCCTGAGGCTGGGGGCCGAATCACTTTAGGAGGCGATGTGACCCCTACACTGGCGTCTGTGCTACTTGTGCCGTGCAAACTGGCACGGACGCCGGTGTAGTGCCATTTACACCTGCCTCCCTAGATAACGGTGGCATCGTGGGCCTTGGATGCCGGCGCAGCCTCCCACCAGTGTCCTCCCAGCGCAAGTCCCTGCACCAATGTCCCGGGGGGCGGAGCTGCCTTTAGGTAGCTTCCGAACCCCTTTCAGCCCGGGAACACACACACACACACACACGAAGCAACAGCGGTGCCACGCCACCTTTTTGTTGGCACAGTATTGCTGTTTTCAATGGGGCTCCCCCACCCTTTTCCAGATTTTTTTTTTTTAATATCCTTTTTTAGCCTTGCAGGGCTGGAAAACTGCATTGGAGGTGCCGCAGTGACGACACAGCTATACCGTCCCCAGCCGCTGCTTCTGTCAGGAATGGGCTGAAATGCACTAATTCCAGCTTCAAATATATGTGCAGGCCACCCTTCCATTGCCCTTACCTCTACCTAATGTCAGGATTGCACCCTGCACCTTTGCCACCAGAAACACACTGAGCAGGTGTGGCCTAGTGGGGAATAGGGTTGCCAACCTCCAAGTACTAGCTGGAGATCTCCTGCTATTACAACTGATCTCCAGCTGATAGAGATCAGTTCCCCTGGAGAAAATGGCCGCTTTGGCAATTGGACCCTATGGCATTGAAGTACCTCCCCTCCCCAAACCTCACCCTCCTCAGGCTCCGCCCCAAAAACCTCCCGCCAGTGGCGAAGAGGGACCTGGCAATCCTAGTGGGGAGATCCGGAGCAGGAGGAAACCGTGGGTCCAAATCCCTGCTCAGGTGCAAAGCTTAATGGATGATTTCGGGACAGGCGCTTTTGGGGATGTTCTACAACATGTACAATGATTGTGTTTGAGTGGGAGGTAGGGTTATGGTAGCAAGCTCTGCTCCTGACGTACATACATTCACTGGAACATACTATCAAGTGTATGCTCCATACAGCCCTCTCTGTGCTATTAGGGTTGTACAGGCTAACTCCTGAACTGTTGGGAAATAATAAAATAAGGGTTCTAGCCTTAAAATCTTAACACCCTTGTTCCTACAAAAGTTGTCTAAATATTTACAGAGCCCTGAAAAGAATGACTAGAACAGTGCATTCATCTTGTGGTTTTAGAAAGTAGGGGGGGGGGGAACAACCTGCACACAATTCGATGTTGGAAACAGAAGAAGTTGTAAAGTCCTTTGCACGCTGATGGGTAATTAGAAAGTAACAGAGCCATGACATAATGACTTTGATACATGAAGATCCATTTAACCACAACTTGGCCCGTACAGATGACGATGGTCCTGTGAATTTAAAAACACAGCCAGATCGGTCAAAAATAGTTCACCCTCCACCAAAGGTCCTCGGTCTTGAACGTCTTCCTGAACGGAGCCAGTGAAAGTTCTCTCCGCATCCACTCTGTTAGGGCCATTTCAGAAGACGAAGAAGAGAGAATTGATTTTTTAGATGCCGACTTTCTCTACCACTTAAGGAAGAATCAAACCGGCTTACAGTCACCTTCCCTTCCCCTCCCCACAACAGACACTTTGTGAGGTAGGTGGGGCTGAGAGAGCTCTTAGAGAGCTGTGACTAGCCCAAGGTCACCCAGGTGGCTTCATGTGTAGGAGTGGGGAAAACAAATCCAGTTCACCAGATTAGCCTCTGCTGCTCTTGTGGAGGAGTGGGGAATCCAACCCAGTTCTCCAGATCAGAGCCCACTGCTCCAAACCACCGCTCTTAACCACTACACCATGCTGGCTCCCATAGACCTACCATAGAGAAAGCCTGTGACCTAGCTGTTGCTCGTATGGACAATCCTAAGAGAGGGCATGATAAGGAGAAGGCTGCCTGAGGAGCACAACTGGCACATGGGAGTATACCATTGAAGTCAATGGACTTAGAAGAGCCCAAATGTGCTTAGGATATTGCACTGCAAAGGACCCTCATGTGTTAGATGTTGACCTTGTAACACAAGCTGGCTATAAGCGATATAAGCAGTTGTTCTGGACCATAGCTACGTGTTTGTGCTGTACCCTGCAAGGGTCCCTTTAGCTGAAAGCATGCTTATTGGTCCATGTCATGTGATGATGGAATGGTGGCGGAAGTTGTTTGTCAAGTCACAACTGACTTACGGTAACCCCTTATGAGGTTTTCAAGGCAAGAGATTGACAGAGGTAGTTCACCATTCCCTGACCTGGATGGCCCAGGCTAGCCTGATCTCATCAGATCTCAGAAGCTAAGCTGGGTCAGCCCTGGTTAGTATTTGATGGGAGACCACCAAGGAATACCAGGGTTGCTGTGCAGAGGAAGGCACTGGCAAACCACCTCTGTTAGTCTCTTGCCATGAAAACCCCAAAAGGGGTCACCATAAGTCGGCTGCGACTTGACGGCACTTTACACACACACACACAGTTCACCATTGCCTACCTCTGCAGGCAATGGACTTCCTTGGTTATCTCTCATCCAAGTACTAGCTAGGGCCATCCCTACTTAGCTTCCCAGATCTGACAAGATTGAGCTAGGCTGAGCCATCCAATTCTGCGCCGAGATGATGGAATAGCCTCCCAGCTGTGGAGAATTGTGAAGAAACCTAACACAGGGTTATGAATAGCCCCTCTGTTACACAATGACAGTGGTGCTGTCAGTGGTGGCTTCATCTGGCTTTCCCTCAATATTTCTGATGCCCTACTCTCAAACATACATGAGATAATTGATGATTAATCAAAGCCTTGGTTGATGCCACGGTTGGAAATCAAACTCTTGACTATACAAACCATTGGTTTCACCATATAAGGCTGGTTTATGTCTCCCTATCATGTCTCATCCTGCAGAGAGGATTTCAGTTCAGGGATTATTTATCAGAACAGTCTATGTAAAGCATTGTTGAATTGTACGCTCACCCCGCAAGCTCTGGACTGGGTCCAAAGTTGCATCATTTGAAAACCAGATGCTCATGATAAAACCCTCCTCTGCTTCAGACAAATTCATGCATGCAGGAGAGGATTCCAGAGACTATAGAACAACTGTCAGAACAAAAGTGTGAAAAATAACATTCTGCACACATGTAGCATGCCAGAGAAGAACACTTGTGCTGTCAAATGTGATCTATGGGGTCGTGTGCATTTTCGAAGGCATTGCTAAGCTTTTAACAGTTTGATAAGCTGCCGGAAATAGGAAGAAGGCATCAAAATAAATTTCAGCTCTCTTCACCTGCCCCTCTTAAATTTTAATGATTAAGTGCTAAACAAGCCAGTCCAGCGAGTTGAGGAAGCAATCATGGGCCTGTTTTCTTCTTGTACATAAATTTTCACGGTAATCTTAAAAAGCAGAAAAGGGGGTTTGTAGCCAGTCTACAGTCTCAGAGAATAATAGAATCATAGAGTTGGAAGGGACCACCAGGGTCATCTAGTCCAACCCCCCGCACAATGCAGGAAATTCACAACTACCTCCCCCACACACACCCAGTGACCCTTACTCCATGCCCAGAAGATGGCCAAGATGCCCTCCCTCTCATGAACTGCCTAAGGTCATAGAATCAGCACTGCTGACAGATGGCCATCTAGCCTCTTCTTAAAAACCTCCAGGGAAGGAGCACTTACCACCTCCCGAGGAAGCCTGTTCCACTGAGGAACCTCTCTGACTGTTAGCAAATTCTTCCTAATGTCTAGATGGAAACTCTTCTGATTTAATTTTAACCCGTTGGTTCTGATCCAATCTTGTGGGGCAGACCAGAAGGTCTCTGTCATCTCTTGTCAAATGATATTGTTATAAAGAGGAAGGAGACCTGTGGCACCTTACAGACTGTGTATTCCGATGTAAGCTTTTATGCACTTTAGCCCACTTCATCAGATACATGAAGTGTGTGTCCATTTGGTAAACAGATTCACACACACATGAACACAGAAGAAAAAAGTTGTAAACAGTGGGATCAAATCAGATGAAATGCAAGAATTCCAGTCATTTGCACATTTCTTTGCAAAACTCAAAAATATGCAAGATACGTGCAATGACTGATTGCAACAGCAGTAACAGGTGATAATCTAATTTTGTTAGACTTTATTTACTTGCACAGAAACAATCTGCTTGTTAAATAAACAGGTAGATTATTGGCAGAGTAACCATAAGCAAAACAGCCCCTTTCTAAGGTGTTTTCCACACTCCAGTACAGCATAGTGGCTTCCACGTGGCATGTTCCCCCATAATTTCCTTGTCCTGTTCGCTGGCAACAGCCATTCCCCGCACCACCAGGGTATTTCCAGTTATAGTTTATTTAAATCAGCAATTGAATATTGTTATAGTGATATAACATTATAACAATATGTGTTTAAACAAAAGCAAGTCTCTTGCCCCTGTTGTTGCAGAGATATGCCTTTCCCCTTATATCTCCACAATAAAAAGGGCTAGAAAATTATTATTTTTCTTTAAGGAAAGCTTGGGATTCAGAGAACCTGTTACATATTATTATAATGTTATATTGATATAACGATATTCCATTGCTGATTTAAAAAAGCCAGCTGTATTCTCTGAATACAAAAACAAGCTAAGCAGAGGTCACAGTTTCTTTTATACATGTACGTTCTGGAAATATCTTGTTAGCATCATTTCCTACAATGCTTGCCATGAGCATTGAAGTTCTAGATAAAGTTATGTAGTTTGGTCCCCAAAACCTACCCTCAGAAGGGCAAATACTCTGGTAAAGAGAAGGTTCCTGTCTTTTTTTGTTCCTTCTCTGAGGCTAATAACAAGCAGGGGGCTGTCAATTTCGATCAGTGACATTACTGGCAGAGAAAGCCCCTCTCACCCTGCAGTGTAGTCTGATCAGAAGCAGAGCCCTTCCCACAAGTGCAATGTTTTATGCTGGCTTTCAAAAGTTTTTCTTCTAGCTGTGAACTATCTGTTGATTCTTGAGTTCTCCCCTCTCCCCCAAGTCCACAAACACCTCTTTCTGAGGAGACCCTGATCTATGAAATCTCCATACAAATAATTTGAGGTTTTAAAAAAATCACGTCGATGCCATCAAGCCGTTGCACACGGCCTTACAGAAACACTAAGAAAACAGTCAGTCATCTGTGCTGAGGAAACTACTTCCAATATATAACCATAGCCCTAATGGAAGACTCGAGCTGTAATCTCACGGAAGGTTATCAAAACTAACAAGATACTTCTATAATTCAGCAGGCAGCGTGATAGCATCCAGAAAGCGGGAAACCTTATATTTTGATTATATTACAAACTTTGCTTCCCACCACAAACAACCACCAAGCCATCAGATAACTTAGAAATCCTCCTCAAGTCGCAGATGATTGAAGAGGCTAAGAATTCAGGACTGGGTTTTGTCTTATCCTGTACTAAATTCCCCTTCGCTTGGCTCTTCCACTCTCGGATAGCTGTAAATACTGTGAACAATGAGTAGCTTGTTCTTCAGAATGGAATAATAGGTGAGGCTTGGAAAGTGGGAGTTGGGCTGAAGTTCAAGCTTTCAAAAGGCGCTGTTGTAAGTGTGAGACGGAATCTGCATTGTTTGGTTTCTAAAGATAGTGGAAATGTACAATTAGTCAATTCTCGGGGCCGTAAAAGGGAAGGAGAGAAACGCAGAGAGATCCTAGTCTCTTTTTTTGTCCTTGCAACTGTAGCAAATGGAAGGGCTGAATGGTCCGTGGCACAAAGTGTTGTACATGGTGGATTTCTACCTCAGGGGGTGGGGGTATGGGTCTGCTTTGGTTCAGGTCTCTGAGGTTTTCCCAGTGAGAAGAATCTGTGCCCGTTTGCTTCTGGTGCAAGGGTTTCTTTAAAAGTCCCCACAGGTCACGACATGGAGGCCGTTTCTTCCTCATCAAAGAGGAGCTGGGGATAAGTTCTCAACTTGAAGAGAATTTAGAGCCGTAAGAGCCTGGCCAGCATGAATAACGTTAAGTGACAGATTACTCTACTATAGGCTGATAGGAAGAAAGTAGATTCCTTTGAAATGTGGTGTTGGAGGAGAGTGCTACGGATACCGTGGACTGCCCAAAAAACAAATCAGTGGGTTATAGATCAAACCAGGCCTGAACTGAACCTAGAAGCTAAAATGACTAAACCGAGGCTATCGTATTTTGGTCACATTATGAGAAGACAAGAGTCACTGGAAAAGACCGTCATGCTGGGAAAAGCTGAGGGCATCAGGAAAAGAGGAAGACCCAACAAGAGATGGATGGACTCAATAAAGGAAGCCATGTCCCTCAGTTTGCAAGGCTGTTAAAGATAGGATGTTTTGGAGGACACTGATTCATAGGGTCGCTATGAGTCAGAAGTGACTTGACGGCACTTAACACACACACAGCAAAGTAAACGGATGGACTTCTTTCTAGGTTTTTCTGTAGCTTAATATGAGAAGCCACCATTATTCTTGGCACTTCTTGCCAAGTGGCTGGTTGCTTCAAGATACTGGTAGGGTTGCCAACCACTATTATAATTGATCTCCAGCCGATAGAGATCAGTTCACCTGGAGAAAATGGCCACTTTGGCAATTGGACTCTATGGCATTGAAGTCCCTCCCCTCTCCAAACCCCACCCTACTCAGGCTCTGCCCCCAAAATCTCCTGGTATTTCCCAGCCTGGAGCTGTCAACCCTAGACACTGGATTTTGTCTCACACCAGCAACAGCTTAAAGGTCCACTCTGGTGAGAACGTTGGAGTTCTAGTTGGCACAGAGCAATTCTGAGCAAGACCGATAGTTTGCTGTTGCTTGTTGGAGGACTGATGCTGTTCTACTTCTCCTGGTGCCTCCCTGTTTTCTCCCATTCAGCTTGTATATATGTGTACAGATACAGAAACAGATATTACAAAAACTTCCATAGCCATCCTGTACCCTGTCCTCACAAGGAAACTGAGTATGTGAAAGGCTGATCTAAAAATTCCTAAGCCTTGTGGTAATGGGATGTACAAAACAACCATATTCTGTCCTGCAAAAGATTTTTAGGAGCCAGGCAAAAGTGCATAAAGTATTAGAGACACTCTTTCCAGGATCTAGTAAGGGTGAGCCATATGCAGATGGAGACTTCTTAGTAGGTCACCTGGTTCAAGGATAGAGCATCTGCTTTGCATGCAGAAGTTCTCAGGTTCAATCCCCAGTAATCTCCATTTACAAGGATCCGGTAGTAGGTGGTGTGAAAGACCGCCTCCTGAGAACCCTGGAGAGTTGTTACCAGTCTGAGCAGACAGTACTGACATTGCTAGATCAGTGATCTGACTCCATATAAGTTAGGTTCATTTGTTCATGTTCATTTGTTCAGGGAGTCTGCACATAGCTAAGTATGCTGCATGTGATAATGCCTTCTCCCCCCTACAAATAGGGCTTTCCCCTGGCTAGATCAGTAACAGTTAGACGTGCCAGTCATCTATTTGGACAGGCAAGGTTAACTAAATCCATTTATCCTTCCTCACCCATCCGTAGCCAAATGCTTACTGTCTAAAGCTTTGCTTGGGCTAGTCACAGTTCTCTGAACTCTCTCAGCCTCACCTACCTCACAAGGTGTCTGTTGTGGGGAGAGGACGGGAAGGAGATTGTAAGCCGGTTTGATTCTCCTTAAAAGGTAGAGAAAGTTGGCATATAAAAACCAACTCTTCTTCTTCTTCCAGGGGGTTGTATGTCTCCCATTTCTAAGGTTCTGTGAATCGAAGAATGTTATCTATGCCCGGTTCTTTTGTGCATGAATTATAGGAGGCAAGAAAAAATTAGCTCTGAGCTAATCCTTCCCTTGCATGTGATGAACTTTTTTTTAATATAAATTTTATTGGGTTTTTTAGGGTGCAGAATTAAAAAGGATATGGGGAGGGGAAAGAGAAAATACAAACACTAATCTGTGCCCAAATTTAGTAAATACAATCATTGCATATCTCAAAATCAGTTTATCTTGAAATGCACCCGATTGTACTATTAAAATATAACACTAAAGTATACAATACTTCTTCTATTAGTCTATTAATTGATACGTAAACCCATATTAGAGTAATTTTCTTTCTTTGATAACTATTCCTGAATATGTCTAATACTTATTTGGTATTCTACTTATCTTATTCATACAGTTAGCTGTATTCATTAGTTATGTGTACTATGCATACTTGACAAATGCAATGAACTTTTAAGTAGAAGAGGTGACCATAGTGCTAATCCATGCATTTCCGAATTTTTATACGGGAAGATATTCCCAAATTGGGACAATATTTGGATTGTCATGTGATGTGTGATGATTTCACTAAAGGGCTGCAACCAATTACTTCTTCTCAGCATATATGCACATACAATTAAATATATATATTTAATTGTATGTGCATATATGCTGAGAAGAAGTAATTGGTTGCAGCCCTTTAGTGAAACTGCCCAACCTGTGAAATGTAATCTATACACAGGTATCCTGCTACTTCTGTGTAGAAAACTTAAGCTGTGTGCAGCTGCCCTAAGAAGGTGTCAAATAAGGAAATCTTAGGAACAGAACATTGTGGGTAACCTTGACTGAGGTCACTGTGACTAGTGTAGCCCTGTTCTTGAGGAAACATCGGCCATTTATGCAAGAACGTTTCCCCGCGGTCACCCCCGCTGACTACATCAGGGCTTCCTTTTGATTACGCATGCCTTTTCCGCCCGTTGTAGGTCGCCTCGCTCTCCCTGTGCGTTTTGCCCATGTTTTCCGGCTGTTTAGCCAGAAACTGGAAAATGCAGGCAAAAGGTGCAGGGAGACGGCCTCTGACAGTTGGGAAAGGCTTACATAATCAAAAGGAAGCTCCAAAGCAATTGGTGGGGGTGACCTCAGATGAAACGTCCCTGCATAAAAGGCCATCCTTAATTCCTCAAAAGTCTTCATGCAAGGCAAAACAACGGAGATGTTTAACAAAAACTACGTGATCTGGAGGGGGAGGGTGCTTCTTTCGTTCTTCTTTGGTTTTTCTTCACTTGGCTTATTGTTACGTCCAACTGTTTGACAAGCAAGTTGTGGTCATTTCCAAGTCTTTTTATTTCTGTTCTCTGCTTTTTTTCCAGATGGGTATGCGTTTTCTCAAGAGGAACATGGGGTCGTTTCACAGTCGCAAGTTGTTCGGTCCTACGACACCACAAAACAGAAGGCTGGAGTAGAGTAGCACACTGCTCTCCCTTGATTGGCGATGGAAGTAGTGCGGTTTGGATCAATGTGTCCACTGTTAATACGTCCTTGACTAAGGTTGGCAGCAGCCGTCTAAACACTGGAAAAGCCCGTTACTGTGGCCTTAGCCAACAAGTTTGTTATGTAGTTTTCTCGCAAACCTTGAGCACACATGGTGGGGGGGGGATCATCACTGGAAGTCGGCCTGCCTTGCTCTGCCTAACATTTCTTTATGTTGTTCATGAAGCGTTTGGCTGTGCTACATGAAGGGTGAAATTAAAAACATTTTGTTTTTACCGCCATTAAAAAGAAAAAAGGGGGGGGGAAACCCATACACATAGCACTCGGAGGAAAGTTAAAGAGATTATATGTTCCATGACGAACCTGCTTTTGCTTATTTCAAATAAGAGTGCTGGCATTTCCTGTTTTGTCATGCCCAGATTGAAGTGCGCAGGGCTGCATGTATGAAACCTTCCTTTATGATGCTCAGTGTTTATTTGACTGAAATATCTGTGGACAGACCTGGGAGGGGCAATTAGTTTGCTATTGCAAGGAAACGAACACATCACGGAGAACTGAGAGGGAAAGGCAAGGCTGCAGGAGAAAGAATCAGCTCCCCTAACAAGACAAACCATATAAAATAGGTCATAGAAATGTTAGTTATTTACACACACACACACACACAATTCAGCCACAAATATCTATTCATTGCCCTAGTCGTCTGCATGGCAGGACATGGTCTGCATGGCAGGACATGGTCTGCATGGCATTCTGCTCAAGATGCATCTCAAACAACAGCTAAAATGCAGCCTTGTGTTTGTTGCTGGGATGCATGAACATATGACGCTGCCTTGTTCTGAATCAAACCATCGGTCCATCAAAGTCAGTCTTGTCTACTCCGACTGGCAGTGGCTCTCCAAGGTCTCAGGCTGAGGTCTTTCACATCACCTATGCCCTGATCTTTTCAGCTGGAGATGCCAGGGATTGAACCTGGGACCTTCTGCATGCCAGCAAGATGCTCTGTCCCCCCCCCCCACTCCCCAAGCCATGGCCCCTCTCCAGTCTGAATGCAGACTACAGGTTTTGGCTCTGGCCATCCCAATCCACAGAAACATCCTCTAGCTATTCTCAAACAGTTCAAAGGAACTGTCTGGTTTTTTGGGGGGGGGGTAAAATGGGTTTAGGAATTTGTCTCCCAGCCCTTTTTCTTCCTATTGGCCTTTCTTACAGTGTTTGGAAAGATGGTGCCTTTATATCTGTTAGAAGCAGTCAGCAGATGCTTTTTTCCATAGTGAGATATAATAATGGGGGGGGGGGCCAACCTCACTTGCTGGATTTTTGCCTGCTGTGTAGTAGTTAACAGCACAGGAGGCCTTCCAGAAGACACTGGCAATCCTATTTAGCATAGCAGTGAGCAAAGCACCTGTTAATTGAGTTCTTGTTCCCTCCTCACTTTACTTTCCAGAGAAATTATGAGAGAGGAAGAAAATTCTTGTTCCTCTGACCACTTGGTTTCCCCAAAGAAGCATGCACAGTACATGCCTTGGAATCATGCATAATCCTAGGAAAAGAGGTGAATGGCTCCCTTAGATTCACCTAATGCTGTTCTTCAGACATGCCCTATTAATTTTAGTAGTCAGACCACAATTTTGAGTAGCAGAAGGTAAACACTGATACATCGCTTGACTTCAACAGACTCTCTCATTTATCATGTATGCCACGCTCAGACCATTCAAATGCCGTCACTGTTTTTTGCCCTTTTGCTGACCGCCCTGTGGAACTTTTCTTGATTTAAGTGTATCCGAAAGCAATTCGGTATGAATATTTATGCCCGTCAAACCAAAAGAAAATAGCCAACTGGCTCCCACCCTGAACTAATCTTCCTAAAGGTCTCAGATGAATCCCAGGGCATGAGTACCTCCATTCAGGTCTTGGTGCCACCTTTAGGGATCTGAAATCCTCCCTGCAGGGAGCACAGAGTTTTCTCATCCTGCTGGGTTTTTCTTGGATCCACATTGGAGTTCTGAAAATATCTCCATCTCCCTACTGGAATCACTAATAGGGAAAAAAAGCAATTTTGCAGTCAGAACTGGAAATGATTTGCCAATAGCCGTGGATGTCAAGGGGCCAAATGTTTGTGTGTGTTTTCATGTATGTGTGTGCGTATATGACACAGGAGGTAGCAGAGTGAAGATTGCAAGTAGCAGAACAATCCAGTTAAGGAGGAAATTGAGTCAGTTAATAAAGGACCTTTCTAGTAGTAGAGTCTTTCCTCTTTCTCTAAACCATCCTGTTTTGTTTTCAAATTAGGAGGGTGATCCGGCCAAAATCAAGTATAATTAAGTCTCACTGATTATAGTAGGGGAGAGTGAAAAACAAATTTAATTATTCCTTATAATTCAGTGGGACTTGAATTAACTTTGGCTGGATCATCTTCAAAGTCTGCTGGGAAAAATACAGGAAGTGGTTCACTTTAAAAACAAGCTTGATAGTAGCGCCAAGCTCCCACAAAGGCAAGCAGGAGCTCAGGTGATCTTTTCTACACTGTTCAGCTCTTTTCAGACAAAAGTTCCAAATATATTCCAAAGAAAAACCCTTTAAAATGGAGAAGTTCTCCTAAACATTACACACTCCTTCAATGTGCTGGAAAGGAAGGGAGATGGAAAAAAAACCCTCTGCATTTTTTCCTAGCTGTTTTTAGCCATAATGACAAACCCGTGGCTTGCAGTTATAAAAACAAACCTGGGAAGGTCTTCCACCTTGTTTGCAGTGCAGGTCTGGAAGACATTAAACCGTGGCATTGGTATGTCAGAACAACAATCTATGATTAATTTCTTTCTTATATATCAGGATTGCAACCCTAATTAAACCAGGATTCAATCCTTATTTGCAGTCCTGATCTGTCATTAAAGAGCTCAGCCTCGGTTCGTGGTGCAGATGTAACAAAAACAATGGCTTGTTGTGAACCGGGAGCTCTTCCGCTCTCATCCCGTGCCCAAGAGAAGGGGTTTGTGGGCAAGGAACGGAACCATCATTTGAAGTTTCCTTACTATGGCTTATTGTGAATTAGAAAGCGTTCAGTTCCTGAGTCACATTTGCTGGGGGGGGGGCGTTCTCCCGATCGCTGTTTCTTCCGCTACTCCTTCTCCCAACGATGTCCCGCGGCCAACTGGATTGTCCCCCTGAGCCGTCTCCCTTTATATGCGGTGGGGGTGGACCAGAGTGAAAACTTCACTCTTCTTCCAAACTTCCCCACTGCCTTCAGCCCCTTCCTGATTGCCCCATTCAAACTCTCATGGGCCAATCTGATTGGAGGAGCCTTCCCGGCTCCAAGCACGAGCCCCCATGCCTTGTGCTGCAGGTCCCGAGCCACGTGTGCACGTGTCCTGGGGGAGGGGGCTGACCTTTTTGTACACCTCCGCTTCTTCCTCTGCCCGGGGCTGCAACCAGGGCTCCGGATAAATACCGGAACCTCTCCTTGCATCCCCAGGGCTACGATGCGGGAAGCTTTGGTCTCAATAACCACACAACCATGTAAGTAATAACAAAACTTTATAAATGGAAATATTTTTTAAGTGGAATGTAATTGGTCACAACTTTTAGCTTTACAACAACAGCTATGAAACATTGGTTTTAGCATATGGGCTGGATCCTGTACATCAGCCAGCCCGATGCGGCCTGATGTGCTGCCCCACCCCCAGTGGTCCCGTTGGGAGTGGTACGGGACGGCATTACCAGGGATCACCAGCGTGTGTGCCGCTTGGTGATGCCCCTGCCGCCTAGGAAGTGGCATACTGTGATCCACCCTCATGCTGGGCCTTGTGGCCTGCCGCTTCCTAATCCCTTATTGGAACCCCAACTGTGGTAAAGGGAGGTTCGCAGACCACCTTACCCAAAATGATCCAGCCCAAATGCTACCTCCCGCCAAAAAGCAGGGCGGTTAAGGGCCATGCCCCCCCCCCCGCCCAGCTCTCGCCAATGCCTCATAGCTGCAGCCACTCCGATAGGCCCTGCCGAATGCTAAATAACCAGAGATCGTTACCCCATTCCGACAGGTGTACCCCATCCCGTCTGAACAATGCTGGCTGCTTAAACAAAATATCCCAGTGGGGGGAAATCCCTCCCCCCAGAGTAAGGACCATCCGTCCAATGGCTGTGGTAGCCTTTCGTCTTGCCAAGTCGACCTTACTTGGGTTAAACGCCCCCCTCCAACAGCGTCGCTCCAACATATCGGACCAGAAGAATAAAGTCATAGGGAAGATTTTTGCCAATTTCCAGAAGTCCGCTATGGCCGCTTCAGATAAGTTTTTTTTCCCTTCCGTTGCGTCAAGTCATTTCCCCCCCTGTTAGCAGTTTCGGGAGCAATGCCACCCAGAGCATGCCCCCCTGCCCCATCCAGAAAATGCGCAGCTCTTCGTCAAGGCCCAAATTCCGGCCCCAGCCTGATGCCAATGCATACCTGCCGGCCCAATACACAATGCTGTGGCCCACCAGCCAGACCCGCTTTCTGCGCCCGGCTGTAACTTAAAAGACAAACAGTTAATATACCCCAAGGTGGGGTCTAATATAACCCCTATATGCGCTGGAGCGCCACCTGCCAATGTCCTGGATCCGCTCAGCTGGCAGGCCCCACTCTGCAGCCTCCGTGGCAGCTCCGATCCGGAACGAATGGGCTCCAAATTCCAAGGCGGGCAGCCCCATCCGCTCCAGGCCCCGGCGGAACATCTGACCAAATTGGTAGCGGGTTAGGAATGCTCCATCCTGGTGGATAAATAAGACTCCTGCCTGAAGTGGCCTAATCCTTAAGCAGTGTTGCAGGGCTTGCACCGGGCAAGGTGTTGCACCCCCGGCTTCATATAGCTGGACTTGCGACCCCAACCCCCATTGGTCAGTTTTGGAGTACCTTATGTTTACTGTTAAGGAACCCTGTTCCAATCCAACGTCCTCCACCCTCAGAGCCCTGTTGGTTCAATCCATAGATGAACCGGGGACCAGCTCCCCCACCGGCTGCTGATGCGTAGGCCCGGAGCGTGGCTGGTGCTACCGACATGTACACTCCTTGTATTATAGTCCGTTCCCAAGGGCCCACAATTCCTCAGGAAACACTTCTGGTGATGCTTCCGCCTCCGGCGCCAAAGCCCAGAACCTTTCCTGCTGGAGGCGAGACAGTGAGTCCGCGATGCTGTTATTGACACCCGGCATGTGGCAAGCCGTAAAAGAAATATTAGCAGACAAGCATGTTAACACAAACCTCCTCACTAAATACATGACCCGGCTGGACCTGGAAGTTTGACGGTTTATTACTTGAACCACAGCTTGGTTGTCACACCAAAACTTGATGCACTTGTTGGTAAAGTGGTCTTGCCAAATGACTACTGCTACTACTATTGGGAACAATTCCAGGAAGGTGAGGTGCCTGATTCCCTCCAATGGCTGGGCCAAGGCTGGGTGCACCACTTCCCTCTGAAGAATAGCCCGAACCCCATGCTTCTGGAAGTGTCTGACTGGACCTGCAATTCCTCCCCCTGGCCTGAGGGGTCCTGCCATATTGCTACTCCATTGAACCTGTCCAGGAAATGAAGCCAGGTACTCAAATCATCCTTCATATCACTGGTCACCCATATGCGGTGATGCGGTGCCCTAATACCTACTGTGGCCCTGCTCAAACGGGCACAGAAAGCCCTACCCGGGGAAACCACTTTGCATGCAAAGTTCAGGTGGCCAATGACTGCCTGTACCTCCCTTAATGTGCATTTCTTCCTGCGTAACAGGAGTGTCAGCAACGCTTGCAAAGCCAGCAGTTTTTCCTCCGGGAGGCGTGAAGTGCCCTTTTCCGTATCCATTTCTATGCCCAGGTATGTCAGCCTGCTGGCAGGCCCTTCAGTCTTTTCTGCTTCTAATGGGACCCCCAGGACGTGAGCCAAATCCATAAATGGTGCTAGAGCATCTTGGCACTTTTGGGACCCGGCTGGGCCCACAAACAGGAAGTCGTCTAAGTAATGAGTACTAGACCTATTCTTTTATGGCCCACTCTAAGAATGTACTGAAGGTTTCAAAGGCGGCGCATGCCACCGAACATCCAATGGGCATGGCTTTGTCTATGTACCACTGACCTTGGAATTGCAACCCTAGCAGGCAAAAATCTGCTGGGTGGACTGGCAACAAACGGAATGCAGATTGGATGTCACATTTTGCCATTAAGGCACCCAGGCTGCATGCCCTGACAATGCGGACCGCATGATCAAAGGACTGATATTTTACTGTACAAAGGTCCTGTGGAATGGCGTCGTTTACTGAGTCCCCCCATGGGTGCGAAAGATGGTGAATGAGCCGAAACTCACCCTGGGTCTTTTTGGGGACCCCAGCGGGGAGACCCGCAAGTTGCAGAGAGGGGGGGGGCTTGGAATGGTCCCGCCATCCTTCCTGCCCGGCATTCCTTAGCAATTTTTTCTGCAACAACCTCTGGCAATTCCGCTGCTGATTTTAAGTTGCCTGATACCTTGGGTGTATGTGGGGCAAAGAAGGGGATAAGGAAGCCCTTGGGGAATCCCTCCCATATATACCTGGCTGCGCCTGTTTCTGGATAATGTGCCAATAAAGCGGAAAGGGCATGAAGCTTAATTGGCGTGTGAGCCATGCCCAACAGGCATTCCTCATTGTTTGGCTGTGGCGCCGGTGCTGCTGCCCGCTCCTCCCTCTTTCCGGTTAGAAGAGGAGGGGCGACCACCCCGAAAGGTTGCCCCGCCCCGCACCCCGGTTACAGCTGGTTCTGGGGTACCCGCCAAAACAAAGCTCACAATTGTGTTCAAAACGGCATTTTGCCCGTTGGCACTTCCCCTGGTTGAAGTCCCACCTGTTCCATCAGCTACTGTCCACTTTTCTTCTAATGTTTGGGCCTATGTGAACTAGCCATAATTTGTCATTAATTAGGTCCCATCTGGTACTTTCGTTCTGTGATTCCCATTTTCTAAATGCCTCATCATATTTGATAGCGGCAGAATCTCCGGGCAAAGTGCGGGCCCGCAGGACATTGGCTAGATGATTGATCAGGTGCCATCCCCTGTCAGGGTAGGCAGATGCCACTACACCCGAGAAGATTGCAAATCCCGCCAGCCATCTATCGAATGACCTGTCCGTGTTGGTTGCCTGCTTTCGCTCTTTATTTTTCTCTTTTGATGTGGCTCGTGATCGCCGCCCCTCCTCCCCCTCTGGTTTTATCAGGGAAAATAAGTCAATATAATATCCATCTAAAATGTCCTCTCTTAAATCCCTGGGCAGATGTATCCCTGGGGGGTCTTCATCATTCTCAAATTGGGGTGGTAACATGTCCATTATATTGGGCCCGCTCCTTTCCCATAGTGCCCCAGGGTCCCGGTGTTTGTCCTGTGACCTCTTCTTGGCCCTTCGTCAGAGGGCCCATGTTGGCAGCCCTGGTATGTGTGCAGCCACCTCCCAATATTCCTCCCCAGTGCCCACCAAATTGCCTCCAGAAGAGTTCTCACCATCTGAGCTGTTGTCTGCCGTGTGCCTGGCTGAGCGCCCATGCCGCCCCCTCTTGCGTGTATGTCCAGCCTTCCTTGATGAACGTCGTTTCTTCCAACGGGGGCTGGCTGAATCCGAAAATGATGACGATGTTTGCCTTTTGCACCTGCTACGGACACTGGTATGCCTGTTGGAGCCTTGGGCACGTGCCCCACTGGGACCCGCTGCCTCAGCATCCACTGCCCTGCTGGAGCCGAGGCTCTCCACCCGCTGGGCTAGCTGCTCCATGGCTGTGGCCAATCCCCTTAAGCTGGCCCTTCCCTTGCTGGGAGACCCGCTGGGGGCCCCGCTGGGCACTAGGGCTGCGGTGGGATCTGGCTGCCTCTGCAGCGTGCCCCCCTGCCCTTGGACCAGGGCGGCCCTTCCGTTCTTTGCCCTGTGCCCCTCCGCTGCAGGGCTAGGTGAGCCCAGGACCTACGAGTGGCCCCCGTTCAGCCCCTGGTGCATGGTGCTGAGCCCTGTGCTTTTCCTGGCCGCTGCTTGCCCCGAAGAGGCATGATCCGCTTCCCCGGCTCCCCACTCACCACCACCTTGGGGCTCGCGGATGTGGGTTTGCAGAGCTTGTGGCAGTGGTGATTTCAACTCGCTCTTTCCCCCTTTGCCTGCAGCCCGCTCGGCCGCCTGCGCCCGCTCCTCCGTCGCCATGGGGATTGTTCCCTGCCAAACCACGGCCCACTTGGCCGCTGCGAGCAGGGGAGGTGATTTCAGCTCGCTTTTTTCTTTCGCTTCAGCCCGCTCGGCTGACCGCGCAAAAGGCGCTTCAGCCCGTTCGGCTGCGGCTTCGCTGGCCCTTCGTTGTCGCGAGCGGGAGAGCCACCGCTCCTCCTCCGCCTCTTCTTCACTGCCTCTCCTTCGCTCTCTGCCTCTCCCGATTGCTGTTTCTTCTGCTACTCTTTCTCCCAAGGATGTCCCGCAACGAACTGGATTGTCCCCCCGAGCCATCTCCCTTTATATGTGGTGGGGATGGACCAGAGTGAAAACTTCACTCTTCTTCCAAACTTCCCCACCGCATTCAGCCCCTTCCTGATTGCCCCTTTCAAAGTCTCATGGGCCAATCTGATTGGAGGAGCCTTTCCGGCTCCAAGCACAAGTTCCCATGCCTCGTGCTGCAGGTCCCCAGCCACGTGTGCACGTGTCCTGCGGGGGGCGGGGCTGACCTTTTTGTACACCTCCGCTTCTTCCTCTGCCCAGGGCTGCAACCGGGGTTCCGGATAAATACCGGAACCTCTCCTTCTCACAGCAGCAAACCATGACTGGTCAGTGAAGAATAATGCAGCCATAGAGTAGTTGAAAGCAAGCAGGTCAGAAAAGGTAGCGCTGCCCTATAAAGTTGCCAACCTCCAGGTACTAGCAGGAGATCTCCTGCTATTACAACTGATAGAGATCAGTTCCCCTGGAGAAAATGGCCGCTATGGCAATTGGATTCTATGACATTGAAGTCCCTCCTCTCCCCAAACTCCGCCCTCATAGAATCATAGAGTTGGAAGGGACCACCAGGGTCATCTAGTCCAACGCCCTGCACTATGTGCTATCCTCAGGCTCCGCCCCAAAAACCTACCGTCGGTGGCAAAGAGGGACCTGGCAACCCTACTGCACTAATCCCACTCTCCTCTGGTAAATAGTTGGTGGCTTTCTGTATTTTGTTTCGAAAATCTACCGCAATAGTAATAATAACATTTCACATTGATATAACAGTGTTAAACTTCAAAGCGCTTCACATTCAGGTTGCCAACAGGCCTAGAGAAAAATGCCCTGTCTTTTAATACAGGTTTAATGTATGGAAAAGGACAGCTGAAGCTTTTCATGGCATGGATATCAACAATCTAGGATTGCCATCCTCCAGGTGGTGAGAAAAACGGCACCTCTGTACTCGTACCAAAAGGTTTAGAAAAACAGTACAGGAAACTGTATATACACAAAGTGCAAATATTTATAAGCTACTGAGGTGAAACATAGACCATATACGTGACATATATACAACACAATTATATACAATATGTACAGTTCACACAAAAAATGTAGAGAAATTTCCAAAGGTCTCAACTGAGTACCACAAATATATAGAAGAAGTTCCAAAGGTCTCAACTGAGTACCAAATGAATGCTAATATTGTAATCCTTGTGTAAAGTTCATATAGAGCCACAATCATCGATGGATACGGCCGTTTCAGATCCACAGCAGTGGAAATCTTTCTTCAGTCCTTAATACAAAAGTGCTGTTACATATTCATCATTCCTTCCCACACAGGGTAAGTATGAGCAATCAGACGTCAGTAAAGTACATCACATAGTGCAGCTAGGTGGTGGCTGGAGATCTCCCGCTATTACAACTGATCTCCAGCTGATAGAGATCAGATCATCTGGAGGAAATGGCTGCTTTGGCAATTGGGCATTATGGCATTGAAGACCCTCCCCTCTCCAAACCCCACCGTCTTCAGGCTCCACCCTCCAAATCTCCAGGTATTTCCCAACCCAGAGTTGGCAACCCTAGCAACATCCCATTAAGCCTCCGTTAAAGGGACAGGACATTTTTTTCTCCAGGCCTGCTCACCACATTACCTTTCAAATCCTATGCCAACACAGTAAAATATGGGTAGTGTTATTTTCTTCAAATTGCTGGGGAGATGGGAGAGCCTCAGAGAAATTTCTGATCCTTAACTCACCCTGCTATGCTAAGCAGAGTTATATATCCTTCTAAATTCATTGACGCCAATGGGATTAGAAGTGTGTGGGAGCAATCCTAAGCACATCTACTCAGAAGTAAAGCCCATGTAATTCAATGGGGCTTACTTCCAGGAAAGTGCCTTTAGAATTGCAGCCTATGACTCTTCTTAGGAGGCCACTGTCAACCTCGAAACCATCTGACTGCATTAGCCGCTCACCAGAAGTGGTGGCGAGAGAGTGTGTGTGTATACACACACACATTCACATGCATATACATGAAGGTCAGTAATGTAGCCTCTCTCCAGCCATTTCCACCTCCCTTAAAAACAGCATGGCTCCAGCCTCAGTTATTTAGTTAATACAGCTAAGTGAGCAAAGTTAGGGAGGAACGGCTGTCAAGTGACATGATTTATTTTACTAGAAAAGGCTCTGGGGGTGGTGTCTTTTTGACCTATCTCTAAATGGAGGTCAGCCAAAGCCACATTCAAACGCTCCCCAGAGTGACTAGTTGCCACGAACTGAGATACATGTGTTAGATGTCAGCTCAACAGAAATTACACACAGGCCTTGTCACACAGTTCTATAGTATGTGACATTAAGATTGGCGAGTCAAACTTTTGTCAGGGCTGGTAGACCAAGGCCTGACTCTGGGTTAATCCTACAGAACCCACCCAGGTCAAGACCTGACATTCTTCATGTTCTCTGGAGTCAATACAGACGCTAATCTATTGTAGCTAAGTATACCCTGACAGGTTTTTTTTTAGCTTCTCATCTTAGTGAATAGACTAATAGTGAACAAAGATACATATCCTAAACATATTATCAGCCAAAAGGAAATAAGCACTTAGATAAACACATTCTGTGTCCATGTCCTGAAATCCATATAGCCGGGAGTCATTGCTTTGAAAGCATTGCTTGGAAAAAAGTTACCAACTTGATAGGGTATTAGAGCAGAATAAACATCTGCTTGATTAACATATTGGGTTATTTTTAAGTGTTATGAGAAGTGAGGACTCTTTGGCTACTTTATGCCTTGACCACTTTACCAGATTTTAAATATATATATATATTCTGAGCTGCTGACTGTGTTGCCTTGTTAGGAAAAAAAACAGCTATAACTTGTCCCTTTGGGTTCAAGTGACGCCTGCCTAGACCTGACACGCAAAAGACACCGTTCATTAACAAATGTCTAGCCACAGATTTAAACCATGAACGAAGGTTTGAGTCAAGCTCCGACGTTTTCTGTTCCCTGACAGGTGTTGCTGTAAGGAGCTACCAGCAGCATCATAATAACTTGTCAAAGAAGAAGCGGTAAATTGCTAATACCACTATCAGAGTCAAGGCCTGTTGCTAATGTACCTAAAAGGAAATAAAAAAATGTGGGTAGAGCAAACATGAACTCTATGGGTTTTAAATTAAGATAACAGTCTAGCCTTGCTAATCTGCACTTTGCTAGACCTCACACTTTATAGTGCATGCCAAAAAAAAATCTATACTTTCTCTCCAATTTGCAGCCAACAGCAGATGCTGGAGCACAGTTTCCAATTACGTTATTTTTAGAACAAGCAGGACTGTGTTTTTCAGGAGGCTATCAGTTGTTATCCTAAATAATTAAAACCAAACTGAGGTTGACAAAATAGTGTGTTTGTCTTGCATTATTTGTGGCACTTAAAAAAAAATGCTCTGCTGTGCGCAAAGCACAATATCGCCAGGACTCTTCTTGGAAAAATTGTGTTTTACTTGTGGGTTTCTTGAACTGAGAAGCAGAACTCCCCAAGGAGGATGGTGCTTTTGCTAGGGAAGGGGTAGCGGAGGTAGAAGGCAAAGACTTAGGGATGAGGATTAAAAAAAGAGAAACTAGAGGAAAGCAGTAGGAAAAGTTAGTGCTTAAAGAAAAAGACCACTTAAGGGTCTACCACTTAAGGGAGACTCAAACCGGCTTACAATCATCTTCCCTTCCCCTCCCCACAACAGACACCCTGTGAGGTAGGTGAAGCTGAGAGAGTGTGACTTGCTCAAGTTCACCCAGCTGGCTTCATGTGTAGGAGTGGGGAAACAAATCCAGTTCACCAGATTAGCCTCCACTGCTCATGTGGAGGAGTGGGGAATCCAACCCGGTTCTCCAGATCAGACTCCACCGCTCCAAGCCACCGCTTTTAACCACTACACCAGAAGACAAAAGTCTTCTGAGGAAGTGTTCTGAAAGGCTTGTGACTGAACGTTGCCATTAGATCCCCCTAAATATTAGGCTTGATTAAATGTGATTCTGGCAAGGCAAAAACGCTCACCCCCTGGGACTTTTGCATTCATACTAGTGTGAACTGGAACTGCCACTCAAGTAAAGCAACAACATGGCAGGCATAGGCGCTGTGCACTGATAGCAGCCCAGCTTAATTCGCAGCCATGTGCAAATGTAACATCTCGGGGTGGGGCTTGAATGCTTTTCCCTGCACCAGAATCATGTTTAAGTCAGGGCATTGTTCCCTACGTACATCCCTATTAATGTTCATACCACAGCAAAAGTGAGTTGTAAACTTGTATTTATTTATTTATTTTACTTACAGATGGCTTTTCCACAATTCAGTAGTCAAAATGTGAGAGAAACAGGCCACATCAACACCTCAAGTTGAATCTGTGGTGGGGTTTAAAAAAACAAAACAGATTTAACTAACATGAGATCCTTTAATAAACCCTGAGAATTATAGTTGTGTAAGGGTGCCAAACATGAGGAAGAATTTTCTAACAGTGAGAGCGGTTCCTCCGTGGAACAGGCTTCCTTGGGAGGTGGTAAGTGTTCCTTCCCTGGAGGTTTTTAAGCAGAGGCTAGATGGCCATCTGTCAGCAATGCTGATTCTATGACCTTAGGCAGTTCATGAGAGGCAGTTTATGAGAGGGCATCTTGGCCATCTTCTGGGCATGGAGTAGGGGTCACTGTGTGTGTGTGTGTGGGAGAGGTAGTTGTGAATTTCCTGCATTGTGCAGGGGGTTGGACTAGATGACCCTGGTGGTCCCTTCCAACTCTATGATTCTATGAACAACATTCTCAGAGGGGCTCTTACGCACCGTCCCAGCGTTCTTTGAAGGGAAGCCATACACCAGTTTGCAGCATCAGTCCAGTGATTATTTACACGTCGTTCATTCCAACTGAAAACAACTCTTCCAAGATGACTCTGTGCTGCGTGGGGCCAAACTACACGTGTTTCCCTGGAGACAGTCATGAATCATGGGGAGAGGTGTGACTCCCCAGGCAGATTCTGGCTCAATTTTGATTGGTGCGTGGGAAGAGGAGGCTTAGACCTTCCCCTGTTCCATTTTTCCTACCTGAAATGTTCCCAGGGTGCTATTTGCCCCATTGGGGGCATTCATACTGATGAGCTGTACAAGTACATTACATTGTTTCCAAAATGTGGCGAATAGCACCTCCACAGGGCTGTTTCAGAGCCCCGTGGCGCAGAGTGGTAAGCTGCAGTACTGCAGTCCAAGCTCTGCTCACGACCTGAGTTCAATCCCAACAGAAGTTGGTTTCAGGTAGCCGGCTCAGGGTTGACTCAGCCTTCCATCCTTCCGAGGTCGGTAAAATGAGTACCCAGCTTGCTGGGGGTAAAGGGAAGATGACTGGGGAAGGCACTGGCAAACCACCCTGTAAACAAAGTCTGCCTAGGAAACGTCAGGATGTGACGTCACCCCATGAGTCAGGAATGACCCGGTGCTTGCACAGGGGACTTTACCTTTACCTTTAGGGCTGTTTCAGTTCAGCAAAATGGCTTGGGGGGAAGATGTAAGCCCCCTCTCTCCATACACTGCAGTCCCAATCTGGGTTCATGCACACCTGGGAGGTGCAGAACTTCAGAACTTGCCTCTCCACCCAACCCACCTGACGCGATGCATCACAGCCCAAAAATATTACAAGAGAGACACTGTATGTCTAATGGAGACATGATCTTCCTTATATTGTTCACTTATTTTGGTTATGGAAAACAAGTACAGTCTTCATCTAACATTCTCTCAGATAACAAGAAGTGTCAGTTGTCAGGAATCTTGACCACTATACTTTCTAAAACTTTCCATTCATCTTAGGGAACGTCTATACTACTTAAATCGCTTTACACAGTGAGAACACTGTGACAGATGAGTCAGCACTCTCAGGAAATAATTCCTTTCCTGAAAAGGTTGAATTTTCTGTCAAAGATCACTCATTCCTTTATTTACAATTCCTAGATTTCCTTAGAAATCATGACATTAAAAAAAATCTATAGTACAGCTAGGTGCTAGCACCCAGTTTCACATGCTGGGCTTAAACTGGGTTATGTTTAAATTGATAGATTTTTGTAAAAATGATTTCTGTGTTCATTAAATAGCTTGTCAAGTAGTAGTGCCAGGTCCAGAAAAAGTCTCAGACGAGGCCTCCACCTAGGGCTATCAGCAGGCCTGAAGAAATCTGTCCTGTCCCCTTAATAAAGGTTTAAGGTGTGGAAATGGGCAGCTGAAGCATTTCATGGCATGGAGGTAAATAACATCCCATTAATTCTCCGTTAAAGGGACATACTGTGTTTTCTCTGGACAGCTGGCAACCCTAGAAACTGAGACAGCAGTTAGTCTATCCACCTCTGTTTGCACACTTAACCTTCATAAAATCATAGGGCTGGGAGAGACCTTCTTCATCAACATCGCTTTCATTTTGTCTGGATTCATCCTCAGTCTATTCTTATTCCTCATCTGCCTCCCAATGGCCAACAAACATTAATTAGATCGTATATTTCTCATTTCATTCCACATGAGCTACATTCTCACGTGGCCCAAATATCGGAAGTGAAAAGGTGTTTATATGGTCATGTGTGAAGAAAAATTCTCCCTCTAACATTTAAGGAGGCATGAACAACAATATGAAAATACTTTGAAAAGGCTGTACGTATGTACTCTCACAAACTGTAATAATTTGTAATGTTTATGTGTAAAGGAGCAAGAACCTGCTGTATAATAGCCATATAGACATGGCTTTATCCTACTGAGCATTGATGTAAATAAAAAGCCTTACATTTATTTTAAAAAAATACTTCCGGAAAATAGTGTCTTCTCTCTCCGTTGACGGCGCAGGTGTTTTAACTTGAAACTTACATTTGATGCATATTGTTCCTAATTCTATTTTGTTTTGAAGGCTACAGGGAAATTCCTGCATATGTTTTGCGCTCATTTTGAATCTTTGAGCTGATTCTCTTGTCTCTGGATTCTGTAAAGGCCATGGTAGCAGTAGCAAAAAAAAAAAAAAAAAATTCCAGATGTTTCATGGGGTTACCTAATAGTTATGAAATAGAGAGAACTGAAAGGAAGATATTCAATTAATTCATTACCGCAGAATCTTCAGCCACACCAGAGACACATTCAGCTTAAAAATGTATCAGTAGTACTTGGTGGAGGACATCTGCGGAGGCTGGCCTTCTCAGGTCCCCAAAGAATTCCACTCCAGAGGCCAAGAAGAAGAGACAGAGAAGAATTTTCTTACTCAGTGATGGCCAAATCCAATCCAAAACATAAAACAGCACGTGCTACGGTATATGTAACAGGAATGGTTTTGCCTTTTGTCTACTAACGGACTGGACGTAAATAGAAATACAGCACTGTGGAGGAGCATTAGTCTGAAAATATGGCTGCACCCTCACAGGGATTTTTCAGCACATGGGAGGCAGAAAACCCAGACTATTAACAGGAGTTGCACGCAGTGTCATACGCAGTGTGGGCATGACACATTTCTTTCCTGTTTTCCCCCCGTTTGAGCCCAAGAAAATAAATACATAATTTTCTCCAGCTCAGAGTAGAAACTGCAGTGTGACTGCGGAGCAGGGTGTCCGTGTTGATGTTCCACCCACAGCTAATAGGGGGAGGGCACCAAAGCTAAGCGTTGCTTTCAAAATGGCACAGTACAGCCACCACCCCTTAGCCTTTTGAAGAGATTTTGTTCTTTTCCCTGATGGGGTGTTCTGTGGCCTTGCAAAATAGGGAAAGAAGAAGAAAAACAACAGTTGGTTTTTATACTTTGCTTTTCTCTACCATAAGGAGTCTCAAAGCTGCTTACAATCACCTTCCCCCCACCAACAGGCACCTTGTGAGGTTGGTGGAGCTGAGAGAGTATGGAGAGAATTGTGACTACCCAGGGTCACCCAGCAGGCTTCATGTGGGGGAAAGGGGAATCAAGCCTGGTTCTCCAGGTTAGAGTCTGTCACTCTTAACCACTACAACACACTGGCTCTGGAGGGGGAAAGTTGGTTCCAGGCCACATACCTATGTTTTTGTGGCAGGTGTAATGGAGAAAGGAGGGGACAGGTGAGGGTGGGGTATGGCCACAGAAAGCATTGCAAGACTGTAGTGGGGGCAGGTTTTCATGCACCCGTGCAGGGGCAGCCTTTGCCTGAAACAGGACAGCACCCCGGCTGGTATGGTTCAGATATGTCATTGGGGTCCTCTGGCCCTTAAAGCTTTCCTCCAGTCTAAGGAGTCTTAAGTTGTTCTTCCATTGGAGGAAAAGCCGCAAGTTGTGTGAAGGCTCCTTAGACAAGGAGAAGACTTCAAACTTTGCTCAGTAAAGCGGTAGGATTTTGTTGGTTGCCTGTATCACCTGCAGCATCCATACCTCAGATTGGCCAGCCATGAACTAGCCTAAATAATCCAGTGTAATGAAGAAACAAACTGCTGTTTAGCAGTTGCTCCCACGTATCACCTTGTGCTGGTCACACAGTACATGTGAATTTCAAGGGGGGGATCATAGTGACCTTTATTAAAAGGTTAAGCATTCATCCCAAATCCCATCATTGTATATTATGGAATTTTAAAAAAATTAGGGAATTACTGCAAGATACCACACCCACTGATGCAAGCATTCCCTTCTTGACCAGCACAGCTAGGCTGCAGCCCAATGAATACTGCTAAAGCAGCTGGGATTACTGGGAACTGAAAACAGATTCCATTACTGAGTGTGGACAGCCCAGAGAGAAAGAAAAACATTCTAAATTTAATGACGAGAGACAGTTGACTACCTTGCTGGGTGGTTTCACTGAGAACATCTTCCAGATGTAATTTTGGCACTAATTAATTTATACAGAAAACATCTGTCTGGTAGCTTTAAATGCGCAATTAAGCAGCTGTTGTGTCCACATCTTGGCTTCCTTCTTAGGTCTTCTTCCTTCAGGAAGAACAGCTAGATTCGAGTCTACTAGCTCCTTGGAGACCAACAAGGTGCTACTGGACTCGAACTGAGCTGTTCTACCATAGACGAACAGGACTATCTTCTGAAATTTCCTTCCTGCAGGAAATAGTTGTGGGGTCTTGTCATTCTCCTCTCAGGAGCTAGTGCACTTCAGACAATACTGAAACTTATCTATATATCACTTCCAGAAAATGGATTCCAGATCACATAAAGCAATTAGGCACTTAAGCCTCATGAGACTTAAACAGGGTGGGTGGCAGGAAGTGGAGAGGCCTGCCTTCATGTGCAAATGAACATCTTGTTACCCCAGTGCTCTAAATGTAGTCTACAGTTAGTAGAGAGGGATGCACTTCTGGGTAACATTGTGTGTGAACAAGATCTTGGGGTATGGGTGGACTGTAAGCTGATTATGAGCAGTCAATGTGATGCAGTGACAAAAAGGATTAATGCAGTCTTAGGGTGTATCAACAGGAATCATCTGCCTAGGGAGGTGGTGAGTTTCCCTTCTCTGGGAGTCTTCAAGCAGCTGGATGAACACTTGTCAGGGATGCTCTAGGCTGAACCTGTAATGAGCAGGGGATTGGGCTAGATGGCCTGTATGGCCCCTTCCGGCTCTATGATTGTACGATTCTAAAAGTTGAGTCCTTGGTCACACTTCTGTTGCAAGTTAAGTTGGGTTTAATGAGACCTTAGATGTTGTTTTTTAGATTTTATTCAGGATCTTCAGACTAGCACTATGCTATGAGAGAATGTTTCATTAGATCCCAGCAGATTGGCACAAGCGCCCAGTGGTTGTATTGGTCCATCACAGCCCCACCCCAGCTTTCTTCAAATGTTGCCATTTTTTAGAAAATTTAATTAATGTCCTCTGGTAGTAGAAAGACTAGAAAAGATTTTGAAGTGTAAGGATGTGTCACTGGCCACCAAGACTAGATTAATTCATACCATCATATTCCCTATTACTATGTATGGGTGTGAAAGCTGGACAGTGAAGAAAGCTGACAGGAAGAAAATAGATTCCTTTGAAATGTGGTGTTGGAGGAGAGTGTTACGGATTCTGTGGACTGCCAAAAAAACAAATCAGTGGGTTATAGATCAAATCAAGCCTGAACTGACCCTAGAAGCTAAAATGACTAAACTAAGGCTATCGTATTTTGGTCACGTCATGAGACAACAAGAGTCACTGGAACAGACAGTCATGCTAGGAAAAGTTGAGGGCAGCAGGAAAAGAGGAAGACCCAACAAGAGATGGATTGACTCAATAAAGGAAGCCACAGCCTTCAATTTGCAAGATCTGAGCAAGGCTGTCAAACATAGGACATTTTGGAGGACTTTCATTCATAGGGTCGCCATGAGTCGGAAGCGACTTGACGGCACTTAACACACACACAGTTGAAAGACAGCAGTGTGATATAGCTGAGGATGTTTTCCTCCAAGAGTAGACACCAAAAAAAGGTCATTGGGCTTGTACTTCTGAGAGAGTCTGTAGCATTAAACAGGTCTGCTGGTAGGTGTGTGTGTATACACATGCCTAAACATTATTTCCCATAATCTTTTATTAAAGTAAATGAGTCAACTAGGGTTTTGCTTATTTGAATTGGATATTTATTTATCTCTGTCAATCCCATGCCCAAGGATTACCACGCAGTTTTGACATCAAATCCATTCAAAGGGTTGCCTATAAATTGGGTTGTATATTTCAAATTATTTGGGAATAGGGTTGCCAACCTCCAGGTACTGCAATACAAAAAGACAGCACGATGGCTCATAAGAACAACAATGTATTAAACTCACAACTTGTGTATAAGTTTCTGTTGTTAAAGTTACAATACCACAATTACATGAATATCTACAGTCACTATAATACACAAAAAGAGTCCTCAGGTTGGCTTTAATACAAGATGACCAATTCTACCAGGCTGGCAACCCTACCTGTTGACTACCCTGAGGAAAGCTGACCCAGATTGAGAAACACAGAGCTAGATAATGGTTGGCCAACATCCTGGTCTTCTTTAGTTGAAAGGTCAGTTTTGGCCCCTAGTTTCTGAAGTTCAAAGAGACTATTTAAATAATAAAGAGGACCCCTCTGGCTCACCCCTGATGTCAAGCATTTTCCTTCTCTTTCCTGAGGACACTCTTGTGCATACATTATACTTTCCCATTGTTTTGATTAAAAATTCTTTTGCAACACACAGACACGCACAACGCATACAGCATGTGGTGCCACTGAGTGGCAACCTACAATCCCAAGGAATGGCTGGAGTCGCCTTACAAATGAAGTTTCACTGGGTGGGTCTCGGCTGCTGCTGTCAGGGGAATGAGAACAGCACATTAGTCTTGAACAAAGGTGGGGCGCTAACTATTCTTCCTTCTGTTGCTCAGCAGGGATAACAGCAGCTGCCTTCAAAATCTCTTTACAGGGAGGAAGCAGACAGCAAAAAAAGGAACTTCTCTTTAAAAAAAAGAAGAAGAAAAGAAAGAAACATATTGGATTTATAATGGCGGCGGGGGAGAACCCTTCTCTGCTAATCTTGAAAGGAAAGAACACCTCCGAGCAAATTAATTTAATATTTTTAGCTGGTAAAAAAATTAATGTGATCCTGCTTCTCAATTAATTTAGACATAAATGCAGCTGATAAGGCAAGCAGCAGACGTGCTCCAAACTCTGCCGAAGAGGCAACAATTAATGGCTTTACGCTTGCTTAGGGGGAAAAAATCTTGCAATCCTTTTTTTTCTTTCTTTTCCCTGAAGAGTTCCAAAAAGATTTTATGGGGTTGTTCCCCATGCAGTGTTCTATCAAAATGGTATTCTGGTTAGTATAACTCTCTTGTACTACAAAAGAGAGACTACGATAGTAGATAGTAGAGAGCCAGCGTGGTGTAGTGGTTAAGAACTGTGGTTTGGAGTGGTGGATTCTGATCTGGAGAACCGGGTTGGATTCCCCACTCCTCCACATGAGCAGTGGAGGCTAATCTGGTGAACTGGATTTGTTTCCCCACTCCTATGCACGAAGCCAGCTGGGTGACCTTGGGCTAGTCACAGCTTTCTCGGCCTCACCCACCTCACAGGGTGTCTGTTGTGGGGAGGGGAAGGGAAGGTGATTGTAAGCTGGTTTGAGTCTTCTTCTTCTTCTTGATGTTGCCCATTCTCTAGGCCAGCTAGGGTTTAGGGTTGCCAGGTCCCCCCTGGCCACCAGCAAGGGATGGGGGTAGGGTCACAGCTCGAGGTTCGGAAACTCCTGGAGATTAGGGGGTGGAACCTGGGGAGTACAGGGACCTCAGTGGGGTACAATGTCACAGAGTCCATCCTCCAAAACATCCATTTTCTCCAGGGGAACTGATCTCTGTAGTCTGGAGATGAGGAGGAATTCCGGGGGATCCCCAGGGCCCACCTGGAGGCTGGCATCCCTCGAAGGTTGCCATCCTTCAGGTGAGGCCAGGAGTTCTCTTGGAATTACAGCGGATCTCCAGACAGATTTTTAAAAAAATAAGAACTGAACCCCCAACCCCTTTCCTCCAAAATGAAAACTCTGCTTCTGTTTTCCCCCCCTCCATTCCCTTTCCCCCATCTTCCATTTCTACCTGTTGGAATTTCCATGCATCTCTGAGTGTGAAGAACTTTTCATGCACAAAAAGGGCGTAGGAATTACAAATAAATAATAATCCACAAACTTCTGCCTAAGGACTACTGAAAGAATTAGAATGCATATGTCAGTGCTGTGATCTAGGGAAAGAATATGTATACCATCACTACTGAGGAAAGGCATTAAGTGTTTTTACTGCAATTGCATATCATATGCATGTAATCAAAAATCCCATATACAAGAGTCAATTCAGATTAAACTTTTTTCAAGGAACTTTTGTAGTCATAGGATTACTTCCACAAATACTTCCTATGAAAGTGGAATGAATAACCTATTAGTATAGGCAACTTATTCTCCTACAAAACATGAACTTCACATGACGAATAGAGTTTTATAGGGCTATAGGTTATCCATATCACATATTTCCTTGGGTGGGAGAGATCCCTTGACTGGAAAACTGTATGACTTTGGCATTTGCAAAAATTACAAAGGGATGAAGTTGCAGATATGGCACCATGGATTCCGCCAGCAATAAGTCTTTCCCTGTAAAAACTTGGCCGTGTCATATCTAGAACACTGTGTACAGTTCTGGGAATTTCCGTAAACCCCCGAAAGATGCCAAATTGCAGAGAAGAAAAGTGAAATGGAATTAGCTAAGGAGCCGTTTATTTATACAAACAACCAGTTTAAGCCTTTGCAGTGACACTGAAGTATGACTAAGGGGAGACATAAATCTAAGGGGTGTAAAAAACAGCAAGGGAAAAAGAGAAATTATTTAGGGTGGTCCAAGAGGACAACAGTGAGTAATGGGACTGGGATGAAATGGAGCAAATGAAAACAGTGGGCAGCCTTCCTTTTTCTACACAGTGAGTCACTAGAAGGACCATAGTGAAGTGAGCAACTCCACAAGGAGATGGCAACAAGGGCGTCCGAGACTCATACATTAGTGTATGGGTGGGCTTAAAAAGTTACCATCGCCTAGATGTGTTGTGGATGGGCATCCTGGAACCTCAAAAGGTGTTATTTTCTCCAGACTAGGAGACAACAAAACAACTTTATACTTCAACCAAGAGAATAACAATCTGAAGTTCATAATACTTGGAGTGCTTCTTCAGCCCCAAGCCACTGTATCCATACTCTTAATACCAGAAGCACGTTTCTGTGCCCTGATCCTTTGCTGCCTTCTTGAATACTCCAGTTAAGGTTGCCACCAACCTCCTTAAAAAGAGGTTTAATGAGACATTCTCTACCAGGTGATGCTATTTACCTCCATACTACGGAAAGCAATAAAGCTCTGTTAAAGGGACAGGGTGTTCTTTCCCTCCACTTTGGTGGCAATCCTAGGGGTTAAAAAACACCTCTCATGCTACAAACAAATGTTGCCCAGACAATATATTTCCATAAAGGTCCTTGATCAGGGTGCTTTAGGCAGAGGAGGCCTGTCTGTTGATCTCTATGGGAGCTGGATTAATAAGGTTGCCAGATCCCTCTTCGCCGCCAGAGGGAGATTTTGGGGGTGAAGCCTGAGGAGGGTGGGGTTTGGGGAGGGGAGGGACTTCAATGCCATAGAGCAATTGCCAAAGCGGCCATTTTCTCCAGGGGAAATGATCTCTATCGGCTGGAGAACAGCTGTAATAGCAGATCTCCAGCTAGTACCTGGCGGCTGGCAACCCTAAGGATTAAGCCACAGTTCATGAGAAGAATACAATGAATATGGACAGTCAAATTAACCACATAACGCACTTATAAATGCTGCAGCACTGAAACATTTCATTGCCACAGAAGCTGCCTAGCTAAAATCATTAAGATATAGGGTTGCCAGCCTCCAGTTGGGGCCTGTAGATCCCCCAGAATTACAACTGATCTCCAGAATACAGAGACCAGTTCCCTTGGAGAAAATGGCTGCTTTGGATGGTGGACTGTGGCATTATATTGTATTCAGGTCCTTCCCCTCCCAAAGCCCTCCCCTCCCAAGGCTCCGCCCCAAAAATCTTGAGGGATTTCCCAACCTGGAGTTGGCAACCCTACATGGTACCCTTCTCTTCAGCTATGAAGATGTAGACTTACTGCTGGGAGTTGTAGGGATTACAACAGGGCTCTGGGTTTTAGCAGTTCCCGGTTAAAGCCTCAGCTCAGCCATCAAACCACTGGATGGAGGGCCCTTAAGAAAGGCTCATATTTTTCATCCTCTGTACCATCCTGCTATCATAACTCTCTTATTAATCTCACTGGGTGATGGTGGGTGGTCTGTGTTTGAGGGATGCTGTAAGGCTTGATGAAATTCTTCAAGGACTTAGGGAAAGCAGTATATATGTACTCCAAGTAGCACTGCAAATGGAGTTCCATGCTGCAAGTATAGCTGGATGCCCAGGACAATCTGCTCTCTTAAAGACTAGGGGCCATTTAAAACAAGTGAATGGTGACCTCCTTCATGTGTGTGCCACATTCTGTTTTCAGAATGGTAGGGCTGCCAGCCTCCAGGTAAGATTTCCCAGAATTACAATTGTTCTCCAGACTAAAGTGATCAGTTCCCCTTGAGGAAATGGCGGATTTGTAGGGTGGATTTTATGGCATTATACCATGCTGAGGGCCTTCCATCCCCAAATGGTCCCTTCCCAGACTCCATCCCAAAATCTACAGGAATTTCCCAACCCAGAGATGGCAACCCTAATTGGCTGCCATTACAAACCCACTCTTCCTTGATCTAAACTTATTTCATTTGTGTGAAGCCAAATTTGTGCTTTGATTAGGACTTGGCTAGAGTTTTGCAGGCCCTGACCTGGATGGCCCAGGCTAGCCTGATCTCATCAGATCTCAGAAGCTAAGCAGGGTCAGCCCTGGTTAGTATTTGGATGGGAGATCACCAAGGAAGACCAGGGTTGCTGCAGAGGAAGGCACTGGCAAACCACCTCTGTTAGTCTCTCGCCATGAAAACCCCAAAACGGGTTGCCATAAGTTGGCTGTGACTTGACAGCACTTTACACACACACAGAGTTCTGCAGACAGGTCACAGTTTTGAAACAGACTTCAGGCCCCTAGCTTTGAGAGAGGCAGGCAAAGAAGTACTAGGGCCAACTAAATGAGATCATGGGAGATCCATAAATGGCTCTCTTGTGGGTTTTTTATTTAAACATAAGAGAGCCCTTGAGGAGCCCAATTCAGGTTTGTGGCCATGGTGCTTAGGATGGGGAGTTTTAACCCTTTCCTTTGTGCCATTTCCCCAATGTAAACCACATCCCGGAAGCTGCTATTTGTCCCACAGGAGAAAGCATGCAGTTGCCCATAGTTTTTTTTTTTAAAGGCAGAATAGCCATTAATAGATTCCCTGCCATTTCCCTGAGTTTTGTGTTTGCCAAATATAAGATGCTCGCTGTGGAAGTAATTGGGGAAGTAATTGGAAAGCAATTGGGGAGGGGCTGTGGCCCAGTGGTAGAGCCTCTGCTTGGCATGCAGAAGGTCCCAGGTTCAATCCCTGGCATCTCCAGTTAAAGGGACTAGGCAGGTAGGTGATGTGAACGACCCCTGCCTGAGACCCTGGAGAGCCGCTGCCAGTCTGAGTAGACGATACCGACTTCAATGGACCAAGGGTCTGATCCAGTATAAGGCAGCTTCATGTGTTCATGTGAAGTAAGTACCTTGACAATGCAAGCGACACCATTCGAAGGTACTCACTTACACTGAAACCACTAGAGGAACTGTGCACAGAATTCCACGATAAGAATTTTAACACCTTGTCATGAATGAAGACCAAGTGTCTTTCCATGGCCAAACTATCAATTTTCAAACGAGCATCCTGAAGTGCACATTACTTGGAATGTGAAATGGATCTCCGTGGGGCTTGTCTGCATCTAACATGTTTACAATCCGGGAGAATTAACTCTGTCAGCTCTCGCATCACCCTCTGGCCAATGTGTTCGTTCCTTTCCGTTTATTACCGTATTCCTAAAAATAGGGTTCTCTTGTCATCCACACCCGTCAAAACAAAAACAAACCGTTAAAGAGTCCATCACTCACACGCACCCTTTTCAAATCAATGACTGCAGAACAGCATGGCGACACATTTTGTGTGCGTGTCAAACAATACTAGAGTGAAAACAGCACCATGTGAACCAGACTTCATTACATAGAAGACATGAGGCTGCAGGCTGGGGTTCAAAGGAACCTCACGGACAACGTTTTAATAGTTGACAAGCAGGACAGAAGCCATTTGCTCTGTCACAAGTCCCTTATTTTTTAAAGTCAGAAATTTACCAAGTGGAAGCAATTCACCACTGCGAGTATGCATAGAAAAAAAGGAGTAATGTTCCTTTAGATAACCTGCAAAGCAGAGATGTTTCTATCTAAACATACATAAGATCTACTCCAGGAATCCCCCCAGCAGATCATGGTTCCCTTGAGCCCATCTCAGGGTGTTTAGAGAGATGCATCTTTCCTTCACAACATGATATATTAATTAAGCTAATATTCCTGCCACTGCCAAATATGAATTGTCCCTGATCCCTTGTGACAAAAATGGGATGTAACTTGTAACTAGTGATGATTATATCTCCAGGAACAACTGTGCCAATTTACATTGCATTTCTAAGGTTATTCCAGATAACTGAGGCTGTTCTCTTTCTGAATATGAAGCATGTTTATAGCCTGAGAGAGAGAATTTCTTATTAATTCCAGCTTTTCTTTCTTTGCTTCTGGCAAAACATCTGTCCTAATTTTCCTCACAAATATCAATAATATCTGTGTCAGTGTATCCATCATCTGGATGCTGGCTGGGATTGTTTGTTTGCTACATTTTAATCTCAATCTACGGCAATGAGCTCAGGATGTCATCTATGGTTTTCCCACTCCCGTTTTATTTTCACAACAGTCCTGTGAGGTAGTTTAGGCTAAGAGTAGGGACTGACTTTTTGGCATCTAGCAGTCTTCATAGATGAGAGTTGAGTTGAAAAGCCAGGTATTCTCACTCCATATCCAACATTCTGTCCATGACACCGGTTCTCCAGAGTAACAAACACAAAGTATTAGCAATTGTATGCACCAACTTCTATTGTGGCAGTGTGCTAAAATACCAAAAACAAACACACAGGCACAAACACTTTTTTGTTATTCTCTTGAAGAGGAATATTTTAAACAGGAAGCCAAATCCTATGCACTGTTGTGCATATTTCAACCATTGTTTAATTTCTAAAATGAGATTTCCCTGGCTTTTGTAGAAGTTGTCAACCTTGGAAGCTGTTCCACCCAACCTAAGCCCAGATACCAGGAGGCCTGTCTGTAGGTGAGGAAAATACTCTCAGTACACAAGTCAAAACACTCTTCTTTACAGCAACGTTTAAAAAGAGTTATTTGCAAAGCCACAGCAAAACTTCGCTCAAATGATGCCCCGGTTTCAAGACAAGCAAAGGGCAGAAATTGCAATTTCAACAACTGGGCAGATTCTAGATTTTTTTTTAATGGGCCCCCAGCAATAAATCTTAATTGAGAACCCCACCCCAAGTGAGAGATCTCTCCTTCTCCAGTGAAAACACACTGCTCCCTGCCCTGCTTCCATAACCTTGTCTACTCTTCCAGAACATTTCCCAAGTAGAAGAAAAGATGGATGAGGATTGTGTCAAATCTGAAACTGACATCAGTTGGCTCTTTAAAGATCAATTGACCCCAGGCATTTACTAGTCTTGCTAATAAGAGCCAGCGTAGTGTTGTGGTTAAGAGCAGTGGTTTGGAACGGTAAACTCTGATCTTGAGAACCGGGTTGGTTTCCCCCCTCCTTCTTACACATGAAGCCAGCTGGGTGACCTTGGGCTATTCACAGCTCTCTTAGAGCTCTCTCAGCCCCACCTACCTCACAGGGTATCTGTGGGGGGGGGGAAAGGTGATGGTAAGCCCATTTGATTTTTCTTCAAATTTATAAAGTACTAGAGAGATGAAAGCATCTCTGGCCTCTTTCCCTTCTCTGCTCTTATACATAAGTCCTGTGTCACATTGATGCTTTCTCCCTGGCTGGTGCAGAACCCATGGCTGTTGCTACACCTTCCAGCAGTGGAGCAAAAGATCATCATGTTTGTTTCCTTCAAACCCTGTGCCTGATTGCACGGTCTGTTGCTGCAAAATGTTGCCTTGGGCTCTTGGAGCTTAATACCACATAACTCAAATGCAAGCCCTGTTGTTTTCTGTGGTGTTCATTCCCAGGGAAGTATGCATAGTGGAAAGGGAAAACATCATGATGAGATGATGATGACGACGACAAAGATGAAGAGTTGGTTTTTATACCCCACTTTCCCATACCTTTGAAGAGTCTCAAAGCAGCTTTCAATCACCTTCCCTTCCCCACAATAGACATTCTTGTGAGGTAGGTGGGGCTGAGAGTTTGGAGAGAACTGTGACTCGCCCAAGGTCACGCAGCAGGCTGCACGTGAAGGAGTGGGGAATCAAACCCAGTTTTCCAGATTAGAGTTTGCCACTCTTAACCACTACACCATGCTAGTTTTACAGGTTTCTATTGTAATTCAGTGCGAAGCTGTTGATTATTTAAACCGTTGACCATTAAACCAGCCTAGAGAAATGTAGTCACACTTATGTCCTATGGAAATCAATGAGAGCTGAGTTGGTTGGTATCCAGTAACTTAGGCATGCCTTTTTTCTGCAACTAGTGACTAGTCCATTATTTCTTTCCAGCTGCCTACTTCCCATCCAGGTATTTGCTGTTATGCTTCCATGTATTTTTGCAGAGCAAGTTAATTAATTTTTTTTAATCAGCATTAGTAGATGTCATAGATCAGTTACATTATATATGAAATGCATGTGGTGCAAATTAAGTCAGAACAGCTGTTTTGCTATGGCAGCTTGGCTGTGCAAAATGGCTTATTAGAAATGAGTTTTTGTAATAGGGTAATACCAGTTCCGAAGCAAAAGGGACCTGGCATAAACATGTAACGTGCTGTCCCCCGCCAACACCCCAATCTCATGTATCATGAATTGGACATTTCTATTTCATTTCCAAAATGGCATACATGTACCAGACTATGGTGACAGACTTGCTGTGTAGGCTAGTCCCCTATAGATCATGGGACCCTGACAAACTGCATCAGTTTCCTTCCATCCTCCCCTCTGCTTTGGTCACGGGTAAGGCAAGTTTGTCCATTAAATGGGTCCCACAAGCAAATCACACAGCAGCTGTCATGTGATGCATAAGTCCTTCAAAATGTATTGCTCATTCACTGGTGGTAGAAAGTGCTGCCACATGAAGCCAGCTGGGTGACTTTGGGCTAATCTAGGGTTGCCAGGTCCCTCTTCATAATCGGCAGGAGGTTTTTGGGGCAGGGCCTGAGGAGGGTGGATTTTGGGGAGGGGAGGGACTTCAATGCCATAGAGTCCAATTGCCAAAGTGACCATTTTCTCCAGGTGAAAGGATATCTATCGTGAAGATCAGTTGTAATAGCAGGAGATCTCCAGCTAGTACCTGGAGGTTGGCAACCCTAGGCTAGACACAGTTCTCTTCATGCTCTCTCAGCCTCACCTACCTTACAAAGTGTCTGTTGTGGGGAGAGAAAGGGAAGGAGATTGTAAGCTGGTTTGATTCTCCTTAAAAGGTAGAGAAGATAGAGCCAACTCTTTTTCTTCATGTTACAGCTGACTTATGGTGACCCTGTAGGGTTTTCAAGGCAAGACATTCAGAAGTGTTTGCCATTGACTGTCGCTGCATAGCAACCCTGGACTTCCTTGATGGTCAGCCATCCAAGTGCTAACTAGGGCCAACCTTGCTTTGCTTCTGAGATCTGGCTAGCTTGGGCCACCCAGGTGAGGGCCCTCATACACTGCGGGGGGTGGGGAGCACTACTCTTTAATTGCCAACAAGCAATTGGTCTTTCCCATAGCCTGGTTATCCTGTTATGGCTATCCTGCTATGGATATGATCCTCATGTGGGAAAAAATACAACATTGTGGACATTCACTGAATACTTAGGGTTGCCAGGTCCCTCTTTGCCACTGGTGGGAGGTTGTTGGGGTGGAGCCTGAGGAGGGCAGGGTTTGGGGAGAGGAAGGACTTTAATGCAATAGAGTCCAATTGCCAAAGTGGCCATTTTCTCCGGGCGAACAGATCTCTATTGGCTGGAGATTAGTTGTAATAGCAGATCATCGCCAACTAGTACCTGGAGGATGGCAACCCTATGAATACTTCTTTCATGAAAAAAAATATATCCAGGTTTCTTGCACTCATTATCTAGACACATTACTATGGAGATTAGTACTAACAATCAACATTGGGCTTCTCCCCCGCCCCTCTGTAACCATTCCTGGGGCCCAAAAATGTCTTGAATTTAAGAATACAGATTTAACAGTCTGGCAGTGAACGGTATCATTTTATACCACCTTTCCCCCCGCTGAGAGGAAAGACCGAACGTGCTTCAGCTCCAGTTGCAGCGAATGGCAAAATGCCCGCAAGACTTCAATGGGAGCAGGATTTGGGTACTTTATGTGATACTGCCAGGTGCAAGCTGTAATGTGCAAGACCATAAATGATTTGGATGCAGTTGAGAGCCCCAACCCGGCGGCTTTCCATGAGAAACAGTTTAGACGTGAATTCTGCAAGGAGGCTAGCACCACCGTAATCAAGGGCTTAATTGCTTGCTTGAAGTTAAACACATGCTTGAATACCTTGGTGGAATACCAGGTGGAAACACTTCCTTTCTGGGGGCAAACAAAGATCCTGTCCCCCCCCCCCCATGCTGTATTTTGTTTCCAGCTATTTATAGGATTTCTGAAATGTATTCTTGAAGATGTACCACTTGAAGATGTAGAGGCCACAGACCTGCCTGTCTTTAGCAGGGGAAAAGCATCTTGGAGAACATGTTACAGCAACAGCATAGAAAAGCACAGCAGGTCACAGAAAATACATGAAATAGCGGACAGAAGGCTAAATTGTATATGGGGCTGGGACCACAGCGACAGAACTGCCCAGTGCGGTGTAGTGGTTAAGAGTAGTGGACTCTAATCTGGAGAACCGGGTTTGATTCCCGATTTCTACACATGGAAGTCAGCTGGGTGACCTTGGGCTAGTCACAGTTCTCTCAGAACTCTTTCAGCCCCACCTACTCCACAAGGTGTCTGTTGTGGGGAGAGGAAGGGAAGGTTTGATTCTCCTTAAACAGTAAAGAAAATCGGCAAATAAAAACCAACTTCTTCATGCTCTCCAGTGATATTGCTTTCCAAAGAGCCCCTTATACACTAATGCTTGCTGAAGAACACAAGTTTATGTGGGTTATAGCCAGTGCTATAGAGTGGTTAGCAGGTCAAAACAGGCTGGGTAGATAGGGTGTTCAAATGACCACTAAACCAGCTGGGTAACCACAGCCGTCACTCATGGTCTGCCTAACATGAACACATGGTTTTTATACTGGGTCAGACCATTTGTCTAGCTTTGTCTATTCAACTGGCAGTGATTTTCCAGAGTCTCAGGTGAGGTCACCTCCTGTCTGTTCCTGTAACTGGAGATGCCGGGAGTTGAACACGGGACCTTCTGCATGTCGAGCAGATGCTTTATCTCTGAGCCATGCCCCCAATCTACCTTACAGGGTTGTTGGGAGGATAAAATGGAAGATGAACCACTCCAAGCTCCTGGAGGAAGAGTGGGGGGAAGCATGGTGTAGTAAAGACTACCAGACTAGGATCTGGGAGAACCAGGTTCAAATCCCCACTCTGCCATGGAAACTTGCTAAATGACATTGGGCCAGTCACACACTCAGACTAACCTACCTCACAGGGTTTCTGTGAGGATAAAATGGAGAAAATGTTGTAAGCCACTTTGGGTCCCCATTGGGGAGGAATGTGGGGCATAAATGAATTAAATAGATATATAAGTAAGCAAAGGTAATGAGGAACATTTTCAGTTCAGAATATCACTGATGAACTCACCTTTCTCTTGATATAATTTTCTTACCGATACTTCATGGGAACCCCAAGCCAGGCTTGACATGGGTGATCAACCTGTTGCTTGCTGGACAAAAGCCCTACCTGATCCCACCTACTTCCTAAAAACACTTGGGGGGACACATGAAAAGGTGTCAGCCGGCGCCATGGCACCCACGGACACCATGGTGGGGACCCCTGCTCTACAGCCATGACCCTGGGTAATCTGATATACTGCCTCTGAGCATGGAAGTTCTACTTAGCTACTGTGGCTAATCCCCACTGATAGATCTGCTGCAAACAAAGGCAGGACTTCTATACCCTTAAGAGTTGTGTAAAAGAGGTAATTTTAGCAGGTGCAGCTCAACTAACATAGGTAACAAAAACTACACCTGTTGAAATATATTCCCTCAGAACTATCACACATACAGGAAGGTCCCTCATTGCTTCTGATCCCCTAGGCATTTCCCCATGAATTTATCTAGTGTTTTAAAATAATCAAATCTTAATAATTCCTACTGATTTCAATAGGATGCTGTAAATAAGTATTAAACTTTTCCATGGAAATCAATGGGATTTCAATACTCCAAACTCTGGCTGGGTCATGCCTCATATATTTACATCTCAAAGCATCCCCCAATAGGTGAGAAATGAAGAAGTGTCAACTAAACTAAACTGAAAGGAAGAACAAAATCACACCATAAAATATTTATTATGAAACAAAAGATCTTTTGTCTTCACTTGTAAGAATCACCTGATCAAGTGCCCTTTAAGAATTTTGTTTAAAAAATTATACCAAACATTAACATTGGTTTTACATTATTATACAAGACATATAAAACACCACGTCACAAACTTATGTTTTTTTTAAATTACAACTCAGAGCTTTCCCCCCATGTTGTAAATTAAGTTCTAAATAGTTTCAATTTAACTTATTCATAAACAAGTAAACAAAGAGATTCACCTGATTCTTCATGTAAGCAAAAGGGTGTGTGCAGTGAAAAGCTGTGAAACTCGGAACTCTGGGAAAGAGAGAACAAAATCGCTAACTTAATTCACGGTTGTGGGGGGGGGGGGAAGTTAACCTTAGTCTTTGCGCCTATCTCCCTGAAAAGAAACAGTGGGGCTAATCCAGCGAGCGGCTGAGCATCTTCAGTATCATTTCAACCCAAAAACACTTGAAGAGCTAGCATCCTTTGCTCCGCATGAAGTTTCCTGCAGTATCTCCCAAAGGTGAGACCTAGTCTTTTTTAATTAAACACAGTAAGGTGGGTGAAAAGAACCTTTTTTCACACTGAAGGGGGCAAGCATCAATCACGTGCTTCTGATATGAAAAATTATTACAGGGTGTAAAATTCATACATGCAAAAGCTCCAGAGGAGAATCTGAGCACACACAGTTCTCTGGATCAGAGTAATCTGTGTACTCATATTCCTAGCTCATTGGTTAAGAAACTTCCCCCCCCCCCTTTTCTATCTTTTTTACTTGTGGGTGTAAAAGTTTTTTTTAAAGCTATTGGACCTAGAACAGCGTCATCACATGTCTGGCTTTTGTAAACAGAAACACTGAATGTTTCATTTATTGCTGATTTGAAATGTGGAAGCAAATCTTACGGCACAAGCCCATGCATGTTTACTCAGAAGAAAACCCCACTGTGTTCCATGCAGCTTATACCGACATACCGGTACATCTAGCAAAAAGATCGCAGCCCTGCAAGCACCAAAGCATAAAATAGAAATACTTTTGCAGACCTTATAATTGCCAGAACTTTAGCTGTTGATCAATAGAATTCATCAAGATTAGTGCAATAACATCCTTTCTGATCATGCCATCCACCTGGAAGATTTTAACTTCCCCAGAAGTACAGAAATAATTTTGTTAATAAAATCACTTTTGCACAGTGAAAAAATATAAAGATGTTGTTGTCTGCCATTCCCCTCCACAAAGCATTTAGGTGATGTTGGTATTTACGTCTAGCACCCTTTAAAGAAACCTTTCTACAGTTATAGCTGTGTGAGCCATTCCATATTCAGCTGTTTGGACTGACTTCACACACATACAGTCACAACACAGATGGTCAGTAATAGCAGTATTAGAAATGAACACCACTTTCTGAGGCCCTACCACCTGGGACTGGATTTCATTTTTGGATTCCATTTAACCAAAAGTGGGGTCCTGGAAGAGACACCCTTGGATGCAATCCATCGCATGGGCACTGAAGCTAAATTATAAAGCAAGTGCATTTTGAGGACTGCAGTAGCCTCTGCAAACTTTGTCTGCAAATGCAATCAAACTTGAAATGTGCAGGACAAAAAGCCAAAATCATAGTTTCTATGGTTATTTCAGGCTGGAACAAAACCCTTTTCCGCTTCTGATTTGAAAACTGTTGAGGTAAGTAACCCTTCTGCAAAATGTTGGAGAAGTTCCTGACTGTACCAGAAACTAACAAACTTCCTTCACAGCTAGGTCCAAGAAACCAAGGGGGCTTTTGGGGGGCTTTGTAACACTCCTTTGTGCCATTTGTGCCAACATCTCTAAGGGGATTTTAAAGAGCAGATAGGACTATCGAAAGGCAACAAGGGGTGGTAGCAAGCTCTTTGGATCACAGCCAACAGATGAAAGGACCCAAAAAACATGGGATAATTTCAGGTCCCTCTGGAAATGAAATTGTTTGCACATTTCCTATGGAGGAAATTGTTCGTCATAAAATGGGGTAATTTCAGATTAAGCTCCAAGGACTCTGTAACTAATAAGGAATGCACTGTATTGCCCCCTGTCGTCACTGTGATTGTCAGTACAGCAAATATGAAGTGTAGTTAGAGGATGGGGTTAGGGAGGGTAAGAATAGATGCTTTCTATTATCTAGGCAAATTCCTCTATGTTGTACCTGAAGGGCACTTATTGGCTGAGGCATCTAACCATTTTCACATACACTTAACTAGCTGAAATATAGATATCTCTCCAGCAAAATCCTTTCCCTCTGTAAATCATGCATTGGAATGGAAGCACTATCTGGAAATGTTAATTCAAAGATATCTTCATACAGGGTGTTCTCCTTTTTTTGGGCAAATGAATCCAATGTGGGGGGAAAAAACATTTATAAACACGGTCTGACATGCACGAGCCACCCAAAATTATTTACAAATTATGTTCAGCAGACTTTATTGTCCCCAAAGCATTTATCCTCCGCTCACAGTCTGTTGCAGCGAAGTATATATTTTTTGCTTGTGTGGTTTATTCCCCCCTCCCCTTTCAAGTTATACAGTCACTGCTGGGTACATCTTCTGTTCGCTATTGCTATGGGGATAAGGAGACTGAATTGGCCTGTATCCGCTTTGCAGACCGTCCAGAAAAGGCGGGACGGGGGGCAGGGAGTCATGTTGCACGGCGTATCCAACATACTGTGGGTGCAAATACTGTCCTTGGTGCGGCACTATCTGTGTAGCCTGCTGGCAGTTCAGTACTGAAAAATTCGTGGGCATGTTGACGTATACATTATTCATGGTCCCTTCTGGTAAACAGCAGTTGGTTTGTGACCTGGTAGGGGGGCCCCTGGCCCCCGAGTTGGCGCTGGAACTGGAGCTGGCAGCAGTACTTGATTGACGCGAGGAGGACCCTCGGGAGGTGCTGGCGCTTGGAATCATGGGAATGGTCTCCATCATCCGGTTACCTCCGGGAGCTCTGCTCTGCTGAGGTTCTTGCTTGGGCCGCAGGCATCGGCAGCAGCAAGCAGCGACCAGGGAGCCCAAGATGATGAAGGCGACGAAAACAGACCCGACGATAAGGAATGGCACGTAGATAGGCACTGCCAACAGAAAAGAAAACATGCTTTTAAAAAGACACAACTGTTGCACAAGTGTGCATCACAAGAACATGATGAGGCTTGCGCCTTCTTTAAAAGAAGGAGGAGGAGGAGAAAGGGAGGGTTCACCTTTCTAGTGGCTGGTCAGGCTGCAGCAGAGCAACCTATGAAGTTGCCTTCCCCTAGCGAGGCAGGAGGAAACCTGGAGGCAGAGGGCGATTCTGGCTAGGAAACAGGAAGTGGGGAAAATAAATTACTTCTTGCCTACCCTAACACCGGGAAGAGGAAACACCCGTCTGTCTCCAAAATGCCCTCGGCCTCGGAGTGAGAAGAGTTGGTTTTTATACGCTGACTTTCTCTACTACTTAAGGAAGAATCAAACCAGTTTACAGTCACCTTGCCTTCACCACCCCACAACAGACACCCTGTGAGGCAGATGAGGCTGACAGAGCTCCAAGAGAGCTGTGACTAGCCCAAAGTCACCCAGCTGGCTTCATGGGTAGGGGTGGGGAAACAAATCCAGTTCACCAGACTAGCCTCCGCAGCTCATGTGGAGCAGTGGGGAATCAAACCCGGTTCTCCAGATCAGACTCCACCGCTCCAAACTACCGCTCTTAACCACTACACTTCACTGGTTAAAAAAGTGTTGATGCATATACTTAAACTGTAACAGAAGAGAACATGTTTACAAGTATGCATTTTCCCAGCTGCTTTTCTTTTATTTAATAGGGGGAAACCATCATAGGGATGTTTTTTTGCACGTTCACAGGGTGGAACTAAGACCTGCTTGTGTAAAAAATAAAAATATAATTAAACAACACTGGCAGCATCAACATTCAGAACCGTTGATTCTGTATTTTCTAAGTGGAACTGTAAAGGCCGCTAGGCTATTCTTTACTACAAGGCGAAGACCGTGTTTCTTTAAGATCAAGAAGCCAGTAGCAAAAGAACTGCACTGAGTCAACCAGAAAATGAATCTGTCTAGAAAAAGCTGCATGATGAAGTGCATTAACTTCTTTTTTCTTCAAGCAATCTGCCAAGCACTGTTGTTTGGGTGAGCTCCACTGATTTCAATGGGGGTTTGCACAAACCTTGTTACAAGCCTCATCGAAATCAATGCACGCTCTGCAACGTATATACTCTTTTTCAGGAGTGAACCATCTCTAATTATAACATCACTTCAGGCTAGTGCTGGTTATGCTCAGAATTCACCAACAGCAGGACAAATGCTGGATATCTACCAAGGCTTTCCCAAAGAGATGTCAAAAGATTGAAGTTTACCCTTGAAATCCAGTTACATAAGCACATGATTAAGAGGTGGTGTGATTCCATGTTCCTTAGGGATATATTTTTGTGAAACATTTCTGCTTTTCTGAATTTTTTCTCATTGGTATTTTTAATTGGATGGGTGCAAAAATCAATGCTAAAAAGGATATCAATGCAATATTAACATTTGTAAAGTCTGAATGAGCTGCTGAATCAAATTACAGGCACACACAGGTCGAAAACGCATGGTCGCTTTATCCTCCTTTAATCCCTGTTTTAACCAGGATCGAACGCACTTTAGGTGAAACGCATGTGTTCGATCCGGACTGAATCCTGTCTGAAACAGGGATTAAAGGAGGATAAAGCAACCATGCGTTTTCGCCCAGAGTCACTAGTACCTGGTTTTTCCAGCTTTCATCAAAGTTCTGGTTACATAAGAAAGAAGGACATCTAATTTTTCTGTTCCTAAAGCATTTTACTCCCTTTTTCCCAAACTAGTAAAGAATTAGACATGCCGATGGCCCAGGCTAGCCTGATCTCGTCCGATCTCAGAAGCTAAGCAGGGTCCGCCCTGGTTAGTATTTGGATGGGAGACCACCAAGGAAGACCAGGGTTGCTGTGCAGAGGAAGGCACTGGCAAACCACCTCTGTTAGTCTCTTGCCATGAAAACCCCAAAAGGGGTCGCCACACACACATCTGAAGAGCATCTCTGCCCCATCCCCGTTTTGCTGCCTAATAAGTGTTTAAATTACATTTAAAGCTTCCTTCCTTCCTCCATTTATTTATTAATTTGGTTATTTATTTGTCTGTTTAAAACATTTATATGCCGCCTGTCCACCCAAATAGGGTCCTCTTTGGCAACGCACTTACTGGGACCTATCCAGAGATGTGTGAAATGAGGTCAGAGGGCAGACAGCACCTTACCACATAAGGTGTGAAACAGAGCTGTCCTGAGTTCAAATCCTGCTCCTGCCATGATGTCGTCAGGTAACCATAGGTAAGCGTCTCAGGAATTGTGTCTTACTGGTAGACATACCTGCTTTGCATGCAGAAGGCCCAGAGTTCTAATCCCTGGCTAAAAAGATCAGGTAGTAAGTGATGGCAAAGGCTGAGAACCACTGCCAGACAAAGCAAACAGTACTGACCTTGACAGACCAGTGATCTCACACAGCAAAAAGTGGGTTCATGTGATACTCAGTCTTTTCCTCAGCTTCTAACTTGAATCTATAATGTAGTGAATAATACTGACCTAGCTGCGTAAAGATTACTGGATAATGTATGCTAAGGGTTTTGAACACTATAAAATGCCATATAAATGTGAACACAACCCCCTTGTCAACAAATCAATGAGGTCACCCTTCATAGAATCATAGAGTTGGAAGGGACCACCAGGGTCATCTAGTCCAACCTCCTGCACAATGCAGGAAATTCACAACTACCTCCCCCCCATACTCTAGCATTGGCAGGCTCTGCCTAGCAATTGGCCAGAGCTTGGACGGGGTTGTGTGCGACATGGCCAAGGCCATGTGACCTCTGCAATGATGTCACTTCCAGGAAAACCAAGAAGTGACATTGGGTAGTTCTAGGAATTGACAGAAACGCTACGGTAAAACCATAACCATTAAACCGTAACTCTGCTTCGGATTGCACTGCTAAATAAGTAAGTTCTAGTATGGGGCGACATCAAAGAGCACCACTTTCTAGACAACCATCCTGGAAACAACCACAATAAAATGATACTGCCCTGTAATAAAATGTCCCCTATAAGGCTTAATTTAAATCACCTAAATTAAATTATGTTATATGTGGATTTGCCATCAGAGCCAAGGACAGTTGAACTGAGACCCTTCTGTGCAGAAGTTCCTAAGAATGTTTACAAGCCTAGCCAGTTTTGTGGCAGTAGTTTGGTTGAGACGGGCAGCCTGTACCCGATCACTCTGCTCATCAAAATCTGAAGCCTCCCTTTTGCCTCAGAAGCCTTCCCTCCCAACTTCAATGGCTCTTCCTTGATTTGGAGAAAAGTGTCAAACTTCATTGAGCACAGCAGTTATGTTAGCACAATATATCAGCAGCCTTCAAGTTGTATTCTGGACGGGGTTTGAACCAGAAAGCAGGAAACAGTGCAGCACCGGAGATGCAAGGTGATGTGTACTTCATGTTACAGTCAGATCCATGCGCTAGAGTAGGAGGACCACAAATTCCTGGAGCCACAAGTTGACCATCCACGGACTGAATAGTCACTGCTTTGCTCGAAATGGGGGGGGAGGGAGTTTCATCAAAATCCCAAATGCATAAAAACCATTAATGTAAATGCAGTTTACAAGCCACAGTCCAGCAGAGGTGCATTTGTGGGTATAAAGTGCCATCAAGTCACAGCTGACTTATGGCTACCTTGTAGTGTTTTCAAGGCAAGAGATGTTCAGAGGTGGTTAACCATTGCCTGCCTCTGCATAGAGGCCCTGGAATTCCTGGGTGGTCTCCCATCCAAATACTAACCAGGGTCAACCTTGCTTACTGACTGAGATCAGACAAATTAGCCTAACCTAGGCCATCCAGGTCAGAACTAAGTGCACTTAGCCCCATCAAAATCAATGGCATAAGTGCACAAGGTTATAGTGGCCACTATGATTAGTATGTTTGTCATTGTCACCCATGTTCTCAAAAATATTGAGTCTCATTGCTTGATACCAAAATGTACACCAAAGTCATCGGGTAGAAAGAGGGACCACAGGCCTTGATTTTATAAATTTATTTTGAAATTCTTAATGGCTGTCACAGTCCATGAAAATAGTTTTATTGTGAAGACATAACGTTCAGGGATGGTAGAGCCATAGTTAAGAGCTTTTCAATCCATCATTTTCAAAGAGAGAGTCACATATGTACTTAACTTTGTGTGTATCTTTTATTTCACTGGGACTTCAAAAGTTAACTACTGAACCAGTGTGATGTAATGATTTGAGGGCTGGGCTATAATCTTAGAGACCTGAGTTCAGATCAAGACTCTGCCAAGATGCCTGCTGGGTGAGCCTGGGCCTGTCACTCCTTGCTCTCAGCCTAACTTATCTCACAGGGTTGTTGTGAGGACAAAATGAAGAGAGGAGAGACTTGTACATTGCCTGAAGCTCCGTGGAGGAAAAGCGGGATAAAAACGTATTAAACAGACACAACTACAGCTGGATTATGCCCTTCATTTATAATTAGATGATTAAATAGTGACCTTGGGCTAGTCATTCTCTCTTGGACTAACCTACTGTGGTAATGAGTATACAAAAGAATGATGCAGTTAATAAAGAGTTAATGTATGGTGGAGAGTCTATCTGTCTCCTGGTGGGTCTAGGAGGAAGAATCTGTGGTTGGGGTTATTAAAATGGCTGCTGGGATGGTTGCAATTAGAACCTCAAGGTCTATAATATTTTAATAAACATGCTGAATTATTTCACAAGCACCTGGGTAAGTTTTTGGGAGAACCTGAAGGACATCCCAACGTTCCCATTACAACACCTACCTTGCCTCAAAGAAGAGTTGGTTTTTATATGCTGACTTTCTCTACCACTTAAGGGAGACTCAAACCAGCATACAATCTCCTTCCCTTCTCCTCCCCACAACAGACACCCTGTGAGGTAGGTGGGGCTGAGAGAGTTCTGAGAGAACTGTGACTAGCCCAAGGTCACCCAGCTGGCTTCATATGTAGGAGTGGGGAAACATATCCAGCTCACCAGATTAGCATCCACCGCTTATGTGGAGGAGTGGGGAATCAAACCCAGTTCTCCAGATCAGAGTCCACCGCTCCAGCAAACTCCACCTATTTCTCTGTCACTCCTCCCACAAAAAGGGGCAGCCATTTGGCTCCATGGTCTACATGCGTTGAATGCAAAAGATCCCTGAACTTCCAATTAAATGACTGCTGACAACTAGTTTGAGAGGAAAGACCTTCCTCTGTCTGAAACTCTGGAGAGCTGCTGCCAGGCAAAATGGGTAAAGGCTTACCTAGATGGACCTGTAATTTCACTTGGTATAAGGCAACCTCATACATTTATATAGGTTATAACCAAATAACAGAAGGCTCCCTAAAAGCTAAAATGACTAAACTGAGACTATTGTACTGTGGTCACATTATGAGAGGAGAAGAGTCATTGGAAAAGACTATAATGCTAGGAAAGGTTGAAGGCAACAGGAAGAGAGGAAGACCCAACATGAGATGGACTGACTCAATCAAGGAATCCACGTCCCTCAGTTTGCAAGACCCAAGCAAGACTATTAACGAGAGGATGCTTTGAGGTCATTAATTCACAGGGACCCCCCAAGAGTCTGAAGCAACTTGATGGGGGAAAGGGGTACATACTTCATGGATGGTTTATCAAAACAGAGCTGGATTCTCTCTCTCAAAAAAAAAATCCACAAATGCAAGTGAGAGTAATTTTCACCAACTTTCCACCCTCCCAAAGCAGCCCTCCAACACCACCACCCCCAGCTGCTACTGGAGGCAGCTGCACTTCAGAGGCATTTCAGGCTTCAGTGAAGGGGGAGGCTGGGAGGTAGCATTTCCGTGTACAGAAATTTTAGATGAGATCCAACCCTACTGTAAACACAATTTCAGTAAATACAAGGTTAAACTGGAACAAATCTATTTAGCTAGACATTGCTTATTTTCTGAATACGCACTAGTATAGGAAGTTGTTTTTAGGGTTGTTTTTTTTAATGTATAAAACTTTCTACTTAGGTTTAAAATTGAATGCACTTCAAAGTAAAAGCAGGTGAGCCACTGAGGATTCCAGTTTCAGAGAGTACCCACGTTGGTCTGCAGTAGAACAGTTAGATTTGAGTCCAGTAGCACCACAGAAGACCAACAAGATTTTCAGGGTATCAGCTTTTGAGTCAAAGCTGCCTTCATCAGAAGACCTTTGTCAGTAGCATCATAGAGACCAACAAGATTTTTTGGGTAAAAGCTTTTGAGTATAAACTTTTTGATATCACCAATGACAAAGGGAGCTTTGACTCTCAAAAGCTGATACCTCAAAAATCTTGTTGGTCTTCTATGGTGCTACTTGACTTGAATCTAGCTGAGGAGCCCAAAAATGGCCTTTCAGACTAGAGCGGCACTCCCGTTACAGCCAAACCGTCTCTAAATCCAATATAAATGGCTTTTAAGAGTACCTCTTAACATCTATGACGTTTTTATCCTACCTTTTGTCCACAAAGCTCAGCGAACCATACACAACAGTCTCCTCTGTTTTACTCTTACAACAATCCCGCCAGGGAAGTTTAGGCTGAAAGAGTGATTGGCCCAAGGTCAACTAGTGAGTCTTATGGCTGACCAGGCGTTTCTACCCACGTCTCGCCAGTCCTCACAGGCCATTGGCTAGTGTGAGGGCAATGAGGATTTTACAAGGTCTGCTTTTTATACTTAATGAATAACTTTCATAAGAGTACTTTTAATGTCATGTGCTCATAGGCCACTTACTAATGTCCCCCACATATAGTTTGAACGAAAGGCCTATATTGGCTAAAACTGGCCCCCAAATTTTAAAGTTATACAGCTTATGCCACTGCAAGCCAGCACGTGGGCGGCAGCAGCAGCCTCATAAACTGATGAGGTGGCTAACAGAATAAGCAGTGTGGTAACCAGTTCAAATGCCACGTCCACTAGACACTGGCCTTAGCTGCTCTTTCCCAGGTCCGCTCCTGCCACGTAGTGTAGTGCCAGTGGTTTGGAGCAGTGGACTCTGATCTGGAGAACCGGGTTTGATTCCCCACTCCTCCACATGAGCGGCGGAGGCTAATCTGGTGAACTGGATTTGTTTCCCCTCTCCTACACACGAAGGCAGCTGGGGGACCCTGGGCTAGTTGCACTCTCTCAGCCTCACCTACCTCCTACCTCACAGGGTGTGTTGTGGGGAGGGGATGGGAAGGCGATTGTAAGCCGGTTTGATTCTCCCTTCAGTGGGAGAGAAAGTTGGCATATAAAAGCCAACTCTTCTTTGAAAGGGGGGGCAATAATATCAATCTACCTTAGAGGGCTGTGGTAAGAATTGCAGTAAGTTGACCTGCGACACAAATGCTAAAGACAGTTAGTCCTAAGTGTTACTGGTTTCACTTGGTAGCGAGCCCCTGCCGTTGGGTCCTGGCGCTAGCTAAACAGGTGCACCGGGTAGGCCAAATGTAATGCTAAGTATGCATCTAATGTATGTGCTCGCTTAAGGAGAAAATCTCTACTGAACTGTTGCTTGTGCAGCTCTTCGTTTTCAGGCAATTAATAGCAGGCACGACAGGCACATTTGGCCACACTGTGAGAAGACAAGAGTCACTGGAAAAGACCGTCATGCTAGGAAAGGTGGAGGGCAGCATGAAAAGAGGGAGACCCAACAAGAGAGGGATGGACTCAATAAAGGAAGCCACAGGCCTTCAATTTGCAGGATCTGAGCAAGGCTGTCAAAGAGGACTTTTGGGAGGACTTTCATTCATAGGGTCGCCATGAGTTGAAAGCGACTTGATGGCACTTAACACACACACAGATTAAATCAATCCTGAACTGACCCTAGAAGCTAAAATGACTAAACTGAGGCTGTCGTATTTTGGTCACATCATGAGAAGACAAGAGTCACTGGAAAAGACAGTCATGCTAGGAAAAGTGGAGGGCAGCAGGAAAAGAGGGAGACCCAACAAGAGAGGGATGGGCTCAATAAAGGAAGCCACAGCCTTCAGTTTGCAAGATCTGAGCAAGGCTGTCAAAGATGGGACATTTGGGAGGACTTTCGTTCATAGGGTCGCCATGAGTCGAAAGCGACTTGACGGCACTTAACACACACACACACACACACACTGGCCTTTGGGTGCAGGCGAGGCAAGCCTTCAGGAGCAAACCAGTCGTAGGACATATGGGGTTGGGGGAGAGGCTGCCGCGCTGCAGGCTCGTACCTGCCGCGCCGTCGGGGCCGTCCTTGTCGGGCCGGCCGTGCTCGGCTCCCCCCTGCTGCCGGTCGTTGTCGCAGCCGCCCTGGTCCAGGCGGGCCTCGGCTCGGGCGCAGCAGTAGCGCAGGGCGCAGGTGCCGCAGCAGATGGTGGCGTCGCCGTCGTCGAAGTGCTCGGGGCACTGGAAGCCCTCCCGCCAGCCCGCCCCGTCCAGCCAGCCGTGGCAGTACTCGCCGCTGCCCCGAGCCAGGCCCAGCAGCAGCAGCAGGGGCAGCAGGGGCAGCCAAGCCCACCGGCCGCGGCCCCTCCGCATGGCACTTCAGCCCCCGCGCCGACGTGCGCTCCGTTCCCCGGGCGGGCGGGCGGGCGGGCGGACGCGCGTCGTCTCCGCCGGCTGCCGTGCGAAGCGGGGAGGGGGAAACCCGCGGGAGCGAGCGGAGGCTGCGGGCCAACTTCTGCCTGCGACGGTCGTCGGCCTCGGTGCGGCGGGGGGCGACGTGGGTCCTCCCAACGGCGAGGGTCCCGCTGCCTGGAAACGCGGCTCAAAACGCCCGTCCAGGCTCGGTCTGAATGTTTTGGGGAGGGCGCCCCCCCCCCGTCGAGACGAGGGTTGCCAACCTCCAGGGGGCGGCGGGCGATCTCCCGCTCCCGCAACCGACGTCCAGCCGACTAAGCTCAGCTCTTCCCCTGCAGAAAAGGGCCGCCGCGGCAATTGGACTCTATGGCGTCGGAGTCCCCGCCCCAAAGCCTCCCGCTGGTGGCAGAGAGGGACCCGGCAGCCCTCGTGGCTCGCCTGGCGAGGCCGGGACCCCCTCCGCCGCGCCGCTTCGGCACTTCTTTAAGCCGCCTTCCCCCGCGCGCAGAGTGGCGGGGCGATCCCGCCGGCGAGGTGCGCGAGGCCAGAGCCGCTGGGATCCAGTCCGCGGAGAGGCGGAGGAGGCGGAGGACTCAGCCCCACCGAGGAGGGCTCGCAGGCGCCGCCCCGTCCCTCCCAGGCGCGCGCGGGGCTGCCCTCCTCTCGAGCCCGGCAGTCTCTCCCGCGCCGCGCCGTCCACTCTCCGGGCAGGGCCAGCGGGCCGGGGCGGCGGGGGGCGCGCCGGGAAGCATCCCACGCCGGCGGGTGCTGGGGGTGGGGGGTGGGCGTCGGGGCGGCTCTTCCGCTGCGCGCGCCTCCCTCTCCAGCCTCGCCGCCGCCTCCCCGACGCGGGCGAGGGTCGGGCCGCCTGTGCAGGAGCCCCCACCCCCGCGCGCCCGGCAGCGGTTCGAGCCCCGCCGGGCGGCGACTCCGGCGCGAGGGGGGCCCCGGAGCGCTCTCCTCTCCCGCCGGGACGCTCCCCTCTCGGCCGCTGGCTCTGCCCCTGCCTCTCCCCGCTGCTTTGGAGAGGCCGGCGGGAGACCCCCCCGCACACACGCACGCACCCCCCCCCCGGCGCTCGGCCTCTTCTCCCTCCCGGGGAAACTCCTCGCCCGCCCGCCGACGGGAGGTGGCGGGGCGCGCGCGCTCCCTTCGCTGCCCCTCGGCCGACTGGCTTGCTTGCGCTGTTATTATAGGCACCCCACACCCTCCAGGCGCGCATGCGTCCTCGAGGCCGGCTGCGCCCCCCACCCTCCCCTCTCTCCAGGAATGGGAAGTCGCCGTGTGAGTCTGTCGGCGGTAGTAGAAAGGGGCCAGAGTCCAGTCGCACCTTCCAAGACGAACAAGAATCTTTTCTGGCAGGGGATGAGCTTCTGAAGAAGTGAGCTGTGGCTCACGGAAGCTCACACCCGACCAGAAAATATTCTTGTTAGTCTTTAAGGTGCGACTGGACTCTGGCCCTTTTTGACTACTGCAAACAGACTAACATGGCTACCCACTGAAAAAATATTCTTGTTAGTCTTGAAGGCGCTGCTGGACTCTGGCCCTTTTCTGCTACTGGATGGGGAAAGTGTGCGCCTAGCACGAAGTGAGCTGTGGCTCTCGAAAGCTCAGACCCTACCGGAAAATATTCTTGTTAGTCTTTAAGGTGCGACTGGACTCTGGCCCCTTTTCTGCTCCTCCATGAATGGGGAGCGTTTGATTTTCTTCCCTCGCGCCGCGACTGAGAGCCGATCGATAGGCTGAGAAGGAGGCGAAAGTGGCGAGCCTCTGGGAGGGAAAGGTTGCCCGCCCGATCCGCAGCGTGGAGAAAAGGGACAGTCCGCTCATGCACGTTGATGCCCTTCCAGCACCTTGTGTGTGTGTGTTTAAAGTGCTGTCAAGTCGCAGCCAACTTATGGCGACCCTTTTTGGGGTTTTCTTGGCAAGAGACTAACAGAGGTGGTTTGCCAGTGCCTTCCTCTGCACAGCAACCCTGGACTTCCTTGGTGGTCCCCCATCCAAATACTAACCAGGGCTGACCCTGCTTAGCTTCTGAGATCTGACGAGATCAGGCTAGCCTTCAGCACCTTGCCCAAATTAATAGCAGGCACAACACACACATTTGGTCACACCATGAGAAGACAAGAGTCACTGGAAAAGACCGTCATGCTAGGAAAAGTTGAGGGCAGCAGGAAAAGAAGAAGACCCAACAGGAGATGGATTGACTCAATAAAGGAAGCCACAGCCTTCAATTTGCAAGATCTGAGCAAGGCTGTCAAAGAATAGCACATTTTGGAGGACTTTGATTGGGTCACCATGAGTCAGAAGCGACTTGACGGCACTTAACACACACATAAATCAAGAGCGAGGGCAGTCTCCCCAAAACAAATTTCATATACAGATACAAAATCTTCATGGGAATTTTGTACCCTGTGTGTATGCTGCAATGAGCACGCACACACTTTTTTCAGTGCATGTACACGTGACAAGAAGCTCTTACTGCTGTGTCCTGTCCACCACATATAGGTACTGATGTACTTATTACACATGCAGGATAGTACATGTGTAGGTTGCAGAAAGTCTAATTTTAAATGAGAATACTTCATTTGGAGTGACTAGGGTATAATGTCATTTGAAATCATGCTGAACCAAACAGAACTGTGTAAAGTAATTTATAAAGTGAAAAGGTGGCACTGAATTGCTGTGTAGCTGAGCAAATAACTTGAGTTGCAAATACACATGAAATATTAGAAGAAGATGAAGAGTTGTTTTTTATATGCCGACTTTCTCTACCACTCAAGGAAGAATCAAATCGTCTTACAATCACCTTCCTTCTCCCTCCCCACAACAGACACCCTGCAAGGTAGGTGGGGTGAGAGAGCTGTGACTAGCCCAAGGTCACCCAGCAGGCTTTGTGTGTAGGAGTGGGGAAACAAATCCGGTTCACCAGATTAGCGTCCACTGCTCATGTGGAGGAGTGGGGAATCAAACCCGGTTCTCCAGATCAAAGTCCACTGCTCCAAATTTGCCAAATTAGTGGCAAATACACATGAAATTAATAGCCTACCAAGTTTAAATATTATTTCAGAGCAGTGAGCACTAGGAGGGTAATAAGTGGTCTACAAGTCTGCCTGCTGCATAGCAGCCCCTGAGTGAGCATAATCTTGCAAAACTTAAGCTAATATTTCATAAAGCTAGAATTCAGGGTCACTTCATGAAATTGGTTGTCAGATTCAAAACAGACAAAAGAAAGCACTTCTTCGCACAGTGCCTCGTGCACCTAATTCACTGCTACAGTGTGTAATGATAGCCACTGGTGTGTAGATCTCTGAATAAGCTATTAAGACAAATTCATGGAAGACAGGTTTAGCAGTACCTATTAGCGAAGTTCACCCTGACCTGCATGGCCCAGGCTAGCCCCATCTGGTCAGATACCTGAAGCTAAGCAGTGTCAGTCCTGGTTAGTACTTGGATGGGAGACCACAAAAGGAATTCCAGGGTCACTACTCAGAGGCAGGCAATGGCAAACCACCTCTGAATGTCTCTTAAGAACATAAGAAAAGCCAGGCTGTATCATACCAAGGTCCATCAAGTCCCGCAGTCTGTTCATACGGTGGCCAACCAGGTGCCTCTAGGAAGCCTATAAACAAGACAACTGCAGCAGCATTGTCCTGCCTGTGTTCCACAGCACCTAATATAATAGGCATGCTCATCTGATCCTGGAGAGAATAGGTATGGATCATGACTAGCATCTATTTTTACTAGTAGCCACGAATACCCCTCTCCTCCATGAACATGTCCACTCCCCTCTTAAGAGCCTTCCAAGTTGGCAGCCATCACCACATCCTGGGGCAGGGAGTTCCACAATTTAACTATGCATTGTGTGAAGAAATACTTCCTTTTATCTGTTTTGAATCTCTCACCCTCCAGCTTCACCCTCTTGCACTGCATGAGGGGTAGCCATGAGTCAACAACAACATAACCACTTTCCACCACGATTAGCTACATTCACTAAACAGAATCTTTAAGTTCAGAAATAGTATGTCTCTAAATACCGGTTGTGGGGAAAGAACACTGGGAGGGACCTACTGTTATTGGGAGTTGCTTGTGGACTACCAGGAAACATCTAGCTGGTGGCCTGGCGTGGCCACTATTGGAAACAGGATGCTGTGCTACTATGATCCCCAATGCAGATGCCATGGTGCTGCTCAACTGTGTTTCCTGGTATCCATTTTCTTCAAATGCAAAAAAATCTTGGCTTTCCTCCACCAGAGGAACTTGGGAGGCATCACCTTTGTAGCTGCAGTGGGGACCGCATCCATTCAGAAACCTCCATCGTAAGGAGCATGCTTGGTTGCAACTTCCTGAAATTTTTTTATTGGCCCCAGCATCCATGTCAGTCATTTTGTGATTGCCTCCTAAGGCAGCGATTTTGTGCTAGCGCCCACTCTCAGTCCTCAAAATACCAGAAGTGCCTACAAGCTCAACAAGACTGCTTTAGTAGATGGACAACTGGCCTGATCCATTAGAATTCTTACATTGTGTTTTTAAGGATATTGTGAACCTTGATTTCAGTGGGAGATAGGGTTGCCAACCTCCAGGTACTTGCTGGAGATCTCCTGCAATTACAACTGATCTCCAGCCGATAGAGATCAGTTCACCTGGAGAAAATGGCTGCTTTAGCAATTGGACTCCAGGGCATTGAAGTCCCTCCCCTCTCCAAACCTTGCCCTCAGGCTCCGCCCCAAAAACCTTCCTGTGGTGAAGAGAGTCCTGGCAACCCTAGTGGGAGAGTTCAGAGTACATGCATAAATCTCTTGTTGAGATCACTGGGGCTTAAAAGTGTCTACCTTGATTTGACTTCTGTCTTTTATAGACAGCTGGACAGTTTTTCTTGTCGTGCATTCAGCACAAAGTTACTTTCCAAATGCGCAGGTGAGAACAGAATGAAATAATGTGGAATTGTTGTTAGCTCTTGCCTTCGCATAACACTCTGTATACTGTAGAGCGTTATTGTCTCCAGCTAGACTTACTATCCTTTCGTAATGCAAGGAGCCCACATCAGTCCGAATGAAGCATGACAAATAGTGTCAAAAAAAATGAAGAGGAGTTGATGTCAGTTAGCTAGCCTTGGGGCAAAACTAGGGAAGGTGAGTGCATCCATCTACAATATTTAAACAGATTTTGTATGTTTCCTGAAAGACTTTTGATTGAGAACAAATGAAAATTCTTCAAATGTCATGCATTGCTTGGTCAAAATTGGCACAGGCCAATCCTCTCCCCAAGACTGCACTAGAAGAAGAAGAAGAAGAAGAAGAAGAAGAAGAAGAAGAAGAAGAAGAAGAAGAAGAAGAAGAAGAAGAAGAAGAAGAAGAATTGGTTTTTATATGCTGACTTTCTCTGCCACTTAAGGGAGAATCAAACCTGCTTACAATCCCTTTCCCTTCCCCTCCCCACAACAGACACCCTATGAGGTAGGTGAGGCTGAGAGAGCGTGACTAGCCCAAGGTCACCCAGCTGGCTTCGTGTGTTGGAGTGGGGAAACAAATCCAGTTCACCAGATTAGCCTCCGCTGCTCATGTGGAGGAGTGGGGAATCAAACCCGGATCTTCAGATCAGAGTCCACCACTCCAAACCACCGCTCTTATCCACTACACCACTCTGGCTCTAAGTATTCACTAAAATATTCACTAGGTTTTCTTTGATGGTGCAGAGGGAGAGAGAGAGAGAGTAAACTAGTAATTTCAGTAGGATAGAAAATTAGCTCCTGACCTCAAATCAATGTTCAAATTACAAGATTACCTAGAAGTGTTTGGGCCCCTACCTATTGTCACAAGTGTCTTCAGCTATTGTTTTGGAAGGTTTTAGGGGTGGCCATTATTTAGCCTATCCTGCCTCTATTCAAGACCCCCCCTCCTGGGGCTGGTTGCCTGGATCATGTCTGATGGATAGCCAGCATGGTGTGCTGGTTAAGAGTGTCAGACTAGGATCTGGTAGAACCAGGTTTGAATCCCCACTTCTATGGAAGCTCACTGGGTGACCCTGGGACCATCACTCTCAACCTAACCTACTTCACAGGGTGGTGGTTGTTAGGATAAAATGGACAAGGGGGAACAAGATGTTGTAAAATGGCTTGGAAGAAGAATAGTTTGTTTTTATATGCCTACTTTCTCTACCACTTAAGGAAGAATCAAGCCAGTTTACAATCACCTTCCCTTCCCCTCCCCACAACAGACACCCTGTGAGGCAGGTGGGGCTGAGAGAGCTCTAAGAGAGCTGTGACTAGCCCAAGGTCACTCAACTGGATTCATGTGTAGGAGTGGGGAAACCAACCCAGTTCACCAGATTAGCATCTGCCACTCAGGTGGAGGAGAGGGGAATCAAACCCGGTTCTCTAGGGTAGAGTCCACCACTCCAAACCACCACTCTTAACCACAACACCATGGTGGCTGGGTGCCTATTGGTGAGAAAAATGGGATATAAAGAAGTGTTTAAAAATGTCTGTCATGAGCACATGAAGCTGCCTTATACTTGGTCTATCAGAGTCAGTATTGTCTACTCAGACCGGCAGCTTCTCTCCAGGGTCTCAGGCAGTGGCTGTGTGGTTGGTTTCAGGGGAGCATCTGGTCTCTAGCTGTGGCATGGCTTTATTTATTTCTGTCCAGATCCATTCATGTTATTTATGTACCCACGTAGGATCTCTCTCCAGCTAGCTGCTTGCCTGCATGCTGTATTCCTTACACACTTCATTTGGTCAGATATAGCTGAAATTTCTTGACCCACCACAAGAGTCTCAGCTTATTCCCTATGCATACCAGCTGCAGGAACTTTCCACTCCACTAGTGGAGTAGTAGAATACAACCCAGTGATTCAAATATGCAGCCAAATCCTTATCTTTGTTTCCCTAGTGGCAATTATAGCTAATGATAGCATTGAAACACCACTAGTGGACTCCACCAAATCTTAGACAAAATCTATTTTTCTGCCTCCCTACAAGATGTTACAGAGGTGTGGAAAAGTTATCGTTTTATGGATTACTTGCTTCTGAGGATGGGGAAACTATTAATTTTAAACACTCCACAGAAACTGCATGTGCAGTTGTCTCATACAGCAGAAAACGGCTGTGGCCCTAAAGATAATGTCTTGGCGCACGGTCATGGAAAAATCAATGCAATGGTAGGAAGCGAAATATACTGCCCTTGAAAACAGATCAGACTGTTTCCAAAGTAAAGATCTGCCTGGACGAGAGCAACTCTTTTGTTCTTCAAGCAGTATGCAAGAAGGGAAGCTGCTGCTCAGTCACATGCAAGGCAAGAACTGGCTCAGTCAGACAATGTCTATATTGGGAAAGTACATACCATCTGCCCCTCCCAATTCCCCAAATCATTAGCCTGCCTGAACTGGAAAGAAACTCCTTATGGATTGCTAATATGGTGATCAGCTGTACTCAGAGTGTGCATGCCAAATCAAGGCCTAAAGAAAAGCACTGAAGATAAAATTTTTGCTACTGTACTTCCAGAACAGAAAGGACGCTGCAGGAAACCAATGAGGTTACATCTTTCTTCTAGGTTTAAACAGCTGTGCGAAATGCACCAAAAGTGTGCCAGAGAGGCAATTTGCACATAAGAAATGTAAAGTGGTGTGAACAGTGTGCTATAAAAGAAAATAATAACAGGGTCCACAATAATCCCAAGGACATTTCCACCGAGACAGCGGGAAGATGACTGCATAGAACCAAAGGACAGATTCCCTCCCTCTCCAGAGGCTGCTTTTCAATATTTACACAGAGCATGTTGCATGCTGGGAAAGGTTCCAGGAGTTCATTGTGCAAATTCTCACGGAGCCAGTGCACAGTAGACATGATCAATAAACTTACTAGTTATGTGGCTCAATGTAAAGTCTGGACTCATTGATGTAAGGAACTCCTGGGATTGAAGGACACACAAGATGTGTGATATGGTGAAAACAAAAAAATACAGAAGCAAAACCTGGAATTATTATCTTCTGGGCAGGGGGCCCCACTAACAATTTCATAATAAACTGATGGAGCCTGCTATATCACATGTGGAAATAGTTAAGAAAAAGGAGCAAGAAGTCATTTTATTGGAAGCAACCCATGGTTCTAAAGATTGATATGATTAAGCTGTTTTCTGTTTTAGCCTTAGATAAATAGGAACACATCTGGATTTATATTTTCCCCAAAGTATAACCTTTTCACTGTATGCATAGTGGCTTGTATTCAATGGCACAGTCTTGAAGCCTTAATGACACACAAAGTTTCTTATGAATGGCAATGTCTACTATTTCCCCCACCAAAGCAGCTCTTTCAGCCTAGGGCTACCAACTCTGGCTTGTGAAATTCCTGGAGATTTGAAGGGGGGGGTGGCAGCGGCGGCTGGAAAGAACAGAGTTTAGGGAGGTGAGGAAGCTAAGCATGGATGTGAGGTCACTCTAGGATTTCTGTTTCTCCTAGATGCTATGGTATACTATAGAGTTCACCTTCCGACGCTGCCGTTTTCTTCAAGGGAACTGATCTCTGTAGTCTGGAGATCAGTTGGAATTCTGGGAGAACTCCAGGCCCCACCTGGAAGCTCCTAGCACCAAATGAGCCCTTCCAAATTTTGTTTCTAGGAATCAGCAGACCCTCAAGATCAGCATTACAGGGCCAAGGTGTTCTGTATGTTTCCACCATACATGGGGCTGGTCCTCACAACAATCCTGTGAGGTAGGCTGGGTAGTAGTGGCTGGCCTAATGGAACCATTGAGCTTTATGAATGAGTAGGACATTGAACCCAGGTCTCCACTGAACTATGCCCCTCTTCTGCACCACTTCTAAAGGATCATCCTCTGCTTCTGGTAACATCATAGGCTAGATCACCCAGTTTGGAAGGGCTAGGGAAGTTATATATCATACAGGGGTAGGGTTGCCAGCTTCGGGCTGGGAAATACCTGGAGAGTTTGGGGGCGGAGCCTGAGGAGGGTGGGGTTTGGGAGGGGAGGGACTTCAATTGCCAAAGCAGCCATTTTCTCCAGGTGACCTGATCTCTATTGGCTGGTGATCAGTTGTAATAGCAGGAGATCTCCAGCCACCACCTGGAAGTTGGCAACCCTAATCATATGGGGTAGGTTTGCCAGCTCCGGGTTGGGAAATACCTGAAGATTTGGAGGGTGGAGTCTCAGGAGGGCGGGGTTTGTTATGGGGAGGGACTTCAATGCCATGGAGTCCAATTGCCAAAGCAACCATTTCCTCCAGGGGAACTGATCTCTATTGCCTGGAGATCAGTTGTAATAGCAGGAGATCTCCAGCCACTACCTGGAGGCTGGAAAAAAGAACAGCACTATGGCTTAAACAATTATGTCAAAAAACCAAAAAACACTAAAGGTGCCGAATGCCCAACTTCTATATTATGATGCCTAGTTTACACACGAGTAATAACGCTAAGACCTATCTGCTATCACCTATAACGTATCGCAACTACAAAACATCCTAAACACGAAACACATATGCATACAATAAATACAAAAGATTGGAACGTGAAAGTGGGACACTGTGTGGCTATAATATTAACACTTCAGTCCAATGTTATACCGGAGCGTGGTCTCGTCCGAGACTGTGATGCACTTTTTTTCTCAGCGCCGCCTCTGCTTGCGATACATAAAGGGGCTGTTCTTTTTTCCAATTATACTTATTTTCACAGCACAATTGCATTTATTGCAACTACCTGGAGGTTGGCAACCCTATATGTGTTTTGCTGCACACTCCCCACTTACCAGAGCAGTGAGAAATCCAGTGACAGTTTTCACCTGTGTTGGTTCCTTTAGTATGAAAGAACGTTGGAGAGTTGTGGCAAAAATTTTGGTATTTGCTTTATGCACAGTTATTTTACATACTAGCAGAGCTGGGGGAGGGAGGTGTTTGGAGAAGGGAAGGAGCTTAGTGGGGATGTGGTGCCATAGAGTCCAGCCTTCAAAGCTGCCATTTCCTCCAGGGGAACTGATCTATGTAGTCTGGAGATCTGTAATAATTCTTGGAGAAGAACTGCAGGCTGCACCCGGAGGTTGGCAACCTTAACTCCCATATTTGGGGGGAGGGGGTTTCACAGAATGTGAAAACTGGAACTGTTCAGGAGGGCATTTTTCTAACAGGGAATAAGGTTGCAGTTTATTAGTGTCTGCAAAAAATGTGCAGTTCATGGCATTGTTTATTGAATCTGGGTGAGAGAGATGGACTATAAACCAAGTAATTAAATGCATTCATTCATTCTATAGGGAAGCTGTTTCTTTGTAACCAGGCGCCTGCCCTCTGGCCTCACCTGCGAAGAGTCACCTTCTCCAACCACTGGTGGGTTCTGAAAGTCAGCTGACAGGAGACCATCTGCACCTATTGAGAACCATTAGCAGTCTATTGGCCCTGGTTCCAATACAATAGATGAATTTACAGCAATCACATAGCCCAGTGGTTCCCAACCTGGGGCCATATGGTCCCCTGGCCCCCCCCCCCAGGATATTCCAAGGGGGCCACAGGTGAAAACTGCGTAAATGGGGGGCCCGGCACGAGACTAGGGAGCCACAGAGGGAAGTGAGAAGTGAAGAAAACAGAGAAGTGACTGAGAAAAGAAAAAGAAAAAACGGAGAAGTGAAGAAAATAGAAAACAGTGGTAGAGGCTTTGTTCTCCCGTGTATGTGAACATCGTTCTTTATTAATGTGTTGTATTCCCTGTTTGTGGGATATTTTTTTTTAATTTCAGTTTCCCATTAAGAAGTGCATGTGTGCATTTTGTGTGGCTGTTTATGCTTCTTTGTTCCTTGGCTATTTACAAACAAAACATTTAAATAGCTACCTTTCTACAGGTAGGACAGGAAGGAAACAAGGTCGGAAGGGGGCCACAGTCGGAAAAAGGTTGAGAACCACTGACATAGCTGACCTCCCCAACAGCATGCTAATTTACCTACAGATAAGAAAGATCAGTTCATTTATTGCAACCCCTACTTCTCTCTTCATTGGGGACCCAACCATGCTGGCTTCTTAGGATGACACTAAAAGAGCATCAGCATCTGCAAGAGATTTTTGACCTGGATGGCCCAGGCTAGCCTGATCTAGTCCGATCTCAGAAGCTAAGCAGGGTCAGCCCTGGTTAGTATTTGGATGGGAGACCACCAAGGAATACCAGGGTTGCTGTGCAGAGGAAGGCACTGGCAAACCACCTCTGCTAGTCTCTTGCCATGCAAACCCCCCAAAAAAGGGGTCGCCATAAGTCGGCTGCGACTTGACGGCACTTTACACACACACACACACACCACTAGCAGGAGCCCCGTGGCGCAGAGTGGTAAGCTGCAGTACTGCAGTCAAAAGCTCTGCTCACAACCTGAGTTCGTCCTAGAATCATAGAGTTGGAAGGGACCACCAGGGTCATCTAGTCCAACCCCCTGCACAATGCAGAAAAATCACAACTACCTCCCCCACACACCCCCAGTGACCCCTACTCCATGCCCAGAAGATGGCCAAGATGCCCTCCCATGAACTGTCCAAGGTCATAAAATCAGCATTGCTGACAGATGGCCATCTAGCCTCTGCTTAAAAACCTCCAGGGAAGGAGCACTTACCACCTCTCGAGGAAGCCTGTTCCACTGAGGAACCGATCTAACTGTTAGAAAATTCTTCCTAATGTCTAGACGGAAACTCTTTTGATTTAATTTCAACCCGTTGAAAACCTTTTGATTTAATTTCAATGGGAGTCAGTTTCAGGTAGCCGGCTCAAGGTTGACTCAGCCTTCCATCCTTCCAAGATTGGTAAAATGAGTACCCAGCTTGCTGGGGGTAAAGTGTAGATGACTGGGGAAGGCACTGGCAAACTGCCCCGTAAACATAGTCTGCCTAGTTAATGTTTGGATGTGATGTAACCCATGGGTCAATAATGACCCAGTGCTTGCACCTTTACCTACACCACTAGCATCCTGCTGCCTCTCATTTGGATTTCCAGCCCCAAGGAAAGATATTGCTTATATTTAGAAACAGCTGATGTTCATGGGGAGGGTTTGGAGGACCAAGGACTATTCCTTGCCTTTGTTTCTTGGGGCTACGTATGGGTGGTGCAGATGCCACACAGGCTTGTGCAATCCAGCACTGGACATCCACTGCAGTCAGCATGACAGACATCAGTTAACACAGTAACAATAGCAATCCTGACAGTGGCTCTATAAAATATTTATGTTTCAGTGAATTTTCTCTCTGCCCTGTCCCCATTACCTTAGTCAGCAGCAACTGAAGACTGGTAAATATACAACCAGACAGTAAGGGCTTTGCTTCCCCTTTGCAACAGATTTGAATAATACATTGAGCCCCAAAGTAATTTACATCTCAATAAAACACATATTCTTTCCCTGACTTATCCTTTGCTGCTCCTTAAGAGGGCAAAAAATATATATTAAGACTACCAACTAAAAAATATTAAGACTACCAGCAGGCTGTCTTAACTTACATTTCTAAATCCACCCTGATCTGCATGCCCCCAAAGAGTGGCACAGACAAACACAAATCTGTTGATATAGAGGGTGTGATTAGATATCCCATCACACCAGATAGTCATCGAATAGGTTACGACAATGATAACGTTCTCGTTTTCTCTGGAGAGAAACTGCTATGCACAGAGAGGGCATATATCGTAAACATAACCCAAATCACAGGACCTCACATAACTTGTCTGTACACATAACTGTAAAGACCATTGAATCCAGCGGTTGCTACTTGGATGCCTCATTGCATTATCCTCATTATTTACAATCCACATTTCTCACTGGGTCTCAAGGCAGATTACAAGTATGATAAAAACTTTTCAGTCAATCAATAAGTGGATCACAAAATATGATAACACCAGGCAATCAGTGAGGGGATTACCCAATATCAATTTTTAAAAACATTTTTATGTTACCTTTCCACCTAATCAGGATCCACAAGATGGCAAACTTTAGGGTTGCCAGGTCCCTCTTTGCCACCGGCGGGAGGTTTTTGGGGCAGAGCCTGAGGAGGGCAGGGTTTGGGGAGGTACTTCAATGCCATAGAATCCAATGGCCAAAGCGGCCATTTTCTCCAGGTGAACTGATCTCTATCGGCTGGAGATCAGTTGTAATAGCAGGAGATTCCAGCTGGAGGTTGGCAACCCTAGCAAACATAAAAACATTGAAAACGTGTGTGTGTGTGGGTTGTCAAGTCACAGCTGACTTATGGCAACCCCATAGGGCAGGGGTGCCAACATAAGGCCCAGGGGCCAGATCCGGCCTGCGAGCCAGCCAAGGCAGCCACCTCCTAACTCTCAATCTCGGTTGGCAAGGCATGGCCCCTGCCTGACCAAGTGACATTTATGTCATATCCATCCCTTGTAACAATTGAGTTAGACACCCCTGCCATAGGGTTTTCAGGGCAAGAGATGTTCGGAGGTGATTTGCCAATTGCCTGCCTCCATGTGGGCTAAGAGAACTGACTGGCTCAAGGTCACCCTGCAGGCTTCATGTGGAAGAGCAGGGAATCGAACCTGGTTTTCCGGATTAGAGTCCGCCGCTCTTAACCACAATGTCATGCTGGCCCTCATCAAAACATTAAACAATTAAAATATAGTAAAAATTGGGGGGGAGGCTCTGAGGTAACTGCCTTCTGGACTGAAGGATGCCCAGTCTTCCAATCTGGTCTTTCCTATATGTTATTTAATCCCCAAGTGCCACACAATCAAATAAAAAGGGGGACACAAGATTTGAATAAAGGCTTGGTAGCGTGTAAGGTACGCGCTCCCTAAAGGTCTCTTATTTGGCAAACTGCTAGACCAAGGCTGTACTTGTATGTGAGGTAAATAGAGATCACTTTTCACTGGACGTTTGACTTGACCGACAAGTCACAGGTGGAGATGAACAACAAAGATGTATTCAACAGAAAATAAAGTGTTTAATAGTGTAAATATTATGTGTGGATGACTTCAATATATATATAGTAAAACTGGCTCTCAAGTAAATAAACTCTGAAGGGCTATTTGATTCTTCCCTCTCTGGGCAGGTGACCTCAGCAGGTTCAAGGCTGCTCTTTTCCCACCTTTCCCCAGACTCTACACATACCAGTTAGGAATTATGGGTCCTTACAGGATGATTATTTGTCACACTAAAATAAGCTTTCTAAGCTGTCCTCCAAAGCCACATAAAAGCCTGGCTGAGCTGACACTCCTTTCCAGAGCCATACAATCCCTGTCCAAAGGGGGGGGGGTTCTTTGCCCTTCTTATGTTGAGGCTGGCCCACCACCACCCATCCAGTGGAGTTCCACGGGCTCTGATAGACTGTCAATCACTTGGATTTGTATGAAGCCAAAATCAGAAGGATTGGTTCAGAGTCCAGGAGGAGAGGTGGGGCTTTTAAGGATTATCGCCACAGTTGTCCTTACATTATGTTAGTCCCAGGCTGTACAGACCTTTAAACAAGAAGAGATGGTTTTTATATGCCAACTTTCTCTACCACATAAGGAAGAATCAAAGCGGTTCACAATCACCTACCTCTCCCCTCCCCACAACAGATTCCTTGTGAGGTAGGTGCAGCTGAGAGAGTTCTCAGAGAATTGTGAATAGCCCAAGGTCAACCAGGAGGCTTCATGTGGAGGAGTGATGAATCAAAACTGGTTCTCCAGGTTAGAATCTGCTGCTCATGTGGAGGAGCAGGGAATCATTCATTAAGGGTGTACCTTCACTTCTATTTTGCGGATGCACATGCTGATCATTCCTTTTGGAGTCTGAGCTTTAAGAGTGTGTTAATGCCATGCTTTTATTATTTTCCAAGAGCACGTCTTGTGAGATACACCAGCATCCTTTTTCAGTGGCTCAATGGACATTACTAAAGCAGCTGCAACTCTGAAAATGGTTTTAACGGACTGTTACCTTTCCTTCATTCTCTTTGCGGTACATATAGATTCTTGAATGGAAAAGATGGCATATAAAAGGATAAAACTTGAGAGATTTTCAGTGCAGTTCTAAGCACAGTTACACTGTTCTAAGATTATTGGCTTTAATTGAGTTAGGAGGGTATGGGCCAGGCTAGCCCAATCACTTTAGATCTCAGAAGTTAAGCAGGGTCAGCCCTGGTTAGTACTTGAATGGGAGACCACCAAGGAATACCAGGGTCACTATGCAGAGGAAGGCACTGGCAAACCACCTGTTAGCTTCTTGCCTTGAAAATACTATGGGGTTGCCATGAGTTGGCGGCAGTTTGACAGCACTTTACACACACACACAATTCAGCTTAAGATGCAGTGTAGTTCACCTCATTCAAACTATTTCAGAAGAAAAACAGTAATGCAGTATCTTTGGGCAGAGGGAGACCAACTAAAATATTACAAAATAGTGGGGTAGATCCAGTAGAAGAGTTGATAGGAGTTGGTGGAATGAGCCTTTCTCCAGTTCCCCCCAAACTCCTCCCTGAGGACTGGGGGTCAAGCAAAGTGCGCCACAAAATGAGACACTGCATTGAAGTGGGGAAATGAAAAATTCTCTCTCTCTCGTCCATTGGAGACTTGCATCAGTAGAGAAGGGGGAAAGGTGGTTTTATCGTACTGTTACTGTTGTGTCCCATCCTGTGCAATTCTGAGCAGAGTTACACCCTTCTAAGCCCCCTGAAACCAGTGAACGTCTTAATGGCCCTGACAACGAGTGTTTCAGCTGAACAATGGTCTCCTGAGCCCTGATCCAACACTGTAACCACTACTCTACATTGCCCCACAAATGCTATGCCTCACTTTCCAGACTGAGATCTCATCTTTAACTGCAGGTGGACTAATAGATAATCTTTAAAATGATATCATCTGCTCTCAGCATGTTGTGATCTTATAATGGCTTGAATTTTCTTTTCAGGAAATATGCTTTAAATATACCCTATTCACTTTTCTAATTCTTCTTTTGGCTTATTTTTTTTTGGAGGGGGACACTATCATTCATTATGGCAATACATTTTGGTACCTGGTAAGCTAGCAAATTATTGCAAATACAATAGTAAGTGCAAATTCAAGGGTAATTGTTTAAGAGACCATAGCTGAGCTAATGCTGCCATTCCATTTGTGAATTTAATAGAGAGGAAGGACAAGGAGAAAAAAAAAAATAAGACCTCCGTTTTGTTTTATTAAGCAGTCACACGAGTTTACGGAAGGTGTAAAATTGAGGGCATTTGGAAATGAGGTCATCTGTTTATCCGCAGAAGAGGTTCAGGATGGGCCGAGAGTTAAACTATTATAACCCCGGATGCAATTTAAAATTAATTTCAGCAGTGCCTTAATGTTTGAAATTAACACCATGGAAATTTAATCCAGCCTTTGGCTATTTCGAAGACTTTATGTCATATGCAATTATTAAATAAAGTAACAGGTATCTTAATTTTTAAAAATCCACAAATATTCCATGCAGAAATGTGATAGAGTTACCACTCTTCTTTATTATAAATAGGAGAAGAGATCCATAGGTGGGACATGAATGCAAAGGACAGGACTGTGAATATGATGAAAACTCGGCTTGCTCATTTTTTTGCTACACCAGAGTAGCCAGAGAGACAGGCCACTCTGAAACTCACCTACTGCTTATCTCTTCTGCCGCTATTTCCATTTATTCACTGGAAAAACCAAACCTCAGGGTCACTCTGAATGGGTACATTTGCCATATGAAGAGTCCACACAGCATCCATAAGTAAGGTTGCCAGCTCCGGGTTGGGAAATACCTGGAGATTTTTGGGGTGGAGCCTGAGGAGGGTGGCGTTTGGGGAAGGGCTTCAATGCCATAGAGTCTAATTGCCAAAGCAGCCATTTTCTCCAGGGGAACTGATCTCTATCGGCTGGAGATCAGTTGTAATAGCAGGAGATCTCTAGCTAGTACCTGGAGGTTGGCAACCCTACTGGGGTCCCAGGGTGTCGTTGGAAGGCATATGACACAGCAGTGTCTGGATGCAAGACCTCCTGTCCTGGGGCATGCTATGTATTTACTTATACGTTGTTCATTCATTTATACCTCACTTTTCTTCCCATCTGGGAGCCAAAGCAGCTTACAACTCCATGCTTTCCTCCTCCATTTTCCCACTCCGACAACCCCTGCGAGTTAGGTGAGGCTGAGAGAGTGTGACTGGCCCAAGGTCTCCCAGTGAGCTTCCGTGGCAGTGTAAGGATGCATGCCAAGTTCCACGCAACCACCCACAGTGTTTTTAGGGGTGGCTTAGTGGCAGGACACCTGCTTTGCATGCAGAAGGCCCCAGATTCGATCCCTGTCATCTCCAGTGAACAGGCTCAGCTGGTAGGTGATGTAAAATACCTTTACCTGAGAAAACTGCTACCATTCAGAATAGACAGCTCAGACTCCGATAAACCAATGGTCTCACTCAATGTAAAGCAGCTTCATGTTCTTGTGTATTAACAACACCTTATTGCAAATGAGCTTGTGTCGGCACTAACTCTGAAAGGTCAGCCTTGCTAAACCGCACAGTGTGGTACTGAAAGCGTCAGGAGCTGAAGACGGGACATTGCTTGCCAGGAGACGATTAAATTTCCATCACTGGTTAGAGTCGGAATTTGCGAGACTGTGACTGCTTTCTGAGATGGTGCTAAGCGTTGGTAGTGCTCTTGAGCGCCGTAAACTGATGCCTGGGACGGAGAGAAAGGGGACGATTGAGAGAGAGAGAGCATGGTACAAATAGTTGTACTACTGAGCAGGGCGCCCAACTTAATTCTCTTTATAAGAGGCCTTTAATCCTTGTCCCTGGCACTGTTTTCCTCATCTGTAGCTCTCCCCCGGCCAACAGTGGCTGCTTTTTGCCTCAGGTTGGATTCCTCATTCATCTTCAATGCATGGCTGGAATACCATTGCTTCGTCCCTGTAATGTCTCACGCTTTTCCAGCCCGCATTCAAAAAACCAAACGCATGATGGAGAAAGCCTGCCAAGGGGGCAGCACTAAGTTGTCTGCCCCTCTCGCACGCAAGAGCAGCAGCACTACCCGAAATGGAGGACTAAGAGAGGAACGGCGGCAGATAGCCAACAACTCCCCCCTCCCCCTGTTTCTCCAGCTCAAAACGATCCCAGTTCGTGCTGAGAAGCTTCTGCCGCCCGTCGTCTTGGACCCATGGCCGCCTCTCCACCAGCTCCGCACTCCTCCACCCCACGGGCTCCTGCTTTGGCGGGAAATACATAGACCCCTCTGAGATCCTCTAAGGTAGTATGGGAAAAGGCTGCATTGAGATGGTGTTGCGGCAATGGGTAGGTGAAGAGCTTTGGCTCTTAATACACTGCTTTGAAAATGGAGGGAGTTTCAAACTCGACTGGTGATATGGCTGGGGCCAGGGGATCAGCTGTGGAGTGGGGGGGGGATATCAACAATTCCCCTTGGCATGCAAAAACAGCTGGGAACACCAAATATGTTCTTTGGATCCTGGCAATGGACCGCAGAAGTAACCAAAATGCGTTGTGGTCTTCTGCAAAGAAGAGGGGAACCTTTAAAACCTAGGGCTGCTGGTCAAACATGGACATGCATTGGCAGTTTCCTCCCAAGGTTGCAGTGTTGTATAATGGGTAGGAAACAAACCCCGATAGACACTCTTCCACTTCTCAAAATTATGGGATGTTCCTGGGGCAGCCAGGCTGGGTTTCCATTTCCTTTGGATGAGGCAGTGTTTTCACAATACTGATGTTGTCAACATGTAGAGCGTAAGAGGAGGCAAAGAGACACCCCTAAAAGGGCTGCTGATCCACCACCCCATAGCTGATGCCCATAGCCAGAACCGGAGGATGGTGCTTCTCTTCCAGCCAGCTCTCAGTGTCCATGTAAAAGGCAGCTTTTCCACACAGCTGTCTGTGCCAGTGTGGTGTAGTAGTTAAGAGCGGTGGTTTGGTGTGGTGGACTCTGATCTGGAGAACCGGGTTTGATTCCCCTCTCCTCCATATGAGCAATAGAGGCTAATCTGGTGAACTGGATTAGTTTCCCCACTCCTCCACATGAAACCAGCTGGATGACCTTGGGCTAGTCACTCTCTTTCAGTCCCATCTACCTCACAGGGTGTCTGTTGTGGAGAGGGGAAGGGAAGGGGATTGTCAGCCGGTTTGGTTCTAACTTAAGTGGTAGAGAAAGTTGGCATATAAAAACCAACTCTCCTTCTTCTCGCTTCCCCTGAAGAGGTGTCACTTTCTACAAGCTGTGATGATGACTATGTAGCACAGGGAAAGTTCAAGAAAGATCTTGAGCATCTGGGACACCCATCTCCTGTCATGACCTCCCATTGATGAAAGGTCTATGGGCCATTCTGGGCAATTAGCTCAACAAAGGAATAGTTGACAGAGGAAGTAGACACTGAACTTGCTTTGTCTCAAAGCTGCCTATCATCTTAGAAATCTGTGTCAGCTGTGAACTTTGGAAAGGGGAAGAGAGAGGAAGAGGAAGAGCCTTTAAACATATATTCACATCCAAATGCTGCCCTCTTTAATCTGACAGATGTTCTCTGCATTTCATGGATAGGTGAAATGCAGAAATTCAGCAAGGGCCTGGTGAGGGGGGGAAAGGGAAAGGAAGCATAGACACTGCCTGAACTCCTTGGAGGTAGGGTGGGATAAAAATGTTCTCAATAGACATACAGCTTTTCCCACCCATGAGCACACGCAAGCCTTGGACTGAGAACATTCATGGGGAAGAGTCTGAGAAACAACACCACACCTGTGGGGTGGCTTTATTATTTTACCCATTTGGAAAATCTGTGTTTTCTATTGTAAATGAAGCTCAGGATAGTTCACATCCACGAACAAGTTGCTGAACCACTAAAAACCATTGAGACAGCAGGGGAAAAGTCTGCTGCAGTACAAGACTGTGTGTTGAGTCAGTGGGCGAAAAGTCATGGTGAATGATAAAGGGGACTGGATGGAACCGCTGTGCTCCTGTGCTCCTGACTCTGTGAAACTACCAGATAAGCACCAAATTTTGACATGTCATGTCTTAGCATGGAACTAGGATAAAAGTTCGTTCCCCAGTACAATCGGGGCTCAGTCTTTATGCTTGTTAAGGCAGCTGAGCCACAGCTGCAATAAAACTGTTTTCTCAACTAACGGTCTCGGGTCTCTCTCCTCCACGAACCCCCATTTTGCCACAACACCATCTCAATGCAGCCTTTTCCCATACTACCTTAGAGGATCTCAGAGGGGTCTATGTATTTCCCTCCAACTCCAAGTCATCCTCACAGTATGTTGAGGTGGATGAGGCAGAGGGAGAGTGGGGGGCCCCCCAAGGTCACCCAGTAAACTTCCATGGCAGAGGGAGGATTTGAATCTGGGTCTCCCAGTCCCAGATCCTGGTCTGACTCCAACCACTACACCATGCTGGCTCTCAGTGTATCTAACTGCATCTAAAGAGCAATGAAACTTTAAAAAGTTACCAGCATCACCCTAAGATACTATAAACAGGAATAATCAGCAGTAAAAATGTAAAAGCAATAAGCTCAGGGACTACAAAAAAAACAGAAAATCAGCAATGATAGAATCATTGTAACAAATGAGCAACAAGGTGAAGACATGAAGTCCCCTGGGCAAGCACCAGGTCATTAATGACCCATGGGGTGATGTCATATCCCAACGTTAACTAGGCATACTATGTTTATGGGGTGGTTTGCCATTGCCTTCCCCAGTCATCTGCATTTTACCCCCAGCAAGCTGGGTACTCATTTTACCGACCTCAGAAGGATGGAAGGCTGAGTCAACCTTGAGCCGGCTACCTGAAACCGACTTCCGTCGGGATCGAACTCAGGTCGTGAGCAGAACGTTTGACTGCAGTACTGCAGCTCACCACTCTGCGCCACGGGGCTCTTGTGAAAACAATATTACAGGCTAGAAATACATCAAGGGTGGGAGGAAAAAAACATGAAAAGTCTGGAGGATATTTTTTAAAAGTTGTAGGTCTCTGGAAGGATAGGGGTGAAGGTCACTGACAAGCCCAGGGGAAGGGGATTTCACAGCTATGGCAGAATAAACCCTGTCCAGTGCACCTGCCAACTTTACTTCAGCTAACACAGACATGGGAAAGTGACCTCAAAGTGCCGGGAAGCTTGTATGTCTCGCAGGTTGTATGTGAAGAATCTTGATAAGTGCCAATTGCCCTGCCATAGAGAAGCAGCTGTATTCTAAATTCCAATTGAATTCTAAAATGTTCACTTTTGCAGAGAGAACCGTGACTCTCAGCTGATTAATCTGTGTGACTTCCCCTTAGACTTGCCAGGGTTTTATCTCTGCCAGGCGTTGTCTCCTACACGACAAATTCCCAAGTATTCAGTACATTTTTTTTGTTTTCTTCTTCCAAGGAGCACAGGACAGTGTATGTAAATATCACCTCTTCCATTTTATCCTCACAACCACCCTGTGAGGTAGGCAAAGCTTGAGAAAGAGAGTGACTGGCGGAAGAGGAGTAGGAGTTGGTTTTTATATGCTGATTTTCTCTACCTTTTCTGGAGAATCAAACCGGCTCACAATCACCTTCCCTTCCCCTCCCCACAACAGACCCCCTGTGTGGTAGGTGGGACTGACAGAGCTGTGACTAGCCCAAGGTCACCCAGCTAGCTTCATGTGGAGGAGTGGGGAAACCAGCCTGATTCCCCAGATTAGAATTCACCACTCATGTGGAGGAGTGGAGAATCAAACCCAGTTCTCCAGATTGGAGTCCACCGCTCTTAACCACTATACCACGCTGGCTCTCGCAAGGTCACCCAGCAAGCCTCATGCCAGAGCGGGGACTGGAACCCGGGCCTCCCAGATCCTAATCCATCTTCCCAACATTGGGAGGAAAAGGAGATCCAGTTTCAAATGATACCTGGCAAAGCAGGTCAAGTCCTGAAATTTCCTAAAAGACATTAAAGCCTTGATATGGCTGGAGATTCTTCTAGTCGAGAAGGGGATTTCTACCAGATGAGTAAGAACTTAGAGTAATCCCGGGTTTTCAGGTAAGAGACGTTTGGAGGTAGTTTGGCATTGCCTGCTTCTGCACTCCTGAGAGAGTTCAGAGAGAACTGTGACTGGTCCATGGTTATCCAGCAGGCTTCATTTTGGAGGAGTGGGGAATCTCACTCCAGATTAGAGTCTGCTGCTCTGAACCACTACACCATGCTGGCTCTCTAAGTGTATATTGGGGTGGGGTTGTTCTGTTATTTTATTTAAATTGTATTTTGGCATTTTTTACTACTTTGGCCTTCCTTGGGGAAGATGTAAAAATGCCTAAACAAACACATAAATATTTCATTTTAATTCCAGCAGAAGCTTTACCTGCAGAATTTCTGCTTATCCAGCAAATGCACAGAAACCCTGTTTGGAATTCTTTGCTCTCTAAAACTTGGGAGCAGAGTTACCATTTTTAGGCTTTAATACTCAATCTTGTGTACAAAGGTACGCTTTGTAACGCGAGAACACAAAAGCTGTCCGTTGCTTCAACCCAATGTGTGTGCCGGGAAGCCAACACAGCAATAAGCTCTTCTGACTCACCAGTCTCTCTTACTGAAGTGTGGACTTATGCTTAGAAATGAAGAGGGGGGAATCGGCAATAGCAGAAAGTCAGAACTTGAGTAACCTCAAACAACATACATAGGGCTTTGCAGGGATATTTTCATGCTGGAACCGAATTCCAGCCACTTGTTGCCCCCTAGTGGTGATGGCCATTTATGACAATATTCAAGTAGTCTGTAGCCGAAAGGATTCAAAGATAAAATGCACAAATTAGACTTATTTACATAGTACCTCTTTTTATGTGTGTGTTTAAAACATGTAGATTTTGTTGTGAAACACATCCTGTTTAGAATCAAAAGCATACGTTGGGACCGCCATGCCAGAGACAGATATGCCTATGCTTATGAAAGTAGGTGCCAACCTGGTCTGCTTCCAACCCCTTGTGGTAGTTAAATTTGGAATAGAATCTGTGAGATCTGGGTTCGAATCCACACACTCTGCCATGTGAGGTAACTCACAGTGAGTGACCTTGGGCCAGTCACTCTCTTGTCAGCCTAACCTACATCACAGGGAGAAGAAGAAGAGCTGGTTTTTATATGCTGACTTTCTCTACCACTTAAGGAAGACTCAAACCAGCTTACAATCTCCTTCCCTTCCCCTCCCCACAACAGACACTCTGTGAGGTAGGTGGGGCTGAGAGAGCTGTAAGGGAGCTGTGACTGGCCCAAGTTCAACCAGCAGGCTTCATGTGGAGGAGTGATGAGCGGTGGAGGCTAATCTGGTGAACTGGATTGGTTTCCCCACTCCTACACATGAAGCCAGCTGGGTGACCTTGGGCTAGTCACACCCTCTCAGCCTCACCTACCTCACAAGGTCTCTGTTGTAGGGAGGGGAAGGGAAGGTGATTGTAAGCCGGTCTGATTCTTCCTTAAGTGGTGGAGAAAGTCAGCATATAAAAACCAACTCTCCTCCTTCTGACACCAAAGCGTCCTGTCATTGACAGCCTTGCTCAGGTCTTTCAAACTGAAGGCCGTGGCTTCCTTTATCGAGTCGCTCAATCTCAAGTTGGGTCTTCCCGTTTTCCTGCTGCCTACAACTTTTTCTAGTGTTGTCTTTTCAGTGAATCTTGTCTTCTCATGATGTGACCAAAGTACAAAAGCCAGTTGAGTCACTTTAGCTTCTAGGGAGAGTTCCCAATTTTCTTGGGAGTTATGGTCATCCTCTGATGACCAGAACTGTGTACCTTTCACAAGTGAGGCATGGTCAGTTAGTAAGTGACCCAAGCAAGGTTCAGTGATGACCCCTAGTGTGCGGATTTCGTTGCCTGTGGAGATTTGTCTGGCCCACTTGCTTTTGGAAGCCAATGGGATTTTATTCCTAAGGCCTTTCTGGATTTATTGTTGACATCTTGTGTTGCTTTGAAAGATTTTATTGCTGGTTTTAATCTCTTTGTTGGGGAGTTCTAAGGTTTTATTAATCCAAATTATTTATTACCTTTTAATCCAATGCACATTCCAAGGAGCTCATAGCAATGTGCAGCATTTCCCCCGTCTCCATTTTATCCTAACAACCCTGTAAGGTAGGTCAAGCTGAGAGAAAGAAACTGGCCAAAGGACACCCAGCAAGCATCCAGGGGCAGAGAGGTGATTTAATTTGACCCTTGATCTCCCAGGTCCTAGCCTGACTCTCTAATATACTACACCATGCTGGCTTTCATGTTACTTTAGCATTGTTACAATATTACATTAGATTTTCAATATACTTACTACAACTAGAAGTGCTTCAGAAATAAAGTCTTCAACCACTACCTCTGACCACTATAAGGATCTAAGGATCAGTTTTTCAGAAATTAGCTAACCTGGGGCACTGAGGATTGGATGCTCCTCCGTAATACTTGCACGTGGGGTAAGGTACGATTCACCAGAGGTTTCTGTAAGTCCCATTGAAACAGAAGAAAGATCTGATTTGTATTTAAATGTAATAATTTTGGGTTGGATCCTGGCAGCTTTCCTGCTGGCAAAAGAGGAACCCACTGTGGATGATCACAAAAGGCTATAACAGAGAGGGATTGTGGGGCCCATGTGGCCAAAAGCCACACAGGGCATAGATGACAGAACGGAGGGGAATCAGGCAAGATCCAGAGGGAAAGCTGGCATGAACCAACCCACAATGCACAAATCATTCCAGCTGTTCTTTCATTTAAACATTGTCAAGAAGCATTATTAACGTACCAAACTATAGAGCTCATTAGACCTTATTTCAGTCTGAATTACTGGTTGCAACCTACCTGTGCTTCAGGGATTGAACATTTCAAGCAGAGGGTAAGCAGCACTGAAAATTCTACTTTTAAAAACACACAACACGAATGCTGTTATTGGACGCATTACCTAAAGGGGGGGAGCAAAGAGCCTCTACATGTAGAGGACATGAGATTATTAAGTCTGGAATGAAGTAGAATGCACCATTTAATAGGAGCAAGGAGGTGGAGGATAAGCCACGTCGGCACTGCTGATTAAGAATAAAACCGGATAGGAAAAACAATGAATTCCGAGTGCGCAGAATCTCTAGAACATTATGGAACTGGTTCCATTACTCCAAGGGGGGTTGTTTTCTTGAAACGGCAGCTTCCTTGCCTCTGGGGCAGGGGTTCCCAAACTTTTCCAGCCTGCAGGCACCTTTGGAATTGACACAGCATTGTTTTTAAAAATCTGCACAGCCGATCAGATCTCCAGCTCCTTGTGTTCTGCTGTAATAAAGACTGTCAACTGCTCTAAAATTCAAGTCTAGTGGCATCTTAAAAGCCAACAAAAATTTTCAGGGTATGGTGAGCTGTTACTCATGAAAGCTTATACTCTGGAAAACCTTTTTTGCATTCTTTTAAAGATTCTACTGGTCTCAAATTTTGTCCTACAGATGAACTATCAACTGTTCAAGGGTCCCAACCAAAACCCAATGGGGGGAGAGGAGAATTTCACTAGGAGGGAGTTGGGATCAGTAAAAGCCCAAATAAGATGGAGGAGGCTAAACTGTTGGTCTAACATGGTAGAAACTCTAGTTTAAAACCCCAATGGCTACTTCAATGTTCATGCAGCAGCTAAAATAAGGTATTTGATATTTGCACTTGTATTCACAGGTTTGGAACTGAAAACAACAAAAAAAGCAACTGAACTATCAGAAGTTTGACACCCAATAGCAGTGTTTCCTTACCAACCTGCAAGAACGCACATTTAACTTCATAAAGACTGCGGGACGGATCCAGCCCCTTGAGAGCTCTTATCTGGCCTGCAAGCCAGCCACCACTCCCACTCTGGGCTGGCAAGGCATGGCCCAACCCCCACCAAGTGACATTTATGTCATATCCGGGCCTCGTAACAAAGGAGTTCCACACCCCTGATTTATACCCTGCCTTTGTCCCGAATGAGGACCCAAAGTGGATTATGCGCATAGGCTTATGTACATCAGTCTTTGGTCCCACTGAGCATTAGCTTCTGTGTCAATGTGTGCTGTGGGGTCACTCTCCCAAGTCTTTGGGGAAATAGGGACACAATGCAGAAATAAAGACAAATTTTAATGACAAGGATCACTTCAATCACTTTTTTAATTTGCGAAACAGAAAACTGCACATGTGGACAAAGACAGGAACAGTTAAAAAAATAGGTTCACAAATTATATACAGTGAGGGTATTCAGTGGTTCAACATTGTACTCTTGTAAAAAGCAGAAACACACACGTCAGGTTTGCTTTTCTTTAAACTGAAACCTAATAGTCTAACACTAATCCAAAGGAAAATTGTGATCTGAAATGAACTGTAAGCTTTTCTTAATTTCATCACGTTTAAAAGCGCCATCTTCCTTTAAAAAACAGCAACAACCTGCTCATTATTCAAATGCTGCTAACATGTGTAGAAAGGTGAAAAGCCATGTGCTAAGTAAGCTATTTCCCCCTTGTTTCTGAACATCACACATTCAAGACACACACATCTGCCAGGTTACTCATTACATATGAAGACATTGTAACAGCCTGAACGTACAAAATAATACTCAACAACCGAAAGCAGACAATTGCAAAATCGGAATATGTACATTATACTGTTTATTTTTAAAAGTGCCTAGATGAGAACTGCAAATATTTGCTTAGATTATGTACAAAACAGTTTCCACGTAAAAAGACTAGACCTCACTGAAGTTCTATACAGACACATGCGGCAGTAATGAGACCGGCTAATTAACAGCCCCTTCCTCACCCCGCCAGAGATGTCCTAGCAAAAACCCCACTGAAATGAACGGATCTGTGCTGATGCGTACAGGGCAGCTCCTACTTTAAGGAAACCAATGCTGCCATTACTTCTCTTTCACTGAGCAGAAGACAGAGCTTCAACGCGCGAGGATGCCATCCCCTGAACTCTACAGGACTAGAATTACAACAGCCCCATAGCCCACTCTTAGTATATGGCCTTGATCAACACTTTGTAGCTACTTGTTGTGGCCTGCTGTCTTTGAGTGTAAGCAAGCCCCCCCGTTTCGGAATGAATACCTATCTCAGAATAGCACAGGCTTCTCCGTCTATATTAGAAACGAATGCCCTAAACAAAGTGGCCTAACTTGTTCTGAAATAGCCCCAGCCTGTGCTAATTTCTTTTTGCGCACTGCTTATGTGCACCGTACAACGTGGGACAAGAATGTCTGCAGAAGATGCTGCCGAAATGTTCATGAACAAAGGTTTCCTCATCCTCGGTGCACTCTGCTGCTAGGAGTTGATCAGTGTAACAGAAGAGTACTCTAGAAAGGGCATGGCAAAGAGTACTCTTCTGTTATGCTGATCATACAAGCAGAGCCGCTTGTGAGAGCCATTTGTGTGGACGGGGGCTATTTCAGAATGCGTGAAATCAGCCGCCTGCTCCCCAAATTCATGGAAGCCCTAAAAAACACCCTGCCGCAGCTCAAAGCCAATTAGTCTGAGTATTTTAACTGTGAACTCACAGCTTAACACACTGAATGGAAACAAAAAGAGTGGAAAATGACAGATGAAACAACTTGCTTTTATGACCTGAAAATACACAGGGACCATTTCCCCACATTAAACCTGATAAACTGAACGGGCAACCTCAGTCTACGTGCGCTGGTCTGTACACCTGCAGCCCCATCAAAACATTATGCCCAGTAATAATGGAGGTTGGGCAGTGACTGAGCAGGTCGGCAAAGTGTGTTCTTGACCCCGTTCTCCCTTACACTCAGGGGAATGAACCATGGACACAACATCTGACCTAATCCTCTGCCTTATTGAGAAAAGTCTGAAATGAATTACATGTACCGGTATGCACACACAACTGTATATTTATACTGTATATATTTACATACATACACACAAAACCACCCTGATGATTTTAAAAGGCCATATCAAGAAACGGAAGATACGGGCTCTAGCAATTTTACTAGAATATACTTTTATCTATACAAAAACGAAAAACCCTCCAAGTATGCATATCTCTACACAGTTTAAAGCTTATTGACAAAAATACTCTGCAGCTATTATCAGGTTAAATAGATGATTTTACAGGATTCTTTAATCATGAAATACATATCTAAACCTAAGACAAAAAAAAGTTCTTAATTGAGCTTCGCTTCACAAGAAAATAGCTGTTTGTTACAATTACATTTTAATAATCCAGGACAGGGAGAAGTAGCAAAAAGGTTATAAATCTCCAAGATGCAGAAGCACCTATTTTATCAGCTTAAAAAAATAGATTTTCTCACAATGAGCCACGCGAATGCAGCAGAGCCCCCTTCTCCCTGCCCCCCGCCCACCCTTGTGCCTCCCCTCCCCCCACAACACTTCATCTTTTCCCCCTCTTGTTTCCAGCTGGGGGTTTCTTCAGCTGAAGAAGCTGTCCTCCTGTGCCAAAGCTTGCAGAGGCCGGATTGGACACCCCAAATGTCAGGCCAGCTGATGCTGTGATGCCAGGGTTGCTGAAGTTAAACCCAGATGTGCTTGAACTGCCAAAGCCTTGGAGGGGAGGGGAAAATATTTCAACGTGAGAAGACGTAGAAAGACTGTTTATTTTTTTCTTTCATCTAATAAAAAAAAGCAAGTTCTCACCCGGACTGCAAGTGTGAAACAGCAGGGCATGCAAAGTGCTGCCACCCAGGAAACTCATCATAAAGTTACAAGATGTCAGTTTAAGGGCATGGAAGAGAATAGAGGACTGGATCATTTGCTTTAAGGGTCATTGCTCCCCTTCAGTATATGTGACAGCAGCAATGGAAAAACCATCTCCCTTTGCTGAGGGTACTACAAGACACACGAAAGGCCCTACACGAACGGTCAGTACTAACATAACTCTGACGAGAGATCTCGTCTGCATGACCCAAGCACCCAAGCATAGTGAAGTCACGTCGCCACAAACATCTGTAGGAGAACTGGGCCAGGATGTGCTGTTGCTTGCAATGTGCTGAAGAAAGGCAAGTTACCCAGCTATAGCTGGAAAGCCCCAGGGCTAACATTTTGCACTAACCCCTGATTTCACCATCAGGAATGTCATGTGAGGTTCACAACTAGTATATTGCTCTTTTGAGCACTCTTTGGTGCAATATATATATATATATATATTCCAGTATGCGATGTGGTTTGATTAATCCTTGTCCAGTGAAACAAGATTGTGCTACAAGGGTTCCTAAGTACAGTATCTGTTAAACGGATTTTATTACCAGTATTCAAGAGGTTATCAATTGATGATATGGCAGGTGTAGGCACACTTTGGAAGTGTGAAATATGGGTATGTAGGTGTTGTATGTATGTGGTGTTTGTTTTGTTGTTTTATGTTTAAAAATAAGGAAATTAATTTTTTTTAAAAGATTGTGCTACAAGATAGCATTAATTGGATATTTAAGCGAAGGCATAAGTGTGTGTTTCTCTTACTAAAGTCTGTGCAAGCGGGGGCAGGGTTTGATGAAGTATGACCAGGTACTGGCACAGACTAGTCCAGAATATGAAACCTCAAGTAGATGTCATGTTAAAAGAAAATGCAAGTCAGACACATGTGTTTTGTTAGCCGAGGAAGAGCCAGGAGTCAGATAAAGCCGTAGGTAACAATGAAGAGAAGCACCTTACTGCACTGATATGCTGATCTCTCTCTCTCTCTCACACACACACAGAGGCATGCCCTGACAAACTGAAAACCTTAACAAGCAGAGCCAGTGGGGAGCAGAGCTATGAGGCTACAAAACAACAACTAAGTAAAGTTGGTTTCTTAAAATATATATATCCACACATTATTAGTCCTTCTCAGAAGCAATCCTCCATACTAGCAGATCCAGAATGAGCCCTAGGTTCCCTCTCCTACTTCTCTCATCTCAGGGAAGTTCATCACTGAACAAGGACATTCCTGCAGAGGCCACATGAATCAAAGGTCACTGGCAATTAGTTCTGTGTAACTCTGACGGATGACGGTGTCTATTACTGAACATTATTTTTACAATGTGACTCAACAGAAAGGGTAGTTGGTTTCTACAGGTGTAGCAGAGTTGGGCTCCTACACCACAAACCCTTTAAGCACATGGCTACTTCGATGCTCCAGTAGTGTGCTGGAGGAGTGCTATATAAACCCAAAAGGGCTTACTAATCTAACGAATGCTCAACTTGGAAAACATTTGACCTGCTTTCTAAACAAGAAGCAACAGCTGGAATTGAGTTGCAGCTTCAAAAGGTGCAGTATAGGTAACGTCATGTCGTTTTAATGAAGACTACACGGAGAGCGCCAAAGCGACTATCATGCACACAAGGAAGATCTGTCTGTCTCAAAAGATACTTTGCTGCCTGAGTGCCTAAGAGGGAATGCCGTAAAGCAGCAGTTCCCAAACTGTGTTCCACAGAGCACTTGGTGCTCCCCAAAACATTTCCTAGTGCTCCGTGAAGAGACTGGAAAGAAAAATACTACTGTCATTTGGTTTACTATATAGGTGCTAGGTGAAAATTAGTGCTCTGTGATGAATTTCTCTTCTGAAAAGTGCTCCATGACTCAAAACGTTTGGGAACCACTGCCATAAATAAACTTAAGTGTCAGGTTTGCCACAGCAGCAGAAGAGAAACAAGTTTCTCAGTTGTGGATCAGTTAGCAGTAAGGAAATTGATTCTTTTGGCCAAACTGAAAAAAGCCAGCATGTGACACTGCATCCAGCCTAGAAGCATAGCCATATAAGTATGGTTAGTTCACCACAGCAACACTTAGACATCACAAGGCGCAATTGTAATGTGATGAGTTTGAAATGCTCAGGCTCATATGTCCCTTCACTTAAGTGCATGCAGCAGAATGAAGACTAGGATGTCTTCAAACCAGCCAGTTTGTTGACTCACCTGAGTTTTGATCCACTAACAAACTGAGGTTTGCTGCTTGCCTTCAGAGCAGAATTAAGCTATACTTTAGCATCCAAGCTTGCAGGCAAACAGACAAACCTTATTTTTTTAAAATTCCCACATTCAGACATGACAATTAGGGTTAGATCAAAGACTTGCCAAATTGACAAGTCTTCAATTTTGGGACGATCATGGACCATGGAGAATGGAAGCCGAAGGATTCCAGAAATGTTTAGACTGCCAACTATGGTTTGTCATGACATTCGATTGGAGTCCATTTTTATATAAAGCGGGGTAATCTTACTAGAAATTATCAGTAGCAATGAAATATTGACAAGTTACTTCTCTAATATTTTGAGTTGTCAATTCAACAGATTAGAGTACTCAATTTAACTTTGCTAACAGGAATAACTGTAAACTTGGTTTAAAAAAAAACAGTTTTGGCATAACTAAAGTTGTAAGCCTGCATTTAGAGTTGGGGGAAGAAAGCTAAAATGTTTTAAATATGTTTTAAAATGTTTTAAATAATATTTTTATTGAAAAATAAAATAGAACATTAAAAAATATTTTAAATAATACTGCAGGATTGATATATTCAGAGACATTTTAAGAAAGTAAAGAAAGTAAGGTAGCAGTCCTGAAAGCTGGAATCTTTCACTGTTTGCTTGCAAAGACATTGGCTGGGATCTGAAGAGTTAACTTTAGGAATACTCAGGGACCTGGGCATGTCCAGTAGAATTTTGTTTTCCTCTTTCATTGGCCAAGTCCACCATGCCTTATCACACACCGCTTTTCAAACTTTCTTCAGTTTCATAGGGGTCTTGCCGTTCAGCTTGGGGGACTGCTGCTCAAGAAATGAGTCTAACACAGCCTTCCAAGGCAAAGCTGACTTTGAAGGGTCTGCTTAGGGTAACATTATAAGTTTCTCGGGCATGCAGAACTTGTCCCACTGATCTAGGTTACTAGGCCTGCAAGAAGGTCTCTTTGAAATTCAAACACCCTCGTGATCTTTCCACAGGTGGGTATTTCTAATATTCTAAAAGACACCCATGTGTGTAATAAAATATTTGTTTTTTTAATAGCTGGAAGGGATGCTGGGAGTTAGGTACTTTGGGCAACTTAATTACCTTAACATTGGAAAACAAAAAAGACAAACCTGCACTAAGGCTTCCCGAAGGCTTATTTGTCGTTCCAAATCCAAACGTTGATGCACCTGTAGCAGTGCTTCCAAAACCAGAGCTACTTCCAAACCCTAGTGGGACAGCAGTGAAGACATGGAACACAAATTAAAACAACATTCACACAGGGCTGGCTTGAGCTAAAGGACTCGGGCTACCTTAACAGGCCATTAAGGTGCAGCACTGTCCCTGAATGCGAGGGACAGAAAAATCCACCCCTTTGGCAGTATTTTCAACAGGATACTCCTTTGTTAAAAACTAAGGCACTTAACTGGAATGTCTACAGGCAGGGCGGGCACATCTTCCAACAAGGTTGAAAGACTAGCCTTGCTAATGCGGATGCAGTTGAAGATGATTTATGGCAGCACCAGGCATCTGCCGATAGACTAGGGAACTCTCATCTCAGTAGAAGATACCAAAATGTATCCTCCTCCTCTTGAAGCCAGAGGACTGCTTTGAGGGTCACAGCTCTACTGCCATTACTGCACCATCAAATTGTTACTTCCAAGCAAGCAGGCAATAGAATTGTTCCTTCTGCCTTCTTGCAAGAGCCCAATGGGGATGAGTGTACATATTTTTTTCTTCCTCAGATACGGCTGGAAAGGAACCATGTGCATGCAGGATGTTCAGGATCTCTATTTATGGTAATAAACAGGTGCAGTTCACAATTTCCACCTCTTATTTCCTGAAATAGAAATCAATATGCAAGAAGCTTCATGCAGGGAGACAGTCTGCCTCTGCGCTTAACTCCCCCCTCATCACATGTGTTTAGAAAAAAAAGAGAGAAAGGCTTATGCTAGTGTCTTACTCCAATGAGAACAGGAATACTCAAGAACGATGGGAATTTGGCTTACCTCCCAAAACACAATCCCTAGCCATGCCTACTCAGGAATCAGTTACTTCCTGGAAAGTATGCATAGGCCTGCACCATGAGGGGCAACTTTGGGCAACTTATTTCTGGGGGGCAGGGGGAAAGCATGAGATCATGATTTATACATGGAGAAATGCCAAGTGTATGTCCTGCAGCTCAGGTCATGTCCAACTTTTAATGCTTCAAAACCTTTACTATTCCTTTTCTGGAATCTTACAGATTTTCCTCACCTGTGTTCCTTGCTGCACTTTGAGTTTTTTCCTACTTGTCCACGCATTTCCTATACATGTACACATACGCGTGCACAAAAAAGCTACCTAGGATTTATATTCAAATGCTTGGGAAGATGTGTGCATGGGTAAGATTTTAAAAACAGGGAGAGGCAACGCGGCTGTTTTGCAAGAGATATGATATGCTTTGCCTGACATTTGACATGGTGCATGGCTGTGGCAAGTAAACATACAAAGTAAAAGTGGCAACGCTCCCTTAAGGTCTGTCCAAATACTATGGGGAAGTCAGCAGTGCTCCTTACAAGTACTGTACCAGTCCTCTCTCACACAAACACACATCTTGCCCCCACAAAAAACTGGTACAATATACAATATCCTGAACCACCTCTTTTCCAAATAGAGTACAGATTTATTTTCCAAACATATCCCACCACTTAGGCTCGAAGCAGATACCAAAATATAAGCTTATGTACAACCAGCTTTAAAAAGATACTTCAGGCAACTAATTATCCCTAACTGCCTGTTCAAATAGAAGCAATCCATAACTGAGGTGCACTCCTGGAAAGGTGAGACTGTGACCTTGTACAATCAAAAGGGTGCCCCCCTCCAACAGACTGAAGACTGTGATGGAACGGTTGGGACAAAAGCCTTTAAGGGTAAATACATAATATATATGCCAGTGCAGACAAACGACTTTAATTGAACACATGAAACTGCCTTATACTGAATCAGACCCTTGGTTCATCCAAGTCAGTATTGTCAACTCAGACAGGCGGTTCTCCAGTGTCTCAGGCAGAGAAAGGTCTTTCACATCACCTACTTGCCTAGTCCCTTTAACTGGAGATGCCGGGGATTGAACCTGGAACCTTCTGCATGCCAAACAGAGGCTTTACTACTGAGCCACAGTGGTATTCACAAGTGAGATGTTTCAAGAGTGGCACAAGGTTAGATTGCCCACTCTTGCAATGAATGCTTGGTATTTCAACCTAAATTGGAGGCTTGGGTACAGGACCAGAAATTGTTAACGATTTTCAGGTCGATTAAAGTGGAGCACAGGAGGGCGGGGCTTGGTCTTGCCCATCCGGCATAAACACACACATGGGTGGGGGGGTCTAGAAATTCTACTGGGGGAGCGTGCTGCCCAGTTTCAGTCCAGGGAGTGCTGTATAGTAATTCAATTGAAACATTAGAAAAGTTAAAGTGTACCTCCAAGGCTTGAAGAGCCTAAGCCACTTGATTGCAAGCCAGTGCCAATACCTGCACCGAATGGTGTTCCAAAACTAACTCCCAGAGACGGCTGTGGCCCTGGTATAAAAAAAAACACGAAAACAAAGCTTGCCTTACTCTTGCGCAACAAAGATCCGTTATGTAAACCCTTTCATTAAAAAAAGTAAAACATCACAGCTTAGCAGATTCTTCCTAAAGCACCTAAGACTTTCATTAGAATTCCTCCCCAAGCTACCTACCCCTGAGTGTTTAAATAAGTAAATCTAACATCTGGAATTCAATACAAGGTGAAATAACTGATAAATCTAGCAAGTTATGCCAAAGCATAACAGCAAAGTATTTATAACAGCTCCACACATAAGGTAGAATTTCTGTACCCTGGGAAGGGGGGGAATATGTTTGAATGCCCTACAAGCGGTTTAGTGATGGCTCTTTAAAAACCAAGTTTAAATACCAACATGACTCAAATCATCATGTTACCAATGTCTGATATTAAATACTCATTTTGAGTACTGATTTTTAAAAAAAAGCTAAACAAAACAAGTGGATAAAAAACAAGACAATGGCTTTGTTTTATTAAATTTATTATTCATTTTAGAGCAAGTCAATTACACAGTAACATGACAATTCAAACTGGTTCACACAAAAATGATAATCACTGAGTTGTTAGAACTTTCCTACATTTACAACAATTTATGCCTGTTTAAATAAACATTTACAAAAAGGCACAGTTTTGCACACCTTTCCCAATACATTCAAAAGTTTCAGATCCAGAAGTTTCTAGTATTGTTTAGAAGACTGGAAACAGTGGCTTCCCTTCATATACACACAGCCAAAAGCCATTTATACTACACAGAGACAGAATTTATAGCCTTAGCCCATTTTTCTGTGTGTGTGTGTGTGGGGACGGGGACAACAACCTACCTACTTGCTAGGCTCTCATAAATATGCCGCAACAAAGACCTGGAGGTTAATTTAGCAGCTTATAAAAGTTAGCTGATAAAGAGTACAGATTGGACTGTAAAAACTACCTTTAAGCACAGCGATCAGTGCATGAGTTAAACCTAAAAGGTTTGTCAAGTTCAAATACTGTGCGTACACCTTCATATTTATATATTCCTGCTATGCTGACCTCAGGGACGCTACCCTGCAAACGCTCTCAGGCAAAACCCATCAAAAATGAATGGATCAGAATGCACAGCGATGCACGCTGGCTTGCCTCCCAAAATGACAGTCTTGTTGATAAACACAAAGAGCGCAAAACTCATTTAAATGGAACACTCTGCCCATAACTGTTTCACAAAAACCATGCTTTTGAAATCTTTGGATTCTCAACTTTTCCTAGATATTGATCATTTGTGGCAGAGGTTCTGTTATTGCGTTACCGTATTTAGCTCTGATCTACCATGTGTCTGTTGCAACAACTCACAAAAAAGAAAATCTCAGTGAATTTTTTTTTTTTTTTACCTGCACCGTGTAGGTCAGACAAAGTTTTCATGGTCCCCTTCTGGCCTTACAGATATATAAATACTTGAGGTTTTCAAGTTCTTGTAATGGTGCTAATTAAACAGATAGCCAAATAAATATCAAGCAAAAGGCACTGTGCTGCATTAGGACTTTTGCAAGGAACATCTCCAAAACCTTAGGCGATCCACTGCAAAAGTGAGGTTGTTCCATTCAAGGTAGCATTAAACTGTTATGAAGGGCAACAAGAGCTATGAGCTTGCCACTTGTACTTAGCACTTACTTGGCAAGTTGAGGTTCTAACCCCAATCCAATTATACACCAACTTTTCTTCTTTAGAAGAAGGGTTGCATTTCAAGTTAAAATGGGATGTAAACAAATTAAGACTCTCTACCTAGCAGCTCCTCAAAAAGATTTCCAGTAAGAGTCAGTTAGGTGTCTAGCAACAACAAAAATGTCCAGTGTTCTAAAGGAAGTGTTATCAGCTTTCCACCTTAAGGGGGAGGCACGGTTGGTGGAAGACCTTTAAATAGTTAGATGACTCTACAGTCCTCCGAGCTTAGCTGGCATTCAAACACTTTTTAAAGTAGTTCACAACAGACCTATATTCAAATTACACAAACACAGGATTTCGTACTTAAAGCTGACAAAGTTTTCAACTGAACAGCTCTCCCCAACATCAGTGTGGCTCTGTACCAGAAAACCAAAAGAATCTCCCATTTAAATATTAGGTATGTGTACATAATAATTTAGATAACGCTAAAGATCGTCTAAGCCAAAAGACATTAGTAAACATTGTCACCTTTGGATAACGTGCCATTTAAACTATAATTACTAGCAGTGATTTAAAATCTCTCTATATATAAATATTTGCCCTATAGAGCAGCTTCAGTTTAATATAGATACGCTTTTAAGAGTCCAGTTGGCATGCGTATCAACAAGGATTCCTACTAGGCTTGCCAAACATTACTCAAAACTGTCTTGTAGTGATACTACAGGTGCAAACCCAAATAGTTCAGGTCAAACCAAGTATCTGACAAGCCTATTTCCTAATAAAGCAAGTTGAACCCTTATTCAACCCTAGTTCAGCTTCATTTGTGGGGCAAGACAATGGACTTTAACATCTAATTTAGTGTCATTATTTGGACAGGCATTAATTCAGACAGAAAGGTTTAAAAACTGTACGCTCAGCAAAATCAAAGATAAAGCTTTAAACGCTAGAAGGTATTAGAGAGCACAGCAAAGCAAAGTGCTTTAAGCAAGCTAACCCAATCTTGACTGCAACCTATGCTTAAGACTATAATTCTACAACTTTTTGCTTTTAACAGATCTTGACAGCACAGCAATCAAGCTAGTAAGCAGCAAGCAATAATATTCTTACAGTGCAGTCCTAAGCAGAGTTATAAGGGTATAACTCTGCTGAGGATTATCCTATAAGTCACCCAAAACTGCTTAAGCCAGACATGCAGCCTTCATGGACCATAACTCTAGATATCGGACGACACAGAAATGCAAACATCATTCCAAGCCATTCATCAGTTCCTCAGGTTCACAATTAAGCAAGTGATCTCAAGTTGGCAAAATTCATGTGATAATAGCTCTGAACAACTGACTTCTAAATCTTTTTTGTTTTTAACCTATGACCTCTACCATATTTCAGACCAAGAGTTGTTTCTCTCTTCCAGGGAAGTTATACTAACACGACACATTCTTACAGATACTAAAACCACACCTCTGACATCTACTTACAGTATATCTTTGCTTCAGAACAAATTAAAAAGGAAACTTCAAGAATAGACAAATACCTTTTATGCCCTCTCCTCGTTACTCTTTGGCAGCCTAGGCATGATTACATATGGGCAAAAGGCCCATACACTAGAGCCAGAATCTAGTGTATGGGCCTTTTGCCAGACCATTGGTCCATCTAGCCCAGTGTTATCTATTCCAACTGGTAGAGGCTTTCCAAGTACTTAGGGCAGAGGTCTCCTACCAGCCCAGCCGCCCAAGTTCATAAACTGGAAGTACCAGGGACCAAACGTGGGATGTTCTGTATGCCATGAACGTGCTTTGCCACTAAATTATGGCCCCTCCAACTGGCAACTTTTGACACTTGGTATTCACAGTTATCTACAACTAAACAATTTTTCACAGTCAGCTGAGCCATATTAACTGCAAAGGCCAAATTAATAGACTCTTTCCAATTGTAATTTTTGCAGCCTCAGTTTTCAACCGTGGCATAAATTCATAGAAGTCTTAGCTTAGCTACTCTTCTCACTCTGTGGTAAAGAAAAAGAAAAGAAGGATCCAAAGGAGCCCTTCTGCTTGTGAAAAATGTCACCCGCTCACAGAACCGCTGGATCACATCTTGCGTGACAAGACGGCTCAAGAAATGAATCCGTCTTGCAAACTGCTTGAGAAGCAGAATTCTTCTCATAGTGCTGGCACAAGCTAACATTTTGCACCCGACACACTGGCAGTAACCCCGCCACATACTTATTTTGAAACAAGTTCCACTGAAATCAGCGGGCCTTGCTTCTGCAAAAGAGCAATCATGAAGAGAGAAAAAAGCTTCCATTGAGATTCATGAGGCTTCAGGTAAAGTGCTGTTCCATTACCTGGTAAGGCGCTATGCACACTTACTTCAATAACTTTGGGAAAAAATGATCTTAACAAGGACTATGGTTTTGGTCATCATGGACCATCTAATTTACACCACCTTTTGTATAAAAACTGTAAAAAGCAGTCACATACTTAAAAGTATGCTACTTAAAAACATGACCCATTAAATTATGTTGCTACAGTAAACTAGAACAGTCCTTCCTTTTTGGCTGCAATCTTTCTGGACTTGACTAGTAATAGGATATAGCTGCCAACACCATGTACAGGTCAAAGCTAGAAATACCCTGTAGACCTCATTACTTAACAGCAGTACCTCATTTAACGGCTCTGTAGGTAGTGAGTTATGTATGTACACAGTATGTTGCTCTTCCCCCCCAAGCTCCACAAACACCATGGTCTGATTGAAGAGGGCAGAAAGATTCATGGAAATTTACGTAGGTCTAGACCAGAGAACAGAGTCATGTAAAACTGTACACAGATCTCTAGCCAAGTTCCCGAAGTCAGAATCTGACTTCAGGAATCAGTTGCCTACTTTTCCTAGTGTCTCTCTCTCTCTCCACATGTGACTTACAAACTCCAGAAGTATCTGTAGAAGGGTCGGCACTTTAAGAGAAGTGGCCGAAATGGCACTAGCATTGAACTTCAAGCACCTAGACTGGTATGTGATTAAAACATTCCTTTGTTGTGCCCACAGTTGTTCCTTCGTTTCTACCCAAGTTTCCTTCCAAGTGAGGATGACCCCAAAATAACTTTATGATCCTTGTTTCTCGTCACAATCCCTGACACCGGCACCTACTTTTTAACACCTCCCCCTTTCAAGATGTTAAGAAATAGTGGCCCATACGTTTTTCCACCTTTCGAGCCACACATTTCAAAACGTGCAATGTAAAAAAAAAAAAACAGAAAAAACGCTATAGCTTTTTCCACAGGGAAAATGAAGAATTTGACTCGGGTTCTCTCAACAGATTCAAAAAATGTACACAATAGTGTCTTAATTTTGGAAAGACATTGTCCTATGCATATTCAGAGGTGACAGACTCACATTCCAAGGGGTTAAGTAATACAGTTACAAGCTATTACAAGTAAAGTCACAAGAATAAATACTGTTTGGATAATTATTGCTAAGTCTATCCTGCATTTTTCTATTACCTATGCTTTGATAAATTGGTCACTCACAATTTTTTAGATTTCCAACACAAAGGAAGACCTTATATATAAAACACTGTACAAGTTTTGCTATTTCTGCGGCACTAAAAGCTATAACTTGAATGCACTCAGACCTGTAGCAGGCTGCTGCTGCTGTGTAAGCGTTGCAGCCATGGCAACGGCTGCTGCATTTGGTAGGTTGCTGAAAGGAGTCGGTCCAGTTGTAATGCGCGGGGCAGTCTGCCACTTCTTGGCTTCTGCTCGCCTCGCCTCAAATACATCCACAGAATCGCCCAGAAAGGTTTTTCTATAACCGAGATACTGGTCTTTGAGCATCTAGAGAGAGACAAGAAAATCTATTCTAGTTCACCAGACGCGACCTCAACACGTTTAGGGAGTTTCTGACGGCTTCCGCTGTATAAATGCAAAGCCGGAGGACAAAACCCGAGATCTCGGGTACAAGATTTGAAACATGTGTATCCTGACTTTCTGCAAACTCACAAAATATAAAATCACAACACAGACAACTAAGGACTGCTCTTCCTAAAGTCACGGGGGGCGTACCTTGCTAAACAGTGGTAAATGTGATCCATCTATAAAACAGCAGAATATCAGAGGTTACCAGCAACAGAAATACCTACGCTATCCGAACGTGGCCCTGGGAGGGCGGAGTAGCTGTCTATACCTGTACATCAAGTGTAACTGTACATCTCGTGTGAAAAGGACAAAGGTAATTTACCAGCTCTGAGGAGACAATGAGCCTGTTCAGGATTTGAATTCTCTGCCTATTAAACAGCATTACAAAAGGAAACATCTGGTATGTGGAACTCATTCTGTTTGAGAAACTGCTAAAAATATAAACAGTTCATCAGATAAACTGGGGAGTCTAGTTATAAAGGAACACTGACAAGATATTCATACTATGGTTTTGTTCTTATAAGTCACATGTACACATCTGGAACTACAGCTTACCTTCACATTTTCGTGTACTGACTGAAGCTGTGCAGCTAGAGCTACAAACGTTTGATAAATTTTTTGCATTGCCATAGATAAATCTGCAAGACATGAAGATTTGCAACGTCAGATTATGTTGCAACATAAGATTATCTCCGTTCCAGCGATAGTAAAACCGTTGTTTGATCATTTAAACTGATTTCAATTTTTGACAAGCAACATGCAACATTTTATTATTATTATTTAGTAGGTTTATACCCGCCCTCCCCAGCACTGCCAGACTCAGGGCGCTTGTGGGATTGCTTAACACCTCTTTTGAAAAGGACTCCAAACTCAAACTGGAGGAGAAACAATCTTTTTGGTGCTTTATCAGCAAAGGATCATAACCCTTTAATATAAGATGTTAAATTTTAAAGCCATCATTTCAATTAATCTGTAACCCCAACAGTCCAATCCCATGCAAAATTGTTCCAGTCTCAGCATATCGATTTCAGTGGGCTTGGAGTAACTCTGCAGAGGACTGCACTGGCCGTGCACCTCAATGTCCCAACGTATTGACAAGCAGTTACCCAACTGAAACAAGCAGTAGTAAATTCATGTGAGCTGACTCGAAATGGCCGATTACCATAAAGCAACCCAAATTGTGTGAACTTACTGGAATTAATAAACTACCTATTTTCCACATTAATCACTCCATCTGCATGCAAGAGATTTAAGAGAGTTGCCAGAGATTTGAAGGCAGTTTGGGGGGGGGGGGATGTTCCATTCCCTGGAACCACAAGGAATTTCTTCAGTTTAAAAGGATTATGGCACTCTCATAAGGTACAGGCCCAAATTTAGTGTTAAAGTAGCTGACAGTGGTACCTATCTGCGGCAACATCTGATCAGACTTGTTAATGCACCAGCTTGTACCTTGTGGAGTTATATGTGAATTATTTGCCTGAGTAGCAAGATGATTTTCCAGTTCTTCAATCTGTTGTCTGTACTGTTGCAGCTGCACTTCAAACTGTTCGACCAAGATCCTGAAGTAACTGGATAAAGTATATTTTAGAACATTTTTAATCACACTCTTAATAATCTCACAAAAACGGTTGTGTGGTTTCGAAAGGCTAATGACAGCAATGACCAGTTTACGTACAAGCGCTGGTATACACCGTATTTATTGACAACACCCGCCCCCATTTCTCTACAACTTTAATTTTGCTTTCTAAAAATATACAACTTTTCATTCATACATCATAATCACACTAAAGGAAAGGCAAGGAGGAGGAAATCACTAAATACAACAGTTCGGTGTCAAGATGGACCGTGATCTGATCATACCCTTCTGACACCAATTAGAAATAAAACTGAAAGGACTGGTTGGATCCAAAGAACTATGAGCAGAAGGGAAACAGCAGCTTGGAGTGGTTCACAAATGCTTGCACAAGACTTGCAGAAGAGTCCTCCTGCTTAATGCTACAGCAATTCCTCTTATTCTGCTTGTACAACAGCTTGCACAAGCCTTTGAATTTAATTCCACTTTTCACTACCCAACACTCTCATTAGTAATTGGGAGTAAGAAACCAAAACTCGGCCCTTTCAGGAACAGAACCCACTTTTTACATGCAGAAGGGAACACCTCTGGATCCAACTGAACAACTGCATATTCAACATATAGTAGCAAGATACAGCAGACAATGCAAGGAAGTCATAACTTCTAATCCTGTACTTACTCGGCTGGAGCTGAGTTTTCATGTTGAAGACCAGGAGGTGTTTTCTGTGTTCTTAGCGCTATTTCAGCATTTTTAAGTTCCTATAAAAGTAGGAGAGAAAAAGAGTGGATCTTACTTTAAAATGTAATTAATAGTAACATCTTAACAAAGTGACATGCTTGAACCCTTGTCCCCGTAACTGAGCTTTTCTGTGCTTGTAGCTACTGAGAAAGGGAGCTGAATCGCCACCGAGACTGCATTTTTCTGCCTTAGATGAAGCCTCCTGGCAGTCATCAAGTGTATTCCCAACTCATGTTCTCTAGAGTGGCCATGGTACACATGATGTTCATGGTCTGTACCTCAAGGCTGCAGCCCTTGCCGTAGGATGGGAACTAGCCAACACTTTCAATATTACAACTTCAAGTTATAGATACAACTGCGTAACCAAAACCTGTAGCCCAAGCCCTCTAGTTTGCCTGTTGGGGACAGGAGCAGGGAAGGCAGTCACAGTCTACTGCACTATTATTTTATGCATTATTTTACTCTTCCTGCATTGTCTTCTACTTTTCTAAACCATTACCTATATTGTTTATAGTATGTCATGTTTTATACTGTTTGCATTGTTTTCTAATATTCTAATCCTAGTCCAGTTGCATTGTTTATTGGATATTTTATGCTGCCTGACTGCATCATGTTTATGTTTTCTAATCAGCCTTGAGTCTCAGGGACAAAGGTGAGCCATAAAGTAGAAACATAAACAAAACCATCTTCAAGTACTCTTATCCCCCCAAAGGTCACGCAGCCAGGCTCAGAACTACTTCAGTCTAAAGTGCTGCAGTTACACTGACACACTGTTCCAAGGTAAATTTAGGATTCTCAGCTGATGGTGGATGCAACGAATGCCAGTAACAAACGACTGTGAGGCAAGTAAACCTGCATGTGAGCAGTGTTTCTAAGAGAGCAGGTTATGTGGTCGTCCCATATTGGGCCTAGTTGGCAACAAGTGGTCTTAATCAGCTGTCGTACCTGAGCAGTTTCCACTTTCAGTTTGTCAATATTCAGAGTGTTCCTCTGTAATCCACTGGCGGCCACAGACAAGAGCTGCTTCAAAGCTTTAATATCCTCCTGCACTTTAAGCATTGCTTTGGAAGACATTCGGCTAATTTCCTCTTGAACCTGTTTTTGTTCTTTTACAAACTTCCTGGAGAAAAGGTGGGGGCAGGGGGAGAGAAAAGACCATTTATCCATGCCAAAGCAAATTTACAAGCTTCCTCCTTATAGCTATTGTTTTACTTAAAACATGACTCAGGCAGCACCCAACATTTCTGAACTGCAAATAAAACCATTTGCTATTCCTACTAATCAATCACTACCTTTATTAATATTAGAAGAACTGAAACTATATACAAAACTAATAGCAAAATAATATACTAGGATTAACTGTTAAAAGCAGTATTTACAAAAACTTATTCCAGCATTCATTATAAGCTGGGCACAGCAGAAAAGCTCACGGAAGGAGTTCACAATGCAGATCTTTCCCCATTTTCCCTTCCCTCCCCTTTGCCAGGACAAGCAGTTCAAAAGCTGTTAATTCTGATCTTACTTTACTTCAATTATACCTGCTGAGCCAAAACTCCTGAGCTGAAGAAAAACCTCAAAATCAAGATAGCATGTTACTGCCCAAGCTCCAATCTAGACAAACAACCTATTGAGTCACTTGCAAGATCGTTTCCTGAATATTGTTGTAGAATTATTTGGAAGTTCAATGAGAAAATACTTACTGGAGATTTTCTACATCTTGGCAGATTACTGGAGGTAGATTTTCATCTTTAAGAGCTTTACTATCCCTGCCAACAGACAACAAGTACTTTATTAAGAGCTGCAATAGCAAAAAATTACTTTTAAAATGGAATTGTCTGCATGTTCCCTCCTAAAACTCATAAACTATAGCCAGCAGCCATTCAAAATTCCTTGTTTTCGTATTTCAGTATTGATCCTACCAACTGCTATTACTTTCCCCACACAGAAATATGAGAATCTCCACCCCAAGAAACTAGATCATCTTCATTAGTTTAGCGTCTAGCATTCAAGTAAGACCTTGTTAATACATTTTCAAAACAATTCATTACGTATCAGACTACAGGTTTTAAAAGGGATATTTCTCTGATTAGAAATATCTGACATACTTACTCTGGCCTAATTCCTGTTTTGTCACCTAGGGGGGAAAAACAAAATATCTTATGAAAAGTTTACAATAAGGCAGTTTCTTAATTTTAGGTATGAAAATGTCGGCAAGTTTTCTTAAGCTGAAAGCCTTCAGCTCCCCTTTATCCACACTGTACAGGTGCCTACATCCCTCCAACAGGCCAGCAGTTGCTTGGGTGAGGCGGAGGACAGGAATCAGCAAAAATCAACCTCCGGCCCACACTGTGCCCTGGGTCTACACCACCTAGTTTGACCCAAATGTTGCAACCTTATGCACATTTAACTGGGAGCAAGCCTCAGTGAATGAAGTGGGATACACCACCATGCAGAGGATCAAGCTGCAAGTGTCCAATGAGATAGTAATTGCATGGCCAAACAGCACTTCTTCTTGACATGAGAAGTAAATATCCATGCCATCTACTAGAAGAGTACTCATCATTTGAAGACCCAATCACGTTGCAGAGCTCTAATATAATCAAGTGATCATAGCTAGATCAGTTATGAACCAATCAACAGAAGTGCAAATAAGCCAATCAGCATGGGCGTATGAGTTACATTTGATATAGCAATATATGAAGGTCAATCTAACTTTTCTGTAACTGTTTCAACCAACTGTCAAAGATGAAAGAGTTCTCTGACAGTTGAAAAATGTGCAAACTCTCAGTTAACTTGCTAATTCAGAAAGGAAAAAGTAGTGAAATCACTGCTAGAGCAATACTGGGTCTTAGAAGCTATCACTTTTTAGCCAGTGGGCCCTGTGGAGATCCCCAAATAATAAACACATCACATCATTTATAACATCTAAACTCAGAAGTTAGATATTTTATGTTCTTTTAAGATAGGAAAGTTGCTTTTTAATGCCATTTGCTTGACAGATGGCTCCCATTGTTTTAAGCAAAAAGTAATGTGTTTGTGTCATATGCTCATTGCATTTTAAACCAATAGTTTTCAAAAAGACTTGCTATAATTTTAACACATCTGCCCCGCACAAAAATTTAATTAAAAATAATCACTTTTTTATAATTGGAAAAACGCTATATATTCTGTAAGCTTATACTTTCTAGGCTATATTCTTATACACGCACAGACTTACTCTTTTTATCTGAAGAACTGCTGAAGTCTATGCCACCAAGACCTTCATTAATGGTAGTGGCTGGTGCTGTAGCTGCCCCCAGAGTCAAACCCAAAACATTCTGTCCAAGACCTGCAAATAATCCAATCACTGTATCAGACATCTTGTGGTCTTCAGACATCAGCATTAAGTATATAGGTTTCGTTTTTTAAAAAAGTGGTAACCACTCACAGAATTATAATTGCCAATGAAAACCCAAGGTATGTCACATTTATGTGAACTAGCCAGAACCCTAGGAAACTACATGCAAATGCTGGAAAATAAGGAGGCTGCAAATTTTGCAGTCTGGCTAGCCAATCAAAATTTGTGCTTGCCACCAACCCTGCCCTTCACTAGGGAGGGAGGGGGGTTCGTTACAGTTTAAAATATAGTTTTATCATTAAAGGTGCAGACAAAATTTCAAACAAATCTGACCATGCTTAATTTTGCTTTTTAAAAATTAGAATGCTATATTTTTATGGGATTTAACTGAGATGTAGAGCTGTGTGTGTGTGTGTAAAGTACCTTCAAGTTGTAGCTGACTTATGTTGAACCAGTAGGGTTTTCAAGAAAAGAGATAAAGGTGGTTTGCCATTGCTGGCCTCTGCACACTGACCCTGGACTGCCTTGGTGGTCTCCCATCCACACACTAACCAAGGAAGACCCTGTATAGCTTCTGAGATCGGGCTATCCTGGTCAGGTTTAAAGCTACTGAACTGTATTATTGGTTTTATGAGTTGTATGTTTCTTTCCTAGAGATCATATTGCAAGTTTATGTTGGTTACTGAGGCATACGAGAGAATTTTGGAAGAAAATCAGCTTGTGCTTCATAGATTACAACAAAGCTTTTGACTGTGAGGATCATGAAAAATTATGGCTGGTTTTAAAAGAAATGAATATGCCACAACATCTGATTGTTTTGATGCGCAATCTGTACTCTGGACTAATGTTAGGACAGAATATGGTGAAACAGAATGGTTTCCAATTGGCAAAGGTGACAGATAAGGATGTGTTTTATCTCCTTATCGGGCTAATCTATATGCTGAACATATCATAAGGAAAACTGAATTAGATTTAGATGAAGGTGGAGTGAAAATTGGCAGAGGGAATATTAACAATTTGAGATATGCAGATGACACATTACTGGCAAAAAATAGTGAAGACTTAAAATGATTCCTGGTGAAGGTTAAAGCAGAAAGTGTCAAAGCAAGATTGCAGTTGAACATCAAGAAGACAAAAGTAATTACTGGCCTGGGGAATTACCCAACTTTTAAGGTTGATGATGAAGAAATGGAAATTGTTCAAGATTTTCTATTCCTTGTCTCCATGGTCAACCACAAAGGAGACTGCAACCAAGAAATGCTGATTTTATCACCTTAGGCAGATCATGATACAGAGGGCAGGAAGGTTTGCATCAGTGTTTGGCTCTCATGGCCATTTCCTCCAGGCCAGTCTGGCCAGAGATTCTGGAGGGGCTTTTTCCCCCATCTTCTAGGCATGGAATAGGGGTCACTGGGAGTGTGTGGGGAGGAGGTTGTTGTAAATTTCCTGTATTGTGCAGGGGGTTGGACTAGATGACCCTGGTGGTCCCTTTCAACTCTATGATTCTATCTAATCAGAAGGATATTGACACTGGGAACAGCAACTATGAAGGAGCTAGAAAAGATCTTTAAGTTTAAGGATGTGTTCCTGATGACCAAGATTCATACTGTAATATTCCCCATTATTATGCATGGGTGTGAAAGATGGACAATAAACACAAAAAGAAAGTTGGTTCATTTGAAATGTGGTGTTGCAGGAGTTTTACGATACCATGCACTGCCAAAAAAGTGGGTTCTAGATCAAACCAAGTTTGAGCTTTTCCCTAGCTAAAATGACTAAACTGAGGCTATCATACTTTGGTCACAGCATGAGACCCGAGTCGCTGGAAAATACAATAATGCTAGGAAAAGTTGAAGGCAGCAGGAAAAGAGTAAAACCCTGTATGAGATGAACTGACTCTATCAAGAAAGCCATGGCCTTCAGTTTGCATTACCTGAGTGAGGCTGTTAACTATCGGACTTCCTGGAGAACTTTCATTCACAGGGTTGCCATAAGTCGGAAGGTACTTGACGGTACTTAACAATACACACACACACACACACACGCGCGATTCCTCCAGGCAAAGAGCTCATTTGCATTACATAAATATGCAGTAATCTTCTTCAAAGCCCCTCATTTTTGTCCAATAGCCAGCCTAAGACTATCTGATCAGAGCAGCTGGACCAAATGCTTTTCATGAGACAACTCCCAGCTTATTTCATTATGTAGTTAATTATATAACAGGGCCCGATATCTGTAAGTGTTCAAACCCTAAAGTGCTCCGGCTCTGAAAACCTGTGTCTGACATAAGTGCCAAAAATGTTGCCGTCTACTCAAGCATGCCAGAATATGATCCCTGCAACAGTTACTACCACCTTTCCAGCATGGAAGGGCCAAATCACATGACAGTAGAGGATTCTCACCTGTTGCTGCTGTGCTTGCATTTGGAAAGAGCGTCCCTCCTAATCCAGCTAAGGCTCCTCCTAGAGAAAGGCCTGTAGTTGTGGTTGGAGCAGCTGTGCCTCCCAAGTTTAATGTAAAACCAGAGGTCCCTGATTAAAGAAAATAGTGTGATGTAATAATTTGAAGACAATACGTTAAATTTTATTTTACTAATAGCCATACTACCACCTGCCCGATCAACATGCATTTGGTCATGGGCACAAGGACCGTTTCCCCCACAAATTCCATTTGGAATTACTTAAGTTTGTTCGCTGAATAAGTGAGACTATTCAATACGAATTACCATAAGGGCTCCGAGTAGGGTACTTTTAACCAAAAAATAATAATAAAAGATATGCTCTAACTTTACACGCATCACATACGCTGAAGATGAATCCAACGAAGACGGAGGTCCTGTGGCTAGGTCCGGGCGGCTTGGGTGTGGGATGCCAGCTCCTGGCTCTTGACGTTGTGCCATTAACACCTGCACCTACCATCAAGAGCCTGGGTGTAATCTTGGATGCCTCCCTGTCTATGGAGGCCCAGGTTGCAGCCGTGGTCAAAATAGCATTTTTTCATCTACGCCAGGCCCGGCAGCTGGCGCCCTATCTCTCCCACCCTGACCTAGCCACGGTGATCCATGCAACGGTCACCTCTAGGCTAGACTACTGTAACTCGCTCTATGTAGGGCTGCCCTTGAGACTGATCCAGCAGCTCCAGCTGGTACAGAATGCGGCAGCGAGACTCCTTACAGGGGTCTCGCCCCGAGAGCATATAAAGCCAGTGCTCCGTCAACTGCACTGGCTCCAGCTGGAGTACCGGATCAGGTTCAAGGTGCTGGTTTTGACCTTTAAAGCCTTACACGGCCTGGGACCTTCGTATCTGCGGGACCGCCTCTCCTGGTATACCCCCCAAAGATCTTTACAATCATCAGATAACAACCTACTGGTGGTCCCTGGCCCTAAGAGTGTGCGGCTGTCCTCGATGAGAGCCAGGGCCTTTTCAGCCCTGGCGCTGGCCTGGCGGAATGCTCCGTCTGGTAACATCAGGGCCCTGTGGGACCTTAAAGAGTTCCGCAGGGCCTGCAAGACAGAGCTTTTCCACCAGGCCTACAGTTGAGGACCAGGCCACTGACGAACAACCTAGAGGGTTTAAATATGTTCTTATAGCATAAAATGTTCTGCAAGAGATTCAGAAAAGCCTCCAGGAGTTCCATAAATGTGCCGAAGCCAATTAGAAGACTTTTGCATATGGATTTGTGAACTGAACTCTTGAGCGTAAGTACAACTCCTCACAGAAGCGTGCCTGAAAGCCCCACCGCAACCTGCTGCACTTGGTGGGGGTTGCATAAATGAACTGAAAATCTGTTGGGACATGGAAAGTGACACATCCTTCTTGCACAGTACAAGGGACTCCCTGGGTACAGCCCAACACTGCATCCCCTTTATAAGTTGTACAGGGAATTTTAATGGCAAAATAGTATACAGCTTGCTGACTACTGTCCTCTCCACTAAGCACAGGATGCAGCTTTTAGCAGCAGCAGCAGAAACAAGAAACTGACTAATCTTGACTAATTTCTATTATCTTGGCCCAAGTCCTCATGTAACACTAATAACACTATTTTTTTAAACCCTGCCACTGAAAGAAAACTGGAGGAGGAGGCCTTATGAGATTATTAGTGGCCACATGTAGCACTAACTGCAATACACCACCAATAGTATATTACACAGGCCATTTTCAGTTTAGCAGCAATAGAAATCCTACCACAAAACACATTTCAGTTCATTTAATACAAATCCTCTTTTGCCATCATTACAAGAACATCTCTCTCAGATTACTGATTTCTGAAGTGTAATTCTTATGCCTCTGCATTTGTAAACAGAACGGAAAGGGTACTCTGAAAACAAAACTGTTACTGCCTTACCTGCTGCAGGAGTTGATGTAAGAGCAGATGAAAGTGAAAGGCCAGAAGAGGTAGAAGTGATAGGCAAAGCAAATGGTGTGGCTGATCCTGCGGGTTTGTTAAATCCTAAACTAAAGCCTGCAGTAGAGGCAGAAGTAGTAGCAGGTGTGCCTGTAAAAGAACAATTGTGTTTTAATCCTTGATGCGATGACCATCCTCACCACCCCATCCAAACTGGGTGTGTTTAGAATGCCGACAAGAGCTTTTTCAGATGTAACAGCAAACTATGTGCTTGCCCAGAAACCCAGGATTCTAAAGGAGGAATAAACCACCGCGAGGCAAGTGCAAACCACAGTTTACCAATTCAAATGCAATGGTAAACTATGGCTTGCAACAAACCCAGAAATAACGAATTGCCTCATTACTGGTGGGGTTGGTGCGTGCACGCTACTCAGGGATCGCGTGAGCTCCAGATTCCTTTCTACAGCAAATGAAGCAAGTAACTGACCTCTAAGCTTGTTAGTGAGATCCGTACTTTGTCTTGGAAACACAAAGAGAAATTGAACAGATCATATTACCTTGATTCTCACTGGATCTGGTTCAGGTACATATGCTCACAACAGGGGCCCCAAGAATGGTAGCGAGCCAGCATGGTGTACTGATTCAGAGTATCAGACTTGGGCCCGGGTGACCCAGGTTTGAATCCTGGCTCTGGCACGGAACTCACTGCGTGACCTTTGGCCACTCACACATTCTCAGCCTAACCTAGCGCACACAGTTTGGTTTCAGGATAAAATGGAGATGGGGAGACGGTTGTAAAAGCCACTTTGGTGCCCCACTGGAGAGAAAAGAGGGGTACATTTTAAGAAAATAAAATACATAATAAATAAGGAGCTGCCAACAGTTACACTCCTTTTAAATATAAGGAAAGCTAGTACTAAATATACGATGCTTACCAAGTGTCAATCCAGTTGCAATGGTTGTTGCTGTTCCTGTAAAGCAGTGCAAAATCAGATCAAGATTTATCACTGCTAATGAAGTACAAAATTAAAATCCTCTAAAAGCCCTCATGCAATCTTAGGGGGTTACCGCACTTGTATTCCCAGCAATGTATTAAGAGTTTGAAAACGTTATAAAAAATACTGTTCACACTTTGCTTGGCCCCTTTAGCTGTGAAGACGTTTTCCAACCATTCATAAGCCGTAATATCCAAAACCCCTTTTAAAGCGATGTTTTTTATAACATTTTCAAACTCTTAATACATTGCTGGGAATACAAAGTGCGGTAACCCCCTTACATTAGCAGGGATATTTATGTTTAAAATACGTATGAGAAGCAAAGCCTCTGTATAGCTCCCCAAAAAAATTGGCCTATAAGTCAACTTACCAAATGCCACCATGATAGATATTACCATACATATGTAGCCTCTAATACCTCAGTGTAGTTTCTCTCTGTAGTCTTAAAGTTAGGCAAATCAACACTGCTACTTGCTTCCTATCAAAGCCAGGCCCAGAGGCCCTTCTTAACCGCCACGAACCCCAACCATGGCATGGCACTTTGATCGATAAGATCAACGTACACAGTATTATTGTAATATTTCAGTTTTAACATCAGAGAAACACTCTGATGGTCTCATCTACTAATTTCTTGGGTTTTCCTACATTAGCAAAAAAAAGCCATAAAGATTTAATAAATATGTCATCTGATAACATATAATAAATACTTCCAGATTGATGGATACCATTTTTTGCTCACCACTGGGCATATAAAAAACAATTATACTTTACATAGTAAGGTGGCTGGCTTTTTGTATCATCTGGACAATAAATGAAGTTAACATAATACCACTCTGTGAAACAACACTGAAGAAAAGTGCACATTTTATTAGCTTCGCCTTTCGCTATTAATTCTCAGGTCTTATCAGTTATTAGATCAATGCGCTTTATTCACATCCTGTCAAAATAAGTATGTATTACCTGTATTTGTTCCTCCCAGTGTAAAACCAGTGGCAGGTTTTGTGCTAAAAAGTCCAGTTCCAAAGCCCACAGAAGAAGCTGTTGTTGTAGTGGCAGGTGTTGAGCCCAGGGCCCCAAAATTAAGCACTCCTGTTGAACTAAATTATAGGATAAATAAGAAGTTAAATTTCTCCCCATATCTCCATTATGATGTTTCTACAAAACTTTCTGAAAGTCAAGATAACCATCAACAGTGGCTTCAAAGAATTTAAAAATGCAATCAGCAAATACTTTGTGTGCGTAAAGTGCCATCGAGTAACAGCTGACATGGCAATACAGTAGGATTTTCAAGGCAAGAGACTAATAGAGGTGGTTTGCCAGTGCCTTCCTCTGCAGAGCAACCCTGGTATTCCTTGGAGCTCTCCTATCCAAATACAAGCCAGGACCGACCCTGCTTAGCTTCTGAGATCTGACGAGATCAGGCTACCTTGAGCCATCCAGGTCAGCAAATATTTTGCAGTCAAATAAACTAGAGTTTGAGATGATTTTTAAATGTCGTTTTATGACAAAAGACAAACCAATAGTGTAACGCTTTAATGCTATGAAGTTTATCATACTTTCTGTAATTTTGCACAATAAGTCACTATCATTCCCAACGGCATCTGAGCAGCAATTTCAACCCACTGCAATCAAACATCATCCACTAGCCTTCAGACTACACCTTTGTAGGGAGATCCACTTCATATTGACAGCAAAAACTAAAAAGGCTCACGAAAGCATATTAATCTCTGTCTCAAGTATACATTTCTACACGTCAGTCTCACTATGGTCTCACTGTTCTAAGCTGCATAGAAAGTACTACTCAACTTTAGTACCTGATACCTAACAGTTATAAAATCTTGTTACTTCAGAGGTGCACATAAAAACAACCCAAGCCCCATTTCGCACCTCATCAGAGCAAGGCCAACAGAATTAAAAATGTGGCTAGTTTCTTGCAAAGGGAAAGAGAGAGGAAAAAAAATAGCAAAGTGCACTCTGCAAACTCTTGAGCACCTTTTAACACAAAAGACTTTCGACATCAACACTGTGATCCCATGCCCAGTTACTGCATTCTAAGCCCACCTGAAATCAGCTAAGACGTCTTATTGTTTACTGCTGCCCAGGGAGTTTCAGACATGGTTCATTTCGATACTGACTATCAGTCTTTACCTTTATTGGCATAATAACGTCATCAATTACATACAAGTCAGTGGTCAAAAACATATCTCCTCCTAGTAGCATAATAGAGAAATTTTGCTACCGATTCAATTGTATTCCTATCCTGTGTTACAACAAGTTTGCGGACTTTGGCAGAATCCGATTGCCCCTCAAGAAATTGCAAAATAGACTGAAGAGTAACTCGAAGATCATTATAAAATTTACAGTATAATAAAACATGATCATTATCCTCTATCTTGTTCATCCCACATGGGCACAATCTTTCTGTATAAGGGATTTTCTCAAATCTCCCATATAGCACCCTAGAGGGGTGAACATTAAAACGAACGAGCATATATGCCCTACATAAGGGCAGGTCGATCAGGCAAGAAAAATATTCGGGAAGCGCGGACTCGGGTGAAACACCGCAAAGCATTGGGGAGCAGCGACCAGAAGCAAGGCTTTTCCATTCTTGTAACTCAATATCAATAAGCCTCTGTTTACTGACTGTCCTCACGAGGGGATGAAGGACTGTTCTCGTTGCGCAGTTCCCCCCTTTCAATATGGGTTTTTCAGAGGGATGGGGGGGCCCCCCCACACACAACAAACTGCTCAAGAGAGAACAAAACAGGAGACGTCGCAGTCCCCAGCGCTTGTTTGCGGGCTTGAAAACCACCAAACCAGAGCAACGCTCACAATGCCACCCTAAATAGAAAAGGGCAAGAGTCCAGTAGCACCTTGAAGACTAACAAAAATATTTTCTGGTAGGGTATGAGCTTTCGTGAACCACAGCTCACTTCTTCAGATACAGCTAGCATGTGAATCCATCTGTCTTTAAGTAGAGGAGAGTGAATTCAGACAAGCATTAGTATGCAGAAGAGTATGCAAAAGAGTCTGCATACCACACCTAATCCCATCACGCCTGCTATTCACGTTTACATACTGTTAACATTTACATACTAATGCTGGTCTGAATTCACTCTCCTCTACTTAAAAGACAGATGGATTCACATTCTAGCTGTATCTGAAGAAGTGAGCTGTGGCTCACGAAAGCTCATACCCTGCCAGAAAATATTCTTGTTAGTCTTTAAGGCGCTACTGGACTCTTGCCCTTTTCTACTACTGCAGACAGACTACTGTGAATTATCCTAAATAGAGTTCTGCACTTCCGAATCCATTTTAGCCGAAGGTATGCGAAGGCTCCTATTGTGCCTGGGATCGCATCGCATATTCCCGGGCACCGCGCCTGGCACTTCGCGAGGACCCCCGTCCCTGCGTGGAGCCCCCCGCCCGTCCCCCGCTCACCTCGGAGCGGCGGCTCCAAACGAGAAGCCCCCTCCGCCGCCGCCGCCGCCCCCTCCTCCGGTCCCAGCCGCGGCCGCGGCCGCCGTCGCCAGAGTGCCGGCTCCGAAAGAGAAGCCCGTCGACATGGCGGCAGCGAGGAAAGCCCCCCGTCAGGCGAGCGCGGGCTCCGGGGCGGCGCGAGGCCTCGCTCCTCGGGCGCGGGTCTCCCCGTCCTCGAGTGGGAGGCAGGCCCCGGGCCCCGCGCTTCTCCCCGGCGGGAACTTCGAACGAGCAGCGACGCTCCCACCACGCCGCCGGCGACGCCGCGAGCGACAGAAACGGAAATGTCGTCACGGAGGGGCGTCCTTCCTGCGCACGCGCACTGCCGCAGCGCACCACGGGAGTACGTAGAACACACAGCCCTGGTTGATTGACGCGTTTCTATCCCTCCGCCCGCCCCCGCTTCTGAGGGTTGCCAGGTCCCTCTTTGCCACCAGCGGGAGGTTTTGGGGGCGGAGCCTGAGGAGGGCGGGGTTTGGGGAGGGGAGGGACTTCAAGGCCAGGGTCCAATGGCCAAAGCGGCCACTTTTCTCCAGGTGAACTGATCTCTGTCGGCTGGAGGTCAGTTGTCATAGCAGGAGATCTCCAGCTAGTGCCTGGAGGTTGGCAACCCTGGCGCCGGAGGGAAAGCGCAGTCTGATCCTGGGCAGTGTTTAACTACAAAGAAAGGGCCACTGAACAAAGGCCATCTAAGTCCAATATCCTATTCCCTCTGGGTGGCCAGCGATATAGCTTGTAGCAGCATCTGAAATCCTAACAGTGCAATCCTATGCAGACTTACTGAGGAGAAGGGCTGTGGCTCAGTTTGTAGAGCATCTGCTTGGTATGCAGAAGGGTCCCAGGTTCAATCCCTGGAATCTCCAGTAAAGGGACTAGGCAGGTAGGTGATGTGAAATCCTGCCAGAAACCACAGAGAGCTGCTGCCAGTCTGAGGAGGCAGAGCCCATTTCATCAGATGTGGGAAGAGAATTCTTAGTCTTAAAGGTGTGTATGTACTCATGCAGGCAAAAAAGTTGAATATTAGTCTTAAAAGGCCATAAAATGCATAAAATTCATTGTGCTACTTGTATACAAAATTTAAAAGTATACCAGATAAGCACAGTAACTATTCACAACAGCTGTGTATTATAAGAACAGCTGTACTAGATCTGACCAATGGTCTTGCCTACTCTAGCATCCTGTTAGGTGCCACAGGGAAGCCTTGTGAGTAGGGTTCAGGAAGTCTGGGGGGATGGGGACACCATCAGCATGACAGCATTGTAACTTCTGGGGAAAACCAGGAAGTGATGTCACACCATTCTAGGAATGTCCGGAAACTATGGTAAACCCATAGAGGTTGAGATTCCTAGAACAATGTGCCATTGCTTCTGGGTTTTATTATTTCTCCCATTGGCTGACAGAATGGTGGTGGGCAGCAGGGGTTTCTGCTGAGAGACCTGGCAACTCTACCTATGAGCCCACAGACAATGGCCCTCATCTGTCGAGTGCTTCCAAAAATCTGACAGTCAAGCAGACACACATTTCAGGTCAGTTGATTATATTCATCAGGAATTTTTATGTACCTGGCCAGCTTAATGGCCTTACCATCACACAAACTATGATTTGAAAAAAGTGTGGTTTGTCTGAACCATCAAAACTACAGTTTGTGGGCTGGAGTCAAATCAGGATTTCAACCAGGTTTGAACAAATCCTACTTTGTTACTTCTGAACCATGCCATTCAGCAATATCGTTTTAAACAATGTTACACTCACACACCCATTTAAGGAATACACCCTTCTTTCAATCATCAGCCTCTACTATGGTTCCCAAACTCCAGGAATTTTCCAACTCTATCCTATCGATAGCTCTATCCTCTATCCTCACGATAGCTCACAACGAAGTGGTGGGAGTGGCCTACCTGAGGAGGTCAGGAAGGCTCCCACATTTCTGTCATTTTCCAGAATGTGCAAAACAGAGAGATTAGAACTGTAATAAAATGGAACAACCCAAGAGGGAACCTTCATAATGGAATACAACTGTAGTCCACTGCAATGGTTATTGTGGGTATCACCTGCCTGCCTCGTTCTCTAATTTTGTAACCCTAGTCCTACTGCAATTTTTATTGGTTGTTTTATGCTGTCTGATTGCACCCGCTTTATTACATCCTGAAATCTGCCTTCAGTCTCATCAAGAGAGTATAAAGTAAACAAATTAAAAGAAACATAAGTCACTATTAAAGGCCAGCAAAACACAACTATAAGTCTCCCCTACAAAATATAGAGGGCAACTAAAATAACAGCAAAGCAAAACATAAGTCTGTGCTTCCCCCCCCCCCCCACACCCCTTTTTTTGTGCTGTCAAGTCACATCTGACTTACGGCAACACCTTAGGGTTTTCAAGGCAAGAGACGTTCGGAGGTGGTTTGCCATTGCCTGCCTCGGCATCATGACTTTGGTGTTCCTTGGAGGTTGCCCATCCAAATACTAACAGGGGCCAACCCTGCTTCACTTCTGAGATCTGATAAGATTAGGCTAGCCTGGGGCTATCCTAGATATCACTAAACACCCAGATACATAGAAGCGCCTTCACATGGTGTGTGTGTATATATAGAAATAAATCAGATGGGCAAATATATCTGAGGAAATAATTTCACAAGTGGTACCACCACAGACAAGACTGGGCTGCACGTGGGCCTAAATTATATCTCACAGTGCAATCCTAAAAACACTCTCCTGGGAGTAAACCCCACTCAGCAGACATGAGTAGGGGTGTGCTGCAATGCTTAACAAAGAGAGAATGTTTCTCAGCCACCTTTAACCACTACCCCCAAGTACACAATATTATCACTGATAGCCCATTCCGCAGCCAGGGACAACGCGGCCTTGGCGCCTCCAATGAGGTTTTGTGGCTGCTCCAGCAGGAAAAAAAGGCTATTTTATTTAAAGGATGGAAAAAGGGGGGGGGGAGATGACTTTTATTTAAGGACGGAAAATGGGTGGGGGAGCTCCACAGAGAACAGCGATGCTGCACCAACAAAAAGGTGGCGCAGCACCACCGTTGCTTAAGGGGGTGTTCCTGGGCTAGAAGGGGTTAGGAAGCTGCCTAACAGCAGCTCCACCCCCCTGGAATGCCCTGGGAATGCCAGCACGAGGACTTATGCTGGGAGGATGCCAGTGAGAGGCTGAGCCTGTGTCTGCGGGCTGGGCTGCTGCCATAGTCCGGGGGGGGGGGCACGCTGGCGTCCGTGCCAGTTTAGATGGCGCAAGTGGCACGGACGCCTGCATAGGGGTCACGGCGATTCGACCCCCTTCCTCAGGAATGTGCCCTGAATGACTCCACACTTATAAAAATATGTATATGCCACCTTTCCCACAAAAGAACCTGACAGAGGTAGGTAACAGAGAATGAACAGAAAAAATACAGACAAGAAAAACACAGCTATACAACTTTCCCTCAAAACAATACTGGCTAATAAAATTAACTACCAAATGCCCTCCTACAAACAATGGTCTTACATTTCTTACAGAAGGGTGACAGCATAGGGACCTGCTGTACCTCCTTGGGGAGGGTGTGCTATAACACTAGAGCTACTACCAAAACAGAACACCCCCCTGCTGTAGGGGAGCCAAACAGGCAACTTAAAGGGAGAGCGCAGCCGGGAGCAAGGTCTTGGGACGATGCGAGGTAGAGGACAGACTCATAAACAGGACATAAAGCTTCCTACCTGGACCCACTGTTGGTTTTAGCGCCACCCCTCCAGAAAAGCCCCAGATTAGTAAGGTCATTTTTTCTTGCCATGATTGCTAGCAAAACACTTTCTGTTCTACAGGCAGTTTCATCTGCCTACAGCTTGGGTTCTAACTGTAAAAACGGAAACAGATAGGGCCGTGTCGCTTAACCCCGTTAGCACAGCCTAGGCCAGACTCCATTGCTGTTTGAAATTCATTGACTGGCCAGGTGTATCATGATGTCACAAGTACACCAGTTAGCCTATCAGCATCCTTATCACAGCCCCAGACCAGTAAAACTATAACACTAGCCCCTTCTTATGGGCTGCTTGAAATCAAAGACAGCACATATTAATAACTCTGTTTGAGGTATTTCCTGAAAAGTGGGATTGCCAACCTCCAAGTACTAGCTGGAGATCTGCTGCTATTACAACTGATCTCCAGCCAATAGAGATCAGTTCAACTGGAGCAAATGGCCGTTTTGGCAATTGGACTCAATGGCATTGAAGGCCCTCCCCTCCCCAAACCCCGCCCTCCTCAGGCTCTGCCCCCAAAAACCTCCCACCAGTGGCAAAGAGGGACCTGGCAACCCTACCTTAAGAGGTGCAAGCTTTGTTTTGTTTTTTGCCGTCAAGTTGCACCCAACATATGGTGATCCCATAGGGTTTTTAAGGCAAGGGACATTCACATGCAGTTTACCATAGCCTGCCTCTGTATAGCGACCCTGGTGTTCCTTGATGGTCTCCCAACTGCTTCTCAGTTGCCTTGAAAGCCCCTTTCTTGGGTCCCTATAGATTAGTTGTGACTTGATGGCATTTATGGACCTATAGTCTTGAGACTGGAAAGGGCAGCCATGAAGGAGCTAGAAGAGATTCTGCAGTGTAAGGATGTGCCACACAGATTAAGTTAATTCATACCATCGTATTCCCTATTACTATGTATGGGTGTGAAAGCTGGACACTGAAGAAAGCTGATAGGAAGAAAGTAGATTCCTTTAAAATGTGGTGTTGGAGGAGAGTGTTACGGATACCGTGGACTGCCAAAAAAAAAACAAATCAGTGGGTTATAGATCAAATCAAGCCTGAACTGACCCTAGAAGCTAAATGACTAAACTGAGGCTATTGTATTTTGGCCACATTATGAGAAGACAAGAGTCACTAGAAAAGGCAGTCTTGCTAGGAAAAGTTGAAGGCAGCGGGAAAAGAGGGAGACCCAACAAGAGATGGATTGACTCAATAAAAGAAGCCATGGCCCTCAATTTGCAAGACCTGAGCAAGGCTGTCAAAGATCGGACATTTTGGAGGACATTGATTCATAGCGTCGCCAAGAGTTGGAAGCGACTTGACGGCACTTAACACACACACACCATCTTGTATTATTATTTCTTTTATTAAGATTGCAACAGCCTTTGCCTGCTGGCAATAAACAAACCTTGAATTTTTAGTAGTAGAAAAGGGCAAGAGTCCAGTAGTACCTTAAAGACTAACAAAAATATTTTCTGGTAGGGTATGAGCTTTTGTGAGCCACAGCTCACTTCTTCAGGTATTCTTAAGGTATCTGAAGAAGTGAGCTGTGGCTCACGAAAGCTCACACCCTACCAGAAAATATTTGTGTTAGTCGTTAAGGTGCTACTGGACTCTTGCCCTTTTCTACTACTGTAGACAGACTAACATGGCTACCCACAGTGAATTTTTAGGAAGTTTGTTGACGGAGGAACACTGAAAAAGGGCTTTTTGTCTCCAGCCACCCCCTAAAGCACTGGTTCCCAACTGGGGGTCCGCGGACCCCCAGGGGTCCGTGAGAACTAAATTAAGTTCCGCGAAACAAAGTTATAAACCCATTATGAATTAATATTTTCAATGAAAAGTTCTCTATTATAAAATTCTCTATTATAAAAACGTATATTCAAATATGATTCTAAGTTTCATGTTTAACGAACAGTTATGATTAAAGTTCATTTTCAAATTCTCTGAATTTTTATTTTGGGGTCCCTGCACCGAACAAAAAAGTCCTAGTGGTCCCTGGTCAAAAAAAAAAGGTTGGGAACCACTGCCCTAAATAAAGGCACACATCTCATTCCAGGGCTTCACGACTCCCCACTCCTTCCCCGTGTTGCTTCTACGCTATACGCCGTCTAGGCCGTCAGGGGTCGCTGCGGGACCGCTTTCGCCCCCTTCCTAGCCGGGCGCGCTGCCCTTCCCCTCGGTGGTCCGGAAGTGTCTCCAGGAGACGCCGGGCGGAGCGCGCTGCCTGTCTGGAAGGGGCGGCGGCGGCATCATGGAGCACATCCGTACCACGAAGGTAAGTGGACGTGGCTGGGCCTAGTCGGCGGCGTTTTGTTCCTCGGAGAAGCCGCTTGCCTCCTCTCGCTGCAGCGGTTCTCCTCCGGCTCCGAGGGGGAGAGGCGGGTGCCAAACCCCGGGCGGGATCCCCCTGCAGGGCTTTTACCTGCCCGGCGTGTGCTTTAAGCGGACAGGTGGGAGCAAAAAATGCAAGCGGCCCGTTTCGTGCGTGGCCCCAAAACGGTGCGGGATCCTTCCGGGTACCTTAAAGACGAGGCGGGATTATACCCTTTGGAGGGCTGCCAGCCGCTTTCCTCCGGTGAGCAGCGCTCTGCCCGTTAAAACGCAGCTGGAGCAGCCCGATCCCAATGCACGCCTACTCGGGAGAAAGCCCCGTCCTGAGTCAGCGCGCAGCCTTAAAAGCATCACGACCCTAGCAGGGAGAAGGCGGGTTGTAAATGATGTTAACTAATAAGTAACATAAGTAAGACGACAAGAGTCACTGGAAAAGACCATCATGCTAGGAAAAGTTGAGGGCAGCAGGAAAAGAGGAAGACCCAACAAGAGATGGATGGATTCAATAAAGGAAGCCACGGCCTTCAGTTTGCAAGATCTGAGCAAGGCTGTCAAAGACAGGACATTTTGGAGGACTTTCATTCATAGGGTCGCCATGAGTCGGAAGCGACTTGACGGCACTTAACACACACAATAAGTAACATAGGCCATTTATGCACAGGAGGTTTTGCCTTGGATTTGCCGCTCTCTAGAAGCACATTTTCCCCCATCCGAATTTAAAAATAATAACGGGAGTTTTGAGAATCTGGATCGGAAAAATGTGCATCAAGAGACCGGCAAATTCAAGGCAAAACCTCCTGTGCATAAATGGCCGTAGCCTCGTCGTGGAGCAAAGTAGAAGAGCTCTAGTGTCTTCTTCTAGTGTTTAGCTCTCTCGCTAAACTATTTTTTATTTAGGAACACGGGTTCCGGTTCTAAGCTTGATTTCTGTCGCGCCCCGCTGACATCTGTAAGCCTTAACTTCCGGCTAAACAGTGCAGGAACGATGCATATACACACTTAATAGGAAGCCACTGCCATTGAATTGGGAGGAGCTTGTTTCCTATATTTGTCTAATTAGCAGTCCGAGCTCTTGAGCTTACCTAAAAGGCAGAACCCCTTCAAAAATCTTAGTCCCAGCCCCCCAATCCAAGGTGTGGGAGGGGGATCTACACCTGCTGTTATGTATATACTGTTCTTTTGATGTTCCTTGTCTGAATAGTAATGCTGGTAAGAAATTCCAGAGCTGAACCTGACCTAAGTTATACCCTATTTTTCTTCTGGGTAAATATGTTTAAATTTGAGGTTAAGTCTGCAATTGTCTGGGGAAAGTAGGCTGGGTGATAGAAGAAAGAGTAGAAGGACAGCCCCCTCCCTCATTAGCCTCTATTAGGTCCTCTCCTCAACCTCTCCTATCAATGCTATAAACAAACATATAGTTTGTTTGGTGGGGAGACAAGTTGAGAACCCATAGAGCTACATCTTGCCTGTAGCATTTCCTTGTTGGACTTCGCATGATAAGGAAAGGTAACTTATTGTCTTGTATTCCACCCCACCCTTTAGTATATCTAGTGTTAAATTCTCAGGGCAGAGAGACAATGAAATTGGCAAAAGAAGCTCCAATGAAACCAGACTCTTGACTGGATCCCAACTTTCTGTGATGCAGGAGTCATGCGTCCTTTTTGGGGGGGATGGCTTCTTCAACATTTTAGGCCTCATTGGTCTGACAGTTTGGGTAGACTGCAGCCTAATAGCCACTGTATCAGCTGGCGCTCTTCGCTATAATGTAGAATAATGAAATAGATTAATGTCTTGTGTGATTGGTGCGTTGGTTCTCCTGCCTGGTAATATTTTCTGATGGGGTTGCCAGCCAAGGGAGACTCCATCTTTTCTGAGATCATAGCACTTAGGGATTGAAAACACTTTCCAGATTCTTTTCCATCTCTTTTTACTAGATCTTGGCAGTGGAAACCTGAGTAAAGAGATTCTTGTCAGTGACGATGCTGTCCGCTTTCCATTTGACTTAAGTTCTTATACAATTAATGGAATTGTAGTAATGTGAAGGAAGATACTTCAGAGAGCTTCCTTTTTCACTCCTGCACCCCCTTTCTATCGTCATTATTAGTGTTTATATGAGTGGCAGGGAAACCTCTGACTAGAAATGATTTTTAAAATAATGGGATTTTGAAAAGGATTAGGGTTGAGTGCTTTATCTGTGAGAGGATAACTCGTGCTCTGCAGCCATTTACTAATTTTATTTCAACAAAATCTCAGATGTATTTCAGAAGGTCATTGATGTTTCCCTAATATATGATTTAAGTGCCAGTAATCTTTAAACCATGTGAACTGTCCACCTTCAGTGAAGCACATGAAAAGCTATGAAACATCAGTGAAGTTTGATAGCAGTTTTGTAACAACCTGCAGTATCTTCATATTAATTTTTCTTCAATCAGAATATGACAAAAGGGAAGGAGAAATGGTTAATTTACTGTTGAAATCCAGATATTTCAAGGAGCAAATTGAAATGAACTGCCATTCTAATACTGGAAGAGTTCAAAGAAAAATGTCTCTTGTATATGTGTGTGTGTAAAGTGCCATCAAGTCGCACCCGACTTATGGCGACCCCTTTTGGGGTTTTGATGGCAAGAGACTAACAGAGGTGGTTTGCCAGTGCCTTCCTCTGCCCAGCAACCCTGGACTTCCTTGGTGGTCTCCCATCCAAATACTAACCAGGGCTGACCCTGCTTAGCTTCTGAGATCTGACAAGATCAAGCTAGCCTGGGCCATCCAGGTCAGGGCCCCTCTTGTATATAGGGAGTTGCAATTGTCATGAAAAGAATTACAATTGAAAATAGATTGAAAACTGTACATCTTAAAACTATTGCATGGTATTTAAAATGGAGATCTGTTGAAAGAAGAATGTGTCTGTTAAAGGTCCGGGCTACATTAAGTTGAATCTTTTGGGCAAAATGTAAAAGAAAAACTGTGACCACCACTATAAAGAAACAAAGGGGCAGAAGCTTTCCTTGATTCTTTTGGAGGACTGCTAATTTCCTTTATACCAAATTAGCCTTTGGTTGCCACACCTTAGATCTATATGTTTTCACCTTCTCTGTTTTAATGTACATCACAATGCAAGCAGTTTAACTACTCTCCAGACTCTTGGCTGCCAGCTAAGTTGCTGTTTTCCCAAAAAAACTGAGATCCCAACGGCCACATTTCTAACAACGTGACAATTGAACTGTAAACTTGCTTAAGGAGAGAAGGCATTACGTTTCACATTTTTAAAAAGATGTACTTATAGTTGGTATCCTTCAAGAGGCTCAGCCTTTTAAAATGTTGGCTCCTGCCTCTGCAGAGTATAAATTGATACTGTACAGGTGACCTTCATTCCTGAAAACACTCATACTTATTTATTCATTGATGTACAACTTGTGCATATCAAAAAGGCACAGGGTGACTAAACTGAGTGCAATTGGTCACAAATCGGTAAGTTCATCCTTGAAGGGCTCACTTAATTTACGACCCGCTCATATGACTTGGCTGTGTAGCTGATTCTAGTCAGAGGGCTACTTTGGTTCCATGCTGGTCGAAACTGTTGACTGAAAGTCTGGTTTCCCATTTTCTGCAAATGAGCATTGATTAAACTAACTTTCATTCAGTCAATATATTCCAAAAATACATATTTAATAGACGATTACTGATTTATGCTGTTGACATTTATAAAAAGCAAAGGACCAAATAATTAGGTGTACATTTCTTAAAACCTAGCTAGGTCAAGCATCAATTATGAGATGATATCCAGGAATTGCCAACATTGCACTGCTGATGTAGGTGGTTCTTTCGTTGTGGCTATCTCCCTTGAGTTCCAATCCTGCTGTATACAGAACTTAAGAGATGTACTCTCTCTGAATCTAATGGCAGAGCCTTTGCTGGAAGTCTACCAGCAGGCTTTTGAGTTAGCACTAATGAGGTAATTCTGCCAACAAAGTAAGAGGAATTAATCCTTGCTGAAGCTTTCAATGCCTCTTCTGTGGAGTTGGGTTCCCCCTCCCCCTTTGGCCTAATGGTAGGATTCAGGCAAAACAGACTTTACAATATGACAAATGAGTTTCAAATCAGGTTAAAAATGATTGAACATTTAAAAATGATGGAACAAATCAGGTTAAAAATTATTGAACAGGTTAAAAATGATTGAACATGTAATCAACCCACCAGAAGCAGCTATCTTTGTTTTTGGCCAGCGTTGTGAGTGATGTTGGTCAGTAGAATTGGATGAAGGTTGGTTTGCCCATTTGAGATTGTGTTTGACTTAAGCTGGTCAGATGAAGAGCTGACGGGCGGTCATGGACTCAGCCTTGCTAATGGAGGAGTAGTTGCTAGGAGTGCTTTTTCTTCTGGCCACACTGGTCCATTCTTTTGAAACCTGTAGGAATGGATTGATGTTGCCAACAATATTTGCAGTGGTTTGAAACTGTGATTCAAGAGAACTGTCCCTTTTGTCTGTGTCAGGAACACTTTTCTTTTGCACCTCTGGCGGTCACACCTGCGGCCTGGTGGGTGAATTTTGTTGCTGCAGCCACCTTCTGTTTGGACAAGTTGCCATATGTTTGCCTCTCAATCCAATGTCTTTCTTCGATGGGTTAACTGGGAAGCCCATGATGCAAAGCTGGGAGATGGAGTACAAGGGTTACCTTATCTCCGTCAATGGCTACTTGAAAATGGCAACTTGCAGATTCAAAAGGAATGTACTTACGGTGCAATATCTGAACACATTTTTCTGTATTACTGAACTGCTGCTGCTAATATGGACTCCGTAACCAGTAGAATTAGAGCTGCTTCCCACGCTGAATATTACTGGCCTGCCTGGGATTTTATCCTGTTGGCTGGTTGCCAGAATTAGAAGTCGCAACACCAGAAAAATGTGCTGACTGAGCCATTTGTTCTGTTAGTGTGCATGGATGAGTTGTCAGGGCACGTATTCGCACAAGGGCATCACATAGCTGGTTGGGTGCATGAATAGGGTACTGCTCTGTGAGGGCTGAAGGTTGTGCATGCCGATGCCACTTGCATTGCCAGGCAGAGCACTTCCCCCTGAATGCAGTGGTTCCCCAACTTTTCAAAGTAGGAACCGCTTCTCGATGTATTGTGGTTTTCAGGAACCCCTTGCAAAGTAAGTTCATGCTAGCGTGGTGTAGTGGTTAAGAGCGGCAGATTCAAACCTGGAGAACCGGGTTTGAGAGGGAGGGCATCTTGGCCATCCTCTGGGCATGGAGTAGGGGTTACTGGGGACGTGGAGGGGAGGTTGTTGTTCATTTCCTGCATTGTGCAGGGGGTTGGACTAGATGACCCTGGTGGTCCCTTCTGACTCTATGAGTCCCCACTCTTCCACATGAAGTCTGCTGGGTGACCTTGGGCTAGTCACAGTTCTCTCCAAACTCTAACAGGCCCACCTGCCTTATAAGGTGTCTGTTGTGGGGAGGGGAAGGGGGTTGTAAGCCGCTTTGAGACTCCTTAAAGGTAGAGAAAGGTGGGATATAAAAACCAACTCTTCTTCCTCTACTGTTCCCTTCCCCAACATAAAACACAGGGTTGTCACCTCTGTTCACATGTTTATAGTTCACTTCCATGTTTAATGTTTAAAAGCATAGTGTTACTGAGCCACAGGCCATATTTCTTGGCTCTTTCATGTTTCACGATGAGGTATACTTTGTCTCCTCCCAGTTTGCCCTGTCCTTCCTTTTTCCCCTCATAACTTTGCGATCCCATTGTGAAAAGGTCACAACTCACATTTTAAGTCTCAACCCAAAGTTTGAGATCTTCAACCTTGAAAGGATTGTGAAGGTGGATCATTCAGTGAGAGCACTTCTAGATGTTGGTCCCCAGGTGCTGTGCAGATGAGCCAAAGCAGAACGTGAGCTTGTTCTCAGCCGAGTGACTACCAGTCTGTCCTTCAGGAAATGCCCCATCCCTGGGGACCTCCACTGCCCTAGCCTGAGATGCAGGACAGCAGATTCCCTAGCATGCCCAGTCAGACTCTAGGCAGATGCAAAAGAATTCTCCTCAGAAAAGAAAAGTGTTTTTTGTACATGCTCAGGAGCTATTGGCCCATAGTCTTAGTTTTAGCCTTTATTCAAACATAGGAAATTAACGAAGTTGTTGTCATGGACTTTTTTTTTTTGCTTGGTTTTGAACCAGATAGCTTTAAGTGGTTGGAGTTTTGCTGTGTCATAGTTGTATTTTGTATGTACCTCATGGGAATGTCCCCCCCCCTTTTTTTTCACTCACAGGTTGAACAGGTGAAATTGCTGGACAGATTCAGCACGAGCAGCAAGTCACAAACTGGAACGCTTTACCTTACAGCCACTCATCTGTTATTTATAGATGCTAACCAGAAAGAGACATGGGTAAGGATTCCCAACGCACTATATCTCATTCCCTTAATTGTATTTTGTTCCTTTGCATTGTGCATCTTCTGAGGGCAAAATGGAATGATGTGCATGACTCCCCAAAAATCAGTGTCCTGGCTTGTGACGAACAGGAGATTGATCCTTAGGCATGTAGAGATATGGGTCTGTGGCGAGCATTTTGACCAGAGGGACTGTGCTGTCTGGGGTGAAGGTTGCAGGGATGAAGCTCTGTCCAGGTAGGGGAGTTGTAGTGTGGGGAAAGGCGCAAATAGTCCTGATGCATCTCAGTGCCAACAGCACCACAAAGAAGAAAATGCAGTTCCGCAGTCCAGGAGGTAAAATTTAGATTGCTGGGCAGGGGGTTAAAGTTCAGGACCTCCAAGGTGGCATTCTCAGAAATGCTGCCTGTTCCATACACAGATCCAGCTAGAAAGGTGGAAATTAGGCCTCTGTGTGTGGATGACACAGTGGTGCTTGCGGGGGGGGGGGGAGCAGACTGATCTATTAAAAAGGGGGTTCTACTTAAACAGAAATGGAACTAGACTCCTGGTGCTTCACTTCAAAAATGTTGGAGTTTTAAAACTAGCTCCCGAGGAAGAGTCGTGAGGAGATGCAGAGCATCCCAGTTCAGGATAACTCGTCCCTGAGGGGATGGTGGGTTAACTGGTATCAGTAATCTAGTCAGGGACGGGCCAGAACCTGAGCGGTTTAAGGAGACCAAAGGACCATAAGGGGAAATGTGCATGCTAAGGGTTCTTGGGAAGAGGGACGGCGGCATGGTATAGCCCGATCTCATGAGACCTCGGAAGGTAAACAGGGCCGGTACTTGGAAGGGAGACCTCCAAGGAAGACCCTGCAGAGGAAGGCCACGGCAAGCCACCTCTGCTTCTCACTTGCCTTGAAAGCCCCTTGCTGGGGTCACCATATGTTGATTTCACCTTGGCAGAATTTAAACACACAATGGCTCTTGAACAAGGAAACAAATTGTAGATGTATATATGTAAATATTAGAAGCCTCCAAGCTAAGATCAAAGAGCATTTTAGAAACCTGGGGAAGGTCAGTGGGATGCAGCTATCCCCTGGATATAAGTTATCTAGGGAGAACCAGGAAGGATGTGTCAGAAGTGGAGTGACTCTCTCTCAGAGAGGGCGTAGAGTCCAGTAATAGAAAATTGGGATAGTCCCCCAGCCCCAAAAGTCCATATAGGTATAGGACTTAATATTGGAGACTTAGCATGGCCCACCAGATCAAATCTCAGATGGTGATCTGGAAGTGAAGAAAGAAAGAGAGGAGGCCATCAGAGAAGAAAGTCATAATGCAGGGGTTGCCAGCGTGGTGCCCGTGAGCACCATGATGCCTGCTGTCTCCTTTTCTGATGCTCACCAAGTGTTTTTAGGAAGTGGTTGTGGCCAGGCAGGGCTTTTGTCCAGCAAGGCTATTGGAGATTTGATTGGCTGTGCATATTTTTTAATGTCGTTTTGATAGTAGCTGCCTCCATCGCAAGGATCTGCACTGTGTTTCTTCAGTTAAGCTGCGGCAATCGTTTTGTAGCTAGCTTCACCACCTGCGGCAGCCATTTTGTGGCAGCCATTTTGTTGCTGCACCCTCCATGCCATTTCAGAATTCCAAATGTGCCCACAGGCTCAAAAAGGCTGGGTTACTTCAGCCACCTTCACACTGGCTAGATAAATGTGAATTCAGGTCATGAGAAATGATACAACATTTCTGGAGTGTTGGTGCTTGATATGGCGCAGCTTGGGGTGTGGTGTGATGCCTTGTACCGACTGGAAATAGTGATCACAGTGTTATGAAGTTCGGTGTTGTTGTGTTTGTAAATGGAAGATTGCCCAGTAGGTCTAACACACCCATGTTTGATTTCCGAAGAGGAAACCATAAAAACGAGCACATTAACCACAAGGAAGCTGAGACTAAAGAGGGTTGGATCCTTTCGGTATGTTTGAAAATAATTTAAATCCATAACAGCGGAAATTCAGAGTATATGCTTCATATTACGAATCTGAGAAGATGCCAGTGTGATAACAAGCAAGCAAAGGTAAGCTGTAAAAGGCAAGGACAACATCCCTTAAAAAGGGGAAGTCTTGTCCAAACAAGGTAAATCACAATGAGCACAGGCTCTGGCAAAAGATGTGCCAAGGAGCATAGTGCTAAAAATATTGCGACCAACAATAAAAAATTTCTTTAAATGCTTCAGAAGCAGGAAACCAGCCGCTGGAAGCGGTGGGGTCCTTGCATAACAAAGGAGTGAAAGGATTGCTAAAGGAAAATGGGGAAATTGTGGAGAAACAATGAATTGTTTGAGTTAGTGTTCAGTGCAGAAAATGTGTTAGTTACCCACAGTGGAACCTTTGTTGTCTGCTGTTGTATTGGAAGAAATGAATCAAATAGAGGCGAGGTGACAAACTTCTAAGGCTAAACGGACAAATCAAAAACTAACAAGTCACCACATTTAGATGGCATACTTCCAAGTGTTCTTAAGGACCTCAGATGTGGAAATTGTTGATCTGACAGCCATATTCCACATATTGGTAAATGGCCCTGTCTTCAAAGGACTGGAATATAGCATACTCGAAAAGGTTGAAGGAAGAAGGAAAAGAGGAAGACTCAATATGCGATGAATTGATTCAGTAACGTAAGCCACAGCCCTCAGTTTACAAGACCTGAGCAAGGCTGTTAATGAGAGGGTCGCCGTAAGTCAGAAGCAACTTGATGGTGTTTAACACACACATGGTAGTTTTTAAAAAGGAATCCAGGGCCAGTCCAAGAAACTGCAGGCCAGCTCGCCTAACATTTGTTCCAGGAAAATTGGTAGAAATTTTAATTAAAAATAGAATTATGAAACACACAGAGGAACAAGTCCTACTGAAGAAGAATCAGCATGGCTTCTGAAAAGCGAAATCCCGTCCTACTCGCCTTTTAATGTTCTTTGAGGGGGGTTAGCAAATGAATGAAGAAGAAGAATCTCTTGACAAAGTCCCTCACCAAACACGATCCTAAGTCATGGGATAAGAAGAAGAATTGGTTTTTATACCCCACTTTTTCTCTACCTTTAAGGAGTCTCAGAACGGCTTACAATCACCTTCCTTTCCCCGCCCCACAACAAACACCTTGTGAAGTAGGTGGGGCTGAGAGAGTTCTGAGAGAACTGTGACTCACCCAAGGTCACCCAGCAGGCTTCATGTGGAGGAGTGGGGAATCAAACTCGGTCCCCCAGATTAGAGTCTGCCACTCTTAACCACTACACCATGCAGGTCCTGTGGTGGGCTAGAACAGTCGTCGGCAAACTCATTAGTCAACAGAGCCAAATATCAACAGTACAATGATTGAGATTTCTTTTGAGAGCCAAATTTCTTAAACTTACACTATATAGGTAGGTACACTGTTTATATGTTCAACATAGAACACTGACCTTTTAGGTAGAGCATCTGCTTGGCATGCAGAAGGTCCCAGGTTAAATCCCTGGCATCCCCAGTTAAAGGGATTAGGCAAGTAGGTGATGCAAAAGACCTCAGCCTGAGATCCTGCCAGTCTGAGTAGACAATACTGACTTCCGATTCAGTAGAAGGCACCTTTATGTGTTAACGGATCGTTTCCGTTGCCACACCCCGCAACATTTTGGCAAGTTTCAGCCCCAAAATTATTCACCGAGTGCACGGGAGGTTTTGCCTTGGCTTTGCCGCTCCGTAGATGCACATCTTCCCCCATGCGCGTCCTCCAAACTCAAAATTAAGCCCTCCTGCAGAGTTTTGAGAATTTGGTTGGGGGGAAATGTGCATCTGTGTGTGTTTTAAGTGCCAGCCCAGCCGCGGCGAGGGAGACTCCGAAGTGGAGGGCGGGGCAGAAGGCAGCGCCCCCAGCCCGCTCTTCCCCGCGTCCCCGCCCTGCCCCGCACCTACCTCAGCCGCAGCCAACTCCCCGCGGCTCCTCGCCCTCCGGTTCCAGGGGGCGTGCTTTCCCAGCCCTCCCTCCGGCCAGATGGCCCGGCCTGCCCGGGCCGCGACCCCGCACCTCCGCCCCCTGGCGGAGGGCCGTAAGCCAGGGGGCAGCAGAGGCGAGGAGATAGCCCCCACCCTCTCGCCGGCCTCTCGCTGCCTCCACCTGCAGGGAGGAGCCGCAGCGCGCTACCGCCTCCTCCTCCTCGAGAGCCGCACTCAACCGGCCAAAGAGCCACATGCGGCTCGTGAGCCGCGTTTTGCCGACCACTGGGCTAGAAGAAGAGGAAGCTGAGAAGAGGAATACATGAATAATTCTTGCACTGGATGGAAAAAATATGGGATTCCACAACAGGTTAGCATTGGGACTGATGTTGTTTAATCTGTTCATAAACAATCTGCAACTGGGGGAGAGTGGTGAGGAGGCATCTGGTGGATGACACTAGATTACTCAGGATGATGAAAACCAAAATCGGATAGTGAAGAGCTTGAAAAAGGTCTCTTCCAAACTGGGTAAGTGGAGATAACATGGCAAATGATGTTCATTGTGAATAAGTAAAGTGATGCATATTGGGGCGAAAGCCCTTAGTTGAAATATAAGTTTGAACAGCTGGTGACTGACCTGGAAATAAATCTTGAGGGGCCTGGAGCATAGCTTGATGAAAATGATGGCTCAGGGTGAGGCAGGAGTGAAAAGGCGAATTTTAGGCTATATGTTAGGCTAGATGTTATTAGAAAAAAGATTATGGAGAAAATGCCTTGTATAGGTGTATGGTGCTGCCCTTTTCAGAATACAGTAGTCCCTGTATCTCAACACGGATATTGAACTGTTAGAAAAGTTACAGAAAAGGGCAGTCAAAATGATCCTGGGGTTAGAGCGCCTTCCCTAGGCAGAAAGGTGAAGGAGTTTGAGGGTTTTTAGTTTACAGAAAGGTTAACAAGATGGCGCATGACAGGTTTGTAAAATTAAGCATGGGGTGAAGAAAGTGGGTAGAGCTTTTCTTCTTCTCTGTGCTAGTACTCACGGGAACCTGATGAAGTTCTTTATCCAGGGTAGTTTCAGATAACACAAAATGACCAAAAATTAACTGGACAGGATATGTTGAGGTCTTGATTTTGTGGTGCTGTTATTAAAGTACAGTTGATCAGTTCAGATCCATCAGTCATGCTTTCTGGGTCCTTGTGTGTTACAGATACTCCACCACCATATCGCTGCTGTGGAGAAACTTGCCTTGACAACATCAGGCTGCCCTTTGGTGATCCAGTGCAAAAACTTCAGGATAGTTCATTTCATTGTTCCCAGGGAAAGGGACTGCCATGACATCTATAATTCCTTGCTGCAGCTGTCCAAACCAGGTAATTGACTGACTGTCTGCCTCTTATCATTGGAATGCATGGAATTGATCTGACCCTTTGGTTCTCTCCCTAAACTAGATGCCAGGGGTCAGACTTCTCATTTTGTCTTGTTCAGCAAGGTTCGATGAACTTTATGCCTTCTCGTACAACCCAAAGCAAAGCGAGGTGGAGCGAGTGTGCGGTTGGCAGCTGGTTGACCTTGCGGAAGAGTACAATCGGATGGGCGTGCCCAACTCCAACTGGCAATTGTCGGATGCAAATCGTGATTATAAGGTAAGAGATCACCTGGCCCTGCAGAAGAAGAATTCTGAAAGCATGCACTCTTTGGGGGATTGTAAACAAAATCTAAATTGGGAAAGCTTTCCTTTGGCACTGGCATAATTGTCAGAGAGCCTGGTTTATTGCTTCTTCCCATGGGAGAGCTCTGTTTAAAAAAAATCTCTAGATACCTTGTTTCCTGCACCCCTTTTGTAGATCTGGAGTGAGTTCATGTCTCCATTGCATACCCAGGGGATGGATAACCCCAGCTGATCAGTGGGTAGATAATCTAGAGGAGTGTATTTAGGCCTCCTTCCCTGCTGTTTCAGAGCTCAGGTCAGCTGTGAATTGGGGGGTCCAGGTGCAAGGAAACCCAGGCAAAATGTGCGGAAATGCGCACGGAGAGTGAGGCAACCTCTGACGGTCAGACAATGCGTGCATAATCAAAGCAAAGTCCCGAAGCAGTCAGCGGGGTGACCGCGAGGAAACAGCCATGCATAAATGGACTTGTGCCTTTGTGACACCTGGGTTTTTTTTTTTTTTGGTGGCGTCCTTTTAGTGTTTAATGGGCAGTGTCACATGACAATATAAGTATTTGGCCCCACAATAATTTTGTGGGGAAGGACACGTTTTAGTGTTTCACCAGTCATCATTTTGCTTGTTGCCACTGAAATTCTTCAGGCCTGAAAATCAAAAAGGTTTTCCTGTGAGGGGCTGACGAAACTGGCCATAGGGTGAGGCCGCTGCCAAGCAACTGAACTCCTGCTCAATAATAACAGGCCTCTTAATATAGGGTTTTTTACTGTATCTACTAGATAAGTGGGCCCAGTTGTACATTATTTCCCTAATAAAGCAATATTGTGAACAGTGACGTTTTGCTACTGTCATTCTGCCTTTTGCTTAACCCCCTTTCTCAAGGTTGGTCAGAAGTCTGTGGACTTTCCTTCACTTGGAGCTGTCCTCTCTTCCCACTTGCCCACCTCAAGACTTTTTCTGGATCCTAGATAATTACCCCATCCTGGCAGCTGCTAACCAAAAGCACCATCTGATGTAAAGCTGGCACTTCGCCAGTGAGGCCTGCCCAGTTGATTTCAGTGGATGCCTGCTTGCATGCCACAGTCAAATGTGTGAATGTTCATTACAATTCCTTTTATTCCCCCTCTCTCTCAGATCTGTGAAACATACCCCAGAGATCTTTATGTTCCCAGGACTGCGAGCAAGCCCATCATTGTTGGCAGCTCTAAGTTCCGAAGCAAAGGGAGGTTTCCTGTGCTGTCGTATTATCACAAAGATAATGAGGTATAGTCTGATTTCCTGGCATTTCAAGTGAGCTAAAGGCTATTTAGGCCAGCGTGGTGTGGTGGTTAAGAACAGCGGACTCTAATCTGGAGAAGTGAGTTCAATTCCCCACTCCTCCACATGAAGCCTGCTGGGCGACCTTGGGCCAGTCACAGTTCTCTCACAACTCAAGCCCCACCTACCTCATAAGGCGCTTGTTGTGGGGGGGAGGAAAGGGAAGGTGTTTGTGAGCCGCTTTGAGACCCCTTGAAGGTACAGAGCAGCAGGATATAAAAACCAACTCTTCTTCTATTTTCCAATGCAGGAAAAGACGAGAGAATAAGTGTAGGAACCTAGGCCCCTTGATCTATTGCAGTTCTGCAAAAATGGTTGCTAGTGGCATATAACAATATGGTGCCTATAGCTGCGCTAATTTTGTCAAGCTTCAAGATTAAGAACTTGAAGGCTTTTTATGTAACAGTTATCTTTATGTTAGGGGGGTTCAATGTTTCAGAAGTCTCCACACACACACACCCCAGGGATAGGGGAGAGGAGTTGTAGCTTCAACTACTATCTTGTATGGAGCTTTAAAAACAAACTTATGTGTACTGGGAACTGAAAACAGTCTGCACGCTCTTGTTTATGTCTTTTTTTTAGAAACTTAATTTGGATGCTTCATCTTCAGCTTTATCCCTAAAAAGTAGAGGAATGCTCTGCCTGTGTATAGAAAGTACACACTACAAACGGTGTGAAAAATGTGCTTTTCAGATGTCCTCTGAAACTGTTGCATGTTCAAAGACATCACAGCCCTGGTCTCAACTTCTCTTGTTAGTACTTGTGGGCCAATCTCAGGACACTGTTCATATCCTCGGAAGTGCTTGCTGGGGTCTGTTACTGCCTGATTCTTATTTTTCCCCTCTCTGCCTTCTTGCTAGGCTGCCATTTGCAGATGTAGTCAACCTCTGTCAGGGTTCAGTGCCAGGTGTTTGGAGGATGAGCACATGTTGCAAGCGATCAGCAAAGCCAATCCTACTAATCGTTATATGTATGTTGTGGACACCAGACCGAAGGTATGTGTCGTCTTCTAGTTGCTGATTTATTTTCAGTATTGGGGTTGTGGGATAGAAACAAGCAGAGTTGCTGTTGCACAAAATCAGCGTTCTCTAGCATTAGACAGGTAGGCTCCATGGTGCACATGGACACCTGTCCTGGCGCCCACCAAATGATTTTAGGGAGTGGGTTGACCAGGTGGGGCTTTTGCCCAGCAGGGTTTCTATTAGACCATTGGAGATCTGATTGGCTGTGCATATTTTTTTTAAAGTTGCTTTGGTAGCAGCTGCCTACACAGTGCAAGGATCTTCAGTGTGTGAATGAAGGTAAGCTGTGTGTATGCAAGAAAATATTTTAAACAATAATGTTCATTTTAAAAGGCATCCTGGTTAAACAGAGCTTCTGCCTGAAATGTTGAAGTTATTATTTAGAGCTATGCATGACCTTACTCCATGAAATTTGGTGGTCTGTTGTAGCTGTAGATATTTTAGTTGGGTTCCCCGTCTTGTGGCAACCATTTTTTGGTTGTGCCCACCATCTGGTGTCAGAATTCCAAAGGTGCCCACAGGCTGAAAAAGGTTGGGGACCTCTGCACTAAAGTATGTATGGGAGGGGTTTCCAATTTGGACAATATCCTGACAGGAAAAGCTAAATGGTTTATTGGTTTTGTACCCGTTTATAGCAAATGTTTGGCCGTGCCATAGATCAAGCCACTTTTGAAACTGAGGGGGCTTTCAGAAGCAGTTGGTGAGGCAGCGTGGGGCTTGTGGATTAAGGCATGAGGAGGGCTAGTCTTCACTGCGCATGTCTAAGCTTTTGGATATACCCAAAGCTTAACTGTACCCCCACCCCCCAAAAAAAACCCAAGGCAGCTTATGTAGGTTTCCTAGGTGGTCTTCCATCCAGGTATTGGCCCAGACCTGCAGAGCTTCAGGAGCCTTCTGTATCACTTCGGGGAGGGGCCGTGGCTCAGTGGTAGAGCTTCCGCTTGGCATGCAGGAGGTCCCAGGTTCAATCCCCGGCATCTCCAGTTAAAGGGACTAGGCAGGTAGGTGATGTGAAAGACCTCCGCCTGAGACCCTGGAGAGCCACTGCCAGTCTGAGTAGACAGTACTGACTTTGATGGACCAAGGGTCTGATTCAGTAGAAGGCAGCTTCGTGTGTTCATGTGTTCACTTGCCCTCAGACCATTCCCTGGTCTAAGTAACTCTTTGGATCCTGGCTGTTGTTTCTTGGACCCATAAGCCAGTGCTTGTTCCTATACCTCCAGCATATGTGGCTTTGATAGGTGGTTGCTCTCCTTCCTCTGTACTATGTAACAAGGAGAACTGCTTCTGGCACTTCCTGAAAAGCTTCAGTGTGGTTAGTTAGCTGGCTTAGTAGGGAGGAGGTCATGAAGAATTGCAGAATTGTTCTTGTATTTGGCATCCAAATGGTCATGCTGTGTCCTTCACAAATACAATCAAGTAGGAAAGGGTTGTTTTCTTCCCTACCGTGTGACTGTTTTTACCTTCCTTGTCTTTTAAGCTGAATGCAATGGCAAACAGGGCGGCAGGTAAAGGTTACGAAAACGAAGACAACTATTCTAATATTAGATTCCAGTTTGTTGGTATTGAAAACATCCATGTAATGAGATCCAGCCTGCAGAAACTTTTGGAAGGTATGTGTATCTGCGCTCTTACCTGGCGTAAAGAAGCTGACAAGTATAAATGGCTCCAAACAGAGGTCTCTTTTTTTTTTTAAAGTGATGCACAAAGAAAACATTACATAAAATAATGGATTAAGTATCTCACACTGTGAATACACATGAGCAAGGAAAGGAGCTCCTGCCACTGGCCTGCTTTGAGGAAACTTGGGTAGGGAGATGTACCCATTTGCTTTACATGTCGTTGCTGCTAGCAATGTGAACAGGACCTCAGCCTTCTCCTCCCTCCAAACATGTATTATAAAGAGTAACACGCAATATGGCGTCTCCTATTGGTTTCATGTAACGTCATATTTTTGACAACTCTGTTTCAGGTCGGTATCCTTGTTGGTTTGCAGTAGAAGAGCAAGAGTTGAGTCCAGTAGCACCTTAGAGACCAACAAGATTTTTTTGGGGGTGTGTGTGAGAGATTTTGAGAGTCAAGGCTCCCTTCATCGGGTACATCTGACGAAGGGAGCTTTGACTCTCAAAAGCTTATACCCTAGAAATCTTGTTGGTCTTTAAAGTGTTCCTGGACTTGAATCTTATTCTTCTGACAGCTGGTGGTCTAGCACCTCTTGTTACTACACATGGTGTAGCTCAGTGGTTCCCAAACGTTTCGGGCCTCCGCCCCCTTGGTTCCACAAATTCAACCCCAGCACCCCCTACCCTATCCTATAAAAAGCATTGTTCAAAATAGGGGTTTGCATGACTCACTAAAGAAGATAATAACAATGAAATTTCAAAACAGTAACAATTAATTGCACATCTATTCAAAATCAAATTAAAACTTTTTAGTTGAAATTTATTCAACAAAACTGATGAACTTTTGATCCAGTGGTACCAGCTCTTCAAAGTCTGGGAAAAAATTTCTGATAGTTTCCACCAAATTTGCCAGCATGGTGCCGTAGCTTGATCTATTGTAAATTAGTGAGCAACACAGTGAAAGGGGCCCATCTCTACGCCTCCCTGCTGCCCTCTTGCCTCTTAGTGTCCCCCAGGTAACCCCACTTCCCCCCAGGGGGTGGTACTGCCCACTCTGGGAACCACTGGTGTAGCTGAAGGAAAAATTTGCTCATTTAATTAGCGGGCCTGGAAGTCTAGAAATTCTGATGTCTTTAGAAACAGTTGAGAAGCTTGTAAAAGTTAGAATGACTTTTAGTCCTAGTAGAAGGAACTACTGCTATTTGAAGTGAACAACCTCTGGTTCTCTTTCTGTTCTAGTCTGTGGTACCAGAGGGCTTTCAGTCAATGACTTTCTGTCCGGTTTGGAGAGCTCTGGATGGCTGCGACACATCAAAGCCGTGCTGGAGGCAGCTATCTTCTTAGCCAAAGTAATTTGCAAATTTTGATTTTTGGATGGTGGGAAAATAACAGTTTGCATTTGACGATCCATTGCAGTCCAGGCTATGTGCTAAAGTTATAAATAAAAAAAACAACCTAATCCATAGCCTTAGGGACACATCCAGTCTATTTGATCATTCAACCCATAAGATGCAAGTGTATTTAAAGTAAAAATCCAAAACGTTTCTCTGCTCTTCCATCTTTGAATTAGGTTGTCTTTTGATTTATATCTCTGTAATGCAAATGTCGTTCAAGCCCCATCCCCCATATTTTACTGTTGCAACCATCAACTATGTGGTGAAGTTGCCAAAACCCTGAAGGACCCAATAGTCATCTTATCTAAGAAAATAAATATTTTCTGACCTAAGTCTAGAGAAACAAATACAAAAGAAGTTGACTTTCTTGTGGTTGTACTTGTGGGACCTCCACACCCTTTCTGTGTTGACAGTGTTGTCAGCTGTAAATGTGCTGACCACCTGTTGGTATAGGGGAGGGAGGGTATACTGGCTGACTTTCTGTCCCTTCACCCTTAGACGCAAATGCACCCAGAAATCCCTGCAGCCTATTGTGCAGGTGTTGGAGCAGATCTGGGCCAAGATCTCTCCTGCTGTATCAGGGAAGTTGCAAGTGGTGATCAAGGGTGATCAAAGCAAATGGCATGGGCTGTGTTATTTGGAACAGACAGTGAATTAGCGGGATGCATATCTCCTCTCTGTGGCGCAAAAATAAGTAAGGCTTGTTGTCTTCCTATAGGCCATAGCTTTTGAGGGTGCGAGTGTGCTCGTCCATTGTTCCGATGGCTGGGACCGCACCTCTCAAGTGTGTTCACTGGGCTCTCTGTTGTTGGATCCCTTCTATAGAACAATTAAAGGATTTATGGTAAGTAAAGCCAACTGAGTTGTCTTTAGTTGGCACATGTTTGAAATCGAGTTTCTTTCTTGTGAGGGAAGATGTCTTTAAGGTCGGTATTTCAGGTGACTTTGGACTTGACTCTCCTTGTTGGATATGTTTGTTCACCGGCTTATACGCGGGTCAATACGGTAGGGTAGGGGAGGGGGGAGGAGGAGGGAGGGGGGAACTTACTGCCGCCGCCGCCGGGCCCACGCCGCTTCCTGCTTCCAAGAGCGGCCTGGGGCGGCCTCCTGCAGCTGCAGGGAGACTACCCCGGCCCTCGCCCGGCCGCGCCGCCGCTTCTGGCGGCCGGGAGCGGCCAAGGGCGGCCTGGGGCGGCGGCCCCGGCCCTCGCCCGGCCGTGCTGCAGCTTCTGGCGGCCGGGAGCGGCCTGGGGCGGCTGCTCCGACCCTCGCCCGGCCGCGCCGCCGCTTCTGGCGGCCGGGGGCGGCCTGGGGCGGCGGCCCCGGCCCTCGCCCAGCCGCACCGCCGCTTCTGGCGGCCGGGAGCGGACTGGGGCGGCCTTCTGCAGCTCCAGGGAGGCTGCCCCGGCCCTCGCCAGGTCGTGCCGCCGTCGCCGCCGCCAGGACCGCGCCGCTTGCTCCTGCGCCGGGAGCCCAGGTAAGCCTGCGGGGGGGGAGGGGTTATAAGCCGACCCTCGGCTTATACGCGGGTGCCTAATTTTTCCTCATTTTTGGGGAGAAATTAGGCACCTCGGCTTATACGCGGGTCGGCTTATACACGGGTATATACGGTACTGGGATATTTGAAGAACCAAACCAAGAAATCCAAAGGGACAGCTTTGACTGAGAGAGATTATCCAAACTAAAGCTGACTGCATAAAAAAAAAAGTAGCATTTCTGGGAGCAGAGTTGTTTTGTTTCTTCATGACTGATGCTTTACTTTGTTCTAGGTTTTGGTAGAAAAAGATTGGATTGCCTTCGGACACAAGTTTTCAGACAGGTAACAGTCTGTTGCACTAAGTGCTTCAAAGTGTTTCAGAATATGCTGCTAAATGTGCTTTATCATGTTAAATTAATATTTCCTTTCTGTGCCTGCATATTGTAACCATTACTGGAACATTCATTCTGTTAACAGGAACTTTCATCTTGCTTTAGAAGTCTTGCTGGGCTGTGGGAGTTTCCCTACCCAAAGTACTAGGGAAAGTTTAGAGCACTTGGTTTTTTTTTAAAAAAGCCCTGCTCTCTATATGTGGTGCATCTTTTGCGTTTCAACCTATTAGACTTTTACCTCCTAGGGATAATCACGCTACTCAGTACTAGTCCTGTTTGTGCTGCAGGTCATACGCATGCTTGCTCATGCTTCTAGCTCCATGCATATGTATTTATATATAGGTATTCCCACATCTTGAACTGATCCCAGAAAACACAATATGTTGTGATCTGGCCACCCATCTTGCTTTGTATATATTTTGTACTGATTGGGGTTTTTTCCCCAAAATATTTATATTGTGCACTCTGCAATTGTGCACTCTCCAGAATCTACCTGAGGTGGCATAAAAAGCTTGTAAGTCAGGTAAATTTCTAATTTAATAATTTTTTTAAAAATCTGGCTATCTATCTTGATGTTTTTGGTAGGGTCTGAGCTCTGTGTTTTCTTTTTTTGGCAACTAGAATATGGGCTTTAGTAGACTTGCACATGTTTCTCTGGGCTGTTCAGCAACATTTGAGTATGCATCAGCCAAGTTTCAAAGATAAGCCCAAGAAAGGCTTTGGTATTGCATTTCTCAAACAGCAGCTTGCCCCAACCCCGGTTGCATGGCAGACTTTTAGAAATTTGGGGGGGACCGTTGAGTCATGACCAGTGGACTATTTCCCCCTGAAGTAAACTGGATCCTGGTATTTTATTTCTTTGTACATATCCACTCTTCATTAACTCGTAAATGAGACCAAACTTGATATGCTATAATGGAAGGAACTTTTGTTAGCAGAGCAGAACTTTCCTGCTTCTCCCCTCCTGGTGCAGCTCATTGATCTCCCTGAAATGCTGCTCCTGGTTGATGGGGGCAAATCAGGGAGTCTACATCAGGAAGAGGGAATTGGCAGAAATTACCCCTCCTTTCCCGTTAGTGATAAATTTAGTCTGGATCCAACCCCTAGTTTTTTTTCCTGAAAGCGTTCTTGCAGCTCTCATGATTTGTAGAGCAGGGTTGCGAGCAATTATTTTTGTTGTTGGTAATCCAGAAAAGTAGAAATTCCAGTGCTCTTATTGTTGTACCAACATATGTGTCAAGGGAGATTGCTGCAGTAATAATCTTATGCAGAGTGAAAAAGTCCATGTTGGTGTTACTGATGTGGGATATGTTTTATAGATGCGGCCAACTGGACGGAGACCCGAAGGAAATGTCACCGGTGTTTGCCCAATTTTTAGAAAGCGTCTGGCATCTGACAGAGCAGTTTCCACAAGCGTTTGAGTACAATGAGGCTTTTCTCCTCCAGATCCACGAGCACGTCCATTCCTGCCAATTTGGAAACTTCATTGGAAACTGCCAAAAAGAGCGAGAGGAACTCAAGTAGGACTTGCTACAAAAAAAAAAGTGTTGCCCGGAATGTAATTTTCTCTAATGTGAAGAATTGGGGTGCTTTTGCACAGCTGTACTCTTGCATCATGGCCTAAACATTAGTCTGGTTTGAGTAATCTGCAGTTTACCTTGTTTTTGTTTGTATGAGCCATCAAGTTGCAATCAACTTATGGTGACCCCATCATGGGCTTTTCAAGGCAAGAGGTGAACAGAGGTGGTTTGCCATTGCCTGCTTCTGCATAGCAGCCCTAGTTTTCTGTGGTGCTTTCCCATCCAAGTGCTGACCGTGGCCAGTCCTGCTTAGCATTCGACCTCTGACCAGATCCTGGTAGTCTATCTAGGGTGTTTTAGTTTGCTTGTAAAAATCTAACATTAAGTGCCAGTCTGCAAGACGGTATTGAAGTTTTTCTGCCAATGACCGTGTTTGACTTTAAGTTTTCCTTATTTTAAGACTGAAAGAGAAGACTTATTCCTTGTGGCCTTTCCTCCTGGATGAACAAAAGAAATATCGAAACCCCATCTACAATGAGCATTTTTCTCAATCCTTTGCAGTTCTGGAGCCTGACACGGTGTCCTTTAATTTTAAGTAAGTTTTGATTAGATATTTGTTTGCTTTTATATTTCAGTGATCTGCCTAGTGTGTTAAAATATTTTTTATGGTTGATAACATGCAGGTTTTGGAGAAACATGTATCATCAGTTTGATCACACAATGCATCCCAGGCAGTCTGTACTCAACCATGTCATGAGCATGAGCGAAGAAAATAAAATGTTAGAGAAAGACATTAAGGAATTGGAAGCGGTAAGTATTAGGAAATGTGAGTGTGTACCGTCAAGCCACAGCTGACTTACACTGACCCCTGATGGGGTTTTCAAGGCAAGAGACGTTCAGAGGTGGTTTGCCATTGCCTGCCTCTGCGTCACGCCCCGGGTATTCCTTGGAGATCTCCCATCCAAATATTTGCCAGGATCCAGGCTGAGAGTGTGTGACTGACCGAAGGTCACCCAGCAAGTTTTCATGGCAGAGTGGGGATTCGAACCTGGGTTTCTTAGATCCCAGTCCAACACTTTAACCACAATGCCAACCTGGCTCTCTGTTAGGAAATAGCTGGTTCTATTTCTGATTCTGTCAGGACTGCTTTCCCCCCCCCCCTAACAAGATTATCCCTGTGTTGAAAAATGTAGTCTTCAACCCATACCTTACTTTTAAGTGAGAATTTATTTCTGTCGCTATTCTGGGATTGGTAAGAGAAGGGTTGCACAGACCAGAATGGACTGGATTAAGGAGTATGCACTGAATGGAGACATGCCAGACGTGTCAGTCCGTTTTTACAGAACATCTTCGTATCTAGGTGACACATGCAATGACTTGCATGGTGGTCCTCTAGAGCTGGCACTAGGTCGCTATCTGGAGATGCCGATTACAACAGCAGTGGGCCAAGATTTCAGGGGCATCAAAGGGTGAAGGAAATATGGCCGACCTGATGTTAAAAGCAGGTGAGAAATGCCTGTGGCAATGAGAGGGTTTGGAGAGGACCGTAGAAACTCAGTGGCAGTGCATACACCTTGCTTGCAGAAATTCCAGGTTTGCTACCTGCTGTTACCCATTAATGGATCACAGGAAGCAGATATTGGTGCAGACCTTTCTCTGCCTGAGACCTTGCATAGTCACAGTTGGGGAGAGCAGAGCTAGGTTGGATGGATGAGGGGTTTTGTCTTGGTGAGAGGCTACTTTGCGGGTTGGACCCAGTGCGAAAATTCCCACTTGGGCTAGAGGTCTTGCGCAAGTAGAAACACAAGAAGGGCTGCGGTAGCTCCTGGAACTAAGTCAAACGTGTTGGATTGTGGCCTGCCATTCCACTTGTGCATCCAAACCCAGGGCTTCAGGAAGTGAAGCAAGCAGCGCCTTCCTTCTCAGAATAACTTAGTGTGGGACAGGGAGGGGGATTGTTGCACAAGATCTTGGGTGTGTATGTCAGTGTGTATATGAGCAAACTAGGACAGGGGCAGATGTCGCACATTTTGCGCAGTCCCTTCGGCAAGCAGGATTACATGAAGTAGCTTTTCCATTTGCAAATTGCTGGATCATGTGTTCAGAGAGGAAGGTGGGGAGCCCCGTATGGTGAGGACTGAATGTGAACAACAAATAATCAGGACAGGTGGGAATGGGTGGAGAAAGGAAAGGGTGAAGAAACGTCTGACTTAAGAATAAAGGGTTCTTTCCTCTTTGCTTAACACTTGCCCTGATCAACCAGATGAGTTTCTGGCTAAGAAGCTCCTAACTGATGAAAAATCACAGTTTACGTTCTTGACTGCTAAATTCTGTGCTGTAGCTGTTAATATACATCGTACCCTGACAGGATAAGAGTAACAGAAATACTTTATTGCTCAAAATATTAAGGGGGTCACACCAAGTTATACGATGTTTATATAAATTTTATTTCATTCATGTGATATGTAATTTTTAGGCTCAGATTATCTGTAGCAGCAGTAGTAGCTGTTGTGATTTTCTTATCTGTTGTGGCTGTTTGTTTTTGTTTTTTGATGGTCAGTGACCGTATTAATAAATTATCATTATTACTGACTTAAGAAACTGCTGACCAAAGTCCCTCCTTAATTTCAGAAATTGGGACATCATGTAAACAAGGAGGAGACAGAGGCAGCCTTCACCAAGGAACCTTTGCGGTCTGTTCATCCGGGGTCCCCAGTCCATAAAACATCGCAGTGCTTTAAGAAAGAGCCGCCTCTGCTGCTTGCAAATGACTGCATCCGAACGATAGAGGGCTCCAATGCAGCAGACAACCGGTACAGCGAGTATATGGAAGAGCTCTCCAAAGCAGAGCCTGGCGTCGTCAGCCTGGAGTATGGAGTAGCGAGGATGACTTGTTAGGCATCCCATGGTGCGTGGCTCTCTCTTCCTGTCTGAAGAGAGTCGTGCTCAAGATGAAGGGCATTGTAATAAGAGTGATCTCTTGGGTGCATGACCAAAAACTGGCTTGTGTAATCGGAGAGACGGTCAACGTAGACTTAGAGTAGCACACTAGTTGTTAAAGAAAATGTTTGCTTTTCCCCCCTCTTGAGGAGTAATTGAATATAGCGACCTTGAAAGAAATGTGGAGAACTTGAGTTATCTTTTTTGTGGCTTAAAGAACTGAGGAATGAAGTGGGGTATGTCTTTGCAGTATAACAGACCTATAGTTTGGACTAGATAATTCAGAATGTTACTACTTAGCGTGTTCATTGCCAAAATCGTTAATGATCTTTGTAATTCTACTTCTAAGAAACAACAAACTACTTACTGGGACATCTGAAAGTGTATATATAAACAGTGTAAATTGTGTGTTTGTGCGCTCAGTCTGTTGCTTGTTATTAATTTTTGATGTTCTCAAATGCCATGAAAAGTACTGTATACCAAACTAGAAAGAACTGGCCTTATGGTTTTCAGATTATTGCTCTGTTTTTGTTTTGTGCATGTGTGTTATGTTGAGGGCATCTGACTCTGAGATACCACAGTGTGTTGTCCTTGTATAATGGCATCAGGTTTTGGGATCCCTGAGAGAGTCACTCAGCAAATTCCAGTCATAGGGGTGTTCATGGGCAGCGGAAACTGTCAAATTCCAGTATTCTCTCTTTAAACTGCTTTTTACAAAATCTGTAAAATTGGGTTACCAAGATATGGTTAATTGTCTGAAATTGTATCCTTGAATCTGTTAATCTTCTGCACAGTTCCAAGCTGGCAAGCGGAAAGATACTTTTATGATGAGACTTGTAATTTTGTGTGTGAATGATTAAAATTTTTCGGACTAGGGTATTCGTTTCAGTGAAAATACTGAACAAAAGTTAAGTTTTCAGACTGTGCAACTGTACACAAGCCATTTAGGGCGTCAGATGAAAGAGACCAAGTCCTATGAGGAAAGGTTGAAAGAGCTGGGTATGTTTAGCCAGTAGAGGAGAAGACTGAGAGGGGATATGATAACTATCTTCAAGCACTTGAAGGGCTGTCATATAGAGGAGGATGCCAAGTTGTTTTCTGTTGTCCCAGAAGGTCAGACCAGAACCAACGGGTTGAAATTAAATCAGAAGAGTTTCCATCTAGGCATGAGGAAGAATTTTCTAACAGAGCAGTTCCTCAGTGGAACAGGCTTCCTTGGGAGCTGGTAAACTCTCCTTCCCTGGAGGTTTTTAAGCAGAGGCTAGATGGCCATCTGTCAGCAATGCTGATTCTATGAACTTAGGCAGTTCATGAGAGGGAGGGCATCTTGGCCAACTTCTGGGCATGGTCACTGGGGGTGTCGGGGGGAGGTAGTTGTGAATTTCCTGCATTGTGCAGGGGTTGGACTAGATGACCCTGGTGGTCCCTTCCTACTCTATGATTTTATGAAGCAGTGTACTGTGCAGAGAGCCTATTACCATTTTTGAACAAATTGGCTGTGTGCAGGACTTTGTTTCACAGATGGTTTTTTTAAAAGAAGCTGCTTCGTTGATCTGTAGAAAAAACTACATCTGTGAACTATTCTCAAATCCTATTTAGTGACCAAGGCAGGATTTTTTGCTTGGGAATCAAAGTGTGGGGGAAGGGGGACTGGGGGCGGGAGGGGGGGCAGGCCAGCAGACTACAGACTCTGTAGAGCCACTAGCTTTAAATCCTTGTTAATGTTCACATCCTTGGGATACAGTAATACCACCTGGGACTGAACTAATCTGTAGTTAACAAGAAGGCATGGTTAGGAGGATTATGCTGTGTGTCTCCTGTAGGTAAATCAATTGTATCCCTCAATGTCTTTCCTTTGTACTTCACTGGGGAAGAAATTGACTTTGTTTTCAGCCTACGCCCCTACCTCTGTTTGGTTTTCCTCATTTGTTTTTATAGTCCAAATGAAGAAAGGAAATGAGTTTTGAGAGCCGAGATTACAAACATGCATGCCTGGGGGTATTGAGCTCCCGAGGCGGTGCGGTATGCTAATTTGTACCTGAGGGATCAAATTGCTTATTTGGCTGAAAGCAAAAATTAGTTTAGACTCATTCTAACCCCGGAAGGCTGTTTGCTCAAAACTGCCAATGCGCCGGACAGAACTCGGCACAGTTGGCTGTGCCTCCAGCAGATGAGACCTCTGTTGTCGTAATGAGGGCGATTCAGGTCATAATCAAATGGAACTGGCAAAGTTGTATCATTCAGGGTGGGGGGAGGCCACAGTGGTAGCTGCGTCTAGGCAGAGCATTTTAAAGAGCCACCTATTCTGCTTGGTTATACGTTTAACAAGGGAGCGAGAGAAAACACTTGTGTTTTTCGCCACTGTTCTTGGTAATGCTTGGTACTCGTCAGCTGAAGTCTGGCGTAAAAGGAAAAGGGGTCTAGCATCCTGTTTACCAGAAGAAGAGTTGGTTTTTATATGCCAACTTTCTCTACCACCAGACACCCTGTGAGGTAGGTGGAGCTGAGAGAGCTGTGACTAGCCCAAGGTCATCCAGAAAGCTTCATGTGGAGGAATGGGGAAACAAATCCAGTTCACCAGATTAGCCTCCGCCGCTCATGTGGAGAAGTGGGGAATCAAACCTGGCTCTCCAGATCAGAGTCCACCACCCCAAACCACCGCTCTTAACCACTACACCACCCTGACTCTCCTGTGCAGCTCATCTTTTTCTGTCATCTTGGGCATGATATGGATTTTGCATTTACACCTGTTTTCGAAAGTATGATACAGAAATATGTGCCTTTGGTTCCTTCTGCCTCTACTTATCCACAGCTGAAAACTAATCTCCTTCGTTACCTGAAAATTGAAAGTACAAGGCCAAATTTTGTGTTGTATGACATTTGACTCTCCTTACATCCTAGTGAAAGTAAGCTAGCGTGGATTAATGCACTTAATGTGGAGTGACGGAATTGGCTTTTTAAGAGTACCCCTTGGAAAATGCAACTGCAAGCACTGTGGTATGCATGTTTTACAGTTTCCCCCTACACTTGCTATCTATGTTTCCTCTTGCATATAGCTGGATCCAATCCATTATATTTTTCTGGCCGTGTCATGATGCTTGCCTGGGCCACCTGCACGGTAGGGGCCCTCAACAAGCTGGGAGTGGGGGGGGGCTCCCTTCCATGGGTGAGTATTCCCCCCTTCACACACACATGGAACGCCACACGCATGTTGTCAGGAAACTTTCCACCTTTTTTGGGCCAGCTGGCCTTGCTACAAACTTGCACAGGCAGTTCAGTTCACTCCTGCACGCTCCACCGCTCCCGCTCGTTCTTGTTCCCTTGTGTTGCCGGCCCCCCGCCCCCCGTACAAATAGAGCCCCTATTTTTTTCCTGGTAATGCATCTGAGCAGTTCAGGGTTTGGACTAGAAAACTCACCAGTATTAGCAAAAAAGCTTTATTGAGTATAAAATTAAGCAAAAAAGGTTTAAAAACAGGTTACAGGTCAGTGGCTGAATTACAACATGAAAAACAGAAATCTGTCTAGCTAAATACGTAAATATGTTACATGGTATAGCTGGTAAATAAGGTGTGAGGTCCGTTGAGCAAAGCAAAAGCATAACGGGAAGCAATGGTGGGTGGAGGAAGGGTGAGCTAACTTCTAGGCACCCAAACTTTAAGGAAAAGCTAGCCAAGAACAGGTGACACTTAGCATCCAATCACAGGGGTGTCTGGCTGGAACTTTCTGGGTGCTTGGGGCCAGTTGAGGCTGGATCTGTGTTCCCAGGGAAAGATGAGCAGGTCCCCCCATCTCCTTACTCAGTTTTTCGCGAGCTAATTAGCTTGGCTCTGAGAAGAGACCTTGAGAAACCTGACAGCACACACCAAACGTAACCCCAACAACAGCACAATAGGCTATCAATAAACAATAGAATCCCAAACATTCACACACACAATTATTTCATTGTAAATGCATGACAGAAGCTCAAAGTAAGACAAAATTGTCCAAATTCTGCTTGGAGCAGGTAAGCAGAATTTGGACAATTTTGTCTTACTTTGAGCTTTTCTGCATTAGCTCCTGAATGTTAGTTTATGATATGCTTTCTATCGTGCATTTACAATGAAATCATGTGTCTGAATGTTTGGGATTCTATTGTTAATTGATAGCCTATTGTGCTGCTGTTGGGGTTACATTTGGAATTTCAGCACTTGGTTGGTTGGTTGTAGATAGCATGCATACACATAAACGCATGAGCACATGAGCACATAAAGCTGCCTTATACTGAATCAGACCCTTGGTCCATCAAAGTCAGTATTGTCTACTCAGACTGGCAGCGGCTCTCCATGGTCTCAGGCAGAGGTCTTTCACTCACCTACTTGCCTAATCCCTTTAACTGGAGCTGCCGGGGATTGAACCTGGGACCTTCTGTGTGCAAAGCAGAGGCTCTACCACTGAGCCACAGCCCCACCCCACCTGCGGCTTGTGATATACTAGCCTCATGGTAGAAAATTACAGGCTGACCAGCCGGAGAGAGCCGAATGGATGTTAAAGAGACAAGATGGCTTTTTGTCCCGACACCCCCCCCCTGTTCTGTTCTACTTCTGTTCTACCACAACCCTAAGGGCCCATCTCAGGAGCAGGACCGGTCCCTAGAGACACCCCTTCATTGCCAAGAGCAGCTGAGACCGCTAGCCAGCCCCACTCCACCATGCTTGTTCTGGCCACATATCCCCCATGGGCTGACCACTAGGTTCTTCCTGGGCTGTAGCCTCACCCTGTGTGGGAGGGCAGCCCCTCTGCCACCCTCCAAAAAAACTTTCCGCAAGTTTTCCTTGGGGCTCTGTTTCGAAGTAAGGCACAGCTGGCTGCAGAGGAGCAGACGAGTTTACACAACACACCTCTACTCCCCCCACCCCTGGCTGGGTTGATTTTGCACCCATCTTTTGAATGTTTGCAAATGGAGAATGGATGAATATCAGTGTGACGTGCATAGGTCACTTTAAAAAATAACTTTGAAATCACCATCTTGTCCTACTGAGACTCCAGGAGAGGAGCGAAAGATGGTGGTGTAATTGACCAGAAGTAGGTAAGGCACATTGTGAAGCCAGGAGTCCCTTCTGGGTGAAGGACCTGCTGTATTAAAGTGCTGCGTCTGTCTTCAGCCAAGACCCAGTTCCTGTTTAGTTCCTGGGCTGCCGTGCCAATGACAGAATTTGGCTCTTTCTCACCACTTGAGATCCACAGGGTGATAGCAAAAAAAATCATCGAAAAGCCAGCGTGATGTAGTGGTTAAGAACGGTGGTTTGGAGCGGTGGACTCTGAAATGGAGAACCGGGTTTGATTCCCTACTCCTCCACATGAGCGGAGGGCACTAATCTGGTGAACTGGATTTGTTTCCCCACTCCTCCACACGAAGCCAGCTGCATGACCTTGGGAAAGTCACAGCCCTCTTAGAGCTATCTCAGCCCCAACTACCTCACAGGGTGTATGTTGTGGGGAGGGGAAGGGAAGGGGATTGTAAGCTGGTTTGATTCTTCCTTAAGTGATAGAGAAAGTCGTCATATAAAAACCAACTCCTCTTCATCAGCCTTAGTATTCCTTTTTCTAAAAGAGGTAATGTTTGGCCCACAAACAATGGGCGCTTCGGTCTGTGTGGTAGCCCTGCTTTCCATCTGCGGATGCCTCGGTTCTGTGCATCTGGAAAAGGCAGCTCCATCAAACTTGGGCTCACTTGCTCAGCTAGACTTGAGGCTTTTCCTTCCCAGCTGCCCCCTCCCTTGGCCGACAGTGAATAATTTATGCAGGGAAGCAGCTGTTGCTCTTTCTTCCCACTATGTCGCTTGTGTGCCAAGATCACTTAAAGTGCCTGGGATCTGATGCAAACAAAGTTAAGTGCCTAGATCTGCCTTTGTGGTCCTCCCAAGAGCCTGGATCCTGGCGGGGGTCTTCTTAAAAAACAGACAGAACCAAGGGGTTAGGGAGGAGAAAACGCTATATGGTACAATGAAAAAGACTCAGGTGACTGTGTTGGATCGGGAGGTAGGCATGCCATATGTTTCTAGGTTGCACAGCCTAGGTCCCTATTCAGATTGGTGCCTTTCCTTTATATGTTTAAGTAGGACGATGTTTGAGTTTCACAGAGCTGTTATACACAGTCTTATGCCGGTGTTGAGACATGACTATCCTTTGAAGGTAAAGGGAGGTAGTCCCAGTTTGATCTGCAAATTAATGAAACTGTCTCTCACATAGAACCTCTGATTTTTTAAAAAAATGCTTTGTTCCTGAGAGCTTGTCCCATTTTTGAGCATCCCCTCCGGCTGCATATAGGTACCATTCTGTTAGGAGCCCCGTATGCACGAGAGTTAATTGTGTGCAGGGATCTCTTGTTTAATTAGAGCTCTAAATTGCTGGGCTGTTTGGTTTTGTAGGACAGCTGCCAAATGGGTATACTAGTAAACGCAGGAAAGGCTTTGCTGAGCTGGCGTATTTTCTATACATATCCAATTACTTGCGGCCTGAATGTAGGAACACGGCAGCCAAAACACGTAGAGTTGTCAAGAGGAGCAGAAGCACCCCTACCAGTTGCCTGGTCTCTTGCCCACCTTTGCATGCTCAAATAAAAACAATCCCCTTGCTGTGTGTGCTTCAGAGGACAGGCTGAAATTAGAAGTGATACATCATGCAAATACAGTAGGGACCCTGTTCTTGGCTAGCGCAGGAGAATTTCCTTATAGGAAATGGTATTATGCCTTCTCTTCTGCAACCGTCATTTTCTTTCCAAAGACCTTTTTATCACACTCCTGCAGTAATGCCGCACATCTGGCAAGAGCTGAGAGAAGGCAGTGCTCTGATACTGCTGCGCTGTAAAAAGAGGCAGACCCCAGTCCATTATGCCTTTAACAATGGCCCCCGCAGCTGCCTTATCAAGAGAGGGAACAGAGCCAGGATGGCAAAGGCTTAGCAGACGCCGTCCTTGCAAAATCGCACCGTGGAATTTCTACGGATTATTCATGTTGCATATTTCTCCCCCGCACTTAGCAAGTATTTATAACATTGCACGGTAGTGGCTGTAGATCAAGGGCTGCCGCCTTTCCAAGCACTACTGATTGAACGGCTGGAGGTAAAGTCCTTGGTGGGAAGGGACGATGCGTTAAATCCCCTGGCCTGCTTGAAGTGAACAGTAGTCAAGGTTGGCTGAATCCCAAGGCACAGTCGAGGCTGCCCCACAGATGAAAATGTTTGGCACAATTTAAGGGCTGCAACATTTGGATTATTTATGTCCATGCTACACTGCCCCTGGATCCCAATCTTTCAGTCTCCTCTCCAGCCGCTGAGGCAGGAGCTGGAAGCACCTCCCTCCTGCAGGCACCTTTCCTAGAGCAAGATATTGTCTCCATCAGAGTAACTAACTGCCATAGAAGACCTGTGCACGCTGCACTGCTTACTCAAGCGCCATCTTTGAATCATAGAAATAATCATAGAAACATAGAGTTGGAAGGGACCTCCAGGGTCATCTAGTCCAACCCCCTGCACAACACAGGAAATGTACAACTACCTCTTCCCCACACCCCCAGTGACCTCCTACTACATGCCCAGAAGATAGCAAAAAACTAACAACCCCCCCCCAAAAAAAACCCAACCCTCCAGGATCCCTGGCCAGTCTGGCCTGGAGGAAAATTGTGTCCCAATCCCAAAGTGGTGATCAGCATTTCCCTGGGCATGTAAGAAAGGGCCACAAGAGCCAAGCACTGACGCAACCCTTCCTGCCTCCCTCTCATGATCTGCCTAAGTTCACAGAATCATCACTGCTATCAGATGGCCATCTAACCTCTGCTTTAAAACCTCCAGAGAAGGAGAACCCACCATCTCCCGGGGAAGACTGATGAGTTGCTTCCTCCTCCTCTGTTGGAGGTCAAAGAGGAGGCAGGAAGAGGAAAGTATGAAAGTGTGTGGGGAAGCAGATAAAGGGGAAGGTGAGGTAAACCCCCTCCCCCAGCAAGTGGTGGGTTCCCCACCATGCAGCTGCGTCAGGTGTGGTCAGCACCATGCAACTGAGCTTGCGTTTTCCGGAGAGAGGCTGCCAGGAAGAGAGAAGGAGGGAAAGCTAAAAAACAGGGTGGGGCAGATAAAGGTAAGTTAGCTCATAGATTGGAAGGAGAAAGGGAAGAGGCTATGGGGGCTTCTGGGGAAGGGAGAGAGGAAATGGGGAGGGGATAATGAGATTCCCCCTGTAAGTTCTTGCTGGTCCTCCATTGGTACTATTATATTCTACAGCATGAATTACACGTGGGGTTGGCAATTCTAAATGGGTATTTCAGATGTAAAATCTAAACAACAAGAAGAGTTGGTTTTTATATGCTGACTTTCTCTACCACTTAAGGGAGACTCAAACTGTCTTACAGTCACCTTCCCTTCCCCTCCCCACAACAGACACCCTGTGAGGTAGGTGGGGCTGAGAGAGCTGTGACTAGCCCAGGGTCACCCAGCTGGCTTTGTGTGTAGGAGTGGGGAAACAAATCCAGTTCACCAGATTAGCCTCCGCCGCTCATATGGGGGAGTGGGGAATCAAACCCGGTTCTCCAGATCAGAGTCCACCACTCAAACCACTGCTCTTAACCACTACACCACGCTGGCTCTAGGTTTTACCGCTCCAAACCACTGCTCTTAACCACTACACCACGCTGGCGCTAGGTTTTACATTTTGCCTATCTAACAAATGTGGGGCGTGTCAAACCTGTTCTGAGTGAACTGATAGTCTTTGGATTGGATCTTATTTTGAACCATCCTCTCTTTGTAACACCCCACTCCCTTTCTATTGTGTAAATAAATCAGCCTGATGGATTTATATTCCAGTGCATCTAAGGAAGTGAGCTCCGACTCACCAAAACCTATCCTAGAATACATTTTGGTAGTCTTTAAGGGCCCCGTTTTATTCTGCATAAGGTAGGATTTGTCTCTTTGTGCAAGAAGTACCACCAAAAGCAGAAAGAATCTGTAGATATTGGCCGTATGGTTTAATACAGGGTTGACCTAGAATAAGTGGCTCTGAAAACACCTTTATCTGTTCAGCCCTGGTGGAGAAGGAGGGGGAGAGGAAATTAGGACTTCCTAGGTGCGGGATACCTGCTGTCCGAGTTATTTTTAGCACAATTGATGTGTCTCTGTTGGGTGTATCTGACAGAATCAGATTTTTTTTCTCGTCAGAGATGTGCAGACTTTATGTAAAGGAGAAGGCTGGGGTGGGGGGATTGTAAACTGCAACAGGCCGTGTGGAAGAATGCTAGAATGCAATTGGAGCAAGAGGGGCAGCTACTTCAAAGGCCCAGTTCCAAATGGGTTGATTCATAATGAATGAACCTCACAAGCCTGTCAGAGAATAGTTTGATCAGTCTTGATAAGTGGTTTAAGAATGTTTGTGCAGTTATTCAAATTACCTTTTAGGCGTTGTAATCCGTCTGTTTCTGCATAATTCTACCTGCCCCTGCCCTACCCAACACATGTAAAAAAGATAAAGGTCCCCTGTGCAAGCACCGGGTCATTCCTGACCCATGGGGTGACGTCACATCCTGACATTTACTAGGCAGACTTTGTTTTACGGGGTGGTTTGCCAGTGCCTTCCCCAGTCATCTTCCCTTTACCCCCAGCAAGCTGAGTACTCATTTTACCGACCTCAGAAGGATGGGAAGCTGAGTCAACTTTGAGACGGCTACCTGAAACCAACTTTCGTTGGGATCAAACTCAGGTCGTGAGCAGAGCTTGGACTGCAGTACTGCAGCTTACCACTCTGCACCATGGGGCTCTTGACATGTGCTGGCCCCTAAAACCGGCTTTAACATCCTCCTGCTCTGGCCTCCAAAAAAGCAGCTTTCAAAAGCTCTGAGCACTGTTTTCTAACTCAAGCCATTGCCCTCCTTGAGGTTGACTGTATTTATTTAGGAGAAGATAGAGGAGAGTTGGTTTTTATATGCTAACTTTCTCTACCACTTAAGGAAGAATCAAACCGGCTTACAATCTCCTTCCCTTCCTCTCCCCACAACAGACGCCTTGTGAGGTAGGTGGGGCTGAGACAGTTCAGAGAGAATTGTGACTATCCCAAGGTCAACCAGCAGGCTTCATGTGGAGGAGTGGGGAAACCAACCCGGTTCACCAGGTTAAAGTCCACCGCTCTTAACCACTACACCACGCTGGCTCCCTTCCTCTAAAGTGCATATCAGTATATACGGTTCTCCCCTTCTCCCCTTTTTTCTTGCAACAACCCAGCATTTGCAATTTTGACCCTTGTTTCTTTTAAACCCCTGTCTTTTTGACGTTTGGATTTCATTATTGTACCTTTAACTCTTGTCCAGTGTGTGATTTATCCTTTTTGCAATGTTACAGGGATCATTGACCAAATATGTGAGGTGTATCTTTCCTGCCACCAAACAAGGATACTGAAGTACTTTATTTGGAAGGAGTTTCAGAGGGTAGTAGGTTTGCCAGGTCCCTCTTCACCATCGGCGGAAGGTTTTTGGGGCAGAGCCTGAGGAGGGCAAGGTTTGGGGAAGGGAGGGACTTCAATGCCATAGAGTCCAATTGCCAAAGCGGCCATTTTCTCCAGGGGAACTGATCTCTATCGGCTGGAGATCAGTTGTAATAGCGGGAGATCTCCTGCTATTACCTGGAGGTTGGCAACCCTAGAGGGTAGCTGTGTTGATCTGCAGTAGAACAGCTAGACTTGAATCTAGCTATTAGGAAGGAGGTGTTGCTGGCAACACCATTTACATTCTGAAGAAGGCACACTTTGTGTAACAACAACACCCGCAGTATTTAACTGTAAGCTCCAACGACAAGAACGTATGTGTCTTCAGTGTAACATGTGAACAGGGGCTACTACAAATAGTTGTATATATGTTAGATTCACAGAATGCTATGGCTTTACTAAATATTTGCAACTGTTAGTTTCTGGGTTAAAATTAGTTGTTTTGGTGGGTTAAGTTAGAATCTGTTAGATATTAAATAAACAGTACTTCATTGATTGTATAGCTGTTCCTGTTTCTCAATTCAGTTTGACTTCATTGTTTTCCTTGGCTAGCAGTGCTTTCTCTTTTATTAAACGTCACAGCCATTGTAAGCCGAGTTTCACCTTTCCAATGATGGCCCTGCCAGGCACTGTGGATGATCTCACATAGTAGATGTGATGTTCTCACTGGGCGTAAGTGCAATATCAGTTGCTGCAACCAATCAGATTTGACTACATGATGACATCACAATGAAGTCAATTTATAGTAAGGCACTCCAGTTCAGATCAGTTTAGGACTCTTTTTGAGCAATAATATAGAACGCCTACTCTCTTACTGGCAATATATATGGGCTAATTTGAGAACTATTGGGCATTGACTGCTTATCTTGATTTTTGAACAAGAGCCAATTTCTTTCAATTAACCTTGAGTTTTGAGAAATTCAAGAAATGCTACTGTTCTATAACCTTAAGGTGACACTATTTTATCACGGTTTAGAGGGCAACGTTGCAGTCCAACATTTTCCTTTCCCTATGAAATCTGCCACGATGATAAAACTGAAATATTTCCTAGTTTATGAAATGTGCCACATATATTGATTGGTTCTTCCCCACTGGCTTATTAACTGGTGCATAAAGTGAATGAACTCTTTTGGCGAGTATTGGACTAGTCTTGCTCTTTAGGCCAGGTTGCATCAGTGGATTTGTCAATGTCCGCAGAATTTACTCCACTTGTAACTAGAGCACAGAGTTAATTGGTTTTATGGACTCGCTCTATTGACGTAGTCTGGGAAAAGAGGAGAAATAGTGGCTTAATTAAGAAGAGGCAGCACCAATTCCCCTTGCTGTACAGTTTGCTACAGTCTCGTTTATGTTTGCGAGTGGCTTGAAGAAAGTCCTCGAGCAACGGGCTGGATCCAGCAAGGTGTGAGCAGCAAGAAAAATGCACTTAGCATAGTCCCGCTTGCGGAAGCTGTAGCACAATGGCTACAGCGACACCTAGCACTTTAATTGTTAACAAAATAACAATGTGCATAGGGAACAAAGGAATGTACAACAGATGGCTCACATGATTTGATTTTGAAATGATATCAGAAGAAATATCTTGTGCTGTGTCTTGAGCATGCAGGAAAGATAGTGGGGATACAATTGCTTCCACTTAGCACAAACACAAGCAGATAGTAAGGAGTTGTTTTAGCACTGATAGTTGCATGCGGACTGTTGTGCATGGGGAAATCTTCTGTGGGATCCTCTCTTTATCCAAGCTGAGACAGCCTGCTTTTTTTGTCTTGGACTCAATCCAAACTTATTTCTATTTACACTTATCCCGCTGTGTGAGTTCTGTTTGCTGCCGTTTTTTAAATAAATAAAAAGGTTGCTCAGATGTTGAAAAACACCCTAGAGTATTGCTGAAAAAACTTGCCAAACAGTAAACACCCAAGTGCTGTAATACTAGTAGTTAGGAAATAAACAGCACACAAACTCAATATTATTCACAATACTCCTACTTTTATAGGTTCAATTTTTCAAAATTTCACACAGTATACATACTTTCTATGTTCTACTATCAAATAAATATACACACATACAAAAATTTCTCTCAACTGTGGCAATATCCGCGTTTTCAGGGACCTGTTTTATCTCAAATTAAAAAAAAAAACATGGGCAAAATGCAGGGAAACGCAGGGGGAGAGCGAGGCGACTTCTGAGGGTCGGAAACAGCATGCATAATCACAACAAAGACCCAAGGGAAACAGCCATGCATAAAAGGCCTAAGTTAATTCTAGCTGTGGTGGTGAAAAGTGTTGCCAAGTCGCAGCTGATTTATGGCCACTGTGTAGGGTTTTCAAGGCAAGAGATGAACAGAGGTGGTTTGCCATTGCCTGCCTCTGTGTAATGACCCTGGACTTCCTTGGTTGTCCCCCACCCAAGTACTAACCAGGGCCAAACTGGGTTCCAGAAACCCAGAACAAAGGGAGCTAGGAGCAAGCAGCTGGGAAAGGTGAGATCAATATCTCCCACACACACACACTCACACACACATTAAGGTGGACCAAACAACGTCTCTTCCAGCATTATACTGGGAAAATTCCAATAACTGGAATTTCTCTGCTCATGGCGGCCACTACCTGGTTCTGATCCAGATAGGATGGAAGGAGCCCAAACTGGATAAAGTTTTACCCATAAATTCCGTCTCCTTGGTGATTTAGTGCAGGTGCTGAGCTGGCAGCAGCAAGAGAAAGGGAATGAGCTGAGTACCAGTGGAAATGCAGCTCATGACAGGCCCTTCCTTTGAATGTAAGATATAAACCAAAATACAAAGATTTCTTTTTACCTTCGGCGTTCAGATAGACTTGGAAGCACGCACTACGGGTGTCACAGGGATGTTGCTGAAAATGACCTTCCCAAAGCACAATATACAGGCTTCAGAGAGTCCTAGATTAATAGAAATGCCAGATGGATATTAAAATGACTTGGCAGGTTTCCCCATGGCTCTCTCTACATAATTATTTCCCAGATGCATCATGCTCAGAGAGGAAGGAATAAAGAATGAGAGTCATTTAAAGTTAGGGAGAAATTGTGATAAGGATGGAGGGGGGAATAAGTTTATAAGAAAGTCCCGCTGGATAAGACCGTGGTCCATCTAGTCCAGCTTACCGTTTCACACAGTAGCCCTACTAGAATCATAGAGTTGGAAGGGATCACCAGGGTCATCTAGTCCAACCCCCTGCACAATGCAGGAAATTTACAACTACCTCACCCCCACTCCCTCAGTGACCCCCCACTACATGCCCAGAAGATGACCAAGATGTGTTCCCTCTCATCATCTGCTTAAGGTTATAGAATCAGCATTGTTGACAGATGGCCATCTAAACTCTTCTTAAAAACCTCTAGGGAAGGAGAGCTTACCACCTCCCGAGGAAGCCTGTTCCACTGAGGAACCGCTCTAACTGTTCAGAGAGAACTGAACTGCAGGTGTGGGCAGTAAATGCACAATTATTGCTCAGTGGTACTCATCTGAAGAACTTTAGTATCTTGTACTTTCTCAGAATCATTCTGGCCAAACGTCTCTGTGACTCATGACCATCAAATGAAGCCATTTGTATTTTCATCACACTGTTGATAATAAAACAAACAGTGTCTGAGTCTGGACATTTATTTCTGGAGAAAGACGCTTGGAAAGAAGAAATGCTGGTCTTGTATTCACTAATAGGGCAGGTAAATCAGACGGATAGAGGCACTTGAATATATTCGAATAGGTAACGAGTACCTGATATATATACTATATATACTATTCTCTCACAACCACATTAGAGACACTTGTTCTGCTAAAGAAACTGAGGTTTTCTCAGCACATAAATACCTCCCCTTTCTCCAAATATGAAATGTGTATGTATTAATCAACATCTCTAGTGTGGGAAGCAATACAATATATATGGGTTTCCCTTTACTTACATTCATTTACCGGTACTTCATCCTAATTTGTTAGAGTCATGCTTTAAAATAACTGAGCAGCAGCAGAATATGTGGTAGACAACGTCATATTTCTTCTCTACTTAGTATGAAAGCTGGTTTGTCTAATGAAAGAGATGATGTGCATCTGGCCCACGTTTCAATTTCCACAGAGCACCTGCAGCAGTTCATACATATCTTTTCATATGAAGACATTAAGCTACCTGATGCAGAGTTAGACCATCAGTCCCCTATCCATACTGTCTATGCCAACTGGCAACGATCCTTCAGGGTCTCTGGTGAAAGCCTTTAAAGGTAAAGGTAAGTGCCGGGTCTTTAATGACCCATGGGGTGAAGTCACATCATGACGTTTACTAGGAAGACTATGTTTACGGGGTGGTTTTCCCATAAATCTAGGCAGGATCCAAGCCATTTGGAAGTTAAATACTATACTAAAGGACTACCCCACCCCAAACCCAGAATGCTATGTAATAGGCAAGATACTGCTCAGTAAGAGTTTAAAGAAAACAAGTACCAAAAAATCCAAGAGACAGCCCTACAAATCCCTGGAGTAAAAGTCCCTTGATATGTCAGAAATGTATGGTAACCTTAGATCAGCGGTTCCCAACCTTTTTTTTGACCAGGGACCACTAGGACTTTTTTGTTCGGTGCAGGGACCCCAAAATAAAAATTCCAAGAATTTGAAAATGAACTTTAATCATAACTGTTAGTTAAACATGAAACTTAGAATCATATTTGAATATATGTTTTTATAATAGAGAACTTTTAATTGAAAATATTAATTCATTATGGGTTTATAACTTTGTTTCGCGGAACTTAATTTAGTTCTCACGGACCCCTGGGGGTCCACAGACCCCAGGTTGGTAACCAGTGATTTAGGGCAGTGGTTCCCAACCTTTTTTTGACCAGGGACCACTAGGACTTTTTTGTTCGGTGCAGGGACCCCAAAATAAAAATTCCGAGAATTTGAAAATGAACTTTAATCATAACTGTTCGTTAAACATGAAACTTAGAATCATATTTGAATATATGTTTTTATAATAGAGAACTTTTAGTTGAAAATATTAATTCATTATGGGTTTATAACTTTGCTTCGCGGAACTTAATTTAGTTCTCATGGACCCCTGGGGGTCCGCGGACCCCTGGTTGGGAACCAGTGCCTTAGATAAATTAAACTTCTGACATTGAAACCAAAACAAACATGCTAGCTTAGGCTATATCTCTAGTTTAAAAGATTAAGATATTCCCCTGTGCAAGCACTGGGTCATTCCTGACCCATGGGGTGACGTCACATCACGACGTTTACTAGGCAGACTATGTTTACGGGGTGGTTTGCCAGTGCATTCCCCATCATCTGCACTTTACCCCCAGCAAGCTGGGTACTCATTTGGACGACCTCGGAAGGATGGTAGGCTGAGTCAACCTTGAGCCGGCTACCTGAAACTGACTCCCGTCGAGATCGAACTCAGGTCGTGAGCAGAGCTTTTGACGGCAGTGCTGCAGCTTACCACTCTGCGCCATGGGGTTCCTCTACCAGCCCAGATTCTCAAGCTGGATGTAATGCCTATCAAGTAGAGGGCATGTACTAGTAATTAGACAGACCCAGCATAGTTCATACCAGCTTTGAAGAAAATCCTGTCTTTCTCCCTTTCTTTGAGTTGTAAGCAGTCAGTAGTGTTGGATACCACTGCAGTTTTAAAAATTCATCATGATACAGATTTTTGATTAGTAATTGTGCACCGTGGCCACTTGAGGTCAAGAATTGACTGAGGCTCACTTTTAAATAACATTCTTGTTTGGAGAGGAGGCAGCGGAATGAATGCAGATTCTTCTGAAATCGTAATTGGATTAATCCACCACACACCCACTCTGATTAACTGTGTCATCACATATACCTAGCCCTGTTCACAAGTTACAGTGAACACATGTACAATCCATGTACAGTGTACACTTGATTGCTCTTTGTATGTGCATTGAGTAATTCCACAGTCAGCCCACGTACAGCTGAACATGTGACACATGTGCCACACATTATCCAGTCCCTGCTTTCATTCGTAAAGTGAACTCACGGCGGCTCTTTCCTACAAACAGATATATGCACATACTGGCAGGATGTATGTGTGTTCACTTTAACGTGAGAACAGGGCCACTGAGACAGACCATTGGTCAATCAAGGTCAATATTGTCTACTGTTGATAGGCTGGCTGGAGGTTTAACTAGTGATGCCAGGGACAAAACCTGGGACCTGCAAGCAAAGCAGTTGCTCTGCTGCTGAGCCACAGCTCCTCCCTTTAACATATCACAAAGCTTTGGAGGAAAAGACTGATAGAGTAAAACCCAGTCAAGTAGGGTTGCCAACCTCCAGATACTAGCTGGAGATCTCCCGCTATTACAACTGATCTACAGCTGATAGCGATAACGTCACCTGGAGAAAATGGCTGCTTTGGCAATTGTAGTCTATGGCATCGAAGTCCCTCCCCTCCCCAAACCCCGCCCTCCTCAGGCTCCACCCCAGAAACCTCCCACCGGTGGTGAACAGGAACCTGGGAACCCTACAGCTAAGAGGGGAATAGATGCACCAATGGGACTGTTGTCCAATACCCCTCTACATTAAAAAGAAGAGTCTGGGCTGCCGGGCTGTTCCCAAGAAATATTGTAAAATTAATTGATCAGTTTGAGATGGAAATCAATGTATTCCTATGAAGAGAGAAATACCTGGAGATTTGGGGATGAAGCCTGGGGAGGGTGGGGTTTTGTGAGGAGAGAGACTTCAGCAGGGTATATTGCCATAGAGTCCACCTGCCAAAGTAGCCATTTTCTCCAGAAACTGATCTCTGTCATCTAGAAATCAGTTGTACTTTTGGGAGATCTCCAGGCCCCAACTGGAGTGTTGGCAACCCTACAGGCTGTGCCCTAAATAAATTCTTTCAAGCTTTGTTCACGCATCAGCTTTACCTATGCCACTGGCTGATTTATAGTGCAGTCCTAAGCAGAGTTACTTTTCTGCATCCAAGTCAGTGGGCCTAGAAGAGTATAACTGCTTAGGACGGCATAGCGCTGTTAAAGGCTGAAACATTATACAAGAAATGGGAGAAAAACATACTTCCAAGAAGATATACTGGTTTTCCCTAGATAAATATTTTTGAACAGTGTAGTTCCACGTTATCATTAGGGTTGCTAGCTTCAGGTTGGGAAATGCCTGGAGATTTTAGGGGTGGAGCCTGAGGAGGGCAGGGTTTGGGGAGGGACTTCAATGCCATAGAGTCTAATTGCCAAATCAGCCATTTTCTCCGGGTGAGCCATTTTCTATCAGCTGGAGATCAGTTATAATAGCAGGGGATCGTCAACTAGTACCTGAAGGTTGGCAACCCTACTTATCATTTGGAAGACAGTGGGATGTACTGATGTACTAAATTCGGGGAAGGCACTAGCAAAGTTTGTGCTCAAGATTAAAGCAACTCAATATTTCAGGTGCCAGAGGCCCTTTATTAATTCTTTTTGCTTAGGCTGTTAGGCCTCATTGGTCTTGAATGGGCAACTTTGGGCCAGGGCCGTTTTGCCACACTCTTTGTTCCCTTTCCAGTACTGAGCTGTTATGCAACCATCTCCCTTTCACATACGCACACACTAATTGGCTCCTGCTGATTCTGTACCATTCATACCACACTGTCTGTGAAGCATAACACTATTTTCAAGACCCTTTAACCTTACCCAATCACATGTTGCCCTATTTTAAGTAATACTTCCTCCTTTTTTCTCCCCCCCTCGCGCCCCCACACTTTTTGGTGCTGTTGTGGGGGAGGGGTGGTGGGTACGGTTTCCAACCTCCAGGTACTAGCTGGAGATCTGCTATTACAACTGATCTCCAGCCAATAGAGATCAGTTCACCTGGAGAAAATGGCCGCTTTGGCCATTGGACTCCGTGGCATTGAAGTCCCTCTCCTCCCCAAACCCCGCCTTCCTCAGGCTCCACCCCACATACCTCATGCTGGTGGCGAAGAGGGACCTGGCAACCCTAGTGGTGGGTGAGACTGCTTCATTTTGCCTTAGCAGTGATGTGAACTTTGTGTCAAACTGCTTTGGCGGGCAAGCGTGCCATGTTCAGCTGTCACAGTCACCCATGAGCCAATCTATGGATCTGTCTGTCTGCCCCCACCCCATCCAGCTCAAATAGCTGTCAATCAGCTTTACAGCTGCACAGTAAGCTATGGTGACAGAGTTTCATTTCCTTTGGCCTTGCAAGCTGCCCTTGCAGCTGCGCAGTAGGTGAAATTAATTCTACCTCAGAGTCACAGGTGGGTGAGTAGGGTTGCCAGCTCCAGGTTGGGAAATACCTGGAGATTTTGGGGATGGAGCCTGAGGAGGGCAGGGTTTGGGGAGGGGAGGGACTTCAGTGCCATAGAGTCCAATTGCCAAAGCGGTTATTTTCTCCAGGTGAACTGATCTCTATGGGCTGGAGATTAGGTGTAATAGCAGGAGATCTCCTGCCACTACCTGATTTCCTTGGATTTTCACCCACTTATGCCTACTGGGATCTCTTTTACAAAGAAGATGTGATCCTACCACCACTTCCTGATACTCCTTCTCAGAATTAACAGAAACTCAAGTCTTGTGACTTGGGTTTGAACAGTCATAGACCAATGATTCACCTTTACCTAAAAAGGTGCCACTCACTGCCAAAAATAAAAATCAAAGTTACTTTAGGCCTTGACTGTACCCGGTGGAATTTTTCCCTCCTTGAATGGCAGTTCCCCCCACCACCTTATCACACATTCCCTTCCGTTTCAAAACAGATTTGCCATGTGGGCATGGTAGTACTGCTGCTGGTGGTTTCCTGTTCAAGTCACTCTGAGCCCAGCCTTGGCTGGGAAATTGAGAGTGGGGTATAAATCTAATAAAATAAAAAAATAATAAACCACAAATCCAAGGTCCCCTTTGGGCTCACAGAATTAAAGTGCAATCCTGTGGATTGCTACACCCTTCTAAGACCATTGACTTCCATGGATATAGATGGCTGCAACACTGCTTAGGACTGCACTGGCAATTGCTCAGTACTTTGGATCCAGGCCATAACCTTTAAAGTAAGTAGCAGAACTTTTCCTTCTTTTGAATGCCGAGTCCCTGCGGGCAGCCATTTCGTGAAGACTCGGTTTGGTCCCATGAACTGTCAATCCAAGCTCTTGTACCTGTAGAGTGTTTTACCCTTGGCTGGTTTTTAACACAGCCTTGAAATTATTGTTTTTGGGGAACTGCTTTATTGTACATAAAAGAAAACAGGCCAGACAAAGCAGATTAAAGCTGGGAGCTGGTGTAGAAAGTGGAAAATTTGCAGTGGCAGCAGTCGTGCAGATTTTGCCTTTGCTTCAGTGGAAATGAAGGACATGAATGAGACCCCCTGGCAGAGGTGAAACTCTGAGTGAACCTCTCCAGATGGCAAATGACATGGGATGATAGTGGGGGGGGGGAGCCCTCTATTTTCTGGATGCCGCTGACAGCTCTCCATCAGCTTGTCCAGCTTTGCTCAACAGAAACAGATGGGAAACAAATGGAGAAGGGGGAGGGAAAGGAGAGGCTAACACAAATTGACTCATCTATCGTGTGTTTCGGCAGAGAAGACATACTAGTAAATACAGAAACATTAATAGTCATTAGCCTTCATTTCAAAACATATTTTACATGTGTTCAGCTCTAATCGACAATATAAAAACCTAAGGAGAGAAGCGAGGGGCTCAAGCTGCATTGAGATTCCACCCTTCTCCCAACCATTTGACAAGCTTCATTTTCCTAGAAACGTTCTGGAAGTTGACCTGAAAGCAACAGCAGTGTTCAGGGCCAGCTGGAGTACAGGACGGAAAGTCTATTTGGCCTGGACATCAAACGAGCCTCAGATAAAGATACTAGGTAAATTGTTGACCTTTGATAAGTTTTGCAACTTGATTTTATATTTGTCACTGTTAGGGTAGCCACTGCCAACACCTCCTCGGCAAATGCCAGTAGATTTTGAGGGTGATGTCTGGGAAGGATGGTGTTTGGGAAGGATGTGATGTCACTTTCAGGTGATGCTGTAGAAATGTCTCCAATCTCTGTGGTAAAGACCATAGAGACATGGGGATATTCCTAGAGCGTCACCATGAAGGCGATTTTCTGGTCATGTCCCCCCCTCAATTTCTTGAGAGTGGGAGATTGAGGCCAAAGGGGGGGGGGTTATTCCGATCTCTATCAGACCACAATGTGACATACTCTCTTAAGCAAATAATTAATTGATCTGGGACAAGAATGTTTGAATGGATTCACCATGTTTAATATCAGCTGTGACACTGCATGAAATCTAGATTTCCTCTCAATAATTCATGTATACGCACAGAAAAAAATAAGAAATAAATTTGTTAAATTTTAAAAATCATATTAAATATCTCTCTCTTTGGATGCCTTATTTTATTTACATGTGTAAGCTGGAAATGGTCGGTGGGGCTGTCGATTCGGTTCGGCCTGAACCGAAAAACTGCCGAATTTCCCCTGATTCGGCGGTTTTTAGTTCGGGACGAACCGAACTCAAAAATGGCAGGAAAACGGGGGAGCCGAATTCAGCGAGTTCGGGAGTTCACGAATAAATTCGGCAAATTCGGGGCGCAGCAGCATAACCGTCAGTAAGCAGCATTCTCCCCCGGCCAATCGGTGGCCAAGCTGGGTCTTCTTCTGGCCAGTCAGTCAGGATTGAGTACTGGAGGAATCAGCTGCTGCACGGCCCGGCCGGGGAGAGAGAGAGAAATCCTCGTGGGGGAGTGGGTGTGCACATTTGCTCCTTTCCGTGGCTGCAGGGGGCGCATTTTTTGGGGTAGAGACCCCAAACTTTCAGCGGAGCTTCAGACGAGCCTTCTTAAGAGACCCCCCAAGTTTTGTAAACATTGGGTCAGGGGGTCCCGAGATATGGGCTCCACCCCTTTTCCCTCCCCCCTTTTCCATTTCCGTGGCTGCAGGGGGTGCTTTTTGGGGGGTGCAGCCCCCAAACTTTCAGCATAGCTTCAGACAAGCCTTCTTAAGAGACCCCCCAAGTTTTGTAAAGATGGGTCCAGTGGGGGCAGAAATATGGGCTCCCCCCTTTTCTCTTTCCGTGGCTGCAGGGGGCGCATTTTTGGGGGTGCAGCCCCCAAACATTCAGCATAGCTTCAGATGAGCCTTCTTAAGAGCCCCCCCAAGTCTTGTAAACATTGGGTCAGGGGGTCCCGAGATATGGGCTTTCCCCTTTTCCCTATTGGGATGAATGGATCACCCGATCCTGTATGCATCTCCAGAGCGGCAAATCCAAGGCAAAACCTCCCGTGCTTAAATAGAATCATATTGGATTAACCAGTCCTCCTAGCCCCTCCCGATAGAACAGAAGACAGCCACAGTAAGACCCCTTTGGGGGCTTTAATCTATAATTTTTCTCCTGTGTGTGTGTGTGTGGGGGGGAAGCAGAGTCTGTGTGTGTGTGTGGGGAGGGAGAGTTTCTGTGGGTGGGGGGGGAGCCAAAGGGGGCTTTCACTCGTTCTGCCTGGGGTGTGTGTGCCCCCTCGAGTCTCTTTCTCCCTGCTTTGAGGGGGGGCTTCAGTTGTGTGTCCTCAGGTTTTCCCTCATTCATAAGATCGGTTAGGTCTATTTTGATGCTTGCTCAAAACTGGTTTTCAGATGGTGACTTAAAAAATGCATTTGCCTGGTCCCGACTCGAGTCCGATGCAAAAGGGGAAATTCCACCCCTCCTGCTCATTATGCATAGCTAGCTGCCTCTGTCCCTTTCCATGGTTTGCAAACTCCCAGGTGTCAGGTGTTGCTTTGCATGGTTGCAAACGTGTTGCTTTGCATGGTTGTGTTGCTTTGCAGTTGTGTTGCTTTGCAGTTGTGTTGCTTTGAAAACTTCTTCGCACCTGCCCCGCCCTTGTTCCCTGCAGCTCAGCTGTTTGTCGGGGCTGGGAGCTTTGTGCGTGGGCGGCAAGTTCTGCTCAGAGATGCACATTAAGGGTGGGGGGACCCCTTTCGGGGCCCATATCTCAGCCCCCCCTGACCCAATCTTTACAAAACTTGGGGGGGTCTTGCAAGAAGGATCCTTTGAAGCTCCGCTGAAAGTTTGGGACCTCTACCCCCAAAAATGCCCCCCCGGAGCCACGGAAAGGTGCGGTTGTGTTTTTAATGAAACAGTGTCCACTCTGTGAAGTGTGCCCCAAGATTTCTTGCCCTGTCTCTGAGAAGGTGTTCTCAGGTGCCCTTCTCTGAATGTGCTGCAGGACCAGGTTGCCTGGAGCCCTTTGAAACATCTGCATTTGTTATCTAGAGAACAGCAAGCAACAGAACAACAGGCCACAACCAGGCTTAAGCTGCACTAAGCCCCTTGCATGTTTTCACTCATATCACTTGATCCTCTATTTTATGGATTTGTATTTTGTCGGAGGCTGTCTGGGAGTGGCCATTAAAGAAACTGTGTGTGTGTTTGTGCTAAGTGCCTTGAATACTGGTACTGTTTCTGACTTGAAACAGTACCAGTATAAATTCCAAAGGGGTACCAGTACACAGTACTACATTTGGAACAATATAATGTCTCTGGCCACAGAAAGCTGTCATTGAAGGAAGTTCCTAACGTTGGAGGGTTGAACCAGTGCCCATCAGGTCTTTTTCAGTTTCACAGCCCTATGACTATGATAGACTAATATATGGTCCGGTCCTGATCTGGATGGCCCAGGTTAGCCTGATCTTGTTATATCTTGGAAGCCAAGCAGGGTCAACCCTGGTTAGCGTTTGGTTGGGAGACCTCCAAGGAAATCCAGGGTCATGACACAGAGGCAGGCAATGGCAAACCACCTCTGAACCTCTCTTGTCTTGAAATCCCTACGTTGGTTGTGACTTGATGGTCCTTTCCACCACCAATATACTGTTCCACATCATCCTTATCAGAGACCCATGTTGCCACACTGTGAAGAGCTTCCAATGAGGTTTCTGTTCTGCTGTGTTTTCTTTTCTTTCGTCCACTCTTGCATTCAACTCTTTTACCTTTCTTCACTATTTTCTTCACTTCCCTTTCTTAACTACATTTGACACCAAATTACCACAAAGGTTGTTGCTGATGACAGTTAGCCTTTCTAGCTGAGCCTTTGTAAACCCCATCCACAATCTGTGGGTCATTTGAGGTGCCCATATCTTTTAAGAGAGGGGATTAGGATTTAGGTCCAACCATTTTTTTTTTTTTAGCTTCAAAATTCTGGCTTTCCGTCTGTTTTTTTTTTTTGGGGGGGGGGTGGTGGGAACAGCTTCAGTTATCCACTTATGCCTTTCATTAGTTCTTTTGAAATAGTCTTTGCTTCGTCTAGAGGTCTCCTCTTTGCATTACATTCTCCACATGTTGTCCATATGGTTATATCAAGTGTCTTCATTGTTTGTTACTCGTTTTCTTCTTGAAGTGACTAAGCGTCCTTTTTTGCTCAGTGATAACTTTTATTCATTATTCATTAATATATTTCTCATGTATTAATTACTAAACAATTACAACTAATTAATAACATTTCTGTAGTATTTGAACAGTCAGAAAAATAGATTTCTGATGTTTCCACCCACAAATATTCCTTTGGGCTAAATCCAGCAAAAAAAGTTTGCCATCGCAAGCCCCACTACAATTATTCCTGTTTATTTCAAATGGGCTTCTGCAGGAGAATTTCCCACCACATTGTGCTCTTTGCAAATGCTGAATTCTGTCATGAATGTCATGCTTTATTTCTGGGTTTAGTGAAACACAATCCAAGCACTGCAACTGTACTTTTGCGGGTGACTCAAAACAGTTTGTGATCCTTCAAAAACAAGTGAGAAGAATGCTAATAATTTCTGAAACGGGTTGCAGTAAGTAATTTCAGCATTAATGGGGAAAGTGCTTCACAGTCTTAACCACTTTCTTCTATTATGAGCCCGTGATGTTGGACAGTATCATGTCCATTTTACAGCCCAGGAATTAACTGACGCTTGAGCACTATATCTTGTTCAAAGTACAATCATAGAATCATAGAGGTGGAAGGGACCACCAGGGTCATCAAGTCCAACCCCCTGCACAATACAGGAAATTCACAACTACCTCCCCCGCCCCACACCCCTAGTGACCAGAAGATGGCCAAGATGCCCTCCCTCTCATCATCTGCCTAAGGTCACAGTAGTTCAAGTGACATCAACACTATACAATTAAGGTTGTATGAAACACCTTTAAAATCAATTTCACTTTTGTGGTCTACCCAAAAGAACCCTGGAAAAGATAATAATTGTGTCAGCAGTAGTCCCTGATCCCTCTAGGTCAGTGGTTCTCAACCTTTTTCGAGTCGTGACCCCCTTTTACAATTGCCAAATAACCTGCGACCCTCATCACATTTGCATAAATTTGCATAAATGACATTTTCAATAGGATAAAGAAAGCACATTTTTTGGCAGTCCAGGGTATCCATATATATAATTACTTCAAATTTTAAAGTTTAAAACAAACAAGCAAACGGTACTACCACCTGTTGCGCAGCGCTGTGACTGTGTGGCGAGGCAACCTTTCCTGGCACGGAGGAAAGAGTGCCTCTGAGCATGCACTGCATTCCTTGTCCTCCCCTCTCTCCCCAAAAACTCTTCCAAGCAGGCCGGGGCTCTCGCGAGGAAACCCCCTCTTGTGACTGGGACACTGCTTGTGCACAGAACTGCAGTTATCCCTCAAAGCGGAGCTCCGTTTAATCACCTCACGAGAGCAAAGGGCCAGGAAAGAGCCGAGGGCCGCTTATCCCGCTCAGACTTTTCGTGCCTTTTTCTCCCCTCCGCCAGTCACCCCTCCTTCTGCGCCTCACCGAACCTGTGCTCTCGAGGGGGAAATCCCGAACTGCGCATGCACCTTGACTCTCTCCCCCTTGGCTTTGACAGAGCAGAACTGATGACTCAGGGCGGAGCGGAACTGATGACTCGGGGCAGAAAAGCGAAGCCACACTACAGACATGCGCACTTGGATTCCAGGCTGAAGCTTCCGCCCCACCTGAGTGCGGCTAAAAGTAAAAACGTGGCTGTAGCGGCCTCAAGGGGGACCGCCCTCTTCTCCTCCGAGACCTGAACTGGCCGAGCCAGGGGAGCTTCCTCGGCCTCCCACACATCCTGCCACGTCATCCTCCTGGCACAGGTGCGACCGCGCCCAGGGCTGGCCCACCCGCCTGTCAGCTGGGTGGCGGGGCTACAGATGGTGTGCAGCGGCACGCTGCCGCGTCTCTGCAGCCCGGCTCCTTCCAGCTGTCGGTCGGCCAGTTCCTCGCTTCTCTGCTTGGGGTTTTCCCTGCCCTCGCGGACGGATCAGGGTTACAGGGCATCTGGGTTAGTCCTGGACAGCCTGGGATGGGGGCTGTCCCAGGACAATGGCGGCGACCCCCCAGAAAACACTTCGCGACCCCCTTGGGGGTCCCGACCCCCAGGTTGAGAACCACTGCTCTAGGTGGAGCCTAGAAAGATAACGCCAAGTCAGATAAACAGGCTTGAAATATACCGTAGTTAAATTTGTCAGATAAACATGTCAGATAAACAGGCTTGAAATATAGTTAAATTTGTAATACATAGACAGCCTTGTTTACCTCTAACCTGCTTTCCTACCTATTCAGGACCCGTAGCGGCTTATCAGATCATTCTCCCCCTTCCATTCTATTCTCACAAGAACATGGTAGGTTAGCTTGAGAGACTCAAATGGGCCCAAAGTCACCTGGCAAGCTTCCATGGGGATTCAAATGCGTTTGTCCCAGGTTCTCATCTGACGCTCAAACACTATGCCATACCAACTCTCAAGCCACCAACTGGCTCAGCACAATGCAAGGATTTCACTCCATAAGTCCAAGTCTAGCACTTTGTCCTATAGATCATAATGACATTGATTGAGGCAAAGCTTGGATTCTTGAGTTATGGTAGATTCCAGAAGATGTGTCCATGGATTCAGAATCAGAAGTCTATTTCATTTCACTTATTTATTTATGTTTATCCTTTCTCTACAAATGGGACCCTAAAACAGCTCACAACAAAAAATAATGTACAAGAAAGTAAAAAAAGGTAAAGGTCCCCTGTCCAAGCACTGGGTCATTCCTGACCCATGGGGTGACGTCACATCCCGACATTTTCTAGGCAGACTGTTTACGGGGTGGTTTGCCAGTGCCTTCCCCAGTCATCTTCTCTTTACCCCCAGCAAGCTGGATACTAATTTTACCGACCTCAGAAGGATGGAAGGCTGAGTCAACCTTGAGCCGGCTACCTGAAACCGACTTCCGTTGGGATTGAACTCAGGTCGTGAGCAGACTTTGCACTGCAGTACTGCAGCTTACCACTCTGCGCCACAGGGCTCCTAAAGTACAATAATACACCAAAAAAGAGACAAACAGGAAAATGGAGGGGAGAAGCCTTCTAAATGTAGAGCAGATATTCTCTCTTCCTCCCTGATCTAAGTTATGATCCTCAGACAAGGAGCCAAAGGCCAAGAGCGGAGATCTTTGCTGGGACAAACATTCAGCCTGGATGTTATAGGCTGGCAGCCATCAATATCTATTTTGTGCTCTTCAGTAGAAGGATACTGTATACTTCAGAATGCAAAATGGCTTGAGGATGAAAACACGGCATCATGTAAGTCCCAAAGGAGTCTGGGATAGTCAGGAAACAGTAGTTTAGAGTATTACTCAGAGAACAGATTCTAGTAATAGCATTCACAGTTCACTATGTTACCTTGGGAGTAGAAAGTAGATTCAGAGTTTGGCAAATGGAATTTGTACATTCCTGCCTACAAAGAAGCAGCTTAACGATGTGCAGCGCCAGTATTCTTTCAGGAACACTATTTAATGGGCACAAAACACATTTCCGTGATTTATGGATTGATTTTATTGGTAGCCTGCGCAGTTCCACAGAATGGGAAGGAACATCACAGTCCTATTCTCTGCATGAGAACCACGGAGTCGGCTGCCCTGCTGATTCTTGAGGGGTAACCAAGCTGCAGCAAAATATAGGAATCTTAAAGACGAACAAGGTGCCACAAAGCTCTTGCCATTTATTCTCAGCAGCACATGACACTGGGGATGTATATCCAGATGTGAATCTGCATCTGAACTGCAACCATCAAATGCTGAATGCCATACACTGAGCTCTTGATTCAGTGTCAGGAAATGTGCCAGCAACCACAATCGCTAGACATCTGCACCCCAGCCATTGCATCCATGCACATAACATACTATTGAACATGGAGATCACAATCCAGCAAAGGGATCCACATGGGTTTCCACATGCATAGGTCTATTCCTGGACGACTATAAAAAAATAAGGTTCATTCAATCACAGACCACATTTCTAGGGTCATTTAAATGTGTATTATGCTATAAAAGACCTACCCAAGAAGAGGGCTTGAAGTCTTAAAAAATTAATCTTGGAAAATAATTTGTTAATTAAAAAAAAAAAACTTGGTTGTAGCCTAAGCAACCCGGTATCCAAATCACTAATTCAAATCAGATTAAAACATCTTTAGGTTAATGGGTCAGTAATCCACACGTGCTAAATATGGGTTACCAGTTAAATCTCTTGAGGCTCCGAAATTCAGATAAACCAAGCAGGGATTAAACTGCTCAGGCTGTATTAGTCTCTTTAGGAATCCCAAATTGAATTTTTACAGATAAAGACTTCAAGTGAACGCGGGTCAGTCATCTGTTGGGGTGGATGGAACAGGAGTTATTTCATAGTGTTCATCACCTGCTCTCCAGTTAGTGACATCCTGGAGCATATTGAAAGGGGAAATGAACACTGCTCCTTTTGAAACATACAACATTGTTTAGTGCTACGCTTTTTTGACAGAGAAGCCATTGTGACTTCATAAGTGGAGGAAAATGGTGGCTGCTTCCACACGGGGATTTTACCCAGGACAGAATACTGCATGCTCCTGCTTTCAAGAGGAGCTTCCACACTTTCTGAGTGTGTGGAGCTCCTGGGGCTTTACCCGTTGAGCCAGAGCAAAGGGTATGCTCACATAGTGGGGGGTGGCTTTTTCCCATCCCCATGCAACAGTAACAGCCTGTGTTGTTTTCTTTTGGCTGCCAGCAAAGGATTCACCCATGCTTCCAAAAGCAGAGCTTCTCTTATTCCCTTCGTAAGGATATTTGCAGTTCAAGGCAGACGCTTGATTAAATTCGTTCACTTTCTTCATCCAGGGTAGGAGTTTCAGGGAGGTGGTGGCACCCTATGTTCAGGTACCCTTATTTTTAGTGGGATTCAAAAGTGCCCTTCTGCGTGAGGAAGAGGACTTCCACTTACGGGCAAGCTAAAGCATTCCACAAGAATAGTGAGACTGACAATGTACTCCTAAACAAAGTTACTCCAGTCTAAGCCCATTGAGTTCTATGGGATTAGATTGGAGTGACTGTTTAGGATTCACTGTAGATCCTACAGTGTTCCATGGCTTGTGCAAAAGTCTGATCAGTCCCTTGCTCAAGCAGAAACTTGAGATGCGCGTTCACACCTACCTATTATGAGTCTGTATGAACTCTTGTTACAAGCTGTTGCACAACCCTGGCAGTTATTTTCCTTTTGCCCAAAGTTCTTTGGATCCACCCGGTGAAACTGTGTCACTGCATCTGCTCAAGAGCATAACTAACAGCGGTTCTGGGAGATCTGTAATTGGATCTTCCCAGCCGTTTAAAAACTCAAGTAACAGCCATGTGCTGCTCTGGTTTTGACTGAACAAAGAGGGTTCGTTGTCTTGAATCTGTGAATAAATTCTAATTCAGCGCTTTCACGTTGGATCCTCCCTGTGAAGTTCTTTTGGAGAAGAACAATCTCCTTCTTCAAAAGCACCTTCACTGGCATACATTTCTATGAATATGAGGAAATGAGCCCTGATTCATCAAAGCTGATGCTGAAATAAATCATTTTTGTTAATCTTCAAGGTACTGTTGGACTCCTGTGTAATTTTGCTGCAATGGACTAACATGGCTACCTCTCTGGAAATAAAAATGCAAAGTGACTGTACACAACGGATAGACCTAAATGAATATACAGAGGATTTCCAACTTCTTCCAGAGTGTTTGCATTTTGATTGCATTTCTACCCCTTCTTCTTCCAAGCGGTTCAGGAAAGCATACATGCAATCCTCACCAGATGCATCAGGCTGAGGGTGAGTGCCTGATGACCCTTAACACTGAGCAGAAAGTTGAACCCAGGTCAGCACTACATCCATGATGCTATCTGACCCTTCTTTTTAGAAGTGTTCTTGTTTACCAGCAATGCCCTTCTGCTGTGTCTACATCAGATCACTGGTGGGTTAGTACTCAAAAGAATAAATAGACACAGACCGAACACCCAAAATCGCAACATTCAGAAACCTATGGAAGAACATTTCTATCTTTCTAGGACTCTTTTTTATTGCTGACCTGAAAGGCACCATTCTCCAACAAAGAAACTTCAAAGTGAGACTCCAAGAAACGGCTGATTTTCCCCCACCCACCCAATAGGTTTAATTCTACTGATGAGAATTAAAACAGACCCAATAGCTATTCTTAGCCTTTATCGTTATTAGATTACTTCACATCATTCCATGGTGAGATTGCCAACTACAGCTATTGTGCACGGTCACTGTGCTTATCTTGTGTACATTGAGTCTTGCCTAAGACTGTCACAAACAGTACCTCTGCAGTTTTGTGCCCTTTTAAGGCACTTCTCTCAGCCCTCTCCCTCTCTGTGGAAATATTTCTGCTAACCAAGGTCTTTCTTCATCCATATGAAGGCCCACCAAAGCTTATTGCCCAATAAATCTGATAATCTTTCAGGTGTCACAAGACTTCTTTTTGTGTGTGTAGCATCTGAAGAAAACCACAGTTGTACTCATTTTCTATACCCGTCATCCCCTCCCCAGATATAGCCCAGGATCTGCAATTTGGTCTTCTCTGTCTATACAAGGCAAATGTTGTGGTGGTGGTGGTTTTTGCCATGATCTCTATACCTGTAAAAGACAAAGGCCACTTATGCATGGCTGTTTCAGTCACCCCGCCGAGTATTTCAGTGCTTTGCCTTGATTATGCATGCATTTTCTGACCGTCAGAGGTCACCTTGCTATCCCCGCGCATTTCCACGCATTTTGCCTGAGTTTTCTGGATGCTGGCTTAAACACGAATCCAGAAAACAAGATAAAATGCGCAGAAACGTGAGGGGAGAGAGAGGTGGCCTCTGATAGTTGGAAAATGCATGCACAATCAAGGCAAAGCCTTGTAATAGTCAGCGGGGTTATTGTGAGGAAACAGCCATGCATAAATGGCCATAATGCGTTGGATCCAGACCAAATATTACTTCAGCAGAATGGCACTTTCTTGCCTCCCCACTCCTACCACAAGCCCACTGATGTTCCACAAAATGCTCTTCTTGGGGGATACGGGACCCTAATGGAAAACATGAAGGAGGTTTGCCATGGGAAGGGAGAATAATTGGAAATGGCCAATTCATTCTGGAAGGGGACTGGAAGGTAATAAGGATACATTTAATATATTTCAAATAGCCTAAGATGAGTTGTTGCTTATTGTATTAGTGTCACTTAGTAGACGTATACAAAAGCCAACAATTCCCTTCCTGAGGCACGTTGGATTTGATAAAGTGCTATTCTTTTGCTTTAGCTTAATTGGGCTAACGAGGAAGGGTGACAGCTGAGACTGTGGGGATGACAAACACCTGCACTTGCCTTGCTTTTGATAGCAATCATCCTGACAGCAGACCATTGGATGATGCCGGAGCAATTGCCTCCATGAAAAGAGTTGGCTTTTTGAAAGTCTTCATCTAAAAGGAGATGCGAGAATCTAGATTTTTCTCATCTGTAAGGCTGCTTTCACACAGGGACAATTCCCCATTGCGGACTCTTTGCTTCTGTGGATGTAGAGGCATGTTCAGTTACGGCAGAGCACCCACCCCTGATGATTCTCCATTCTTTCCTCCCTTTCCTCTTGTGCCCACAATTCTTTCCCCCACCCGCACTACTTAGAGGGCTTTTTGCCAGCTTTGAAAAAAAACAGTAGTATGTATGTCCCTCTAATGTTGTAGTGTTGGGAGCCGGCGTAGTGTAGTGGTTAAGAGCAGTGGTTTGGAGCGATGGACTCTGATCCCGAGAACCAGGTTTGATTCCCCACTCCTCCACATGAGCAGCGGAGGCTAATCTGGTGAACTGGATTTGTTTCCCCGCTCCTACACATGAAGCCAGCTGGGTGACCTTGGGCTAGTCACACTCTCTCAGCCTCACCTACCTCACAGGGTGTCTGTTGTGGGGAGGGGAAGGGAAGGTGATTGTAAGCTGGTTGGATTCTTCCTTAAGTGGTAGAGAAAGTCAGCATATAAAAGCCAATTCTTCTTCTTCCTCTTCTTCTAGTGATATACCTACTACCAAATTTTTAAAAGTGTAAAAAAGCCAACCAGTGGCAATGATGGAATGGTAGGCAGAAAGAGGAAATGGCAACAGATGTGGGCAGGGAGGTGTGGAAATCCATACCTTCCCATTCACATGTGGGCAGACCCACTTTGACTCCAAAGTTTCCAGAAAGTTTGGAGCAAAGCAGATTTAGGAAACACCAAGACAGTCCTCTGGAGACCACATATCATGATAAAAGGAATATGGGTGGGGGACAAGTCAATCCTCCATGCAGAAACAGCTTATGTTACATCTAAATTATATTAAAAGATTTCTCTTTGGAGTGTAAAATGGTGAGGAGAGGAATAGAAGGATATATATATATATATATATATATATATATATACACACACACACACACACACACACACACACACACAGAACATGAAAGATAAACAACACTGAGATTACTGCCGGTGAAATAGAAGAAATTAAAGGTGAATACAAGAATAAATGATATATGATTAAATAAGTGAATAAACTGGATAAATCACCAAACTACTTATATTCATTCCTACCTATAAATGACTTCTCAGGCGGGACTTCTCAGGGTTTATGTCCACAGCTGACATCTACGTGTTCCTTGGAAACAACACTTTTGAAACATTTTCTGAGATGTGCACTGGTGAATTTGGAACTCAGAACAAAGACTGAGTTTTTGGAGACTGCTATTCACTCGTTCATTTTGGCCACAATTCAGGGAGTTTCCCTTCAGGTACTCCCAAAGCCAGCCTGTGACCCATGAGACCAAATTGGATGCACCAGCTGTATTATTGTGGTCTATTGAGTGCTAAATTCTCCCCTTCCATTTGCAGTTTCAGGCAGGCAGTGAAAACAGACAGCTTATTGAGATCCTACTTGTTCATCATATGTAGCTAGCGGGCTGAGTTCAGCTGCATGCACGCTGCTGACATTTGACTTTATTCTTTGAACAGAAGCTTCCCTTGTTATGTTACACAAAATGATTTTGGAACCAGCCAGAGTTTCAAACATGGCTTGGCTTCATGCATGTTTCTTGCTGGTAGAAATGAAACAACATGGAGTCTGCTGAGGTAAACCATGTGAATTGGGATCATGGGTCATGACAGAACTGGCTCCCATTCAGAGATGTCTCAGTATAACAGAAAGTTTCACACACACTGTCCTGTGGTTGACAATCCATATGTCCTCCTATCCTTTGCCAAAGAGATGGTGAACCTCAATCTAGGCATCCCTTATCCTTTTCAGGAAGATCCCTTCTTAGAATTTTGGGCAGTGGCCTTCCAACTGCTCGAATGAAGGGTCAGATTATCAACAGCTATGATATCTGAGGGAAACCTCTTGTATTTGAAGGAAGTATACCTCCTAGATACTGGGAGACAACCTTGAGGGATGACCCACTTGTGAACTTCAGAGGCAACTAACTGGCCACTGAGGAAAATAGAATGCAGTCCAATTGACCTTGGTTTGATCTGGCAAGATAGTCCTTAATGTTAGAATAATAATAATTGTGTGCTGTGAAGTTGCAACCAACTCAAGGTAGCCCCAGAACCATAGGTTTTTCAAGGCAAGAGATGAGCAGTGGTGGTTTATTGCCTTCCTCTGCATAGCAGCCTCAGTCTTCCTTGGTAGTCTCCCAGCCACCCTTGCTTAATTTCCAAGGACTGATGAGATCAGGCTATTCTGGGGTTATTAGACTACTATTGTACATTATTTTCAAAAGTTGTAAGAGAACGAACAAAACTCCATACTTTCATGTTAAGTTATCTGTAGGCTTTGAATACGATGACTCCAGGCAAGCAGAAACATAAGAAGAACCCTGCTAGTTCAGACTAATGGACCATCTAGTCCAGCATCTGGTTTCACACAGTGGCCAGTAAGTTGTCCCCCATTACTTTTAGATGCTGCTGCTGTCTTTCTTATAGTGTCTGATGACAACTCAACAAAGAAATTAGTTTGTGCAACATCATATATCTCCAGCCAGTGGTACACTGTTTGGCCTTTAAAATACAGAAGAGGGACTAGAACAGCAGTTCAGTAATGAAATAATTTTTCTCAGCAGGTTCTAAGTCTTCACCCATAGATGCTATCAAGAAAACACTTGGGCATTTCCCTGCCAGGAATGTTTTAGATGATAGGTATTGTGTTTTAAGTTACTGGATTGGACTAGATGATCTATTGTATCTATATGTGATTGTACGAATATTAGTGCATTTCACTACAAGCAACAAGAGTCCTTATGATGACATCAAATTAATTCCAGTAGAGTAGATCTTGGAGAATCATTTCAGAATGAATAAATAATGTCTGAGTTCCCTGGAAACTCATTGCTTTCTATCACTGATGAAAGTGGAAAGCAAAACAAAGACCAGCCGAGGCTGGAAATTATAACCTTCTTGACTTGTTGCAGACTTTGCAGTCAAGATGGCTATAAAATGCCATTCAATACTGGTATATTTTGATCTCTCTCACCAAAATTGCTGCACCAAATTCCAGCCAAAGGACATAAAAACGAGCGTTGCCACACTGGGGCAGAGCCAGGCTTCTAAGTTCTGTGTCCTGTCTGACGACAAGTGGACAGAGAATGTCTGGTGGAGTTGGGTTTGCAAGCTTGGTAGTTGTGAGATCTTGTTGCTATCCTTCCACAGCTAGTAGCGAGACAAGTATACTCTTTCTTAAAATAGACTGCAGTGGTTGTGGAAAGTGCCATCAAGTCACAGCTGACTTATGACGACCCAGTAGGGTTTTCAAGGCGAGATACATTCAGAGGTGGTTTGCCATTGCCTGCCTCTGCAAAAAAAAACCTAGACTTCCTTGGTGGTCTCCCATCCAAGTATTAACCAAGGCTGAGTCTGCTTAGCTTCTGAGAACTGATGCAATCGGGTTAGCCTGGGCCATCCAGGTCAGAGTAAACAGGCCATACTCTTTATTTATTTAGTACTTTTAAATGTTGCTCTTCCTCCATGGAGCTCTGTGGAGCATCATTCTCCCCACCTTCATTTTATCCTTGCAACAACAACCCTGCGAAGTATATTAGGCTGAGAATGATTGGCTCAGGGTCACCCAATGTGCTTCTATGGCAGAGTGGGGATTTGAATCTATGTCTCCCAGAAGCTAGTCTGGCACTCTAACCACTGTATTGCGAGAGCTCTCATAACTTGCTCAACGTAGGTCTCCATACAAAATATCCATGCTAGCTGCCACAATGGACACAGTGGTATATACTGATGGAAAATCAGATTGCATTATCTCTGCCCCCTGGTTTTCTATGTAAATTAAATTTCAGAACTCTAATAAAAAGTATTAAAGTGATACAAAGGCGTAAGGGGCAGTGGGAAAGAATGGGCAATTGTTGTTTTTAGGCAGGGTGGTCTTCATCAGTTGTTGCATTTGTTTCAACAGGGCTTGGGATGAACCCTACACAGCAACGGAAGGCAAAATTAACCACATGACTTGAGCATTAAGGTCAGGGCTGGATTAATCATTATGATATATGCTGTACAGAGCAGAACCCCAGGCCAAATTGCCATGCTTCAATGATTTGGGAACTTTCCAATGTGAAGAATGTTATAATGGAGAGCTAATATAGCTTATTAGTAGCAATGAGCATGAGAGCTGGGAAATCTCTTGTTTAAATCTCATCACAGATGTAAACCTTGTAGGTATCATTAGGCAGGCCACTGTTCTTTCACATTCAGACCTCCAGCTGCATGAATGGGGATTTCGGTTTGAGAACCATCAGGAAGATGGATGAATTATCCTTTTTCTGTCCACTGTTTCTACCCTCCAAATTATCACCACACACACAAATGGCTTTCCCACTGTCAGGGCTCAAAAGCTGCCTTCACCAATGTTACTTGCATCTGCTTCCAGGTATGTTACTTGCATCTGCTTCCGGGTATGTTTTCTGTAACACTGCAGAAGTATCTGATAAAGGGAGCTTTGACTCTCAAAAGCTTATACCTTGGAAATATTCTTGGACTTTAAGGTTCTACTGGACTCGAATATTGCTCTACAACAGAAGCCATAACTCATTAGGTTGCGCACAGGCTTGCATGCAGAAGGTCCCAGGCTTAATCCCTGGCCATTTATTCATGGGAAGTTTGTGTTGGGTTTGCCACTCTGCTGAAACTGAGTTTCCTGATCCGAATTCTCAAAATTCTATGCATGGAGGCTTTTTGCCCCAAAGAAGTTCCAGGAGTACCTTGTGATCAATTATGCATCTCCCATGAATTATGGAGCTTCTGAGTCTCTCCCCCCTGACAATGCTGCTTTGTAATTGGCTGTAGTGCATTTTGAAAAATATGTCACCAGCCCCTGCCCACTCACAGCGGGATTCTTTGATTTGTAATTAAACTAGTGGGCATTTTACAGCCAAAGCAGAGAAAGGTCCAGAAAAACACTCCCCCCCCAACCAATTTGTTTCTGGCTATCTCAATGTAGGGGTCATAAGAACATAAAAACACTTGCATGGACATTTCCATTTCATCGTTCCATCGGTAATCACATGCAAAAGGGGAAAAAAAAGGTGTTCATGCCTATAAGAGGACACGTATAAGGGGTGGGGGAAATCAGTCTGCCTGTGTTCATTCCCAATGCCTGAAAACCCTTGCTGTGAAATTGACCAACTGAGCAGAGAAGTCATTTAACAACCAAATCAGAGAATCACACCCAAACTCAGGACATAAGTCTGTGTTTTTGTTTGTTTGTGTGCAAGGTATATTTTAGTGATAAAATGCTAAATATATAAATAGAAACAAAGTTCAGAGCAGCCAATGAAAAAACCAGCGCTCCCTCACCCCACCCCACCCCACCCCGCATTTGGCTATCTTGGTGGTAAATTGCCTGTATGGAGGGGGGTATGATGGAGGGAATGCTGTGTCTTTCCCTTGGCTGCTCTTGTCTTCGTTTCTAGGTATATATTTAGCATTCTATCACTAAAATATCTTGCAAACAAACAAAAAACCCACGGGGTGGGCAGCTGGGGAATGGCGATCGTCCTGCTGTTGGAGAAATAAGCAACCACATGGCTGTTTATTTCTCCAATCTCCACTGAGATGGCTTCTGGGGGCTTCGTGGGAAGGGGTTGGCTGAAGGCTGGCTAGAGGAAGAGTGGGAGGAGGAAGTGAGAATAGGGGCATGAGGAAAGAAACCCAAAGCCTATGCATGGAAATGGCACCAATTTGCCTCAATTTCGGCTCCAAGCAGGCTTTAAATTCATGGCAAAACAGCATCCTGAAGCCACGGGGAAAGCACGAGGCGTTAGCGAAGTTACTTCTGAAGGTCAGAAAAATCATGCATAATCCCAATGAAGCCCAAAGCAGTCTGGTAGGGATCACGAGGATAAATACCCATGTGTAAAAGGCCCCTCTCATCTTCAGTTGAAAAGACCTCAGATCTTTTGTCTGGAAAGCTGCTGCCTGTTGCAACACAGACTTCAGATGGACCAATAATCAAATTCAGGAAAAAGAACCTTCATGCTAATTGGCATGGCATCCTCACATTACAAAACACATGCATTTTCACAGATAACTAGAGATCTGTGTCTCTGAAATGTATTAAGAGGAGGACATTAAGAAGAAAGTCTTAATATGTGTTAAGAGTACAAAAAAAGCTATACCTTGCAAGAATCTTGCTCCTGTGTTTGAAGTGGAGATGTAGGTATCTATAACATTTGTTTTTCAGAGAGATATTTGTAAGACAGTGGTATATCCTGCATAAGTATTTAGGGCCCATTCCTGAAAAATGGGCCTAAAGCCCTTAGGAGGCTGACTATTGCCTCCACTGGCGCAGGGGCCCACACTGCCAGCGCCCAGAAGGCGCTCGCCGATGTTAGTGGCCCCAGCGCTGCCGTGCAGGGCTGGGCACTGCTCCCTGACAGCCGCCACCGACCACCGGCTTCCGGCCACCTGCACAGGCTACAGCGGTGAGCCGGGAGGTGTTCCGGCGCCCCGGGAGGCATTCCCAGGGTGTAACGGTGCCCCAAAAGGCGTTCCCAGGGCGTAACGGCACCCCAGGAGGCAATCCTGGGGCATAACAGCGCTGGTCGCGGGGCAGGGCCGACGTTAGTCGGCCTCCCGAGTACTTTTGGCTTGGGAACGCCCCTTTTTATTTTTGTAAAGATACACCAGCTTTTAGCTGGTGTATCTCCCGTGCAACCCTATGAGCCGAAACCTCTTTAGGAGGCAACGCCGCCAGTTTTCCTTCTAAGCCCGGCGCGGGCATTCCTTTCAGGAATGCGCTGTTAGAGTTGTAACCATACAAAAAGATTGTACTTACACAATTTTGATTTGTCTGCTTGCTGGGTTTAGCCATTTGTCTTTTCAATCTAGTTAGTCGATGAAAGAATTTAAAACCCAACAACAGCCATAATCCTTATGGATATAAATCTGGGATTGGATGTTGTAGGTTCTTAAAAGAGACCAGGCACAACGTACACTGAGCTATGGCAAGATTAATTGAGAGGTTTTCAATAAAATTAGGTTAATTCTCTGCCATCTTATTAATTAGGAGTAAATCCCTCTGTCCAGAAACAACATCAATGGTGCATCTTTTTCATTTGTGTCTAGTTTTGAGATTAAAAACTGGACTTCTCACTTTGCTACAGGGAAGGACAGCAAAAGAAAAAATAAATAATTACTATTGTGATTTCCCCCCATTTTTAGAATGCACACCAAAAGTCCAAACAGGATGGCTGTTCAAACCAAAAAAACTCATATGCAGTACTGATAGCCAGCTACTTCTCTGCTGGGATCTATCTTCCACCACTACAAGTGGCAAGGAGATAGTCTGCCCTTATTGGTAACCATTGGGAGGTAGCTGTGGAGTCAGGAGCTATCTTGGCACACAGCAATCACCACTCTGGCCTGGCCAGCAGCCTTCACTGACATCAGCAGCTTGTGTGCCCACGCTGGAAGATGCCAGCTAATCTGCAGCTGCACATCTGCACAATGCTGACTATAAAATGCCCCCTGCAACCTCCATCCCAGTTTCCCAGGGGATTACGGATAAAGCATGCTTTCTCCTCCCACGCTGATCGCCTTGCCGTGGTGGTTACAAGTGAACCACCTCACTGGCCGCTGATAGAATAAAACAGTGAATATAACAGGATTCATTCAGAGTTAGATGGCACTGAGTTCTCTCCTGGTGTCTAGTATTATGACCTTTGTCACGTTTGCTGAAATCCTTCTAAGAGCCAAACTGGTGTGACTTGGGAGATCCATGAGTGGATCTCCTGATTTTTTGTTTGTTTACTTAACAGGTACAGAGAGGCTCTTTCCTCCAGTAGCACCGCTCCAGTCAAAGTCATTGCCCCCTGTGCTTGCTTTAAAGTAAAACAAAAAAGTGGGGAAGTCTGATGCTGGATCTTCCACATCATGCGTGGTTTGGTGCTACAAGTGAGACATCAGGTAACAGAAGTAGTGAACCACATCTCTCTTGACATACCTAATCCTTCAGTATGATAGTCCATATTGCACATGCTTTTCTGGGAATAATTTTTTTTCATCCCTGTGGATCATAGATTATTAATTAATACCCAACCAGTCTTTGCTACTAGGTCATTAATCCATTGGGGGGTTCCTTTATTGCATTTGCCTCCAACAATTCTATAAAACAAGTCATATAGTTGAATTGTAGAATTGAAAAGTTGAAGGCAGCAGGAGAAGAGGAAGACCCAACATGAGATGGATTGAGTCAATCAAGGAAGCCACGGCCCTCAGTTTGCAAGACCTGAGCAAGGCTGTTAATGATAGAGCATTTTGGAGATAATTCATTCATAGGGTCGCCACAAGTCAGAAGCGACTTGACAGCACTTAACTCACTTACACACTAAGCTGAAAGTGAAGGCTAAAAAATGGTTTAGCTAAGGGTGAATTCAGGATCTTAAGAAAGATTTGAATCCCAGCCTTCCAGCTGTCTATATCATCAGAACTACAAAAGCAGTGCAATCCTAAACAGAGTAATACCCTTCTAAATCCACTGACTTCAGTGAATTTAGCCCCATGCTTACACCGTTCACCCTCTCCTCCTTTCCCCCCTCTGCATTCGTGAGCGTGCAATTCCTGGGAAACTGTGCAATCTGGATCCCTCCCCCCTTTTGCCTCACTGTCCTTTTGCTTCCCAAGCTGTGCGTTAATGCTTTTGTGCGCGGGGGTGGCGTCGGCGGCTAGGTGCCACACACCATTTTGAACGTCAAGCTGAACACTGCCGCTCTGCTCCATGGGGCCAAGGGGAAGTGCCCAGGCAGACTTTATGTGGGGCTGCCCTGGAAGGAATATGACGACAACCTGGAAAACGACACTTTTCGCAGTGCCAAGTTGCTACTAACATCTCTTTCCCAGGACTGGGATGAGAAACATTCTGTTGGCGCAGTGTCCTTTTATTTATTCATGGAATTGTAACCTCTCTTGTTACATGAAGCTTATGGGGGCATACATATTTCTTCCTCTTATTTTATCCCCACACCAACCCTGTCAGCCTGGCAGGGCAATGGTGAACGATCCGAAGACATGCATGAAGCTCAACGGCCAAGTGGAGATTTCAACTCAACCCTTCCCACTGTTAGTCAGTGCTCCTGTGTGGCTGAAGTCCAGAGCTGGGAACCTGCCCATGAGGCACGTGGCTGCCAGCCACGTTAGATGTTCACCCATCTCCTCTGGAGAGGTACATCTGAAAGTACTCCTTCTTGGACCAAGCATGCAGGATCCTTGGGGGGGGGGTCCCCTTGGGAAGGCTACTCTGCATCTCCCAATCCTTTTTTTTGGACACACACACCCTTGTCGGTGAAAGGGAAGCTGGGCCCAGAGATTCGGATGACTCACTCACTGCTAGGACTCTAAAGGCACTGGGCAGCATCCTTTGGCAGCATCCAGGGGGAGGGGCCGTGACTTCAGTGAATTTAGAAAGGAGTCACTCTGCTCAGGATGGCACTGTAGCTTTCCTACCCAACACAATTCCCTCTTTATTTCCTTTCTTTTGAACACAAGGGTGGCTGAATTGCATCTTAGGAGCTTTCAACAATAGACAATTTATAAAGAAAAGACCAGGATGAAGTTCTTTGCACATGCATGTATACCACAAGTGATACAGGCCATTGTCTCATTCCTCTTTTCTTTCTCTGTTATAGAGAATGGAAAAGATTTTTTTAAAAAATTATATACAGATGGATGGATGGACAGACATTTATTGGGGACAGCAACAATATGTAACTAAGAAATGGGTAGTGATTGACAACCAATACTAAGGCCTTTTATGCATGGCTGTTCCCCTCACGGTCACCTCTCCGATGGCTTTGGTTTCTTGTTTTGAGTATGCATGCTGTTTCCAAGTGTCAGAGGTTGCCTCGCTCTCTCCCTGCATTAAAACAGGTCTCTGAAAACATGGGCAAAATGTGGGGAAATGCAGGGGGAGAGTGAGGCAACCTATGACCGTTGGAAATGGCATGCATAACCCAGACAAAGACCTGAAGTTGTCGGAAATGCAATTTCCTGCATTGTGCAGGGGGTTGGACTTGATGGCCCTGGTGGTCCCTTCCAACTCTATGATTCTCTGAGGGGTGAATGTGAGGGAAACAGCCATGCATAAAAGGCCTAAGACTGCTTCCACACCACCACGGCCCTCCATGTAGCTCTTATTGCTACTGTGAATGCAGAAGCATTTGCCATGATAATGGGATGTCCGAATGGCAGTATTCCCTGCACTTCCCTTGCCTGAGCCCCTCACATCCACCATTTCCCCTTTAACACTGGAGGGCTTATTTAAATTAGTAGCTACAGCGTTACAACGCTCTGATGCCATGCTCTACTCGTTTCTCTGATTTCCCAACCTTCATTATTTAATCCACCAAATTCTTTAGTTGAAACTTTAATTCACTTAATTTACTAAAACTATTGGTAAGAACAATAATACGGAAGGCATAAACCAGTTGATAATTAAAGAGCTTTTGTTTGCTGCATGCATCTTGAAACTATTAGGGAGAACACAGTACAGATGTGGCTCCGTGTGGGAAAACACATGCATACATACAAAGAAGATCCTTTCGCTCTTCGTATGACTTTGAGGGACCCCACGGCAGAATATGTGAAAGAAATGCTGCAAAAAATCAGGATTCATCACTTGCAAACATTTAATTATATTCTACAGTTGCTTCCAGCTCTGCTTGTGAGGGGTTTTTTTTGTTCACTTTTTTCCAGCATGGGCTTCTGTTTACTTGGGTTGTGAAAGAATGGTTTTGTGTGAATATCTGCATTATGTAATGTGGCAGCTGTGGGTGGGTTGTTGGCAAGGCGGACTGAATGCAAGACCTCTGGACCTAACATCAGAAGCCTTTTCTGCCAGAGAATAAAAAACAGGCCTATAGCAAACTCACAAAGCACTCTCCCTGACCCAGATTCCAGATATGCATTGTCCTCTATAGGCAGTAACAGGGAGCAGGATTTCTACTCTGAAAGTGCTCTGATAGTGTGGCCGAAAAGCATGCAGGAAACAGCTGATCTGCCCCATGTGCAGAATACACCCCATTTCTTATGCTATGTATTTTTTATTTCAGATATTTTCCTATATCCGTTCTCTTCAGATCCTCCGCATTTCCATAAATACCAGCTATTGTTCAAAGCATTGACAGGCTACTTGGAAGTAAGAAAATGGAACCCGGTTTATTTCTGTTGAACTCCTTGCAAGAAAATGTATTCTGTATCATAGTTTAAAGTTGCAATCCTATGCCTGGGGAAGTAAGCCCATCTGAACAGAGAAGCAGCTCTGCTTCTAAACAGACATGAATAGGATTAGGCTGCGACTACTTTTATGTTTGGACAGTCTAGTTTTTCTTGGATTTATTTTAAAAGATCTTGCTTTTGGTATAAGATAAAGCACAACATCAAAAGGAATGATCAATGAATCGTACTATTATTTTCTTGAGTCTGACCAAAGGTGGATTCAGACAAATCAGTTTTTTGCACCAGATGGTGAGAAATGCATCTTTTAAAAAATACACTGAACAATGACTGTTTAATCTTGGTCCCTTGTTATGTTTGGAACAACTGCTGGACCTTTCAAGGGAAATCAAGTGGGTTCAGTATTAAATGATCACAGGAGGAGCATGAATGGGGCAGGGCTGTGGCTCAGTGGTAGAGCATGTGCTTGGCATGCAGAAGGTCCGAGGTTCAATCCCCGGCATCTCCAGTTAAAGGGACTAGGCAAGTAGGTGATGTGAAAGACCTCTGCCTGAGACCCTGGAGAGCCGCTGCCGGTTTGAGTAGGCAATACTGACTTTGATGGACCAAGGGTCTGATTCAGTATAAGGCAGCTTCATGTGTTCAAGCATGAATGCTCTGGCTGCAATCCTGTAGAAACTTAAAAAAAAAAAAAAAAAAAGGTAAAGGTCCACTGTGTAAGCACCGGGTCATTCCTGACCCATGGGGTGATGTCACATCCCGACGTTTACAAGGCAGACTTTGTTTGCGGGGTGGTTTGCCAGTGCCTTCCCCAGTCATCTCCCCTTTACCCCCAGCAAGCCGAGTCCTCATTTTACCGACCTCGGAAGGATGGAAGGCTGAATCAACCTGGAGCCGGCTACCTGAAACCGACTTCTGTCGGGATCGAACTCAGGTCGTGAGCAGAGCTTTTGACTGCAGTACTGCAGCTTAACACTCTGCGCCACAGGGCTCCTAGAAACTTACCAGAGAGTAAAACCCTTTGAATACTATGGGATACTATGGGTAAACATTGTATCAGGCTATCTGAGCTAGTGGAAGCAGAGCTAGATTCGAATCCAGTAGAAACTTAGAGACCAACAAGATTTTTGGGGTATAAATTTCAAGTGTCAAAGCTCCCTTCGTCACTGGAAGCATGTGACTAGAGAGCCAGTGTGGTGCAGTGGTAGGGTGTTGGTCTAGATAGAACCAGGGAGATCTGGGTTCAGATTCCTGCTTTCCATGAATTATACAGAATTACCTTATGCCCGTCATTCTTAGTCTATGCTACCTCACTGGGGTGTTGTGAGAATAAACTGAACGACAGGCAATGAACATATACCATCCTGTGCTCCATGGAAGAGGGGTAGGATAAAAAGACACTAAATAAATAAATTTGCCACTATATGATAACTTACATTTTGCCATATAGCACAGTGTGAAATGTACCTGGCTCATAGTTATTTTGGGAATATATAGTGGCGGCGGGGGGGGGGGAGGCTTGACTCCAACTTAAATCCCATTTTCTTTACATAAAACAGTCCCCCGTTATGTTTATTGCCATACTAACACAACACTGTATGACGCACCACACTACAGCACATTTATCTCTTTCACATTTTTGTACAAAACCAACCTGTCCTTTATTATATCTATTTTCAAAGATCTAAATAGCTCAAGTTCTACATACTTGAAGGAACGCCTCCTGTATCTTCCCTCTTATGAAAACAGCACACACAAAGCTGCCTTGAGCTGAGTGAAACTGCTGGTCAATCAGGGTTGGTGTTTTCTACTCTGACAGGCAGCAGCTTTCCTGGGTCTCCCCTGAAGAAGTTCAGCATACTTGGTCCTTTTAACTGGAGATGTCAGGATTTGAACCTGGGGCCCCCTGCACATAAAGCAGATGTTTTACCACTGAACTACAGCTCCAGCACTTTTATTTTCAGCAGTTCCAGAGTAGCCATATCACAAGTGCCTTAGCTTTCTGGAGTGTTGCATATGGCACCTAGCCAAAGGGTGGCTAGGTACCAGATGTGACACTTTCCCTCGGAAACATCTTCCCTAGAGAGACCTGGATGCCTCTTTTCCTCCCTATATTTAGGAGAATGTCCATCCAAAACTTTCCTTTTAGGAGGGGGTTTGTTGCCTTGTTGTTTTAATTAATTTACTTCCTTTATACCCTACTTTTCTCCCCAATGGGGCTTAGAATATTCTTCCCCCTTCTGCATTTTATCCTCACAACAGCCCTGTAAGGGTAGGTTCGGCTGAGAGCGTAGGACTGGTCCAAGGTTACCCAGTGAACTTCTGCGGCAGAGTGGGGATTTGAACCCAGGTCTTCCAGTTCCAAGTCCGACACTCTTAACTACTACACCATGTTGGCTGTCAATGGTATTGCTTGTTTTTATACTTCATGAAATTGTTTTGTTCTGCTTTGCCTATGTTTTTATTATATTTCATAGCTCTTTCTGTTATTTTTATTTAATTGTCAGATGATTCAGGAGTCATATTTGGCTGAGAACGGAGTAAAAAAATGTGTTGCTGTCATTGTTGATATTATGATGATGACGCCTCGCTCAATTTTTGTGCTTCTTCTTGTCCCGCTTGCACAGGATATTTTCTAGCATATGGCTGCAAGCCACTAGAGCTCAACTTTCAATTTGAATATATTTTTCTCCAACGCATGTTGCATGTGATTTGTTTATGTAACACCTTTGTTCTGAATCACTGAGCAAGGGGAATGGAAGGACGCAGAGGCAGCATAAAATGCAGGAAATATTAAATAAAAATAATGGGGGGAAAAGTTGCAGCAATGGGTTTGCCTGTTCATTTGCCTTTTTATGGCTGTCATCCTCACCACCCTGGCAATACGTGGTCAGTGCAATCCTAGGCAAAGTTATACCCTTCTAAATCAACTGAAGTCAAGGGGCAGGGGTACTAATTAAACTGGGTTAGAATGTCAGGCCTTTTATGCAGGGACGTTTCCCCGTGGCCACCTCCGCCAGCTGTTTCTGGGCTTCCTTTTGATTATGAATGCCTTTTCCGCCCGTCAGAGGTTGCCTCGCTCTCCCCATGCTTTTTGCCCATATTTTCCAGATTCTGGCTAAAACAGCATCTGGAAAACACGGGCAAAATGCGCAGGGAGAGAGAGGTGACCTCTGACGGGTGGAAAAGGCATGCATAATCAAAAGGAAGCCCAGAAGCAGTCGGCGGAGGTGACCGTGGGGAAATGTACCTGCATAAAAGGCCTCATGTTGCTGGAACAGAGGTTTGTTCCTGACATTTGAACAAAGGCTGCATTCAGAGAGCACGACAAACTTAAAAGAGCTGTTTACACAACAAACTCCTTCCCGGTTGGTTCCAGTCCACCTCTCTCTCCAGGGTCAAGGTAACATTTGCAGTTGCCAGATGGCTTTTTGAATGATCCTCATGAATGCACAGAGTTGAGCATGCTTTCCCCACCATCATATAATACGTACATACGTATGTGCCATCAAGTTCCATATGACTTATGGGGACCCCAACAAGGAGCTTTCAAGGCAAGTGAGCTGGATTGCCACTGTCTTCCTCTGCAGAGCCTTCCTTGGTGGTCCCCCGATCAAGTACCAATCCTGCTTAGCTTCTGAAATCTGACAAGGTTGGGCTATACCATGCCACCTTTCCTCCTGCCCATAATGCAATATCCCTGCTATTTTATTAAAGACTGTCCCTTGCCCTAGATCAATTCAGAAATCCATCTTCTCTTTCAGGATCATTGAACAAGTTACATTTGGAAGAGAAACATTTTCACTAATATGCAACCTTGGGAGCCATTCAGCAGTTACCATTGTGAATACAAAATGATTTGGCAAAAGTGATCTTTAACAAAACTGTTTGGAGGCTGTAAGAAAGGAAGGACTGACAACACTATTCATAGCTGAGGAAGTTGGGAATGACCACAATTTTCACCACAAGTTAAAAATTCTCTTACCTCTTACCTTAAGGCGGTTAAGGGGAGACATGATAGAGGTCTATAAAATTATGCATGGTATGGACAGAGTGGACAAGGAGAAGCTTTTTCCCCTCTCTCATAATACTAGAACGCGGGGTCATCTGCTGAAGCTGGAGGGTGAGAGATTCAACACTGATAAAAGGAAGTCTTTCTTCACACAACATATAGTTAAATTGTGGAACTCCCTGCCCCATGATGTGGTGATGGCTGCCAACTTAGAGGGCTTTAAGAGAGGAGTGGACCTGTTCATGGAGGAGAGGGCTATCCATGGCTACTAGCCAAAACGAATACTAGTCATGATGCATAACTATTCTCATTTCTCTATAGTTCAGTCTCTGGCTTGTGTATACCATGTTCCTAGTGTGCAACTGTAGAAGTGCTCCAATATATCACATCTGGGTCCAAAAATCATCTAAAATGTCAATGAATCAATATTCATATCTGAGAAGATGCAGACATGTCAAGCCCCTAGGAATAACTACCTTAGATCCTTAGTATTTCTGTGTGTGTCTTCCTTGGATGCAACTGATTGATAGACACATCTTCTGCAGAGCTGCTTGTACTCTTTCCCCTCACCCTTTACAAGTATTGATCTTTTTAAAATGTGCGTAATCTGCATAGGTCGATGTCAGACCTGAATTTGCACCTCGTGCTGGAATTTTCCTGCCCGCTGAATGTATTTTCATTACTTCCGTAACATTTGATTTACTTTGAGAACTGAACCGCACTTTATTGCCAACAGAATTTTGAAATTCTGAATGTTTTCAAACCAGAGGATTGAGACGTGCTGCGAAAGCATGAAATGCAAAATACGTATTTTGAAGTTAGTTATTTGCCAAGAATTTGGCGAAGACCGTGAGATGCCACAGAAGGAGCGCAACATATGTGACTTGCAATGTCTTTGCCTTGCAATGTCCACTACAATAAAAATGAGGCGTCCTCGCTTTCTTCTGCCAACAGGAGATGCGCATCTTCCCTAACACACACCACAGAAAATAATTCACAGTGAGTAGCCGGGTTAGTCTGTCTGCAGTAGTAGAAAAGAGAAAGGGTCCAGTAGCACCTTAAACACTAACAAAAATATTTTCTGGCAGGGTATGAGCTTTCGTGCGCCACAGCTGTGGCTCACGAAAGCTCATACCTTGCCAGAAAATATTTTTGTTAGTCTTTAAGATGCTACTGGACTCTTTTCTACTAACACACCACAGAGCCACACTCTTCTAAGCCCACTGATGTACAACTCCGTGTAGGATTGCACCATCAAAAATGTGAGGCGCGGAACCAGAGGAGGCTGAAGTTGGTTCCTTATTCCCAGTTCGTTCCCTATTCCCAGTTCCTTATTCACATTTCCTAGTTTCTGAATGATTTTGAGGACAAGGCACCGCTGTATGTCTTCTTGGAGGGGACAGTCTCCAGAGTGTGGGGATGTGTCATTTGGGGTGGTCCAAAGATTTATTTTGGGATGCAGTGTCTGTATGTGCATCTGTCCTGGGTCACCCCACTTGGGAGCCACTGGCACAAGAACCGGACTTTGGGCCAGGACCCAGCATGCGCCATCTCGAAGAGCAGAGTCCCCTGAATGTGGGGATTGTCTGATATGTGGCGGTCCGATCCATATTTTTGGGGTGCAGAGTTTGTGAATTGTCCTCAAAATCGTCCAGGAACTAGGAAATGTGAATAAGGAACTGGGAACAGGGAACGAACTGGGAATAAGGAGCCAACTTCAGCCTCCTCGGGACCAGCCCTCTTGCAAACAACCCTGAGAGCAACCCGACTCTCGCGTGCCCCAAATAAAGCTGCCCCCTAGAGGAAATAAAAATGATTAAATTCAATGAATTGGAACATAATTTTTTTTACAAAATGGTACAAAACACCAGCGCAATTAGCGAATATGTTTCCAGGACTAAGCCCCATGTGTTGACATTGTAGACAATCTAAGGGTTGGTTCTCCCACATGTGGTGGGAATGCCCAGAGGTTAGGGACTTTTGGACACAACTATCAGAAATCATAAGGAGAATATGTAAAGTATCCTTAACCATAGATTTTAAGCTAATGTTAATGAGCACAACAGGGAACTCGGGGGTAAATAAGAGGGATCGGGCCATACTCAAGGCTATGCTATTAGCAAGCAAAGCAGCAATAGCTCTGGGTTGGAAGGATAAAAGTAAATGGACTATAGAAATCTGGCACAACTATCTGTTTGAATTTATACGGTCGGATATCGTCGCGATGATGCGCCAGAAGACTTCGTGGGAAGACAAGAGCAGGGAAATCACGAGTAGATGGAAGACCTATTTAGAGTGGATATCAACGGAAGGAAGAAAAGACATTCGGTGGAAGATCCAGACTTTGTGCCCGTGGCTGGGGTGAAGAGACTAAAAATTATAAGGAGTGAGGCTAGGGAGGGGGAGGGGAGGGAATGAGAAAAGTACGTTATACAAACGTTGTATGTAGAATAAGAAAGAGATAACTGAAATTTGTATAAAAAGAAACAATAAAACAATAAGAAACAATAAGAAAAATAAAGCCACCCCCACCCCACCCCTCCCCTCCCCCTTCGCCATCGCTCCCTGCACAAACATCTGCTCGGGCAGAGCGAGCAGCCGCAGTCGGAGCAGCCCCTCATGGATTAAGTTATATAAGCCTTCCCCCCTCACCATGTTTTCGAGAGCGGCGGGGAGATGGTGGGAAGGGCCGCCTCCGCCTGCCTCCTCCTCCTCCTCCCTCCCTGGCTCGGGGCTGCCGCCGCTCAGGTTGACTGGGAGCGGGCGGCGGCGAGGCCTGGCGCAGGCCCAGGCCCAGGCCCAGGCCCGGAGAAAGCCGCTTAGCCCTGCCCCGGTTGCCATGGAGACCAGCAGGCCGCAGCGGCGGCGGCGGCGGCGAGGCTGTCAGTGAGCGCGCGAGGGGAGTCGGGCGCAGGCAGCCGCGGGGGGCTGCAGGAGGGGAAGGCAGCCGCCGCCATGGACCTGCCCTGCGACGGCGGCGAGCCCACGGCGGTGGCCGAGCCGCCGCAGCCCTCGGGCAAGCTCAACCGGACGGCCTTCAAGCTGTTCAGGCGGAGGAAGTCCGGCGGCGCCCTGCCGAGCATCTTCGGCGTGCGAGGCGGCAAAGGCAAACGCGGCGGCGGCGGCGGCGAGCAGGCGGGCCTGGTGCGGAGCAGGACGCACGACGGGCTGGCCGAGGCGGTGCTGGAGAGCGGCAAGAAGGAGGGCCCGGACGACGGGGCCCCGGAGCCGCCCCCCGCCTCGGCCTCGGGCAAGCCGCACGGCTTCCTGGCGCTGCTGCGCAAGAGCGGCGGCCCAAGGGGCGAGCGGCCCCCCAAGGGGCGCGGGGGGCTCAAGGGCCTCTTCAGCAGCATGCGGTGGCCCCGCAGGGACGGCAAGCCCAAGGGCGGCGAGAGGCCGGCCGGCCCGGGCCTCCTCCTGCCGGGCTCCCTCACCGCCAGCCTCGAGTGCGTCAAGGAGGAGGCGCCGCGGAGCCCGGCCCCGGCCCCCCCGAGCCCCCCGGGCCCCCAGGCCGGCCAGGCGGGGCCCCCTCCGGAGCAGCGGGACCGGGAGGCCCAGGAGGGAGAGGAGCCCCCCGCGGGCCGGGCCCAGGAGCGGCACCCCCCGGGCCCAGAGACCCCGCAGGACGTGCCCACCACAGGTGACCTCCCCCGCGGGCCTTCCCCCCCTGCCGACCCCGAGGGCCCAGGGCAGGCCGCCCCCGGCCCCCCCTCTCTCGACCCACCCTCCGAGCCCTCCGCCGACCGAGCTTGCGTGCTGTTTGCTGACGTGACCTCACTGAAAAGCTTTGACTCTCTTACAGGCTGTGGGGACGTGATTGCCGACCCGGAGGACGACGCGGGCAGCGGCGGCGGAGGCAGCGAGAGGAGTGCCCCCGGGGCCGCCAAGCCCAGGGCCCCCAAAAAGCCTTGCCAGGCTTACCAAGGCGGAGGAGAGGAGATGGCCAGCCCCGAGCAGGTGGGGGACACCTGCGCCCCCGAGTTCTGGGACACCTTGTCCCAAACGGAGGAGACGTCGCGGGAGACCCCAGGAGGGACAGAAGGCCTGGGGGCCTCCGGAGATGGCAGGAGGGGTCAGGAGGGGCCAGCCAGCGAGGAGCACCTTGGCCAAAGCCAGATGCCGGCTCACCACGCAGATCAGAAGAGCAGGGAGAAGGAACAAGCGGAGGCTGTCCCCAGCGGTGACGAGGGCTATTGGGATTCTACCACACCCGGGCCTGAGGAAGACAACACCAACAGTATCCAGAAAGAGGTGATTCCCAGGGACAGCTACAGCGGGGACGCTCTTTATGATCTGTACGCTGATCCAGATGAAAGCACCGCTGCGGTGACTTCCACGGACGCCACCTCTGTGACTTGCTGCAAGCCGCTGTCTCCGGTCACCAGCACGTGCCCAGTCAAAACCCATACGACTTCGCTCAAGGATTCCAAGATACCCATCAGTATCAAGCATTTTACGTCGCCACAAGGCAGTCATGGTCTGGATGCCGGTAATAGCCATCATATTGCACATCACCAGCACACCAAAAGCGAGATCCCTAGAACAAAAATCCCAGTTTCTAAAGTGCTTGTGCACCGGGCCAGTTACCGGAGCTTAGCAGGGACAACAGGTAAAACAGCCACATATCATGAAAGTGCCAAAAAATAGGAGGCAAAGGTGGGCATTTGAGTATTTACAGCTTGACATCGTTCAATGAAGACACCTACATGTGCCGCTTGTATGAATCCAAGAGACACGTGCTTCTATGTCCATCTTGATATATATATATATATATATGAATTTAGATTCTTTTTGAGCACTTTTTTAACATTTGTATCTTTTTTTTTTGAAGCGCTAAACACTCGGGTGGGCACTTTTCCATGCCTTTTGTGGAAGCCGGACTTTGATTAGGAATATAGTTAATGATGCAAAACTGGTGCCATGAATTCTTCAAAGAGGACACAGTTATGGGGGAGAGAAAACCAAGAGGAGTTTTCCAGTATATATATATATAAACACACACACACACACATATATATATATATAGATATAGCATTGGCTTTTTATTTTTGGTTTTTTGGCCTACACTGAGAAATGATGTGTGTTCTAGTGTGGAAAAAATGTCAAGCAAAATAAAAACAGCAACAGCAGTACAAGCTCTAATGTTCAGCCTGAGCTATAGAGAGTAATGTTAACCAACAGCAGATTCTTGTAAAAGGTAGCTGTTTAGCAAAAGGTGGGTTTCTATAAAATAAGAGATATTTTTTTGCCTGTCTGTCTGTCTGTATACTTTGTAAGTGGTTAATGAAGACATCTAGCAAACTCTCAGATACTTCATCAATATTTTTTTCCAGTGCATAAAATAATCAGGTTCAGGGAATCGTTTTCCCAAATGCCAACAAAGAGACAGCTACAATATTTATACAATAAATTATTGTTCATGTATAGATAGATACGTTATTTAGTGGTATGTTTTTTTAAGAAACTATATTAAAATGTCTTTCTGTATTTACTAGAGTTAAAGCAAAATTAATTTTTATAGTTAGATAATTTTACAATTCTAGATTTATGGGTCTTCCTAAAGAACCATAAGTTGATGCAAAAATCTATATGGGTTCTTAACAGGCCCCCCCCCATAAACTGGTCTATTGTGTTGCTCTTATGCTGGTGGCGCATGCGTAATATTGGAGTTAAGGTTCCAGTGGTATCATTACAAGCCCCTGTTTCCAGGAATTTCTAAAAACAGAACCTTAGCTCAGTCCTTGTAGAGCTGCAAATTCTTCCACCAACCTGCACTGATAATCCGTTTTTTAAAAAATAAAAAATTATCTTTGTGTGTTTTAAAAAGATCAGGACTCCCCCCACATCCATGAATTAGGAGTAGAGATTATTTTACTGTAATACATAAAGGAAATTTGGCAAACTGTTAGGCCATGACCAGTGCAATCCTAAACAAGTCAGCTTAGAGTCTTGCCCAAGTCTACTTTATGTGGTTTACTCCCAGGAAAGTGTTCTTAGGATTACAGTGGAAATGGTTCAGTCACCTTGGACTTAACAGACATTGTTAAAGGCTACCGAGCAGTGGTCAAAGAAACATCATCATATGATGTCCTAAAGATCTGTTTTCAAGATAGAAACAGCCTAATAGGACAACAGTGTTATTGTTGTTATTTTTTAAATGTAAAACCAACTCCTCCCCCAGAATACCACCAAGCAAAGGAGCTGTTTCAGTGCATCTGGAAAATAACAGATATTTTAAAACATGCTTAAAAAATATGTATTCTATGACGGAATATCGTATATTTACCTACGTAAATCAAAATATATTTCATCCTAGTTAACTTTGTTTTATTCTTTCCTTTTGATTTCCAGTAAGTAAACTAACACTGCAATCCTAAGGAGAGTTACTCCAGTCTGAGCCCATTCAAATGAATGGACTTAGACTGGAGTAACTCTCCTTAGGACTGCACTGTAAATATACAAATAAATAAGAGCATAGAGGCTGCCTGTAACTGAAGAAAACCTCAGAAATACAAAAATTGCAGATGTTGCTTAAATCTCATTGATTTAAGTGGCATTTAAGCATCTTCTGTACAGGATTGCAGCCAGAGTCAAGAACCAGAATGTTTACTTACAAGGCCTAAGAGCCAAAGAACTGTTTTCAGCACACCCAAGGGCTTGGCCATGCCCAGTGTGATTTTCATTTTTTTTTTAATTTCTTTGAGAAGCTGACCCCTCCCTGTACCATATCAAAGCTGCTTTTGAAAAGTTCCCTCAGTTTCAAAGAGTAGTTTGCTGTGTGGCAACTGGTGGGGGGCTGCTCTTCATGAAACCTTATTCCCCAAATCCCCTCAACATGTGGAACAACGTAATGATGTAAACAGCTCTTCATACCCTAATCAAGATTTCTGCTCGCAGTTTGTAAAGAATTGTGAAATTAGTGATGGGATGCTTTGCAGACTCAAGCACCAGCACCCGTCTTCCCTCATCCTTCAGGGCAAACTGCTTTTGAAAAGGGGATTTTCAAAAAAAAGTTTATAATATGGCATGGGGTCAGTTAAAAATAAAGTTCACTGAGTTAACACAAGCCCTTTTCATTGATTTATCTCTTTGGATGTTTCTAGCTTGCAACCATGTAGGTATAGGCATTCATCCTCAAGCCATTTAACCCTGGATAATATTGGGAATGCCATTTTAAACATGCAAAAAGGTCAAGATTGGTCATGTCTTCCAGTATCCCAGAGGAGGGAGCCAAGGTTGAATTTTATCTTTTCAATCCATATGCTGACTGTGTTGGTTTTTGTTACAGCCTGATAGCCAAATTCGAAATTTGCTTAGTTGATGATAAATTATATTGAAATCAGTGAGTCTCCTGAGTAAAATACAGGCTTAGAATCAGAGCGCCAGTGTGCTTAAAGGTGATTTGTTTTGAATACTTTCTCAGAGTGTATTCGTGGGTGGCTGTAGGTGCATCCATTCACACGCAGACATGTACATATTGCATGTATATTCCTGTGGACACACATACTGTACATGCCCACACTTCTGCATATTCTAATAGGCACACACACTTTCATGCACAGACTAATAGGCTAAGGACACCCACAGCAAATCTTGTCAAAGCATGTTGACTGTTATTTATCTTTGCCTGAGAAACAGATTCATAGTGACCTGATTCTACTTTCGTTGTTTGGTGAAGGTGATTTGAGGTTGGAGGGAGGGGGTGGAGGTAGTGATTAGCTTGGCCTCTTGTATTCCCATTGAAGGATGTGAGACTGCTCCAGATTAAATAGTTGCCTCCTTGTAGCTGTGGTATTTTGGAAGGAAAGAATATCTAGAACCCTGAATTCTGTTCCTGGTCATGTAACAATCAGCTGTTCTCTGCTTTCCATCAGTGATGGTCACGCCTCTCCTTTTGCATGCTGTTTATGCAAAACTATCAACATTTTGCTTGCTTTGTTGTGATGGAGTAATTGTGTAAAGAAGCGGTGCAGGGAACGGAAAGTCGATCTGGAGAGAGGATGTTGTGATGTGCAGGAGGGATTGCTTACTGGTAAAAAAAAGCTGTGTGTGCATTATCTAAAGGAGTAAGAAACAATGTTATCGTTTTGACCGTCTTCATTTCTCTTGGAAATCTTCACCATGATGCATTTCTTTACCTGTAGCCTGTATGTATTAAGAAACACTAGAGTTAACCATAAATAAGCTTCCCTTACCTAAGACACGCCATTAAAATATTTTGTCTTTCTTTCATTTTCTCGCTCTTTCATTTTCCATCCTGTTGTTCCTCTTTCCCCCACCCCCCAAAAAAAACCATGCAGAAGAGTTGTACGCACCACCTCCTTTTTCCCCACAGTGGTGAATAGGAGAAGCATTTATTTTTGTCAATAACTACTGTGGTTGTAGGCAGCGTCTGCAGTCTCAGTGGTGCAAGGGAAAGTGTATGATCAAAAGTGCTCACGTGACTTTGCTGGTAAAGGAATGGTAGCACAACATATACAACTAACTAGCAATAACAATGTTAAGAAAGAAGACTTTACGTTGGCTTTTGTCTCTGACTTGATGCTCTGATAACAAACCAATAATAACAGTTTTGTGACCGTGTCAGCTGTGGTGGAAACTTCCCTGGTTTATTCCATTGGAAGTGCATTCATGTCAATAAAGGGGGGGGGGGAAATAACACAAGGTGCTGTTCCTTTAACACATACACTTGTGTAAATGAAATAGCTGGCATCTCGCTAGTAGGTCTGAAGCTTTGAAATGTGAAGAGGAGAGGAAGAAATAAGTGCATCCATCATTTGTAACTATTGATTGGTGTGACTTGCCTGGTTGCAGCTTGTTTGACTGTTAGTACTGTCAGTAAGTTGATGACAATCATTTCTTCTTGAAAAGGAGAAGATAATAGAGTGTTTTTTTAATCATAATAACACAGAGGACTTGATTCACAAGTAAGGTGTGCAAGGCTATATAAACGGATGGATGAGTCTGCATTTTGAAGACAAAGGTTTACATATGTCTGTTTCCACCACAGACTTGTAAACTCACTGAGCTATTGTCAGAGATTCAGGTACTTTCGGGCCGCAGAAATGTGTGAAATTCGTTCTCACATGGTGTTTTGTCCTGTACTGGAGCTATGGAGAGCTTTCCCCACAATCGCAAAGCAATAGCCTGTGAAACAACCACATTACTTGGAGTCCATTGTGACATGAGACCTGAATGTGTATATATTAACTTTATATGTGTGCATCTCAGTGTTTCAGTGTGTGCTCATATTTTACCCTGCCCTATCATCCCACTTATGGTTCAACCACATGCCACAGTGAACCAATGCCATAAGAACTGTCTCATTAATTTTTCACAAAACACAGTTTCTTCTTAAGTGGCTAATGATTTCAGAAATGTCCAATTCTGCAAATTTACACTCTTGAAACTAATTTTTGGTCAGGAGGTGTTTATTTTTTAATAAGAGGAATATATTTGTATTTTAGACCTTAAAACGTTGCCCAAGGTAATGCACTGAAAGGGATGTTTGGCAAGATGGGTATATTTCATTTCTTTCTAAAACCGGTAGAGCACTCTACTAAGTTAATGAGTGAGGGGGAAACGGTAAAGTGCTAGAATTAACGCAACAGAACCCAAGGAGATTACCTTACTGATGGCATTCTATAGATATGTGTGCTTTAATCAGAGAGATTCTTGTATTTCTACAGCCTTGATAGGCAGAAATGATCTTCCAGGTTCCAAAGATGCTTTATTCTTCGATAACATTGTCATTATTTTTCTTCTTTAAGCTTTACTTGTGTCAAATTGTGCTCGGGATGATTACTGTACAGTTGTTTCATTGTACCTACCATGTAAACCGTGTGTTAGATCAGCTCCTTGGCATTTTATACTCCTTGCACTTCTCGGTCATCTGGTAAAATTTTATATGTTTTAGAATATATTGTGTAATACTTGATCATTCCAGTATTTTTCCGTTGTGCATGTTTTGACGAAATATGTTTTTTCTTTTACTAACACAAGCTTTGTGATCTTACTTTGTTCCCATAGATATAAAGTTCCTTGTGCCCATAGGTGTGCCTGTGTCTAAGACAAAAAGTTGGTTTTCATCTCACTGAATTCGTATCGCTCTCTGGCAACAGCCCACAATCCACTTATTCTGAAGCAATTCAATTGACTTCAGTAGCCTGGAATAAATGGTTCATGGACAGTAGCCATTAACAGTCATAGAAATAAAGCTCACAAAGTAAATTTAAGACAGGCCCTTTTCTTCACAAAGCAAGCACATGATCAGTGTTAGTGAAGAACTGATTGTCCTCTAAACCTCCCCACCACAGCAGTCCTAGGGTAGCTATGCAGAATTCTACTTAACAGCATTCTGTTATGTAGGTTTCTCCTATGAAAATTCCTTCCCTGGTTAATTTTTAATGGCCTCTGTTGAATTATTTATCTAGACTAAAATGATATTGCACAAAAATTTTCAAAATGTCTGATTTGGAGGGCAGTTGAAACAAAGTGTTCCTATTTCAGAGAAGCCAAATCACCATGCTTTGCTTAGTGAAGCAAAACAGTTAGTGGGTCTGGAAATTTATGGGATTTCCCAAGCTCAAAAAAAATAATTGTTGGGTCCTAAGCCTCACTTGAATGTTTTTGACTCTGCTATAACAACATTAAAAAAAAAGATCTCTTTTGTTGTTTAAGCAATGCCATGGTGGAGGGAATTTGATCCTAAAGTGTTTTTTTTTAAGAAAGGCCATATATACAGGGCTGTTTCCTTGCGGTCACCCCCTCCAACTGCTCTGCTGCTTCGTTTTGATTATGCATGCCTTTCCCGACAGTCAGAGGTCACCTTGCTCTCCCCCTGCATTTCTGCACATTTTGCCCGCGTTTTCCGGATTCTTGTTAAAACAGCATCCAGAAAGCACAGGCAAAACATGTGGAAATGCGCAGGGAGAGCAAGGTGAACTCTGACGGTCGGGAAAGGCATGCATAATCAAAATGAAGCCCCGGAGCAGTTGGCGGGGTGACCGCTAGGGAAACAGCCCTGCATATACGGCCAAAGTCATATATATCTGAAATGCAGGTTTTGTAAAGAAATAGAATTGGTAGTGCATTCTTATTGATAGGAATTTTTATTGTGTTTTCTTTAGGTGAGGAAAAATACACTGATAGTAACAGAAAGCTGTAGGAGAACTGAGTAGTGGCATACTTCATGTGGAGCATGGCTCCACTGTGCTCTACGCCTATTTCTTAAATTGAAATTAACCATTTGCCCATGTAAATATATTGACACTACTACTGTTCTGAGCAGCAGAGGGAAATGGCACTAATTTTTAAATAATCTTGGTCTAGATTCTGCTCACTTTCTTGCCACCGAATATACAATAGAATGCCATTTATATGCATAACTTGAGATGAGAGTTGGTGACTATCTCAAGCATAAGAACGGCCATGCTGGATCAGACCAAGGCCCATCAAGTCCAGCAGTCAGTTCACACAGTGGCCAACCAGGTGCCTCTAGGAAGCCCACAAACAAGACAACTGCAGCAGCATTGTCCTGCCATTGTTCCAAAGCACCTAATATAATAGGCATGCTCATCTGATCCTGGAGAGAACAGGTATGCATCATGACTAGTATCCATTTTTACTAGTAGCCATGGATAGCCCTCTCCTCCATGAACATGTCCACTCCCCCCTTAAAGCCTTCTAAGTTGATGGCCATGACCATATCCTGGGGCAGGGAGTTCCACAATTTAACTATGCGTTGTGTGAAGAAATACAGATATACTATTTCCTCTAGTATTATATCTTTACACCAAGTGACTGACACAAGCATAAGCTTGAGGTAGTAGTCAAACCAGGGAGCTGGCCATACAACAACTATGTTGAAATGCTTTGGGAGGGCTTCTAGTCTAGGGAAATTAATCTGAGAGCCTATTCAAACATAACATTGCTCCTGTATGCGCTGTATATTTTTCGAACACATGCATCACACAGGCACTGCCAGAAGAGCTTGTCAAGAGTACACCTTTGATGGTTTCCACACAGGGACAAGGCTATGTGGCTTCCCTGTTGCTGATGTGGCTGCTAATGCAGCACAGCTGCTACAGAGCTTCCACACAGTAGGCTTCCCTGCAGTTTCCCTGCCTCAGTCCACCAGTAGCTGACATCTTTACCCACGTGGGCCACTTGGGCTTTTCAGTTTTTAAAAATTGATAATTTAATATTGGTATACTGATGTAAAGTAATAACAACATATGTAACATAGTCTCTGAATTATCAGCTTTCATTAAAAAGAACTAAGTCTCTAGCCCAGGGGTATCGAACTCAATTTGTTATAAGGGCCGGATATGACATAAATGTCACTTGTTCGGGCCAGGCCAGGCCTCGTCAGCCCAGCTCGAGAGTGGGGGGTTGGCAGCTGCCTTGGCTGGCTCATGGGCCGGATAAGAGCTCTCAAGGGACTGGATCCGGCCCAGGGGCCTTATGTTTTACACCCCTGTTCTAGCCTATTTCATTGAGGAGATATGCCTTTCCCCTTATATCTCTACAATGAAAGGGGCTATATGCTTTAAACTAAACGAAAGCTGGGAGTTCAGAGAACTTTTATAACATTATAGCAATATTATATTAAACTGAAGATTAAAAAAAGGTCCCCTTGTGGCAGGGGAAGGAAATGGTTGCTATGGGGACGGTGTCAGGGAAAATGGCTGCCATGTGGGTAAGAAAATCCAAACTTTCCCACCCACGTGGCAGTATTCCCAGCTTTACTTCACAGCAGTGCAGGTTTGGGAAAGATAGGAGAAAAGCTGAGAAGATACACCACAATGCTATGGGGAAGCAGGAAATGTATGGAAATGGCCTTTGTCAAACCTAGGTTTGTTGTCATATAATGTCTGAAACCACTCTCTGTGTGAGCTCTGAGGAAAGTTGTAATACCATGTGAAGCTGGTCAGCACATGCAGGATGTCTTAGCCTGCACACAGACAGATAATACAGGAATAGCGGGGGAGACTCTTGATTCAGTAGGGTTCCCCACCCCTCCACATGGTGGTTTAACAGTTTTTAGTACCTTAGAGGTGATTGGCTTAAATAGGCAAAGAAGTGTTTTTGCTCATAATTAATGTTGATAAGACAAAAGAACAGAAAACACAAGAAAGGATTGTAATGTGTTTTCTCACTGCATTGCATCGGATAAATGTGAAGAGTTTGCATAGGGAAGGAACTGACTAGTGCAGACAGCTAGAAAAACACAAGGTTCTAGCATGTCACCTCATTTGCGTGCATCAGTAAACTAAGAATAGCAGAAAACCGGTGCAGGAGTCTTTCGTGAACATGTCATTCATTTTTGTCATTGGTGCCAATACTTCTGATAAAGCTGTGGGACAGAAAAGACGGATACAAGCAATGGCGCCAATGTAATGCTTTTTACATCTTGTGGTTTGGTGTGCCCATGAAGAACCCCATCCTTTTGAATGGTGCAGTGAGAGGAGGGGGAGAATCCTATAAGGATGCAAGAGATTGTAAGGATGCAAGAGACTGTAACCTTATTGTCAAAACCCCAGTGGTTATGCCCATACAAGGGACCTTCCTTTGAAATTCCACCCAAACTTCAGCATTCCCTCTACCATGTACTGTGAATCTGACTGGATATAATATCCTGCTTAGAGTGGAGCTGAATGTATAGAAGACCAAGTACTGCTTGGTTACACTCCATCAACATAGTCTGTCCCCCCCTCTCTGAACACACGCATGCACGCACACAGGCAAGCTTTTGCCATTACCAGTTAGTGCTATCTTCATGCAAAGCTGCTCTGTGCCGTGATAGCACACACATTTGGCTGGTAATTGCAATCGACACCTCTTCCTTCCAGTGCCAGCACTGCATTTTTAACATTAATTCCTATCACGGCCACGGAGTATCTTCTCACTGCCTGTAGTGCATGCACCCTCCTCCTCTGCCAGCAGTGATTAAATTTGGCTGATCCTCCATCCCGTTTGTCTGCTGCAAGCGATGCTTTCTCTAGGTCCCTCCTCCTATCCCCCCAACAGCAGTGCATTGTCCGGGAACATCATCTTCTTCCGCCTGCCAAAAAGGTGCTATTTTCCACATGCAACGCTGTGATCTGTTATGTGCATGTCACAATTTAGGTGTGTGTGTCGCATGAATATCCTGATGTGTGCAGTGTTATGAGCAACTCATGCCTTTCTGCTACCTCATCCTTGGAAATTGCGCTCCTCTCTCCTTTTCCGCTACATCCTAACTGGATTAACCTTCAGCGAATAGTGTGTGGTTCATTTTTTAAAACAACAACAATTACACGGTTTATTCGTGAATGGTACTGTTATTTGAAAACAAGTTTTGTTTAGGATGGGGAGGGGTCACTGTTCAATGTGAAAAAGCAAAATTAGTACAATTTATGGTGAGCGGCTGGTTTGTGTTTTGGACTTGCCTAAATCCATATGGACCAGAAACAGACAGAGGCTAATGAGACAACAAGTTGGCCTTTTGTGAGCTAGACTGAAACTGATGGGGCACAAAGTCAGTATCAGAACAGTTAGCACCTTAAGAACCATGAACCATTCTTTTATGCACATAAGCAAGATATCTGAAGAACAGTAAAAGATTTCTATTTCGCTACCTCCGCATGTACTAAATAAACGTAATTCGATCAGTGTTATAGGCTGGAAGTCATTTTGGAGTAAATGATCCAAAAGAAAAGATTTTGATTTTCAGTATGTGTCACTGGAGTGGAAATACTGAAAATGTCTATACTTCAAGGCAAAATATTTACACCAAATGGCAACAGTTGGCTCCTGACTTAAAAGTGTAAATAATATCCGACTATGCTTTCTACAGTTTAAAGATGTAGGCTTTCACTGCTTTATAAAAAACACACTCCCATCACTGAAATTGTTCTGGTAATCTCCCCTCCCCCTTTGTATCTGTTTTAAATGCAAATCATGTCTGCCTTTTTTCTAAAAAACGTGTTCCCTTCTAACAAGCAGCCACTCCAGGACTTGACCCTGGCGTTCAGCATGTTCAATTTGAAGCTAACACAATCACTGCCATCCTTAATTTAGCTTGTGATGGCAGAAATCGGATCAGATCCTTTCAAGTACGGTGAATTCTCCAAACTGTCTGTTGTGTGACTGTGCCTGCTCTCCCTTTGTGATGTATAAATGAGTATGTTTTTTTTCCTTTTAACTGCAATTTCAAGTGCAAAATAATGTTCTTTAGCAAGATTATGATGTTGGTTTGGGATTGTAAGAACCAACGTATGATTAATGATGATCATTATTACTGCTACTACTACTATTTATTTTGGTCTGCATTACATTAAAGAAATCACCGTTCAAGTATCAAAGTAGTTCAGTCCTTTTTTCCCCACGCGGACACATTGAAGAAGAATGGTTCCCCCCTCCCCTGCTTGGAATGACTGGCTGTTTATACGTAAATATCAGTTGCCACTGCCAATGTTAGTGTTCTAATTATCCCAGATTTCTTGGGTCACAGGTAAGTGGAGCAGCCATGGATCCTAGAGGCAACAATAATGGGGTGCATTTAAGGATTCAGGACTCCTATTCTTTCCAGGCAGCCTGGCTGTCATGGGGAGATCCTCCTGCAGTTGCCGTGTATGGGGGGGGGGGGGGAAGAGATGTGCGTTTGCATGCAAGTACAAGCTTTGTGTCCGTAGGGTTGCCAACCTCCCGATACTACTTTGTTGTTGTACACGTGTTCATGATAAGCTAAGTGCAAGGTAAAGAAATTTTTTTGAAAAAAACTACACTATAAGTGATATATATTAGTGGCTGTGTACTGAGTTTTTTTCTTTAGGGTTGCACAACCTCCAGATACTAGCTGGAGATCTGCTATTACAACTGATCTCCAGCCGATAGAGATCAGTTCACCTGGCAATTGGACTCCATGGCACTGAAGTCCCCCCCAAACCCCGCCCTCCTCAGGCTGTGCCCCTAAAATCTCCCACCAGTGGCAAAGAGAGACCTGGCAACCCTAGGTGTGTGCAAATCAACCACTGGGTTTTTCCAGGGTTCAGGTTTGCACATGTCAAAGCTGTACGTGCATGCAATAGCATGCTCCTCCATGGTGACTGCACATATAAGAAGCATTGTGGGTAGGACATGCTCCCGATACCTGTGGTTGCTGGGCTCAAACTCTAAATAACTTGGAGGGGGGGGGGGCTTGAAGACATAGCTGTGCGTGAGCGTCTTGTTCTCTGCAGTGCTCCCTGTGGCTGGCTATGCATGTACTCATGCATTTGGTGGTGGGATGAGGAAAACAAGAACTCTTCCATGGACTTGTACTCAACTGGATGTGGCCCGTTTGTCATAACTGTTTTATGATTGTGCAACTGTGAATGTTGCCTATAGTCACTATGATAAAACACATACACAAAGTTTTTAGTGACTTCACTTTTCTCATCAGATTTACTAAAGCAGAAAAATACAATGTAATCTATGTAATACAAGAAATACATTTTGTTCTTTGTTGAATTGTAAGAATATAGTTTTATGCAATTGCGCAAATGTCCTATGGAAATAATTGAGATTTGCATGCATAAAATTGTGTAGGATGAGAGTGGCTGCCAATTGATGGTACTGATCTGCTAAACGCAATAATGCATTTCTGCACATTTTGTCCTGGCTTTCCGGATGATCCGCAAAATGTGTGGAAATGTGTGGGGAGAATGAGGCAACCTCTGACAATTAGAAAATGCATGCATAATCAAGGCAAAGCCCCAAAGTAGTCAGCAGGGTTACCATGAGAAAACAGTCGTGCATAAATGGCCTCTATGTTTGCCCCAGAACAGTGCATCATAATCATATTCACAATGTCTTGGGTTTTATTTAAGCCATCAGAAGAGCAGCTTTCCCCCACAGAGATGCTGCCTGAAGCCCTCAATCAAGGGATAATCAAGGGAAAGCCTTGAAATAGTCTGCGGGGTTACCTCCAGGAAACAGCCACGCTTAAATAGCCAGAGTTCTATCAGCCTTACAGTGCATTCCTAAGGAGAGTTACTCCAGTCTTTATGCACTGTTTGTGACATTAACAGAAAGCACTTAATGTCACCACTGGAAAAGACAGTCATGCTAGGAAAAGTTGAGGGCAGCAGGAAAAGAGGAAGACCCAACAAGAGATGGATGGACTCAATAAAGGAAGCCATAGCCCTCAATTTGCAAGATCTGAGCAAGGCTGTCAAAGATAGGACATTTTGGAGGACTTTCACTCCCAGGGTCGCCATGAGTCGGAGGCAACTTGACAGCACTTAACACACACACACACACACACACACACTTAATGTCACAACAGCTCTGAACACACAGTCCTTTGAGGGAAGGGGCTGTGTCTCAGTGGTCGAGCATCTGTGTTGCATGCAGAAGGTCCCAGGTTCAATCCCTGGCATCTCAAGGTAAAAGGATCAGGTAATGGGAAATATCTCTACCTGAGTCCTGGAGGTCAGTGTAGACAAGACTGAGCTTAATAGACCAGTGATCTGACTTCATATAAGGCAGATTCGTGTACTTATGTGTGCCAAGCTGTCCTTTCCATTAAAGAGTCACTGGTTTCAAACATCTGCAGAAATCGTGAAGGAATAGCTGGAGCACAGTCTGATCCCAAGCAAGGCAGACTTCCGTTTTCTCTGAGGTGTTATTGTCGCCAAATATGATTACCCGTTTGGGTGTACTTGTACTACTAGATTTCCTCAGAAAACCTGAACATAAATTTCCCCCTCAACCATCTTTGTAAAATAGATAAGCTTTACTTAGCCATATATAAAAGAGATCCTATCAGTTCTGCACTTGAGTTTCCCCACAAGGTGCAAAATCCACTCAACGTAACAAAACAAATTGTACCGGAGGAAAAGAGAAAGGTGACAGCGCAGCAAATGCAGAAAGGCAAATGTCAGCTCCCTAACTCAGAAAGAACTGTGATTTTGGGCAGAGCTACAAAACCTCCCCTTTTCTGCATCAAATCAAGCGACTCCATGGGCACTATTTATAGAACAGCACTTTACAGTGCCATTAGCATATCTTCCCTCTGAGGATCTACGTGACTAACCAGAGCAAAAGCCCTGTCTGTTCAGTTATGCACAAAAAAGCCTGTGTGAAACCAGCCATTTCCCGCTTATCGGTTGCTGGAATGAATCAGTAGCTTCCAACATTACATGATTCAGTCTCAAGAGAATACCTACAAAGTATCGTTGTATTTGCAGGCATAATGGAGGAAGAGTTATTTATTTAGCCAATGGCAGGATGTGGTTCGGGGGGTCCGTCATCTCATGTACCTACTGCCTGAGCTGGTTCCTGGTGCTGAAGTCTCAGCTGTCAGCCTTTCATGAACGATGCTACAACTGGGTATAAGGCCACAGGGGCCAAAATGAACACAGGAAGATTCAAAGATACTGCCAAGAGGAAGGGGGAAGGGGCGAGCCAAAGGCTCAGAGGGCCAGCTGGTGACCCACTGAGGGTCTTATTATTAGTCTCTTTCTATGCAGGGGAGTTATCACCGCTTACGCTGCTGACCTGAGCCACCCAAAGATGTTGTGAGCAATGTGTGTGAACTACTGTCCCAAAAGGAGGTACATCGTGATCCCTCAGCTCCAGCTCTGAGCAACTGGGGAGGGGGGTGTCAGCGTGTGTGCATGAGGGGGGGTTTGAACCCACTTGCAGGGAATCCTAGCTCCCCTCCTTCCTATCTTTCTGGTAGTTTCCCACCAGCCAGACTCCTGGTGTTCCCCAATCTCCCTCCCAGTGATCTGGCTAATGGAAAGTGGGGTGTTGACTGTGAGTGTGTATGGAGGATGCTATTTTCCCATCTCTTTTTGTATATTTAAATTGTATTCCTTTTATTGTATCTGATTGAATGTTTACGTGTTGTAAGTTGCTTTGAGTTCTGTTAGGGAGAAAAGGGGCCAATAAATATTCATGCTAACTAACTGAGGCCGTTTATGCTTGGTAATTAGCAACGCATTCCAGGCTGAAGTGCCCCACATATTTTTCTGATTTCTTCACGCTGAACCTCATTACAGCTGTCATTGTGAAGCTGACGCAAACCTGCTTTGCATTTCTTAAGAGCCCCTTTAACTCAACCTTTTGTATTTGCTCCGCCCCTGCCTCGAAGCATTTACTGAAGGAACCATGAAAAATCACAGCCGCGGCTTAGCTATGCAAACGACCATTGCTAATGGCTATGCAAATGAAGGAACAAAGGAGCAGGCGAGTGGGGGTGGGGGTGGAATTTGTTTGACTTTCTCCTCTTGCATCGGGACCGTGAATAGTCATTTTAAAGGGTAGATTTAAAAAAGCAGCTTTGAGCGAGCATCAAAATAGACTCTGCATAAATGGCCTAACACACCTGTCTGCCCAAAAGGTGCTCTGGCCCATGCAGGTATCTGAGGTCTTCACGCAAGTGGGATATTGCTGGGGCAGCTGTCAAGACCTTAGTTTGTTCCCTGGGAAGACCAATTTCTACTGGTCTACGCCTCTTACTGCCTTTCCAGATGGCGGTGGGTTTCTTAACAAGCTTTCTAATCTTTCTTTTTCCTTGGGGATTTCATTTCAACCTTATCTTGTCACATCTGGTTTTCTCCGAGCTGGTGATTTGTATTCGAGGTGTCAGATATTTTCTTCTGAAAGATTTTACAAGCCATCAGAGGCTGTTTCAAAAGCTTCATTTAAGGGCATTTTTACTTTTGCATCAAATGCTGTTCTTGTATTGGTCACTCTATGCAGCAACATCAGTGACACAGAAATGAAAAACGTAAGCATCTTTGTTTTACCCTTCAGATCCATTAAGATCTGCATCACGGAGGCTCTTTACGGCCCCTGGAGTCTTTCCATTCTGATGGTTCAGCTTTTTGTGGCCCTCCAATTGCTTCCATTATGGTGTCTAAAATGAATTAAGGGGATTCTCCAGGGAAGAATAGTTAATACAATATTGTGTGTGTAGGGGAGTGGTCTGGAGTCTGTTTTAAGCTCTGCCACTGATTCTTCAAACGCTCTTGAGTAAGTCCTTTATGCTCGATGCCTGAAAACTCATGATATAAGTAGATATGTAGAGTGACTACAGAACTTAAACCTTGTAAGAGATTTTCAAAGATTTAGTTTGTTACTTCAGATCAATATGTGTATTCAGCCTTTTTTCATCTCTGCAGCCACCAGGCATTTGCCCTTCTTCCTTTGGTTAATCTCTTTCAGCCCATCTTTCATCTCTTCCTCCCATTTTTCTGGACCATTTCCTCTCCTGACTCTCCTTTCTTAAGCTCCTCCTTTCCCAAGGCCTGTTGATTTCTTAAGTCCCTACCTCTGCTTTTTCTAGATGCCTATTTCTTCTGTTCCCTCTTTTCCTAAACTCCCTTGCTTCTCTTTAGGATTAGAAACACTCAGCCAATAGCAGCTAGGGACTGTCAGACCCCAATGTGATGTCACAGCAGCTCAGCCAATCATTGTCAGAACCTTCATCACCGTTACAAAACCTCTCCATACATCACAATATACCGTATTTTTCGCTCCATAAGACACACTTTTTTCCTCCTCAAAAGTGAGGGAAAATGTCTGTGCGTCTTATGGAGTGAATGCCGGCTGGCCAGCTCTGTGCAGCCCCACCCGCCTCCCAGCTGGCCGTCGGGGTGGGGAACGCCAGCTCGCGCCATCCCGACACGCACGCGCTCAGCCGGCATTCACTCCATAAGACAAGTTTTTAGAGGAGGAAAACAAGATTTTTTCTTGTTTTCCTCCTCTAAAAACTAGGTGCGTCTTATGGTCAGGTGCGTCCTATGGAGCGAAAAATACGGTAGAACCTTTCTAGCTGTACAGAGTAAATAAATTAATCTGTATAGATCCACAAAAACAAAAAACATCTGCTTTGTATATTTTGCTCCTATGGTTGTTTTTTCAAGTACACCCTCTTTTATTGCCTATAAATTAAACACAACATACTCCAGATCTGCAATGTTAAGTGTTGACTCATAAAAATGTTTCAAAGATGGGGAAGAAGAAAGGCTTCATCTGGGGAGAGTGCGGATGAAATGTAATAAAATAAATAAATAATTTTCCTCCTGTTTAAGCAAAAAGACGGTGGCTTGTCAAAGTTTACCCAGTGAGATCTTTGCAGAGCAGTACTTTGAATCCAAGAACACCTAACAGTCTGCTAACTAAACGACATTTCATATAGCAACTCAGGAGTTTCTTGGCTCATGCTTTCTTCTGGGGCAGGGGTCGGCAAACTCATTAGTCAAAAGAGCCAAATATCAACAGTACAATGACTGATATTTCTTTTGAGAGCCAAATTTCTTAAACTTAAACTATATAGGTAGGTACACTGTTTATTAACTTAATAAACTTTAATTAAAGTTTTAAGTCTTAATTAAACTATAGGTACACCGAATAAAACTTGATATCATACTTAATAGTGATCTTATTTATTGATAAAAATTAAATTATAAGTCCCTGCCATTTCCCCCTCCCTGTCCGGAGTCCTCGTCTGGAGGCCTGGTCTACTGCCATAAAAGCCATTTGGTAGACCTGGCCTCCGGCTGAGTCCCATTGGGAGACCAGGTCTACCCATTGGCTTCCTTGGCAGTAGACCTGGCCTCCGGAGGCCCATAGAAGCCAATGGGTAGACCTGGCCTCTGAAGGGGGACTTTCCCCCCTCCTCGGAGTCCAGGTCTACCGCCAAGAAAGCCAGTGGGTAGACATGGCCTCCCAATGGGACTCAGCCGGAGGCCAGGTCTACCAAAGGAAGCCCGCCCCACCCAACAGTTGATAGGCGGGGGGCCCCAGGAACCGCCAAGCCACCCGCCCAGCAATCGCGCTGCTAGAGGGGAGGGGAGGCCTTAGCCTCCCAACCATTGAAAGCAAGGAAAAGGGGGACCCGGCCATTCTCCACGGCGGGGGGGGGGGGAGAGAGACAGCTCGCTCACTCTCTCTCTCTCTCTCAGGCGCACCGGCTCTGCAGCCCGGCTGCTGGCGCGAGCGGGCGCAAGAGCAGGGGCTCCGAACCAAGTTCGGAGAGCCGCACTCAACGGGCCAAAGAGCCGCATGCAGCTCTGGAGCCACAGTTTTGAGACCCCTGTTCTGGGGTATGTTCACAGCCACCATTTCTTGCCTCTCAGCTCCTCTTGGTACCAGCATATTTGGCTTGTGATGATGTCCTCATCAATATAGCACTCATCATTGCTAAGACTAGACTCAATGGGTTGGATCCAACCAGCTTTTTTGCTGGTGAGAAAGGGGGAGAGGGTTCACTTTGACCACCAAAATGACTATACCAAGGATCATGGGACCAACATGGACAAAAGGTATGTACAGTGGGAGTTGGAATAAAGAAGGGAAGATCGGAATGAAAAAGCTTGCTGGATCTAACCTAAAGGCTATGTGAACTTGATCACACTGTCAGTTGTTATGTTGGGACCTAGAATCCTATTACTCAAGAGGAGTCTGTGGCAGGCATTTTAGAACTTTGTTTTACTAACATTTTCCCCCTTGCCTTACCCTTTCATCAGTGGTCCAATGCTGTCCACCAAAATGAATATGACAAGAAGACTGTACAGAATCTAGATTTGGGGTCCCCAACCTTTTTGAGCCTGTGGGCACCTTTGGACTTCTGTCACAGAATGGTGGGTGTAGCCACAAAATGGCTGCCATAGGAGGGAGATCCAGCAGCAGAATGGCTGCCCCAGCTTACCTTCAGTCACACAATGGAGATCCTTGTGCTGTGGTGGCAGCTGTTGCCAAAGTAACATTTTTTAAAGTCTGCAAAGCCAACCAAATCTCCAGTGGCCAACCAAGAAGCCTTGCTGGGCAAAAGGCCCACCTGACCCTTCCCACTTTCAAAGAAACCTTTGGCGGGCACCAGGAAAGGTGTCAGCGGGCACCATGGCACCCACGGGCACCATGTTGGGGACCCATGATCTAGAGCATCTTCCTCTCATGCTTTTCAATGGAACTCTGAGCATGTTACCTGGTCAGGTAAAGGAAGAGTGGTTGGCATTGCTGAAGTGATGAATGCAAGAATGAAGGGACAGACTGTGCATGTCTTCAATCAACATCTCTGTGAGATGCCATGCAGAATTATACCATGTGTAGCCAAACCAAGCAATTCAATCTCCTTTCACCTCTCAGCTGTGTAATGGTTTGGTATACGCTCCCAAAAAATCGAGTTAAGTATTCTGCAAGACAGCCTCGGTTTATTCAGTTTTGACTTTCAACCGTGCCTCAAATCAATCCTTCGTTATTCATGTGAGAAATGAAACTGTATCGACGATCGGGGAAGCTGACATGACCTTGACCAAGGACAAGGCAGGAAGGACTCCAATCTCAGATGCAGAATGGGTTCCAACCAGGCTCAGGGCAAGAGCTCTGGTTTCAGGGCTCAATTAAGATGGTGCAGGATGAAGGTTCAGACTTCAGGGAAGGAGCAATATAAGATGTAGGTGTAGGGTGGGGTTAAGGAACAGAACAGACATGGTAGAAAATAGATCAAGAGCAGATGCCGCAACCTACCACCAATGCAGGCTTATCAAAATTGCTTTAAAAAAAATCACTCTACCTGCTCCTTTAAAAACTGTTTGTCAACTGAAATATTGGAGTGGTGGATTCTGATCTGGAGAACCAATTTGATTCCCCCCTCCTCCACATGAGCGGCGGAGGCTAATCTGGTGAACTGGATTTGTTTCCCTGCTCCTACACATGAAGCCATCTGGGTGACCTTGGGCTAGTCACACACACTCAGCCCCACCTACCTCACAGGGTGTCGGTTGTGGGGAGAGGAAGGGAAGGTGATTGTAAGCCGGTTCGATTCTTCCTTAAGTGGTAGAGAAAGTCAGCATATAAAAACCAACTCTTCCTCTTCTTCTATTAGCCAATCAGACTACACTCTGATTAGTCAACCGAGCCTGGTTCTGGGGAGTGGCCTGAACTAGAAATTATCGTCGTGGGGCAAGGATTTTACCACTGGGATGCTCTTTTCGTCTATAAGCCAGTGTAGTGTGGTGTTGTGGTTAGAGTGTTGGACTAAGATCAAGGAGATCCAGATTTGAATCCCCGCTCTGCCATTGAAGTTTGCTGGGTGACCTTGGGCCAATCACATACACTCTCTCAAATTAACCGACTTCACAGGGTTGCTGTGATGGTAAAATGGAGGAGGGGAGAATTATGTAAGCTGCTTTGGGTCCCGATCAGGGAGAAAGTGAGTGAGTGAATAAATAAATAAACAAACAAACAAGTCTGCAGATAATTATAAGATGACAAGAGTAACTGAAAAGACAATAATGGTAGGAAAAGTTGAAGGCAGCAGTAAAAGAGGAAGACCCAACATGAGATGGATGGACTCTAAAAAGGAAGCCACGGCCCTCAGTTCGCAAAACCTGAGCAAGGCTGTCAATGATAGGACATTTTGGAGGACATTGATGCATAGGGTCACCATGAATCAGAAGCGACTTGACGGCACTTCACACACACACTTTAAATTGCCCACTGACTTGACCAGCTTGCATAACATCTGAATGGAACATACAATAACCATCCTATAGGCAATCTTTTAAAAAAAACCTTTACCCCTGAATTTGTGTAAATTATACACAAGGTGGGAAATATTCTGCTCGGGTTGTCTTTGTCGTCTTCCAAAGTTTCATAGAATATCTTTGTTTCATCATAAGGCTATTGGACGAAGGGCTCTGTGGCAACTTGCATTTCAGTTTTTTAAAAAGTTGCTTGCTTTAGCTGTTCATTAGTGGCTTGGGCCTCCGGGTGCTCTTTCCCTTCCGAGCCCATCCTGTGAATTCTGCTCCTACACCATGTATAATTTTCATTAATTGTTTAAAGCGCTCTAATTTTTACACTGTCTTGAAAGGATCTTTGTTTACACTGATAGCAGAGGGTAATATTTCCAGCACCAGTAACCATGGCAATGAATAATTCTATTCTCAGATTCAGTGCCAGCTGCTGTAGTGTCTCGATGGTAGCACTCAGCTTGCTAATGAGAGACTTTGCATGTATGGGAGAGGGAGGCTTTCACTAGTCCAAGAATTAGCTTGTGGGATTCTCGAAAACACATTATCTTCCTTTTGATTAATATCAAAAAAGTGAATTTTACAACTGGCTGTCACTCATGACATTTTTTCCCTTCTAAAAAAGAATATTTGCATAGATAAAACAGAACCTTATCATTCAAAAAGGGTGATATTTTAAGATCAATAGCTGTTTAAAAGTCAAGCCAAGAATATCTTTTGCAGCCCATTTCTTGTATGAGTCCTTGGTAAAAGGTCCTATTATGTTCAAACAGCGTTTACTCCCAGAGAAATGGACAAGGGAGTGTAGTTTGTGCATATAATTAATCCAACATAGGCTGCAAGCCTATGCCCTGGGAGCAAGCCCCATTGAATAAAATGGGATTTACTTCTGAGTAAATCTCGTTAGGCTCCTTAGGGGTGATTATTTTTCTGGCATCTTTCAGAATGTAGTCTTTCTATCTAGGGCTGATGTCAAAAAGACAATTTTATCAAAGTGAGAGGGGAAAAATACTCATAGTGACTCCCTTGACTCAAAAACAGGACCGAACTACATGTGCTCTTGGCAAGTGGGTGGTCTTCAGTCCCTACTTGTTGAGGTAGCAGGGAATACACATACACATCTCTGTGTGTATGTGTGTGTGCTGAAGGAACTTGAGGGAATGGTCAGCAGGCAGGAACGAAGGGTAGTTGACCCCTCCTGTGCTTACTGGTCCGTTCTCCCCTCCACGCCCTTTGGCCGTGTTCATTTTCAGTTTCCAAGCCTGGTGGAAGGGGGTAGTTCAAAAATTATCAGAGAGAATGGTTTTACTAGAAAACTGATGTCAGGGAAGGGGTTCAATACCCTCTTCTGCTTGCCATTTCTTTCTAAATACCCCCCCCAATACTTGTATTGACATTACATAGAGTTGCCAACCTCCAGGTAGTGGCTGGAGATCTCCTGCTATTACAACTGATCTCCAGGCGACAGAGATCAGTTCCCCTGGAGAAAATGGCCGCTTTGGCCATTGGACTCCGTGGCATTGAAGTCCCTCCCCTCTCCAAACCCTGCCCTCCTCAGGCTCCACCTCCAAAATCTCCAGCTATTTCCAACCCTGGAGTTGGCAACACTAACATTACAAGGGGGGGATGGGTTTTGGTGACCCTGTGCTTCACTTCAAATGACAGTTGGGCAATGCTGATTCTGTGAACTTAGGCAGATCATGAGAGGGAGGGCAGGAAGGGTAGTGAAATGTTTGAAAAAATATCTTAGGAGTATCTGATGACCTGGATAGTCCAAGCTAGCCCAATCTTGTCAGGTCTTGGAAGCTAAGCAGTGTTGGCCCTGGTTAGTATTTGGAAGGGTGACCACCGCTGAAGCCCAAGGTTGCCACACAGAGGCAGGCAATGGCTAACATGTCTTGTCTTGAAAACCCCATGGGGTCTCCATAAGTCAGCTGTGATTTGACAGCAAAGAGGAGTCTCTGCTATAAGCAAAACAAAAATGGTAAGGTGATGAGTATAATGAAAAGGAAGAAAGCTGAGAGTCCCTGGAATTATTCATGATCTATTTTCATGCCTTTAGCAGGAGCCACTATTCTAGGCAAGGTTTCAGAAATATAGCAAGTAGCCATGGAGAAAATCTTGTTCTCTATTCTGCCACTAGCAGAAGTTGAAGCAAATTTAATAATGAGTTAACCCAAACTTCTTCTAGTTAAGGATTCCCCCCCGTGTTAATTTGCTCAGACGATTCTATGATAACCCTCATTGTTTTCAGGCAGCAACACCCACTTGCTTCTTACTCTTTGTTCTAAAAAATAAAGGCAAGCATGAAATCCTCTGCCTGCATTTTACAGAAGGATATCATCCATGTAATCTGCAGCAGTGCTCTGATTTTTTTTTAATGGCTGAAGAAATGGGTTTAAATATTTCACAAGATTGATATCATAAATAATTGAGCCCTAGCTAAAGAACCATGGTGGAATGTATTTTGACTCTGGATGTCTTGCTTCACTTCTGTTCCCCCCCCCCCTCCGCTTCCATTCAGAAAACATTTCAAAAATACAATTCACATTCTACAGTCATAGATACATTTCTGGCCTGCTACTATACATAGGGTTGCCAGCTTCCTGGAGGAAAAAAAATGTCCTGTGCCTTTAACAGAGGCTTTGATGGAATGTTATTTGCTTCCATGCCACAAAAAGCTTCAGCTAAACTACTATTAAAGATACAGGATATTTCCCTCCAGGCCAGTTGGCAACCCTAGCTTTACACTTCCTTTCCCCATTCTGAGGTGGCTTCTGTTAGATGAAGGAGAAACTCTCACTTTCCCTGTGCTGACTGGGGTTTGAAGCAGACTTCATTTCTCACATTTTGAGGTAGAAAGATTAAAATATTCCATTTTCATAATTTTTAGTCATTAGGATGCACTGATCCTTGGTGTATATTACAGCTATTTGTTGTGGTAATACTTTAATAACACACTGTGATATTATAAGAACATAAGAAAAGCCGTGCTGGATCAGACCAAAACCCATCAAGGTCAGCAGTCTGTTCACACAGTGGCCAGCCAAGTGCCTCTAGGAAGCCCACAAACAAGATGACTGCAGCAGCACCATCCTGCCTGTGTTTCACAGCACCCAATATAACAGGCATGTTCCTCTGATACTAGAGAGAATAGGTATGCATCATGACTAGTACCCATTTTAACTAATAGCCATGGATAGCCCTATCCTCCATGAACATGTCCACTCCCCTCTTAAAGCCTTCCAAGTTGGTAGCCATCACCACATCCTGGGGCAGGGAGTGCCACAATTTACCTATGCATTGTGTGAAGAAATATGTCCTTTTGTCTGTTTTGAATCTCTCACCCTTCAGCTTCAGCATATGACCCCGGATTCCAGTACTATGAGAGACGTTCTTCCTGTCCACTCTCTCCACACCATGCAAAGTTTTATAGACCTCTATCATGCCTCCCCTCAATCGCCTTTTTTCTAATTTAAACAGCCCTAAGTGTTTTAACTGCTCATTACAGGGCAGTTGCTTTAGCCCCCTGATCATTTTGGTTGCTATAGCCTCAATACAAAGTAATTACGTGTATTTATATAGGCCCTTTTAAAACAGTTAAAAGCATATATGTTAGATTGTGCACAGAATAAATAAGCTACATCTTAGGGCCTCATATTATGAGGGGCCTCTACATTTATTTATTTTTATTTGTTTAATTTATACCCCACCTTTCTCCCCAAAGGGGACCCAAAGTTGCTTAGACTGTCCTCTTCTCCTCCATTTTATCCACACAACAACTCTGTGAGGTAGGTTAGGCTGAGAGTGTGTAACTAGTCCAAGGTCACCCAGCAAACCTCCATGGCAGAATGAGGATTTGAGTGTGGGCTGTGAACATCCTAGTCTGACATTCTTAATTACCTTTTGTTTGGGGGAAGAATCTCTATTGGGACTCTTGACATAGTTTAGGAACTCAGTATGTCTTAACCAGCCCTCACATTGTGGAAATAACTCTTTGAAACATTTTCTGCCAGTTGCAATGGGACCAAGTGGATGGGATTTCAGTAGGGTTGCCAACCTCCAGATGGTGACTGGCAATCTCCCGCTATTACAATTAGAGTTGCCGGGTCCCTCCTCACTACCGGCTATGCCATAGAGTCCAATTGCCAAAGCGGCCATTTTCTCCAGGTGAAGTGATCTCTATTGGCTGGAGATCAGTTGTAATAGCAGGAGATCTCCAGCTAGTACCTGGAGGTTGATAACCCTAATTACAACTGATCTCCAGGTGACAGAGATCAGTTCACTTGGAGAAAATGGCTGCTTTGGAAGGTGGACTCTATAGCGTTATATACCACTGAAGTCCCTTCCCTCCCCCAAACCTGCCTTCCTTAGGCTCCACCCTTAAAATCTCCAGATATTTCCCTACCCAGATCTGGCAACCCTAGATTTCAGATGTTTCTGAATCTTTGTTTTAGGAGTGAGATTGACCATTGGAAATAAGCAGCTGATCTTTGAGGGATTACATCTATAGTCATTGTATGGCACAGACATACACTGGTGATAACATCCAATGTGTGATCCATGGTGGAATTTGGGGTGGGTTGAAGTCAAGCAGAGTGTGCACAAAAGGTCTTGTGAATGCTTTGATGTGTTTCCAGGCCAGCGTTTATCGTGTCCTACTTTAACCTACTTTTCAAAGATTTTCTAAGACAGGGTGAATTTTCTGTCTTAAAATATTCAAAGGTACATGTATAAAATGTAATGTACTAAGAAAACCTTCAAAAATAATTTTCTTTCACTGTGCTGCATTTTTCTTTATCCCTAGAGGTATAACTGGTAATTTTCTCTGGGAGCATAAAGAGGTGCATTTAGAAGATTTTTGATGGTATATGCTTATGCTGGTATCTTGAACACCGAAGATTTGTTGGTTGGTCTATTATTTTAACTCAACTTGGATGAAGTCTAAACTGTAGGAATAAATATATATATTTTTGTAGTGAGTATTTACCTAGAAGTGGAGGGTGGACTTCCCTTAAGAGTCACAGGGAATTGTAAGGGGAGATACAACTCTTCCCAGGCTACCTTCCTTAAGATGTGCTGTTGTTTGAATAATGTGCCACTGTATTGGTGGTTGCCAAAGGGGGGAAGGCAACATGGCAGATATATAGGAGGGTTTTTTTAAGGACAGGATTGCCAACTTTTTATCTGGCATGGCTCCCGGACCTTTAAAAATACCCAAGAGTACAATGGGGATAAAACAAGGACTAACAATGCAGTATCCCTTGCTATCCCCTATATATGGCACTCCATTACTAAACATACTTCAATTTCTGCCTCTAAATCTCTCTTCAAACCCAAGTTTTTCAGGGGGTTCTGACTGAGTAATCGGGCTGGAACAGGGTGGGACTATTTAGCTCTGTTTTCCAGTCTAAATAATTTCTTCTGCAAAAATACCCTTTGCTCTACTGAGAAAAAAAAAACATTTTTCTCATCAGGGCAAAATAGCAGCTGGGGGTGGTTTCTACTGAGAAAACAGCACAGGGGAAACACCCCATTCGCCAGAGCTTCTGCTCCAATCCATCTATTGTCTTCCTCCCTCATGGCTCCTTATAAATAGGGTTACCAACCTCCAGGTACTAGCTGGAGATCTCCTGCTATTACAGCTGATCTCCATCTTATAGAGATCAGTTCACTTGGAGAAAATGGCCGCTTTGGCAATTGGACACAGAAGTCCCTCCCCTCTCTAAACCCCACCCTCCTCAGGCTCTGCCCTAAAAACCTCCCACTGGTGGCGAAGAGGGACCTGGCAACCCTACTTATAAATGACAAGAAAAAGTGGATCTGGAGAGGCAATCTTAGGTTTCACACTAGGGTTGCCAGGTCCCTCTTCGCAACTGGCGGGAGATTTTTTGGGGGGCGGAGCCTGAAGAGGGCGGGGTTTCAATTACCAAAGCGGCCATTTTTCTCCAGGTGATCTGATTTCTATTCCCAACACAGAGTTATAATCACACAGACTTATATACACCTGAATATACACCAGCACCTGAAACCAATTTGGCCACCTGTAGACCTGGCCACAGTATTGCATCAGCTTACTGCTTCAATCTGGTTTGCTCTGGTGCACTCTGGGACCTGCAAGGCTATTGCTGCCTCTTGCATCAGCTTAGATGTCCCAGATCTGACAGCTATCTGTCAGCTGTCTCTGTCAGATTATTATGATCAACTTGTAACTCTGACATCCCTCCCTTCCACAAACCCCGCCCCCTCAGGCTCCGCCCCCAAAGCTTCCTGCCAGTATCAAAGAGGGACCTGGCAACCTTAGTTAAATCAATATTTTAGGGCCCTTAAAAAAATTTTGAAACTGAAACCACTCGACTTTGGGGGGAGAGGTAGTGGTTTAGCAATGATGACAGTCCAGTCATTGAAAAGTGGGCTGGAGGTGGGTGGGACAAGAAAACCGATAGAAACATTACTCACTAGCAAAAAGCCGATTCAAAATCGGCTTCCAGAAAAACATGCAGTCTCAAAAGAGCCAGAATAAAACTGGGGGGAAACAAAAACAAACAAACAAACAAGCAACGAAAACTAAAGGCACAAAAAATGCCTGTGGGAATCAGGGGATAAACTGAAGCAGTATGGGGCCAGAATTGACAAAAAAAAAAAAAAAAAAAAAAAACCCATGCAGAAAAGCCCTGAGTTAAATTCAGTAAAAACCAAAAACTGAGGGCGAAAACGCACGGTCGCTTTATTCCCTGTTTCAGCCAGGATTCAGCCAGGATTGATGCGTTTCGCCGAACGTGCGTTCAATCCTGGCTGAATCCTGGCTGAATTTAACAGAGAATAAAGGAGGCTAAAGCGACCATGCGTTTTCGCCCTGAGACTGGGAAGTTTGGGTAAAGAGACCTTTGTTATGTCTTCTTTAATGGTGGAACTCGGAGGAAACAGGAAGAAACTCTTGCTGGTGAAAAGGAGAGTTTCTAGTAGGCCACAGATTGGAGTATTTAGCATTCTGAGATGTTTACAATTTCCATTTAAAATGGTTGACACTAAAGGCAGGATATTAAACTAAACGAATCATTAGCCTGACCCAGTAAGGTCTTAGGTGACTCTTGATTTACATAGCTGTGAGAGAGTTACTGAGCACAGAGAAGAGCTGTTTAATCCATATAAATCAAGGAGACAATACCGGAAGGAAGGCCAAAGCCTTTATACAACAGCCAGTTTTCACTGGATTCTCGCCTGGCCCTGTTTACTGCAGTATCTCAACCCTAGCTGTAAAAATGTAGCCCCCCAATTTAAATAACTGAATGGATAAAAGTCTATAGTGCTTCTTTGTATGTGTCTTTGAGAGGGAATAATCAGAGATGCTGGTTAGGTTTTCAGTGTGTGTGAAGTGCCGTCAAGTCACAGCTGACTTATGGCGACCCCTTTTTGGGGTTTTCATGGCAAGAGACTAACAGAGGTGGTTTGCCAGTGCCTTCCTCTGCACGGCAACCCTGGACTTCCTTGGTGGTCTCCCATCCATATACTAACAAGGGCTGACCCTGCTTAGCTTCTGAGATCTGACAAGATCAGGCTAGCCTGGGCCATCCAGGTCAGTGAGGGAAACCCAAATTCTGAAAAGGAACTGGGCTGAAGTATCTCTTGTCTTACGTGCTAGCTCCAGAACCTTTTTCAGAAAGCCGCAATACTGCTCATTAAAAGTAATTAATCTCCCATGTACTCTCTTTTGTCAGTTCTCTGCACCGTCACATGCTCTGTCAGCCATGAAGAAGAAGTCAGGCACCGCAGGCCGACAAGCTTCTCGGATTTCTCCTTCATGCCACTTTCTCACAGGTGCTGGACCAAGGACGGTCTGAATACTTTATCTTGAAGGAGTGTTCTTCAAATAACACAACTTTAAGTTGCTGGATTTCCCCCATATGCCCCATTCAGGAGAAGAATTAGATGCGACAAGAAACATGGAGACACTCTTTGCAACAACTGGCTCCCCCCATCTCTGTCTCTCTCTTTCTTCTGCACAGATGCCCCCCCTCATTCCAACTTGCCTCCCACCACGCCCACACCCTTTCTAGGGTTGCAGCTCTGGGTTGGGAAATACCTGGATATTTTAGGGGTGGAGCCTGAGGAAGGGAGGGTTTGAGGAGGGGAGGGACTTCAGATATAATGCCATACAGTCCATCTTCCAAAGCAGCCGTTTTCTCCGGGTTAACTCTTTGTAATGCCTGAAATCATTATATGTTATTGAAAATGTATTCTTTCACTGAAGAAATGTATTCATTCACTAAAAATGAATTGGAAACCTATTCTCTGATTTGAAAAATATTATTTGTAATCAATAAAGTATAATCTGCACTTATGAATATGCCATACTCAGTGTATAAGAGTTGGCATCTATGATTAAAGTCACACCAAGCACATATATATGTTAAAGGCCTTGAGTATAAGAGGCCCAGCTTTGCTCGTTAGAAGCTAATTAGAGAATCCATAGAAGGCCCGAGTATGTTTTCATAAGCTGGCTCCCCACTCATAAGGACCAGCTAGGAAAACTCCCTTAGTTAGCCTTGGCAGCTGCCAGGGTCCAAGATAAGAAGAACTGCAGTAATTTAGGATCAAATAGAGAAGCACCTGACCATGAGGGTCTTCACTGCTCATTAGTGAGAATGAAATCACCACTTCTATGTAACGCCTCCGAATCTCTAATAGGATATTAAAATCCTTAAATATCTATCATTGGTTCTATGTATTGATGCCATGTATTACGTCTTTGTACCTCCCATTACCAAAGATTATATCCGTGCTTGCACTCCTTTGATGTTTGTGTGAATTGTCCTGCGCATTTGGGGCAATTTTCACCCAGTGTGTATATTGGGCCTAATAAACAAACTGCTTTGAACTGTCAACCTCCTACTGTTGTTGTCACTGGGAATTGATACAATAATACAGGCATATCATCTTCACCATGGGTGTGAGGTTTTGGGGGGCAGAGCCTGAGGAGGGCGGGGTTTGGGGAGGGGTGGGACTTCAATGCCATAGAGTCTAATTGCCAAAGCAGTGCCCATGTAGGTGTTGATCTCATATCCTGAAAAATAAGTGCAAGAAACAGCAAAAACCTGTTAAAAGTGTTTCTAAACAGCTATTGACAAGAAACACAAGTAGCAGGATTTAGTAAAGAACAGTTTTTAAGCCAGCCTGTGCCTTCTTCCTTCCTTGGTGCATTTTGGTGCACAGTCAGAAACTCGCTTGGAAAGTTTTATGGGATGGCTCTTATTGGCCCATTAATTCCAGTGCTCTGGGGAAAATGCTGCCTACTCTCCTCCACAGATCTGTTGCATCTGAGTTGCTCTTATTTATATAACCCGCCTGCCTCCCTGCTTTGGAAACTGTCTGCAGGCCTGGATATATAACTGATGCCAGATAACATGAGCTCGGTTTAATTAAGTGCACAGTGATACAGGAGGGATGGACAGCAGAGCTCGTTCATCCTTTATTCAACTGTTACCCACCTCACATGTGATGTTTGCTCAATGCAAATATGGAATGTTCAACGGCCAGGCAACCTGATTCTGGTGCTGCTGTTTCAAACACTGGATTAGACTGCTTTAAGCTGGACTTCCAACGAATTGAGGATCTGTACAGATGGGCTGCACCAGCAAAGGTGCAAACAAAGCAAAAGGTGCACCAAGAATCTTCAAATATGTAAACAATATGTATTCAATGATCCGGTTGTGTTTCGCGTCAAAACACTTCCTTGGGGGATCAAACCTTGCTTTCAGCAACAGCTCAAATAGGGTTGCCAGGTCCCTCTTCCCCACCGGCAGGAGGTTTTTGGGGCGGAGCCTGTGGAAGGCAGGTTTTGGGGAGGGGAGGGACTTCAATGCCATAGAGTCCAATTGCCAAAGTGGCCATTTTCTCCAGGTGAACAGATCTCTGTCGGCTGGAGATCAGTTGTAATAGCGGGAGATCTCCAGCTAGTACCTGGAGGTTGGCAATCCTAAACTCAAAAAGTTTTGCTGTTTGATAAACTTTTTGAGCTGTTGTTGAAAGCAAGGTTTTAGCCCCTGAGGAAGCGTTTTGACGCGAAACGTGTCGGGATCATCGAATACATATTTACACATTTGAAGATTCTTGGTGCACCTTTTGTTTGACTTTGTTTTCATTTATGCTGGACTAGTTAACCACATGATATGAATATACCCCTTTCCTGAGGCAGGATGTACCAGCACAGGGAGACACTCTGGCTCAGTGGCAGAGCAATTCCTTGGCAGGCAGAAGGTTGAGGGGTTCAATCCCTGGCTTCTACAGCAAAAAAGATCAGGTAGTAGGTGATCTGAAAGACCTGCCCGAGAACCCAGAAAGCTGCAGCCCCTTAGAGTAGGCAAGTAGGCAAAACTGACCTTGATAGACCAAGAATTGGATGTGTTAGGCACTTTAGTCATGTGTAGTTGCTGCCAAATATAGACCCTCCCGGTGCAATCTAGAATCCTTTCCTTCACTTTATACTCCTGTTTTCTCGCATGACTCAGAACAGATTACATAATTCCAAACAATAATCAAGAACAATATAAACCAGTAAGGAAAGTCTGCTGTTTCTGCTGCAAGTTTAAATGTAACTTAATGTAATTTTTAAATGTATGTTCATTCTCTAGTGGGTTTCCCCCCTCCTCTTTTGTATTTTTCTAATATTTTTGTAATTAAAAAAACCTTTAAAAACGAACAGTATAAACCATACAATGGAACAGTGATTAAAACTGCTTTACAAGATTAGAAAACAATGTACTCAAATCACTATAATAAATACAATATTCCAGTGTGATAAATACAAGCAATACAACAGACTGCAAAATTGGGGAACACAATAAAGTTTTTTAGTACAGATGTGTGCCCCCCCTCCAAATTCAGACACACACTTCTTCTGAGCCACAGACTGGCTCCCTCCACCCTTCCCAAGATACTTGCCCCACAATGGCCAACTGGGAAGACTACAAAGAGGGGATGAATGTCACACTCCTCTTTCGCTGTCAGTAGCACAATGCCTCTGAAAACTGGTTTAGTTCCATCTAGAGCAATTTTATCTTACTCTTCCTCCAAAGTGTTCAAGGGGGTGTCCATGGCTCTGTCTTCTTCATTTTATCCTCACAACAACCACCTTATGAGGTAGGTTAGGCTGATAGTGACTGATCCAATGAACTTCATGGCACAGTGAGGATTTGAACCACTACACCACCCTGTCTGCCACTGGTTTATGTTAGGGCACTATGGCTCATAGGTTGTTGACAGAATCATCCTCCATGCATTTGTCTCTTCTTGTTTTAAAGGTAAAATACTGAACATCCCACATTGTGTGTTAGTGAATTCCACACATTGTGCTCTGTTATCATGTGGCAAGGTTCCCTGCTCTCCTGCTCCATTCTAGTTGCATTTATAGTGAAAACATCATGAAGGCATATAGCTAATGCAAAAACAGGCACATGTTCAGCTTCCTAAACTACCAGATTTGGGGGGTTGGTTGGTATTATTTTGCAGGTCCTTTTTTTAGAAAGACTTCTTTTCTTTAGGAGAAGGACACTGTGCACATGCTCAGAGGCACTCTGGACATCTCATGTGCCAGAATTTTCACAGACAAAAGGTCTACAAGCCCAAATCACTTGAATACATATCAAGCTGCTTATACCGAATCAGACTCTTGGTCCATCATGATCAATATTGTCTACTCAGACTGGCAGTGGTTCTCTAGGTTTTCAGGCTGAAGTCTTTCACATGACAGATCCTTTAACTGGAGATGCTGGGGATCAAACCTGGGACTTTCTGCAAGCCAAGCAGATGCTCTGCCACGGAGTCATGGCTTCTCCAGGAGATGCTTGTATGTATCTTATTAATGACACAGTCCACTGATCAATAGCGAGTAGCTTTATTTACCTCCACAGCCCCTTCCCAATGAAGAATAAATTATACTGCAAGTAGTCAACATTGGAAGAATCCAGTGGAGTTACCTGCATGCTGATAAAGGAGCACAGAATGGGGATCTTTCTGTGACTGGTCAACAGAGAGTAGAAGTCCCAGGCCTAGTGAATGACCTGAAGAAGCGTTCTGCAGTTTTACTGCTGAAGTTCAAGTGCTTGCATGGGAAACTGACTGGGAACCATAAGAGATGCTGCTCTGAGCTCTTGGAGGAACATCAGTGTATAAGGGAAATAGATTTTTAAAAACATCGGAATAAATTAGATACCTGCAGAGCTGGATCTGAAACCTACACCTCTCTTTGGCCTTTTATGCAGGGTCGTTTCCCCAGAGTCACTCCTGCCAACTGCTTTGGGTCTTCCTTTTGATTATGCATGTCTTTTCTGCCCGTCAGAGATAGCCTCGCTCTCCATGCGCGTTTTGCCTGTGTTTTCCAGATGCTGTTTTAGCCAGAATCTGGAAAATGAAGGCAAAATGAGTGGGGAGAGCGAGGCGACCTCTGATGGGTGGAAAAGGCATGCATAATCAAAAGGAAGCCCCAAAGCAGTTGATGGGGATGACTGCGGGGAAATGTCCTTGCATAAAAGGCCTTAGAGGGCTACCAGCTGTTCAGTTGCCTTAAAACCCAGCGTGTCTAGTCCAAACCTCATTAGAATTGGGAACAAATATTCTGCCACCTACGGCAGCATTTTCAGTGTGTAAGCAAGGGTTTCCCAATTATATTTTCTCAGAGCAAACAATAAACATTTCTTTGTCAATGTCTTTTGAAGGCTAAGGGAGTTGTCACTTTTTAAAGAACGTGGTTATGAAAAGTGCCTCAATAGAATGAAATAATTGATGTAAACAGCTCTGAGACAAGTTTTCACATTTGCAATTCCAGCTTTTGATCCTCTAGAGAGAAGATGAATCCCATCGCAACCTGTCTCTGGATCTGTGCTTACCTTAGAGCTGGCATTTGAGAAATCCATTCCTTCCGGTGCCACGCAACCCACCCACTCAGCACTTCACAAACTGTGCTGCGAGAGGGCTTCCCTGCTTTGGTTTTAGGATTTTGTCAATTACCAAGGGGTTTAACAGATGGTTCCTGTCCAAACTGATTAGGGAAGAAGGTCTGCCTGGGAGATGGCAGCTGACAGGCAAGCTTAAATATAATCAACGCGGTCAATTTTGAGGGACAGCAAATGTCTCCCATAGGGGACAGCACAATGAAAAAGAACACAGAGAGTAAAGCCTGTTGCAGTGTATATTAGAGATGCCAAGCATTTGGATGGAAATTTTCAATTACCCCTCAAAGAACAAAGTTTCACCAGGGATTATGATTCAGAAGGAAATGGCAGACATTGGTTGTTAGCCTTTATAAGAGCTCTTTCGAGTGTTCGAAGTGATTCACATATGTTGTCTCAGTCATCCTTATAACAGCATGGCAAGGCAGGACAGGACCATTAGCCCCATACTGATAATGGGGGCTGAGGTATAGAGAGAGCTATCCTAAGCGGGTCCAATCAAAATCCTATTTAGGTCTATTTCAGTAAAATTGTTATGTTTGTGAGTTCATGGCTGCAGTGAAATTTGACTTGGAAAGGAGATATCAGAGCTAAGAACACCCTTCCTCCTCACACGCATCAGCATGGGAACATGGTAAGATGTGGCATCTCCCCTACAGAGGAGATAGGGTGGAATGAGGAGAGGGTCGGTCAAGTAAATTCCAGCCCTTGCTCATGATGGGTAGCCATGTTAGTCTGTCACTAGCAGCAGAAAAGAGCAAGAGTCCATTAGCACCTTAAAGACTAACAAAATTTCTGGCAGGGTACGAGCTTTCGTGAGCCACAGCTCACTTCTTCAGATACAGTTAGAATATGATTCCATCTATCCTTAAGTAGAGACTCGTCTCTACTTAAGGACAGATGGAATGACATTCTAGCTGTATCTGAAGAAGTGAGCTGTGGCTCACAAAAGCTCGTACCCTGCCAGAAATTTTGTTAAGTCTTTAAGGTGCTACTGGACTCTTGCTCTTTTCTGCTGCCCTTCCTCATGTATATCAAGTTGATGGATATGTGGAAGTCAAGTGTTCACCATCTACATTCGAGCCCAGAAGCACCTTGAAGGCCAACAAGATTTTCAGGGCATAAGTTTTCAAGAGTCAAAGCTCCCTTCGTTGTATCTGACGAAGGGAGATCTGACTCTCGAAAGCTTATACTCTGGAGATCTTCTTGATCTTCAAGGTGCTACCACACTTGAATCTTGCTGTTCTTCTTCAGACCAGCACGGCTACTCACCTGAAACTATGTTTGCTAACTGTTACTGAAATTAGATCTTATTCTAACAAGGTGCTTGGGTGTCCCCACTTCAGCTCTGCCAGGCATAATATGAAGAACTAGAAGTATTCCTTTGAAAGGAGGCACTCGTTTCCCATTGTTCCCTTCCCTTATGTTAACAGCAGTGGGCAACTAGTTGGGCAGGAATGAATACACACTGAACACCTCCTCTGCTTTTGGGTTGTGGGGATTACATATGCTTCGTGGGTGCAGATGCTCCATCAAATAAACACCGACCCTGGGCCCTAAATTTTGTGGCTGATTTTAATGATTTAAAAATCCCTGCAATTATAGTTAATGCCAGAAGATGGCAGTAATACAACACAAGTTTCTAAGTGATTTTTTTTTTTTTTGGCCTGCTAATCATGACCAGCCTTCTTGTTGGAGAACAACTTTTATCTGCTGTTTCATGTATGTGCAAATTTTGCTCAAATGCGAGGTGTATAAGCCATGGAGTTCAATTACAATATATTTGCAATACCAGATGTCTTTAAAAATGTTATTAACGGGTTAAAAATATGTAAGTGCTAGTCAGTTTGCACATATGGCCAGACTTCCTTTCCCAGTAATTGATGTTATATATATATATATATATATTATAGTAAATGTCAGAATCTCACTAAATGTTGAAATGCAGGCCACCTACCTTTGGCAAATGATCTAATTTGCTCCTTGAAATGGGCACTTGATGAGTGAATACCCCCACCCCCGTGCTCAGCCCAAAAGAGTTCACCTTTTTGCAATTGCCCCTGGCAAACATTTGAAAATGTGTGCTGGGATTTATATATGTTTAATGGGGTGCTTGCAAGATGCATGTATACCCTCACACACACACATGTCCCACCCTCATATTCTCATTCTGTTTGCCAATGCCCTCTTCCCAAGCCCCAGACTTTAACTTTCCAGCTACAAGGGAATAAAACATGCAATAAGTTTCTATTGATGTCCATCCTTTCTGGTAAACTATTCTTCCCAATCATCCCCACTATACTTCCTGCTGGCATTGATGGGAATTGTAGTTTTGCAGCTTCCACTAACCATGCTCCACGTGGCAATCGGTTGATTTCAGCTGTTTTTTTTCTACAGTGCTTGCTGGCTTCCAGTATTGGATATTGGCTGGAAGAAAAATGCTATATGCACTCAAATGAGGCCCAATTTAAATGTCAGGCTGGTGACAAAATAGCTGTTTCAAAGGGGCATTTGTGGTTAGGAAAATGGCAAAGGAGAAAGTAGTCCCTATCCACAGATTTAAGTATCTGCAGATGGGGCCATAAATATTGATGCAATCAGACACCAGAAGACAATAATTGAACAATGCAGTAGGAATAGGATTACAGAATTAGAAAAAAATGTGTGAACAACAAACTGTCTAAAGCAAGGTATTCTATAAATAATGCAGAAAGTGGAATTACAAAGGCAGAAGACAATCCTGTAAAAGCAAGATTATACCTAAAATAATAATTGCAGTAGACTACAGTCCTGTTTCATGATAAAGGCACCCTCCTGGACTGTTCCATTTTGCTACAGTGGTAATCACTTTACGGAAAAGCCCTCCTGAACAACTTTGTTTTATAGTTTGCATAAAGATAGATGCTTGGGAGCTTTGCTAACCTCCTTAGGCAGGCCATTCCACAAGGCGGGAGCTACCACAGAGAGTGCGTGTGAAGGGGCAGCTGCCAATATCACCCATCTGTGAAGTGATGCGGATGGTGACAGTCTGGTAGCCAGCAGCCTGTAAACAGAACTGGAGTTATTCAGCCAGGTAGCCCAAGACAAGAAGGAAAGCCAGGGCACAAGAGCTCTGGTACTGTGGACAGCTCCCAGCCAACAGACAACTTCTTCCATCGGTTTCAAAAGCAGAACTGAGGCCTCCTTAGCAGGGCAGGCCCAGAACCACTATCTCACACCTTACTTCCTTGAGGTTAAACTAGGTTAGACACGGGCACTGCATTACCTGATTATTATTTTTACTGAAATACAGCTGGGGAGAGGTGCCAAGCTCTTTGTGTGTTTATATGTGTGCACTTGCTTGTTGGCTGTTTTCTCAATCAAAACCGCCCACCCTGGGATACTTTTCTCATTGCAGAGCAAAATATATGGGGGTTTCTTTTTCTTTTCCTCAGTTGGCAGGAAAGCAGTTGAGGTTGGCTATTCTGATTGGGTAAATGGCCCATGAGGAAAGAATTACGCACCTTTTTCTTGGGCTGCTTCGATCGAACTTTCACTCAGCTGCCTTTCAACATGCCTTACCTAGTTTGCCATTGCGTTTGGGAGTATATCTTCTAAAGGGGCAAACAGAACCAAAGACTGGCAGAAGCAGTCACAGTATCTAATGAAATGGTTAAAATTGCCACAGAAGGCCCAAATGACTCCATTTGTTTGATACAATCACCAGATTCTGTCAGAAAGGCCTTACACACGCATTGATGTCACTGTGCCATTTAGAAGATGATGTTGTTTAGGCTCAGGGACCCAGTCCACAGCAAATTTCATTAACTTGTCAAAACACTCCAGTCCAGAGCGCTTCTGGGCCAGCGTGGAGAATTAGGGCATGAAAGACAGCTTATGTGGGAAGTCACAGACTATGAAAGGAAAAGGCTACCATGCTTGAGGCCAATCTCATTCATCAGAGTCTTGTCAGTCTGGTTAGGGACTGCTGAATAGATGTGTCTAATCACATTTTGTTTAACCAAGCCTAGAAAAAACAAAGGTTATAAGGGCGTCCTTTGACTTTCCATGAGGCAAATGAAGGGCAGGGAGCACACACATACATTGCTGTTCTATTTACAAATTTTTGCTCTGCTCCCTGCATGTGATTTATTGCTTATCTTCTTTTTTTAACCACATTTCAGAAAGTTCATCATTTATCCAGAAAGCGCCCTAGAGCCAGTTCACAGAATCTCCTGTCCAAAAATACTGTAAGTGTGATGAGTGGAGCAGAGCCAAGGAGAAGTCTGGAGAGGTGGCATAAAAACTTCCTAAATGTAACAGATAAATAAAAGGGCAGTGTGACTGCATCCAGCCCTACCCTAAATTGCAATGCAATGGGTAACATGGGCATATGTACATACTTTCCTGCCAGTGCTATCATATGTCCACCAGTCTATATGCATGCATCTATGCCTGCTACACACATCATATGGTAACTGAAGAAGGGAGCTGTGGCTCACAGAAGGTCATAGCCTGCCAGAAATTTTGTTAGCCTTTAAGATGCCCCGTGGCGCAGAGTGGTAAGCGGCAGTACTGCAGTCCAAGCTCTGCTCACGACCTGAGTTCGATCCCAACGGAAGTTGGTTTCAGGTAGCCGGCTCAAGGTTGACTCAGCCTTCCATCCTTCTGAGGTCGGTAAGACGAGGACCCAGCTTGCTGGGGGTAAAGGGAAGATGACTGGGGAAGACACTGGCAAACCACCTCGTAAACAAAGTCTGCCTAGTAAATGTCGGGATATGACGTCACCCCATGGGTCAGGAATGACCCGGTGCTTGCACAGGGGACCTTTACCTTTAAGATCGTACTGGACTCTTGCTCTTTTCTACTGCAACAGACAGACTATGGCTACCCATTGTGACATATAATATTGTTTACACAATGAAGGATCACTACTCCACAGTACTGTGGTACCACCAGATTTTAAATGGTGATTGCTGGCCATGAAGTTCATGGATGTCTCCTGTGCCATCCTGTAAACATAATTCCATGAAAGACCCCATTCATCAGCCAGACAATCCCACAGAAGCCAATATGGTCCATGACCGGAACCTGGAGACCCATTCCATCAGAGAAAGGCACAGTGGAAGAGCACATGTTTTGCTTGAAAAAGGTTCCAGGAACAATCTCCAGCATGTCCAGTTAATCGATCTCAGGAAGCAGGTATTGGGGAAGAACTTTCTTTCTGTTGGGACAGCTGCCTCCAGTTGGAGAAGACAATACTAGACGGGATTGGTCTGAGGGGAACAGGGACTGAAAACCACTGGGACAGTGTACTGGGCTTCAACTTAGTTTCATGTCAATTTCTGCCACAGATTGATTATGTGCCAACATGGTGTAGTGGTTAAGAGCTGTGGTTTGGAGCGGTGATCTGGAGAACCAGGTTTGATTCCCGCACTCCTCCACATGAGTGGTGGAGGCTAATCAGGTGAACTGGATTTGTTTCCCCACTCCTACACACGAAGCCAGCTGGGTGACCTTGGGCTAGTCACACACTCTCTGTCCCACCTACCGCACAGGGTGTCTGTTGTGGGAAGGGGAAGGAAAGGTGATTGTAAGCCAGTTTGATTCTCCCTTAAGTGGTAGAGAAAGTCAACATATAAAAACCAACTTTTTTTCTTCTATATATGGCTTTGACCACAACTGTTCCTCTCTGCCTGCCAAGTGGAAATAATAGTGACCCATCACACAAGGTTGTGAAAACAAGCATGATAGAGACGATAAAGCTGTCTATAAATGATAATGCAGAAGACTGTGGCCAAGACACAGCTGGGGACGGCTGCCTTCCAGTTAGTTAATATTCCACGTGTTTTTTAAGACCTTCGATAAAATTATTGTAATGGGAATTATGAATTCAAATAAGGGGAGCCCTTGTGGCATTTCTCTACAAGGCAGAGTATTGTTTTACTTGTAGTTGTGCTGAATGGTTCTTATGGTAGGGTTGGAGGGATGCCACGGAAAGAAATACTGCAAGTATAACAAGCTCCCATTTTCTCCATCTCATAATGCTTACCTAGGTGCAGAGTAGCTCTTTTGTTCAAGCATAAATCATGTATTCATTTCCCATTTATGATCTTATCTAGAAAATTTGAGTGACCCTGAGGCTCCTTTGAAATTTTGGCTCACAAAGAGAAAAAAATCCTTCCGCATTCGGAGTGCTGTCGTATTAGGCTTCTTAATGTGACGGGGGGGGGGGGGGGCAATAGCAGGTGGAGGCCACAAAACTCTCCTAAAATACTGTAAGTTTGAACAATATTGGTAACTAGTCTTGCAGGGGTGCTGTGCACAAGTATTTGTCTTTAAACAGACAAATGGCCAAGAAGAAACCCTCACCCCCCCAAAAAAAAAACCACATGCACACATGGAAATATGGGGAACTGGTTACTGAAAGGTGGGATAAATCTATTAATAGAAGATGTAGTATCCTGATGGGGCAAGACAGAAGGAGTCAGCTGAGGTGGGAGTACTGACGAGGGTCCCCGACCTTTTGGGGCCTGCAGGCACCTTTGGCATTATGACATGTGGTGGGCACAGCCACAAAATGGCTGCTGCAGGAGGTGGAGCCAGCCACAAAATGGCTGCCACGGCTTATCTTCAGCCACACAATTAAGAACCTTTTGCTGTGGTGGCAGATGCTGCCACAGTTATGCCTTTAAAAACCTTCACAGCCAATCAAATCTGCAATGGCCAATCAGAAGCCTTGCTGAGCAAAAGCTCCACCTGGCCCCACCCACTTTCTAAAAACACCTGGCAGGTGCCTGGAAAGATGTTGCCGGGCACCACAGCACCCACGAAATCCACGTTGGGGTCCCCTGCTGTAGATCAACGGTAGTCGCAAGAGCTGGGAAGAGAGCCAAGCAGGAGAAAAAGCATGTCATGAAGCTAAATAAAGAGGCCATTGCACAAGACAGACAACTAACCATCCTGTTCTCAGGCCAATGATCGTCGAAACTACCATGCAGTTGTGGGCTGGGTAGGGACCGGGGTGCTGCAAACCCCACTTTCTTTCCTGCAGCCTCAGGGGATCCGTGCAATGAAGCAACAAGAAGGCAGCTGGAAGCAATGTGGGAACGAAAACACAGCCATAAAGACAAACACATTTCTTTATTGTAATTAATGGAAATGTGTATAGATATTCTCATATTTCTGTGCTACCCCAACATAGGGCTCCTGGTGGTCACCCCTCTGGGTCGTGCATCTGAGCCTCACCTGTTAAAACACAGCAATGGTCCAACATCCTGTGCCCCCAGACCATTCATTGGGCTGTAATGTGGGCATTTTAAAGCTGAGCACTCCCCCTCCCTCTCCAGCCCTGCAGGTAGGGTTGCCAGGTCCCTCTTTGCTACCGTTGGGAGGTTTTCAGGGCAAAGCCTGAGGAGGGCAGGGTTTGGAGAGGGGCTTCAATGCCATAGAATCCAATTGCCAAAGTGGCCATTTTCTCCAGGTGAACTGATCTCTATCAGCTGGAGATCAATTGTAATAGCAGGAGATCTCCAGCTAGTACCTGGAGGTTGGCAAACCTAAATGCAGGTAACATTCCCTGAATGGGCATAGACTGGAGTAACTCTCCTTAGGAATGCACTGCAAGGCAGAAAGTCTACTCCCCACATCTCCTCATTGCATAGGAGCTGTCCTTGCACAAATACCAAGCACATTACGATCTGGAAAGGCCCCTGTAGTAGCTGTGATACAGGGCAATGGCCCTGTAACATTGCGCAGACTTAGTGGACTGTAAACCCAACTAGATTAGTTGGGACTAATTTCTGTGCCAACATACACAGGAAGGACCGGGCTCCAATAAGTGCTAGTAGTCCTACAGAGCTCTACATGGCAAGTTAAAAAATGGGACTTTACATTAGCTTGACTGATAGCAATGGAACTTCATTAGCTTAGATCTAAATACTCTAGGTACAAAGCTGTTTTAAGAAAACTTCAAGGCTTAAACAAATCTTAACGTTGCAAGAGGTATTACGACAACGACAGCTTATGAATATGTATTCGGGTTAGCCATATAATTTTAATAAGCAACGCTTGAAAATACCGTCCAGCAAGTGCACGTGCATCAGCAGCTAGTGGAACTCCTTGCTGATTGTCAAAATGCTTCTCTTCTCAGCCCCAGGTAATGTTGACTTGCTGTTAGTTAACCAACTGAAAAATAAGGGAGTAAAAATAAGCACAGTTATTAAATATTTACACCATCGCAGAAAACACACCTCACGAATCTCTTCTCTTTTCATTTAATAATCTACAAGGAAGTTTTATTTTTAAGAACAGAGGCCCAAGATGACTACAAAGTGGTTCCCTGGTGCAGATGAAGGGCTGTCAACGTCGTGGACAGGTGATGCCCGCTTCAAAGCATATAGGTGCTTTCAGAAGGCAGGCAGTGAATCAGCCGCCTGTGTTGTTAGCTTTGCTAGGGGTGAATAGACAGTTGTGTCCCCAGGACTGTCAAGCACAGCAAGTCTCTTTGGTGAGTTTTTGAAAGCAAAAATGTTCACCTGGGAAATTAACCGATTAATTGAACTGTCAACCTTTTTTGTACGGTGTTTTTTTTTTTAAGCCAATTTTCATACTCCCAGAAGACCATTTCAGGAGGTCTGCTTCTGATTTCATAAGGCATTCAAACAACCATTACTTAACAAACATTTTATACTTGTATGTGTGTATATTCACCTACAATGTGGGGAAGGCCGATAAGCTACAGCTAGCATGCTGTAGTGGTTAAAAGCGGTGGTTTGGAGCGGTGGACTCTGATCTGGAGAACAGGGTTTGATTCCCCACTTCTCCATATGAGCGACGGAGGCTAATCTGGTGAACTGGATTTGTTTCCCCACTCCTCCACATGAAGCCAGCTGGGTGACCTTGGGCTAGTCACTCTCTCTCAGCCTCACCTACCTCACAGGGTGTCTATTGTGGGAGGGGAAGGGAAGGTGATTGTAAGCCGGTTTGATTCTTCCTTAAGTGGTAGAGGAAGTCGGCATATAAAAACCAACTCTTCTTCTCATTGAGCTTTTACTGCTGCTCCATCATTTACATAGGTTCTCATGTATGCTGTTCCTTACTTCCATCTCCTGAACGAATAACAAAAAATTGCTTCAAATGATCAAGGTCCTTCAAGGCTGGGATGTTTATTCGTTTCTTTAAAATATTTATATTCTACTCTTTAATCATATGTAAGATCTTCAGGGCAATCCTTGCTTGCTCCCCCAAACCCAGTAGTTTACCTCTTTCCCCACAGTTCACTGACATTCCCCACAAAGGGAATACCAGTAGAATGAGGCTTGCCCCACCAGTCCATTTCTGGATGTTTCAAAATGTTCCACCAAGTTGTCTCCAAGAAGCATCTTCTGCATAAAACTCCAGATACACCTGAACCCAGTAATTAACTCCTTGTTTATTTATATAAAGGATACTGTCACAAAATAACATGGATACTCCTCTAGACTTTCTGCTCAAGTTACTCTGTAAAGGGCCATGACAACTAATGGTGCTGTGCCAACCATAAAATTTAGAACATCATAATACTCACAAGCTGTTACTAAGACAGGGCTTGCACCCAGCATGTCCCATTAGGGGAAAGGGCTGTGGTTCAGTGGTAGAGACTCTGCTTGGCATGCAGATGGCCCCAGGTTCAATCCCCGGCATCTCCAGTTAAAGGGACTAAGCAAGTAGGTGATGTGAAAGACCTGAGACCCTGAAGAGCCACTGCCAGTCTGCATAGACAATACTGACTTTGATGGACCAAGGGTCTCATTCAGTATAAGGCAGCTTCATGTGTTTATGTGTGTTCATGTTTCTCAACACCACAGTCCAAAGAAATCCAAGTGCTGATTCTAGAGCTTCCTGGATTCTAGAGCTTCCTGGATCCAGAAAGGCTCTTGAGCTGCTCTTTTGCACCTTCTCAGCAATGAGGGAAAAGTGAAATTGAAACTGGAATTCTACATAGCCCTCAATATAGCATCATATTGTCCATAAAAACTATGGCCATCCCCATGGCCAAGATTCTGTTATATGCTACTAGTGAGTCAATCCTCTTCAGCAAGGGCTCTACCTCTCTCTGCAACCCTGCTATTAAATTTCGGCTCTTTTATAGTCTAGATAGTTAAATTGGTTAAAGAGGCTACAGAATTACTAAATTACCCTTAATTGTCAGTATTTGTTCCATGAAGAGAATAGAGGCTTAGTTACTGCTTTTTCTTAGCAGCCAAAGCAATTGATCTGTATTTTTCCTTTCTTTTTTCACAATAATTTTTAAATGTAATTATTTTACAATGATGGTTATAAAATTATGATGATAATTTTGTAAAAATGAACAAAGAGAAAAGCAATAATTAAGTGCTCCCTGAAAATATGAACTGATAATTAAGAATCAGTTCAACAATGCTGTAGGTAAACAAGAAGTAACTAATTAAGCAACAATGACTGAAGTGAGTAAAATGAGTAGCTTGAGAGACAGGCTGGAACTCTGATTCTGTTTCAACTTTAAAATATTGCCACAAATCAGGTCTGAAAAAAGATAGGAAGCAACAGGGACATCACTGGAATGCAATGGGTTGACAGTGATGTCATATGGATTCTCTGTTAAAATGATATTTATTTCAGATTGAGTCCCTGTTATTAGGGACAAAACCCTGATCTGGATAGCCCCAGGCTAGCCTGATCTCATCAGATCTCGGAAGTTAAGCAGGGCCAGCCCTGGCTAGTATTTGGATGGGAGACCTCCAGGGAATACCAGGGTCGTGACATGGAGGCAGGCAATGGCAAACCACCTCTGAACGTCTCTTGTCTTGAGAACCCTATGGGGTCGCCATAAGACAGCTGTGACTTGATGGCAAAAAATGTAGGGAGAAGGCTTATCAATACTTTAAATGAATGATACAATACTAAACAGGTGGTATGGAAGCTACGATAGACACATTCAGCCTCCTTCCACCAGAACTTTTCTCACATGGACCAGCCCGTCCTTCCTGTGAATAGCCCTTCTTTTCTGCGCTCCTCCTTTCCTCCTGCATTCCTTTCACCCTTTTTTGGTATATGATTTGGGTTTTGTAGGTCAGATTTTCTCTCTACACAACTGTGGGTGAATCTCTGCTCCATTAATTATTTTGGATTCTGTGGGCTTTAAAATGCCCTGATATAAACAGTGTTCCTTCCTACCTGTTTTCTTGCTGGGTTGGCCAATAAAACCACCAAACGGGCTTCTTCCAGCAAATCTGCCTCTCTGTGTAAGTGCATGTAAATGATCCTCCAGGTGAAAAGGGGCCCGCCAGTCAGCAACCATAAACCAAACCATCCCCTGGCGTAACAATCTTATGCCCCTTCAGCTCTAGTCCGCAGTGTGGAAGTACCAGTGGGAGGGTCCCTGGGGGGGGGGGGGTCTCCTGCTTTTGTGCCCCACTTTGGAATCAAAGACAAAACTCTCTCAATCTTCAGTGACTTAAGAATGCTTGACCTGTCCTCTGAGGCATTCACTGCCTTGCACAGAATCCCCTCTTCACCCCCCCAGCCCCTTTTGTCAGGAACACACAAGCAGAAACAGAAGTGAGGAGGACAATGAGCAAGTCGCCCCACGCTCAATAAAGGGGAGCAGTCTGAGGAGATCTTAAACAAACCTCACCGATTTCCTTCCCCTCCTCGTTTACAACATGGCCATTGTTGTGGTTTTTATGCGCAGGGCCGCCGGAGCTCCAGAACCATTTTCAAAAGCTGCCATCGGGCTTCTGCCTTGTTTCCCCCTAATTGAGGAGCAACTTCATACAAGCATTCTGCTTTACCCAGAGCTCTTTCCAAGGCAACCAAGTGCTTCCAAGTGCATCCCCCTTCAGAGCATTTGGCAAGCTCTACCACACCTCATTCCTTAAGGGCTTCCTGTCATGCCCCATATCAGTTTTTACAGACCCTGCTTCTAGGGTTGCCAGGTCCCTCTTCGCCACCTGCGGGAGGTTTTTGGGGCAGAGCCTGAGGAGGGTGGGGTTTGGGGAGGGGAGGTACTTCAGTGCCATAGAATCCAATTGCCAAACCAGCCATTTTCTCCCGGTGAACTGATCCCTATCGGCTGGAGATCAGTTGTAATGGCAGATCTCCAGCTAGTACCTGGAAGCTGGCAACCCTACCTATTTCTAAAGTTCATTACCATCTCCTTCTTTGCCATTGCATTTTTCTTTTCTTTTTTTCCATTTGCCACAATGTAGCGTTTTTATTCCACGTCCTTCCTCCAAGGATCTCGGCACAGCATCCATGCTTCTTCACGTTTTATCCTTCCTCACAACTATTCTGTCAGATTAGTAACGGTGAGAGTGAGAGAGAGCAAGTTTCATGACAGAGTGTGGATTTCTCAGGCCTCCCTGGTCCAACTTCACATACAAGCAGGCAACTGGTAGAAAATTAATCTGCTACGGCTGTCCATAACCAGGAATGTGAGGGAGGGCCGGTCACTGCTGCTTCTTAAATGGATGGCATATGACTCTCTCGTCCATCTCTGAATCACCTCCTCCTTCCCATGTCATCTCAGCTACTCTCTTCCCTAGGGTTGCCAAACTCCAGGTGGGACTTCGAGATAGCCTGGAATTACAACTGATCTGCAGACAACAGAGGTCAGTTTCCCGTGGAGAAAATAGCTGCTTTGGAAGATGGGCTTTATGTACCCTGTGGAGGTCCCTCCCCTCCCCAAGCCCTGCATTCTCCAGGCCCCACCCCCAAAATCTCCAGGAATTCCAACCCAGAGTTGGCAACCTTGTTCTACCCAGTCTTGCCAAATGGGAGGAAAACCTGCTATGATTTTTTATTAGAGTACATAGATTTGGGTCGCTAAAGAGAATGTTATACCTTGCAAATTCTTGGAGCATGCCTTACATTGGTAAACATGTCAGAGGTTAACAACACAATCCTACACAGACTTGCATAAGAATAACTCTGTGCAAGATTGTGCTGTGAATATAAGCAATCTTGGGCAGAGAAATTGTAGTGAAGCCACGCCAAAGGGGTTAGCTAGACAATGCACGATTTCCAATAGCTATTAACCATAATAGTGAAATAGAACCTCCTTGTTAAGAGGTAGCATGCCTCCCAGTACAGATACAAACGATGGGGGACGGGACAGGGGGGGAAAGCTGCCACTGCAATACACAATATATGTGGATGATCTCAGTGGAGCCAAAAGAAAAGTCCTCCAAGGTGTTTATTTTAGCCTTTAATTATTAAGATAAGCATTACAAACTGATAAAAAAACAGAGAAAACACAGGAAATAATCAGAATGAAATTGCTTTTCTTGTCAATTAATACTGGTTATTTAGCACAGAGAGATCTTTCCCCTCTTCCAATTAGCATTGTTTTTCTCAAAGGCTCCTAATGGTCTTAAATTCAAAGCCCCTTTCTTATTTCTTATCCCTGGGGGATTAATGGGGATAAAAGGTTAGCTCCACGTTTTGATGCATATTGTATTGGCTCAGGACGAGGCAGGGGGGTTGGGCATTCAATTTCCCTATAGATAAACATTGTAGTCTCTTTAAAAAAAACACTATACCCTTGCTAAGAGCATGCAACACTAGCTGGTTTACTGGCTGCAGAGTGTGCTAGTAATTTACGCATCTGGCATTTGGGCAGCGCCTGCAGACTCTGCCTTGATGGCGACGAAGGTGGAAGATCAAAGGAAAACAGCCTTTTCACCCAGATCCCTCCTCCAGAAGTTTTTGAAAAAATTGTAAGGACTGAGATGTTAAAGAACAGAGAAGGAGGTTCCTGCGGGATCTTCAAAGGCCTCTCTGCACGTATGATGGTGCAATGGCCCCACAGATCCGCAGCCTCGTCCTGTTAAAGTCACTGCAAAGGTAGGTCTGTCTTTGCATCTTTTGTTGGTTTGTCAAGGGCTGACCTTTGGGTATAGCTTGTCCTACTGGACGAGCACAGCGGGCATTAGGTGTGCAACAGCAAATGAAGCTCCGGTTGCGCTGAGGGGCGGGGGGAGGTGGGAGGCTGCACAGACACAAGCAGGATTAGAAAAGAGCAAGAGTCCAGTAGCACCTTAAAGACTAACAAAAATATTTTCTGGCAGGGTGTGAGCTTTCGTGAGCCACAGCTCACTTCTTCAGATACAGCTAGAATGTGAATCCATCTGTCTTTAAGTAGAGGAGAATGAATTCAGACAAGCATTCGTATGTAAATGTTAACAGTATGTACATGTGACTAGCAGGCGTGATGGGATTAGGTGTGGTATGCAGAAGAGTTGTTGATGTCCAGGGGAGAGATGGGTGTGGAGAAATCAGCATTGGTAATGGGCCATGAATGCAAGGTCTTTATTCAGCCCAGGTAAATGCATTGACTTTAGTTTGAATATCAACTGTAATTCAGCAGTTTCTCTGTCCACAAGCAGGATTGTGCGCAAAGGGCTGGGACCAGCGCTCTCCCAGCGTCCCTCGCGGTTCCAAGCCCGTGAAAACAAAGCGCACGTGACAGAGAGCCCGGGCAGAGCCGGTGGCCATGGCAACGGGAAGCGGCCGCGGCCTCCAAACTTTGTTCCGTCGCTTTTAACTCGTTAACGGCCATTTATGCATGGGAGGTTTCGCCTTGGATTTGCTAGTCTTTAAATGCACATTTCCCCCCAACTTTGCATGGGGGCTGACTGTTGAGTTTTGAGAATTTGCATGGGGGAAGTGTGCATTTAAAGACTGGCAAATCTAAGGGGAAAAGAGGAAGACCCAACAAGAGATGGACTGACTCAATAAAGATAATTCACAGTGGGTCGCCGTGTTAGTCTGTCTGCAGCAGTAGAAAAGAGCAAGAGTCCAGGAGCACCTTAAAGACTAACAAAAATATTTTCTGGCAGGGGATGAGCTTTCGTGAGCCACAGCTCACTTCTTCAGAAAGCTAATCCCCTGCCAGAAAATATTTTTGTTAGTCTTTAAAGTGCTACTGGACTCTTGCTCTTTTTTATGACTCAATAAAGGAAGCCACAGCCTTCAATTTGCAAGATCTGAGCAAGGCTGTCAAAGATAGGACATTTTGGAGGACAGGCACAGCAAAGGGCGGCTCTCTCAAAAAGCCTTTTTCTTTTTCGTTTGGGAAAGGTCCAGCGTTGCCATTTTTTTGTCTTGCAACTTTCCCGAGCTGAGCCATTGTCAGCAAAACGGCCCTGTCTTCTGACCTTCAGCTCAATTTTCCCATTTACTAATTAGGAACCATGAGCAGATTCATGGGGTGGGTGGGTGGCGCTGGCTTCCTCCGCATGTTATTGACTTAATTTTATTCCCACTGGCGTTCAGTGTCAGGGGATGGTGGGGCTTGGTAAACAGGCCTCTCTCAGACACAAACAGGATGGCAACAAAGTTAACAAGTGTATTGGGCTCCTGGTAATTTATTCCTCTTCCTTGTGTTGTCTTTGTTAACTGACTGGAAAACAGGCTTGATGTTGAAAACAGTTGACCTTGAAGATAATTCCCAGTGGGTAGCCGTGTTAGTCTGTCTGCAGTAGTAGAAAAGGGCAAGAGTCCAGTAGCACCTTAAAGACTAACAAGAATATTTTCTGGTAGGGTAGGAGCTCTCGTGAGCCACAGCTCACTTCTTCAGAAAGCTCATCCCCTACCAGAAAATATTTTTGTTAGTCTTTAAGGTGCTACTGGACTCTTGCCCTTTTCTACTACAGTTGACCTTGAAATAATTGTTTTCAGCACTGTTTCTGAAGAGGAGCAAAGATCAAGCTATTATTGAGGATTCTGTGTTCCTGATTCGTAGGGCTGAGGGTTTTATACCGGGGCGGCCTCTTGAAATTGTAGGAGCGCAACAAGGCTTCATATGGCTGATGTTAGCAACTGTGCATAGCTTCCTGTGCTCATCCACGCACAATGATTTCAAATGGGCGCCATAAACTCAGTGGTTGTGTGAACTGGCTCTCAGCCACAGCACCACGGAAGGACGATTAAAAATCTATATATCTTTAGCATTTCTATCTATATATAGTTTGCACATTGAATTATTAAGAAAAATATGGAAGTACAATAGGTGGTGTAGGTGGATTGCAAGGGAAGGGGTCACAGGCAGGGAGACCCTCCGGCAGTGATATGGAGGCAGCGTGGATTGCACACAAAGGCCTAGTTCATATGGGCGGGGAAAAGGAGGCCGGATAAATTACCATCCTGCCTAGGAATAGGGAACTGGATTTTTTTCTCCTTTGCTCCTGAGTGCAAGGCAGCAGCGAATGCGTCGAGGGGCCATGGCTCAGGGGTAGAGCCTCTGCTTGGCATGCAGAAGGTCCCAGGTTCAGTCCCCGGCATCTCCATTTAAAGGGACTAGGCAGGTAGGTGATGCAAAAGACCTCTGCCTGAGACCCTGGAGAGCCGCTGCCGGTCTGAGTAGACAATACTGACCTTGGTGGACCAAGGGTCTGATTCAGTATAAGTCCATATGTCCATATGTCAATACCAAGTTAATGGTCTGATGATGTACCTGCAGAACGGCGTTTGTCAGATTGGGAAGCAGAACTTATCCAGTAGTGGAGGCCATGGATATTAGCTTGGAAGGACAAGGTTTATAAAAAATGGGGAGTGGAAAACCCCCATTTCCTCTCTACGCCTCCTCACCAGAGCCACTAACACTTAGTTGGGAAATTCTTAGAGATATGGGGGGTGGAGCCTGGGGAGTGTGTGGTTTGGGATGGGAGGGAACTCAGTCGTTCATAATGTCCTATAGTCCACCATCCAAAGCAGCCATTTTCTCCAGGTGAACAGATCTTTGTAGTCTGAAGATCATTTGTAATTCTGTTGAGATATCCCTGCCCACTTAGAAGTTGGCAGCCCTACTCCTTGCCTCTGGCTTCCCTCCCCTCACCCACCGGCATGCCACCTCCCTCTCATCCAGCATGCTTGGGCTTCACTTCCCTACCACTTTGCATGTGTGCTTCATTTTTCTTTCCCACTTTTGCACCCCTACCTATTCACCTCTCCACCCTTGATAGCTTGGTGAAAGGGGAGAGAAGCAGGTGGGTGGTGGTGGAAGACAAGCCAGAACCAGGCCCTTTTCAGGAATTTGTGTCCCATTATTAATGGTTTTTTTTCTTAAAATCCCAGATATTTGTAGAACTGTATATCATAGCTGCTGTTGGCCCCATTGTGCAGATTTATCTATCCACATAGGAGTTATTAGATGTAGGGATAAAGCTGGACAACAAAGTACATACAAAAGTACAGAAGAAAAAGTTTTAAATATAGCATTGGTAAGAATACTATTAGAAACCAAGTTCAAGAATCTCCCAAAGTGGGACATGACCTCACTGGAAAGGAGATGTTGAAAATATTGACTGTGTAGGTGCAGTCACCTTGAGAAGGAAATGTGTTGGCAGAGTGTGAATTATGCAGAGAAGTGGCAGACTCACTGATTAAAGATAAAGGTATATGTTTATTAGGGAGCTATATTATAGATAGGAAAGCTAAGAGACAGAGATAGTCTCTTATTACCCTGCTGGCTAAAAGGAGAGAGGAAAGTAAGCATCCGAGAAGAAGGAATAAATTACCCTGAAAATATCAGTCTAAGGACAGACAAAAGGTGACATTAATGAGGATAAAAAGTCCCTAACTTTACATTCCTATCCAGCTGACCACCTGCCCACCTCCTACAGGGTCTTCTTCACATTTTTTGCATGCAGATGTTGCTAATTCCAACAAGATGAATGATCGCAGAGAAAAGTTGAGTTGCACCTGTCCCTGGATGACTCAGCAGGTAGATGAGATGCATCTGTCCCTGAATGACTCAGCAGGGTCTCCCATAAAAGCAGCCAGGAAAGGGTGTGCCAGTGTGGAAACAACTCGTCCACAACTCTTGAGTGCCTGTCATCAATTTTTGAATCATTCTGAACCATGGTGGGTTTGACCTGACTTGTGCCTTTCAGATTTGCCCTACTGGTTTTGACACTTGGACTACTGAATACCTCTGCTTTGACCACCAGACTATGTTGTGAGTATGCTCTTTATCTCTTGCCTGTTTAAAACATCACTTCCCAACTATAATAAAATTGGAACAGGGTTTCCACCAGAGATTGGGTTTCTGTTTTATCACTAACAGTGTCAAGAGTCTTGTTTACTGCTGCACAACAAATAGACACAAATGCCTCTCTTTATTAGCCAGCCACTAAAAGATTGGGTTTTGTTTTGCATGCGTTAAGTCGCTTTCTGCTGCACCAGGGCCTCTCGAGCTGCGTTGTGAAATGACAGCTTTGTTCCAGCTCTTTAAAAACTTTCTTTCAGTGCTAATTGCTAAATTCTGGCTCACTGACAGATTATTTCCCCCCACAGAGACAACTGATTGTGTAGTCTACACAAGGAGTTGTTTTGAACATTGCTTCCTCGTGGGAAGAATAAACATATTGTTCAAAATATCTGAGCAATATGAATGGTTCAGTATGTGAATGGTTGTTCTAACTCTGAATGTACCTCAAATATGGGAAAGTTAAACTGTAGATGAAGTTTGGATTGGTGGAAATAGAGGGTGATGTCTGTAAGATTGGTTGTGTCCAAGACTGCTAGGTCATCGGATTGTTAAATAAAGATGAGATTGGATTGCATGGGGTATGGCTTGGATCCATTGGAAGATTTCATGGATGGAAGGGATTTCCATCAGCAGTCTACTACTTCCTCCCCTCTACCAGTGCAAATGACCACTTGAATGCTTCTCCTGGGGGGTACAGGAACAGCATGAGGGGGGAGTTGGAGAAAATCACCCCCTTTTCTAGTGGTAGACACCCCCCCCCAGTGAATCCAAGCCTGATTCCCCCCCCCTACCTGGTGAGTGTATTTTCAGGGAGGTGTGTTTGCCAGTGTGGTGTAGTGGTTACGAGTGGTGGTTTGGAGCGGTGGAGTCTGATCTGGAGAACTGGGTTTGATTCCCCACTCCTCCACATGAGCAGCAGAGGCTAATCTGGTGAACTAGATTTGTTTCCCCATTCCTACACACGAAGCCAGCTGGGTGACCTTGGGCAAGTCATGCTCTCTCAGCCTCACCCACCTCACAGGGTGTCTGTTGTGGGGAGGGGAAGGGAAGGGGATTGTAAGCTGGTTTGATTCTTCCTTAAGTGGTAGAGAAAGTCGGCATATAAAAACCAACTCTTCTTCTTCTAATTGGCACCACTGCAGGCTTTAAGGCAGATTTTGAATTGGTGAGACTGGGAGTTCAAAGAGCACTTGCTGCTGCTCCTGCTGTTTTTAGGCCATTGTAGTTTCAGTGCATCAGTGGAATAAGAAATATAAACAACCACACATTGTTACAACATTTTATCACATAGGGTTGCCAGGTCCCCCATAGTCACCGGTGGGGAATGGGAGGGTAGGGTTGCCAGATCCAGGTTGGGAAACTCCTAGATATTTGGGGATGGAGCCGAGGGAGGACAAGGATGTCAGTGGAGTACAAGGCCATAGAGTCCACCCTCCAAAGCAGCCATTTTCTCCAGGGGACTTGACATCTCTAGGCTGGAGATCAGCTGTAATACCAGAGGATTCACAGGTCCCACCTGGAGGCTGGCATCCCTATTATCACATGTGCAATATTCTTAGAAAGGTAGCCATATGTAGCATACAGGTGCATTTAAGTTAATAAATTAACTGGCTAAAATTGCAGACAGATCATCTAAAAACGATTGAATTGATTAACAGCTTTGTGCTCCTTCTCCCTGGCTGCTTGGGTTCACTCTCAGATTCATCCTCGGTTTTCTGCTAGAATCATAATGTACAGTGTGTGCATTAATTTTATTTGGCTTAACTTGGTTTTCCTTTTGTTCAAGTTCCTGAAGAAAGAGCAAATTTTGGCTTATTTTTTATCTTCTAAAACATGGTTGGAACATGCTTTGATTGATGAAATATCTCTTGATGAAATATCACACAAAATGTTTCCTGCACAGGGACCAAAGGTCATTCCATTTCAGTGGCCTGGCACAGCAGAATTTTTCAGTGAATTGCATCCTTCCACAGGAGCTACCGTAGTTAGCTAAAACTAACACAGATGTTTAACTGAGGCCTCATGAAGGAAGCAACGTTCTGTGTGCTAGACCCAATCCCTTCAGTATATTACTCCCTTCAGTATATTGGGCCCTCTATCCAAACACAACTCCACTCATAATAGTGGTTTGCTAGGTTTATTCAGAGCCTGCAGTATGCTAAAAGAAGAAGAAGTTGTACAGTTGCACAGAAGTGATATAGTCTCTGCCCAGAGGTTGAAAACACTTAAACAGAATATAAGTTTTGTTCCTTTTTGCTGACTAAACATGCTCTGTCATTCATTGCAAAATAAGCTTTCTGGAGCAAATGTTTTAAATCATTTGTAATTACTCAATGTATTACCTACTAGTAAGGCTGAAGGGAATGTTTAGCCCTAGAGACAGGTGGAGAGTAAATGGGATATAAGAGATTTAGTAGATTGTTTAGCGCATAAATACAGCTCTGCAGTAATGAAAATGGCTTTCTGCAATCTCTCATGTACTATGCAAGCAAAGCTATTTCTCCACACCTGTTTATATGTCATGGTGATCACTAGTGGAAATAAGAACTTTAAAGATCTAGTTATTTGCCCTCATAACAATCAGGTTTGACAACTGTTGCGTGTTCTGATGGGGCCTGCCTTTGAAGATGGTTTGGAAGTGCCAACTGGTTCAGAAGGCGGGGGCCAGGGTTCTTGCAGGTGCTGGTCACCTCAAGCACATTGAACCATCTTGTGCCAACAGCATTGACTGCCCAGGTCCATAATACCTGGTTGACTGCTTCCATCCATGTTAGTAGCTCATGCTCTGAGGTTGGGTGAGGGAGACTTACTTATTGCAGGAACCCTACTGGAGAAATCTGATAGGTGGGAATTGACATGAAAATATCCTTGGTACCTGCCCCCTGCTCTTTCAGCACTAGCTCTCCCTTGTGCTTCCTTAGAGGCCTTCCCTCATCAAATTTTGTTTCATTCCAGAAGACTTTTTAAAAAGTTAAATCTTGTACCTGTAGTAACAACAACAACTTTTATTTATATCTTGCCTTCCCCCGGCAGCACCAGGCTCAGGGTGGCTAAAAGCATAATATAAATATCAATACAACAAATTCCAATGTAATACAATTAAAAACATTATAACGCGCTGACTCAGCGCATCAGTGGCACTGATATAAATCCTTAGAAGGAGAGCAGGTATTTAGTGGCCTTTATTCAGTCTAATTCCCGTTCTCACGGGTGGGAAAAGAATGGAACACGAGGGAGAGAAGAGGAGGAAGCCAGCTTCTAGATTTATAATGGCCATGGTTGTCTATTTTTAACTGTGTTGTATGGATTGCAATATTGCAAGCCTCCTTGAGCATTTATTTTTAAATAGAAAAGATAGGGTACTGATGTCCTCAAAAACGTTTTAAAATTCACAACAGAATTTAATCTGATCATTTTTGGACTGCTCAGGTTTGGGAATACATTTCTCTGTTATGGCCTTTTGGTTTTTTGTTTCAATCCAATTTATTTATTTTCTACTTACTAATTCTGAAAAATGCTTCTGCTTTACAAACATAGCATATGATCATTAATAAGTGATTTGACAATAGCTTTTTAAATGTACTGGAATTTCATTTATCTTAGAAGATAAATCCAGTGTTTAATTAGTAAACTTTTAGAAATCTGTCTCAATTTTGCTTGACAATTAGCAGTGATAATTGGTAGATCTCCCTGCTTCCCCTGTCTGAGCAGATGGTTCAGTACCCAGACTCTGGGAGATAGAAATGCTGAATTAGAGCCTGTGCCTGATTAAATAATATTTGCAGACAAAACACCTGACATGTGTCAGCGCAATTCTCTTGGTGCCAAAGACCAAAGGGATTTGGCTGATTAGGAACACGAGAACAAGCAATGAAAATAAAAACAGGCTGATTGGGGGGGGGGAATTGAGCCTATACATCAATTTATAGACCTTTGTATCTTATGTACTGCATTATCAGTGCTAATAGTTTTGACCAAGCCCAAGAAGGGCTGTGTTTCAGAAAGCCATCATTCAGACAACTAGTAATTAATGCAGAGTAAGGGGGTTGTATGGGGGTTGTGTCTATTGCAATTTATCCCCTTGTTTGCTTGTATTCTGCCATCTCAAACAATTGGAGTTTGTTCAGTTTTGGGCACTGCAATTTAAGAAGGGTGTAGACAAACTGGGACGTGTCCAGAGGAGGGCAACAAAGATGGTGAGGGGTCAGGAGACCAAGTCCTATGAGGAAAGGCTGAAGGAGCTGGGTATGTTTAGCCTGGAGAGGGGAAGACTGAGAGGTGATATGATAACCATGTTCAAGTACCTGAAGGGCTGTCATATAGAGGACGGTGCCAAATTGTTTTCTGTTGCCCCAGAAGACCAGAACCAACAGGTTGAAATTAAATCAAAAGAGTTTCTGTCTAGACATTAGGAAGAATTATCTAATAGTCAGAGCGGTTCCTCAGTGGAACAGGCTTCCTTGGGAGGTGGTGAGCTCTCCTTCCCTGGAGATTTTTAAGCAGAGGCTAGATCCGTGTTGGCGAACCTATGGCACGCGTGCCACTTCCAGCACGCGTAGCCCTCTCTGCCGGCACGCGCGGGTGAGCTCTAAAAGGCCTCCCGGGTCGTCTGTGCCCCTCCCTCTCTCAGCTGAGCTCCCCCCCACCGTGCGTGCGTCGGCGCGTCAGCTTCCTGCCACGCACGCGGCTGGCTTCTTCCTCTTCCCCCCCTCTTGCCCCGCAACAGCTGCCAGGCGGCGGAGAGGCCAGCAGCAACGAGGCCAGGCCTCCTCCTCCAGGCTCCAGCAGCAGCTCCTCCTCGCCGCCTTCCTCCTCCTCGTCCCCCTCAGGTGGCTCCCAACAGTCCAGCTCCAGGCTGCCGCCGCCATCGTCCTCCTCCTCAGGTGCCTCTCCCCCGGCCGTTTTCGCCCGCCGCCTCCTCCTCCTTCTCAGGGTGCTCGCGGAGGGCCAGGCGGCCCCTCAACAGCCGCGCATCCGTCAGATAAAGGCCTGCCGTCTCTCGCCATCCTCCCCCTCCCCCACTCGCCCTCATCCTTGACTCCTGCGGTAAGCTTGTGGGGTAGCCGGAGCCACCCTCGAGTCCTCCGGCTTGGGCGTGCCTGCGTGGCCTCTGCCTTCTCCCTCCCCGCCCTCTAAGGTCGCCCGCAGGCTGGCGGGGTTGCAAGTGTTGGCGCTTTCGCCCTTGCTGCCCCCTCCTCCCCTGCCCCCAACAGCCAGCTGGGAGGTGCCCGATGCCGCCGCGCCGGGGCCCAACGTCTCTGCCGTCCCGCGCCGTTACCTCGCCACCTCCCCAGAGCTGCTGGTAAGGGGGGGGGGGAGAACTTCAGGTGTGCGCCCTGGAGCAAGTCCTGGGTGGGGCTTGAGGCCCGACCCAGGACACTTTCTTTCTTCCTTCCATCCTTCCTTCCATCCTTCCTCCCTTTCTTCCCCAGTTCCTTCCTTCCTTCCTCTCTTTCTTCCTTCCCCAGTTCCTTCATTATCTTTCCTTTCCCCAGTTCCTTCCTTTCTCCATCCCTCCCCCTTCCCTTCCTCTACTGGGGCTGCCAACCTCCAGGTGATGGCTGGAGACCTGGCAACCCTAGCAATAATGTCCAGTGGCTGAGCAGAGGACGAGTCCTGGAGAGATGCATGCCAAATACAAACAACTTTTTATTGAAAGGTAAAAGTTTGCATCATTGAAAGCTCTGTTATTGTTTTTTTCTTTTAACGCAAAATATGTGAATGTATGAGTTGTTTTTTCTAAACTAAAACCTCAGTATTCAGGTTAAATTGCCATATTGGCACTTGGCGATAAATAAGTGGGTTTTGGGTTGCAGTTTGGGCACTCGGTCTCTAAAAGGTTCGCCATCACTGGGCTAGATGGTCATCTGTCAGCAATGCTGATTTTATGACCTTAGGGAGATCATGAGAGGGCATCTTGGCCATCTCCTGGCTATGGAGTATGGGTCGGTGTGTGTGTGTGGGGGGATGTGGTTGTAAATTTCCTGCATTGTGCAGGGGGTTGGACTAGATGACCCTGGCGGTCCCAACTCTGTGATTCATCATGTGAATGAAACAAGTTTATTGTTGGCTTCCTGAGCTCCCTCTCCTCTTTAAATGCACAAAGAGACAAGATTGAAGACTTCCTGCTTACAAAGACTTTCATCTGACAACAGGTTGTGAGCTGGTGTAGTCATTTGGGTGCTAGAATCCCAGTTTGTGGAAGAAACTCCATTTAGTTAAAGCTCCTGAATTCTATTGCCCTCTGGAATAGACATATTTATGTAATTATTTACAGAGTTTATATCCCACCTTTCAGCCCTTACTAGGGCCGCCAAGGCGGCTAACAATTTAAAAAGACTTCCCAAGATGCTCAGAGGCAAAAATGCTGCAGTACTGCAGTCCAAGCTCTGCTCACGACCTGAGTTCGATCCCGATGGAAGTTGGTTTCAGGCAGCCGGCTCAAGGTTGACTCAGCCTTCCATCCTTCTGAGGTCGGTAAAATGAGTACCCAGCTTGCTGGGGGTAAAGGGTAAACCCAGTCCTCTTCAGCTCCGCCCCAAAAACCTCCCGCTGCTGGCGAAGAGGGACCTGGCAACCCTAGCAGTTACTATAGAAAAAGATAGAATAAATATTTGTGCTTCGAGATATGATTGCTCCCTCCAACCACAGTGTGGGACTAGTCCACTTCTGTCTCCTTCAGCTACCTGAACTTCAAGTGCGAAAATGCACGGTCGCTTTAGCCTCCTTTATTCCTTGTTTCATCCAGGATTGAACACATGTTCGGCAAAACGCATGCATTCGATCCTGGCTGAATCCTGGCTGAAACAGGGAATAAAGGAGGCTAAAGCGACCGTGTGTTTTCGCCCTTAAGTGTCAGCAGCTGTTGAGCGAGGTCATTTGGAGTTCTGGTTCCTTGAGGAAACCCCAAGCTATGGAAACAGAGTACTGTGGCTGAAGGAGGCCCTGTGAGACTTTTCAGTTCTTGGAATATACATATGAGACTGCAAAGAGTCTCTTTACACTCTTTCCATCCTGGCTCTCAGGCTTCATCACGGAATATGTCATATGAATGTCTTAAACCGGAAATGCAGAGACTTTGACCCCACGCTCATCGTGGGGCATTAACTGGGCTAAAGGCGGACTTTTTGGCAGAAAAAATGGCTGTTCTTCCATCTCATTGATGACAACACATGCTGTCTTTACTGTCTAAATTTCTGCATGACAACCTGCTCTATATATGCATGAAGGAGAGTTTTGAGAGCCAGTGCCTTGTGGTTGAAGTGTCAAATACCTGTTCCGCCACTGGGTGACCTTGGGCAGTCACCCTCTCTCAGCTTCAGCTACCTCACAGGGTTGTTGTAAGGGCAAAATAAGAATGGAAGAGACCATGAATACCCCTCTGAGTTCCTTGGAGGGAAGGCCAAGAGAAAACAAAACTCTGGTAAGCAAAATACTCCATAAAACCCAATTAAAACACTCTTCACCCTCCTGAGCTTTTTCAAAACAAAGATGCTCTACTGATGGTATCAGAAATTTTAAAACGTATGCTCATTTCTCCACTTTTAGAGGGATGATACTGTTTTGTCAGTGAAGCTTATATTAACGGACGTTTTTGGAAAATTTGTATTGCTGGTTAAGAGTGGCTCAAGAAGACACAAATCTGCTCTGAAACATTAACTGCAGAGCTAATGTCACCCTCCGTCAACTTGTCGTGGAGGGCTTATTCAGCATTCATGAATGTGCAGCCCTGGGCCAATATTTTTTTATTTTATTTTAAAGCTTCTGTCCATGTGAGATATTTAACAGCTGAAATGTATTACTTCAGATAGGTGAAAATTTATAACTCACTGCTGGCGTCCTTATCCAGCTTAACTGATGGGAGTACATCTGTGAATTTCAAAAGGATTAAGACTGAATACTAAGTAATAGAATCAATCAGGAGATTCTTTAAGAATCTCAAGGGCCTCCCGGCACAGGCTAGTTGGCTGAATGGGGCACAAGCAGTTGTTGCCGTGTGGATCCTAGAGATGATACTAAGGAGATAAAGCAGTACCTTTAATTGAACTGTTTCTGTTGGTTTAGGAATATGTACGCTTTGGTTTTACAATAGAATGTGCTTGCATTAGAATACTATCTCTAACAACCTATTCTTAAAGTTGCCAGCTCCTGGTGGAGAAATTCCTGGAGATTTTGGGTATGGAGTCTGGAGAGGATAGAGTTTGGGGAGAGGAGGGATCCTGGTGAGGTATAATGCAAACAGCCATTTTCTCCAGGGGAACTGATCTCTGTCACCTGCAAATCAGTTGTGATTCTGGGAGATCGCCAGGCCCCACCTGGAGGATGGCACCCCTACCTATACTGGATTTGCACATTCTTTTTCAAAGCTAATGAAGATCGGCTGTGCAATTAGTATTCTAAAAGTGCAATCCTAAAGCCTTCTGAGACCATTGTAGACCTTATACCCTTCTGAGACCATTGACTTCAATAGGCTTAGAAGACCATAATTCAGTTTAGGATTCACCGCAAAGTAACTGGAGTCAGGATTTTTTTTAGTGGTATACTGACCCCAGGCAGGGAAAATCTTGGATAATTAGGAATATGTTGTGTTGCTTCTAAGAGAATGTTCTTTATGACAGTGATAGAAGTGGGGGTAATTGCAGTCTTTTGTATCTGTTTCTGTGTAACTGGTTGGATTTTTGTTGTGTGTTTTCTTGTTTATTTTAGCATGCTGTACTAGCTTAGGCTAGCTGGTTCATCTAGCATGTTGTTCTTGGTCCAGCACTAGCCAAATGCAAATGTTGCAGAGTCGTAACAAGGTAGGGGACGGTGCTTGAAGACGTAGTCATGGAACAGTGTGGAAGCTGGGCTGGGCTGGTGCAAAGTGTTGTGTCACCTTAAGGAAGTGACATCCATTGCCTTCTGCTGCACCATTCCACTAATCAGCATGCTACAAAAGTAATTAAGGGTTTGTTACATTGACAAAGTGCCAGTAGAGTTAAATTCTCTGAACCTGAGTACAGGGTCTTAAAAACACATTAGGGTAGTCTCAGCAGGGGTGTTACAATATATTACAATATTTTAATGAAATATATTGTAAGCATTTGTGAAGTAAAAAAACCAGAGGAAATGGAAGTTGCTAATAACATCTTATTAGAGCTTATTTAAAATAAATTTGTATGACGGTTCTCCATGGAATCAGATTCAATAAGACTACTGTTTTTAGGGCCATTTTACCCAACCGCACTGGTCTGTTGTGAATTGCAGCATTTTGCAATGGTCATTCAGTTTCTTAAGAATACATTCTGCTTCAGACAATCAAATGACACTTATTTTGGCCCACAAAACTTCCTGCAGTGGGCTGTATGGTTACAAAATGTGGGCAGAAATGTGAATTGGAAACATGCACCCCACCAACAAATTCTGAATGCATTTGCTCAACCTAACTTCTTTCCACTGCTGATTTGATTATAGCGTATGAACTGACTCTTATTTTTGTAATGCCTTCCATTTTTATTCTAGCTTCTGTTTATTTCTTGGTTTTAAAAACTCCTCTCAGAAAGTAAGTTTAAATAATAAATAAATAAAAAATATTCTCAGAAAGTAATTTTAGACCTTTTTAAAGCAATTTAACCGTGCCATCCTAAGCATAGTGACACCCTTTAAAGCCCATTTTCAATGGACTGGGGTGTGTGTGTGTGTAAAGTGCCATCAAGTCGCAGCCAACTTATGGTGACCCCAGCAAGAGACTTTCAATAGCATATGAAGACGCGTTATACCAAGTCAGGTTGCTGGTCCATTCAGTATGGTCTATTGATACAGGCCACAACACTCTGAGATCTCAGGCAGAGAGAGGTGGTTTCCCATCACCATCTGCCTGAGATTCATCAAGTGATGATGCCCTCATCTGAATTTGAGATCTTCTGCATGCGAAGTATGTGCTCGGCCACTCCTCATATTGTGGGATCTCTTTCTGTTTTGGTGTTAACCTCCATGACATTAGCATATTTCTGTTTGTTAGTTGGGCTTATCTTTTCTGGGTCTGATAATGGCTTAACTGTTAGTTGTAGCTTTAAGCCACCATTGTGTCGTTAGCTACTAAATGTAGATCTGTGAAACAAAATCATGCTGGTCTTTCCCCATGAAGATATTCGTTCCTGAATTGCCTTGTGATCCATGCCAATGAGAATTTAGAGGAACCATTCGACTGTGGTAATAAAACGTTGCTGTACTGTAGTGCAGTAGTGATTACTGATTATTTTTTAAAATCTTCAAGCGAAACAAAAGCAAGGGAAATGGTGGTTGACAGAGGAAAGGGCACACAAACTTCCTGTGTAGATGTGATGGAGATGATGACTGGGAAGCAGAGAATCCTCACCATTTGGATGAACCCTGGGCCCATAGTGCAAGCCAAGCAGTTGTGTGTACCCTGTAGCTCTTTTGCCCAGAAAGCAGTCAAGTTAAGACTCCTGTGTGAAATCCCACAAGTAAGTACTTTTGCCTTGCCGGCATCACATTTAACTTAGGACTTTGTTCCTTTGACCCACATATTCCAGTTTCATTTTTCATAAAATACCTCACTCCAGCTTTCGTTTCAAGTGACTGGGAGGCTGCCTCCCCCCACTGGAGAAGCTGTGGGAGGAGACTTTTTTGGGCACATTAAAGGAGAACACATTTTACCCCAGGAATTCAGAGTCCCAGTCTGCATTATGACATCATAGCGTGGTCTGGCTTTCCAGTACTTCTTTTGAACAGGTTGCTAAATTCAGCCACTGGGCAATCCTGTTCTGCCAAAACCACATTCCTGAGCTAAGCCAAATTGTGACTTTGCACAGATTAAACTGCATGAGGGAGCCTCACCTGAAACATGCAGTGGCCAAAGAGTAGCTTAACCCTAGGGATGGGGATGGGATGTTCAGCAAGGCAGTTGCTCTAATTCATGTGGAATCCAAGACCTGCTATTTCCTACTTAGCATAGTGGGAGATGCAGCAAACAAAAGGTTCCCGGCAGCGCTGAAAATCTTGACAGATGGTGCCCACGAGGCTGTAGATGGCCTAAATAGCCAAACTATTATGTGAGGAATTTTCAAGGCATATTCTACCAGAGAGATTAGGGAGGACAGGTGGGTGGCTAAGTCAAGAGTGGGAGGAGGAAGATGGCGTGTGGGGGACAGTAATAGGATCACCAGTACCTTCTGTCAGCTAAGGGCTTGTCTGCAGATTCATAAATATGGAGAATAGAATATTAACATGCTAGAATTTGCCCCCAAGGGACCTATAGGCAGCTACTGATTAGAGTTTCAGACGAGTCATGAGGATTTAATAATTTTGAGAGCACCATAAGATGTGGTGCACCCTTGAATTTCCTTCTGCCCTGCAATACCCATACACCATCCATGCCCTTGTCAAAACATCTTTATTTCTTTTAGCCAAAGGCAAGTTACCAAACCAAAGAAAACACGAGATAATAACCTACGAAGTTTAAAAGTACAGACTCAAAAAAATAAAAAATAGCAATATTAAAACAGTAGAACCTAAATTTTCAAGATGGGTTAATAACATTAAATCATTTAAAAGCAATCTTAAAAACAACCCACGCCAGAGTAGAACATCACCATGGCAATTTGCTGCCAGGTGGAAAATGACTTTTTCTTGAAATTTCATAGCTGCTGCTAAATATAAATAAACTGTATAAGGTACTTAGGGATTGTCTCTTATAGACTATACCATCCCACCTTTTTTTATACTGGTAGACAGTTGGTAACAGGATCTGAAAAGCGAAGGAACTCAGCCAAGCTAGACCAACAATTTTTTATTTTGCTATTGACTTCACACTTGAACCTTCCAGGATCCGCCTTGACTTTTCAGCTTCTCCCCTTCCCTTTTACTTGACCTCACAAGTTCATTTTAACATTTATGCTTCCCCCAATCTCTACGGTATTTAACAATAACATCTTGTTTAACAATAACACCTTTAAAGGAGGAATTGTGAATTGCAGAATTTTAAGCACCCGTCATCATCCTCGGCTTCATCTTCCTCTAACTGTGAGGGTGGGCGGTTCGGAGGGGCCTCTCTTCACCTAATAGCTTAGGGCCTCTCTTCATCTAAATCCGGCACTGAGTCTCAGCCTGACCTGGACGTTTTTACATCCCGGTCAGGTGTGTGTGTGTGGGGGGAATATGGCAGGCCTGAACCCTTGTAGAGCAGAGGAGCACTTCAGCACCTAGGAGTATTAAGTCTTGGTGACTTGCCAAGACACAGTCTGCAAATTGCTAGTTCAGAACCTGGCAGGCTACCTGAAGAGTTCTAAAAGGTTTGCTTTTATTCATCGGCTTAAATGAATTAATATGTAGGAGCAGAGCTTGCTAGACTGACGCAGTATGCTTAGTGGCTTGCTCAGCTTGGAAATATTTTTCAATGCATAGAATTGCTCTCTTTATCAAGCTGAAATGGGGGGGAAATTCCACTTAGCTGGTGCAGTTTTTTGAGGACTTTAACACTGCTTCAAAAAAAGATATATTTCCACTTCAGCAATTTTTCTGTCAACCAAGAAAGTACACTTAAAATTATTGCTGTCTTGTACAGCATCCTCTTTTATTATGCTTGCAGACTGGGATATAGCTAGTGGCACAAATTGCCAATGTTATATTTTAGTGATTGCGTCTATTACACAATCTTTAATTGGCATAAACTATTACGGCAGTTGAATTCCAGTGCTTTAAAAAGTGAACACACTCGAGGCTAATAAAACTGTCCGTGTGCATGCACACAAGCATGTTCGATTTAGTGGTCCCGCTTTAAATGAAACAGGATGACAAATTGAACAAAGCGGGCTTCCAAACTGAAGCTCAGTAGCTCATACTGAGAGTATTTTTTTAAATAAGGAAGTTTCTTGATGTTTACTAATACTACCAGTGGCATTTTCCCTTCTAAATAATTATATCTGTACCATAGGCCTACAGCTCAAGATAAATAGTTTGTGGAAATATTCAGGTAATTTTTATTGTATTCATTGTTTTATTGTATTTTTTATGTTTTTATTTTTACTTTGTGTAATTCACATTGAGTCTCTGCAAGAAAAGCAGAGTATAAATGAAGTACATAAATAAGATTTAACTTGTTCACATCAACATCTGATTCCTAACCTCAGTACCTCCTGGCCAAGTGCAGCTCTCCTCTTTACCTGTTCTAGTTTTTCTTCTCAGGTGTCTTTTCCCTTTTCTTCCATGGAGCTACCCTCTTTCCTAAAACTGTATCCCTTTAAGCTATTTCCCCCCTCCTTCATTCCTGGGTTAATTCTTCTTTTCTCAGGTCTTCTGCCTACTGTACATTTTTAGTATTAGCCAGTGGTCTCACTTGCCTGCCCTACTTTTCTGTGACATCAGGACAGGGCAACCAATCACTATGGGTGCCTATACAAAATCCCATTATACGTTATTGTAGATATGGAGTAATGCTTAATTTAGGTACCATTTTTTTAAAAATTGCTTTTTAAAGTGGTGTGCAACGAATATACAACACTTAAAACAGCTACAATTAAATATGTAGATCAGTTCACTTGGAGCAAATGGTCACTTTGCCAGTTGGACTCTATGGCATTGAAGTCCCTCCTCTCCCCAAACCCCGCCCTCCTCAGGCTCTGCCCCAAAAATCTCCCGCTGGTGGCGAAAAGGGACCTGGCAACCCTATCCCCAACACTGTTAGCTAAAAGGTAATATCTCTAATTATAAATGTTATCATTATAGTGCAAGTGTATTACACATAAATGAAGCAAAGCAAAACAGTGGCAAATTTCAAGTTAAACTTGGAATTCTTTGGGCATCATCTCTCCATGAACTAGCAATAATTTGCCTTTCATCCCTTTCTACTATGCTGGTTCGCCAAAAAAAAATCATTGTCTAATTAGTTTGTTGGGAGTTAACATTTTCGTTTCATGCCCATGAATATATTATGCTGAGATGCCATAATGAATGGTTGCAAGTTTTCCTCTAATGAAGAGGGAATCGCTACTCACAACAAATACTAGCAAGTTATTCCCATGTACATTTTCACCATCTGTAAATAATGTTGACACTAAACAAAGATGATCATATGGCAGGGCCTCTACTTTGCCAAGAGAGAGAAATTCTCATTCGCTATATGACAGAGATTTATCTATGCACCGCCCAGGACCCATTATTGGAGGTCATTTTTGGGTACGCTTTAGTGGCACTGAACAGCAGTTAAAGTAAAGACCAGCCTATAGAAGCTCAGCTCCCCCAGGAGCATGTCTAAATGTACAATGTGTGTCATGGCTCTGTCAGCATTGAGACGAAGAGACAAAAGAGTGATTCTCAAAGGAGGTCTGTTTCCTCTGCTTGAATAAATGCATCAATTTGATTTGTTTACCCAGATCTCGGCTCCCTTCCCCCCCCCCCATGCAAACCGTTTGGCTAACCTGTTAGTCTCAACTCAGACTGGTAACACCAGCTAATCTGATTAGTTCTCTCTTTCCCTCACACACACCCACGGAAGGAGGAAGGCTGCTGGGAAAAGCGGGCCCTCGCTGCATTTTCAGGCTTCGGCTTGGATCAATAGGTTAGGGATCTGCAGAACGTATCGTGTGGCGTACCCCAAGCGTGGAACCAGGCTGCTCGCCAGTGGGGAAAGGACCATCCTTCAGCTTTCTAGCCAAAGCCTTGGGATCATGTGAATATTAGCCATGTTTCAGGTAATGTTCAACGTGGTGACGGAGAAAGTTACCTTCACCTTGGCAGCCGGCCCCTCCATCACATGGAAGGTAAGCTAAAAAAAAAAGTTTGGAATTTAAAGAAATTGAAAGGCAAAAGAGGTTACTCTTTAATATTCCCAACAAGGTTGGAGAGGATCACAGTAGAAAGTTATGCATTCATTAACTCCCCCACAGTTTCTATTCTGAGAATCTGTTAGCTTTGAGGGGTGTGAGCAGGTTGATTTCCCTTCCCCCCCCCCTCTTCTTTTTTCCCTTTAGCTGACTCTCAACATCCTGGAACACATTCAATTCTTGTCACAATTTGATTGAGAGGATGGGGGTCTTTTACTTTGGGATAATGTACAAAAATATACACGGGGAATTCCCAGAGTATGTGGTGGCCTCTGCCTTGGCTGTGGGTGGCCTAATTTTGGTGTTTTTATGACACTAATTTATGGCAGCTAATTTATTGTTAGATATATTGAATTATGGTTAGGAGGGGGGAAGTACTTGCATTTGGTTTTGGGAAACAAGCTGTGGTTTGGTGGTTGTTCAGTTTAAACAAAGCAAAATCTAATACTGTCTCCATCAAAGCAGGAGAGGAGGAGATTCCTAAGTTTGCAATAGCTAGAAATGAGTAGGGTTCTCTGAACATTTGTCTACCCATTTCTTCATCACTTTTGTGAGATTCCATTCAGGAGGGTTTTCATCTTCTGAAATAACGCACATCAGAAAAATACCTTCATGTAAAGTAGAATGGAGGTTGCTGTTGGGGCTGCAGACAGTTAAGATAGGTTGGGTCAAGAACTTCTCTGAATGAAACGAATAACTCAGCCTGGCTTTCCTGTGCAACAAAAGGAGGATTTACGTCAACTCCTACTTCACTGATGAATTGTGGGGTTTGTGTCCCTTGTTGAGCTGTATATGTGTTGAATGTAACATGAAAATTAGTCAATGCACATTTCAAACAGTCAAGCTGTACATGGATTACACAGATATTTGCTGTACTTGCGAAGAGAGCTTGGGTATCTGCCCAATGCTCTTCATGGCTCTATCACATTCTCCGCTACTAAGCCAAATTTCTGCCACCTGCAGACTGCAGTTGCAAAACGTCGGGAATATCACAATGAGTTTTTTGGTAAATTACATTTCATATTTGTTCATTCTGTAGTGCACTATGCTGTGCACCACTGATGTCTTACATGGGAGCATATCAGTGTATCTTGTACAGCTATTGACTGTTTCCTAAGTAGAGGCATTTTGATACTTCAACTGTGGATATAGAAATGTAGAATATGTCTGAACTCGCAAATGTAAATGCCTTTAACTTAGCTTCTGCAATAGTCTTTTCTGTACAAGTTCCACTGGAATTTATTGGAGTGGAAGAAAGGCACAGTTCTGTGGTTGTGCGGCACTATTTTCTTCCACTTGGCATCTGTATAGAAGTTCTTGGTGGATAATGCTGTCTGTCATTTTACTTCTTGGAAAGCGTGTTGCTGAGAGCAAGATTGTCTCTGAACAAACACAAATTTTCTTAGTGTGTGCTGTAAGATTGTAGTGGTAGCTGTGGATTATTGGCATTAGTACAGTGTTAAATAATGGATATTATGTTCTAAGATTTTGTTTTTATTTTACTTCATTTGTACTCCACTTTTCTTCCCAATGGGAATCCAAAGTGCCTCACAACATTCTCCTCTCCTCCATTTTGTCTTCACAATAACCCTGTGTGGTAGGTTACGCTGAGATAGTGTGGCTGGCCCAAGGTCACCTGGCAGTGTGGAGATTCGAACCTGGGTCTCCCAGATCCTAGTTGTCTGATACTCTAATCACTGCACCACACTGGCAAAAGAGAGAAAGAGCACATGGTAACTCTAATTCTTGCCTCAGAGTTCTTGTCTCATCTGAGACCCTTTGAGGAAGATTTTGAAATCTGCAGTTGGTCAATTTCGACTTTATGTGGACACATTAATGGATTTTTTTTTAATGGAGAGCTGTGTACTCATAGTAGTGCTTTAGGAATTCTTTCATGAATAGCATGGCATTCTCTTAACTGTATCCAGATTGTCAAGATGCAGTTCCCATGCAAAGAGGCGAGAAGCAGTAAAGGGATTTGAATACGCAAATATTTCATAAATGTGTCATACAGCTTCCTGTCATTGCAGCATGGTAGACAAAGTTAATCTCTTTCCATTAATGTTCTCTTTGTACATGGCGAATTAATTGACATTTTGAACCCTTTTAGCATTTCAAACTCATTCTTTCCTCTACTCCTATTTACTTTTTGTCACAGGATATTGATGAGGTCACTTTCTGTGGCATCTTAATTTTGCTGGGCATGAATACTGCGTTGCTAGTATTATTTTTTTGAGGATAAAATTTACTGCTTTAGATTATTAAAAAAGAGCAAAAAGTCATTTCAAGCGTATTATACATATTACATTGGAAAATGCAGAGCTCATAGAGTCTCTAGGCTGAGCTATGAATCAGAGAGCCCCTAGTTGAATTTCCCCTCTAACCTGAATTTATTAAGTAGCCTCAGGGAACCCACTTTCTCTTTCTCAGCCCCCCCCCCCCCACAATCTGGAGATAATATTGATGTACCTTACAGGGTTATTGTATGGATGAAAACAAGAGAATGCATGTGAAACTCTTTGAACAGTTGAAGGCACTACATTAATCCGAAGGAATAGTGTTTAATCTCTTTTGGGGAAATGTGCCATGAAGATGGTTTTGCAAAATCAAATCCTTTTCATTTAACCCCTCCCCCATACTTAATTGTTGCACTGCAAAAATCAACCTCCATTTAATTATTTTTACAAATTGATCTTGAACATATGAAGTTGCCTTCTACTGAATCAGACCCTTAGTCCATCAAAGTCAGTATTGTCTACTCAGACCGGCGGCGGCTCTCCAGGGTCTCAGGCAGAGGTCTTTCACATCACCTACTTACCTAGTCCCTTTAACTGGAGATGCCGGGGATTGAACCTGGGACCTTCTGCATGCCAAGCAGATGCTCTACCACTGAGCCACAGCCCCTCTTATGGATAGAATGGTTGTTGTGAATTCATAGGTGCCAAATAGTTTCTCTAGTTTGTTGCTTTCAGAATAGCTTCTTCAAAGGAAAGTCCTGCCTCACCAAACATTTTTGTTGTATTTATGTATTGATGGCCACAGGCGTAGACTAGCCATGGTGACCAAAAGGAACCTCCACATTCAGAAGCAGTCAACCTCTGAATTCCAGTGGAAGGAGGCAACATCAGGGGAAGGCCTCGGCCTCTATATCCCTTTTCTGACCCTCCAGAGGAACTGGTTGGCCATTGTGTGAGACAAGATGCTGGACTTTATGGACCGCTTCTCTGATCCAGCAGGGTTCTTCTTACGTTCTTAACTTCAGCATTCCTTCAGTTTAATAATGTGTGACAGCAAACTGAGTCTGGGGACTCCTAGAGGGTCTGTGAGGTTGTTCCAGAGTTTCTGCGAGTCCTTTGTAAGGACAGATGGCAGGTCCTTCTTGCATCCATCTGGCTAGTGTAAAAACACAGTCCTTCTGGTTTTCTAGAAATGGAGGAAGGGCCTCTCCATCAAAGGAAAGGGGATGGATAGCACTGGCTTCCTACTCTGTCAAAGATGGGAAATCATAGAGCAGCAATTCCCTGCAGTCACCTATCCTCCACATCAGTCGTGTTGGGAGAAAGGCTGAGATGTATTGTAAATAAATATCTCTGAGCACTAGACAGAAAATGCACTGATTGGTTGTTGGGAACCAATAGCTCAGCCCTAGGAGTTGGTTGACTGGCACCAAGGAGGTATAGCCCTAATGCAGTCATCACTGGTCATTTATGCATGGAAGTTTACCTGCTTTGTAATTGGCTGTAGTGCTTACTGTGAGAAAAACATCCAGCTCCCCTTTTCCCCAGTGGAAACCCAAGTGCCCTTTTACAAAACTACTTTAAAAACTCGTGCTTTTTAAAAGAAAGGGGGTGGGGGGAGGAGAAACCCAATTGTCATTTAAAAACCCTTTCTTATGTGAATGTCTGCTCAGAAAGAGCTCCACGTGGAGACAAAAATCAGGAAGCATTTGTGTCCCTTTAAACGCTGTAGTGCTTACTGTGAGAAAAACATCACACTGCACATCCCAACTCCCCTGTCATGTGCGTTGGCTTATGCATGGAGATTTCATCCAGGCTGATCTTGGGGGAGTTCGAATAATCAGGTTAAGAGAGGGACAAGAAGTCTCAGGCTTTGTGAGGGCTGGCTGCGAAGTCATCTCTAATGGATGAAAAACTCATTCATAACTCCAAGGAACAACCAAGACAGACCTGGAGCGAATGTTAGTGAAAGTGACCATACATAAACGACCAAGGATACATCTGATACAAAACAGAGCTGGTTTGCAGCATAGAGACAGAGAGATACAATTGTTGTCCACAGACCATAATAGACACTGTCCGTTTTGGAAGCTCAGGTTCTGTGTGATGCTGGTCTTTTCCTGTTTCTGTGAGTGGCTCTGAAAGTTTTGCAGGCCCCTTCCCTTCCCACCCTTATTTGGCTGATCTTTACCTAGAAGGTAACTTAAAAGGGTGTTTCTTGCTGCCTGTGGTACAAAGTTCCTTATAACCCAGTAGAGAGATTGATTTTAACTTGGGTCAGTGTTTTCTAAGCTGTGCCTCCTTGCAATTCAGTATAAAGCAAGTTAGATGCTGTTAGATATTATTTTCTGACCATCCTTAGTTATAATTTATCAGAACAAAAGAAAAATCACTTTGACATTCTACAAGATTAAACAAACATGAACATATTTTTGTGCATGTGTGTGGTTTGATACTGTGAGGATTAACGCATGGCCAATTTGTCTCGCCTTTGTTTCCCAGAAGCAGCGAATTCCCGTGGTCTAAACGCATGATCATCCGTGGTCTGTGCATCGGACCTACCTTAGGTGCGAATTTCAAACGGGTTATACAATTCCTGTTTTATAGCAATATTTTCGGTGTTATACCGCTATTTTAATTTATTTCGCTGCATTACCGGAACGCTGGCGTGTGTGTAATCACATGACTAGCCCGCTACTAACCTCCTTTCATTCAAGGACACGCCCCTTTCTGGTCTCCCCTGTCCTGCCCCCCTTTTCTCCGTGGGCAATTGCTGCGTTTCCCGCCATTCCTCGCAACCCCAGCATTTTCTATCGGTCACGCATAATGGTGCTTTGTAACAACAGGAGGGCTTGTGTGGGGAGGACTTTTGAATGTGTCCCAAAAGTGTAGCAAAATTGTTGAGAGTTGTTTGAAACTGCCCATCTTGCGGGCATCGTACAAGTTGTTCGCCGCGGTCCATGGACTCCAACATGAGTAGAAGAACCAATTATAAGTTCTCGTGTAGCCCTCCTGTGCTGCCCACGACGTAGCATATAAGCCGCAGGAATCACTGCTGCATGTCTTATACATTGGCACATTACATTAAATGCCACAATCAAATGAGCCATGAGAAGCAAAATTCTCCTCAAGACGGAACATTCTTTCGGACATCGCTCACCCACAAAACAACCTTGGTACAGCACTCTGAAGGAAGACTCCAATGAGGAGTAAACTGCGCACTCAACTCACACAGATCAATTCTCTCGCCTTTTTTGCCTCTTGAAAAGTTGAGACGATGGTATACCGGTACACTGGCGTCCCAAGGGGAAAAAAGGGGATAATCGGCCTTTGATTGGATAACCCCTCAGCCAATCCTTGGGCGATGACACGGCGGTCACTCCCCTACTGTCCCACATTATATGGGTGGCTCCAGCAGCTACTTGCTTCGGACTTATAGTGGGGTAGACAGCATCATGCGTTTGACAATCCAGTCTCGGATTAAAATATTGTGAGATAGGGCAGGGGCGAACCAAGAACATTCTGCCCATGCGTTAATCCCTTGTTAGAAGCTGACTTTGCTGAGTTGCTTGGAGTATCTCAACATACTGCAAGATTTCTCGTCTCAGTATGGCTTAACCTGTATTTCAAACGTTTTTCCAGCTAGAGACTTTCAAAAAGCACTATCAATTCTGAGCAGATTAAGTGCAGCTGTATCACGGACAAATGGTGGGTATAGAATGCTAGGGTGAAAAAGCATGGTCGCTTTATCCTCCTTTAATCCCTGTTTTAGCCAGGATCGAACCCACATTAGGCGAAACGCATGTGTTTGATCCTGGCTGAATCCTGGCTGAAACAGATTAAAGGAGGATAAAGCGACCATGCGTTTTCGCCACTAATATGGAAATATACTATGAACCCTTGTCCTCCAAAACATTTTATCATTAACAGCCTTGCTCAGCTCTTGCAAACTGAGAGCCGTGGCTTCCTCACTTGAATCAATCCATCTCATATTGGGTCTTCCTCTTTTCCTGCTGCCTTCAACTTTTCTTTGCATTATTGTCTTTTCCAGTGACTCTTGTCTTCTCATAATGTGACTCTGAGTTTACTGTTTAAGAATTAGCTATTCTCAAGGCTTATTGTTTTTCTTTTAATGATGGCTGTGGCCTTAAAGTGACTGGTTGCAAGGAAAGTAACAATAAATACTTATCAATTTATCTGGTTCCCTGTTTAAGTACAGGAAATGTTCCTGATATTGGACATTGGTGCAGTCTTGAAATGTCTTGGCTCTGTGACATCACACTTCATATAAATGGATAAGGAAGATAACGAGATTCTGTCTGCCTGACAGCAGTTGGAACATAATCCAGACTTGTTGCCAACTTTTAAATATAAGCCATGTCCGGGGTTAAAGCATAGTGAGTGTCTCTTTCTAACAGTAAGGGCCATTAGGAGTGAGAACAAATCCATGTACAAGTCTGTGATCTAATGCTATAGTAGTATAGGTTATTTTTTAAAAAAAGATTGAAAGGCTTCTGTTGAGCCATTGAAAGCAAAAACAGTAACAGGCTTCTGTTGAGCCATTGAAAGCAAAAACAGTAACAGGCTTCTGTTGAGCCATTGATAGCAAAAGCAGTAACCATGAATGGAAACAGGACAATGGCAATTAATTTTAGTTATCATTGGTACCAAATTTCTGTTAAGCAGTTTCTGCCTTATTAACTGTTCCATTCTCATCTTTTAAATGCTGGGTATAAGAGATCTGACAGGTATCTAGTTCCATAATCATTAACGTTGGTTTGTGTCCAGTGATTTCCTTCTGCCAAGTTGGATCCAATTACTCTCTTCCACTTCGTCTTTTTTTCCCCTGTTGGAAGAAATCATCAAAGGACTTAGTTGTAAGGGAGTCATTGGATCCAGCTTGGCAGGATGGAATCGTTGGATACAGCCCATAATTTCAACAACACTTTTACACAATATTCATCTAATTCCATCTCACGATACTGTTGTAAGGGCTATATTGTATAGTCAGCAAACAAAAGAATTCCCCACTGTACCACTGCTGCTTGCAGGTTTTGTGTGGAGGGCAGGGTATAGTATGCTTGAATCCTTCCCCAGCTATGAGACTCTACATGTACACAATTATGGGCTAAAACGCATGGTCACTTAACCCAGTTCCAGCCCAGTTCCAGTTTCACCCAGGATCAAATCTTCGCAAACGGACGGTACCTTATTTACTCTTCTTTCAGCCCTGTATCGAAGCGAAATGAACCCGCCTTTTCCCATTCCTCTTCTGGGAGAAACAGAAACAGGGGGAAACACAAATGATTGGCATCTCTCACAGACAATCACGAAGCAGTGTTTGAAGCGGCAGGGATTCAACTGTTTCCTGCCTGCTGCTACTTCGGAGCTTTTTCTGAGAAAAAGAAAGTCTTTTTTAAAACGAGGCTTGGATTCCCCCCCCCCTTCTTTCAGGTAGCTCCATTTTTTGTTTTTTAGTTCTTAAAATGCTTTTAAAATTACTAGCGGGGGCGGGGAAGCCTCCATTAGTCAATTCGAAAGGATCACCAGGAGCTGGGGTGGGGTGGGGAGGGCTTACTCAGCAGGAACCCGCATTTTCTGTTTACATGGATCCATTTGCACACAGTTTAGTCCCTGCTCATTCCAGGTAATGCAGGTTCATTTGATCCTGGGTGGAACGGGGATGGAACTGGGCTGGAACTGGGCTAAGTGACCATGCGTTTTCGCCCAAAGATAGATTCAGCTTAGCTTTTCCACTGATTTGCAATTTTTAAAATGTTCAGTTAGTGTTTCTGTGGGGAAGAATTCAAACTGATCAATCGTCCAGTTCCCATTGATCATCTGACTTCCCAACTTGGAGAGGTTTCTCAGGCAGAAAATAGCCTTCGCCGGTAAAGTATTTTATCTGGTTAACCTCACAAAGCCTTTTTCTCTTGACTGCATTAATTTAATTTAGAGTTCATACAAACATAACGCTGAAGGACCATTTTGGCAGAGGCAATTTTCATTGCTGTGTAAACAGATGCACTGCTTCAGTTCTGAGCCAAGCTCTTCTTAAAAAAAAAAAAAAAAATCCCAGTTGTGCAGTTTTCAGTATTGTCGTGCTTGAATGGCAAAGATCCACCCATGGAGAGCATGCAAGGACTAGTATCCCTGAATCCGTGAGCCCACCTTCTCGCTTACAATCCTAGAGCAAGTTTGTAGCCCCTTTTTAGGTGTGCTGGATTTTTTTTTTTAAATCAGATAAAAATGAATACACACACACACAGTGGTAAAGAACCCATGACGACTTGTCTTTTTATCATTAGGTGTACATCTTCATGATTAGGTGTACGTGTGTGTGTGTGTGTGTGTGTGTGTGTGTGTGTGTGTTAAGTGCCGTCAAGTCGCCTCCGACTCATGGCGACCCTATGAATGAAAGTCCTCCAAAATGTCCTACCCTTGACAGCCTTGCTCAGATCCTGCAAATTGAAGGCTGTGGCTTCCTTTATTGAGTCAATCCATCTCCTGTTGGGTCTTCCTCTTTTCCTGCTGCCCTCAACTTTTCCTAGCTTAACTGTCTTTTCCAGTGACTCTTGTCGTCTCATGACGTGACCAAAATACAATAGCCTCAGTTTAGTCATTTTAGCTTCTAGGGTCAGTTCAGGTTTGATTTTATCTATAACCCAATTATTTGTTTTTTTTGGCAATCCACGGAATCCATAACACTCTTCTCCAACACCACATTTCAAAGGAATCTATTTTCTTCCTATCAGCTTTCTTCACTGTCCAGCTTTCACACCCATACATAGTAATAGGGAATACGATGGCATGAATTAATCTAGTCTTGATGGCCAGTGACACAACCTTACACTTCAAAATATTTTCTAGCTCCTTCATGGCTGCCCTTCCCAGTCTCAATCTCCTTCTGATTTCTTGGCTGCAGTCTCCCTTTTGGTTGATGGTTGAGCCAAGGAATAGAAAGTCTTGAACAATTTCAGTTTCCTCATTGTCAACCTTAAAGTTGTGTAATTCTCCTGTAGTCATTACTGTAGTCATGTAGGTGTACATACAAAATGTAAATTAGATCCAGTAATTCATGGCATGAGGATCATGGATTTTCCCGATATTCCCTTCCCCTCAGCAGTTGTTTCCAGCCCATGGAAAGTTGATTCCAAGGGTCAAGGAACCAATGTGGACTAATAGGCAGCTACATGGGTTGGGGGGGGGGCATTATGCTGAAGGGGAAAACCTCCTCTCACCAGTGTGTTGTAGTGGTTAGGAGCGATGAACTCTGATCTGGAGAACCGGGTTTGATTCCCCACGTCCACATGAGCGGCGGACTCTAATCTGGTGATCTGGGTTGGTTTCCCCACTCCTCCACAAGAAGCCAGCTGGGTGAACATGGGCTTGTAACAGTTCTCTCTGAACTCTCTTGACCCCACCTACCTCACAAGGTGTCTGTTGTGGGGATGGGAAGGGAAGGACATTGTAAGCCGGTTTGATTCTTCCTTAATGGTGGAGAAATTTGGCATATAAAAACCAATTCTTCTTCTTCAATTGTGGACGAAAGCAGGGTAAAAAATGTACATATTTATGTATTTATTTTATAATCCACCTTTCTCCCCGAGATTCACAGTGGATTACCAGATAAAGCAGTGTGATCAGACAGCATAAAACTACCAATGAACAATGTATCAGGACTAGGATTATTGAATTAGAGAACAATGTGAACAACCAACTATCTAAGGCAAAATATACTATAAACAACGCAAAAAGTAGATCACAAGGGGAAAAGGCATGGAAACCCCCTCTCAGCAGTGTGTTGTAGCAGGAGGGCTGAACTCTAATTTGGAGAACCAGGTTTGATTCCTCACTCCTCCACATGAGTGGTGGACTCTAATCTGGTGAACCAGGTTGGTTTCCCCACTCCTCCACAAGAAGCCAGCTGGGTGACCATGCTCTAGTCACAGTTCTCTTTGAGCTCTCTCAGCCTCACCTACCTCACAAGGTGTCTGTTGTGGGGAGAGGAAGGGAAGGAGATCGTAAGCCGGTTTGATTCTTCTTTAAAGTGGTAGAGAAAATTGGCATATAAAAACCAACTCTTCTTCTTCCTTCCTCTGTTAATGAAAAGGGCAGGAAGGGTAATTTCTTTCCCTTCTGTGACTTCACTGCAGCCTCCCACCCCACATGACTATTAGTCAGCACGGGTCCTGATGTTGGAAAGGACTGCTGGTAGGTAGAAGATTACAGGAAAGATTTACGATCCTTGCATCCATGAATTGCTGGATACAGCTTATGATATATGTACAAGCCATTTTACAAATGCAGAACAGGTCATATTATTCTAGTAAATAAAATCTGACATAAATGCCATGTACTAGTCAATGACATAGTAGAAAAGAGCAAGAGTCCAGTAGCACCTTAAAGACTAATGGAAGTTCTGGTAGGGTATGAGTTTTCGTGAGTCACAGCTCACTTCTTCCAATACAGCTAGAATGTGAGTCCATTTATCTTTAAGTAGTCGATGACATAGAGTAGGAAATGAGTCCACTGAAAATGGCTCACTGTATTACCCAACGTCGCTCACTGATTTCAAGTTTTTTAACTTATTCTCTTCACAGCTTCCTGGAAGTGAACACATTTTCAGTTTTATTTGAACAAATTATTCAGAAGTTAATATGAATGAGTAGAATAATGGGCAGATTCACTGGGAGAGGAGTGTGGTAGATCACAAGAGCGGTTCAATATCCTGGAGAGGGAACAAGCAGTAAACAGAATGTGTTCTAAAGAGAACAGTGGAATGAAATATTTCAGCCTCTGAATGCCCTGTGTTCTGGAAAAAGTTACAGAAAATCTGGGCATATGCCAAAACACAAACATAAGTAGCATGCAATACTGGAGAGTCCTTGAGGGAATGCCAAACAAAACAGAAATGTCTTCACCCACTGGTGGAAGACGTTGATGGAGGGGGACAAACTATTCTTTCTGGAATTCCACAATTTTGTTGCTATGACTGAAAAGACCTGTTCTCGGGTTGCCACCCATCTAACCTCAGACAGTAAAAGCACCTGAAGCAGGGCCTCTGAAGATAACTGTAGTGGTTGGGTAGGTTCATATGGGAGCAGGTGGTCCTTGAGGTATAAAAAAGGTAAAGGTCCCTTGTGCAAGCACTGGGTCATTCCTGACCCATGGGGTAACGTCACATCTTGACGTTTACTAGGCAGACTTTTATTTACAGGGTGGTTTGCCAGTGCCTTCCCCAGTCGTCTTCCCTTTACCCCCAGCAAGCTGGGTACTCATTTGACCGACCTCGGAAGGATGGAAGGCTGAGTCAACCTTGAGCCGGCTACCTGAAACCGACTTCCGTCGGGATCGAACTCAAGTCGTGAGCAGAGCTTTTGACTGCAGTACTGCAGTTTACCACTCTGCACCACGGGGCTCCTCCTTGAGGTATGCTGCTCCCTATATGCTGGATAGGGCTTTAATGGTCAACACCAGCACCTCGAACTGGGCCCAGAAGAAAATTGGGAGCCAGTGTAGGTGTATACAAAGTTGGAGTGATGTGGTCTCTATGACCCACTCCACTCCGTATTCCAGCTGCAGAATTTTTACCAGGTGTAGCTTATGAACACTCTTTAGTGCAGCCCCACACAGAATGCATTGCAGTAGTCTAATCTAGATGTTACCAGAGTATGCATTACAGTGGCAAGATAGGAAGGGCCACAGCTGGCTCACCAGCTGAAGTTGGTGATAGGTGCCCCTGTCCACCACGGCCACCAGCTTTTGTAACAGCACTTCTGGGTCCAGCAGCATCCCCAAGCTACAGATCTGCTCCTTAAGGGGAGTGCAACACTGTGTAGAATGCGAGACACCTCAATTCCTGGGTCAATCTATCCTCTCATCAGTAGCAACTCCATTTTATCAGGTTTAAGTTGCAGCTTGCTTGTCCTTATCTATCTCAAAATACCTCCGAGTACCAGTTCATGGTTTCCAGTTCATGGTTTTCTGCTGGAAGTGTAACATTGCAGACATTGTCCACAAAGGCACATGCCACAACAAAACAATCAAGAGTCACAGCTGTCCCTAAAACGGTCTTGTTACTAGTATGTGGACAATACTGCATCCATACTTAAATTGTGAAACTCCCTGGCCTAGGCTGCTAACTTGGAAGGTTTTAAGAAAGGGAGTGGACATGTTCATAGAGGAGAGGGGTATTCATGGCTATTAGTAAAAATGTATACTAGTCTTGATGCATACCTATTCTCTCCAGAATCAGAGGAGCCTGCCTATGATATTAGGTGCTGTGGAACACAGGCAGGATGGTGCTGCTGCACTCATCTTGTTTGTGGCTTCCTGGAGGCACCTGGTTGGCCACTGTGTGAACAGACTGCTGGACTTGATGGGCCTTGAGCTGATCCAGCAGGGCTTTTCTTATGTTCTTATGTTCATAATATTGTCAAAAAATGTATGCCTTTCAGTAGAATCTTAGCAAAAGCGCCACCTTGTGGTGGACAATGGACACCTTTCTCTTATCCTCTACTACTCATATATCTTCAAACTAGCATTTGGTGGAATCGAAAAGACCAAATGGTGATAGTGCTTTGATTGTGGACATGTATGATTTCTCCTTTGAAGAGCTTGAACATCATTCAGTGATGTACGATTAAAATGCTTTCTGGTATTTTACAAAGTAAAAGGCATCTCCCTGCCCTAAGGAACTTTGCTATCTTAGTTTAGATGGAGGGATGGTAAGAAGCATGAAGTGTAACAAGGAGAAAATGCAAGCACATATAGTCCCAGATGCTTAGGCTTAGTTCTCAGAAGAGGATGAGTACTAAGAATGGGAGGAATAAATCTGTGGGGAAGGGTTGTTTTTTGAGAAGGAAGGGAGAGAAATAAGTATGTAGATGTTTAAGGAGACAGTTTGAGGCATAAAGGCAGAGTTGTTTGAGGCAACCTTTGTGTCAGACCTTTGGGTTATTAAGGTCAGCATTGTCTACTCTGACTGGCAGTGGGTCTCTGAGATTTTCACATCATTTACTAGCTTTCAGCTGGAGATTCCAGGGATCGAACCTGGGACGTTCTGCATGCAAAGCAGATGCTCTCACACTGAGCCCCAGAAGACATACAGACGGCTGGCAGTGCTATCCTAAATGGAGTTATACCCTTCAAAGTCCTTTGACGTCAATCTAGGTCGATCCTGCATTGAGCAGGGGGTTAGACTGGATGGCCTGTATGGCCCCTTCCAACTTTATGATTCTATTATTCTTTTAGAGCCCTATGTTGATTTTTCTGCTACAACTTTGCTTTGGCCATACCCATCAACAGGACAAGAGATGTGTTCCAAAATATTCCACTTGGGAAAATTTCCACTCTTGCAGGCTTATGCAGTCTTAATCACTACTCATAACATGATTATTCATTGAGTAAAGGAGTAACAATTCCATTTAAGAAAATTACCTGCATATTATAGTTCCTTGCTTACCAGTATCCTTTTCTTATCAGCCAATATCTCAGTGTGTGGTGCCTAAAATCATTTTGATACCTAATGTATGACATGGATCAAAGGTTCATTACTTTTACATTTCAAGTAGTGAGTGTAAGTAACTTCAAAAGTATTTTTTTTTGCATGTTAGAAAAAATCTCTGGGTAATTCTAATATGAGGTCAGGTTTGCATGGCAGAGTTCTTAATAACTTGTTACAGATGCATCACTGTACTTTGAAATTCTGGAACAAATAGCTTGCTTAAAAAATGTGGGAAGAATAGAGAAGAGAACAAATTAAATTACTCACAGAAGCAAGGCACCAGCAAGAATGGCAGATGGTGCAAAATTAACTTCTAACGGTCCTATTCTGCGATTTACTGTACCAGCAACTAATTTAAGATGGCCATGGAGATTGTGGTGATAGTGTAACAACACAAAACATTATGGCCATCACTGTTTAAGTGACTTCAGTGGGTGAGTTAAGCATGTTCCCTCCCACTGAAATCAAAGGTGTTTAAAAAGGCTTGACTTTGACTGGAATGTATTCTATATATTAACAAAACTACTACGTTGCGGTATGATATTTACAGGGAGATATTTTACAAGAGAAGTGCTAAAACTTAAACTGAGGGTTGTAGATATGATAATGTTGTATGTTAACAGGAGTCATTAAGGACGTCTCCCTTCACACACACACCAAGTAAGTACGTCTATAAAAAGATTATTGGAGGGGATTCAACTTTCACATGTTTATGAAGACAGTCAATTCTTACAGACTGAGACTTCAGGTTTTCTCTGGTTTTGCAGTTCCTTTTCTCTCATCCTGCTTTTTGAATATTGTATTCATTAATGTCTTTCAAGGTGCAGGAGTTTGAGTGCCAGAGTAGGATTTGAGAGACCCAGGATCAAATCCCCACTCTCCCATGGAGGTTTAATGGGTGATTTTGGGCCGGTCACTCGTTCTACAAAGGATTGTTGTGAGGCTAAAATTGAGGAGGCCATTCTTCATCGGGGGGGGGGGGAAGTCTGGGTAGAACTAGCTACACAAACAAACAAATAGAGTTAGGAGCTGTAGCCCAATCTTGTCAGATTTTGGAAGCTAAGCAAGGTTTGTACTTGGAAGGGTAACCATCAAGGAAGACTCTGCAGAGGAAGGCAATGGCAAACCCCTTCTGCTTCTCACTTGCCTTGAAAGCCCCTCCTGGGGTCACCATAAGTCCGTTACAGCTTGACAGCACTTAATGTACGTAGAGTTATGAAGTTGGTTTCTCCCGGTTTGATTCCCCACTCCTCCACATGAGTGGTGGAGGCTAATCTGGTGAACTGGATTTGTTTCCCCACTCCTACGCTTGAAGCCAGCTGGGTGACCTTGGGCTAGTCACACTCTTTCAGTCCCGCCTACCTCACAGGGTGTCTGTTGTGGGGAGGGGAAGGGAAGGTGATTGTCATCCGGTTTGAGTCTCCCTTAAGTGGTAGAGAAAGTCGGCATATAAAAACCATCTCTTCTTCTTCTCCTCCTCCTCCTTCTTTTTCTTCCTTCTCCTTCTTCCTTCTTCTTCCTTCTTCTTTTTCTTTCTTCTTCTCATGTAAAACCAACACAATCGTTTCATTTATTTACAGGAACTAGATTGATTTCTTTGGGTCTAATAGGCAACAAACGTGTTTTTGCAATAATGTGATGGAGGCATGATTAGAATTCTTCATTATCCAGTGTGACTCTTTCTTCTTCTTCTTTTCCTTGCTTCAACTTTTGATTAATCTGTAGGTTGTGTAAACAGATCAGTGACTGAAATGAGTTAAGGGGGCTGTTGTCTCAGGATAATGAACCATGTAAATATGTGCTCCGGCGAAGGCATATGTTGAATCAAGGCATAGATTTTATCCATTTTCTGCCACTTGTAGCCAACAGAAACAGCACAGCCCAGTAAACACAGAGTCGCCAATTTGCTTGCATACAAGATGATTAATCTACTAGAGCAAAACAGCACAGCTTGCATCCAATAATTTGTTTCTTAAACGATAAGATAGATGAGGGGGATCCTTCTCGATCATTGGTCTTCAAGAATGCCAAGATTTTGTGGTTATAAGCTTAGTAATCGGCTTGCCTGTCATTTGCACTTGTCTTATATATGGTGCAACTTCAGAGGAGTGTTTGGAAAATTTTAGGGTAGACTCTGTTTGTCTTGGCCAGTCTTTAGACTCAATCGGATAGTGTATCAAACAAACTAGTACAGTTTAAATTTCAGCCTAAGTTTATTATAGATTTTAAACAGGCATAACAGCTGCTGCATCACTCAGTAACTTCTTCCCTTCTGCTTCCTATTTCTTGTCCTAACATATTACATCTCCCAGCAGGTACTAGGGGCCTGGGGCCTGCCCAGCGGAGCCCTGGGTGACTATTTCAAGGGCTGGTGGCGACACCAGCAATGCAGGATCAGGCAGGAGGGCTTCTGGTACTGCTGGATCCATGTCAGTAGGTGCCTCAGCCATCCTGGGTTTTCCCTGGTTGTGCTGGACCTCCTTGCCTTGTGGCCTTGGCTCCTGGGGTCTTCCTCTGAGGACTCTTGAGTTGCTGAGCTGGTCAGCGGGGGTCATGACACCTTGAAATGTTAGTGGCTGAGATTGAATTGATTGGAGATACATATATGTGAATTAAATGGTTGACGGTTTTGTGCCTTTTGATGATGATGATGATGAAGAAGAAGCAGTAGCAGCAGCATTGATTTTTGTAATCCAGTTTTCTCTACCTTTAAGGAGTCTCAAACAGGCTTACAATTGCCTTCCCTTCCTCTCCCCGCAACAGATATCTTGTGAGGTAGGTGAGGGACTGTGACTAGGCCAAGGTCACCCAGTTGGCTTCATGTGTAGGAGTGGGGAAACCAACCCGGTTCACCAGATTAGAGACCACTGCTCCCGACCACTATACCATGCTGGTTACCCAACAATCTGCTGCCTGAGATGTTGCCTCAGCCTGCTGAACAATTGCCACGCAGAAGTCAAATGACTGGAAACAGCTGTATTTGAGTGTTCAAATAAGCAACCTTTGTGTATAAGCCTCTCTCACCCCTCCCCTGATTCTGTCGCTGCTTCATCTCCTCAGTCACCACGAACTCTCTTCATTCGAAGTCAGCCATAGCCACGTGCAATCTCCCAGTATTTTCTGGTTTGCTGCCAAAGATTGCCACACTTCATAGTATCCTTCGAGGAACCAGTGAACTATCCTGATGATGAATTGGGCAGAGAAAGGTAGTAAAATTACGTGATTAATTTGAAAACAAAAAATCTGATTGGATGCGGGGCTGAAGAAAAGACTGTGAAACAGCTACCCCCCCCCCCATTTTCCCATTTATCTTACAGATGGGATTATTCTGGATGATACCAATCATTGGATCGTTATGAGAACTGTGCTTATTAATCACCAAGAAGATTATATTGTTGCATAGAGACTGCACCATACATGTTTTGTATACATTGTATATATTGGTAATTAGGATAGTGATTGAGTATTGATGTTTGTAATGTACCCCATGTTGTGTTGCTATATATGTATAGCATTAATAAGATTTTTGCAATTTTGAATTATTTTCTCCTGTGCTGATTTCCTAACCTATGTGGTACAGGCACGGAGGTGCCTCTTTTTTGTATTGTAAGACCTAGTCAGGTTACTGCATTGTGTTATGGATAAGGATGCTTTTGAAGTTCAGAAACTTCAGCCAGTACAGATTATGGTAGCCAACCTAAGATTCCCACTAGCTTCCAGCATGGTATAGTGGTTAAGAGCGGTGGTTTGGAGCGGTGGACTCTGATCTGGAGAACCGGGTTTGATTCCCCACTCCTCCACATGAGAGGCGGAGGCTAATCTGGTGAACTGGATTTGTTTCCCCTCTCCTACACATGAAGCCAGCTGGGGGACCTTGGCCTAGTCATTCTCTCTCAGCCTCACCTACCTCACAGGGTGTCGGTTGTGGGGAGGGGAAGGGGAGGTGATTGTAAGCCGGTTTGATTCTCCCTTAAGTGGCAGAGAAAGTTGGCATATAAAAACCAACTCTTCTTCCTTTTGTTTTTTTGAGCACAACTCAAAGTGCTGGTTTTGACCCATAAGGTGCTTAGCAGCCAGGGAATCCAGAATCTGTAGGACCACCTTCTTCCATATGAGCCTATGATCATCATTAGAGGTCCTTTTCTGTCTATCACCATCTCCGGGATTTGGGTGAAATGGTGACTTGAGGCCGAGCCTTTTCTGTGGTGATACTCCATTTGTGGGATATCCTTTCCAGAGAATGCCACTTGGCACTGTCTCTTTTGCCTTTTAGGTGTTATGTTAAAATCATATTTGTCTAGGCTTCTGGTATTTAAATATGGTTGGAAATAATCTGCTATTTTATTGCTGTTTTTTTTGTATAATATGCTAGGTGGTTGTCTTAGGATTTTATTATATTCTTTTTATCATTCATAGTAAGCTTTTTAGAGGGAAAAATGATATGATATAAATACCTAAAGCTGCAAAACCAATAAGAAATGTTGCTTGCTATAAAGTTATCCCAATTACTGGAAATTCAAAGTTGCAATTGTGACTCATACCACTAGAGGTCAGAAGAAAACAGAACCAGAAAAAAATCTACGTGTTGAAGACTGAGCCACAGATCATTTTAATACATTTTCATCTTTTCCACTTGTCTTCGCAATGAGTCAAACAGCATGTCTTAATTTTTTAAAACTAATGTTCCGTCTCTGTTGCTCTGCAACCAAGAAGTACCTTTGAGTTAATGCATGTGCCAAGATTTGCCATGTATTTCTTGCTCACAAGAATGGAACTTGTAAAAAAACCAAAAAAAACCTGACAGTACAGTAATTATGGCATTGTTAACATTTCTTTATGTCTTAACCTTTGTGCTTGTGTGTGTTTCAAACCAAGACATTAAAAAGCCAGATAAAATATACTAAATAACCCTCCCTGTAGTTGGTTGAAATATTATTAGCATATTGAGAGGAACAGGAACACTGATCAGAACTACCACCCTCAGCTTTGCAAAGCAGTTGGCACAAGAAGCGAAAAACATTCATTTCCAGATTTCCATGTTCCAGGGCTTCCTTTTCAATCTGTGTCCAAGCTGCTGACATTTCCTCATGGTTGGTTTTATGTGGGAAGGTGTTTCCTTTATTTAGCAGCAACCTATCTAACGATTTATCCTCATGAATATCCGAATAGTCTGTGCCGGTGAGATATTTTATAGACAGGTTATCTACTACCTTCTTTCTTCTCCTTCGGATCAACAGGTCAAGGAACTAACTTGTCACTCAGTGCCGCAGTGACAAGATGGGGTTTATAAGACTTACAGTGCAATCCTAAGAACACTTCCAGGGAGTAAGCCCCACTGAATATACTTGAGTAGGATTCTGAGTAGACCTGCTTAAGATTGCTCTCTTAGGCTGCAATACTGAAGGGGGGGGGGCGAAGCTCCTTAGGAGCTGGCATGCCCCTGCACCAGTGTAAGTGCCCCTTTAACCCGGGATAAGGGGTACTTATGCCATCCCGGGGGCAAACACGCTGGTGTCTGGGACCCGCAGAGCTGCGCTGGCCTCCGCCACCCATGCAGCCTTGCTGGCAGGGAATTCCTGGAAGGGAAAGCCCATGCCAGTGTGGGGGGGGCGTTCCTAGGGTATTCTATGGCCCTCTAAACTGAATGTTCAGCTTTCTTTTAAAAAGCAAACCGTCCTTGCATCCTATCAGTCCACTAAACAAAGCCTGAAGCCTTCTTCCTGCCTCAGGACCTGTCCTACAGCTGAAGGAGTTTTTCATCCAATGGAAGAGCTCTAGAAGAAGACAAGTTGGTTTTTGTATTACGACTTTCTCTACCACTTAAGGCAGAATCAAACCGGCTTACAATCACCTTCCCTTTCCCTCCCCACAACAGACACCCTGTGAGGTAGGCGGCGCTGAGAGAGCGTGACTAGCCCAAGGTCACCCAGCTGGTTTCATGTGTAGGAGAGGGGAACAAATCCAGTTCACCAGATTAACCTCCTCCGCCCATGTGGAAGAGTGGGGAATCAAACCCGGTTCTCCATATCAGAGTCCACCGCTCCAAAACACCGCTCTTAACCACTACACCACACTGTATAACTTGTAGGAAGGCTGATGAGTTAGGAAGAATTTTTTCCCGCCTAAGATAGGCTAACAATGCAATACTATGCAGGGTTACTCCAGTATAAGCCTATTGAAATTAATGGGCTTACATTAGAGTAACTCTCCTTAGGATTGCACTGTTAGTCTGTGGTAATATAGCAAAGTAATAATGTATTATAGACCATGAATGCAAAAGCAATAGGATTGAAAGATGCTATATAATTCATTTAAAAAAATTTATTAGCTTCAAATGCAGTTAAATCTTTAATGTTAGACTGTTACTACAGGCATGCTGGCAATATTTCTACCTACATCTCCATTTAAGTATGAAATGTGTTATACTCAATGAGCTTTAATGGCATCCTCCTTATCTTTTAAACTATACCTTAGCAACCCTGTTTTCATGTTTGAAGCTTTACAGAAGTGTCAAGGTTCTTTTAAAAACCGCATTTCACATGAAGAAGTCCAGAGAGGTAGCCATGTTGCAGTGCAGTCCTAAGCAGAGACGTACCCTGCAAAGCTCATTGACTTCAACAGACGGGCAGCCCATTCCTGAGGGGGGGGGTAGTTAAGTCAGGGCCGGGAATGGTGCAACAACCCCACCTCCTGAGAGGCTTCCCAGCTGGGAAAAATGTTTTTAAACCTTTTTGTTAAAGTGAAACTCGGCCATTAAGTTTCACGGGGCTACACCAGCTATTTTGCTGCCGTAGCTCTGCCGCAGCGCAAAGGGGCGTTCCCAGGCCTAAAGGGGTTTGGAAGATGTCTAAAGGCAGCTCTGCTCCTGGGACCACCCCTGGACCTCCCCCTCCAACACCGGCACAAGCACTTGCTTCCAGGAACGTACAAGCTGGTGCTAGGGTTGCCAACCTCCAGGTAGTATGGAGGCTCATATAGTTGTTAAACATCAAAACATTCCATTACACTTTGTTTATATATGAGCCTCCATGCTGCCAATTTCTTAAGTTGTCTTAACTCTGGCATAGGTGGTATTGTTGTTTTGTAACCTCCAAGTAGTAGCTGGAGATCTCCTGCTATTACAACTGATCTTCAGCCAATAGAGTTCAGTTCCCCTGGAGAAAATGGCTGCTTTGGCAATTGAACTCTATGGCATTGAAGTCCCTCCCCTCCCCAAACCACGCCCTCTTCAGGCTCTGCCCCCAAAATCTCCCGCCGGTGGTGAAGAGGGACCTGGCAACCCTAGCCGGCACCCGAGGTCCACACTATTGTGGCGCTCCCCAGGGGCCAGCGTAAGTGCCCCCTTGCCAAGGTGGGTGCCACTTTGCACCGCACAAAGTGGCACAGACGCCAGCGTAGGGGTCATGCTGGCTCCTGTATGGCTCCGGCCCCCTCATTCAGGGTTGCACAGCTAGAATGGTGCAATTCTGTTTAGGATTGCACTGTGCTTCAACATTCAGGATTTTCAATTGAATCGAAAATAAAGTATTTGGGTATATGGTTAACCCCTAACAATCTTAATTTATTCAAAAATAATTATGTCAAAATATGGCAAGAAATTAATAAAGACTTAGAAAATTGGAGCAAAATACCATTAACATTATGGGGAAGAATTGCCGTGGTAAAAATGATGGTTTTGCCTAAAATGCTTTTTCTGTTTCAAAATTTACCAATTATAAAAGGGGTTAAAATATTTAAAATTTGGAGAAGAGACATTTTAAATTTTTTATGGGGAAAGGAAAAGCATAGGATTGCATACAATAATTTAATTGAATTAAAAGAAACAGGAGGGTTAGGGTTACCGGATTTAAGAATGTATTATGAAGCAGCTTGTTTTACGTGGTTAAAGACTTGGATATTATTAGAAAATATTAAACTTTTAGAATTAGAAGGCTTTAATCTACGTTTTGGATGGCATGCATATTTATGGTATGAAAAGGAAAAGGTAAACAAAGATTTTAATAATCATATTATTAGAAAAGGATTATTCCAAATCTGGAAAAAATATAAAAAGACTTTGGAATTTAGGACTCCAGGATGGATTAATCCAATTGAAGCATTTATGAAAAGAGGAACCCATCTAAACTTAGACATAGAAAGATATAGTGAAATTATAAAATTTACTGAAGGAGGATGGGAGTTAAAAAGTAAGGAAGAACTTAATATTAAAGATTGGTTTATGTATTATAAACTAAAAGAGATATTTAATAAAGATAATCAATTGGGTTTTAATAAATCTAAATCTAATTTAGAAAAAATATTAATGAAAGGAAATAAAGGCTTGATTGGTAGAATATACAAAATATTAAGTGAAATCAATTTAGAACAGGAAAGAATTAAACCAGTAATGGTGAAATGGATGAGAGAATTAGGATATAATATAGAATTAGATATCTGGGAAAATTTATGGAAAAGAGAGTTTAAATTCACAATTACGAATGAAATTAGGGAAAATTTATATAAAATGTTTTATAGATGGTATATAACACCGGTGATGATAGCTAAAATAAAAAAAGGGGAGACGGATTTATGTTGGAAATGTGGAAAGGAAAGAGGTACCTTTATGCATGCATGGTGGACTTGTAAAAAAATTAAAAATTTTTGGAAAAAAGTTGTTAGGGAAACTAACAACTTGATTAATACTACAGTGAAAAGAAAACCGGCATTTTGTTTAATGGGAATCCCACAAGGAAATTTGAATAATAATGATAGAATTATATGTCAATATAGTTTTGCTGCTGCAAGAATTGTAATTGCAAAAATTTGGAAGCAAGTGAATAAACCTCTAATAATTGATGGGAGAGAGAAATTATGGACATATATGAGGATGGCCAAATTAACGGAATTCCTTCATGGAAAGGATATGGAAGAATTTAAAAATATGTGGAAAAAGGCCGCCTCATATTGGGATAAAATGGCAAAAACGGATTTTATTAAATTATTTAGTGAGTTATAGAAATTAGCAATTTTAAAATACTTTTATATTTTATGGTAATAAATAAGTTTGAAACTGTCATAGCACTTCTTCGGAAGTCAGGTGAAGGGTCACAAAGGGTGGTGGGTGGTGGGAAAAGGGGTATCTTATTAGAGTTAATAGTGATATTTTTAAATGTATTATTGAATATATATGGATACTCCTGGTTTCTTCTTATTTTTACTTTGGTTATTATTATAATTATTGTTTTTTGTTGTTGTTATTTTTTTTTGTTATAAAAAAAACTAATAAAAATTTATAAAAAAAAAAAAAAAAAAAAAGGATTGCACTGTGCTTCTGCCAAAGCGGGAAGCTGGCTCAAGGCATTTCACCACTTCAAGCAGGTAGGCTTCCTGTGGCCTCCTTTCACAGAAGGCAAGCCCGGCATCAGTAGCGTTAGCAGCGTTACAGGTACTCACTTGGGTCCACTCCTCTCTAAAAGTGGACACAAGCCATGCCCACCATCTCTATGCTGTCAACAGCAGGGAATAAGCTGAGTCTCAGTGGCACGTTGGCACCCTCTGCTCCTTTTGGTGATCCCGGTGGACATTTGGGCACTGGCCCTGACAGTGGGTCATAGTGGCCCGTATCATGGCAGCTCATGCCACAATAACTATGCTAAGGTGCCCGTGGGTACCCAATGTGGTGCCTGTGGGTGCCACGGTGTGCTGACACCTTTTCTGGCGCCCACCAAGTGTTTTTAGGAAGTGGGTGGAGTCAGGTAGGGCTTTTGCCCAGCAAGGCTTCTGATTAATTACTGGAGATTTAATTGGCTGTGCAGATTTTTTTAAATGTTGCTTTTGGCAGCAGTTGCCACCATAGCAGAAAGATCTATACTGTGTTACTGAAGTTAAGCTATGGCAATCATTTTGTGGCTGGCCTCCGCCTCCTGTGGCAACCAGTTTGTGGCAGCCATTTTGTTACTGCGCCCACCATAGTGGGTTAGACTTTCAAAGGTACCCACAGGCTCAAAACACTTGGGGACCCCTGAGCTACAGCAACTCGTAGTGATTTAATCTAATATACTTTTGAACAAAACTGTAATCTGCATAGAAAGCTAATGGAATGTAAAATAGATGGTTCACACAGTTTCAAAACCAAGTTAAATAAAATCATATCAAAAGAAATGTCCTGTGAAATGTCTTGCACACATGTGGAAAAGACAGTGGGGAGTGGTTTTAGCCCTTCTGCTTGTGCAAGGACTGTTGTGCACTTGAAAATCTTCCATGGAATCCAACATTTTGTTTTCTAAACTTCCAGAATGAAACCACAGTTTAGGATTTCTCTGTACAGGTGTCCTTTCCATGTGAAATGCAGCAGTTCTTTAACCTCTTCTATGAAATCCCCCATGTAACTTTTCCTAATGACATTTTGGAGATCATTAATTTGTAAGGTTGCCATAAGTCAGAAGCAACCTGACTGCACTTCACACACACACACACACACACACACACACACACACATACACACACACACACACACACACACACACACAACTTTCCCCTTAATACTGTGAAATCAAGGCTTTATAGGAAATGTATAAAATGTATTTCTGCTACAATCCATCAGGAGAAGTAAATCCCCTGCTGCCTGTACTTCAATATGTAACCTCAAAAACATTTGGCAGAGGGCAAGAGGAATTTCTGAAAACCACAATGGTGGGGTTTTTTTGCAACATGGTTTTGGCTGCTGAATGTAATCTGCAGCCATTACTCATCGCCACTGAATGAAGGTTTATCTGGCAGATACAATGAGCATGACACATAACTGCAAATGCAAAGGAATTAAAAAATTAAACCACACCACCGAATGGAAGCTGTGCTAAAGCAACAGACACAGTTTTTATTGTGGTCTATCTGCTGCAAACCCACGTGTCCCAACTTTAATTTTGCCAGTTTCCCACCATCCTGATTACCAAAATGTCAATTAGCACCCTATAGTAGCATTAAAAAAAAGCTAGGCGGGGAGCTCGGGCTGTACACTCCCAGGTGGCAGGCTGCGATTATTTACTGCTGAGGGAAATTTACTCTCATCATGTCCAGGGGTATGCTTTTTTCTTTACTCTGCCACATGTACCAGGCCAGAAAGCTGGTGTTGTTTTGTTCTGGGGCTGAGTTGAAAAACAAACAATGAATATTGTCTGGAGGCAATGGACTGAGTATTTGTATAGGCGTTATAGGGGTGTTATATAAAACAGTTATATATAAATTACAGTTCGCATTTAGAAGAAGAAGAGTTGGTTTTTATATGCCAATTCTCTCTATCTTTTAAGGAGAATCAAACCGGCTTACAATCTCCTTCCCTTGCTCTTCCCACAACAGACACCTTGTGAGGTATGTGGGGCTGAGAGAGTTCTGAGAGAACTGAGACTAGCCCGAGGTCACCCAGTTGGCTTCTTGTGGAGGAGTGGGGAAACCAACCCAGTTCACCAGATTAGAGTCCACCGCTCCTAACCACTACACCACACTTAGGGTTGCCAACCACCAGGTACTAGAAATAAGGAACAGTAGTAGACTCAGCACTCATGGGAAATAAGCAAAACTCAAGCCTCTTATGAAAGAAGATAGGAGAACCCTTTGGGTCTACTGGTCATTGCTGTGGCTGAAGAAGCCACCTTTGGGTGGTGAAAGCGATGTGAATATCCGGAAAGGCGATTCCTTTGACCATCTAAGCCTGATGCAACAAAGCGATCTGCGACAAGTCAAGCCCTTTGTTTTTGGAGTGAGATTCTCTGCTCCTTAACATTGTTTTGAGCTATTGTTGGCTGTCAGCTGTTCTTTACGCTTGTTTATTGTAATGTTTACATTGCATCTTTGTATTGCACTGTCCTTGCTTAGTGAACCTGGCTCCTTTGGAGCATTGTTTGAATATACTGTATTTATATAAGAAATTATTCTCATTGAGTTTTGCTTATTACCCATGAGTTATGAGCCTAGTACTATTCCATATTTCTAGCCAACCTTACAGTTTTTGTGAGTCTTTCTTACCCAACCACCAGGTACTAGCTGGAGATCTCTTGTTATTACAACTGATCTCCAGCCGATAGAGATCAGTTCACCTGGAGAAAATGGCTGCTTTGGCAATTGGACTCTATGGCATTGAAGTCCCTCCCCAAACCCCGCCCTCCTCAGGCTCCACCCCAAAAACCTCCCGCTGGTTGCAAAGAGGGACCTGGCAACCCTAACCACACTGCATTTACATTCCACCTTTTCCCACCATGGAACTCCAGGCAGCACATGTAGGGTTCCATGTTGAAATGACCCGACTCAAACTGCGTCACGTGCCCTGAGACCGTATTCTGAACCCATATCAAGTTGGTGGGTTTGTAACACTTTGTTAATTTTAATGATTTTATACCTTTATTATTTCATCTTGTTTTATTTTGTGAGCCACCAAGAGCAGTCCTCTGAAGAGATGGCAAATGAATTTTCTAAATCAATAAATGTAGCATTTGCTAGGATTGGGTAGGTAGACTCAGGTGTTCTTTACACAGCCCAAATAATGCACTTTGAATCCACTTTCAATGCACTTTGAAGGTGGATTTTACTGTGTGGACTGGCAAAATCCACTTGCAAACGATTGTTAAGGTGCAGTGAAAGTGGATTGAAAGTGCATTATTTGGACTGTGTAAATAGCACCTCACTGTGCTTGATAGCCATAACAATTCCATGCAGAAATAGAGCACAAGAACCAACCGCTGCAGATTTTAGAACTGCTAGGCTTTCTCACAGTACCCAAGGAAGGTATTTTTGGCATTAATTTGGTGGGGGGTGGGAATAAAAACCACTTAAAATATCCCTCCGTTTTTAAAGAAGAAAGAAATGACTCACTAGATGGGCGTGGTTAATGTTCTTAAAGCTTGGTCGGAGGAGGTCCATCCAGAATAGCTCTCTTTGTTGTCAACATGCTCTCCCTAGGAAGATAATAAACCTTGACATTCAAGCCATTTTGTCTCCCTCTGGCACTAGGCTCTGATGTTGGCACACGAAAAGATGTCATATGGCTAAATGTCACTTCAGTATGGATGGAAACATTTTTTGGGGGTGTGTGTGTAAATGGACCAGTGGGTATCAACTGCCAAAGGCTCACATGAATGGGACTATTGGAATTTCACAGGCAGTTAGCAATACTCTTTCCTTTGGTTCCCATCCCTCCTCACCCCCTCTCCTTGCTTGATGATTAATAATGTGTTTATTAAAAAGAAAACTTCTTGAACATTTAAATGTAAGGACTGTCCTCATCAAAGGTCTGACCTTCCAGTAGAAATTTAAAGATGCTGTTATGTTTTTAGTCTGGGTTCCTGTGTGATGGGTTGTGCCTAGTGTGACTGGGGAAAAAACTTGAAGGGTGACGAAAGAGAGAGTCTGGGGGGAAAAGTCCTTACTCTAACCACAGGGGGGAGGAATAGTCTCTGAGGAAAGGGGTATTCCTGGCCCAAGTATTGTGAGAGAATTACTTTAAGCATTGTGAAGTAATTCCATGGTGAGAAAAAGGAAGGGAGAAGGGAAAATCTCCATATTTCCTGGTTTTAGACACCAGATTACACACATGAACCTCTGTGTGTAGGTCTGACCGTTAGCCCCCAATCTGTCTTGTACTGACCTAGCTACAGTGATCCGCTGTCACCTCTAGGCTAGTCTACTGTAATTCGCTCAACTGGTCCAGAATGCAGCTGTGCGGGTCCTAACAGGAACATCTTGGACTGCACATATTCAACAGGGGCTTCACCAGCTACATTAGCTCCAGATTGAATTCTGGATCAGGGTTTTGGTTTTAACCTTCAAAGCTCTGAATGGTCTTGAACCGCTGTATCTTTTGGGACTGCCTCTCCCCATATAACCCCCCGAGAGCCATACGATCAGCCAATAACAATCTACTAGAGATCCCTGGCCCTAAGAGCGTCCGGGTGTCCTCCACCAGGGCCAGGGTTTCCTCCCTCCCCCCTCTTTTTTCCTCCTTTCCCCTTTCCCCTCATCCCCCCTTTGGGTTTTGTCTGGCCTTGCCTCTTTCCCTATATGTCTTAATTGCTAGTTTTGGACCAGTCCCCCCACTCCACCCAATGAGATATGGTATTAAAACAGTCTACAGTTGCTGAGTAGGGTCGCAATGAGTCGGAAGCGACTTGACGGCACTTAACACACACACACACACACACACACACACAGTTGCTGTAGTACCGTAACATCCCTCCCTACAGGGAATTAATTGGGCGCTACAGATAGAATTAGAGGTAAATTTTAATGTTAGAATATTTTAATGTTTGTAAGTCAATGTCTATTGTATATTTATGTTGGCAGCTGCCCTGAGCCCAGCCTGGCCAGGGGAGGGCGGGGTACAAATAAAAGGTGGTTGTTGTTGTTGTTGTTGTGGATCAACCAAAACTTGTTTCCTGAAAAATACACCGAAACTCCATGCTTCTCTTGAATGTAAATTGTAGGCCAACGTAGGACCACACCGGTGTCCTTGTCAGGCTAGTTCAGCAGCTTATCACAGGAAGCAGTCAAATCACAGAGCTTTACCACAGGTAGGATAAAATTGACTAACGTATAGCTGGCCCTGCAGAGTTCATTAAAGGGAGAAAGCAAGCTTCCCCTGCCTGTTTGTTTGTTGAGCATTTTGGAATGGAAGTTTGAAGTTTGCAAACCTGGAAGAGTGAAGGCTTCTAGTGATTGGACAGACTGGATGATATTGGGGAAGCTGTCATTGAACAGTGTTCATTCAATTTGGAGATTTATCAGAACACATCCTAAATACATGAATTTTACTTATGAGTATATATCACAAGTCCTGTTCTGTCAGCTGCCATTCAGGGATGCAGAGTATGCTGCAATGGAGAAAAGGTGGGGCAGTTGCCCTGTGTATTATTATTCTCCGAGGAAGACCAGGGCCATGACGCGGAGGCAGGCAATGGCAAACTACCTCTGAACATCTCTTGCCTTGAAAACCCAAAGGGGTCGCCATAAGTCAGCTGTGACTTGACTACACACACACAAATAATAAATATTAATAACCAAGGATATAATTTGCTGGTAAAAGCACCTTGTTAATATTAATTCAGTATTCACTGCCTATCCTGGGTATAGCTCAGTGACTGAGTCACACAAGATCCCAGCTGCAAACCCCAGTATCTCCCTTAAACAAACAAACAAGCAAACAAACAAAAAAGGATCTTGGATAGCCAGGCTGGGAAGAAACTGCAGAGCTTCTGTCAGTCAGAGTAGACCATATTAGTCTAGATCAGTCGTTCTCAAAATGGGCATTACCACCCCCTGGGGGGCGGTGGGATTACCTAGGGGGGCACTAAGGGGCAAGGGGGCAGCAGGGGGCGCTAGAGGTGGGCCCTTTCAACTGTGTTGTTCACTAATTTACAATAGATCAAGCTATAGTACCATGCTGGCAAATTTGGTGGAAAATATCAGAATTTTTTCCCAGACTTTGAAGAGCTGGTACCACTGGATCAAATTCATTAGTTTGGCTGAATAAATTTCAACTAAAAAGTTTTGATTTGATTTTGAATAGATGTGCAATTAAGTTGTTACTGTTTTGAAATTGTATTGTCATTATATTCTTTAGTGAGTCATGCAAACCCCAAGTTTGAATAATGCTTTGTATAGGATAGGGTAGGGGGTGCTGGGGTTGAGTTTGTGGAGCCGAGGAAGCGGTGGCCTGAAAAGTTTGGGAACCACTGGTCTAGATGCACCAATGGCCTGACTTGGGATACGCCTGCTTCACATGTTCAAATCAATCATTCTCCAAATACTTCTGGCCACTGTGAGAAAACTGTGACCTGGTTGGCATGGAACATGGTTACGTAAGCCTAAACCAGACAGGGAGCTCTTCTTTTGTTTTGGGCCAGGAGGGTGCAATTAGGACCTGAAGCAACCTAGGGAGGAGTTAATTAAAGAGACGTGAGTTAGGGGGTTCCATCTTATTTGTTTGGTGACGATATTAGCTCTTCGTTGTTGGAGTCTTCTGAGGCGTTCGGTGTGATGGGATCATAACCTGCCCTCCTTAATCATTTCCCTCGTAGGACGAAATTACAGGTGTCAGGAGAACTCATTTGGTGGCATTAATCACAATGGATTAGATTTAGCTCCATCAACCCAGCAAGTATAACATCAAAGAGACTTCCTTCAGGCCCCAGTTGACCGGCATCATCCACTTTGAAATTCTGTAGCCATCCAAATGTTGATCGAAGTGACACATTTAGTTGCCTTGTGCCTAAAAGCATGCTGGAGTCTGCTCCTTCATGTATTTCTGTCTCCTCTGTTTATGGTATAACTGGGTTAAGTAATATAGTACATTCAAGCGCTGGTAGATGGAAGAGTTCAGAGCCTCAATTAAGACCCCAGGCAGAGCTCGTCCACTGTGATGGCGTTTGAGATGGTTGGTAATGGATTACCACAGAGCCAGTTCATGCTGCTAGGAACAAATCTGCTCCCCCGTACGAGACCTTGGCATAAGGCTTCTAGAGCCAGATTTCATTCTTGGCTTCTGCTCCGAACAGTATTTTTCTCCTTCCTCTCCTCAGGAGAGAAAAACAAATGGGATTAGATCTTTGAACCAGACATGGCTACTCCTCCCCACCTCAAATCTGTTTCAAGTGATTATTAGCCATGTGTTCTGAGAATAAAATTAGGGGTTTATTTGTGGCATTATGGTAGGTGTTGGTGCTAGATTTTCAAAAAATGCCACAAACTAGTTCTGTAAGTTAGGAGTAAAGTTAGCACAAACTATCATATGTGTTACATATTCCATTTTGCACTAAGGTACATACAGTGGATCCAATTATGTGTGTGGAAAGGGAAATGTACTTAGCGTAGTTCCGCTTGCACAAGCAGTAGCCTTGAATATAATGTTTAACAAAGCAACAACATGCATATGGAGCATGGAATGTACAACAGATGGTTGACATGCTTTCATCTAACTTGGTTTGGAAATTGTATCAGTAGGAATGCCTTGTTCTCTGTCTTGTGCACGTAGAAAAGATAGTGGGGATACAATCACTTTCATTTAGTGCAGGCAGACTGCGAGAAGTAATTTTATTTATTTGTTTATAACCCTCCTTTCTCATCGAGACTCAAAGCAGATTACAAAATATATTTTTTCAAGTTCAGTCAGACAACATAAGACATCCAGTGAACAGTATGATAAGACCAGGCTTAAGAAATCAGGTGATCAACAAACTGTGTAGGTTTGCCAACCTCCAGGTGTTGGCTGGAGATCTCCCGCTATTAAAACTGATCTCCAGCTGACAGAGATCAGTTCACCTGGAGAAAGTGGCCACTTTGGCAATTAGAGTCTATGGCATTGAAGTCCTTCCCATCTCCAAACCCCACCTTCCTCAGGCCCCGCCCCCAAAATCTCCAGGTATTCCCCAACCAGGAGTTTGCAACCCTGTGTTTAAGGCAGGATGATGATGAAGAAGAAGTTGGTTTTTATATGCCAACTTTCTCTACCACTTAAGGCAGAATCAAGCTGGCTTACAATCACCTTCCCTTCCCCTCCCCATAACAGACACCCTGTGAGGTAGGTGGGGCTGAGAGAGCTCTAAGAGAACTGTAACTTGCCCAAGGTCACCCAGCTGGCTTCGTGTGTAGGAGTGGGGAAACAAATCCAGTTCACCAGATTAGCCTCAGCCACTCATGTGGAGGAGTGGGGAATCAAACCTGGTTATCCAGATCAGACTCCACTGCTCTTAACCACTACACCATGCTGACTCCATGCTGGATATACTGTAAGCAATGCAGAAAGCGGATTTCAAAGGTAGAAGATAATGACCGCTGCACACATGGCTATCTTCTGAGTGATCCATCTTTGTGGTTTACAACTGATTCACGCAACTGCGGTGAACGCATTACACAAATACCACAAATTAGACTCCTGGTTTGGGAACCAGATGGTCCTGGAGAGCCTGCCATATAGCTCCCTATACCCTGCCAGAAATTTTGTTAGTCTTTAAGGTGCTACTAGACTCTTGTTGTTTTCTACTAGTAGCGACAGACTAACACAGCTACCCATCTTGATATAGCTCCCAGTTCAGTTTGGGCAATTTGTTGATAAGGAAGTAGGCCCTGCCACCAATAGAGTTGCTTGCTGCCTTTCCAGAGATGGGAAGCTGGACTTTGCTAGCATTTGCACTTCCTTTAAGCTTTCACAAAGCCTGTGGCAGCTCCATGCTCATGATGAGGAGGCTGCCATGTGCTGAAAACAAGTGGTGAGCATGAGAGTCATGGATTTTGGATCGTCATTGAACTTCCACCTTCACATCTGTGATTTGTACACCCACATTTCCATAATAGTTTGCATTATAGGAAATCAAAGCAAAATAATAGTTTTCTGCTATGTGAATCACATGGCCCCTGTTTTAACATTTTCTGTGGGTAAAGCCAGCATAAACGGCATAGAAGAAATCATACATCCTGACTGTTAGGTTGCTTTCATGCAAGGGCAATTATATGTTCTGCTGACTTTGTGGCTGCGAATGCAGAGGCATTTACAGTGGCAACTGAACACCCACATGTAGATATTTTTCATGCTTTCCCCTTGCGTCTGCCGTTCATTCCTGTCCCCTGCCACTGGCTGGCTTTTAAAAAAATAAGTTGTAGGTATACCACTATATAGTGATATATGTGTGTGTAAAGTGCTGTCAAGTCGCAGCCGGCTTATGGTGACCCCTTTTTTGGGGGGGGGGGTTCATGGCAAGAGACTAAAAGAGGTGGTTTGCCAGTGCCTTCCTCTGCACAGCAACCCTGGTCTTCCTTGGTGGTCTCCCATCCAAATGCTAACCCTGCTTAGCTTCTGAGATCTGACGAGATCAGGCTAGCCTGGGCCATCCAGGTTAGGGCATATAGTGATATATCTACTACTTATTAAAAGAAAATGCCCAAAAAAGCCTGCAGGTACTGGAGAAGGGTGGGCATGAGGGAAACTGCAGCAGATATGGGCAGGGAGATGTAGAACTCTGTGCCTTCCTGTCCACATCGATCCCAAATTTCCTTTGAGTACAAGCATTCTAAAGTAGACAGTACAGGCCTTAATAGCCCGAGGCATCTTTAATGTTCATATGTGTCATTTTCAAAGCCAAATCACACATTAAGGAATCTTACTGTGCATGTATCTCTGTTAGAGTTGCCACCTCCAGGTGGTGGCTGGAGATCTCCTGAGATTACAGCTGATCTCCAGGCAATGGAGATCAGTTTACCTGGAGAAAAATGGCCACTTTGAAGGTGGCATTATACCCCATTGAAGTTCCTCCCCTCCTCGATCCCAACCTTCTTCAGGCTCCACCCCAAAAATCTCCAGGTATTTCCAAACCTGGGCTGGCAACCCTAATCGTTATCAATCCGTCTTGTTTTCTAGGTTTTTTTGTTTTCTAGGTTATTTTGATTCTGGTGTGTAAGTTACCTGACAGTTACTTCAAAATTAACGAAAAGGCACTTATTTTGAAATTTAGGCAATATGTAAACATACTTAAATATAAATTGGTTAGATAGAAGGATGATGGCTTATCAGCTAAAATATTGTAATCTGTTGGCACTGAGCATTTTAAAGTTGCCAAGCAGTCAGTATTTTGCTGGTGCAGACAATACAAGCCCACAAACAGTTAGGTAACTGGCACTGAGATCTGAAAAAACAGTAAATGTCACAGTCTCTCTAGCTCTAACTTTTAAAGGGTATAACTCTCTTTAGGACTGCACTGTTAATTTTAAAATCTAATTTTCATCCCCCAGCCCCCCCCCCACTTCTCAGAAATGGATTGTGTTGTGGTCCCCACGCAACTCCCAACTTCTTTCCATTTCCACAAATCAATGACTTTTATTGGCCCGCCATCAAGAAAACTATAGATGGGTATAACCTCTTCCCCCTTGACACTGGGGTCACCGGGTTGTTGAAAACGTGTTAAGCTCACTGCGAACAGAGTTCCCAGTTGTAGTGCCATAAATTGATTTCATAAAAGTCAAGGGGAAACATTCCTTTTCTCACCGAGAAAGCAACCATCATGAAAGTTAGGCCCGCACTTAGTAACTGGAACAGACAGTCACAATGTCATGAATGGCCAGGCAAGTTTTCTCCCCCTCAGTTGAGCTCTGATTGTACTTTCTCCCACAGAAATCAATACAATTTATAGTGACAAGGCGGATTGGCCACCACGGCCTTATTCAGTTCAGTATGCATGGGATTTAATGCGAGTCCTTTGGTCTTTATTAGATAACATCTTCCACTGACTCGGAGGGAGCTCTCCAGCTTGCTATTCATGCATTTTCTAAATAATCCGTCATGATCACATAGGGGCACAATGGTCACACAATGCTATTTATTGGCCGTGTTGACCTTTTGACACTGTGACAAACAACACACATTAGGAGAGGAGAGTGAAAACAGACTGTTTTCCAGTCAAGGAAAGCAATTTAGTTGACTGACTTTCCTCTCCGCATGAGGTCACAGACTGACTCCGTCACACATATACACACACTTTACTCACTCACCATAACTCAAGCTCTGAAAATTTCACTTGGTTTTTTTTTAGATGTGACAATCTTTAAAGCATCCACCAAATAACTACCAGCTTTTATGGCTGGGGAGAAATGTCAAAAATGTTATGTATGACAGCTTCAGATAAACTTCAGATAAATGTTATGTATGACAGCTTCCGATAAACCTCTGGCTTCTTGGGGATTGAAGGTATAAGAAGTGAGCCTCATCCTGTTTGTGCTAATATTTATTAAATACCGATTGTAGCCAAGTGCAGTAGACAGAACAAGTAAGTAGACCTGGTCCATGTCTGCAGGTATATAATTTAAATATTTATTATTCTCAATCCCTTACCCTGCCCATTGGCTGTGACATGCACAGTGCTTGGCCCCTCCCTGCTCCTGCCAGCCTGTGATTGGTGCTGCCTGCCCTGTCTGTCATGGCCCACTTGCAACATGGCCCACTTGCTACAGCGCGGTCACTGAGGACACTGACACAGTTGCAGCCTCCAAAGAACCCAGTAACACACTTTTTTTCCTGCTGGTTTTAATGCACCCACCAAGGAACTTTTGATAGGCAGACTAGCACTGCCATAGTTACATAGAGCCAGCGTGGTGTAGTGGTTAAGAGTGGTGGACATTAATCTAGAGAACCGGGTTTGATTTCCCCCTCCTTCACATGAGCGGCGGACTCTAATCTGGTGAACCGGGTTGGTTCACCCACTCCTCCGCATGAAACCTACTGGGTGACCTTGGCTTGGTCACAGTTCTCTCTGAACTCTCTCAGCCCCATCTACCCCTCAAGGTATCTGTTGTGGGGAGAGGAAGGGAAGGAGATTGTAAACCGGTTTGATTCTCCTTAAAAGATAGAGAAAGTTGGCATATAAAAACCAATTCTTCTTCTGCTGCTGCTGCTACTGCTACTACTACTACTGGCTGCCAGCCACAGGGCAGCCTGCAGCCCTCACAATTGCTCTGTAAATCTGTGAAACGGCTGCATAACCTTTAGCATTCTCCCAAAGAAATAGGATTCCAGTTTTTAGTACTCATCCGTTGTCTCACATGTACTACACACCTAATGCTATCAGGGCAGGAGACCCAAAATCAAGAGAAACAATTGCCTATCAAAAGTTCCTTGGTGGGCACATTAAAACCTGGCCTCTTAAGCTAAATAGCATGCTGTGGTAAAGCTCAAGTAATCTGAGCTCGAACTTTGAAAAGAGAAACATTCTTCCTTATATAAACTATGTTTGTTAGCTTTAGAAGAGGAGGAATGGATTGGGCTGGAATCTGCATCAGTGTTTCCCCCCCAAAAAAAACTTCCCACAACATCCCAGAGTTTATTGCTATGCTATCCCAACCTCCTGAAGAATGATGTGGGAACCTCTAGGGAGGGGGTAATACTAATGTGAAACTTTAGGGAAAGAGAATCCTATATTTGAAATTATACTTTGAGTTTATATTAGACCCACATAATACACCACAAATTAAGATCATAGGATGTGGAATGTTGTAACAGAATAGATTGCATTCTTGTAGCAGTATGCATGTAGCTCCAGTACTAGAAGTGCCACAGTTAGTTGTGATAGAATCCTTGCAGAGGACTGCATCGTTTTGTTTTGTTTGGTATAAAACCTAACCTTGTTTAAATGTATGGATACAGATTCATGCACCCCAGTACAGGGATGTGTGTGCTCCCATGTGACTCCCGCTAAATTCAGTGAAGCTTGAATTGGAGAACCTCACTGAACTGTATCTCCCCTTTACTTGGAGGAGTAGGGATAGACTTTCAGTAAACATTCAGACTCTTGAGTGCTCAGCCAAGAGTTTATTAATGATTTAATATTCCGTTTCTCCCCTCCAAAGCTTTTTTTTTTTTACTTCATCCCATTAAAATTCTTGCCCTTAACAGTCCTGGAGTGAACCTAAATGAGACCCCTTTCCTTTTTTTCTGACAGCCCCCTTTAACAGGCATTCCAAAACGTTTTTCGTAGTTCATTCTTCACTTCTCTATTAATTATCCTTAGTATCAGAGATAACACAGCCCACCTACACTATATCTTAGCATGAACAACTGAGCCTTCTCAGACTGCATGCTCCAAAGTGAACACCAGCGGGCTGGGAAATGCTGTATATTTATCTGATTCTTGCAAGTTTTATAGTATAGTATACATATAGGATTTCCAGCTCCCAGTAGGTTGGGGGGGAACTGAAATATAAAACAATTCACAAGAATATGCCCCAATTGTTACACTTATTTACCAAGGATATCCCCTAATTTTTGTTACATTCCTTTGAAATGTGGTGTTGGAAGAGAGTGTTATGGATACCATGGGCTGCCCCCCCCCAAAAAAAACCCCAATAAGTAGGTTCTAGATCAAATCAAGCCTGAACTGTCCCTGGAAGCTAAAATGACTAAACTGTGGCTATTATATTATGAGAAGACAAGTCACTGGAAAAGACACTAATGCTAAGAAAAGTTGAAGGCAACAGGAAAAGAGGAACACCCAACATGAGATGGATTGACTTTATAAAAGAAGCCACGGCCCTTAGTTTGCAAGACCTGAGCAAGATTGTTAATGATAGGACGTTTTGGAGGACATTAATGCATAAGGTCGCCATGAGTCGGAAATGACAACAGCACCTAGCACACACATATAAAAAAGGATATTCCAGTAACACTTGACAAATACCCTGTTTCTGGTCTATGAGTTGCTGAAGAAACTGCAGAAGTATGCTTGTTATGCTAGCAATGGATTTTGTGGAGATTTCCTGGGTATTATGTTTGTAATCAACAGATTACCAGCAGATCTCAGAAGCTGAGGAGGGTCAGCCCTGCTTAGTACTTGGATGGGAGACCACCAAGGAAGTCCAGAGTCGCTACGTGGAAAAGGGCAATGGTGAACCACCTCTGAACACCTCTTGTCTTGAAAACGCTATGGGGTCGACATAAGTTGGCTACGACTTGATGGCACTTTCCACCACCACTGCTTTTGTAATTATGTGGAGTGATATTCATTCTAAAAATAGCAGGAATGTGTTCGTATTAGCCTTGTTTTGTTTCTTTTTTTAAAAAAAGGCACTTTTAAGAGGGCCATAGAGCAGGTCCATGAAAGCTGTGACTCACCAAGCCAAATGGAACCCGTAGCTACATATGAAGACTGTGTTCGTTTGTTTTTGCCTGCCTGGGAATGCAAAAAATAGAGTCTGCCTTTGACACAGTGGGTTAAAAGCTGGTTAGAATGGCTACAGCTCCAAAAGTCTTTATTCTTTACTTACTGCCTGGGTGAAAAGTCTTCTTTCGTAGGTTATACAGACTTTGGTCTTGACAGTTTTGCGCTGATCCAATTCTGTCCTGCAACCCGGGGCTGTGTCTGCAGCTCTGTTCTTACAGGAAGCGTACCTTCTTGGTTGTAATGTTGCCAGCTTTATTGCTGGCAGTGTTCCTGTACATTTAATAGCTGTATCTTTATTCCTATTCTCCAGGAATAGTGATAAAGAAATAATAAAGAGCTTTCAAACTGACTTATGTGAGAAACAGAGGATTTTTTGTTTTTTAAAAAGAGAATGATTGTCTATAAATAATAAGCTGCCACAGGGTACAGGTTTTCATTAATAAAGAGGTTTTCCCCCCAGTTGTCTTGAATGCATTACTGGAATGAAATCTCAAGCAGCTTGCCAAGGAAATTCAGTGAAAATGGATGAATCAACTGCCATATACAAATTAACCCCTTTGTAATAGCTTCCTCCCATTCCATTTTGTTTAATTTATGTTCATTATACAGTCAAATGCATTTACCTGTGCAAATTCTTCTATAAAGTGTATAAGACCTTTTCAACAGTATGGCTGAAAAGTTTCTTGACAACTATTGTTAGGGTTGCCAGGTCCCTCTTTGCCACCTGCAGGAGATTTTGGGGGTGGAACATGAGGAGGGCGGGATTTGGGGAGGGGAGGGACTTCAATGCCAAAGTGGCCATTTCCTCCAGGTGAACTGATCTCTATTGGCTGGAGATCAGTTGTAATAGCAGGAGATCTCCAGCCACCACCTGGAGGTTGTGGACGGTACAAAAAAGTAGCATTAATGACTAAATGGAAACTGTTCAATCATTGCTTATAACAATAAATATATAACTAAACCACGATTGTGTATATTGATTTTATCATAAACATGCAATATAAGTGCTCTTAGAAAATCACACTTGCTATTATGTAAGGTTACAATAAATAACACACAAGCGTACACAGATTATGGCAAACAACTTTGCAAACTGCAATTGACATTGACAAAGTCCATTAGCATACAAATAGTGACCTAGTAGGTTCCAGCACTTTATATACATCCTGAATTGGAAGTAGAAGCACGTAGAAAAAATTGTAGTGAGACCAACTAACAAAGAGAAGGGGTTCTGGTAAAAGTCCCTTTTCACTGAGGTTTCTTTGGTCCTGGTCGTGGTCTTCCACTCAAAATCATAAACTAGCGCGAAATACACACCAATGGAGTAGAGAATCCAGTGTCAATCACTCCAAACGGACAGCATAGTAACCACCTGGAGGTTGGCAACCCTAGCTGTTGTAGCAATGGCCTAGTGCAGACATAATGTTGACTTAACCATGGTTAAGAGATTGGGAGCAAACCATGGGCTCATGTTCTTCTTTCCCCTCCCTTTTCCCCTCTCTGGTGCAAATCCCCCTCCTCACTTCCTTTGTTAGCTTTAATTGTGTTTTAGTATTAGACCTGCATTAATGTGAATCATGGTTAATGACAACCAGATCCCCACTTAACCAGGTTTTTAAAAACAGTTCAAGTCCTAGTTACAATGGGAACCTGGGTTAGTGTTAAGCATGGTCAATACCATCCAGAAAGGGAGGAGAGAATTTGGGTTTGAGGAGTGAACACTAGCAGCTTTTTCATTCTCAACGTAGCTCCCCGAGGTTCAATATAGGAGAGGAATGGGATTGTTGCACAAGATATTGCATGTGTATATTATGTATATGAGAAAACTAGGGCAAGAGTAGAAAGCGTAGCCCAAGATCTGGCGCTATCCCTTCCATAAGCAAAAGTATGATAAGGAGATTTCTTTATTGCTGGATCTTTGCTGGATCCAGCTCATTGCTGGATCCAAGCCTCTGTCTGTCTAAAAGGAAAAACAAGCTCACTTTACTGACATAATCATGGAGAAGGTTGTACAACTACTGCTAGATAGAACTATACAGTTACGTCAACCGAAACAGTAGATCTCATTTTCTCCATTGGCTGACTCAATTTCATGTCCCAAGGCATTAGCTTAGTTAGAACTAATATTCTAATAGGGTTAGTTGGCCCCTCAAGTGTAACCTTCATTGTGCCTCTGTGTGAAGAGAACATAATGGAAGTTCAGATTGGAGCTTGTGTTTGAGTATAAAGTAGAAGATTTGGCTTGTTTACTTATTTGGCGCAAGGATGAAGCCAATTTCTCCATTATTCTCACATCCACTTATCTATACTTAGCTCTTTAGTGCACTTAAGGGCAAGTTCACACATGCATGTTCATTCGTTGTTGGATGCAACAAAACATAATCACTTTCATATGGGCGCTGGCACGTGGCACCATTGAGGAAATAAACAGAACTTTAGTCATAGACCAGGAAAGAGTAAAGAAAATGCAGGAGCAGAAAAACAAAGATGCTCCAAGGCACTTTGGCACCCTCTGTGGTAGCAGCCCATGATAATAAACCATTGACAATTTACTGCCTTTTAATGGAGCTATGGAATATATTGTCTAAAGATAGTGGTGTCATCCTGCCTAATGGCAGGGCAAGCCATGGAGAAAACCGTTCATTCTCTTGGATGACAAGGAGCGGATATGTTGGCATGACTGAGGCTGCAATCCTATGCACACTTATTTGGGAGTAAGTCCCTCTGAAGCATTGGGACTTAATTCTAGGTAAATATGCATTAAGACTCTGGGAAGTGATAACAATGGCTGTAGACATTCCTTTCCTGAAATCTAGAAAGGACAATCCTGCAGGGTGCTTTTCAATAGACGCCTCCCTTCCTATATCTTGGGACACACATAGGGTGAACCTGCATGGACTAAATTCTTAATGGATTTGACTTTTTATTTCCAGCTATGGTTGCCTCATAGAAAAAAACAGTACACCTAGTTATCTGCAATAGTTATCACTGACCCTGGCTTTTCAGTCTGTTTACAAGAGAGCAAATTCAAACTTTCATAAAGGACCACATGCTTCCAAACTGGAACATTTATAAAACTGGCATTGGTTATATAACCAATCATGGTGCTTCATTAAATGTGGATTAAGAGTTATAGGCACTTTTCCAAGGAGAAAAGTGAAAAATCTTACAGTCTGGCATACGGCAGAAGGAATATAATTGTCTTTTCCATATTTTAATAGAGAGAAAATACATTTCCATTTTGAGCACTGTGTTGTGTCTGAACTTGCCTCTTTTCAGAAGATTTTGAACTCTGAATTTAAAACTGATTTTTTTCCCAAGGTGTGTGTTCAAATGATCTGATTTTTCCATGAATTTTTTTGACCAACAAGTCTCTTTACACATTCTATGTATAACCAAGTGCTTTTCATATACTCAGGTAGCACTCTGAATCTGGCAAATATGTTGCCTGAATTGTTTGACACAAATGGTTGCATATCCTCTAGGTGAGTATTATCACTTTTGAACCCAGAATGGTAGAGAAGATAGAATGCTGGATTAAGGCTATCATATCCTTCTTATAGGCAGGAACAGAATACACATTGACCCTCACTGGAGTTCTGTCTTAAGACTAGAATTTAGCAAAAGTGGACAATTGTGGTCTATTTCTGCATGGATTGATTAGTCAACATTTAACTTAATTTAACACATAGTTAAATTGTGGAACTCCTTGCCCCAGGATGTGGTGATGGCTGCCAATTTGGAAGGCTTTAAGAGGGGAGTGGACATATTCATGAGGGATAGTGCTATCCATGTCTACTAGTCAAAATGGATACCAGTCATAATGCATACCTATTCTCTCTAGTATTAGAGGAGCATGCCTATTATCTTAGGTGCTGTGGAACACAGGCAGGATGCTGCTGCTGCAGTCGTCTTGTTTGTAGGCTTCCTAGAGGCACCTGGTTGGCCACTGTGTGAACAGACTGCTGGACTTGATGGACCTTGGTCTGATTCAGCATGGCTTTTCTTATGTTCTTAACTTCTTGTAGGCCCATGTGTGAACTGATCCCACTGATAAATGTTGTGTCTGAGGTAATATTAATATTATGTCACAGTGTTGAGGCGTGCAAGCCAACAAGCAATGGCTCATACATCTGTGAACCAGGGCCTTTTATTAAAAGGGGATGCTGAGTAAGTGTTAACTCATAGTGGTGACCGAGGGTGCCATATAACATCACAATTGGCAGGGTTCATTGATGAGGTACAAGTGACCTCATAATTGCACCCCTGCTCAATCAGATCATCTATTCCAAGACCCACAGGGAGAGGAAGAAAGAAGTACTTAGGAGCTGGGAACTGGAAAAATATTAGAACGACAAGATGGAGGAAGACAGACTAAAGAGAGATAGAAATCGTAGAGCCTGAGGTGCAACAGCTGATGGATTTTGCCCAGGTATGACATATTATTTTATTATATGCATTAAAAAGGGAGTGGCACATTTAGTAGAAGGTTTCTTCGGGACCAACATACTTGGAAGCAGAACTTCTCTTTTCATGTGTACTTAAATACAAAGCTGAAGTTGACACACCTCATTTGAAGGTTGAGCTGCCTTTTGCACCAACCAAGATGAAGTGGTTTCACTGTGTCTTATCAGTCCTTCTTTCTTAAGTATGAACTTCAGCAAACCTGCAGACTCTTTACTTCAGCAAAACCCTTGAAATTCTTACATTGCACGCCAGTTTCAATACAGTTGCGCATAGATGAACTTTTCTGGCAGGGTATGAGCTTTCTGAAGAAGTGAGCTGTGGCTCACGAAAGCTCATACCCTGCCAGAAAATATTTTTGTTAGTCTTTAAGGTGCTACTGGACTCTTGCTCTTTTCTGCTACTGCAGACAGACTAACACGGCTACCCACTGTGAATAAATGAACTTTGTAACCTTTTGAGATGTAAATAGCCTTTAACATACATGTAAATTACATTATCTTTTATTATATATTTTTTACATTGGCATAGAAACACTTTCATTTCAGTGCAAATGGTAAACAGTCCTAAAGAATTAATGTGATGAAGCTGGCGTTGTAGAGAGATTGGTGTGTGGTGTATAAAGTTATTGATAGCAGTCACTAAACTGGGGGTATAGATAAGTTTCTCCCAGATTAGGAGTACTTTCCTCTTACAGTGAGGACGTCATGTGAAAAAAAGGGCTGTGGTGGACTGACAGAAGGTCAGCATTCAAAGTACAAAGTGGGAAATCTGTCATTTGTGGGAGGAAAGGGGTCACTAGATTGCTCCGCCTCCCCGAACTGCATGTTAATTCCTCTGTTCCCATGTTTGATCTTTTCTTTCTTCTCCTGTGTCTGTTTTAGCTCCATGACTCTTTTGGGTGGGGGGAGCCCACATTTTCTATTCAAGATGCTCAGTATGCTGAACATCAATAATATTTTACTGAAACAAGGCCATTGGAATGTTTCGCCTGGAGAAGAGGAGGTTGAGGGGAGACATGATTGCTCTCTCTAAGTATTTGAAGGGCTGTCAAATAGGGTTGCCAGGTCGCCTTTTCGGCGCCGGCAGGAGGTTTTTGGGTCGGAGCCTGAGGAGGGCAGTGTTTGGGGAGGGAAGGGACTTCAATACCATAGAGTCCAATTGCCACTCCGTTGCTTGAATTTTGCAATCTACATGCATGGACTTGAAATTATGATATGCATTGAGCACTTTTGCCTATATTTATCTTTGTGTAAAGCTTGTATGCTGTTATATTGAATTCACTTTGAACCTTTTGTAAATTTCCTGTTTGCTCAGCCAAGGTTGTGCCTGTTAGTAATTACCTTTAATATACATTTTAAGAGCAATTTTGTATTGTAGTTACCTTATTTTAGGCTTACTTTTGCTGGTGCTTGCACCTTGAATTCTAAACTCCCGAGTAGCACTTGCAGCCGAATTTTGACTAATACCTGGAGGTTGGCAACCCTACACTTAGAGGAGGGCAGGGAGCTGTTCCTGTTGGCAGCAGAGGATAGCACTTGCAGTAATGGGTTTAAATTGCACGTGGAGAGGTACTGGCTGGATATTAGGAAAACGTTTTTACAGTAAGAGTTGTTCGACAGTGGAATCAGATACCCAGGGAGGTGGTGAGCTTCCCCTCACTGGCAGTCTTTGGGCAGAGGCTGGACAAACACTTGTCAGGGATGCTCTAGGCTGATCCTGCATTGAGCAGGGGGTTGGACTAGATGGCCTGTATTGCTCCTTCCAACTCTATGACTCTATGATTCTACGAGACAGGGCTGAATTAATTACACAAAGTGTGCCACACAATAGGTCTCTTCTGAGAACACGCTGGGACCCTGATGGTATTAGCCTGTTCCCTCAGTGTATGGCTGCTGTTTGTTCACCGCGTGACAGAGGAAGCTGAAGGCATATTCCTAGGTGAAGAGAAATTTAAAATATCAGTAAACTGTTTGGAATGAGTTGTGGGATGCAGTGATCTCTTTACTATGATACAGGTCAAGCGTAATGTGGAAGACTGTCAGATATTTTTTCTGAGGTGAAGGATTATGGGAGAGCTATGACTTCTTTTAAGAGAAGTGGGCATGACACAGAAGGTGAGGAGGTGTAGGGAACCCCTCTTTCTGAGACTGGAATGCCAGGTTCAGTCCCCTTCATATGCTTGTTTTAAAAATCGTATCTTATCCTCAGTCTTTTGAAATATGTCAATGTGTATCCAGTAGTAATTTCCGTTGGTTTTATTAAGAAATACATTTCTGGATGTAACTTTCCCACAGATGCACACACCAAATTAGGATCAAATTGGTAGGGATTGTACCCTTAAGGAATCCTATTTCTCAAACTTTAGCCACATATGAGCAAAGATCCCCACTGAATTGGCAATTAAAACTCTCAATTCTGATGTGTGACGTTTTCTTTCCTAGAATCCTCAAGCGAGAGGTGGTTAGGAACAGTGGGTTTTAATCTGGAGAACCCGGTTTGATTCCCCACTCCTCCACATGAGCGGTGGACGCTAATCTGGATAACTGGGTTGGTTTCCTCACTCCTCCACATGAAGCCAGCTGGGTGACCTTGGGCTAGTCACAGCTCTCTTAGAGCTCACTCAGCCCCACCTACCTCACAGGGTGTCTGTTATGGGGTGGGGAAGGGAAGGTGATTGTAAGCTGGTTTGTTTCTCCCTTAAGTGGTAGAGAAAGTCGGCATATAAAAACCAACTCTTCTTCTTTCAACATTTGACTGGCTAGCTTCTAGTATCAGAGCCAAGAGAAAATGTTCTTCAGACAGCAGAGAACAGCACGGTAAACAGTGGGAAGAGCAGAATTGTCTTCTCATCTGTTGGTTTTGCTTTACATGTGACCATATGGTCTTGTGCATATTGGGTCCTATTGGGCTGCTTTTAAACACAAGACAGCAAAGAAATCTTGAAGAGCTCAGATCCTGAATGGTTCTCCCTCACTCAAAGATCATCAGATCGTTCATCATCCCTCATATCTCTTGTATTTCCTTAGGGTGTGTGTATCTGTGGGCTTATTCTTTTGCTGTTGAGGGTGGAAGAAAGCTTAAGTCTGTGCTTCTATTTCTCACCCAGTCAGGCTGCTGATTATGGGGTGTTGTTGGGCAGAGCCTGAGCCTGCCTGTCTGCCACTGTGTGCAAGCAAAGTATCTACTGTAGGGTTACAAACCTCCACAGGAGGCCTGGGGTTCTCCTGGAATTACAGCTGATCTTCAGGCCACAGGAATCAGTTCCCCAGGAAGAAATCACAGCTCGGGACGGCAAACTCTATGGCATTGCATCCTTGCTGAGCTTTGGCAATTGGACTCTGTGGCATTGCAGTCCCTCCCCTCCCCAACCTCCGCCCTCAGGCTCCACCCCCAAAATTTCCAGGTATTTCCCAACCAAGAGCTGGCAACCCTACCAACAGCCCCTTGGGGTCTGGAACTGTGTACCCATTTCTTCTCCTCTTTCCCTCCAATGCTTGGTCTCTGTTCAGCAGCAGGTATCTGGTTCAGGGGTTTGCTGTTTTCAAACCAGTCTCTGAAACATATTGGGTCTCTGGAAGACTAAAATATACGGGACTTCTGGCTGTGCATCTTTTGTAGGCTTCTTTCGAGGCTGCACGCTACTTACAACCATGCAACTCTATGTTGAAACTTTCATTTTCTTAAAATCTGTCTGTGAACCGAGGCTCCGCTTTTTGTGCAGAAAAAAAGTCATCAAGAAGTATGCCGTCAGTTTGGGGGAAACGTTTCTATGTAATTATATTCCTCTCTGAAAGGATTATGCTTTGCTTGAGTGGCATATCTCTGCCCACATAAACTTCTCTCAGCGAGGTCGGTATCAGGCACACAAGATGTCAAATGTAGTATTATGTCTCGCCCACCCTCACCCTCTGCTGCCGCTGGAATGGATTTCCAGCAGGTCAGACATAAATGCTCAGCATCTACACAGCTGGCATGATTTGTTGACAGGCGTGGGGAGGGCAAGATTTTAATATTGTTGGCGGGTTCCTATGGCTGTGTCAAACAGAGTTGAGTTGACACGAGGCATCTCATTTGCCGGAATTGGGAACAGATGAAGTGCTGTCAGCTCCCCGGAGGACACATATGTCTGAAACTGAAATGGAACATTGCAGTCCCCAGACTAGCTTTGTTCAAGAGGATGCGTACTTTGAAGAACGGTTGCTGAATAAACAAGTGCTTCAAGTGAGCAAGCTGTTAAAATAGAAGCTAGGGCACAAAAAAGGTAATGTTGCCATCACGTTTTCTTCCCCCTGTGTTTGCCGTTTTAAAAAATTTCAATCTTAAGGTCAGACGGTGGAAATCCATACTTCAAGGTTGAACATGAACACTCAAAGGTAACTGATACTTTAAGGCCTCAGGATATTACACACCTGTGACATTTGCACAGGCCATACAGCACTCACCATTGCCCTGATGATTGTGGGGTCCCACCTGGAGGTATTTTAAAAACCTGGCTGCTAAGTAGCACTGCTGTTTTATAACACCCCTATTCCATAGTCAGCTTCATTCTGTTTTTTCTATCATGAGGCAAGTGGGAGGGAGGACCCAGGGTGGTGTGCTTCTTAGGCCTGTGAATTACAAACTCCGCCGAGGGTCTTTTCAGATGGAGATTATCCCACTGTTTCAGGGTGCTCAACTGCAGTAGTTTTCTTCTCCGCTTCCTTCTTTGTTTTCCATTTGTTGTCTTTCCATGGCTTCCTTGTCATTTCTCCCTGCCTTCTTAAAGCAGATCAAAGGCAGTCTGAAAAAGCACGGTGAAATGATGAGGAGACCATAGAAAGACAACAAATTGAAAATGGGTGTGAGGAAGCTTAGAGAAAACTGCTTCAGCACCCACGCTGCGGGAAAATCTCAGAGTGGAGTGAAAACTTCTTCAACCACGAAGACTGCTTGAGTGATCTCAGATGTTCTTGGGTGGACAGGTAGGTTGGTGGGAGGATAAAATGAAGGAAGTGAGGCCTGGAATGCTTCTTTGAGCTCCTTGAAAGGAAGGTACTGGTAAAAATGGATACTAGTCATGATGCATACCTATTCTCTCCAGGATCAGAGGAGCATGCCGAATATATTAGGTGCTGTGAAACACAGGCAGGATGGTGCTGCTGCAGTCGTCTTGTTCATGGGCTTCCTAGAGGCACTTGGTTGGCCACTGTGTGAACAGACTGATGGACATGATGGGCCTTGGTCTGATCCAGCATGGCTTTTCTTATGTTCTTAAGGTAGGAGAAAAGAGCAACAAAGATTGGCCACCAATGGTATGCACAAAATATGCCATGATTAACTTAACAGGGATGATGACTTCCAGAGAGGAGGGGTTCTCCATGAGAACACTTTGCTCCCAGCTGATAGTCACATTATCTAAGAAGTATTTGCAAATTATGGAATGTGAACAATGCAAAGTACTTCTGTTCCTTTAATGGGTTCCAAGGTATTTACCATGAGTACTTGAGACGGGGCTCTGAATACTGCTGAATACAGTTCATGCAAGCAGTAATAGTTACTAATGTGTCTGATGACATAGCTTCATGGCTATGAATGCTCACACTGCAACACACTAAGGTGCTATCAGTTCTTTGTTTGAAGCAGCTGCATGACAAAGTAATGCAACACTAATAAATGCTTAACAGTGTTACTGCCCGTTCCTCCTGTAGTCCCATTGTTAGTAGCTTACAATAGAGTTTATTGTAAGGTCAGTGGTTTGGCTTGCTAGTTAGGGTTGTCATTCTAGGTGGGACCTGAAATTCTATCAGAATTCAGTCTAAAGAGGTCAGTCCCTCTGGAAGAAACAGCCACTTCAGATCTTAGATTCTCTGGCTCTTTCCCCAGGCGTCACCCCCAAATCTCCAGGAATTTCCCAGGCCAGAATTGGCCACCCTAGTGCTGTTGGGGAGCTTGCATTTTAGGACCAGTCAGTCAGCCAGACATACATTTATTTATTTAGTTGTTTGTTTGTTTATATTCCACCTTTCTATTCAAAAAGAACACTTAAGGTTGCTAATGGATATAAAGCATCCTAATAAAACAGGAACATCAAACAGTCAATGTGTTCAGAAAAGTGTCTGGAAACTTTAGTTGGCAAAGATTTCTACAGCCACGTTGTTGACTGTAGAGGGTGGTAGAAACCATATCTCTCACATGAACACATGAACTCATGAAGCTGCCTTATACTGAATCATCAAGGGGGTTACCGCACTTGTATTCCCAGCGATGTATTAAGAGTTTGAAAATGTTATAAAAAATACTGTTCGCACTTTCTATGTATTTCCACCAATGTATTAAGAGTTTGAAAACGTTATAAAAAAATACCGTTCGCACTTTGTTTGGCCCCTTTAGCTGTGAAGACATCTTCCAACCATTTATAAGCCGTGGTATCCAAAAACGCTTTTAAAGCGATGCTTTTTATAACATTTTCAACTCTTATTACATCTCAGGGAATACAAAGTGCGGTAACCCCCAAAGTCAGTATTGTCTGTCGCCTGGAGATCAGTTGTAATAACAGGACATCTCCAGCCACCACTTGGAGGTTGACAACCATCAGCTTTGGTGGGTGAGTCAGCAGTGGGCCAGCTTTCCTGGGTAGGAAAGATCTTGCCACTGTGGTGCATGCCCTGGTAACATCTAGATTGGATCTACTATGAGGATAAAATGGAGAAAAAAATACTGTAAGACGCTTTGGGTCCACATTGCGGAGAAAAGCGGGGTGTAAGTGAAGTAATTAAAAAAAAACCACACATTTTGGGAAACACTTTTATTGATCTCACACAAGATGGATTCTTACCTCTCAGTAAGAAGGGGGGGTTTACATTGTTTCAGTCTTACCAATTAGAGAATTTTCTGCCTAATTCAAATGGTAGGGCATATTAGTGTCCATTCTGCGCTAAAGCAAGGAACAGTAGTTTTTTAAAAATAAATTGAGATCTGATCTCACAATATAGCCAAAACAAAATATGCCTGGGAAGCCGTGCAACCCCAAAACAGCAGTTTAGTTGAGGCTGTTTTCATTAGTTGGAAAAAAAAAACTTAAGAAGAAATTAAAACCCTCCAGCAAAAATGAAATGCAAACTGGTCTTACCACTTTTCCGGCCAACTGGGCAAGAGGCCTGGAGCATTAATATTCCAGAAGAACAAAAAAAGGATTTTCTCTTTTTTGAAAAGAATGCAGATAACCTTAACATTTTCTTTGGGGGGTGCCTGGAATGAAGTTTGGACAGCCTCAGCATTATCACTCCTTTTAACAATAAATTTGATGTTCCTCTGCCTATCAGGGTAGTGAAGCAGAGCCAACTATGGACAAAGTAGGGTTTTCTGCAAACCCAAGGGACTCCCCAGACATGCAGAAAGATATTGGTTTGTGAATTAAAAAAGAACAACAAACTCACTCATCCCCTCAGAATGGCCTGATGAGAACAGTATCCTTATTTGCTATCCAGCAGACATTGAATTAGAGGTGCCAGCCCCCTCCCCCCGGCTGTCAGCGGGGGCTGGGGGGTAGGGATGCCAGATCCAGGTTGGGAAACTCCTGGAGATTTGGGGTGGCGCCTGGGGAGGACAGAGACCTCAGTGGCATACAATGCCACAAAGTCCACCCTCCAAAGCATGCATTTTCTCCAGGAGAACTGATCACTATAGTCTGGAGATGATCTGTAATTCCAGAGGATCCCCAGGTCCCACCTGGAGGCTGGCATCCCTATGATGAATGTTAAAGAGGGGAGGAAAAAGGAAAACAAAGAGGAGGAGACACTGGTCTACTTAAGCCCCTAACAATTTGCTGTCAAATCACAGCTGATTTATGGTGACCCTGATGGGTCAGAGGTGGCTTGCCATTGCCTGCCTCCATGTCACAACCCTGGTATTCCTTGGAGGTCTCCCATCCAAATACTAACCAGGGCCAACCTTGCTTAGCTTCTGAGATCTGATGAGATCAGGTTAGCCTGGGACTATCCAGGTCAGGGCTCCTATACATTGAGCTTCTATTAATTAAAGGAACAGAACATGTTGGCAACCCTACAGGTTATGCCTCTTAGTCATCACAATGATGGGCACGTTGCTGCTTTAGGAAGAAAAAATGCAAAACTTGGTCAAACATTTTGTACACCAAAGAGCAACGTATATAAAACCAATTCTTCCCGAAATTAGCTCATGGTTGTTAATTAATTATTAACATAGTTGCATTGCAGTGGAGTGGGGGAAGGGTTGGGATTGGGGAAGCAATTTTTAACCATGCTTCAGACTTTGCCCTGTGTGCCTGAAACAAGCCAAAGTAAATATATGTTCGGCTGTTCAGAAAGTGTCACTAGGATTTGTTTGATGACTACTATCTGTGCGGCTAATTTATTTTTTGCAGGCTTTTCTCAAGTCTGTCACGGTGGGAGCTTGGGAAGGTTATTTTATTGCACTCACAGGTGACTGGCATGGCTACAAATAGGATGAGGAACTTTTCGGACTCCTCCCACATCCACTAAGCACAGTGAGACTTAGCTTCCAAGTAAGCGTACAAACACCCTGCCCTGGATGGCCCAGGCTAGCTCAATCTCATCAAACCTTGGAACCTCAGCAGGGTAGGGCCTGGTTATAATTTGGATGGGAGACCACCAAGGAAATCCAAGGTTGCTATGCAGAGACAGGCAATGGCAAACTACCTCTGTTCATCTCTTGCCTTGAAAACCCTACAGGGTTGCCGTACGTTGTCTGCGACTTGATGGTATTTTCTGCTACCAAGCTAAGCTTGCCAACCTCCAGGTGGGGGCTGGAGATATTCCGCTATTCCAACTGATCTCCAGCTGACAGAGATCAGTTCACCTGGAGGAAAGGGCCGGTTTAGCAATTGGATTCTATGGCATTGAAGTCCCTTCCCTCCCCAAATCCTTCCCTCCTCAGGCTCCACCCCCCCAAATACCCAGGTATTTTCCAACCCAGAGCAGGCAAACGTATACCAAGCAGACAACTGTGCGCAGAATTCTCACTTTGACTTCAGCTACTTATTGTGTGGTAGTAAGCTAGAGATCCATTTGCTGCACTGAAGAGCAGCAACAACTGTTGTTCACTTCTGTGCTGCTTTATCAAAGGCACAATCCTTCAGGAGGTTCTTCTGCACTAGTCCCATTAAAAAACTAGTTGTGCAAATGGATAACAGAGCATGCCCTTAGTCCAGTGATCTCCATCATGGTATGTGTGGGCATAGTTTCCTGGTGCCCAGCTGCATTTCCCCCAAGACACCTCTTTCTGCAATCCTTGCTTACCCCCACTGCACTGAAAGCAGGAGGTGTTCCAGAAGAATCCAGGAGGCATCATCTTTGTGTCTGGAGGGAAGCGCTCGTTTGGAAACAACTGCCTTCAACGTTGGAGGATGCTTGACTTTAGAGTTGCCAACTCTGGTTTGGGAAATTCCTGAAAATTTGGGGGGGGGGAGTCTGAGGAGGGTAGGGTTTGGGGAGGAGAGGGAGAGGAAAGGAACTTCAGTGGGGTATAATGCTATGGAGTCTGCCCACCAAAGCAGCCATTTCCTCCAGGGAAACAGATCTAGGTTGTCTGGAGCTCAGCCGTAATTCCAGGAGATCTCCGGGTCTCACCAGGAAGTTAGCAAGCCTACTTGGCTTGGAACTTGCTAAAATTTTCTGGAGGCTCCCAATGTTTTATGATCGGATCCAGCTGCCACCAGACTCATCGTTTGTTCTTGCTGGCACAGACTAGCATGGCTAGAGGAGGCTGAAGTTGGCTCCTTATTCCCAGTTTGTTCCCTATTCCCAGTTCCTTATTCCCAGTTCCTAGTTCCTGAATGATTTTGAGGGTAATTCACAAACTCTGCACCCCAAAATATGGATTGGACCACCACATATCATACACCCCCACATTCAGGGGACTGTGCTCTTCAAGATGGCGCGTGCTGGGTCCTGGTCCAAAGTCCGGTTCTTGTGCCAGTAGCTCCCAAGTGGAGTGACCCAGGACAGATGCACATACAGACACTGCATCCCAAAATAATCTTTGGACCACCCCAAATGACACATTCCCACACTCCAGAGACTGTCCCCTCCAAGAAGACATACAGCAGTGCCTTGTCCTCAAAATCATTCAGAAACTAGGAAATGTGAATAAGGAACTGGGAATAGGGAACCAACTGGGAATAAGGAACCAACTTCAGCCTCCTCATGGCTAGTCCATGGGGAAATTTTCGCCCTCTATGCACTCCTTTTCTTCTCCCCTCAGGTATTCTCTGCTGGCATTTAATTTAACAATGTAGTCACTTTATTTCTGGAGCTCAGAGAAGAGGAGTTGTTTCTTGCATTTAAGTGGTTTAAGATCCCCCAGGCATATAACTGATTTTCTTCAGACCCTGATGCAATTGTGCTTAAGTGAGGCTGTACAAGGAAGTCGGAGAGGAACAGGTTTGGCTCCTTTGCTGCCCAGAAAATGCAAAGAGCAAACTTCCCTGGCAACTGGTTATCAGATTACAAGTATGACATCATTATAATACATTCCCATTTGCAGAAGTGTGGCCTGAAGCCATTTGACAATTGGTTGCTGGATGGCACTAGGCTGTAGCCTCTTAGGTATTAACTCTTTCAGGGGCTACAGTTCAGAAGAGCCCTCTGTGTACGCCTTCTTGTAAGGACAATGATAGCTAAGAGACACTTCAGAGACTGTTTCTTATGGAGTGAGCTTTTGTGGAGACAACAACCTACTTGGTTGGATGTGTAACAATAGAAAGTTGAAATAAGATAAAACAACAAAGTATCTTGTGGCACCTTTAAGGACTAACAAATGTCCTGTGTCTTTCATGAGTTGACACCTACTTCATCAGATGCATGAAGTATTATGCTCAGATATATGCAAGGGAAGGGGAGTGGTTACTAAGAGAAGCCAGAGGGACCAGCATTCCACAACGCAGGTGTGTTACACAGATGAAAGCAAGAACCAGTCAAAAGAATGAACACTCCCTTCAACATGGGTGTGGACTTATTCCCAGCTGTTAAACTGAATTGGCAAAGTAAGCTGAATAGTGTATAATAACCAGTAAAGTTTAGCTGGTTGAGTGGCTGGAAAAATAAAACAAATCTGAAATTAAAATGGAACGAGCACGTCGGTGTCCTGATGAAGTAGGTCCCCGTGGTTGGCAAGTGGTCCTTAACCGGGGTCATCACTGGACCAGGGCACGGCTTGAAGGTCCAGCAACACTGGCTCTGCATCCTACTAGGACGGTGTAGTGGTTAGAGTGTCAGACTAGGATCTGGGAGACCCAGGTTTGAATCCCCATTCTGGCAAAGAAACCCGTTTGGTGACCTTGAGCCGGTCACACACTCTCAGCCTAACCTCCTTCACAGGGTTGTTATGATGATAAAATGGAAGGGAGGTTGGCAATCCTAGCAGGACTGGAAATTAGAATGGGCAGATGGGGGACAGGGCAGGCAGGCAAGCAAGCAAGTGGAGGGAAGGAGGGAGGACCAGGCTGGTGGGGGAGCAGGTAGGTATGAGAGGTAGGGTTGCCAGGTTTCTCTTTGCCGCTGGTGGGAGGTTTTGGGGATGGAGCCTGAGGAGGGTGGGTTTTGGGGAGGGGAGGGACTTCAATGCCATAGAGTCCAATTGCCAAAGCAGCCATTTTCTCCAGGTGAACTGATCTCTATCGGCTGGAGATCAGTTGTAATAGCAAGAGATCTCCAGCCACCACCTGGAGGATGGCAACCCTAGGGAGAGGGGAAGGGAGGAATCCAGGCAAATGAAGGGAGGGAAGAGGTGTGTGGAGGAGGAAAGTGGAGCCAGAGCAACAGAGGGGACAACAATGACTGGCTGGGAGGCAGGGATTATCTCTCCTCTGCAAGTCCTTGCAGATCCCCCCCCCCCCCAAATGTGGCTCATAATAATACTGAGGATGGGGAATGCTGTGATGACTTTCAAAGGAACGTAGTTGCTTCAGTTCCAAGATGCAGATTCTGTGATGCTCGTAAGAAATAACCAAACAGTTGTTAAGTACAATATTTTGGTTGAAACCTGCTTTAGATAAGCAAAGCTAACACTGAGCACAACCCCCGTGTGTATTTTTCTCTAGGAATGGTATGTTAAGCAGACTCCTGGTAGTATCATAAAAAATACTTACGATGTGGAGGGGCTGTCTGTGTTGGCTCAAAGAAACCCTATTAACTTGGTAAACAAGATAAGCATTGGCTTCATTAAAATCTTAGTATAAATGGGCAAGATTCATCAATGTCAAAGAACTTTGACGAATATTATTTTCAAAAGCCATTTAAATGGGAAAGTGACATTTAAATCTTTCACAATGAAATGTATTTATTTATTTACATCCCAGCTTTCTCCCCAGTGTGGCTTACATAATTTTTCTGTCCTCCACTTTATCATCACAACAGCCCTGTTAGATAGCTTAGGCTGAGAGTGTATGGCTGGCCCAAGGTCACCCAGCAAGCTTCTGTGGCACGAGTGAGGATCTGAACCTGGATCTCTCATATCCTAGTCTGATGATCTAACCACTGTACCACATTGGCTCTCCATGGATCCAGATCCCTTTCAGATTCATGGAGCTCATGTCTAGTGATAGTAGACAGGACAAAAGGAAGATTATGGAGCTGTAATAATAAAACTTAGAGTTTGTAGGATATTTTAAAGTGTTTAGAGGGCCAGCATGGTGTAATGATTAAAGTGCCAGTCTAGGATTTGGGAGACACAGGTTTGAATGATCACTCTGCCTTGGAAGTTTTCTTGGGCCAATCAGCTTTAACTTACCTCACAGGGTTGTCGTTGTGAGGATAAAGTGGAGGAGTAGCGTTGCCAGGTCCCTCTTTGCCACTGCCGGGAGATTTTTGGAGCAGAGCCTGAGGAGGGTGGGGATTGGGGAGGGCAGGGACTTCAATGCCATAGAGTCCAATTGCCAAAGTGGCCATTTTCTCCAGGCATTGTATTAAAGGCATTGTGGGCATACGATGGCATGTATTAAATTGGTTGATGTGCTAGTGGATGAGCCCAGGATGTTCTTAGGAAGAGATTGCACCCTGCTCAAGAAGGGCACCTCATTAGCCATTGACTCAATAAAGGAAGCCACAGCCTTCAATTTGCAAGACCTGAGCAAGGCTGTCAAAGATAGGACATTTTGGAGGACTTTCATTCATAGGGTCGCCATGAGTCGGAAGCGACTTGACGGCACTTAACACACACACACACACACACACACACACACACACACACACACACACACACACACCAGCTTAAAATACCTGTAGCAATTGCTTCTGCCTGCAATGACCACCAACATTTTCTGGCTTCCCCTCCCCTGCCTGTGGCATTCATAGTCACTGAAACCACTTAACTCCTTTGACAAGGGATAATGGCTTTAATTTGAATCTGAAAGTGATCTGGATGCTGATGAAGAATCTCAGCACTTCTCCTTACAGCTATTCACATATCTGTGTAACAGATGGATACTCTGAGCAGGGCTTGGATATTTCTTTCACAATAATTATATTTGATAGAAGACTGAATTAAGTGAGGGGAGAAAAGGAAATGATTATTGCTGAACTTTAGAAAGAGGACAGAATGTTCTGCCCTGCTGGGCTTTTTAGAAGCACAAACAAAAGTATACAGCATGAACTATAGAGATTAGTATTTATATAGGAGATTTTTAAGCTGCCTCTCTAGGGTCCGGCTCCAAGTGGTACTTATTTATTTAGAAGATTTAATACAACTTGTGCATTCACCCACTCGAACTATAGAGGATATTCCTTTACTTAAAAGAATATTCCTTAAAAGAATATTTCCTAAACATTTCTCTGCCACTGTTGCATCTGCACAGTGTAGACCTGTGGAACTCTTCTGGGTTGGTCAGGGGCCTATGGCTTACGGGAGGGGGTAGACTGATTTGCAGCACACTGTGATTGTTTTGCTCAACATTGTGTAGATAAAATCTCTCACATCCGACTTGGACTCCCCATTAGCAGCGACAGGATCAGAGGGTAACCAGAGTAGGCTTGCCAGGCCCCGTAGCTCCACCGGCGGGAGCTTTGCGGGGCCGCGCCCAAAGTGTGCGATGTGTGCGCGCACACCCCGCACGACGCACCTACGTCACTTCCGGGTTTACGCTTTAGTGATCTCGGCTGAAACTCTATGGTTTCCAGGGGCTGGGATGACCAGTTTCAAATCCTTGTTCTGCCATGGAAGCTTGCCAGGTGACACACATGAAGCTGCCTTATATTGAATCAGACCCTTGGTCCATCTAAATCAGTATTGTCTACTCAGACTGGCAGCGGCTTTCCAGGGTCTCAGGCAGAGGTCTTTCACATCACCTCCTTGCCTAGTCCCTTTAATTGGAGATGCTGGGGATTGAAACTGGGACCTTCTGCATGCCAAGCAGATGCTCTACCGCTGAGCGATGGCCCCTCCCCTTAGACCTTGGGCCCATCACAATCTCTAAACCGAACCAACCCTCACAAGGTTGTTGTGAGAATTAAGTGAAGGAGAACAGAATTATGTGAAAAGCAGAGTATACTTAAAAAAAAATATCACTTTCTCCTAATGGAAAAGATGGGAAAATGTACCTTTCTTCAGGAGGCTGAAGTTTGTTCCCAGTTCATTCCCAGTTCCTTATTCACATCTCCTAGTTCCTGAGGACAGTTTAAAATCTCTGCACCCCAAAATAAAGTTTGGACCACCACATATCACACATCTACATATTCAGGGGACTGTGCCCTCCAAGGGGGGGCGCATGTTGGGTCCTGGTCCCAAGTTTGGTTCTTGTGCCAGCTGCTCCCAAGTGGGGTGCCCCCAGGACAAATGCACATGCAGATACCGGGGCTCAGCTGCACCCCAAAACAATCTTTGGACCACCCCAAATGACACATCCCTAGCCTCCTACTTGCTTCTTCATTGTGAGGACAAGCATACTCATAAGAACATAAGAAAGGCCCTGCTGGATCAGACCAAGGCCCATCAAGTCCAGTAGTCGGTTCACACAGTGGCCAGCGAGGTGCCTCTAGGAAGCCACAAACAAGATGACTGCAGCAGTACCATCCTGCCTGTGTTCCACAACACCTAATATAATAGGCATGCTCCTCTGATACTAGAGAGAATAGGTATGCAACATGACTAATATCCATTCTAACTAATAGCCATGAATACCCCTTTCCTCCATGAATATGTCCACTCCCCTCTTAAAGCCCTCCAAGCTGGCAGCCATCACCACATCCTGGGGCAGGGAGTTCCACAGTTTAACTATGTGTTGTGTGAAAAAATACTTCCTTTTATCTGTTTTAAATCTCTCACCCTCCAGCTTCAGCAGATGACCATGCGTTCTAATATTATGGGAGAGGGAGAAAAACCTCTCCCTGTCCACTCTCTCCAAACCATGCATACTTTTTTAGACCTCTATCATGTCTCCCCTTAGCCCCCTTCTCAAAAGGGTATTAAGGAACAACCCCTGTTCTGTAAGTGATTTTTAGTTATTATTTGGTGGAAAAAATCAGGTAACACACCTGACCATGTTCAAGGTCTATCTGAGTACTGTCTTTCAAAGTAGAAATGTATTTCCCCTTAATCTAATAGGCTTTTTTCTCATTCTGTGTTTGCTTCTTTTCTTTTATAGCCCCCCCCCCCCCGGTTTGGCAAGCAGGGTGCCTGCATTAATACACCCAGAAACCTACAAGGGAGGGAGAACAGCTTTGGGGGAAGGATGGAATTAATCTTGCCTACCCCCAGCTCCAATTATCTCCTTTATTCCTTTTCCTTTCTCCCTGTTGACAACCATAAACATACACACACCCCTCCGCAGCAGCTACAACCTAAGACAATCTTCTGCATAGTGGCTCCTTTCATACAGAAGCACCTGGGAAAAAGGGGGCCAAAGAGTTAGGTGTGGCTACTGTGTCAACAGAAACTACAGGCTCCAGATAGATGCTGTGGAGGAGGAAGGGAAGCCCAGCTGTCTCCAGACAGACTGAGGGCAGAAATTTATTAAAGGTGTTTATTTCATGCTTTGACGCTCGCTTCCAATTCTGCCTCCCACCGTGGAGTGAGGCGAAGGGGGGTGGGAGGCAAAGAGGGAGGAAAGGTTTGCCTTGGAGCTGCTGACTGGAGCCAGAGAAGGGCTGCTGAGTGGAAACAGCAGCGAGATGGACTGGAGCGCTCAGAAGCCACTTGAAAAGCTGGAGATCCCGGCTGAACCTGGCCCAGCCTTAGGAAGGGTAAATATTAGTCACCGTGCCTGAAAAGCGTTGCTGTAGGCGGCTTGCTGGCAAAAGGAAAAGGCTGAACCACTGGCTTTTTACCGCTGCTGGGGGGGAATAACCTGGTATCCGTTCTGGGAAGGATTTGCAAACGCCTGGGGCATTCACAGGCAGGTAAGACAGTTTACTCGCTCCGAAGCACCCTTTTCTTTCCTGTCGCCTTCCTTTGATTCATAGGAAAGTGATGATAGCTGTGCAAAAAAGAAAAAGTGAGTGACAGTCCCAAGCAAACTTTCTGTGCCATGGGTTATGGATTGTATGACTAAGTTGTATGATTGTGGTGATCAGAAACTGGCGGTAAATGCATTCTTTCCCATGCACCCTGAAACACATATTATAATAATATAATATTATGTTAAAATCCTGATGCTGTGTGTATGCAGGTTTGTGAAAGGTTGAAATCCTAGGTATACTTATTGCCATTGAACTTAGCAGAAGTTACTTTAGAGGAAACCTATCGACCATTAGGCTGTAAATAAGAGATGTATGTGATAATTCTTTAAAACAAATGCATGATTTAAAAAAAAAACATGGAGAGAATTTCCATCAGAAAGAAACTGATGGAAGCGCCTCTGGTTTTATTGTGCACAAGTCCATCTGCTTAATTCTGATCACTAAGGATGGATAGTTTTGTTCTTTGACGGCTTCCAAAGTGACAAATGTGTGAACCAGGACTTGGGGAATAGCAATATATGTAACTTGCTTTGGAGTTAACAATCCTCTATCTACTTGCTTGGGAGTAAAGTGCCAAGACTTTTTCTGAGTATTTATGTGTTTGTTCGCCTTTTATATATGGAAGATCTGAGGAAAGCAAATGTGTTCAGGATTGAGGTTCAACTTCTGTAGCAAACGTTCTACCTGAATTGCATGATCAAAGGCTGTTTACTCAGGGTTACCTTGACATTAGGGCTACATGAGGGGCAGGTGGGAGGCGCTTTGTGAATTTGTAGAAGTGTAATGGATGTGAGTGACACGGTCTTTGGATTATATGAACATGAGAAGCATAAGTTGTGCGTGCTTTCGTGAATATATATTAGGGAAGCATTGATAAAAGTATTCCAGTACTTTTGCCTTTTCTTTGATTCTATTTATATTTCATTCTGGTTTTCAGTTAATCAAGCGAGAGAACAGATTAGTAGATACTAAGAGTTAAGAGAACACAAGAATGGAGTTTTAAAATGCTGCTAAATTTTAGAATGTCAAGTCATTTGGTGTTTTCCCTGCAGCCCTTTTGAATCCTGCCACCCACCCACCTGCCTGCTCCTTCTGTTTCTCCTTGAATTGTCTGTGCAACTGTGATCTCTCTTTTCATATTACCGTTTCACAGGGCTGATGTGGCCCAGAACTTACTAAAGAGCTTTTCCCAAGCACATACTGGATATATCTTCTTCTTCCTCTTCCTCCTCCTCCTCTTCCTCCTGACTTATGGCAACCCTGAGGGTTTTCAAGGCAAGAGATGTTGGGAGGTGGTTTGCCATTGCCTGCCTCCACATCATGACCCCTGGTATTCCTTAGAGGTCTCCCATCCAAATACTAGCTGGGGTCAGGGCTGAGAGTGTGTGGCTGGCCCCAGGTCACCCAGCAACATCCCATGGCGCGAGTGGGGATTCGAACCTGGATTTGTCAGGTCCTAGTCCAACACTTTAACCACTATACCATGCTGGCTCTCATCAGTTGGCATACCAGCAGAAGATCTAAGGGCATGGGTGGGAAGATATGAGTAGAGATGGTTGTCACTCAGGCACTCTGTCCAAAACATTTTGGGCTTCAAAGTTCTTCAGCAGTATATTGTCGAAGGCTTTCACGGTCAGAGTTCATTGGTTCTTGTAGGTTATCCGGGCTGTGTAACCGTGGTCTTGGAATTTTCTTTCCTGACGTTTCGCCAGCAACTGTGGCAGGCATCTTCAGAGGATTAACACTTCATCCTCTGAAGATGCCTGCCACAGTTGCTGGCGAAACGTCAGGAAAGAAAATTCCAAGACCACGGTTACTTCTTCAGCAGTACTTTCTTTGAATTGGGTTGGGTTTGGAAACTAACTGGCTCTCACAGAATACTGGAGTTTTATGTTTCCTTTGGTGTGTGATTGTCTGGAGTGTCAACTACCACACTGTGAACCAACTGTGGATCTTCAGAAGCAGAGATAAGAGCACAATACACAGTGGTCCAATATGGATGTAACTACACTATGCTGGCTTTCATGTAGATGTTAAATGGAATGGATTGCCAGCTCTGGTTTGGGAAATACCTGGAAATTTTGGGGTTGTGTTTGGGGACAGTAGAGTTTAGGGAAGTGAGGGAGCTCAGTGGGGATGCGATGCCAGAAAGTCCACCCCATGAAGCAGCCATTTCTTCCAGGGGGTGGACCTCTGTTGTCTGGAGATCAGTTTTGGGAGAACTTCAGGCCCCACTGGGAGGTTGGCAATCCTAGGTCCAAGATGGGACCCTGTGAGACCCTATAGGCTAAGAAGACAAACAGTAGTTCTTCAGCAACACCTTCTGCCCACCAGGAAAGACTAGAGCCCCACACTCAACAGTTCCTTCTTGTCTAAACCTGGCCAGGTAGTCCAAAAGGACATTATGTTCAGTGGGTCTGAAAGCACTTGAAAAGTCAACCAGGATGCATTTCTCCTGCTCCTAGCTCAGGGGTGGAAGCATGGGCTCACTGAATGAGAAGGGAGCACCAGGCAGCATGGTGTTGAGAGCCCCAAAACCCTGGAGCCCTCGGTATATTTTGAGCCTGTTAAACCAAAGTATGCCTTTGTTCTAAGTACACTGGACAAATTGTTCAAGAACATTTAAAATGTAACTTCAGCAATTCTGTAGACTAGTACAGTGCTAACTGAGGTGGCAGGTATGAAGCCAGCAGTTTTTGGGTTTTTGCCATCAAATTGCAGCCAATTCATGGTGACCCCGTAGGGTTTTCAAGGCAAGAAATGTTCAGAGGTGGTTTGCAATTGCCTGCCTCTGTGTTGCAACCCTGGTATTTCTTGGTGGCCTCCCATTCAAGTACTAACCAGGGCCGACCCTGCTTAGCTTCTGAGATCTGATGAGATTGGGCTAGCGTACATTATCTAGATTAGCTAACCAGCAGTAGTACTGACCAAATTTGGAGCCAGGCTGGGCTCACCCCAAGTTCAGGTGTACAACCTGCTGGTGGCAACTCACACCAGAGCTATTTATTTGAAAGTGCATACATAAATAGTGTCTTTGTATGATTAACTTAAAAAATTTGTTTTAGAACAAAAAAAAATTCAGGAAAATTTGGAGAGCACCTTGAGGCATTTACAGATTTGAACACATGAAGCTGCCTTATACTGAATCAGACCCTTGGTCCATCAAAGTCAGTATTGTCTACTCAGACTGGCAGTGACTCTCCAGGGTCTCAGGCAGAGGTCTTTCACATCACCTCCTTGCCTAGTCCCTTTAACTGGAGATGCCGGGGATTGAACCTGGGACCTTCTGCATGCAAAGCAGAGGTTCTACCACTGAGTCACAGCCACAGATTAAAGGAGTTCAGCTCAGCTAGCTACTTATCTAAGAGCTAGTGTGGTGTAGTGGTTAGACTGTCCAACTAGGACCTGGGAGACCCAGGTTTGAATCCTCACTCTGCCTTGGAAGCTTGATGGCTGAAACTAGGACCAGTCACACCCCCTCAGCCTAACCTACCTCACAGGGTTGCTGTGATGACAAAATCGAGGAGAGGAGAATGAGTTAAGCAACTCTGGGTTGATCCACATTGGAGAGAAAGGTGAGGTATATATGAAGTAAATAAATTATTGGTTGTAAGTCCTGGGGGCAGGAGCATGGGGTTGGCACTCCCTTGGCGCTGAGCAGCATTCAGAAGAAGAAGAGTTGGTTTTTGTACCCTGATTTGCTCTACCTTTAAGGAGTCTTAAACCACTTTACAATCTCCTTCCTTTTCTTTCCCCTCAACAGACACCTTGTGAGGTAGGTGGGGCTGAGAGAGTTCAAAGAGAACTGTGACTAGCCCAAGGTCACCCAGCAGGCTTCATGTGTAGGAGTGGGGAAACCAACCCGGTTTGCCAGCTTAGGGTCTGCCTCTCACATGGAAGAGTGGGGAATCAAACCTGGTTCTCCAGCTTAGAGTCCACCTCTCTTAACCACTACACCACGCTGGCTGAACCGTAGCTGTTATATGGCACTGAGCAGGTGTTGGTGGGGTTCAGCATCTCTTGGCACAGTTCTGATCAGGAAACAAGGTGCCAAGAAGGAGGGGGTGGGGAAGTGTTAGTCAGAAGGACCAGTTAATCTGCATGTCCTTTACAAGTGTGAATTACTGGATCCTCTTCCCCATTCTCCGAAGGACTCACAGCTGTGGTTTATCCTCACAGCCACCCAGTGAAGTAAATTAGGGCTATGATAGTGCTTTATCCAAAGCCATCCTGGTAACTTCGGGGCTAAGCAGGAATCTGAACGTGGTGGGAGGGGGGACTACAGCCAATCTGCCAAGGTCAGTGAGACCTCAGGTGATCTCTCATGTTCAGTTTTTTTGGCAAGGCTGTACAAGATTAGGCTGTTTGGGTCTGCCTTTGTTCATGCACCAAATTTATTCAGGATTTCAGAAATCCCCTGAGCAATGTAGCTTTCTGGTTTAGCCTAGCTTATTTTCCCTGAATGTATCTGTCCACTTCAGAGTCAGGGTATATTTTTAACATTGCCTGTTGCATCCTCTGAAAATATTCAATCATTTCATCAGAGTTTTCTACAACAGAGTACTTGGAGAAAAGAACTCTGTCTTTTTTTTTTGGGGGGGGGCAGATTTTGGTTCATAAAACCTAAATCATTTGGCTTGCCCCCCGTGAAATCACTCATCACCTCATTTTGTACAGAAAAAGAGCCTACTAGGAGTATTGATGTAGAAACAGATTTCTAGGGGTAGGAACACAGCAAAGAACTACATAGATGGACTTCCCAGGATTATAAGAACATAAGAAAAGCCATGCTGGATCAGACCAAGACCCATCAAGCCAAGCAGTCTATTCACATAAGGTTCTCTTCAGTCCAAGCAGATTCCTATTATTAGGGTCTTCGAAAAGGCTGTAGATTGACCGAATCAAAACTCTGGACTTCTGATGTGTGTCTGCAAGCTGAGCACCCCGTGGAAAATCTATGCATTGTACTTAGGGTTGCCAGGTACTTCTTCGCCACCAGCAGGAGGTTTTTGGGGTGGAGCCTGAGGAGGGCGGGGTTTGGGGAAGGGGGGACTTCAATGCCATGGAGTCCAATTGCCAAAGAGCCCATTTTCTTCAGGTGAGCTGTTCTCTATCGGCTGGAGATCAGTTGTAATAGCAAGAGATCTCCAGCTAGTACCTGGAGGTTGGCAACCCTACTTGTGTGGTAGGTGGGGCTGAGACTTCTGAGAGAACTGTGACTGGCCCAAGTAGGGTTGCCAACCTCCAGGTAGTAGCTGGAGATCTCCGACTATTAGAACTGATTTCCAGCCAATAGAGATCCGTTCACCTGGAGAAAATGGCCGCTTTGACAATTGGACTCTATTGCATTGAAGTCCCTCCCCTCCCCAAATCCCACCCTCCTCAAGCTCTGCTCCAAAGATCTCCATGTATTTCCCAATCCGGAGCTGGCAATTCTAAGCCCAAGGACACCCAGCAGGCTTCATGTGGAGGAGTGGGGAATCGAACCCAGTTCTCCAGATTAGAGTCCACTGCTGTCAACCAGCCACTTATCAAATGCCCACAAGTTAACCACTGGCTAATTTTGAGACCCTCTTTGCATTTGAGGCTCAGGCCAAATGGCCCTCCTGGCTGCTCTCTGATTGTCCCCGCTCTGAGACATCAGTAGGTTTGCGGGGTGGTGGTGGTAAACTTGTTCCTTGTCCCTGGTGATGCCATCCATGAAGGATCAATCAAACTTTATCCAATCTGTGTAGCCCTGTCTCAGGTTGTTTATTAGTCATTCTTAAGTATGCCTGAATTTCGGAAAAGGAGGACAGAAAGTCGGAAAGTTACATAGATATGCCGTTATCCCAGTCTTAGCTCAGTGGGGTTGGACTAAACTCTACATAGGATTACACTATTGGACAGATAGATTTAGATTAATATATTTCATACTTAAAACATATGCGCTCCCTTTATAAGACATTTCATATTAGTCCAAATTGGTGATTAATTTGGCATCAACTCAGCCCTGAAGGACTGGAAGTCTTGGGAATGTACTGCACCCGTATCCAACATCCAACGTAGGAGGCCGCCCACGCCCCAGATGGACTTGGCATGTTTCTGTTTGTGCACATGGATGATATCTCTTGACTATATTGGGCAGTGAGAAGAAGAGTGGAAGGAGCTATGCACAAATGTCTACTGCATTGGAAAGAGCAATAAAAAATATATCTCGGCACAAACATGTGCCATTGGTGGGATAAAAGGAAAGGGGTCAATGGCCTTTGGATTTGTGGGTATTTTCTGGGAGGGTATCCCATGAGGGAAGCTAGAAACAGTATGTTGGTGATCATTCGGTTTTCCCATTTAATTGGTACCAGCCCCATAGGATAAACGGGAGTCTAACAGCAGCCCTCTCTCCTTCCTACAGATAAACTCAAAGTGCATATTTTGCATTCAGCTTAAACAAATAACTAGAAGCAACCGCACAGCCATCGGCCCTCAGTTTTATGAAGTGAAACGTTCTAAGCTGAACCAAGACCTTGTAAATCACTACAAGGTCAAAACCAAAAAGCCAGAAATACATGACTTGGGCCATTAAAATGTTATTAAAAGGCAGCAGGGTCCAATTTAGTTCTCAACAAAAATACCTGACGCAGCTGGGCAGTGTTGTTTCAGTGGAGTCAAGCAGAAAAGCAGGGGGAAATGCTCTGATATTATTGCATTAGCTGCTGATTCAGATGTTGCCTGTAGGTGTGACAGGTTAATTGTTCTAATAAAAGAGGGGAGGACTTTTGTCACCCTGTGCTGACTACAAAGGATCGGAATATATTTCGGCGTGCAGAAAATAAAGAACAACTTTTCACTCCAGAGAATCAACCTGGTGCAGAGAAGAATTCAGGAAACTTTCCATAGCATTTAAGGGCATGTCAGCACCAAGGCTTTTGCATTTAATTTCCTTTTGCTTTTCTGGTAGGGTAGCCATGTTAGTCTGTTGTAGCGCAAGAAAACAGAAGTCCAGCGGCAACTTAAAGTATGAGCTGGAATAACTGTTGTCAGTCATTAAGTTGCCTCTGGACTTCTGTTAGGGTTGCCAACTCTGGGTTGGGAAATTCCTGGAGATTTGGGGAAGAGCCTGGGGAAGGCAGAGACCTCAGTGGGGTATGATGCCATAGAGTCCATCCTCCAAAGCAGCTTTCTCTAGGGAAGTGATTGCTGTAGTCTGGAGATCACTTGTAATTCCAGGAGATTGGGGAGGGGCTGTGGCTCAGTGGTAGAGCATCTGCCTGGCATGCAGAAGGTCCCAGGACCCTGGAGAGCCACTGCTGGTCTGAGAAGACAATACTGACTTTGATGGACCAAGGGTCTGATTCAGTATGGCAGCTTCATGTGTTCATGTGAGATCTCCAGGCCCCACCTGGAATTTGGGAACCCTAAATTCTTTTTTGTTTTACTACAATAGACTAACATGGTTATCCCACTAGAGATGTGGACTGCCCCAATGACTGACCATATATTCAGCCACCAAACATGTGAAAAAACAACTGGTGCAGATAGATTCTACTGTATCAGGTACACAGGGCTCCACTGAAATAGAGGGCTCTGTATTGGCCAAGAAAACTTCAGGACAGTTCCTGCATGATTTGTCGTTAACTGCACACCTGCCTCTACCATGCCTTTTCTGTTGCTCGCTGCTCTGTGGTGTGATGGGTTTTTGCCATGTTTCATCACAACTAGCAGAAATGACTGTAGGCAAAGCGGTACCTTCAATGGAGGAATCATAGCCTGGTGGCAGCGCACACGCTTTGCATATGTAAGGTCCTAGTTTCCAACCTGGGCATCTCCAGTTAAAAGGCTGTTGTCACATGAAGCTGCCTTATACAGAATCAGATTCTTGGTCAGTCAAAGTCAGCACTGTCTACTCAGACTGGCAGCAGCTCTCCAGGGTCACAGAGGTTTTACACATAATTAGGGTTGCCAGCTCCAGGTTGGAAAATACCTGGAGATCTTGGGGTGAAGCCTGAGGAGGGTGGGGTTTGGAGAGAGGAGGGACTTCAGTGCCATAGAGTCCAATGGCCAAAGCGGCCATTTTCTCCAGGGGAACTGATTTCTATTGCCTGGAGATCAGTTGTAATAGCAGGACATCTCCAGCCACCAGCTGGAGGTTGGCAACCCTACACATAACCTACTGCCAGATCCTTTAATTAGAGATGCTAGGGATTGAACCTGGGACCCTCTGCATGCCAGAGACTCTACCACTGAGTCATGGCCCTGCCCCAATCAGTGCAAAACCACAAGTAGTAGGGTTGCCAGCTCCGGGACTGGGAAATACATGGAGAAGTTTGGGGGAGGAGCCTGAGGAGGGTGGGGTTTGGAGAGAGGAGGGACTTCAGTGCCATAGAGTCCAATTGCCAAAGCGGCCATTTTCTCCGGGTGAACTGATCCCTGTCACCTGGAGATCAGTTGTAATAGCAGGAGATCTCCAGCTACTACCTGGAGGTTGGCAACCCTAACAAGTAGTCATTCTTACGGTTCACAAGAGGATGGATGAAGCCAGCACTTATGGCCAGTGTGAATCACCAGTGGGGAAGTTGTGCTTGTATGTGTATTGTAGTTTACTCAACCGTGTTATTGGGTGAATAGGTTGAGAACATCTAACAAGCCTCTGTGTTTTATGGACTATTCTATTGTGAATAAACTGAACTGGCAGAAGGGGTGGTGGTGGCTGTGCCATTTGAACTTCAGCATAATTTTCACAAAATTGTTATATTATTGTAAATTCATTGCTGCAAGATTGTTCTCGCCACTGTCAAGAGACAGCAAGTATAAATAACTGCTCTAGATGTGGATGCCTTTTTAATTGGGGTTGCAAGCATTAATTGGTCAAAAAGGCAGATAAATTAATCTACTAGAATTCTTTAATAGGCTGACAGACCAACCTTTAACAAAATGAAGATACAGGCTTGCATTAGCTGGGCTCAGGGTATGAAAAAGCTACTCCTCCCTAAATGTACTTCTTGAAAGGTGTTTGTACTAGCCAGATCTCTGCTAACGAGTTCTATTGTGGTGCAAAAGATTGCCTGTCGCTCAGTGATGTGCCAGTTACAAGTGGGCAGGACTGCTAATGAAATGCAGATTGGAACAGATGGTCTGTGGAATACATAAAGTGTCACCCCTATCTGCATGAAGCTATTCCTGCTGGCAAGCCACACCAACCTAGGAAGGAAAATACATACATCATTACAAAGATTTACAAGACTGGTTGGCTGAAGGCACAGGGTTACCCAAAAAGTTGTTTTACTTAAGGGGGGGGGGAATATCTTCTCCAAAATGGCCACCTTAAGGTAAGTATCACTTTACTTTCCTAGCATACAGGTTTTTAAAAAACATATTGCCTGAGAAGAATTTTGCATGATATGTGTTATAACATTAGGGTTGCCAGCTCCGAGTTGGGAAATACCAGGAGATTTTGGGGGTAGAGTCTGAGGGGGGTGGGGTTTGGAGAGGGGAGGGACTTCAATGCCATAGAGTCCAATTGCCAAAGTGTCCATTTTCTCCAAGGGAACTGATCTCTGTTGCCTGGAGATCAGGTGTAATAGCGGGAGATCTCTAGCTATCACCTGGAGGTTGGCAATTCTATATAACATCCAGTACAGAATTGGGGGTTACTTACTGAATTTTTTTAGTTTTTAATTTAGTCCCTTTCCCATCCAAGGTTCCAGATCTTATGGCTTTGGAGATGGGATTGAAAATGTACACATTGTATTCACCAGGACCAACAGGTTTCAGGAAGCGAGGCTTACCGTATGTTCTCTGCTAGAGTTGGTATTTGTCTTGGTTAACCCCCCCCCCCAAATAATCCTCTGTCAATTGACAGTTCAAATGTTGCCAAATATATAACACTCAGAAACTTTCAGCTCTTTCGAACAGTAACTATAAATGAGCTAAGTAAATAACACAAGACATCCCTCAGTCCTAGCATGCAATTCTTCTAGCCCTCAGTTCTTTCTTCAAGTGTTGGACACTTAGAAGATCATCATAAATGTGTCTAATTCTCAACATGGTCCTAGGTACCTGTGAATACTTAAATCCAGAGATTGGAGCCATGACAAGACAGATTATTCCACAAACCTGATAAAAGCTCTAGGTTTGCAGAACTGAAATCTTAAAAAACAAACAAACTGGGAGTTGAATGCCCCCAAAGCAATAGAAGCAGCACCTGATCCTAAATAGATGTCCTTGACTATTCAGGGGGTTGCTTAGCAACCACAACAATATTGCCAGACTTCAAACCTTGGTTTCTGTAAGTAAAAGGGAGGAGCAAGGGAACAGAGCCCTTTCCAGGACTATTTTGGCCTTCTGATCCACTTCCACTCTCTTCCCTCCTGCCCTAGAGGGAGGATTATTTGGGGCCTGGCCCAGTAGCAACCTCTGGACAATTTGCTATCATGCAATTTGTGCAAGATACTACCCAGGTGTGGCAGTGGTCATGACTTGATGCCATGCAGCTCACCTTGGCCCAGTGGCAGCCTCCACACAACTGGCATGACTTGGCCAGGCCCGACAGTGGCCACCACATGGCTCAGCTGAGTGAATTGCTACCTCACAGCTTTTGTAACCTGGCCAGACCTTTCCAGGGAGACGAAAGGAGGGAAAGCTGAGAGCCAATGTGATGTAGTGGTTTGAGTGTTGGACTAGATTCTGGGAGACCCAGGTTCAAATCCCCACTCTGCCATGGAAGCTTGCTGGTTGACCTTGGACCACAGGGTTGTTGTGAGGATAAAATGAAGTGGTGGGGTGAGAATGTTGTAAGCCACTTTGGGTCCTTGTTAGGGAGAAAGGCAGGGTATAAATGAAGTAAATAAATAATAAATGAAGCTCATGACAAGGAGGGGCAGATTTTTAAAAAGTTTGGTTAGTAAGTGGGAAGAAGGAAGCAGGGAAAGGTGAGAGGATATGGGTAGGGTTGCCAACCTCCAGGTACTGGTGAAAACGTTAAAGTTAATCCGGACTGCGTTTCACACTATCCGTTTTTTTCCACCGTCCTTCTTATGGACTTTGCTTGTTGAAGCCTTTTGGACTTTAGTAAGAACTTCAGTGAAGATTGTTGAAGATTCCGTGAGACTCTTTGAGAGCCATGTATTTTTCCTGCTTGTAATGTTTGTTGTTTGTTCACTGTGCACTTTTTCACTGTACTAAACTTAGGTTGCATTTACGTTGTGTTGGTACTTATTTTCTCCCAACCTCCAGGTACTAGCTGGAGATCTCCCGCTATTCTAACTGATCTCCAGCCAATAGAGATCAGTTCACCTGGAGAAAATGGCCACTTTGGCAATTGGACTCTCTGGCATCAAAGTCCCTCCCCTCCCCAAACCCCGCCCTCCTCAGGCTCCACCCCAAAAACCTCCCACCAGTAGCAAAAAGGGTGATCAGTTGTAGTAGCAGGCGATCTCCAACTAGTACCAGGAGGTTGGCAACCCTAGCCTGTACCAAACTAGCTGAGATGCAGCCTTGGGTGAGATGGCAGGTGATTATTCAACACAGAGAGAAATCCATTGATTATACTCAAAGCTGGTGGGAGTGGTGATCTTGGAGGCTGCTGTTTGGCCACTGTGCGTACACAGGATGTTGGATTAGATGGACCTTTGATCCGATTGATCTAACAGGCCGTTTTATGTTCTTACAGTAGGCCATCTTTGTTGTGACCAGTGCGGTCTACCTTTTCATGATGTGGACTCAGTTATGACCAGAGGGGTAGCCAAGTTTGCAGGTGGCGTTGTTTACAGACATTTCTCTCTCTTTCGCACTCAGTTGTCATTCTCCAGGAGACCCTCAGCAGGTAGCTCTGTGTGCCTTGGCCTTAAGAGAGGATTTGGAAACCTAGACAAAGCAAGGGTAGCCTAGGCGTATATCTGTCTTCTGTCTTCCACCTCAGTGTAACTGAGCTTTTCAGACTGTGTAAGCTGCCCCTACCTTGTATAGGAAACAGTTTTCTTTCTCAGCACAGAGAGGAAAAGAGCAGATGTCTTAAGTCCTTGTTGTTTATAGACACCTTGTCACAAGAGTGTTCATGCTTTCTGATATTTACTGAGTAAATAATTATTAGGCTGTTGGTAATCTTGTGCCCTCCGGGTCTAATTTAACTAACAAGAAGCCAAATAATGGGGAGAGTTTCTGGTTTTCTTAGGCACCCATTGCCATCCAGACTGTGACATGAATGGAAGAGGGAACCTTTCTTGGGATATTAAAAGTGGTAAGACAGGCTCATTCTCATATGTGACCTTTATCTCCCTGCGGAGCAACCCATTCTGGATGTAAAACCCTTGCTTTTACTGTAGCTGCTTTGCAAGGAGTCTCCAACTCTTATGTAATATTTGCACAAAGCGCACGAAGGGATTTGTTATCCAGTAGTACGTACGCCCAAGTGATTGCATTATAAGCTGAACTTTGTGACAAGCACTGTAAACAGTTTGTGACGAAAGCGAAGCCTAAACCATGAAATGTGCCTCTGTATTCTTGGAATAATGTCTGGGACTCCAAACATTAGGGTCCGCCGTTCATGTGGAGGAGTGGGAAATCAAACCCTGTTCTCCAGATCAGAGACAAGCACTCCAAAACACCGCTCTTCACCACTACAACACGTTGGATTATTTTTAATAACACATAGTGACGATTCTCACATCAAGGGAACGTTAAGACTTTCCTCTTTATTATTCCACATTCCAACTATTTTTTTTAATTGAACAAACCATTTTTGTTCCAAACGAGTCCAAGAACCTCTTGGCCATGTTGCAACATGGCCAGATCCCAAAAGAGGATTCTTCCTATCATGTATACAAGTACTGAGAAGAAAGATTCCCTTTTTTTGTGGGCAGATATCGGACACCGCTTTGTACACTGATAGCCTCAAATCAGCCTTCTACTGGCATGTCACAGATAGGCACCCTTTTGTTAAAACAAGACTTCACAATATTGGGCCAACTTTTGCCTCTCTCTCTCAGTCCTGTGAGTACTGCGACCAAATACAGCCAGTCTCTGCTATTTCTAAAATGGAAGGCAAGGGTTAGCTTTCAACAGCTGCTTCTTGTCATACATAACATGACAAGAACATTCTTTATTATTACAAGTTGTTTTCTTAATTAAAAAAATTCCTCAATACATTTGAGGAGTAGAAGTTTTTAATAGTTTAACTGTTCTAATTACAGCGTAGGCACTTCGCTGTACTGCTCAAATATTTCCGCAGCATCTCCCAAGTGTTTATCTTTCACCTGCCTCCGCATTTAAATCTCTTCATTGCTAAGATGGGAAGAGAAAAGGTTATTAAAAAGGGATCCTAGTAAAAAACAACCAGGGATTGGAAGAACATATGTGGAAACATCTAGGGAACAAACAGCGCATGGGCTTTTTGTATGCTGTTGCAGACAAGACAGCTGTGAGCAGATTTGGAGTTGAATATGGGAAAGCCAGAAGCTGTCAAACCCTGAGAGTCTCTGTTCTTGAACAAGAACTTTTAAAATTCACCTTACTGAAATCCAAAACGATATACAAATTATTGCTGTGGATTCTCAACATTGCTCTGGATTCTCAAAAACCCCCAAATAATACAAACAGCACTTGTACCTTTAAGAAAAGAGAACTATCGTTCATTTCAGTTGGGCTTTTTGTAAGATGGCTTTGCAGTGGACGATGCCCAAGGTGCATTGTATCAATAAATGTCTGTCCATGCTCTTGCAAAGCCAAAAAAGCCCAAGTACATAACTCATGATTACTGTAACAGTTGTGTGCATCAGTTAATCTATTATGTTTAATGAAAAGCAGAAATTGACAGGGAAGATGATTGATAACATTAGTAAAAATGTGTTTCCTGGATCATCCAAGTACCTGGAAAGACTATTTGCTTATACCTTTACTTTTCTTGAGAGCATTCCATTATTTGAGTGATGCCCCAACAAAATTTATTCAGAAATAAAACACATGATTTCTTGCTTCACCCAACAGGTAAGTTTGTGGCACTGATCTGATCTGATCTGCTTGAGGAAATATATTACACAGGTTCACCTCATTAATCTGAACATGATGACAAGCCATAAGCCCTTTGTGAAGAGAACCAACAGCTTCATTGGTTATCAATGACATCACAGTTGACCTTTGGCATTCTGGCCTTACTCTGTTAATGGTACACTTCATGCTTTGTTCCTATTATGGATAGAACCATAAAAGAACCAGTCAAAACAAAAGTGGGTCTCAGGCTAAAATATCATCCCCAGTTAGATGACTCACTAAGGTGATTAGTCACACAAACATGAAACCACATTAACGTACAACAATTCTTTGTTATATTTGCAGTTCAGAGAGTATGGTTATTATTACATTTATACTGGCATTGCTCTGTATTTACAATGATTTAATTATTATTGGGTAGTATTTATTATATTTATATAGTCTTATGTCTAATTTTGAACCTGACCCCCAGTGTGTAGATCAAAAATATACACATTAGGGCCAGGTATGGATTGGGGGAGATGTTTCTGCAGTATGGAGTGAATCTAGAAAAGCCACAGGTTTTCAGGGGGGAAAATCTTTAAATGAATCCAAAAAGAAGGAAGAGATAATAAACATAAAATAGTTTAAGTACAAGCATACCTCGGAGATATTGCAGATTTGATTCCAGACTACCGCAATAAAGCAAATATTGCAATAAACTGGGTCACACAATTTTTTATTTTTATTTTGATTTCCCAGTGCATGTAAAAGTTATGTTTAGACTATACTGTAGTCTATTAAGTATGCAATAGCATTCTGTCTAAAAAACCAATGTACTATAGTAATAATAATGGAAAGGTTTGCAATACAGGGCCACCAACCTTTTTGAGCCGGTAGGCACCTTTGGAATTTTTAGAAGGGGTGGTGAGGACCACCCCAAAATGGCTTCTGTAGGAGGCAGAATCAAACAGAAGATGGTTTCCACAGGATACACAGCCAAGCCCCAAATGGCTGCCTCAAGAGGAGGTGTCAAACATAATACCTCCCTCCTTGCTTTGCAGAAGCATTGCAGAATGGAAATAAAAAGAAATGGAGGAACCTTCCTGGGTTGGGGGGGAGAGAAGGAAGAAAAGGAAGGGGGGATAAAAAGAGGAGAGCTTGAAGGGGAAATGGAATCTTATGCCTGAATGCTTACCAGTCCTCCTGATCCTCCAGTGACTACCGCTGCTGTGGAAAAGCACATGGAAGACCCTTGCATGTGAATGAGGTCAGCCAGTAACAAGCTCAGACTTACAATGGCCCTGCCTACTTTGTGAGAAGTATGGTGGGCACCAGAGGAAGTACTGATGGGTGCCACATTGCATTAAACTGTTAGTGCCCAAATATGTGCTGAAATAGCTTATGTGAACAAGTCAGCATGCTGGCAGTTGGGGAGTGTTGCCTGTTCAAACAGGGCAGCACCTTATTTGCCCTGACCATCTAGTGTGTGCTAGCCACCCTATCTTGACCAAACTAATCAAGTCACGATATTTACCAAGTGTTACTGCATCATCATTTGAATGAATCCAGCAAGGACTAAACATGAAGTCACCACACAGTATATTGGAGCTTTACAGCGACAAGCCATTGGCCTAGAGTGCTTTCTGGCAACGCTGTCCCTACTGAGAAGCTAGTGGTTGTTAAGGAGAAAAGTTAGGAAGCTTCATGTGTGTGTTTTACAGGCATTTTATCATTCTACCTTTTGGGTATGCATTGGATTTTCTCTCTCTCTGAATGCTAGAGCATACCAGGCAACTGGTTTCTATTTGGCTAAGATATGCAACTTTGTCAGTGTATACGGAAGGCTGAAAAAAAAGTGTATTGTTTTTGAGTAGTGAGATAGTAGAGTGCTGTGTTAGGGTCCATTGGGAAAAGATGCCACGAACCCTTGGCATTACTAGGGCTTGGGCTTGTTTCTGGGATTGCCTTTGAACTAGAGCAGGGTGTAGGACCGTGCAGAGCTGGGCAAGTAGGAAAAGACAGCCAAGCATCTAAGCAAGGCAGTAAGAGCTAGAGCAGGGATGTGCTGGTGGAGAGCAGCAGCGATTCACCTGAGATGCTGAGAATAGGCAGAGATGCTTCACAATTTCAGCACTGCTTGGTGATAGGAAGGGGAGGAAGGGGAAGAGACCCTCTATGGAGAGTGAATTTATGGACCATTGATTTAAACAATGTCATATTCACAGATTGGTGAGTGTTCTTGCATAAGAAGAAGAGTTGGTTTTTATATGACGACTTTCTCTACCGCTTAAGGGCGAATCAAACCTGCTTACAATCACCTTCCCTTCCCCTCCTCACAACAGACACCCTGCAAGGTGGGTGGGGCTGAGAGAGCTCTGAGAAAGCTGTGACTAGCCCAAGGTCAACCAGCTGGCTCCATGTGGAGGAGTGGGGAATCAAACCCGGTTCACCATAGCCTCCGCTGCTCATGGAGGAGTGGGGAATCAAACCCGGTTCTCTAGATTAGAATCAACTGCTCCAAAACACCGCTCTTAACCACTACACCACGCTGGATGCTCCATAGAGCAAGGTCCTTTTTGTTGTTGTGCTTAATAAACAAACAAAACACTGAGGTAATGCAATGAGAAACTACTTACCTTTGGTTTGATTTTCTTTGCACAAAAAATAGAAATATAGTTTCAGTGCTGGAGGGCATGAGTATCAAGACAAGAAGAACACAGGAAAAGAACAGGTTTGCCAAGTGGGGTTTTCTGTATGTATCTGAAAACTGATTTACCCCTCCCCACACACACACACACACACACACACTTTTGTATTTTTTGGAGGAAATGACACATGTTGCTCTTCTTCCTGATACTAAGGATCTGTGTGGGAATTCACCTTTTACATATATTCTGTGTTAGCGCCTTGCTTAGTAGCAAACCATTTATTTAAAGATAAAGATATATCTTCAACCTTATCTTCTTGCACAGGGCAATCTAAAACAATCAGCAGTCACTATTAATGCAGTGCTGTAGCAACTGAAAATTATTAAATCATAGGTAAGCTAATAATCTAAAAATGCAAATATCCAAAATAAATATTCATTATGGCTCTGGTTATACCTCACCTAGACTATTGTGTTCAGTTTTGGGCACCACAATTTAAGAAAGATGTAGACAAGCTGGAACGTGTCCAGAGGAGGGCAACAAAGATGGTGAGGGGTCTGGAGACCAAGTCCTATGAGGACAGGTTGAAGGAGCTGGGCATGTTTAGCCTGAAGAGGAGAAGACTGAGAGGGGATATGATAACCATGTTCAAGTATTTGAGGGGCTGTCATATAGAGGATGGTGCTGAGTTGTTTTCTGTTGCCCAAGAAGGCCGGGCCAGAACCAACAGATTGAAATTAAATCAAAAGAGTTTCCGTCTAGACATTAGGGAGAATTTTCTAACAGTTAGAGCGGTTCCTCAGTGGAACAGGCTTCCTCAGGAGGGGGTAAGCTCTCCTTCCCTGGAGGTTTTTAAGAAGAGGTTAGATGGCCATCTGTCAACAATGCTGATTCTATGACCTTAGGCAGATGATAAGAGGGAGGGCATCTTGGCCATCTTCTGGTCACTAGGGGTGTGTGTGGTGAGGAGGTAGTTGTGAATTTCCTGCATTGGGAAGAGGGTTGGGCTTGATGGCCGTGGTGGTCCTTCCAACTCTTATGATTCTATGGAAAAAGTCCCTGTGAAAGAAATACAGGCCCTTCAGTGAGCAGCTTGCAAAGACGCCTACTGGACTTCCTCCAACAACCTATTCCAAAGGACTGGCGCTGCCATTTGAGGGAACACATAATCTTGCAGATAAAATAGGCACCTAGTGAATGGAAGCGTATTGGGACTTCTGTTTAATTATTCCACATCCAGTGAGTCCTCTTGTTCACTATTATTTCAGTTAATTAATTGATTTCCCCCCAAACCTGTTTGTCTTTAGCAGAAATAAGTAGCAGGAAACTTCCCGCAGGAAGTTTAAAGGCAGGAAAATGGGGCGGGGGGAGGGAGCATGATGTTGCATGCGGTGTTACATCAATTCCAGTGAAGACCTGAAAGTGACATGAGGTAGCTTTAGGACTCTGTGGTTTTACCATAGAGTTTCTGGCGATTCCTAGAGCGACCCTCTATCACTTCCAGGTTTTCACTGGAAGTGGCCTCTGACAGTGCATGCAACACCTCTTTTTTTTGTATAGGGAACTTGGGGCAGGGGAGGCTCCACCCCAGCCGGGAGACATGCAAGCCTAGAAATAAGAGATACCTTCTCTGTTTCCTATAGTATGAGGTGGGGAGACTCAGAGAATGCTGTGAGTTGTGGGCCTATTGATGGTCAGCCTACTCAGCCCAAATGGAATGCATAGCCGAGTTTATTTCCCTACAAAGTCTGGTATCAAATAAAAACAGCAAAAAGAGCAGAGAATTCCCAGGGCAAAACAGTAACCTGTTACAACAGCCAGTGTTGCTTCCTTTACTCTTGCTGTCCAGCACCCTTCTCTATTCCAGAAAAGCACTCTTTTCAGCATAAGGACTTTGAGACAAATGAAGGCTGCCTGTGACTCCATGTGCATTCTAGCTCTTCAGAGACATGCACACGCACACAGATTGGCAAACTCTGGAGCACACTGGGGCTGAGGATCCCCCCTCCCCCAGGCTCATCCCCATAACAGCAAACCATGGTTTGCCATTACATCTGAACTGTGCCAACGCTACAACATGATCACAAACCTCTAGGGTTGCCAACCTCCAGGTACTGGCTGGCGATCTCCTGCTATTACAACTGATCTCCTGCCGATAGAGGTCAGTACACCTGGAGAAAACAGCTGCTTTGGCTATTGGACTCTATGGCATTAAAGTCCCTCCCCAAACCCCACCCTCCTCAGGCTCTGCCCCAAAAATCTCCAGGTATTTCCCAATCCGTAGCTGGCAACCTTACAAACGTCATAGTCATTTTACTTATTTACTGTAAACCTAATCTCCCTTTTACAACTTGTCTCTTCTCCAGGATGGTCTGATTCAATGTGTGAGCTGTTCACAACTTGCACAATATTTAACTAGGGGATCTGTTATTAACAGAGGCAAAATATACCTTTTGTAGATGATGACTTGTTTTTCCTTGGAGTCCTTTAACATATACACCACTGAGTTTGTCATCTTGTCTTTGGGTAACAATACTAATGTATGGCCGTGTTTCATATAATGCAACCAATTATGCTGAGTTTGCTTTCCTTTCTTTTTTGGTGTGGGTGGGAATGTTGTCCTGATTGCTAAGCATGTTTCCCTGGGAGATCTGATGTACTCATTTGCAAGTATGTGTTATCTATTAACTCAGGATTCAAATCGGTGTTGAGCTTAGCACTGCTGCTAGAAGTTTGTAGGCTTTCCCCTGCTATACCCTCAACACCTAAGCAACAGTGGACATTTAATTATCAGAAACCTAACAGAATTTTTGTGCTCCTAACTGAGCAAGGTTCGTTTTGTAGCTATGTGATAGGTCCAACTGGTGAGGGAATCTCCTTTTAAGAAGCAACCAAGTCCATTACCTCAAAACGGCCTGAAGGTTTTAAAATATAGGTTATATAAAACAGCACTTCCATTACTGTCAGACATTAAGTACTTAATTATTCTCAATTGCCCTTTGAAATAAATTGTAAAAAGAGCATAATTTTTAGACATTTCTAATAATCAGTGTTTTTGAGGGCGGGTGATAAGTCTTGAAGCACCTTAAAGGTGAAGAGTTTATTGAACAATAAGCTTTTATTGAACAGTAACTTTTAATAAGTAATTTATTGAACAGTATACTTTTGTGTGTTAGAGCCTGCTTCGCATGCTGGATGAAGTGGATTTCCAGTCAGCAGAACCATATGGATAAGAGAAAGGGGACATATTGTGAACAGTGGGCTAACAGGCCATGAAATGCAAGAATATAGCCTGGGATCATTCTGTGCAAAACCCTAAAGCAGGGGTGGGGAACGTCAGGCCCGGGGGCCGTTTAAGGCCCGCAAAATCATTTGGTCTGGCCTTTCGTGGGTCCTGGCAGATCTCTAGCTCAGAAGGATCTAAGACTGGTGATCCACAGTTCATAGTTGAGTAAAGAAGTGTTCTGAACCAAGGTCAAACTAACCTGTGTATGCATACCACTGGATGAACTTGTGGCCCTAGAGAGCCCACAGAATCAGTAATATTGTAGACACTTCTGGAGGGGGGAAAAGAACAGATTACCTTAGCCACAGCCAGGTTCTGTGCAATAGCACTTAAAAGTTCGCCTATCAAGGGTCTCCTCAAAGATGGGTCTAATTTTAACTTAGGGGGATAAGTAAAACCTAACTTGATGGATTTGTATTTTTGTATTTTAAATTAATGTACAATTGTGAATTGCAGACAGTTTTATTATGTATCGTTTAGAATGGCAATGCCGTAATAAAAATATTGTCTTGTCTTGGATGAGTGTGTGTGTGTGTGTGTGAAGTGCCGTCAAGTTGCAGCCAATTTATGGCGACCCCTTATGGGATTTTCAAGGCAAGAGACCAACGGAGGTGGTTTGCCAGTGCCTTCCTCTGCATAGCAACCCTGGTATTCCTTGATGGTCTCCCATCCAAATACTAACCAGGGCTGACCCAGCTTAGCTTCTGAGATCTGACGAAATCAGGATATACTATAGTGCCTTCCCTCCCACTCGATGAACTTACCTCCCACTAAATTGAAGCTTTTAAAAATATTGTGTGCTGTGCCTTCTGTTCTTGTAGTCAAAACCACTATACTATACGCTATGAAATGGAAATCGTATTTAATACAGGAAACTCATAAGTCATACTGGTATTCCCAGTGTAAACATGTAAGGTGTCCACGGCAGATGCACGTCCTCATGTGCTAAGCCGAATGTTCCCAGCATCTCTGATTGGGCTGTGGCTCCCCTTTGCGTGCGCACACATTTTCAAGTGGGAAAACTGCTGTCCCCGCTCTGTGAATTTGCTGCAGGAAACCTACAACAATCAGAGCGGTCTCATAAAATGTGTAGCTCTTAGATGTGCGCCCCAAGGACAGTCAAAGGAACTTCAGTAGGATTTGTCCCTTTGTTCCACATTTGAAAATTAACAGAGTGGTATTTTTAAAAGGTCAGCATTACAAAACAGTTCTTCAAAGAGATGAGCGCTTTTAACTTTGTAGGGAAACAAAAGCAAGCAAATACAGAGGCAGCTGGATGTTATTGCAAAGTTCCCACTGGTTCCCCCCACATAAAAATTTATTTAAAGAAATGGATAGTTTCAGTTTTGGACTCCTTGAATGATGTTGACTGGATCCAAGGGGCTGTGAGAACTACCACATGTGGCTGAAATCCTCGGCCTATCCTGGCTGATAAAATCTTACAGACTAAGGTGCCATAGCCATTACTGAGAATTGTTCCTACTTCCCTTGCGGAGGGGGATTTTTCCAAAGGTGTTGAAGCAGGCTATCATTTACCTCCTATTCAAAATGCCTTCTGTTGATAAAAAGGTTGTGGCCAATTACAGACCAGTATCAAAACATTTTTTTTTTTTTTGCTGGGGGTGTGCGTATGATAATTGAGAGAACTGGAGGAAAAAAGATCCAGGGTTTCCTGGATGACACATCTCCCTATACCCTATACTTACTCATTACTTACTCCCTATACTTACTCATTAAATTAAATTACTCATACTTACTCATTAAATGTTTGGACTATTGTAGAAAATTGAGCAAGGCAGAATTGGTTACAAGGGCTTATGGTTAGCACACGAACACATGAAGCTGCCTTATACTGAAACAGACCCTTGGTCCATCAAAGTCAGTATTGTCTACTCAGACCAGCAGTGGCTTTCCAGGGTCTCAGGTCGAGGTCTTTCATATCGCCTACTTGCCTAGTCCCTTCAATTGGAGATGCCGGGGATTGAATAGGGTTGCCAACTGCCAAGTAGTAGCAGGAGATCTCCTGCTAATTCAACTGATCTCCAGCCGATAGAGATCAGATCACCTGGAGAAAAATGGCCGCTTTGGCAATTGAACTCTATGGCATTGAAGTCCCTCCCCTCCCCAAACCCCGCCCTTCTCAGGCTCCACCCCAAAAATCTCCCACTGGTGGCAAAGAGGGATCTGGCAACCCTAGGATTGAACCTGGGACCGTCTGCATGCCAAGCAGATGCTCTACCACTGAGCCACAGCCTCTCCCCAGTTATGTGTGGTTACACATATTGATTATTGGTGAGGGCAGCAACGTAGGAGGGCTCAATGCCATGGCGCACGCCTGCCATCTCCCCCCAGACTGATGCCATGACCACCACAGTCCAAAGCAGGGCTGGAGAGGGGCTTCCTCTGGAGTTGCCCTGAGACCTGGCCAGGGAGCCATGGGGGGAGGGTGCTTGAGATGGTCCTGCTCCAAGGAAATGATTTGTTTGAAAACTTTGTTTTCTTTATTTAGAAAATGTGGATGCTGCCCCGTCAGAACTTGGTCAAGGCAGCTCACAACTCAGACAATAAAACAATACCAACAAGCCAATTAAAACAAGTCAAACCTATAAAAACAGGACAAGGCATTAAAGCAGCATTAAACAAAAACAGCAATAGAAAATTATATTGATAAACAGTCCTCATGCTCGGAGCAGACCATACAACATATTTACATACAAATATGCGGTATAGTGAACAGATTTGGGGAATCAAATGAACAGACCTGAGTTCAAAACACAGCTCACCCATTAAGCTTTTTGGTGGGTTTTAACAAGTTATTGTCCCTGCCTCACAAGATTGCTGTGAGGGTAAAAAAAAGGATAATCTTATGTAGGAATGTGCACCTGAATTTTTTTTTCAGATTTCAGGACTGGCATACATACCATTGTTCCATGGTATTTGGGTCCCCTAATACCATTTTGGGAGTTGGGTTCAGGTTTTTCCAGGATTCTGGAATTATTCAGGTTCCATTAGTCCCTATGGGGGACTTTTCAGGGGACTAGAGTGGCTGTTTTTCAACCAAATTACACCTAAATTGCAGGGGAGCTCATGCTATATGTCTACTAAAGACCCCTCCCCACAAGTATCCAGCAAATTGGACCAAGAGGTCCAATTCTACGAGCCCCTGAATAAGGCACCCCCTCCAGCCATCCTACTTGCAGGGGTCTGGGATGGAAGAGAAACAAACAGCCTTGGGAAAAGGGCCCCACCTCCCACAAAGGAAGAAGGGAAAGAGGGAGGGAGAAGGAGCCGGCCAGACCTACAGCTCTGCTGTGGCTTGTACCTGGCTTGCACCAGCAGGGAGCTGCCTTCCCTGGGACAGGCGAAACTCGCACTCCCTCCCACTGTCCAGGAAAACTGCTAAAGGGGAAATAACAGGCTAGGATCCTGAAAATGCCAGCGCCAGATATTCCTGAACATTTCTGCAAATATATGGGACCCAGATACTCGTATTCCCGAGAATCCCAAATACCACTCCAGATACGTGAATATACCCCAAGAATACTGATGAGGTATATTTCTGGTATATATTCCGACCAGAGAAAACTGCGCACACGTCCCTAATTTCATTGAATTAGTGGGAACAAATGGATAAAATGAATCGGGGACTGTTCATTTGATGAATGTGGAAGTATGTGTTTTGATATTTGCAGGGTCGATGTCTTAAAATGAAATGGAAACACAATATAGAACAAGGGTAGTGTTTGAGGTTGTAGGGTATTATTTCTCCTGAGTCAGCACAATCTGACAGAAATGCTGGAGGCAAAGAAGTGGAATAGGAAATGAGAGCAAATTAAGGGCGGGTAAAGTTGGCTAATCTATCCGCTAGAGCTTTTCATCTGTAAGAAGTCAGATTTACTGGGCTGCTGCTTTAAAGGAACCAGGGATGTAGGAAGAAGTTTGTATAAACAGAGGAGGCTCTAATTAGCAAAGGAAGGCTTTATCAGACACTTGTGCTCTAAGATTAGAGTAAACATTAGTTTCCATTTTAGAGCACATGGGATACACAGTAGTTCAATTAGCCAACATCCTTTTAGGGAAAGCAGTTGTTAAATCAATTTATTACCAAATGATTTTTGTGTGTTACTGACATTGCCTTCTTCTAGCGCTACTACGCTTGCACTACATAAAATCTACATAAAACTTCAGAAAAAGTGTGATGCTGAAATATGATTACTTTGATTTACTAGGACTTTAAAAATAGTGTTCCTTAGTAAGTATTCAGAGAGACAGAGAACACTGTGAAGGGAGTGCTATGGCAACCATTTAACATACTTGTTAATCTGCACACTGGAAGTGTTGATTTGACAACTCAGAGAGTGGCTGCTAAATGGAAATATTTAATCCGCTGAATTCCAGAAGGGCTTTTGAACAAATTAAGCATATTTTCCTTGGTTTGGTGTAGCAGTTGGGATAATGTCCGAGTCACCTGGGAATGCTTGTGACCATGGTCTTCTTTTTACTCTCCAGTTCACTGTAGGTTTCTTCTTTTCATGGAAAAAGCCTGCTTCCAGCATATTCAGTGAACAAAATAATTTTCTTAAAGATTTCACCAGCAGTTTATGATGAAAGGTTTTTCTGTATGTCCCATATGTGCTATGAAAAGTTACTGACTGCTGACAAGAAGCACAATTCTGCAAAGCATTGCTTCCTGGCAGCTCATGGTCGACGAGGCTGAAGTTGGCGCCCAGTTGCCAGTTTCTTATTTGCATTTCCTAGTTCCTTATTTGTGAATCAAATCACAAGTATTGAGGATAATTTAAATGCTCTGAACCCCAAAATAAGGTTGGGACAGCAAATCATGGACCCCCACATTCAGGGGACTCTTCCGTCCTTAAATTATCTTCAATACTTTATGTATGAGGCATACATAAAAGCCTTTCATTATAAACTGGTGGTGAAATCTTTAAGTGGCAATAGGTGTTGATGTGTTATTTTTTGATACTACTGATACAGTTTGCTTTTTACTTGGCTGATGTGAAGGGAAAAGCTGCCAGTGTGGTGGAACAATAGGACGGCCTGTGAGAAAAGACCTTTGCAAAGTCAAAGAGGGTATGCAGAACAGCCTCAGAATAAACAAACAATAGAAACAAATGAGGGATGTATTTCAAAACGAGGAACACTTAAGGAATATGTTTTGTGTTAGTCACTAGTACAAGGGAGCTTTAATGAGATTTAGATGGAAATAAATTTAGAGCATTGTACAACAAAAGTCATTTGTCTCTTTAAAGAGTTACTGGCTTTAATCTTAATGGAACTAGAATAAAGCACTGGTAGTTCTCCTGGGGTTCTTCTAAAGCTTACTGGAGATTCCTCAAGTGAGAAGCATCCCTGAAAGAAATCTTTCCCATCCCTACTGATCTTTCCTTGCAGTGCACAGCCGTGGAGGAGTATTGGGGCTACTCTGCAGGGCATTCTTAGTTTGCAAGCAGCAGGCTGAATGAGCCTGGCCAGTGAATACTCTAGAACATTTCCCAGAACATTCCACGTCAGTCAAAAGATTCTGGAGTGGACATGTAGGATCTGTCGTTCCTGTTCCTTTTGCACTGTTGTGATGTCTGAAGTTGCCCACAGGGATGTATGACTAGCTTTGGTCATAGACCAGGGCATCCATGCATAGAATTATCCCACCCTATAAGTATAATCCTTTTCACTTCACCATTTTGCATGTGAAGTTGCCCCATCTATTGAAGCTCAGGTCAAGGAAACAAGTGCAACTCAAGTAATGTTGAACATCTTACTGATATCAATAGGACTCAGGTAGAGAAATGAGCACTTGGTAATAGCAGGATTTAATAATGTGCAACATAACTTTTACTGTGTCTCTATACACATCCACAGTTATAATTGTCTAGAGCCTTTTGACATAACAACCACAGAGGCAGCTAAGGAAACCAGCATCTTACCAAATTCATCTGGGTATTTTTCTTGCATCAATCGAGATCACTTATGCTGTTGTGAAATACTTCTGTTGCTGCAATGTTAGAAGAAAAGAAATGGGAGGGGAACCTTTCTGAGTTTTTTAAAAAATTCATATTTAATTTCAGATGTGATTTGTAAGTTAAACAGGTGCCCTTGTATGGAATAAAAGATTAATACATAAACCTTGGTGTACCACTAGAATCCGTGTCTTGAAGCTTGTTGGATTACCTTGGGCCAGTTACTCTCTCTCAGCTTAACCTCCCCTCACAGAGTTGTTGTTGAGAGGGCAAAACTGAGAAGACTGAAGTATGCCACCCTGAGCTCCTTGGAGAAAGGGTGGGAGAAAAATGTCCTAAATAAATGTCCAAAATAAAAAGTGAAAATATGTCCAACAGAAAATTCAATAAGCATGCTGTCCATACAGTATTTCAACTCGCGTGCGTGGTGTCGGCCCCCTGTCGGGTATCCAGTTCTATCCACCGCCTCCTTGTTGGCAGGAAACCGCTTCCCGAAACAAAAGGCAGAGCCCGAACAGGAGAGAAGGTCGGGCGGGAAAGGGAAAGAAAGGGGAGCAAGTGTGAGAGGGAGCCGCGCTGCGAGCCACAAGAGGGGCCGGTGGCCGTGAGCCGCGGACCTCCCCCCCTGCTCCGCGAGCCCTCAGCTGCGGCGTTACTATAGAGACCTTGCCGCAGATTGGCACCACTCTGTAAAATGCCATAGGCAGGCATGTACCACCTGGCCTCGCTTTCCCCTGCCTTGCTAGGGACCAGGTGATTTATAGGCACACACACACATTTTGTTGATGGGGAGATATTGGTAGGGTTTAATTGGTGGTACATTGCTTCAAATTCCCTCCACCTTTGCTCCCCTCTACAAGTCACACCAGAGGCAGCAGATGATGCTATAAAGCCTGCAACCCTATGCACACTTACTTGATAGTAAGTCTCATTGGCCACTGGAAACATTCTTAGGGTCACACTACATGGTGTGCAAGGCCATTGTTCACATCAAGTGTTTGTCTGTCATTGTCATGATTTAATTTTATGGATACCTTACTTACTTTTTTCCCTCCTCAGAGGCCATGTCTACCCACTGGCTTTCTTGGCGGTAGACCTGGACTCCGAGGAGGGGTAGAAGTCCCCCTTCAGAGGCCAGGTCTACCAATTGGCTTCTATGGGCCTCCGGAGGCCAGGTCTACTGCCAAGAAAGCCAATGGGCAGACCTGGCCTCCCAATGGGACTCAGCCGGAGGCCAGGTCTACAAATAGGCTTTTATGGCGGTAGACCAGGCCTCCAGACGAGGACTCCGGATGGGAAGGGGGAAATGGCAGGGATTTACACTTTAATTTTTATCAATAAATAAGATCACTATTAAGTATGATATCAAGTTTTATTCAGTGTACCTATAGTTTAATTAAGACTTAAAACTTTAATTAAAGTTTATTAAGTTAATAAACAGTGTACCTACCTATATAGTTTAAGTTTAAGAAATTTGGCTCTCAAAAGAAATCTCAATCGTAGTACCGTTGATATTTGGCTCTTTTGACTAATGAGTTTGCCGACCCCTGCTCTAAGGCGACGCATTTAAATGCAACTGCGCAGCATTTTACGACACCTCCCATACTATTTTCCCAACCTGAAATGCCCGTTTGCCCCACTTATACAGATGACATACTTTGGGGGGGGGGGGGAGTCACAAAGAAAATGTCAGTGCTCTCCTAAGCAGAGTTACCCCCTTCTAAGTCCACTGAAGTCAAAGGGACTTAGAAGATGGCAACTCTGCTTAGTTGTGCAGTTAGGCCTTGAATACTCTTTTCATTTAAGAAGAAACATATTTTTCCTAACTTTTTAAAACCAAAACTAAAACCTGGTTACAGAACATCACTTAGTTAAAAGATAATTGGGGGAAAAACGTCAACACATTCATCTCTGGTCTTTCCTACATTCTTTTTACATTCTTGGTTTCTCTCCCATGTTTTAAAATGGTGAATCATAAGGAGGGGGAGCAGAGAAGGTAGGGTTGCGGTCTTCTTAATTGGGGACAGGAAGTTTTCTTTATGCTTGGAGACAATGATCTATTTGTTAGAAACGGCTCTTCTATATTGTGAAGCATCTCTTTGCCAGTCTTGCTGCCTGAATAATGCCTCTTGAGGATGGCAGCACAATAATAGCATCGAGGCAGCCTCAATGAGGATATAAATAGCTTTCTACCAGACTGAAAGGTCCAGTCCATCATTAAGTTGCATGCAGCTGCAATGGTGTAGGTGGGTGAGTAAAAAAACAACACCCCCAGTAGAATATAATGGTAACTTGGTACACAGAGGTTCTGTTTCTTAGATTACATCATTCTACTGAGCTATTGTTCCTCAAACTTAAATTGCATCTCAATGACAAATGGAGTGGAGTGAATTCTTTGCAATGAGCTCTCGGCAAATTTGAAGAAGTGTGTGACTGATGACATTGAAATATGTATTGTTATTTGTAACAGTGAAATCTGTATTCCTTTTTTGTGTGCCTTACATGCTATGAGGGACAAATTCTTTTCTGGTAGACTTCGTGGATCTTGTTAACTGAGAACACACTTGAGAATCAGAGACTATAACAAAGAGTTGTTAAGTATAAACTGCAGCTTGGCGATTTCATATTAATAGCCCATTCCTCACAATGAATAAACTTTGCACTTGTACAGATGTCCCATAACCCAGAAAGTTTTGGTCCTGCCAGTTTAATATCATATGGTGCAGATCAAATTAATAGAAGTATAACCAAAGGAAGGTTGGAAATTTGCTTGGTAAACGGATAAAGTCAACAATATATAATATTGGTTTTCAAAAGCTTGAGTTTTGCAAAGCTTTTTAAAAAAATGACCCTAAGAGTATCAGTGTGTGACCATTTTGGCCGTAGCTGAAAGTTGTTGATTTTCATTATGCCAAGAGATCATATGTTGGCATGATTTAAAACAAAATACTCTAATTTCACAACCAAGGTAGAATGCACTTCAGAAAGATTTCATGCATCACGTGACATAGAACCATACCTGCCAAAATTACTACTTTCTTAGTGAACTCATAGATCAACAAATCTTTTCTCTTGTTGAGTGAATGTGACTCAGAACCAAGATCAGATCAGTGACATTTTTTCTGCACTCCTTTCATGTCTGCCCTGCAGTTCCCTGGCGAAGCAGAAGAGTTGGCAGATATGCCTAGAATTGTTGGCTAGGTAAGGAGAAAGTTTCAGCCCCAGTAACTTGACTGTGTTTAAACCCACAATATAGATTGTCCTGCTGGCTGTTACCTTCTTCTCTCACACTTCATGCTCTCCTAGTCGTCTTGCCTCTTAGTTGCCTCCCAGTTCGTCTCCTTTCTCCGTTCCCCAATTTTATCTGTTATCTCAGACCCAGCCTCCTATTTTTGTGTCTGTTGTACCCTGCAGCCAAACTGTTTCCTTCCTCTGCTTTCTCCACTTCACACTGTTTCCTCTTGTCTCTTTCCCACTCTGTGTGTCTTTGCTATTTCCTTGGACCACCCCCCCCCACTTCTACCTGTGCCAGCAATCTGCCCATCTACAATTGCGTTTTCTACATCAGTTTTGCCCAGATTGTCACCTCGTAACCTCCTCTCTCCATCCCAAACACCTCTAGTTACTTCAGCCTCTTACCCCCCCCCATTATCTCACCTTGTGGGAAAATGCTGTAATACTATTCATCTTTACAGCAGGCTAGGTTGTTTCCTTGCAAGTAAAGTCAGGAAGGCATAAATCTTATTTAAGGCAATTAGAGGAGGACAGCTGGCCAGAACTGATTGGAAACAAGAGAATATCACCCCATTGCCTGTTTCCTAGAAATGTAAAAATCTCCCAAAAATTTGGAGAAAAAATTGAAACATATACTTTCTTATTAACCCGAAACTTATTTTAATGCATTAAATAATATAAAATGCATCATTTAAAACAGCATCGAAAATTGTACTCATTGGCGTATTTTTGGAATTTAAAAGTACAAAAGTACTGTATCAGTGATAAATGGTGGCAGTGATTAATGCAAATTGTCAATATCCACTAAACACATGACTGTTACGTTTTGTAATATGTCTTCGTCTGTAGACATAAAACTTTCCCAGACATTCATTTCTCCATCACATTAGTGTAAAAACTTCCGTTTGTAATCTTCCTCATTCCTTGTCCCATGCACATTACAAAAAAAAGTAAAGATCCCTGTGCAAGCACTGGGTCATTCCTGACCTATGGGGTGTCGTCACATCCCGACTTTGTTTACGGGGTGGTTTGCCAGTGCCTTCCCCAGTCATCTTCCCTTTACCCCCAGCAAGCTGGGTACTACTTTTACCGACCTCGGAAGGATGGGAGGCTGAGTCAACCTTGAGCCGGCTACCTGAAACCAACTTCCATTGGAATCGAACTCAGGTCGTGAGCAGAGCTTGGACTGCAGTACTGCAGCTTACCACTCTGGGCCACGGGGCGCCACATGCACATTAAACTCCTTTAAATCAGAGATTTAAAATTCTAAGACATGCTTTTCATTTTGTTGCTATAAATACTCAGGACCATCATATCCAAGCAGTTACTAATAGTTCTGTCTCTCAATCAATCTGGAATTTGTTCTCTAAGCTTTTTTTGTTCAGAAATATCTACACTTGAGTCTTTCACACTTTATACTGTCAGCAGTGGCACTGACTGAATTACATCTTTTATTTTTGACTAGGGACAAATTAATAGCTTGCAAATTACTGTGTAGTGCAGCTTTTAAAAACTACCTAGAAAAGCAGGATTTGGGGGGGGGGTATTTTCATCTGTTAGACTGTGCAGATATAACTCTTGACACCACTTAACCATGGTTAAGTATTTGAACCCCAGTTTCAAATCACGATTAAGTGTGAACCTGAGCTAGCCTTAATATCACAGCAGTAAATGTTACTGCTGATGCAATACTTGACCATGGTTTAAGTGGACCACAGGAATTCACGTTCCAGAAGCAAAATGGATTTTGTAGGCCTGCACCCAAATGCCAAACCATGTTTTGGCTGCTTCAGCATGCCCAATATGTGTGCACTATCTTCTCTTTTCTGCTGGATAGCTATGGTTTGTTTTATTAAATGTGTTCATTTAGTGATAACTATTATGAAACATGAGCAGCCCAATCCTGAAGGAGGGGTGGATCTGAGGGGGCTGGGAGAGGCACAGCTGCACCACCTCTCAGAGGCTGGGTGGGAGGTGATTTTTGCTGATTTCCCCCTCTTGCTGACCTCCAAGAGGGTCCCATGTCTCCCAGAAACTGCATTTCTGGGGGCATTTGGGGCTGCATGACAGGAGGGAAGCAATAAAGTCATACTGTGCAGATGGAAATTCCTTCTGTCTGTGGAAATTTCCATTGGATCCAAGCCACTATGGTGCAGTGGTTAGAGTGTTGGATTAGGGTGACTGGCAGGGGCTTAGCTTCAAATCAGCATAGATGCTCACTGGGTAAACTTGGGCCAGTCCCTCCATCCAGCTTAATTTAGCTTACAGTGCTATTTATTAGTTTATTTAAAACTCTTAACGTAAAAATAGCAGAATGCCTGTAAACATAGAATCATAGAGTTGGAAGGGACCACCAGGGTCATCTAGTCCAACCTCCTGCACAATGCAGGAAATTAACAACTACCTCCCCCCAGTGACCCCAACCCTCCCCCCACCATGCAGGATCCCACAATCAAAGCACTCCCGACAGATGGCCATCTAGCCTTTGCTTAAAGACCTCCAAAGATGGGGACTCCACCACCCTCCGAGGAGCACATTCCACCGTCGAACAGCCCTCACTGTCAGAAAGTTCTTCCTAATGTTTAGGTGAAATCGCTGGGTAGCTGTGTTTGTCTGTCTGTAGCAGTAGAAAGGCGCCCTGTGGCGCAGAGTGGTAAGCTGCAGTACTGCAGTTCAAGCTCTGCTCACGACCTGAGTTTGATTCCGACTTCAGGTAGCTGGCTCGAGGCTGACTCAGCCTTCCATCCTTCCAAGGTCGGTCAAATGAGTACCCAGCTTACTGGGGGTAAAGGGAAGATGACTGGGGAAGGCACTGGCAAACCACCCCATAAACAAAGTCTGCCTAGAAAATGTCGGGATGTGACGTCACCCCATGGGTCAGGAATGGGAGATTTACCTTTTTTTAGCAGTAGACAAGAGCAAGAGACCAGTAGCACCTTAAAGCCTAACAAAATTTCTGGCAGCTTATGAGCTTCCGTGAGCCACAGCTCTTCTTCGTCTTTATCTTGTGCAAGATTGTTGGTTCTTTGGATCATTAGAAATAAAGAATTTCTAAACAAATATTTCTGAATAAGAGGGAATTCCTCATCATGCTCTGAAACATTTTCCCTTCCCCAACCCCCCCTTTTTTTGTACTTTACATCTAGCCTGAAGAGTTCTGGCAAACTCTAGAGCTTTCTCACTACTTTATGTCATTTTGATTGTGGGGGTTACCGCACTTTGTATTCCCAGCAATGTATTAAGAGTTTGAAAATGTTATAAAAAACATCGCTTTAAAGGGTTTTTTGGATACTATGGCTAATAAATGGTTGGAAAACGTCTTCACAGCTAAAGGGGCCAAGCAAAGTGCGAACAGTATTTTTTATAACGTTTTCAAACTCTTAATACATCGGTGGGAATACATAGAAAGCGCGAACAGTATTTTTTTATAACGTTTTCAAACTCTTAATACATCGGTGGGAATACATAGAAAGCGCGAACAGTATTTTTTATAACGCTTTCAAACTCTTAATACATCGAAATATTGTCGAAGGCTTTCACAGTCAGAGTTCATTGGTTCTCGTAGGTTATCCGGGCTGTGTAACCGTGGTCTTGGTATTTTCTTTCCTGACGTTTCGCCAGCAGCTGTGGCAGGCAGTTTTTTTAATAACATTTTCAAACGCTTAATACATCGCTGGGAATACATAGAAAGCGCGAACAGTATTTTTTATAATGTTTTCAAACTCTTAATACATCGCTGGGAATACATAGAAAGTGTGAACAGTATTTTTTTATAACATTTTCAAACGCAATACAGTGCTGGGAATACATAGAAAGAGTGAACAGTATTTTTTATAACGTTTTCAAACTCAATTCATCGCTGGGAATACATAGAAAGCGTGAACAGTATTTTTTATAACATTTTCAAACTCTTAATACATCGCTGGGAATACATAGAAAGTGCTAACAGTTATTTTTTTATAACATTTTCAAACTCAATACATTGCTGGGAATACAAAGTGCGGTAACAGCCTGTAACGAAAAGGGAGGGAGTTAACCAGCTGCTGTTGTTTGGGGGGGCATCTTCCCATGGACCGACAAGGACTTCCACGCCGGCCCCGCCCCTTCTTATCGGCTCCTCTTCTGATTGGCTCTTCAACTCGAGCGCCGCCTCCGAGCCTCCCTCTTGCCCAGCCTGCAAAAGGAGGCGGGGAAAGCCACGCCTCGGCCAGCGTTTGTGCCGGCTGGGCACGCCCTTTGGAAATGGAAATGAACGGTGCAAAGCGAGGGGCATTGTTATGCATCTCTCTCTCCCCCCCCCCCGCTTCCTTGGCTACGTCCTGGGTCAAACTCCTGCAGATAAAAAGCGGATGGGGGGGGGGTCAGGGTCTAGTGGCCGGAGAAGGGCCATCCCCTGGGAGCCCTTTCCCCTTCGAGGGGGAAAAAAAACAACGACTCGGATTCCTCTTTTGATGCATGGGAGGGTTTGCCTTGGATTTGCACACAAAGGCCACTGATGCACGCGAGGGTTTGCCTCGGACTTGCCGCCCTCTAGGTGCACATTCCCCCCCCCTCCGAATTCTCAAAACTCTGCACGGGGGCTTATTTTTGAGTTCTGAGAATTTGGACCGGGGTGGGGAGGGGGGGAAAGCGTGCATCTAGAGAGGGGCAAAACCTCCCGTGCAGAAATGGCCTTCGACGCACATCTGAAGTCTCAAAACTCTGCACGGGGCGGCGGCGGCGGCGGGGGGGGGCTTCTAATTGTTGAGTTTTGAGGCTTCGGATGGGGAGGGGGGCAAGGCGCGCCTAGAGAACCCGAGGCAAAACCTCCCGCGCACCCATGGCCAAATTTGGGAGCAGTTAGGAAACCGAGGGCAGCCTTTTGAACGGCGCCTCTCCTCCCCCCACCCCGTTGCACAGGACGCCCCCCGCCAGCAAGTTTCTTCCTTCCCCTCCCGCTCCGGCTGCAGCTGCTGCAGCTGCTGCTGCTCTGGCTTTTGCGCCCCTCGGCTCTCCCCCCCCCTCTGTCCCGGCCGCTGCCATAGTGATGCGTGGAAGCGGATTAGTGCACGCCCAGGGGGGGGAAGCCGCCGCCGCCGCCAGGGCAGGAGGAGCCCAGCATGCTTCTGCTCCTCCTCCTCCTCCCGTGCTGAAGGAGCGAGGAGGCCCCCGGGCTGTTGCTCCTGCCCGGTGCTGCTGGGGGGGACCCGCCGGCCGCCAAGCGCGCGCGGACCTTTCCGTCGGCTTCCCAGGTAATCGCCTGCCAGGGTTTGGGGAGGGGGGCGGGAGGGGCCGGGGCCATTGATGCATGGGAGGTTTTGCCTTGGATTTGCCCCTGTTTAGATGCACTTTTGACAACACAAGAAAGACCCCGCTGCATCAGACCGAGGCCCATCAAGCCCGGCAGTCTGTTTGCACAGTGACCGGCCAGGTGCCTCTAGGAAGCCCCCAAACAGTGAACTTTCCCCCATCCCTATTCTCCAAACTCAACAATACGCCCCCGTGCAGAGTTTTGAGAATTCGGATGGGGGGAAAGCCTGCATCTATACCAGTGGTTCCCAACCTTTTTTTGACCAGGGACCACTAGGACATTTTTGTTCGGTGCAGGGACCCCAAGGTTCAAAATAAAAATTCCGAGAATTTGAAAATAAACTTTAATCATAAACGTTAAACTTGGAATCATATTTGAATATATTTTTATAATAGAGAACTTTTAATTGAAAATATTAATTTATTATGGGTTTATAACTTTGTTTCGGGGACCTTAATTTAGTTCTCGCGGACCCCTGGGGGTCCATGGACCCCTGGTTGGGAACCAGTGATCTATACAGTGGCAAATCCAATGCAAAACCTTCCATGAATAAATGGCCACTCTTTAGATGCACCTTTCCCCCATCCCAATTCTCAAAACTGAACAATCAGCCCCCCCCGTGCAGAGTTTTGAGAACTCAGGTGGGGAAAACGCGCATCTAGAGAGCGGCAAATCCAAGGCAAAACCTCCCATGAAGGTCTGTCTCCGCTGCCGGGAGCGCCTCGGCTGGACCCGTGCTTCTTTGGTGAGATGAGAAAAGGAGGCGCTGCGGAGGCCGGCAGGTGCTTTTTGCTTCTTCTTTTTTGCCATAGGGAAAGTTTATAGACAAGGGAACTTTGGAACCCGAGGAGATTTTCTCTTTTGCAGGCTAGGGAGACCGTGGACGTTTGCGCGTGGGAGGTTTGGGCTTGGGTTTGCCACTATGCACGCTTTCCCCATCCCAATTCCCCACGCTCAACAATAAGCCCCCCCCCCCATGCAGAGATTTGAGAACTCAGATGTGGAAAATGGGCATCTAGAGAGAGGCAAACCCAAGGCAAAACCTCCCATGCGTAAATGGCCAGTTTGATTACTCGAAAGCACTTTTTAAGTGTAAGAACCTTATATAGCAATGGTCTTATACCTTAGTTGTAGAAAAGGGCAAGAGTCCAGTACCACCTGAAAGACTAACAAGAATATTTTCTGGTAGGGTATGAGCGAAAGCTCCTACCCTACCAGAAAATATTCTTGTTAGTCTTTAAGGTGCTACTGGACTCTTGCCCTTTTCTACTACTGCAGACAGACTAACCCACTGTGAATTATACCTTAGTTGTTTGTGCATTGTATTTTTTGTGTTTTAGAGGCGAGGCCGTTAACCAATTATAATGCAGTGTGTGTGTGGTGATCTTTTTTTCTTTCTCTTTCACAACTTTCATCCCCCCACCTCCTTTACATTTTGTCCTTTAGGCTTTCTTTTTTCTTTTTGTAATGTCATGTTTGCTGTGAAAACCATTGGCTTGACCCAACCCCTAACTTTATTTTAAAGTTTATTTTAAAACTTTATTTTACGTTATGTATTGCTTTTGCGTTATGTATTGCTTTCTTCAGGGAATGAAAACAAGATTGAAAAGCTTAATAATTGTTTAAATTTTCAGACCTCGGTGTACAATGTTAATGTGTAGCTTGTTTATGTCACTAGTGGATGCTTTATTTTCAATCACTTTCATACCCTTTCTACTATTCATTAAACAATGGACCATGATGGATATTCACTGTTTAAAGCCTGTGGACTCCCTGCCTTTCTATTTTTTGCTCTTCACAGCTGCTATTGGGAGGGGGGGACTCTTTTACAAATTAGCTCAGACAGTTCGCGTGATCAAAAGGCTGCTCTCCAATGAGAAACTTTGATCCAGCAGGAGTGATTTATGTGCAAATAACTTCACTGGATGCTCCCCATGCGTGCAAAGGTGTTTGATGTGAAATAAAGTCCCTTGCATCCACCCTGGACTGTCCCTTCTGTAGTTTTTGGTGGATCAAGTCCACATACATATCACCTGACAGATGGTCATTGTAATTGGGTATGAATCCTGGATCCCTTCCTCCTTTCTTCCTGAGTAGGTGATAAGTGCTGTGGGAATTAACACCACCAAATATCCACTGGAAGGAAAAGAGATGCTTACGACAAAGTGGCATGTACATTGCCTAAAAGTTTGTGGACCAATAATAGCAGATTTACAGTTAGATCTTGTACGGTAAAATTCCTAGGCAGAGTTATACCTTTCTAGATTAATGGACTTTTTTGGGCTTAATACAACTCTTCTTAGGATCACACAGTTAGATAGCTGAAAGTTCAGGCACAATGACAGCAAACAGTGAAGTAAATTTAGCAGGAGCATCTACTGAAGGAAAAATTCTGTTGAAGTACCCCCTTGTGGTCTTTGGATTCTGCTTAGTAGCAGTAACCAAGCCAGCAAAGCAAATACAGATTTATCATATAATTCCATTATCTAATAGCTATGCTAATGTTGGTATCATTCTCAAAGCCTTTCTTTGCTTTATAAGAAAGCCTTGTTTTAGGAATGCCTTGTATTTTATACAAAGAACCCCTCTTTGCTGTGGAGAAAGATGCTAAATGCTGGCTTTGTTGTCTTGATGCAGGCTGTACAGACTTCCAGAGAGTTAAATTCGCCCCACGGATGTGACAGCAGCAACGCCAAAAGATGTCCTGCTGAAGAAGAACCTGGGTTTGGAGAGGATGAAGACCATCAGGTATGGGATGTGAGCTATAAAGCTCTCTGTCCTGATGCTTATGATACGGAAAACATGACAGCATGTCAGAATGGCTGTGGAAATGACACCTCTGTCACCTGTATAGTCATGGATAATAAAGAGTCACAGAACAACACTACCTCATTATTGCCCAATGGGGGATGCAACACCAGTAGCAGCTATGAAGATGAAGGCCAGGACAGCAAAGTCAGCCCTTCCAAAATCATGCGGTTTTTCTCCACTCCTCGGAAAAGATCTGGCTCCAATGTAGAAAGGCCTCATTCCCTGATAGTCATGGGGAACCCCTCGACATGGAACGCTTTGTCTTCCATTAGAAAAATGGGATCTTTCAAGAAGTTAAAATCATCCGTGCTCCAAGGAATCCAAGCCAAGGAAGACTCTGACAACTTAAATGACACCATCTTGGATAACGATATCCGAAAGCGTGTGCCAAACGGTGCGGTGATGAGAGTTCAGACAAACAGGTATTCCTACTCAGGACCCCTACATGATTTGCACAGCATGGTAGATAATACTTTGGCTTCTGATAACTCTGATGGAGAGGAGAGCGATGACTCCTTCCTGAGGAACACTCGCCGATCACGTAGCATCAGGCGCGCCTATGGCATTGGCCGCATAAATTTGCTAGACACTGAAAAAATTAAAGACCATCAGAACAGTACCAGAACCGTACCTCCCATCATCCAGGAGTCGCAGATTTGTGAAATTGTGGTGAAAGATTCCGAAAGCAATGAAGTCGTCTACAGGCGGAGCAAGAGCATAGACAACCTGAACTTTCTGAAAAAGGGCTCCTTCAAACGGAAGTCCGCCTCAAACCTCACTGACCTCAAAGTTGCGAGTGAAAAGCAAACTCCGCAGAGAACGACGAGCACTTCTTCAGCCGACTCAGACAAAACCAACAGGAACTCGGAGCGGAGATCAAAACGCTGGAAGAGCCCAATTAGAGCAAAGGATTTTGACAGAGTCTTGAGACTTGTTAGCAACGTCAAGAAAGACAGTCCTAAGAGCGAAACCCCATCACCCAGCGAACAGAACCAGAGGACAAAATCGAACAGCAGGCTGCATGATGATTACTCTCGTAGGGTGTCTAGCGGCAATGAAAGTGACAGGCGGAGGTGTCACCCTCCCAAATGTAGCCCAGACTCTAGCTTTTCTGAAGCTGGTCTCCCAAGAGGCTCAGAGGAAGACAGTGTCGGGACTGACGTATTGACCTGCAATACCAGTAGTCACGGAGTTTCGTCCAGCGACACCCCAGATTCAGTATGTCCGTCACCTCCCTTTAAGGACGTTAGCCCAATTCCTAATGAAGTGTTTTATGAAGACTCAGACGGACCAAAAAGTTCCAGCCAGTTTACATGCAGCACTGAGCATCCCAGCGTCCCCGCCAGACCTGCGGCCCCTAAGCCTCAGAGCCCTAGTGCCGAAAAGGTTAAGTGCAATATTAATTCCCATTGTCCGGATCAGTGCAGCACCTTGTCGCTCAGCTCAATGGAAAGTGAGGAAAGAGGGGAGGGGCCTTCTGCCAGGCTGGGGAAAAGCACTGTCTGTTTCCAGGACGCCGTGCAAGCTGCCTATTACGACGAGGCAAACGAAGACAGTGGCATCAGCAGCCACTCTCAGCTGAGCCTCAATTTAGCTCCGAGTGCTGAAGAAAGGAAGGAAGAGGTAAGGAGAAAGCAAACCCATATTTTTAAGGCAAGCAATAATACACATGCACCCACCCCCAAGCGATAATTTCTCCCTGTGTTAAAATTTGTAATTTTATTTTTCTTATAAAGGTACAGAAAGAAAATTGGGGGAAAGGAGGGGAAAATAATAATAATATTTAATATCCGTGTCCAAGTGGTTTAGGACATTACATACAGGCATCCTACATCTGCCCCAAGAAGACATTACTTTATCATTTTTAAGTTCTCTATCGCATCCTCTATTAGTCATTATACAATTGTACTTTGCATACTCTGAGTATTTCTTCTGTCTATATTAAGTTCTAAACAGTTTGCTTTTTAATTTGTCAAGTAATTTCTCCCTGTGTTTTGAAGGCAATATCAAGTTGTTTTGCTTCCTTTGAACGTGAATAAAGAAAGCATTAGTGACTGCCCACGTACCTTTTCAAGGACAGCTTTATTGCAAGTTTGCAACCTTACCTGCCTTGTGACAGGAGTGAGACAGAGCAGGATCCAGCTGGGAGGGTTCTTGGCTGGGGCCCTGGCAAGGGTCAGTCAGCGCAAGTCTCAGAGTGGTTAGTGGTGGCAATCTGGCGAGTGACCTCAGAGTCAATCCCAAGCAGGTTGAGATTTATTCATAAGGCTGCATGGTGACAGATGCTGTGTATACAAACCTGAATATGTCATTGCAGTTTTATTGGGCTTTGATGGGCAGGGCTGGTTGGTATTTAAAGATATGTAGGTAGACTTACAATGTAATGGTCTGATTATAAAATGGTAACTGGTGACATAACACAGTTCCAATAACTGTCAAGTTGTCATGGAACGGTTTTATTTTTCATTCATGCTAATTGTTTCAGGAGCTTTCCAAATTTTCACTTCCTCCTTCAACATCCCTAGTTCTACATTGTGCCCGATTGCCTCATATTGATTAGTTCATTTCTTAAATACTGTGGTAATAGGAAAAGTGTTGTGGCTATTTTTATTTTGCCGCTTTCATCGCACAAATACAGGCTTTCATGGTTGCATGTATCGTTTTGAGATTCTCCGTTTTTAAATTCAAGTTTCTAGCTCTCATGGTTGCAGACCTTAGCTTAGAACAGGATCCAGTGAAAGTTCAATTGCTAGGAGATATTATGGCTCAGTGATATAGCATATTCTTTGCATGCATAAGGTCCTGTGTTCAATTCCTGCCATTTGCATTAAGGCTGTCAGGCAGAAGGTCAGAACTGGCAATATAAGCTGTATAGACTAATTATCTGACTAAGGCAGCTACATATTTTTAAGAAGAGGTTTTTAAGAAGAGGCTAGATAGCCATCTGTCAGCAATGCTGATTCTATGATGTTAGGCAGATTATGAGAGGGAGGGCACCTTGGCCATCTTCTGGGCATGGAGTAGGGGTCACTAGGGGTGTGTGGGGGGAGATAGTTTGGAATTCCCTGCATTGTGCAGGGGGTTGGACTAGATGACCCTGGTGATCTCTTCCAACGCTATGATTCTGTATGTGCTCAAACCTTGGTCAGAACTTCACTGGTGCATAGTTTATCCTGTCTGCTTTCTTCATTCATTATCTTCTTTATATCCCACTCGGCTACCAAAGAACATGCATCCCCCCCACACCCAATTCTTCCTTTCCCTTTGACACCATCTGTGGAAATTTGCAAATAATTTGAGTTGACTGAATGTTGGGAGCAGAACCAGAGCTGACAAGATCTACTAAGGGACCCCCAGACACAGATTATCGCCCTCCCACACATATACACCACCCCAAACATCATGGACCTTTATTGCCATCGGTGACTACCGATTTTTGTCCTTCCAGTTGTCCCCCCAGAACAGAATTACATAAATATACATGCTTCTCATTGCTTATTTCAATAATTTTTAGCCTTTCCGTATAGAAAGTTCACTCTAGTTTTCAGCTTAACTGAGGACTGACTCAGTGGACTCTGATCTGGAGAACCGGGTTTGATTCCCCACTCCTCCACATGAGTGGCGGATGCTAATCTGGTGAACCGGGTTGGTTTCCCCACTCTTCCACATGAAGCCAACTGGGTGACCTTGGGCTAGTCACAGCTCTCTTAGAGCTCTCTCAGCCTCACCTACCTCACAGGGTTTCTGTTGTGGGAAGGGAAGGTGATTGTAAGCCGTGTTGAGTCTCCCTTAAGTGGTAGAGAAAGTTGGCATATAAAAACCAACTCTTCTGCTTCTGACTCTTTCAAAAAAAATTGCTTCCTTTTTCCTGACTTGCAAAACATGCTAACAGTTATATCATTACATTATTGCAGGAAGATTGGAAATAACCCCCACATCTTCCTGTATACGTATACATTGAGGGGGGGCCCACCTACCAGTGTGACTATAATGCAGCTGTTTGATAGAGAACCTGCCTGCTGTATCATGAGTGCTTTCTTCAAATTACAGCTTTGAGTTAAGCTTTGTATGAGGAAGTGTAACTGTATAAAGTATAAGGTGATTGTCATGCAACTTCCATTTGCTGGTTGTGTTATTATGCAAACAATCACGATATAATATAACTTAAGGAATTGTGTGTGTAAAGTGTCATCAAATCACAAGCCAACTTATGGTGATTCCGTATTACTTTCAAGGCAAGAGACTAACAGGTGGCTGGCCATTGCCTTCCTCTGCATAGCAACCCTGACTTCCTTGGTGGTCACCCATCCACATACTAATGAGGGCTGACCCTGCTTAGCTTCTGAGATCTGACGAGATCAGGCTATCCTGGGTTATACAGGTCAGGGCACTTCAGGAATTACAAACAATAAATTTGTTATAGTGTTTTGCCAAGCCCCTGGTCAATAGATGTACTCTTTGTAATACTTAACTGTAACTAGGCTGTAACTGTTGAACAATATATTTAACCTAAAATAGTTGATACTGAAGATGTACAAGAAAAGGGAGAGATCCATTTCCAGCAACGCAAATTAATCCCTTGGTAACTGGTGTGTGTGTGTGTGGGAGGGAATTCTTCATTCATAATTTCTTTAGCACGGGAGAGCATGAACAAATGTCACGGCTGCAAAATAAATTCAGACTAGACAGTATTGGACTAGATGGTCACTGATAGCCTGACTCCGTAGAAGGCAGCTTCATATGTTCATATTTTGAAAACTTCGTTTTACTGTACTCAGAACCAGATTTTCTGGTTTGTAGTTTCTGTTCTCACTGATATTCTTTGTTTGTGTTTTGGTGAGGAAGGACAAAGGAGCGATAAATATAAATCAGTAAGCTCTTTTGCATCCGCATGACCAAGAAATATTTTTTAAAAATGAAAACTGAGCAGCTCAGCGTTTCTGATTCTGGAGCGTAATACAGATACTGATCTCTGTGGAGGTACATGTAAACACAAAATAATCACTCTGCTCACCTTGATGATGCAGTTTTCATAACTAGTGAACTCTGCCTTGAATCTGGTTTTTTTAAAAAGGTGAAGAGAAACTAAACCAGCTCAAGATTAATTCTGTCAAGTGCATCTTTTGGAAAGATGCTGCGACAAGGCAGTAATTTGATGGAAAAGTCTATTTGTGTTCTCAACCTGCCATCTAGTGGTGATAGAAAAGAACAAGAGTCCAGTAGCACCCCAAAGACTAAACATTTCTGGCAAGGTGTGAGCTTTTGTGAGTCACAGCTCACTTCTTCAGATACCTGAAGTATCTGGTATCTAAAGAAATGAGCTGTGACTCACGACAGCTCATACCTTGCCAGAAATTTAGTTGGCCTTTAAGGTGCTACTGGACTCCTGCTCTTTTCTACTGCTGCAGACAGACTAACACAGCTACCCATCGTGTTCTATCTAGAGGTAGGATAACATAAAACCAGAGATGCCGCATTTGCTGGGTTTTAACATAAAACCAGAGGTGCCATGTTTGCCGGGTTTTAAGTTGTTTTGGTTGTTGTTGTTATTAATATTTTTATCCCACCCTTCCCAACTAAATCTGGGCGCAAAGTGGCTAACAACATAGAATTACAATTAAAATAATATCACATAAATAATTAAAACATTAGATTATCAATACACAATAACGGTGCCCTGATCATGGCTCCCAGATGATGGTGTCATTTCCAGGTTTGGAGAAACTATGTGTACCACAAGGTGTTAAAGATAAGGCTAAGATAGGGTTAAGAAAAAACCAAGTACGGAAAAGGGGAGAGGGAAGGGGAAAAGGCGAGGAAGGGGAGGGGAACTTGGCACTATGGGATGGCCATGCCCTGATGCTTGAACATACCATAGTTGAACATACCCTTTGATACACTTCAAAAAGGATGTGGACAGAATCAAGCTGGTGCAAAGGAGAGTGACGACGATGATCATGGGCCTGGAGACCAAGCCCTATGAGAAAAGGCTGAGGGAGTTGGGAATGTTTAATCTGGAAAAGAGGAGGTTGAGGGGGGATGTGATTGGTCTCTTTAAGTATTTGAGGGGCTGTCACTTAGAGGAGGGTAGGGAGCTGTTCCTGTTGGCAGAAGAGGATAAAACTCACAAAAATGGGGTTAAGTTGTGTGCACTTCCTGGGATTTCTGACTTATTTTTGCTTTCATACTTTGAGTATCAGGCCTCTCACTTGTATTTTTCGAGCAGAACCTGAGACAGTTGTTCAAGGGAGAGAGATGTTCCAAAGCCCCGGTACACATGCTGAGTATGTTGCGCACTTCTCAGTTGCAGAGCTATGGCAAAAAGACTGAAGTTTGGTTTGGGAAAAGAGAGGCAGCAGTCAAGTCAGTCCAATAGCGAAAGAGATAAGTAGCATGATTCAGGACAAGGACAAGCAAGGGTCAGGTTCCAGAAGCAGCAAGTCTGAAGGGCCAGAGGCTGATAATGCAGTCCAAGACAGGAAGGAGGTTGAGTTCTGAAAGGAAGGGAGGAGGGGCGTACCCTGGTTAATGTCTTCTCTTCAGTGAGACAGACTTGCTCAGATTGAAAAACAAGTTCCATCTTTATAGGAAAATAACACAAAAGGCCAAGTCAATAAGATGCAGAACTACTAAATGGGAAGTTCCAACATCTTAATGTTTCATTGATTGTTCAACAGTTAGAGACATTGCATCTCATGCTGATACTTCACAGTAGAAACAGAACGCTAGTGACGCAGAAAGTGAGGCACAAGGAGCCTCACAACTGAGTGGTGATAAAAGCAATGTCTGCAAATGCCTTGAAAAATAGAGACATTTTTAACTGATGGAGAAAATTAGAATGAAAAGATACCAACCAGATCACTTTAGTTAGGAGACCCAGGTCTTTTATGCATGCTGTTTCCGATCATCAGAGGTCGCCTTGCTCTCCCCCTGCCTTTTCTTGAGTTTTGTCCGCGTTTTCAAATTCAAGATAAAACAGGTCTCTGAAAATGCGAGCAAAGCGCAGGGAAAGGCAAGGAGGGAAGTGAGGTGACCTCTGACAGTTGGAAACGGCATTCATAATCGACCCAAAGTCATTGGAAGGATGATGGTGAATGAAACAGCCATGCATAAAAGACCTCAGTTTCAAATCCTCACTTATCTGTGAAGCTTATTGGGTGATTACTGCTCAGGCTAATTCACTGGATTCTTTGATAAATGGGATGGAGAGCAGAGAATCATGAACACTGGCTTGAGCTCCATAAACCCTTCTGCATGAGCACCACAGTCACAATTCGAATCGAGCCCCGTACACATGGGAACTGAGAAGAACCTTGCAACTCTGTTGTGACTATTACACAGCATAAGGACCCAACTGGTGTTCTCCATAATGTGTGAACCAGCATTTACACAATGCCTTTAAAAAAAAATTTAGACTACACAATTAAACAATGGGCTCAGTAGATGTCACTGTAGCTCTTAGCTTGGCCTTATTAGGGAGAGATTTGGCCAAATGTGGGTTTAAACCTGTTGCTGTTTGTAAGGCAAGTACCACAGCCAGAGAACACACATGAAACACCAATCCATAAAAACTCTTACCGACCAAAGTCACCTAAGTGTGTCTCAAGGATAGCTTCTCGTTTGAATTTATCAACCTGGGGCAGGAAGACCGCAAGGAAGTAAAGTTTAACATTATCAGTTCAGAATGTGGAGTCACATTGTCTGGACTCTTATCCTCTGAAGTGTTTGTGATAAAGCTCATTTATGTGACCTCAAGGCACACCTGTGTTTACATTCCAGATCTGATGTGTAATAAATAGGGTTGCCACCCAAAGAGATCCAAACTAAGGAACTCACAGTACAATCCCCAGTAGGGTTACATCCGAAGAATGTAAACTCTGTTTAGGATTGCACCATGAATTCCTTAATTTGGATTAAATTTCTGAGCCAGTGAATTTAAGAAGGGCGTAACTCTTTTTAGGATTGCTCTGTTGGTGTTTTGATGTCTTAAATGTGTCAGGGCATTAGTAATCCGTTATTAGACTATACCAGCCTTGCAACATATTAAATGAGTTGCCGTTTGCAAATACTGGCTTGGGCTTCAGTAAATGCTTCTCTTGGAAGTTTCTTGTCTTCCAGGAGTGGCATTTTGAGTGGTGGAATTAAGGGGAAGGTGAGAAAATTGTGCTCTGCAGACGGAAATCCTTTCTGTTTGCAAACATTACCGGTGGATCCAAGCCATGGTGCATCTCTTCTGCTCCATGAGCATTTTGGAAATAAACAGGGCAACACTCCTTAAAATAAGGAACAGGAGAAAGCTACTATTGTAGTGATGGTATGCTGATGTCTTTAGAGGCTGGACAAACACTTGTCAGGGATGCTGTAGGCTGATCCTGCATTGAGCCCGGGGTTGGACTAGATGGCCTGTATGCCCCCTTCCAACTTTATGATTCTGTGTGGAAGAAAATCTATTCACCAATTGTAAAAATGCACTATAGCATGCTGGTTCTTGTGGCATTTTTGTACTGTTTACTTTTATGCAAATATACAGGTAGAGGCATTCCTACCTGGGAGAAGGTTCACTAGCCCACATGACAGCCCCAAAGGGTACCATTCTGCACCATCTCTGAGTGAAACAGAGTAGTCTGTCATAAGGAATCAGTGTAGCCTCTTATTCCCCATTGAGGTGCTTCTGTGCTCAGTGTGCTGTTGTCGTGCTGAGTAAAGATTGTTGCCTGTCCATTCCCCTTAACTTAAGGAATCCATTTTTGCCCAGGCAAACATCTCCCAATAAAAGCTGGGGTACAACTGCACGTAGAAGCAAGTTCAAGCTGTTGGCTACCTTAAAATGAGGCTTGTCTCCCTCTCTCATAATACTAGAACGCGGGATCATCTGCTGAAGCTGGAGGGTGAGAGATTCAAAACTGATAAAAGGAAGTACCATATTTTTCGCTCCATAAGACGCACTTTTTTCCTCCTCAAAAGTGAGGGGAAATGTCTGTGCGTCTTATAGAGCGAATGTGCGCACAGAGCCGGCTGGGCGCGCCCGCTGGGAAGCGGGGGGGGGGGGAGCATAGAGCTGGCTTGGCGCGCCCGCCTGCCTCCCGGCCCGCTCTGTGCACCCACCCGCCTCCCAGCTGGGAAGCGGGGGGGAGCACAGAGCCGGCTTGGCGCTCGCCCGCCTCCCGGCCTGCTCTGTGCGCCTGCCCGCCTCCCAGCTGGGAAGCGGGGGGGGGGAAGCACAGAGCCAGCTTGGCGCGCCCGCCCGCCTCCCAGCCCGCTCTGTGCGCCCGCCCGCCTCCCAGCTGGGGAGTGGACATGTTCATGGAGGATAAGGGTATTCTCTCCAGTACCAGAGGAGCATGTCTATTATATTAGGTGCTTTGGAACACCAGCAGGATAATGCTGCTGCAATTGTTTTGTTTGTGGGCTTCCTAGAGGCACCTGGTTGGCCACTGTGTGAACAGACTGCTGGACTTGTTGGGCCTTGGTCTCATCCAGCATGGCTTTTCTTATGTTCTTATGGTTATGTTGGTAGGAAAAACAAATTTGACCATGGTAACAGTTGCAGTGCAATCCCTAAGCAGAATTACTTTCTTCTAATTCCACTGAAGTCAATATAACTCTATTTAGGACTGCAGTGTTGGAATGGCTAACCTCAAATTATTTGCCTGTTATCTTAAAAATATTTTGTTTTAGGAACAGATAATAAACAGTGGTTCTCATCATAGCTGTTTTAAGCCATTTTGAGTGTGGGAGTCAAGGCTGTAGCTGCAACTTTAGGTTATGAGTCTTTCTATTAGTTCTTTGTTCCCCATCAAGCTGGAATGAAACATTAAAGGCACTAATTTAATAATGGTGTTCCTGTCTCAGAAGATTAGAGAAGTGACCAGAGCAAAAGAGAAATCTTTTGGTCCGTTAATGATAGCATTGTTCTTTTTCTTGCAATCCTGCCTTAGCAGCTTTGGATGTTAAGAAGGTTGCATTCCTTGGCACAGTCATCAACCAAAGTGGACAATGAAAAGTGCATGGGAATCAGAGAGCTGAAAGAGAAAGCAGCGGGGGGAAAGCGCTAACTCAAGTAGTACAACAAAGAGAAAACAGGCAATGCTTTGGATAATGGGGATGCTGCAATGGAAACTCTTGAAGATCCCACAGATGTTGGATGCTAGGAATTAACTACTCTAATGGGACTTATCTTGGGAGTATTCTTGTCTATTAGGTGCCATCCCTGAATGCAGACAGTTATATCAGTATGCTGTGCTATGAAAAATGCTGATGGATGTGTTTATAGTCTCATGAGCTTAAAAAAAGGAACACCTGAAAGACTGGGATGCAAACAAGAAAGATCTCTGAAGAACACTTAGCCACATACACTTGGAAAAGAAGATTCTTGTTATTTCCTGGGAGGAACAATGAATTTGACCCGAAGCTCTCATATTACTCAAACCAGCAATTAGAAGAGCTTCATTTTAACAGTTTGGAGATAAAAACACTTAAGTTGGAGATGAATGGGTTTGGCTACACGAACTAGATTATTTCATCAAGGTAATGGTTGCAAGATGTCAATTAACACCTCTCCCTAATAAGGCCGAGTTACAGTTTGCAACATGAAGGAGCCCAATGTTGACCTTGCTTAAGTTAAGGGTTGATGGATCCTTTTGTTTGCTACAGAAATAATAATTTTGATGTAATGTTGGTGTCAGAGCAATGTTCATGTCAGAGCAGCCATAACTGCAAAGGTTGTGCTATCATAACCAACTACAGACAAAAGTCTATTGGCTTGGATCTACTGGGACTTTTAGTGGATGGAAAGATTTCCACCTGCAGAGCATGCCTTTTTTGTCTCCCATTTTGGGGGGGGGGCATTTTTGGCCGCAGTGGAAGGAAGGAGGGGGGGCAAGAGGAAATGCTTCAGTAGATCCCAGCCATTAACCCTGGGATTCTGTTCATTACAACATTTCTATAACGACAGGAATGTTCATTAATGTTGTTATCCTTTGTATTTCATTAGTTGGGGTGAATTTTCCTAAATGTTATGAAGTGTGCTGGCTCAACCTTATGATACAATAAGCAGTTGGTTCAGCAACAAATTCCAGATTGGGCACAGTTTTTCTCTACTAATCTTTCTTCCTTTTTCCATTTCCTGTGAATATTAGCTTCAGAGCAAGGTTTGTGTGTATTGCAGATGCACACAAACACTATGCATTTTTCATTTCAAATGTGAAAATGTTTAAGTTTGGCACTGGGAAGGTGGGCGAGCCAGGTGTCTGATTTGATCATAGGCTGGAATTTCTATACATTTATTTTAAGGTTACACATAATTGTACACACATTTATGCTTGATTTTTACCTTCTCCACCTACCTCATCACCTCTTGCTGTTCTTTTTCTCTAGTTTTAGAAGTTTTCAGCAGGAATTTCCTTTATTCCTATAAAACTGGGTACAGTCTTGATGCTTTGCACACAAAGGAGAGAGTGTATACAAAGCATTAAACCCTCAAGCATCAAAGGAACTATTTAATTTCTCAATTAACTTTTGTGCACATGTGAATGGCAGACATTAGGACTCTGCTTGTAGGCGTGATGATCCCCCTCTCTATGTTATGTTTGGAAATCAAAGGGGAAATAGCATTCAGCGTTCCTAGCACAATTGTAGTTGGTGGCATGACATTAATTCAAGGAGTTATCAAACCAGACGTGGGCGAGCTTCATTATAAATGTGCATCTGACAACTTGGATATAGTTTATGAAACCTTGAAATCACACCTTTGCAGGAACACAAAGGGCTGGTTCATACAAACATGCACCTAATGCATGCACATCTCTCAGAGCTCATTGACACATGTGCAGTAATCACTTTATGCCTGCAGTATCTGGTAATGACGTGCCACATGTAACATTTTCATATCATGCAGGAGGTTCCAGGTTCAAGTGATAGCATCTCAAAACTGTTATGGTTAGCACAGCAGATCTGAGAAAGGCCTCTGTCCAAGACCTTTGAGTGTCGCAGTCAATCAGAGTAAACAATATTGGGAGAGATGGATCAATAGTCTGCTTCAGTGTAAGGCAGCTTCATGTCTTGGGGCAATGGAGCCTCACCAAGAACAGTGCAGCATGAGATCATCAAGCTGGAAAAAATGTGTTCATGTGCCATCAAGTCTACTCATTGCAGAATCAGCCTAAAAGTGTTTGTCAAGCTGCTGCTTGAAGAGTGCAATTTCAGTGGAGTTTCAATGGTTTCTGTGAAAATTAGTGTCAGTAAAGTGAATAGGACTGCAGCCTTAAAGTTTAATCCTAAATTGCTCAAGAGTAAATCCTATCCAGACAAGTATGTATAGTGTATTGCAGCATTAAACATCTTAAATATTCCGACAATACGGAGACTTGGAGTGTCTCTGCACAAACAAGAAACTGGCCTGTATCTAACGGTACATTCTGAAGGCTTAAGTGCACTTTTGGACTTGCTAGTGCATCATCTAAAATTATTTTCCAGCTTTGAAAAGAGAAGGATCACTTTGTTTTTCTGCAGCTCTCAACAATACAAACAGAGCTGGGGAAAGGACTGATAAACACTACCCTGTTATATTTTTAAAGAGAGAGAGAAACTCAGTTTTTCCTATATTACCATTGATTATTGGAATAATTTGGAAATTCCCAAGAAAGTATGGGATGATTTTCTTTTGAAGTGCTTGCTTTCATTTAGAAACCAGTTAAATTCTAAGAAGCAGAAAACACAGATGGAGCTATCAGGTACTCAACAATGGCCTTTTATGCATGGCTGTTTCCCTTGCTGTCACCCCTCTGATGACTTTGGGTCTTTGTTTTGATTATGCATGCCATTTCCCACCGTCAGAGGTCGCCTCGCTCTTCCCCTGCATTTCCCCGCTTTTTGCGTGATGTGTTTTTCAGGGATGTGTTTTATCTCAAATTTGAAAATGTGTGCAACATGCGGGGAAATGCAGGGGGAGAGCGAGGCGACCTCTGACATTAAGAAACAGCATGCATAATTAAAACAAAGGCCCGAAGTCGGAGGGGTGACCTTAAGGGACACAGCCATGCATAACAGCCTAAGACTATCAGAAGAAGAAGCTGAGGGCAATAAGGAAGCCATTCTCTTGGTTCTCACATCTGTCAGTCACAGCCACGACTTCCTTGGCTAGAACAATGGGAATGTGTAACAACCTTCTTCCACTGCATAAATTAGGCAGAAGACTGTCTTCACATTTTGCTTTCTGTCACCAGGTCTAGAAGAATTACAGAGCTATCCGAAGCACAGTTACACCCTTTTTAGTTTATTGATGTCAATGGGCTTGAAAGGCTATAACTGCCTACAACGGCATTGATAAGAGACTTGCTTTTTTTAAAATGTTGGGAATGCAGGGGAGCTAATGAGCCAAATGCGTATTTGGTGGCATGCCCAGATTTTGGGTAAAGCCTGACCAGCCAGGCGATATAGTAGGTTTGTTTCTGGGTTAAGCAATGTAAAAAATCGTTTAAGCAAATCATAGAGTTCAGAGTCTTGCATATATCAAATCAGAACTGACCATTCTTTGGTTCTGTTACTGTAATTTGGACGTAACGCTATGGGCTGTAATTGCTCTGATAGCTCTTCCAAGTTTTATTGCCTAAGATAGGGCAATGAGCAGCACTCCAAGAGAGGACATGGGACGTGTTGTTTCCCTCAGTTTAAAGGTACAGAGTCACAGAAATGAACACTTTGTCCAGCTAGCTACGTTAAGAGTCCTGCTTGTTCTTGTGGCTCTTTTGTGAAATCAGGTGAAAACGGCATCAGAATGACTTTAGTGTACCCTTTGATGTTTCAGTGTGTGTGCATGGCTCCTGTGTCCCAATGACAAGATAGGTCCCAGCAAAAGTGATTGTTTAGTATTGATTTTTTGCTGAGATATATCATTTAAAGGCCAGCCATTAGCTGGTGCAAAGCAGTGTAAATTCTCTCTTTAAACTTCAGCGGAGTTATTCTGATTTCTACCAGATGACGAGCTGGATCTGTACGAAGAAAATAGTGAGTGATGCAAACTGTGTGGCTCTTTTGGACAATGAAAATAGCACAATTGCTGTCCTAAAATCTCCCAAAATGGCTGAACAAAATTGTCAGCGCCGTGTTATATGGCTTTGCATTCTTGTAGCTTCCATGGAGCTATACTTTGTACAGGCTCAGAGTAAGATCTAGTGAAAAATATTCTATTTGTTCATTCTTAAAGTGATCCTTATTTATAAACAGGGATTCTTGTTTTTCCAGAGATAGGGAAATATAACATGTTAATAGTATGAGAAAAGGGCCTGTTGCCTGAGCAGTTATTGATAGGCGTATTGCTACTTTTAAATTGTGTGTGTATGTGTATGTATAGATGGGATTGTATATTACATGGACACGTTGTGTGTGCAGATGCTAGTTGCACCCCTTTGTGGCATCGCTCCATTGTCAGAGATTCTAAGTTCCAAACTTCACTTCATTTCCCAACCGTTCACTTTTATGTGGGTTAAAGCAAAGAGGTGCGCTTGGGAATACCACTGGGACGGGACCAACCTGCCCCCTGCTTGTTGTGATCCCAGCCAAGGAGAATCATGCCTGCCCATATCTTCCATCCTAAATTCTTTCTTGGTAATGTTGGAGTATGCACAATATTGGGCGAACGGGATAAAATGTTTAAAGAGTCTTGTAGCTCATTTGTGGGAAACTTCATCAGGCACCATATGGTTCAGTTACTCTGCTATGAACGTGTGGACTGCCTCCCTAGAAACGTCTTTGTCTCTCTGAGGTGGTATGTGGGTTCTGCATGAGGAGTTTAATCTTTGATGGCTCCTACTTATGTGCAAGTCATTGCTTGATGTTGTCAAGCCACCAACCTGTGCATGCATTTTGGAACAAGCCCCTTTTCTTTTCCTCTTAAATCTTACCCCTTCCCCAGTTGTTTCAAGTGGTTTAAATTAGTCTACCTGCTGTTCAAATTTCTTCACAGAGGCATTTCTTATTGCAGAACATTGACGTTTATAAAATTTGTGATAGTTTATTTTCTTACATTTTTAGGATGGCACAGAAAGGCTTTCTTATTTCATTGGAAACTAGGTGGTAGATATTATGTGTTTGCGGTTTTGTGAGCCAGCGTGGTGTAGTGTTTAAGAGCGGTGGTTTGGAGGGGTGGACTCTGATCTGGAGAACCGGGTTTGGTTCCCCACTCCTCCACTTGAGCAGCGGAGGCTAATCTGGTGAACTGGATTTGATTCCCAACTCCTACACACGAAGCCAGCTGGGTGACCTTGGGCTAGTCACAGCTCTCTTAGAGCTCTCTCGGCCCCACCTACCTCACAGGGTGTCTGTTGTGGGGAGGGGAAGGTGATTGTAAGCCGGCTTGAGTCTCCCTTAAGTGGTTGAGAAAGTCGGCGTATAAAAACCAACTCTTCTTCTACTTTGTTATGAGCTTATTTTTTTCTTGACACCTCATTCTTATATACATTTCAAGTTTGTTTTTTAAAAAGAACCCTAGGCAAGATTAATTTAAAACCCATGGGATCTGATGTGGGTATGGCACATACGATAAACGAATCAGAGTTGGGTTCACAAACTGATTGTGAGAGCCCAAATAAGGTTTGATGGTGGTGGTGGGGGGGGAATGCCTGCAGAACACTGCAGTGAGTGCTTGTTCTTCCACAAAGTTACAAGTGTCAATGTGAAGCCGTAATTGAAAAACAATCGGACCCGGGAAGTGGCCTGCCTCCATACTATTACCAGCACTTCATCCTACCAAACTATTGGTAGTGTGCCCAGAGTGTGGGTTGCATATGAACTTTCTGCCTGTGTCATGAACTGGAGCAGGCTTAATGCCAGAAAGGCAGCTACATTAACTTCCAGAGGAATTTTATATGCATGTTTGACCCACTTTCATTGTTAGCACACACAATAGGAACCACGTCCCAAACCCCTGTGATGTTAAGGAAACTATCTTCAGCCTGTTAAGGTTGAACCCTGTGCTAAGCTTTGCAGTAGAATACCGACCACATTCAGGATCAGTAGACAGCATAGTAGTCCCTGGTTCTCCACTAACATTAGGAGCTACATTTTTCCATTCTGCCCAATGCAGGCAATATTAGCAGTTTCAGTCTTTGTAATGATTGGGAGGATTTGGGCAACTCCTTTTTCGCATGATGCAGTGACATCTGTAGCCACAGCTTGCTGGCAGTCAAGTAAAAAATGATGTGTTCTGAAGAGGTGTCCAACAGGTGATGGACTTCACTTTTTCTGTCAGCTTTCACAGCTTGATCCAAGCCCTTACTTTGGACCTGTGCATTTCAGTCATTGTTTCCGATTCCCCGTCCTTTGTGGGCTGCAAAAGCCAACACTCTGTGGGGGGAAGAACTTCCTTCTCTTGCCTGAATCGGCCATTGCAAAGCATATTAATAGTTTGTCTTTGTAGCAGAAGTTATCAGACATCATAATCCTCAAGCATGTTAATACGGAAACATCCCCCTGAAACTTGGTGGTGTTTATTTCCACAATACATTATAAATTATTTTTAATGTGAATAACTGTTTTTTATCTTTACTGGAGAAATAGAAAGGTTAACGAACAGGTAGAAAATGTGTTCTATGCCTTGTTTCTATCATACAATCTGGACTGAATGGATATGTGTATGTAACGGGTGATTTTCACTTTTTTTTATAAATATGACAAAGCTCAGGAATTAATACATGTTGTAACTGAAACGTTTCTGCCCTAGTAACCTTTGTCATTCAACTGTATTTATTCGTGTTGCCTGTAAAGGATTAAGAGAAATTTAAATTAACAGTGAAGTAAATTACCAAAGCGGCTGGCTTTCTTAAACGTGATTAATTATACCTCAGAGTACAGAAAGGCCCCATGCATGCATTACAGCAGGGGTGTCGAACTCAATTGTTACGAGGGCCAGATATGACAAATGTCACTTGGTTGGGCCGGGCCATGCCTCGCCAGCCCAGATTGAGAGTTGGGGGGAGAGGTGTCTGCTTCGGCTGGCTCGCAGGCTGGATAAGAGCTCTTAAGGGGCCAGAAATGTCCCTCACCCCTGCTTTTCAGTGTAATACTGTGCAGTTATCCCAGTCTACGTTCATCGATAACAGTAGGCTTAGGCTGGAGTAAACCTGCATAGGACGCCACAGTGACTTTCCAGTAAGTCTAATGAAATACACTAGGAAGTTAAGGCTGCAATCCTAAGAACACTTTCTTGGGAGTCAACCCTGTTGAATGAAAGGGGCTTCTCAGTTCTGTTCTGACATAACCCCACGGCTGAGTTGGCTCATCGGTCTATTCCTACTCATTTTGCTATCAAACGACAGGATAGCAAATTAGCTATTTCTATTCAATTTTTCAATGAAAATCCCTTGGGGAGGAAACATTAACCACACATTGTTAACATCAGTTAGCAAGAAAAAACACACATCTGTATTGACCTTCTGGTTTTCTTTAGTTATAACAGCTTATTACAGTCCATGACGCTTGGACTCAGGTAATATTAATTTTCTGTTTACTCAAAAGTTGTTGGTTTTAATGTGTAACAGTTTTATTTGTGAGTGTTAATTGGCTTTTAACACTCCTCTGTAGAAAGATTAAGCCCTTAAGGAATTTGAAGGATGAAGCTTAATGTTTTTAAGTGCTGTGGCTTATTTGACTTGTTCACATTTAAAAAGGTGGTTACTGATGAACACTGGAAGAGGTCTTCATCCCAAGATGAAGAGAGGACAGAGGCTCAGAAGGTCACAGCCAGGAGGTGGGGCTCTGGAAAAAGATCTCGACCTCGGCCCCTCTCAGATTATGGCCAGTTAGCCATTAGGAGTTTCTCGATACCAGAAGATTCTGTTGCTATGGAGTCCCTGATGGTGGAGTGTGCAGATGACAAGAATGAGCCTGGATTGCCGTCTGCTGAATCTGGAGCCGGTACAGTAGCCAGCCAAAGAGAGCGCAAGAGAAGACCCATCTCTGTCATTGGTGGGGTCAGTTTCTATGGGAACAACCAAACAGAAGAAATAGCAGATCTTCTCTCACAAGTAAGACATAAAATGCATCCTCTGCAAACCTCAAAAGATCATTCTTCTTCCTTGCCTATAACCTTCAAATTAGAAAATAGTGGACACACCTTTTCCTTCCTTCTGCTTCTTCCAAAACACCATCAAATGCTTTTGATAAAAAACAAAATCCAATTAACTGAAATAACTACATGGGTGATTCTTGCTTGCATTGTATACTAATGTTTTCCTTCTTCGGGTGCTGATACTTACATTTTAGGTTTTAAAGTATTCTTGGTATATCAGAATACATTGAGGTATGGATTGTGTAAGAAATAATAGTTGGAAAATAAGAATATCAATACGACAAACCATTTGCTAGTCTTTTTAAAAATGCAAGTATTTATGTGCTCTAATTTACCCTTTGCACAAAGCTTTTTAGAAACATGCCACAGAGACGCTGATGATTAGTAATATAAGATGGAGTCTGGAGTCTTGTGGCACCTTAAAGGTTAATAAATTTATTGTGACATATACTTCATGGGAGACTTTCTGAAATAAAACAGTCTTGCGTGCCTTCAAAAACTAGCCGATGAAGGGCCTCAACAGTAGGCCACACCTTGACAGTAGGCCATTCCAAAATAATGGACTTATTTATTTATTTCATTTGTACCTCACTTTTCTCCTCAATGGGCACCTAAGGTGGCTTCCACTATTTTCCTCTCCTCCATTTTATCCTCACAACAACCCAGTGAAGTAGGCTAGGCTTACTGTGTGTCACTGGCCCAAGGTCACCCAGCAAGCTTCCTTGGCAGATTGGGGATTCACAGCTGGTTGTCCCAGATCCTAGTCCAGCATTCTAACCACTAGTGGTGGTTAGAATGGTGTAGTGGTTAAGAGTGGTGGTTTGAAGCAGTGGAGTCTGATCTGGAGAACCAGGCTTGACTCCCCACTCCTCCACATGAGCGGTGGAGGCTAATCTGGTGAACTGGATTTGTTTCCCCGCTCCTACACATGAAGCCAGCTGGGTGACCTTGGGCCAGTCACATTCTCTCAGCCCCACCTACCTCACAGGGTGTCTGTTGTGGGGAGGGGAACGTGATTGTAAGCTGGTTTGATTCTCCCTTAAGTGGTAGAGAAAGTTGGCATATAAAAACCAACTCTTCTACACAGTGCTGGTTCGCTGTTACTGGACCTATTACTGGAACTGCTCTTGTCCGAGCTAACATAGAACATGGCTAGCCTGAGGGAGGGTATATTAAAGGGGTCAATTGTTCGAGCAGATAATTTGGCACATGGGAGTACAATGGCACATGAAGATGCATGAAATGGCCACCTAGATGGATAGGTATATGCAACCTATTGAGAGAAGAAGAAAACATAGGTCATGTATCTGATGGTGTGGGTTCTGGCCCACAAAAGCCGCACTTGGGCACACTACAGAACTTATTGGGAAAGTTCCCACACCACCACTGGAAATAATGGGGGAGTCGGTGCCCATTGTCTGCACTGCTGACTGGATGTGAGCTGAGTAACCCCTGCAGTGCTGGCTCACAGTATCACTGATGTCACTCAGGTAATTGGTTCCTGGGCCATTTAAACTGCCTGGTCTCCCCCTGCCTGAATATAATAGATTTGAGATGCAGATGAGCCTAGCAAACCATTCAATAAATTTCCCTGGTAAAGACACTGGAAACATGTTAGGAATTGCATATTAAATGATGATGAGTTGGCCTTATTGGCCGTGCCTCTTGCATCTTTCTATGAACACTTATCCCAAAATCAGTGTGTTAATCTTTAAGGTGCTGCAAGATTCTTTTTTTGGTTTTGCTACAGCAAATATCAGTGGCTACCCACAGTAGGTGATAGCTTGGAAAAAGGACCAGCGTGGAAGCTGGCCCGTGCTGACTTCTAAGTGTGGTGTGCATGTGCTGCTCCACATTTATTCACTCCACATTTGGACTGGATACGACCTATAAATGGGACAAGGTGAAACAGAACTCACTTCAGTTTTACTTTTAAAACTTTCTGGTGCACTTTCATGAGTTTTGTCTAGTAGGCGTATTTTGTGTGTGTAAAGTGTCGCCAAGTCACAGCTGACTTATGCCTATCCCAGCATGGAAATAACAGTGGTCCAGTTTTACATCCCAGTCAACAAAACCTGAAATAAAAGGATGTTTTGGCTTAAAAGGGTGGCTGCACAGAATCTTGAAATTTTCTCCTACTTCATTAACTCTTCTGTTTGTGGTGGATCCTTCGCTTATATTTCCCAATAACTCTATGGTCAATTTATAATTAAAAGATGGTCTTAAGCTGAGCTCTCTAACACTGTTACTATGGATGTACGTCAGATGTTTTCACATTGTTTTATGACTTTTTTCAAGCATTCCAGCAAGGTGGGAGGTTTTCTTTCCTCTTTGCTGCAGTGTGTGTGTGTGTGTGTGTGTGTGTGAAGTGCCGTCAAGTCGCAGCTGACTTATGGCGACCCCTTTTGGGGTTTTCATGGCAAGAGTCTAACAGAGGTGGTTTGCCATTGCCGTCCTCTGCACAGCAACCCTGGTATTCCTTGGTGGTCTCCCATCCAAATACTAACCAGGGCTGACCCTGCTTAGCTTCTGAGATCTGACGAGATCAGGCTAGCCTGGGCCATCCAGATCAGGGCTGCTGCTATTTAAAGGAAGAAAAAAAACCTTCACACCTGTGATTCGACTGTAAATTCTCTGTTCTCATAGCTGGCATTCAGCAAGTCTGCTGAATGTATTGGCAGTTTTAAATTTCCCTTATTGCTGCATGTACATTTATGTTTTGCTGGAATTCTAAGGACAAATTCAAAAAACATGGGACTGTTTCAAAGGTGGGTACATTCTTGTTACTACTAATGTAAAAAAAAATTGTGGAATTTGCTCCTATTGAAGTTAATTAGAAATGTACTGATTCCTTGGGAAGGCAGGAGGTACAGGCTGTAACTGTGAAGCTGACATCTGAACTACAAATAATGTGAAACAATTTTTCCCGTTTGACAATTTGTGTTTGTTTCTAAACAGTGCCCACTTATTTGCTCCTGCTGAAAGCTGGGACTTATTTTCAATTAGATTTTTTCAGAATTGAATTGTTTGGTTTGATGGGGAAGTTGAAATATGGTAGTATTGGTTTGTGATGAGGCATTTATAGAATACAAATGAGGCAATTCAGGATATATCTGAAGAGTTTCTTTAAGGTCAGATTCTTATTTGAATGAAGGCAGGTGAATCAGTAGCGCACATATGCAAAGATGCCTAAGATGTATTTTTATAAATACTTTTGAAGATACTTCTTTTGTCCATTGAAAGCTCTAAAGACCCAGTGAATGCTTGAAGGGGGAAAAAACCCTTGTTAACACTTCTTTGTTTTGCATGAAAATTAATGCAGTGGGGAAACTGTGTTTCATACTGGAGTCAACCAACGCTTTCTGTGTGTGTGGGGAAGTGTTTCAGTTTTAACAAACTGTAAAACCCTGTGAGAGGAGAAAACTATTTGAACTGCATTGAGCCCTGGGTTTTATACACTGAGAACAGAGCAAGCTCAAATAATAGTCGAAGGCTTTCACGGTCAAAGTTCATTGGTTCTTGTAGGTTATCTGGGCTGTGTGACCGTGGTCTTGGTATTTTCTTTCCTGACGTTTCGCCAGCAGCTGTGGCAGACATCTTCAGAGGAGTAACACTGAAGGACAGTGTCTCTCAGTGTCAAGTGTGTAGAAAGAGTAATATATAGTCAGAAAGGGGTTGGGTTTTGAGCTGAATCATTGTCCTGCAAAAAGTATCAAAGCAGAACAATAATTCAGCTCAAAACCCAACCCCTTTCTGAATATATATTACTCTTCCTACACACTTGACACCGAGAGACACTGTCCTTCAGTGTTACTCCTCTGAAGATGCCGGCCACAGCTGCTGGCGAAACGTCAAGAAAGAAAATACCAAGACCACAGTCGCATAGCCCGGATAACCTACAAGAACCAACTCAAATAATAGCTTGAACATAGTGGCTAGGATCAGGCATAATGTGAAACTGCAGTAAATTTGTGAAACCAGGTTTCAACTAGCAGGCAATAACTCAGATCTTGATTTGCCTTGACAAATGCTTGGGGCTCCTCTGGCCCACTATTTGCTCCTCCATTGTGACCGCTGCTACCACTAGAGGACCCACTAGGCTTAGGGGAGGGGGTTGCGCTACCAGGATCCACCTCTGCTCCCCAAATCATTGAGTAGGATCAGCTACACCATCACTCGCTTGCTTCTTGGCCCTCTTTAAATACCTAGTGGGAAGCCACACCCTCTTGGCCATTTCTACCCTAGTCATGTGACCTGGAAGTACTGGGGATTGGTGCAAAGCTCTCATTGGTTTGGGAAGGTTCTTCCCGCCCCCATCCATCTGCTGTTTGCCAGATGTCTTCCCCTACCACCTGTCTGCAGGGCTGCCTCTTGCTTCTGAGGCCAACCCCACCTGCTGCTTACAGCTAGGGTTGCCAGGCCCCTCTTCGCCACCAGCAGGAGGTTTTTGGGGCGCAGCCTGAGGAGGGCGGGGATTGGGGCGAGGAAGGACTTCAAGGCCACAGAGTCCAATTGCCATAGCAGCCATTTTCTCCAGGTGAACAGATCTCTATCGGCTAGAGATCAGTTGTAATAGCAGGGGATCTCCAGCCACCACCGGGAGGTTGGCAACCCTACTGACAGCCCTGCCCCTACTGGATGCGTATTAGGTTGCATCTTTCCTCAGAAGCCACCCCTGCAGCCCCATCCCTCATGTGCACACCCTGGTTGCACTGTGGTTGGTTCGGGTGGGTGGCACCAGGCCAGCCTTACTCCTGACCAAGCAAAGGCAGGCTGGTACCATCCCAACAGCCTGGGTGGTGTTTCAAGAGGGTTGTCCTGGCTTTCTGCTGTCACCACAGAGGAGAAAAGAGGGGTCTGCGTTGTTGCAGCTGGTAAAGTCGGGTGGGGTCCTGCCACCTGACAGCTGGTATTGGCTGATGTGTGTGTGTGTGTGTGTGTGTGTGTGTGTGTGTAAAGTGCCTTCAAGTTGCAGCCGACTTATGGCAACCCCTTTTGGGGTTTTCATGGCAAGAGACTAACAGAGAGGTGGTTTGCCAGTGCCTTCCTCTGCACAGCAACCCTGGTATTCCTTGACGGTCTCCCATCCAAATACTAACCAGGGCTGACCCTGCTTAGCTTCTGAGATCTGACGAAATCAGGCTAGCCTGGGCCATCCAGGTCAGGGCGTATTGGCTGATAGTATTGGCTGATAGTGTCAGCTAATGAAAGGTGAGAGAGGTAGCAATCTGATCTGCTCTGTTCAGGCATCTCCATAGCCCAGGGAGTGTAAGAAGGTGCTGGGGAACAAGTCAGGATTGAGCCAGGACGTTTCTATATCATGTGACTAGTGGGGGGGCTGAAAGTGCATCATTCAGCATGTGTGAAAGCGCCCATCATGGCTTTGCATGACGTGTGAACGGAACCTGTGGGAATCTTTAAGACTGAAAGGATCCCTGATATCAATTTACCATAATACAGTTCAGAAAACACTTTTTTTTTTAACCTACTTCACTTCTAAATACATGTATGTTTCTTACCTGCCTTCAGTTTCCAAACAGGTTTTCTTGATAACCGGCCTTTCTATTAATTTATTTTTTTTAGCCAGTTGAACGGCCTCCAGTACCAGCCCATCAGGTTCCTCCTTATAAAGCCGTCTCAGCCAGATTCCGTCCCTTCACCTTTTCTCAAAGCACACCCATTGGTCTGGACAGAGTTGGATGCAGGCGGCAAATGAGAGCATCCAATGGTGAGTCTCCCAGGGAGCTAATGCACCTCCCCCTCATCAATCCTTGAAAGTATTATTGTAATTGTTGATAGTTACACGAAGCCACTTGTGCCCTAGGCAATAATATATTACGACATGTACCTGTAAATTCCCCCCTGCTAGGATAAAAATGAGGAGCCCTGTGGCACAGAGTGGTAAGCTGCAGTACTGCAGTCCAAGCTCTGCTCACGACCTGAGTTCGATCCCAACGGAAGTCGGTTTCAGGTAGCTGGCTCAAGGTTGTCTCAGCCTTCCATCCTGCCAAGGTCGGTAAAAGGAGTACCCAGGTTGCTGGGGGTAAAGGGAAGATGACTGGGGAAGGCAATGGCAAACCACCCCATAAAACAAAGTCTGCCTTGAAAACGTTGGGCTGTGACGTCACCCCATGGGTCAGGAATGACCCGGTGCTTGCACAGGGGGCCTTTACTTTTAGGATAAAAACATCTCAAGGGGGGTAACTTTTAGTTGGATAACTGTACAAAATTCACCTTCAGTCCTATTGAGAAATGTAGCCTATAAATGAAGTAAATAAGTAAATACATTTCTTCTTCCCCTTTTTGAAAACGAAACAATGGCAACTGTTTATCAAATTAATGGGAGCCACACTAATGCATCAATCATTGTTCAACAAGAGGTTTTTGCAATGTGTTTAATAGATTATGAGGATTTACAAAAATAAAGCGTCAGAGGAATTTCCAACACTGGGTATCCCTGGCCCTGACCAGTAATTTAAGCTGTATGAAAGAACCAACAAAAAATGGAATTAGGCATCAGGCGTGGAGTTCAAGAGTAAAAGTGTGGCAGTGTTCAGTAAGCATATTTTGTACATGATAGTGTGGTGGTGAGTGAAATGCAGATGTTTTAATATTTTTATGTGCGTCTCCTTGGGGATCCTAATGATGTAGAAAGGCGGCATAAAAATGTGAGTATGAGATTGCTGGGAGACACATCCATGATGAGCTTTGGATTGTATTAATTTTCTTAATAGCCAACACGGCTATTAAATGCAAAGGAATCAAATTATTTGCTTGCTTCATTATTTTGAATTTCACTCACTACCCCGCCATTGCCTACAAAATACTCTTGTCTTGCAGTATCACTACTTTTGGGGCTGTTTGATACAGCCCGTCTGCATTTGTCTCCTCCTTTAAATTTGCAGCAGTCATAATTACATTCTATTAAAAGATCATTGGGGCAAATATAACGACATGCAGTGTAGTTCCTTGTAGACTGAGGTCAGGGAATCCTGCCTTTGTTACTCCGCCATCAACACACTGCCTGATTTTAGGAGCATTTCTCATCTGTAAAATCAGAATAGCATCCTTTAATAGCATATCTTTATAAAGTTTTGAAGATGAACAAGGAAGGAAGACAAGAAACTTGGTTTATTTAAAATGCCATATGTTGACTGTACATGCTAACAGAAGAAACGTAATTCCTAAATCTTAGAGTGAAGTAGTTACCTTTCCTGCTACATTTACATTACATTTATTTTGCATGCTTGTGACAAACAAAATTAGTGCATTTTAGTCTGATTTCCCCTGATTACTATCCTGCCATTAAATCATACCAGTGTGCAAAACACTACCCATTGGGGGGGATTAACATTGCAGTCCTAAGCAGAGTTATCAGTGTATCTAATTCTCAACATGTATCTAATTCTCAGTATATCTAATTCTCAAGGCCTCATTTGTGGCCCCATCTGTGGATACTTAAATCCAGAGAGTGGGGGCATGGACAGACAAGACCGCTATTTCTACGAACCTGGGGGAAAAAACAGGTTTGCAGGAAAAAACCCTGAAATTAAAAAAATATATACATTGGGGAGAACAAACCCTACAAAATGACAGAACCAGCACTTGTATCTTTAAGAAATGAATGTCCTCCTGCTTAGGATGGCACTGTCAGAAACATATTTTGTCTTTGATTTATTGGTGTTCTCATGCATACGGTATTGCCACCCCACCCCCAGTTGTATCTTAGCACATGCTTACCGCGTTATCTTCAGTACCTACTTATGAATCATTTAGCAGAAGATGTTCTCTGGTTAAATGCCATCCGTTTTCTCAGATACTTGAGAGCATCCTCTCAGCAGCTAGTCATTTTTCATTAATATTGGCCTGGAAACCAACATGTGCTCTTTGCTTTAGGAATCTTCACTTCATTCAGAACATTCTCACTGTGTTATTCACTGGAAAACAATCCTGATTTGCATATATAAAGCTGGAAGAATATCAAGTACTTACACACAATGTGCTGGCTCCTGACAGATAAATTCTAGTGCCCAGGATATGTATTCAACCCAGGAGATCTCCTTTCATCTACTCCAAATGCGGGCTCGGACTGTTTTAGCTTGACACTAAATTGGGTTTTAGGGTTTGGGAGCAAATAACAAGTGTGTGTGTGTGTGTGTGTGTGTGTGTGTATGTTCCAATTCAGACTAATGCCAGGGGCTGAATTAATTCTTTCCTCCCATGCTACCCCCACAGCTGCTTTTTAGGGTTAAAACAGGCTCCCTCCCACAAACGTTGGGAGCTCTGATCATAGTAGGGGAGAGGCTGTGGTTCAGTGATAGTGCATCTGCTTGGCATGTAGAAGGTCCCAGGTTCAACTTCTGTCATTTCCAGTGTAAAAAATTAGGTAGTAGCTGATATGAAATACCTTTGCCTAAGACCTCGGAGAGCTACTGCTAGTCTGAATAGTCAATACTGTCTTTGACAGACTGATGGCATAATTCAGTAAAAGGCAGAGTCATGTGTGTGGTGATTAATGTGTCTGATTATGGAGACACAGGGTCACATGAACATACATGAAGCTGTCTTATCCTGACCATGGGTTCATTAAGATCAGTATCGTCTACTCAGACTGGCAGCAGCTCTCCAGGGTTTCAGGTCTTTCACGTTGGCTGCTCCCTGATCCCTTTAACTACCTAGGCCAGAGACGGAAACTTGGGACCTTCTGAATGCCTAGCAGATTATTTTATTTGCTGGTGCAGAAGGATAGATGGCTTTTTTTCACAATTTCACAGTTGCGTTCAAAGGATGAAGAAGCAGAGGTTTTGGAAAGAAAGAAGTATAGAGATTGCCCTTTAATGTCGTCTGGCTTCTCATTTTCCGTTTGAGCCAGCAGCACTCAGGAAGCCACATGATTTCTGTGGGGGCTTTGATACCGTTCACAAGTTGCTGCAATAGCAGCAGCACCCTCAAGGCAAGTCAGTAATGGAAAGGGGAAAATGCCCCTGTTAAAGAACCAGCATAACTAAACGGCATTGTTTCCCTTCTGAAAAGAAATAGCTCTGAGTTTTGCAAGCCATAGAGAATTTACTTCCAGTCTGAATTAACTGAAGGGGGGGGGGGACCAGTTTTAAAAGGATGATGATCCAAATGCAGGCAATGCATGAAACGACAAGCCACATGTGCACCTGAAGTTATGTATAAGAACAAGCATCCCAAAACTCTGATCTTGTGTTTGTGCCTTGTGGAACTGGTGCTGCTACTCCTAGAAAAGAAACTGCCCCATGTTGGGGAACAGCTCTTTGCAGAACCATTTCACACTCTTAATATGATCAGATTTGGTGGAGTCACTGGGCTGTGGGAAAGCTATGGGATGCCGATATCTCCCTAGCCCATAGCTGCTGTGTATTTTGCCCTTCAGAGCAAAGCGCGACAGCAAAAGGTGTGAGTGAACAATATACAGAAACTGTTTTGCTGTTATGGCTGGGTGCAAATGTAATATTTTCCATGTGGTTTTTTAAAGCCCTGCTTTCCCCACAATAAACACATACTGTTCTTCCCCCCTCCCCCATCCTGCCGCAGCCTTTGTGCAAACTGGCTCTTGGTGTGCTTCCAGCTGCACCTGCAGAAAGTGAACTCCTTTACGGCAGTCCTCAGAGGCTGAGTCTAGGGCTGTGTGTTCAGGTTCTGTGGATGCCAGTTGGAGTCAAGTGTTCCAGCTGCCCAAAGGAATTACTGGAGCCAAATAATATGCTTCTCCCACCCCCTTCGGCAGTTCTCTGAGTGATTTTGAAGCACAGTACCCACTCTACCAACTTAGCACACTATCATTTTGAGATAGTAATTGTATTGTTATTTATGTATTATTTATTTAAAATATTTATATCCCAATTTTCCTCAGGATATATCAATCATTCATTTTCTTCATATCCTGCACTGCAGGCAACATCTGCTGGGTTTTTAACCGTTTTTGATAAGGAGCAAATAGGCTGTCCCTTGCTCTACATTAAGGCTACTCCTTGTGCCCTCCGATTTAAGATGCCTTTTGTTCTAACTGAGATTCGGGATAGAATCATACAGTTGGAAGGGGATACATACAGGCCATATAGTCCAACCCCGTGCTCAATGCAGGATCAGCCTGGAACATCCCTGATAAGTGTTAATAGCCGCTGCTTGAAGACTGCCAGAGAGGGGGATCTCGCCACCTCCCTAAGCAGCCTATTCCATTGCTGTACTACTCTTACTGTAAACAATTTTTTCCTATTGTTCCTTTCCACTCGCAATTTAAACCCATTCTTGCGAGTCCTATCCTCTGGTGCCAACAAGAACAGCTCCCTGCCCTCCTCTAAATGACAGCCCTTCAAATACTTAAAGAGAGCAATAATGTCTCCTCTCAACCGCCTCTCCTCCAGACTAAACATTCCCAAGTCCCTTAGCCTTTCCTGGTAGGTCTTGGTCTCCAGGCCCCTGATCATCCTTGTTGCTCTCCTCTGCAGCCACTGTGTTCTGTCCTCATCTTTTTGAAACGAGGCCTCTAGAACTGCGCACAGTACTCCAGGTGCGGCCTGACCAATGTGGTGTTCAGTGGGACTATGCCTCTGTTGATACACCCCAAGACTGCATTAGCTTTTTTTTGCCACTGTATCACACTGGCTGCTCATATTCAGTGTACAGTCCACCTGTACCCCTAGATCTTTGTTACCCAGAAGTGGATCCCCCATCCAGTATGCATGCTTCTCATTTTTGTTACTCAGATGTAGAACTTTGCACGTGTCCTTGTTGCATTGCATCTTGTTCACGTCCGCCCACTTCTCTGTCTTGCTCAAATAGAGTCACTCTAACAGTAAGGGAATAATGGCTTCTGTTACTCTGTGCTATATACCCAGGCCAAACAGGTATTTCTGTTGCGTAATGAGATGTAATTCTTTCACATTTATTAAATTATAATTTGAACAGTTTTAGTCTGAAGAAAAGTCTTAGCTGGACAGCTTGCAGTGGTTGGCAGGTTTTTGCATATGGTGGGGAGAAGAATCCATCTATCCTGATGGAGCCTTTTCCTATAGCCTGGAACAAGAAGGGAGACTTACCTGAGCGCCCAGCAGAAGTCTTAATTCACACTGTGCTTCTGTAGACGAAAACCAAATCGGTGCTGTAAGCACTTAAGGCACGATTCTTCTTTGAATGTTTGCTCTTAAGTGCAGTGAGGCTGTGCATGCATTATGTAGCTGACTACTGTGAGCATGTTTGTGTGTGTGTTTCCTTTTCTGTAACTTCCTCCCTAAGGGTACCCCATGATGTCACTGAAGGCACTAAACTCACAGCTCCACTGATCCGGGGAGCGAGCTGTCTGTTTCGGAGTAGACTCTGGCCTGAAATGCACAGACAGACGCTCAGAGCGATGAATAAGCTGTTTTCTGCATTGCCAGTAGCTTGCAGCATCTCTGGGTCTCGATGTTTTTTTCTTCTCCTGGAGGAGTAAGCCTTACCTGTTAAAAAAAAACAAAAACTCCCAAGCTCTGCTGTGTGTATGGGCTTTTTTGGATGGCAGGATGGTAGCCAGAAGGGAAATGGCCCGGTTTTGGAGCCTGGAGAGCCTTCAGATAGGTATGTGAGTAGGAGATAAAGCTCTGATTATTTTGTATGGCATTTATGTTTGAAGATCTGTTACAATCGCAGGGATTGACTCGGGTATAAAATAATGTTTGCTAGCAAAGTGAGCAGTCCAGGAAAAGAGCTCGAGTGCAGTTTTCTTTTCTAGTTCTAACATTCCATTAGAGAGATAAGAATTTGCCCGTTCATGCCTGCCTATTTTCTCTAGGCAGTAAACAATAGAGAAATGGCTACAGACAGCAAACTGGCAATGCAGAATCTAAGCTGATGCTCTGCAAAAGAGGACTGAGCCCCAAATTTGTTATTGCAAATACTTGTTTTGGTATATTTGTGTATCAGAAAATCTTGATTTAACAGTGCTGTGAAAATGAGCCATGGCATGCAAATATCCCCCATATACTTTTTAGGCTGGGAGCCCTTTGCAGATCTTCATGAAAGTGATTTTCCAGCATGACTGCTATGTATAAAAGCATGCCTTTTAATCAATTTGTCGCGTTTCAGTTCTGTTTATGATTTATGCATGTTTGTGAATATTTCAGCTTTTGTAAGACCATGACTAGAAACGAGATCATGCTCTTTTAAACAAAATGTGAAATAAAAACTTTGTTAGCCTCAAATGGCTGCAAATAAAGGCAAACTTGTACTTCCAAAGTACAAAGTCCACAAGATATATATTCAACTTTTTTTAAAAATAGGGCTGATTTTTAGAAGGAAAGTCTTTAAAAAGTTAGGTCTCCTATGCCAGCAGTTACATGACTTAGGTGTTTGGGGCACGCTGTATCGTGTTGTCATCAAGAGAAGTACTCAGTCCTTTAGCAAGTCCAAAGAATGAGATGGCACCACTCTAATCTGTACAACAGTCTTATACTAAGCCTTCTCTCCATGCTTTGATGTGGCTGTGCCTATAATCTACTGAGTTGGGGAGCCATTCGTTCACTGTACAGCTGTGGCAGGCCTGATTCTGTGGGGTAGCCAGACCCACAAACCTTTCTTCTTGTCCCAGCAGGCTTCAAACCTTGGTTGCCTGGGCCACTTAGTGCTACCTATACTGGGCAGATGCATAGTGAAGAACCTTCCTACTTTTTTCTAATCAAAATCCATGCAGCCCATGCATAGAGCAAACTAGGATTGCTGTTAACTGTGATCCCCCAAAAAAGCACAAGGTTTGCATTCTCCTTGCTTCCTGAAGAATGGTTAGAGCATCCAATTTTGAAGCCACTGAAGCTCTTGTCTTTATATGATGTATGTAATCCATATCTATTAGTGTCAGCAAAATAGCTTCCTTAATGGGATTTAACAGAAGAATTTGGACTTTATTTGGATCTGTGGGTTAGCGGCTTCTCCTTTCTGTCCCAAAGCTGGATGTGAAACTTCCCAGCGTCTTTTTGATGTATGTCTCCAACACCAAAAAGGTCTTACCATCCACTTTTGGGACCAACCCATCTTGTTTGGGAATCATTTTACAAGGTTTGGTTTGCTTGGCTTTTTTGGAAATGTCCATCTTTTTCTTTCTGCTCACTGTTAACTATTAATATTATTTAATCAACTTTTCTGGGTAGGTTTTATGATAATTAAATTGTTTCAGTTTATCTCCCCCTCTTCATTTGATACGTCCAGGAATTTGTATCGCTTCTATTAGGAATGTTGCTCCAGGACTTTCAAGGCTCAAACCAGCACCACTTGTCCTATAAAGGCATGTTTTCGCACAACTCTGCGGCAGCTGCTTTTTTGGAAGTGTGCCATCTCCTCTACCCCCTGAATGAATCAGTTCCTCTTCTAGATTTGTTCTTTAAAATAGCATATATAGTTGCCAATTTTGTACTGATCAGTCTTCCTGGCCTACTTTCTTCCACAGCTTCTTGACTGTTCATCTCAAAATCTATAATTTGGATTACAGAGTCAATTGTGTTGAATATTTAAGTGATTGGCTACATGCAGATGATTGAGATCCTAGTGCGATGCTAAACGGAGTTGCAGCCTTCTAAGCCCATTGACTTCAATGGATTTAGAAGGGTATAACGCAGGGGTGGGGAACCTCAGGCCCGGGGGCCGTATGCGGGCCCGAGGACATTTTTTGTGGCCCTTGGGAGCTCCGGGAACCCTGCCGCGGAGGTGGGGCGCAGGGCGGCCCTCCCCGAGGGTGTTCCTGGGGCCACAGCTTAGAGCGCCCTTGTAGCGCCCTTTGGACCTCCTCTCACTGACTGTTGGTTGTTGGTCGGCGAGAGGGGAGGGGGAGGGACTCTTCCCCCAAGGCTGCCCCCTACAGCTGCGGCGTGCAGGAACGCTGCGGCACATTGTAAGCCCCTCTCGCTGCCTGTCGACTGTTGAGCAGCGGGGGCGGGGGAGAGGCCGGCGGCTCCCGGCGGCAGAGCATGCATGCAGGAGCCGATTGGGCTTGGGAGGGGTTTTTTTTATGGACTCTGGGGGGGGGGAGTGCACGAAGACTGGGGCCCGGTTGCTTGGTGCTCCGTGCGCTGCTGGGTGTGTGTGTGTGGGTGGGGAAGGTGGGGTGGCTGGGGCCCAGTCGCGCAGGCCGGCATGCGCAGGTGTGTGTGGGGGGAGGAGGCTTTTCTCTCTTCCTCTTTTTCTGAGGTGCTGGTGGTTATATTACCACATACTGTAAATATATAGCCATAACTTCATTGGCATTATTTACAGCTATTCCTATACTGAATTTCTCATCTTATGATAAATGTATAGAGGTGTCTGATTTGTTTTCAACCTCCAGGTGGTAGCTGGAGACCTGGCAACCCTAGCTTCTCCCCCCCCCCACCGGGAGATCTACACCTGGTATGGCCCCCGAAAGATGTTATAAATGTGCGAATGGCCCTTGGCAGGAAAAAGGTTCCCCACCCCTGGTATAACGGTTTAGGATTGCATGTAGAGGCTTAATGAAGGAGTGCCTTCACTTTTTTATTTTTCTTCAACCCTGGGCCCTACTTTCTGTTTTTGGTTCTGTCTTTTACCCAGATGATATTGATGAGAATGAAAGTCTGGGCTTTTTCTGCCTTGGCATGAGGGAGATCGCTTAGCCCTCTTCTCCAGATTAATTTCTGCTGATTACATTCTTGTATTGGAATATATTCTTTACTCTTTGAGTTCTGCAGAGTCAGTGAAGGCTTTTAACTAATTAAGGACTGGCACATTTGAGGTTTCCTTGCAGCTATCTGTGCATATAAGCAGAGGCTGGACAAACACTTGTCAGGGAGGCTCTAGGCTGATCCTGCATTAAGCAGGGGATTGGCCTAGATGGCCAGTATGGCCCCTCGCAACTCTACGATTCTATGAACTTGGGTAATTTTACTTGTAGGTTGTATTTTTAGGTTTATTTTTATTTTTTCTTTGAACATTTTGTGATATTTACATTGTTGTTGTTTAAACCCATTCTCATCATTTTGTATTCCTGGGATAGAAAAGAAGCTCACAGAAGCTAACAATAAAAAGGCTGTGTAAAATGGCACAGAGGCTTAGTTCTGGGCAGCAAAAAGAAGAGAGTTTCCTTTTATGTGCATGTTAGAAAGAGGGTGAGCCTTCCAGCACTCTGAAGAGTAAAATAATTCTTAGTCTAATCAGAGATCTGATCTATTCATATTATTATACATGATCCAGCTAAATGTGTATATAGTTGTTGTATTTTTAAATAGATTTTATAAGCTGCTTTGAGAGCCATTTATTGTTCAAAGGCACGCTAAAAAAATCTTTTAAATTATATGAACTGAGGTTGTAGACGCAGGAGGTAGAATTCTGGACTTTACTGAAGAGATTGCAAGGGGAGGACATTTTTAATGCCTCACCGTGTAAGACATTTCTGTTTATTTATTCAAACTATTTACATCCTGCCTTTTTGATGAGAAGGCCCCCAGCTAGGACCTATATGGAAAAGGACTCAAAATAATACAGAATATGGACAAGACAAGACTAGAAGCAAATGCAGAAAGGAAATCACTGCTGAAGAAAAATCACAGTAGACCAAACATTAATCAACAGTATATCTCGTCATTGCTCAGTTTCTAGTTCTTCTCTTAAACAGTAATGTTTTCTCTTTGTGAGAGGATGTAAGCAGTGATGGAGCCAAGCGGGCCTCCTTTGGGAAGTCATTCCAAGTCCTCATAAGCCCCCTAAGAAGTGCGGATAGAAAACTAGTGAGAAAGAGAGAGTTATGGTCCATTATTTCAGTGGGCTTAGAATGTTGTAACTCTGCTTAGGATTGCACTGTTAGCAAAGCCCCTTTTTACTGCATGCAAGGGACCTTTGTGTGTGGAGGAGTGTTCAGAAATATTGCCTGTCCCCCTCCAATCAGTGCAAAGTAGTACAGTCCAGAATCCTCCCAGCTCATTCTGCATAAAGTGTACATCAGCTTTTATTCTAGGTTCAAATCTCTCATGACCCTAGAAGCTGAGAATCAGGGCTCCATGCTTTTTGTGAGTGGGATTCCTCAAAAGAGAAGTATATAATTCTGGTTGTATTTAATTAACAAGTGTTACAACTAAATGCTTGTTTCCGATAAGCAGGCAGGCTTTGACTATATCTAATTTCTGCATATTTCACTTTTGTGCCAGGCACTGCAGATGATGGTGCTGAATCTTCTGCCTTAGTGGATGATAATGGCAGCGAGGAAGATTACAGCTACGAGGAGCTCTGCCGAGCCAGCCCTCGATACCTGCAGCCTGGAGGGGAACAGCTAGCCATTAACGAGGTAACACGAAGATCGCTTTTGCACGAATCTTTCCAGCTAGCTGGATAATCCCCTATTTAAGCTTTATAAAAGACTTATCAGAGCCATGGGTCCACAGTCCAATTGTTGTTGAGAATGTGCAAATTACTTAGTTAATTTATTATGGCAAGCAAGGGGAATATTTCATAGAATCATAGAGTTGGAAGGGATTACCAGAGTCATCTAGTCCAACCCCCTGCACAATGCAGTAAATTCACAACTACCTCCCCCCCACCCCCCAGTGACCCATACTCTATGCCCAGAAGATGGCCAAGGTGCCCTGCCTCTCATGATCTGCCTAAGGTCATAGAATCAGCATTGCTGACAGATGGCCATCTAGCCTCTGCTTAAAAATCTCCAGGGAAGGAGCGCTTACCACCTCCCAAGGAAGCCTGTTCCACTGAGGAATTGCTCTAAGTGTTAGAAAAATCTTCCTAATGTCTAGGCGGAAACTCTTTTGATTTAATTTCAACCCATTGGTTCTGGTCTGACCTTCTGGAGCAACAGAAAACAACTCGGCACCCTCTTCTATATGACAGCCCTCTATATGACATATAGCATTTCCTTGGATGCCACTGAGAAGCGAAGGAAAGTGGGTTGCTGCACCTGCATTGTGTCCGCACGTGAGGTGTTTTGTCCGTCGGCATTTGGCAGCCCCAGCGGAGTCTCTGCCCTTAACCTTTATTTCTTTATTTCAGCTGATCAGTGATGGGAGCATGGTCTATGCGGAGGCACTCTGGGATCACGTGACCATGGATGATCAGGAGCTCGCTTTCAAAGCGGGGGAGGTCATCCAAGTCCTTGAGGCTTCCAACAAGGATTGGTGGTGGGGAAGAAGCGAAGACAAGGAAGCCTGGTTCCCGGCAAGCTTTGTCAGGGTGAGTCAGGCAAGGTCTCTGTGCCTTTCAACACAGTTATGTGGCCTTGGGTGGCCGTTACATTGCTCCAAGCTGAGCGGTATTTTATTTCACTTCCACTGGGATATCAGGATTGCTGTGATACATTTATAATTTCATGAGTTTCCATTTTTAACTAAAACAGATCAAGCCTGTTAGAATTACCACTGTCCTGAATGTCCTACTTCTCCATTCCTTGCATTATTGGGCTGCACAATAGCTCTTTCTGTGCAATGAATGTAGATGTAAGTAGCCTCAAAGGAACCAAGCAGACATGTTAAGGGCAAGGCTCTGTGTTGTATCTGGCTCTTTTATAGAACAGAATAGAATTTTATTTATACTCTGCCCTCTCCCGGTAGGGCTGGCCTCTGGGCGGCTAACATCATTTCTTTCTTGTTGTGATTTCCAGCGTGACCAAGGAACTCTTTAGTCCAAAATGAACCCAATAAAAAGTGGAATGGGAAATCCACATCTAGCATTTTCTTTATCTGCCAGTACAGAAGCTCTTGGCATCACCTGTTTGTGTCCAAAGTTTCCCTGCGTCTCAGGAGTGGGTCCCACATTGGTTAGGTATTCATCAATAGAGGAGCATGCATATGAAGCTGAAATGAAAATACTGCCCTGGGAGGGGGCCGTTGCTCAGTGGTAGAGCATCTGCTTTGCATGCAGAAGGTCCCAGGTTCAATCCCCGGCATCTCCAGTTAAAGGGACTAGGCAAGTAGGTGATGTGAAAGACCTGTGCCTGAGACCCTGGAGAGCCACTGCCAGCCTAAGTAGACAATACTGACTTTGACTTGATGGTCTTATTCAGTATAAGGCAGCTTCATGTGTTCATGTGTTCATGTGTTCATTGTTATTTTTGTTTCCATTTCTTTAAAAAAAACCCTGCTTGTATGTTTTTGCACTTTAACATTCAAAATGTTATATCAGCTGATAGAACTGGTAGGGAAGCTATCAAGGATGGTGCGTATTTATTGCTTGTATTTTCATCCCACTCTCCATGGATTTTGGTGCTGGACCTTTATCCTTAGGTCAAGGTTGACACCCCATCCAGTAAACCCCACTGTCTCACTTCCGCTTAAAAACAATAGACACTGGTCAGTTGGGGGTAGCAGACCAAGGGTCAGAACTTGATGCCTTTTTTGGAGCAAAGCCAAAAGTTTATGTCTTTACATTTTTAAATATTTATGCATACAGAGGTGTACATGCTGTTCTGACTTCTGACCTTTTTAAAGGCATTGATCTAGTGCCAAATAAGAAAAAGGCCCTGTTCTGAATTAGGGATGCCAACAGCTAGAAGGAGAAGGTCCTGCCCTTTAATAGAGGTTTAATGGGATAGTATTTACCAGGTGATATTATTTACCTGGATGCCATTAAAGGCTTTAGCTGCCCATTTCCCTCTAATAAAGGGAGAGGACATTTTTCTCCAGGCCTGTTGGCAACCCTACTCTGAATTATTTCACAAAATGTGTTTATCATTGTTTTACATTTGATTAAGTCATGAAAAATTAACTTGCCCAGTATCATAGAGAAATTCAAGTTTAGATAGCCATAGGTAGTTTAATTTTGAGCCCTTTGCTACCCTTTCGTCCTCCTAAATGTTGTCGTTCCTGTTATCTTGTGGAATGCTGTGTTGGCAGCACATTGCATAAAGATAATGAAGCTGTACTCCTATGCATACTGACTTAGGGATAAGAACCACTGAATTTAGCGGGTGGCTTCCAAATAAACAGGCACAGGATCAGGCGTCGTCTGGCTTTGTGGATTTTGAGGCTGTATCATGCTTCTCTTTCTGTGAGAAAAAGGGGAATAAATGGGTAAAGGCTCAAAAAGGGTAATGAGTCAGTAGTTTCAGATCGGTGTCGCCCTTCCTGAACAAAGACTAAAAATCTCTGTTGCCCAATTTTTGCTGATAACAAGTGTTCATTAGCACCTTTCAATTATCATTAACAAATATGTGGTAAATCCCAAGAAACCGTATGGTAGCAAAACAGATAGATTCAAGTCCAGTAGCACCTTAAGAGACCAACAAGTTTCTACTCATGTCTGACAAAAGGAGCTGTGATCCTCGAAAGTTAACGCCCTGAAACTTTTGTTGCTACTCCAAGGTACTACTGGATTCGAATCTGTTTTACTGCAGACCAACACGGCTTCACTCTGAAACTATCCGTGTGGTAGCAGACACTGGTCTACCACTTTGTACACTGTAATCCACTTACAATGACCACTGCTAAAGCAGGGAATCGTCTATATCAGTGGTTCCCAAAGTGGGCAGTACCACCCCCTGGAGGGATTACCTAGGGGGCACTAAGGGGCAAGGGGGCGGCAGGGGGGCACTAGAGGTGGGCCCCTTGAATTGTGTTGTCGGATAGGGTAGGCGGCTCTGGGGTTGAGTTTGTGGAACCAAGGAGGTGATGGCCCGAAATGTTTGGGAACCACTGGTCTAGATGGCACAGAATGCAAAGTCTTAACCCCGTCCCTTAATTTTTCAAAGTTGCGAGTCAATCAGGAGGAACTTGCCGAAAACAGTGGGAGCCTTCAGGGTGAGGAGCAAAATGCAGATCCTGGGAAGCAGCGCCAAAAAATTGCTGAAAACAAGGATCAGATGAGAACAAATGTAATTCAGGAAATAATGAACACGGAGCGGATCTATATCAAACACCTCAAAGACATCTGTGAGGTAAGATGCTAGACGCTAGAGAATTCTGAAGGAAAGGAGGAAATCGTTTGTGTTATGAAGGGAAGCTCAAGCTTTGCCTTAAAAACAAGGAGTGGGAGGACAGGTGAAGCTGCTTATAGCATAACTGCATTTCCTCCAGGCCAACTCTGCTTAGCTTCTGAGATCCGAAGAGATCAGGCTAGCCTGGGCCATTCAGGTGTAGGGCATATGTTTATTACATTTCATGATTATGGGTTACAAAGGAAGCAAGGAACTCTTAAGCAATGATGTAACATCCATAGGACAATATTGACTCAGAATACCAATACCAAAACCTTTAATGACATTAAAGGTTTTGGTATTGACTCAGAATGTGGGCTCCCTGGGCATCCATCTTAGTGGGGCAGCTGTCAGAGACTTTTTGCTGTCTACTGCTGTTGGACCAATGTAATCCATTCAGTGAAAGCCCTGCACAGATGACCTGTCCGCATGTCAACTGACTGCATGGAGAGCCAGCATGGGCATAAGCATGCCGGCCCCGCCTGCGCGCAATCACTGAGTCATCTGCACGGTGCAAATGCATGGAGGACGTATCTGCGCATATGGTTCCTTCCTATGTCAACAATGCTTTCCAAATAGTGACGATCATAGGGAAGGAGCATATGCCCAGACATTTTCTCCTCAAGTTCACACTGTGCAGACACCTTAGCAGTTGTGCAGAGGTGGGGGCAAAGCCCGTTCTCGCTGTCCAAGCCGTTAGTCAGCATACAAATGGGACTTTGGTTCAGGGCTTCACTTCAGCATCGTCAGCCTGGGTAGCAGGGTTGCAACTCTGCCCTGCAGTGACTCTGTACCACTGGGGGTGCTGTGGATCCCACTGTGGCCGAGGTTAAGCAAATATGGACAAGAGAAGTAGATTTAGAATCATAGAGTTGGAAAGGACCACCAGGGTTATCTAGTCCAACCCCCTGCACAATGCAGGAAACTCACAACTACCTCCCACACACACACAGAGTGCCCAGAAGATGGCCAAGATGCCCCCCATGATCTCCCTAAGGTCATAGAATCAGCATTTCTGACAGATGGCCATCCAGCCTCTGCTTAAAAACCTCCAGGGAAGGAGAGCTTACCACCTCCCGAGGAAGCTTGTTCCACTGAGGAACCGCTCTAACTGTTAGAAAATTCTTCTGATGTCTAGACGGAAATTCTTCTGATTTAATTTTGTTAGGATTTTATTGTCATTTGTTGACAAGAAGGTATGAAGGAAAAGAGATGTGTAATTTTGAACATCAGGTAAGTCAGAAGAGCAATCTGCACATTTATGTCAATAAAGTTAAAGATGGACACAATTTTCAACTGTATTTTTATTGGAATTTCGTCAGGGCAGGATTGGGGAGGGAGAGAAGATAGGGTTCGATATGCAGTTAGATATGGGCAATTCTGAAGTGATGTATTTGCTTTGTACCCATGCCAAGGGGGGTATTGTACTTAACACTGGACTTTGATATATTGTACAGCCAAACAGTGACATTATTCAAACAATTCATTTTCTGTTCTGACAAATGTTAAGAGTTCTGCGGTGTCATTTCTTAGGGGTACATTCGTCAGTGTCGCAAACACACAGGAATGTTCACTGCAGCCCAGCTCATCACCATTTTTGGAAACATCGAAGATATTTACAAATTCCAAAGAAAGTTCTTGAAAGACCTAGAGAAGCAGTACAACAAAGAAGAACCCCACCTGAGTGAAATAGGATCCTGCTTTCTTCAACATGTAAGCCAGTTAATTCTGTTTTGTTTGCATGGACCATGCTCTTCTGAGTAAGGCCAGCTACAATGCAGTAACACTGCAGAATGAAATGTCAGTATAATGTGTAAGGTCTCCCTAATTTAACCATAACCCAATTTAACCATAGACACCACATGTCTAGTGAAGCATCAAATATGCGGTAGCTCGAAAGCTAGAATCAGTCTACAACCCAAAACCTAGTTACAGGCATTTAGACTGATATTCTTACACCTGTATAAAAGATTTCCAGAGCTCAAAGACATGATTGATGGGAAGAAACACCACTAATGATTCTTCTGCCACTACCTCTAGCACCGCCAATAAACCATGCTTAATTCAGTTAAACTTTCAGCTCTTTGAGGTCCATTCTCACGGCTGTTCTCCCGCCGACCCTGTACAAACTATCCCAAAGTTCATGAGGATTGCATGGGGGAAGTCGTTGTGTGAGGTGGTGGTATGTGGATGCTTTCAGCAGCTATTTCTGCCAGTGCAGCAGCACATTTGGGAATGGCCATGGTTGCAGGCATTACAAATGATTGCTGCCTGTGAATATGACAACACGTTTCCCTGCATGACTTCAGCCCCATGCATCTCTGAGGAAGAGAAAAAGCTGACTAGTCTGTGTTTAGTACCCACTGGGGAATCTTTATGAGTGCTTTCAGTTCAAGAGATTTTTTGCTGTTTAGTATACTTGTTTGGAATTCTTTCTGTTGCAAACTCCTGAGTACAACCTGTATACTATAAATTTATGTTGTGTGTATTCACTCATTTTGAGCCCCACAGGAGGGCTGCCACTCGCCACTTGGCCCCCCTTTCTCTTCTGTCTCTGGGGGCTTGGGAAAGACAGCGCCCCCTCCCCAATCCACTCACACACATTATTATTTATTTGCTTCATCACACTTCCTTTCGGAGGTTCAAGGTAGAATGCAGCTAAAAGCTATGCAGTAGGAACAGTGCAATACATATACCCAACCAAATTAGACCCAACAACTGCACAAAAACACAGAGAAATACAGATAGTAAAGCAGGGATTACAAGCTTGGAGAACATCACATTGAAACTGTATACAATTAGCATAGTAATAAAGTAACAAACTAGAGAACAGTATAGGGGAAAAACACCCATCATAATATGCACAATAAAGAGTGTGGTGAGTAGTATGTCCCATCCCCTGCAAGTGCCTAATTAGCAACGTCAGCTCCTGCTTTCCATCTTCATACTGCTGCACTTTGTGGCAACGGAGTGATCGGGGGGGGGGTTGAGTAAAGTTGTTGCATATTTCCTGTCTGAGGAGGTGCAGTGGCCAGACTTGAGACCCCGTTTCCAGTTATCTTGGCTGTACCTGCTTTAACCTCATGGAAGGAGAACTATTCCCTGGTGAAATTTTGTCCACCAAAAAATAATAAAAAACAGATTCAAGACAGGGGTGTTATAAAAACGTGCATCCATATATCCCATTCACGTACAGCTTGCAGCATTAGCATCCTCCCCTTCCTCTCCTAGTTCCTTCTTCCGCAGTTTTTGGTCAGTGGCCGGAGCCAGGTTGCCCTTCACCTTGCCATGATGTTCTTCCTGGGTGGCACCTCTGAATGGCTCTCGGCCTTCTGGCTGCAGAAGAGTTTGGAATGGCTTTCCCTTTGCTTATGCCAATAACTGTTCTGAGGCATTTTAGGAACCCTCATTTTGATAAAATGTTATAAACAGCTTGAGCCCATCATGACAAAGAAGTCCCATCTCCTCCTCCTCACAGCAAAAAGGGGTTGTGTAGAAAAGAGGGTGGCGGGGGAGGACAGGGGAGCACAGATGTGTACAGATATTTTAAGTAACATTTGTGTTGTTTTCTTTTAGCAAGACGGCTTTGCTATCTATTCAGAATACTGCAACAATCATCCTGGTGCCTGCATTGAACTATCCAACCTGATGAAGCAGAGCAAATACCGCCACTTCTTCGAGGCTTGCCGCCTGCTTCAGCAAATGATCGATATCGCTATCGATGGTTTTCTTCTCACACCTGTGCAGAAAATCTGTAAATACCCTTTACAGCTTGCAGAATTACTAAAGTACACCACACAGGAGCACAGGTAGGATAAGCAATATACTTCTCTCTCTCGCTCTCTCTTTGTTTTTTGTTTTTTTTGGGGGGTCATGGCGCCATTTATAAGCTCACAGCAGTGCACTGTGGATAATTAATCCAGAATTAATTCCACCCATTTGTTTCATTCCCACAAGCACTAGTACATGCATAAACTGGCAACGAGATTGGAAAGAAGAAGACCAGTGTGGTCATCACCTGGCCACAAGCAACAGTGGCATTCGACTTGTAGTGTTTCCATCCTTGTGCATTGTTGTTGTGTGGCAAATTGAAACCAGAAGAGTGCATGGCTGAGGGCCTCTTGTGGGTCTTTTATCACCCCATAAGGTCCACAGGTTATTTGTTCAAAATATTTCTCAGGTCAAAATCTTCCTACAAGAGAAAATCTAATATGTCAGCAAGAGCTTTATTCTTTCCAAACAAGCGATTCCCCCTTTCAGCATCCTTTCTGGGCGCTTTCACACATGTTGAATAATGCACTTTCAATCCACTTTCAATCCACTTGAATGATCTTTGCAAGTGGATTTTGCCGTTTCACATAGTAAAATCCAGCTGCAAAGTGCATTTAAAGTGGATTGAAAGTACATTATTTGGCATGTGGGAAAGCTCCCTCTGTTGGCTTCTAGGTATGATTTGCTTCAGACCAGTGTTGTGACTGTATGGTAAGCAAGCAACCAGTACAGACCAGTGGATTCTCAAGTATCCAGAGACAGCTTCAGGAATTGTCATTCAGCCAAAATCTGCTTTGGTCAGGGGAAAACAGTGTTTTAAAGTAATCAGAGCCCATGAAGCCAATCTTAGTTGTGTTTAATGAGCAACAACCCAGGACGGTTTACCGCTGGTGCCATCCACTTTTTGGATTATTAAATGCTCTTCGGATGTTTTTGTTCTCCCCAGAGTGCTGCTCAGGGTTTAGCTGATTTTGTAGGGCTGACTCGGGGGAGGGGACTGCTTTGTTGCCGGCTTTTTTCTCCCTCCTCAGCTTTCTTCTTTATTCCTTACTGTCTCAGAGGCAACCATGAAAAGAGCTGTCTTAGCTTTGTGCTGAAAAGAGGCCGGGGATTTCGCTTCATCTGAGCTGTTCAGTTGTTCTCTCTGTACGCAAAAGGACTGCTGCTGTTGGGGCCATTGTCTTGGCTCAACGCAAAGATCCCAGATTAGCAGCAGCAGACATAGACTCCTGTCTCCCCCTCTCTCTTGTCCCCTTCTCCATGCCTTTTAATTTTATTTTAAAAAATAAAACCATGAAGGTTAGTTCTTTTGTGTGCTTTACGATGGCTCATTAAATTTCTCAAATATATACATACATATATGTATATATGTATGTATGTATACAAATAGGCATAGGTAGAACAGGATGTAAGAGCCTCCAGTACAGCTTTTTGTTGGAACCATCCGAAATGTCTTCAGATGTAACCCTAAGTATGTTTACTTAAAAGTAAGCCCCACTAAGATCCATAGTGCTTAGTCAGAGTGTTTAGGACTATAAGCACAGATTAACGAGCAAGTTTTTGGATTCCACAGAACTCTTCAACAGACTGAATGTTAAGTTTCTGAAGGCGGTAAAATGGATCATTTAAAATGACTGACCCACACCTTCCTTTTACAGTGACTATAACAATGTAAAGGCAGCCTATGAGGCCATGAAGAATGTCGCCTGCTTGATCAATGAGCGCAAACGAAGGCTAGAAAGCATAGACAAGATAGCCCGTTGGCAAGTGTCCATAGTCAACTGGGAGGTAAGATGGCTCTTCTATGAAGTTTTCATGTTTGCAATGGCCTGTAGCCTACCGTTCCACTCAGCAAAGTCTGAAGCCTTCCTCCAGCCGAAGGAACCTTCCTCTAACAAATGTGTAGGGAAGCTCCTTCGGCTTGAGGAACCTCCTTCAGCCTCAGGTAGGGTAATGTCCATTCTCGCTCTAGGTAAGAAGGGCGTCTTCATTCTGGGTTATTTTCCTTTATTTGCTAGGGAAGGCAGGATTCAACAAAAATGTAGGCCTTCCGGTTCCCTGGGGGAAATGACCCCCTCCCATCGGAATGTCTCAGTTTTGTTTCCTGCCTTTGTCAGGGAAGCAGGTTTGTGGCGGTGCTCCGCCATTTTTTCTTGAATCTCTTAAATTCCTTACTGGTACTCCTTTTTCCAAAAAAAAAAAAAAAAGATTTTCCCCTTTGTGTTCCCCCTTTTTTTCTTACCTTGTTTGTTCCCCTTGTCGCGTCTTGTGTGGGGCCCGGAGGGTTAGAGTCGTCCTTTCCCGCCAAAACAAAATGGCGGCTTCTAGTCAGGACGAATTAATTTCCCCCATTGATTTAGACCCGGGTCTCCTCGTCGCGGCGGCCCTGAGTCGCGGGGATCCCTCTAGTCCCTCTAAAGGGACGAACCCCAAGCGCAAAAGAAAATTGGAACCAACACAAGGGGCCAAAAAGAAGAAAAAGGACTCGGGCGCGGCTGCTAGCCGGACGCCTAGCGCTCCCGCCTCTACGTCCGTGGCGGAGCGCGTGAAGCTAGGCGCGGCTGCTAGCCGGACGCCAGGCGCGGCTGCTAGCCGGACGCCAATTGACTTGGAGGCTACCGTCGGCTCCGCGGACCCGCTGGAACCAGCTGGCCCCTCCAGGACCTCCGTGGCTGCTAGCCAGGTCCTTTCCAGCGGCAGTGAGGCTCCCCAGGGATCGATGGCCGCACAGCAAGGGGCTGCTACTGGTAATGTACCAGCGTTCGCGGGGGCTTCCAACGGAGGGGGGCTAGCTGCTTTAAGAGCTGAGCTCACGGAGCTCATTAGAAGTGTCTTTGTGGATGGGCTGCAGGCGGCTCAGGCTACCCCCACCCCCTCTATTAGAGGCACGGAGGACTACCAGGACCCTCTAGAGGGACCCAGCTCCCTCCACAGGCACAAGGGGCATGGGAAGGAGAAAGCTATCGACCAAGCCTATAGCCAACCCAGAGGGAGGGTAGTCGTTCAGCCCCAGTCTCCCCCAGACTCTTCAGAGGAGGACAATGGGGAGGAGGAGGAGGAGGCGGAGGACTCCCCCCCAGAGGGGGACCCTCCAAAACCGGAAGAAAAACAGCTGAGGCTTTTTCCTCAGGAGGATTTCCCCTCCCTTTTAGTTAAGACTCTAGAGGCTTTGGACCTGTCTGAGACACAGGACCCCCAAGCCTCTGATACACTTAAAGGATCAAAAGAATTTTTTCACAGGCACAACAACCCTTCTCGTGTGATCCCGGTCCCAGACTACTTCACATCCCTAATCACTGCAGAATGGGAAAAGCCATTAGCAAATAGACAGGTACCGGCTATAGCTAAGAAGTTTTATGACTTAGCACCCACCTCGGCTCAATTGCTTAAGCCCCCGGTGGTGGAAGCTCCTATCTGTGCCTTACATTCCAACGACGTAGTGGCCAGGGATGGCATGGGATCTATCAGAGATCCTCTTGATAGGAAGGCAGAGATCTCTCTCAAGAGAGCACACGAAGCATCTGCCTTAGCCATCAGCGCCTCTGTCACATCGGCATTAGTGTCCAGGGCAGCTATTGTCTGGACACGCAAACTACGTCAAATCATTCCAGAAAAGAATAAGAAAGCCCAGGAGGGAGTATCCAGGATCCTAAGGGCAGTCACCTTTCTGGCAGACTCTTCCTTAGATACCCTTTCCTTAGCCAGAGCCATCGCCACTCAACTGGCTTCTAGGAGGGCCCTTTGGCTTAGGCCTTGGCAAGTGGACCATCATTCCAAATCCGATCTAATGGGTTTTCCATACCAAGGTAAGAAGCTCTTTGGTGACCAGCTTGACCCTATCTTAGTCGAGACTAGGGATAAAAAGAAAGCTCTTCCTAAGAGCTATAGGAGAGATCAAAAAACCTACTCTCGTCCCTTTCGTTCCTCCCACACCCTACAGAGATTTCGCGGTGAACAGCGGAGAGGTTCTTGGAACTCTTACAAGGGTTCCTTTCGTAGGGGAGGCCGTTATTCCAGATCCCCTCGTTCCGCCCAGCCCACTGACAGAGCTGGGTATGGAACTCAACAATCCAAGCAATGACGTCCCCATCGGTCCGGTGGGGGGCCGTCTCACCCGCTTTACGGCGGCCTGGCAGTCATCCCAGACGGATCACTGGGTATCCTCCATCATCTCTCAGGGATACCTGATAGAGTTCCGCACGACCCCACCTCCAAGATTCATATCCAAGACAAAACCACTAGGCCAAGACAAACTTCTTCGAACACAAGAAGCTATTCGCCACCTCTTAGACATTCAGGCAATAGAGGCCGTCGAGTACTCAGAGCGTTACTCGGGGGTGTATTCCGTGTTTTTCACGGTGCCAAAGAAAAACGGGGACTGGAGAGCCATCCTGAACCTCAAGTGGGTGAACAAGTTCGTCATCTACAAAAGGTTCAGGATGGAAACCCTAAAGTCCATCTCAGAGTCGCTGACTCCTCGAGCCTTCCTGACCTCGGTGGACCTCACCGAGGCATATCTCCACGTCCCCATTCACTGGGAACACAGGAAGTTTCTACGCTTCTCCTGCCAGGACGACCACTACCAGTTTCGGGCCCTACCGTTCGGCTTAACATCTGCCCCGAGGGTGTTCACAAAGATCCTAGTGACCCTCATGGTGGAGGCCCGCAAACTGGCAGTCCAAGTACATCCGTACCTGGACGACATCCTCATTTGTACATCCGTACCTGGACGACATCCGTACCTGGACGACATCCTCATTTGTTCTCCTACGCAGGAGCTGAGTCGGACTCACACCAACATCGTGATCTCGATTTTACAGAAACACGGATTCCTGATCAATTGGAGCAAAAGTCAACTGATACCTTCACAGAGGCTGACTCATCTAGGTGTAGTCATCGACACCACGTCCAGCTCCTTCATCCTTACAACAGAGAAGGTGGAATCCATCTCTTCACTGGCCAAACAAGCAGCATCTGCTCCAACATTTCGGCTCATGGCATTGGCCAAGCTTCAAGGGCACATGATCTCGTGCATCCCTTCGGTACCATGGGCTCGATTTCGGTACCATGGGCTCGATTTCGGGCGAGACCGTTACAATGGTTCCTCCGCCCTTTCCAAAAGGACATTGCCAAGAAGAGACACAAGCTCCTCAGCCTCTCGGACTCTGTCCGAGAGAGCCTGTCCTGGTGGATGGTTCCCGACAATCTATCTCGGGGACTGCAATACATTCACGAAGCTCCCGTCCAGCTGTTCACGGATGCCAGCCTGGCGGGATGGGGAGCGACTCTACACGGTCAGCCAGCTCAAGGTCTCTGGGAGCCCAGTCATCTCAAGAAAAGCATCAACTTCCTAGAGATCACAGCTATTTGGAAGGCCATCCTACACTTTGGGCCTCAACTAGTGGGAACACACCTTCTCATCAGGACGGACAACATGGCCGCGAAGGCCCATATAAACAAGCAGGGGGGCTCCAAGTCATCCTCCCTACACAAGCAGGCCTCCAAGATCTTAGAGTGGGCGGAGTCCCACTTGGCTTCAATATCTGCCGAGCACATACAGGGAGTCCAGAACGTTCAAGCCGACTGGCTCAGCAGGCAACACCTCGATGAGGCCGAATGGTCCCTGCACCCAGACATCTTCCATCAGATCACCATCAGATTCGGAATCCCACAGGTGGATTTGTTTGACACTCCGGCCAACTCCCAACTCGAGAGGTTTTACTCCAGGTATCACCAGGTCGGAGCAGGGAAAACAGATGCCCTCCTATCCCCGTGGCCGACAGGACTACTGTATGCGTTTCCACCTCTTCCTCTCATTCCCAGGGTGATCAGATGCATTCTCGCTCAGAGGGAGAAGGGCATCTTCATTATGGGTGTTTCCTTTTCCTCTTATCTCGGGAGGCAGGAACCAAATATTTAAATTTTTCTGACCTCTGAGGGTAAACGCCCCCTTGTGATCAGTTCTATTTCCTGCCTTGAACGGGAGAGTAGCCTTCTAGCAGCTCTCTGCTACAGAAATAATAGAGAAACCTTAACCTTACTTATTAGACCTAAAAATATTCTTATTTTAACAAACCTAAACTTAACCTAACTAATCTACTACTCAATTCTATTTACTGTCTTAATTTTCTGCCTATTCTCCTCAGAAGGGTCTTTTCCCGCCAAAAAAAATAAAAAAATGGTGGATCGGCATCAGGACAGCTTTATAGCGCCTGCCAATTTAGACCCTAGCCTGCTAGTGGCCTTACCACTACAATTAGATGAACCCTCGGACAGTCACTCTGGTGACCTGAAGACCAAAACTCAAAAGGGAAAGGCAAAAGCGGCAAGAACGGCGCAGGCAAGTACAAACGGCTTGCCTCGACCGCTAACAAGCGCGCCAAATGCCTGCTGCAAAACGCACGCTGCTCTGCCGCGCCTGAAAGACGCGACTGCCAGATCGCAACAGAAAGCGGCCGGGAGAAAACAGCGGCGGTAGCCGCTCCTCCCACACAGCATGAATGGGGGAAATGAAGGAGGCTGGCGGCTCGCCTTTTTGCCTCGCCCGCCGTGCTCCGTCCTTAGGCGGCTCGCCTATTGTTATTCAAGGACGGGAAGCAGCGGGAAGCAGCCAGGAGAACACAGCGGCTATAGCCACTTCTCCCACACTGCACAAACGGGGAAAATGAAGGAGGCTGGCGGCTCGCCTTTTTGCCTCGCAATGCTCCGTCCTCAGGCGGCTCGCCTATTATTATTCAAGGACGGGAAGCATCAACGGAGACATCGACTGCCGGTAAGGTGACTTCGCCCCCCCCCCTCATAGATGCAGCCTGTTTTACTCCTGTAAGAGCAGATCTCTCCGCCCTGATTAAAAACGCCTTCTCAGATGGCTTAAGGGCAGTACAACCTCCTTATCCTGCCCCATCCATACAGGGATCGTAGGGATCACACCCTCCAGCACCACAAACAGTAATCTGATTGCTAAAAGGGCAGAATATCAGCCAAAGCAGGGGAACGGCTGTGGCTCAGTGGCAGAGCGTCGGCTTGGCATGCAGAGGGCCAATTCTGGTAGTAGGTGATGTGGAAGACCTCTGACTGAGATCCTGGTGAGCCGATCACCAGTCCAAGTAGTACCAAGAGAGTACGTGCTGGCCAGCCTAAGTAAGCAGCGCTGAAAGCTAATTCACGGTCCCAAAATTGCCAATTGGTACCCAGACTGTCTATAGTATTTAACGCAGAAGATTTCCTTCTGCATTGGCATAAAAACCTAGCTACTCTTGATCTCTCAGAGGACTCAGAGTGGGAGAAAAGACTCCAGATAGGTTTGTGCCAGCGCTTGATTATTTCTAACTCTGTTGAAAGCAGAACGGGAGAAACCAATGGCACCCATACAATGCTCCACAGCCTCTAGGAAGCCTTTATATTTGGTTTATCAGTGCTTCTAAAATTCTAAAAGTGCCTTCAGTAGAATCACCTGTCACTGCCTTCACTCCTTCAACCTTGTTACATGGCCTTGCCATGATTAGGGACCCTACAGATAGGAAGGCAGAGTTAGCAGGCATAAATGCTCAGAGGCCTTGGCACTCACTATCAAGTGCTTCTATCACATCTGCCCTAGTATACAGAGTGGCAATAATTTGGACTAGGAAGTTATATCAACTTTTTCCACAGGAAGAAAGAAACGCCTTTACAGGAGTACCCATGTTTTTTGAGAGTGGTATTCTTTCTAACTGATTCGAACTTCGATACCATGCCATATGCAGCTAGGACACTAGCCGCAGCATCAGAGGCCAGAAGGGCATCCATGTTTTTTTTTTGAGAGTGGTATCCTTCCAGCTGATTATACCATTAGATACCATGTCATCCATGTTTTCGAGAGTGGTATTCTTTCTAGCTGATTCCTCCTTAGATAACATGTCATATGCAGCTAGAACACTAGCCACAGCCTCAGCTGCCAGAAAGGCTCTCTGGGTACGCCCTTGGCAAGCGGAGTATATAGATCAAAATTGGTTATTATGGGCTTCCTGTATCAGGGAAAGACCTTGCTTGGAGACAATTTGGTCCCCATATCAGTGGAGACCAAAGACAAGTTTCTACACAAGGAATCCAAGGGATCACTCCCTCTATGTCCTTTCGTGCATACCATATACTTCAAAGATACAGACCTGATCAACCTAGAAACCACCGGAACCAGAATCGCAGCTCCTTTAGTAAAGGAGGACGATTCAATAAATCTCCAAAATCCTCCACCTTCCAGGGCAATAAAGGGGATAAACCCGACCGCCCAACCAAACAGTGACGCCAGCCACCAGTCAGTGGAAGGCAGGCTCAGCCTATTACACCGTCAGTGGTCACCTCCCAACCAGGCCTCTGGGTCACAAACATTATCTCATAAGGCTATCAGATAGAGTTTTTCTTATACTCCTTCACATCGACTAGTAATATCTCCAACATTCCCCCCCCCAAAAAAAAATCCATAGAACTTCAGAGGCCTCTTAGACATCAAGGCGATGGAGCCAGTCTCACCATTAGAGCATACATTGGGAGTCTATTCAGTATTCTTTACTGTTCCCAACAAAGGCAGCGGATGGAAAGCCATCCTAGACCTCAAGTTTCTGAACAGATTATCCCATTAAAGCGCTTCAGGATGGAGACACTAAAGTCAGTCACACAGGTCCTCAGGGAAAAGCATTTTCTTACATTCTAATACACCCGGCACATTGTTGTTTCCTTCGGTTCCCGTACAAGGGACACCTCTTCCAATTCAGGGCCTTACGATTCGGGTTATCATCGCCCCTCCTCGAGTATTCACCAAAGTTCTGGACACACCAGTCACATCTCTGCGCAAGGAGGGCGTGAGAATGCACCCTTCTCAGACGACATTCTGATTTGCACAAGCTCAAACTACAGAGCATAGATCATTCAGAGAGAGTTCTGAAGAGGTTAACAGAACACGGGTCATAATCAACTTCAGAAAGACCCACTTAGTTCCATCCCAACGATTGAGAGAGATGGGGGATGGACATAGACACACTGACAAACTCCTTATACCTTCCAGTGGACAAAAATCCGCAACATTTCATCTCTAGCAAAGAAAGCGATTAATTCCCGGTCGCCTTCTCTAATGTCCCTGACCAAACTGAAGGGTCACATGTCTGCATGCATTCCCGCAGTTCAAGGGGCACGCTTACGAGCAAGACCTCTTCAATGGTTCTTAAGGCCGTACCAAAGAGCATACCAAGGAAGAAGTGACAGAAATCTCATCCTGACCGAGGAAGTCAGATCAAGACTAGTATGATGGTTTCAGTCTCAGAATTTGACGAAAGGAAGTTGGTATCTTCGTCCAACACCAATTCAAATCTTCACGGACGCATGTCTATCAGGTTGGGAAGCCACACTCAAGGGACAATGGCTCAAGCAACATGGACCATCAAGAACAGAATCTTCACATCAGTGCCCTAGAAATCAGGACGATCCTCAGAAGCGACTACATTTTTCCTTGGGCCGAGTCCAACCTCTCATCAAAATCAGCGGAACATATTCAGGGCACAGTCAACATACAAGCAGACTGGCTCAGCAGACAGGACATCAGCGAGGCAGAATGGTCTCTACATCCAGAGGTCTTTCAACTTATTACTCAGAGATTCGGCACGCCACAGATTCATCTGTTTGCATCCAGCATCATCCACCAGCTGCCAAGGTACTATTCCATGTACCGTCAACAGGGGGCGGAACAAATGGACCTCTTAATGTCACCAGGGCCACACGACCTACTGTACGGGTTTCCCCCCTCCCTCCAAGGGTATTGAGAAAGGTACGACTTCAAAAAGCATCAGTCAGATTCATAGCTCCATATTGGCTGCGACGACCGTGGTTCCCATCTATAATTCAGATGTCCATACAGAACCATTGGAGACTTCCAGACAGACAAGATCTCCCTCTACAAGACCCAATATGCCATCCCAATCCAGGGTGGTACAAACTGACCGCATGGGCACTGAAAGGAGATGACTTATAGCCCTAGGTTATAGCCCGGTGGCCGTCACTACCATATTGACAACAAGGAAGCCATCAGGAGGGACAGAGCTTAGGGCTAGCTACATGCACTCTACAAAGGCAACTGGCATCTATAGCTACCATAGTACCCAAGGTATCTGGATACCGCTTAACCAAACACCATCACATAAAAGCCTTTTTAAGGGGCGTCAGTTATTTAGCTCCTCCTGTTAGACACAGGTTCACAACTAGAGCCTGCACACAGCTTTGACAGCACTCACACAACTACCATTCGAACCAATTACTGAGATAGGACAAAATGTAGCTGCAAGTTTCACAGGGAGCAGGACATAGTGCTTACATCTTCTGCACTAACCCCAAGAATCCTAAGGAGAAGGCCTGGCACTAGCTAGACCTAAGAAGGGCACTACCTGTTTACATTTATCTTACTAAAATTATTAGGAACTCTGACTCCTTATTCGTTCATATCTCACCACCTGACAAGGGCAAGCATATGTCCAAGGCATCCATTAGTAAGACCATCACCTTATACATAACACAGGCTTATAGAATAAGTAACCTACCTGCTCCTGCGGGCGTTACTGCCCACTTGGGAAGAAGTGCGGCTACTTCAGCAGCCTTCGACTGCCGTGCTTTATGGAAGAGATATGTAAGGCCGCAACTTGGTCCTCGGTGTCCACATTTGTGAGACACTACAAATTAGATCTATACTTGTCAGCAGATGCCGCCTTAGGCAGACGAGTACTGCAAAGTATACTTCAGGACGTCTAACCCTCCCAAGGGCGGGGGACAGCTCTTGTATGTCCCATAATGAAGCTGCCCTTCTCCCTCTGAGCGAGAAAGAGCCTTGGCTACTTACCGTGAAGGCTTCTTCTGCTCAGAGGGACGAAGGGCATCTTGCCCGCCCAGACGTCAGTAAAATATAAATAAAACAAATAAAATAAAATTACAGGTAATCATGGTTACATCTAACTTCCAGTTGACATTCAATTCAAGTTAAATGCTGTTTGTTGGTTCATGACTTATAGTTATCCTAAAGGTTCATCGTTAATGTTTATTAGGAACTTATTTCTTGTATAGAATTATAACTAACATGTTTCTTCAGTCTATCTTAAATATATAAGGCTCGGAAAGTCTTTAACTGATCACAAGGGGGCGTTTACCCTCAGAGGTCAGAAAAATTTAAATATTTGGTTCCTGCCTCCCGAGATAAGAGGAAAAGGAAACACCCATAATGAAGATGCCCTTCGTCCCTCTGAGCAGAAGAAGCCTTCACGGTAAGTAGCCAAGGCTCTTTCGGACTCTTCAAGCCACGGTACTACTAGTAGTTTCGGACTGGCCAAGACGGCCTTGGTATCCGTCATTACAACAGATGTCCGTCCAACCTCCTTGGCGACTCCCATTCAGACAAGATCTTTTAACCCAAGGACCGATTTGCCACCCGGACCCCGGGTGGTATCGACTAACCGTATGGCACTTGAAAGGAGAGAACTCTTAGGTCAAGGCTACAATTCAGGCATTGTAGATACCATCTTGGCTTCTAGGAAACCAGCCACTCAACGAATATACGGGGCTACCTGGAAGGTTTTCGCTACGTGGTGCCACCGTAATGCCAAAGATCCCCTGAAACCAAGGGCGGCAGACATTTTGGCCTTTCTTCAAGACGGAAGAAAGCTTGACCTTAAAGTTTCCACCATGAGACGCCAGCTGGCCGCAATAGCCACCCTAGTTCCTCGAGTGGCCGGTTATCCTTTGTCAAAACACCCTCATATCTGTGCCTTTCTTAGAGGGGTTAAACTCTCCGGCGGTGGTTCACAGGTTCCCCTCCTGGAGTTTGCGCACGGTACTACAAGCCCTGACTAAGTCACCGTTCAAGCCTCTCAGAACTGTCGACCTTAAGTGGGTCCGCATGAAGGCTCTTTTCCTTACCGCCGTCACATCGGCAAGAAGGGTATCAGAGCTCGGGGCTCTCTCTGTAAGGCCTGAGTTGTGTGTGTTCCATAAGAACAGGGTGGTCCTTCGGACAGATCCCTCTTTTATACCAAAAGTTCACACACGTTTTCATCTCGAGCAGGAGGTAGTTCTCCCTACCTTTTTCCCAAACCCCTCCAACCAAAGGGAAAAAGAGTGGCACTCTTTGGATGTTAAAAGAGCCTTACGCATCTACATAAGAAGAACTCAACAGATTAGAAAATCAGAGTGCCTCTTTATTTCTTTGACAGCGCCTAATAAAGGCGGAGCTATGTCCCGGGCGGCTATTAACAGTACCATAAAGGCCTGCATTTTCCAAGCCTATAAAAACTCTGGCATTCTAACTCCATCCACCATTAGGGCACACTCCGTGAGGAGTGCAGCCACCACCATGGCCTTTAGGCATAGGCTGTCGCTGGAACAAATATGCAATGTCGCTACTTGGTCTTCCTTGTCCACCTTTTCTAGACACTACAAGGTAGACACTTTCTCTAGAGACTCCTCAGCATTTGGCCTGGGAGTGCTTCAGGCAGTGCAGGAGGGCTAACTTCCCACCCTAATTCTGTAACAGCTCTGGTAGGTCCCAGAATGAAGACGCCCTTCTTACCTAGAGCGAGAAAGAGCCTTGGTTCACTTACCGTGAAGGCTTCTTCTGCTCGTAGGTAAGAAGGGCGTCTTCCCCTCCCTAATTCCTGCCAGAAGCACATTAAAGAAAAAAGAAATTTTGGGAGGGTGAAGTTGAGTGAAGTTGTTCATGTTAACCTTAAGGTGTTTTGTCGTCACCTGTCATTAACTTCCTTGTTACCTAGTTTATCGAAGGGGAAAAGATGTTTTTCAGTATTAAATTGTACTAGTTTTTTCATTGTATAATGTTTAAGCTTTTCAACTATTGAGGCATTCCGATGGGAGGGGGTCATTTCCCCCGGGGAACCGGAAGGCCTACATTTTTGTTGAATCCTGCCTTCCCTAGCAAATAAAGGAAAATAACCCAGAATGAAGACGCCCTTCTTACCTACGAGCAGAAGAAGCCTTCACGGTAAGTGAACCAAGGCTCTTTTTAGTATCCATTCTGTTTTATGTCAGAATTTTGTTTGAGAGCCAGTGTGGTATATTGGCTGGACTCTTCAGACTAGGGAGACCCAGGTTCAAATCCCCACTCAGCCCCTGAAGCTTGCTGGGTGAGCTTGGGCCAGTCATGCACTCTTAGCCTAACCTACCTCTTTGGGTTCTTGTTGTGAGGAAAAAATGGAGGAGAATTATGTAAGCCTCTTTAAGTCCCCATTCGAGAGCAAGTTGGGGTATAACTGAAGTAAATAAATAAATAATTTTTGTATTGCATATGTTGGTTTACAAAAGTGATTCATTTAGAATTATTTTTATGCTGACTATCTTGCTGTAGAAAGCAACAGTGATCCTCTAATCATGTACTGGAGATTGAAAAGAGGAGGACAGAAAGGCAAATGGAAAAACACAGTTAAGTGTGCACAAGTCCATCTATTTCAGTGGGTTTAACTGTCAGCTGGATAGCGACCAACAGGCTCAGTCCCAAAACAGTTGCACACCAAAGTTCCCAATATAGTACAAAATCACTGTTAAATAATGTAGCAATAAATCTTGAAGGAAATAAACCTTAAAGCTTTTCTCTTGTTGCAAATGATTTCAGGGGCAAGATATTTTAGGCCGAAGCTCGGAACTAATCCACTCAGGAGAACTGACCAAAATCTCCAAGCAAGGCAAGAGCCAGCAGAGGACTTTCTTTCTCTTTGACCATCAACTTGTGTTCTGCAAGAAAGATCTGTTGAGAAGGGACATGCTGTACTACAAGGGCCGGATTGACATGGACGAGGTAGAAGTACTGGATGTCGAGGACTGCAGGGACAAAGACTTCAATGTCAGTGTCAAAAATGCTTTCAAAATCGTGAATAGGGCCACAGAAGACGTGCTTCTGTTCTGCGGGAAAAAGCCGGGGGATAAGAAAAGGTGGCTGGAAGCCTGTGCGAATGAGAGGAGACGAGTGCAGGAAGACAAAGAAATGGGTAAGTGTCATAATATAAGAGGAAATTGTGCACACACTTCTCATATTTTTGCTCTTGGGGAGATTCCCTGACGTTTGAAGTTGCTTTGACTATTTATCAGACACAAAGTTTAGTTGTGTAAATAAGGGCTTTTCTGTTCGGCTTTTCTGTTCAGCTGTTCTGCCTTTAACTAATGGGAGAACTGAGCACAGTAGGAAACAAACTGGAAGTTTATTGAGTAGGGCAAATAAATAAGTGCCTTGTTATACGTCAAGGCTCATCCTTTGTCTTCCTAAACCGTACTCTGAAGTGATTTTTGTGGTGGTGTGGGAGTGATCTTCCTTTTCTGCCAGCAGCAAAATTATTTGAGAGAGAGAGAGAGAGCATGGAGCATATGAAAGACAGCTGTAAATTTCCATTCAGATACTCCTCTGTTAGAATTCTATGTTAACCTGCCTTTGGTACTGCTAAATAAGTATTTTTGTAGATGGGGGTCTCTAGAGCAGAGATCTGGCCCATCCCCAGCCCGCCCAGCCATGCTTAAAATGTATGGCCAAACAATAGCTTTTAAGCTCTGATGCAGGGGTGGGGAACCTTTTTTCCGCCAAGGGCCATTTGGATATTTATAACATCATTTACTGGCCATACAAAATTATCAACTTAAATATTAGCTGACCACGCCCTAAGCAGGCAGCTGCCCCAGATGACCCCCCCTGCGTGTGGACAAGCAGGCAGGCATCCAACCAGTGGTGCACTTGCCCACCTGGTGGCACAGGATGGCCTGTTGCACCAGCCGGGCGTAGCCATCAAGCCGTATGCTGGAGTTGCTCCTGTTCCGCCAGATTCTACAGCCAGCTCCTGCTACCTCCGCCTGCAGGGATGAAATGAGGACACACTGTCTAAGAACTCACCCGTCCCGCGCGTATTCTGGCCCTGCCCCCTTTAACTTCTCCATTGTCTCCGCTTCCGCCCCCAGCCCTCTTGTAGTACAGAGGGAATGCGTTTATCCACGGCCCGGGTGAGAAAGGGTTAACACAGTTTCTTGGGCGGTCCTAGCAGCTCCATAGCTAATGACTCTTCTGCAGGGGGAAAAAAAGGTTCCTTTTCTCGGCAAAACAAACTCACATCCGCCTTGAATAGAGGCTATTCCTGTCTGCGGGAGGGAGCGGATCGCCAGTCTTAGATCCTTGTGAGCTAGAGATCTGCCAGGACCCATGAAGGGCCAGACCAAATGATTTCACGGGCCTTAAACGGCCCCCAGTCTTGACGTTCCCCACCCCTGCTCTGATGGGTTCTCTCTCTTCTTAGCACTACTCCATGGGCTCTGAAATTCTAAACCTGAGTCCCAAGGAGAGGAGTCCTAGGAAGCACTACTTTGGGAATCCATATAGTGGTTGGGTACAACGCGAGGGCTTTCTGAGCAGCTGCCCCTAGACTTTGAAACTTCCTTTCCAATGAATTACATCACATCATCCCAGTACACACCTTCCAATGCTAGTTGAAGACTTTAAAAAAAATTGGAAGGCCTTTTAATTAGAATGTTATCCTTGGCTTTAATTTATGCTTTTAAATTAAAAGTTTTAATTTTTGTTGGAGCAGTCAAAATTATATTTTGTTACCGCAGTGAATGTCTTGGTCATATTATATATGAACACATGAAGCTACCTTATACTGAATCAGACCCATGGTCCAGCAAAGTCAGTATTGTCTACTCAGACTGGCAGCGGCTCTCCAGGGTCTCAGGCTGAGGTCTTTCACATCACCTACTTGCCTAGTCCCTTTAACTGGAGATGCCAGGGATTGAACCTGGGACCTTCTGCATGCCAGGGAGATGCTCTACCACTGAGCCACGGCCCCTCCCTGATATATGGAAAGGTGGCATATAAGCAATAATAATGAAAAACTAAAAGGGAATCTATTACACATCTTGTCTCAACCCAGCCCTGTATGTTTACAGAATGACTAAATTGCTGAACTAAGCTTTATTATTGAATGACATTGTAAGTGTTCTCTGCTGTAAATAATTACGGCAGTTCAGCATCTGAAGTTGTATTTAAATATATATCATTTTTCTCTGAACTGCAGGCATGGAGATTTCAGAAAACCAAAAGAAACAAGCCATGCAGAATGCACGGAAATCAAGACATGGAAAGATTAAAGGTGAATCTTAAAGAATCTGCCTGTTCGCTCCGATATTTTGAAGGCTGGTTCACACAAGATACATTTTTCCTCCTCGTAAGGAGTTTTGACTGTCCTCGGGCACTTGTTCATACAGAAAAAGATACAAATCAGGCGATTGCTGAGCCAGCCGTCAGCAATTCCATCACTTTTGGTGGCTGGCTGGAAAAGATATTAAGTAGTTGGCTGATATTGTTGCCAGTACAATTGATAGTCCAGTCCCCGAGCACTATTTCTCACAGGAGCATTATGCCTAGGGATACTTGGGATAACTTGAGTGTAAGAGTAAAACGTTAACAGGCCCTACATTGTGAGCCTTGTCTAAATTTTCTATCTGTGTCCCTACACATGACAGATCCATACACACTCTTGATGTTTTCTTCCTACAGGTGTAAGCTATAGCAGGTGCCCAGTACCACCACCACACCAGAGTTTGCATCCTATCCATCAGCGTCACATCACAGTGCCCACTAGCATTCCACAGCAGCAGGTCTTTGCCCTGGCAGAACCCAAGCGGAAGCCATCGCTCTTCTGGCACACTTTTAACAAACTGACACCGTTCAAGAAATGAGTGGCTGGAAAGTCCGCTGGACTGGAAGGACAAATGCTGGAAGAGAGCAGTTTGGCAGCGTAGAATTCATTGGGACACGGTGAAACCTGGGGAAACTCTGAATCCTGTTGCAGAGGGGGAGGACGTTTGATTCCTCCTAATCTTCCTCTGTAGTGTTTGTTGAGAAGGGTAGCGCCCGTACAGTTAAGGGAAGAAGGCTTGTGGTATGTTCTGAAGCAAGTATTGACTTGCGTCAATAAACATGGCTGATGAGGACCCTGCCACTTGGTCACCAGGGCCGATTGCTGCTATTCTAGAACAGTGGCATGCTGTTTATGCTGTACTTTTACCAAAGGAATGGTTAAAAATCACTAACTCATTTTTGCCTGTCTTAATTAATCGATGGCCAAATTTAGAAATAGGACGGGAAGCATTTTTCCCTGTCGCAGCACACTTGCAAAGAAAGGTTTCTTCATCTTTGTGGGCATCAAACAAGTATGTGGATTCCCACCTGAAGACCAGATAGCTTCTGCTGCAAGAAGTGGTGAACCTCATTCCTTCCTTGAGTTCGCTGCCTGGTTCTGCTGATTTTGCCAAAGGGCGGTGGGACTTCCTGCAAGGCCTTATCATCTTCCTGGCAAAAAAAGACTGAAGAGAATTTTAACATGGTAACATAAAACTGTAAAACACACATTTTGTTTAACGTGCTGTTGCAAATAAGGAAGGAAGGAAAGAGCTGACGCATCCTGGAGATGATTCTTACCAAAAGCGGCGCTGTGCTGCACACGTCGTATGCACTTCGAAGAGAAATTGTTTCATTTTATTTTGGTACTTGGAACTGTTGGCCTGTGAGAACCGCCTCTGTGATTTCTGGTATGCTGGCATTGACAATGTGAAGGCAAATGTTCTGTATTTTTTAATTACACTAATGTGATTTGTACAAAGATTAACGCAAAGTAACACAAATCAGACTACTAACTGGGGTTTTCTTCCCTAAGTCCCATACACATATACATTCCAGCTGGCTCATGTTATTCTTATAAAAGGCCTCCCGAAGCTTCTTGAGCTGCTGTGTGGCTATCCTTGGACAGACCAGCCAAGCAAGATGGTTACTTTAGGGGTTTTTTCTTTGCAATGTCAAGAGGATCCTGCACCAGGGATGAGATGGCGCCATTAGAAATGAAGTTCGATTGAAAGACACTTAAAATGGGTCAAATGTGGCCTATCTATGGAAAGTCAGAATGATTTCTTCTTGTTTTTAATTTGCTCTGTTCCGTTAAAAGAATTTTTTTTAAAAAATATCGCTTTTACAAAATGCTCTACCCTGAGAAAACTGTTGTAAACTTAAGTTTATGGTACACTTCCCCCCCCTTTTCAGCGGTTGTATGTTACCTATAAAATACCTATACTAATACCTATACTAATGTGCATTATCATCAACAGGAACAGAGCGTGGCGACTTCTCTTTCTATTTCAAAACCAGTTTCCAAAAAATTCCCAAAGTACTTTCAGTTTTGCATACTGTGCTAATTGTCATGGTCAGAATAAGAGTAGAGTAATGAATTGTTTTTGGGTGTGAGAGCAACAATATTTTTGGTGTATGTCGAACTATATAAAAGAGAATGGACGACATTCTGAGGAAGCCTTATGTGAAAGGAGCCTTTGGCTGCAATCATAGACCGACATACTTGGAAGCAAATCACTTTGAAATCAGTGAAACCTCTGGGTGAATGTGGTAAGGACTGAGCTGTTCCTTTCTGTGGCTTCTCTCTCCCTCTTGTTCAGAGCGTGTGCTGAAGAGTCCACAAAAAACAAGACACCGTGCAGTTCAACTGCAACTCCAGCCCTTTTCAGTCCCATGGATTTCAGTGGGAATGCTTAAACCTTTTCTGTTGAAATAAATGGGTACTTAAAAGCGCTGAACTTTGATTGGATTGTGCCCTCAAATGTATATGTACAAAAACTTGAGTGGCAGCTTCCGCAACAGTCAATAAAAGCTTCTTGTCTGGTAAACTACAAATGGTGATAAAAGTTACACCCCCGGTACATTTGTTATCTGATTATGTGTTGTAATTCTTGCATATGCCTTTTTCATGTCCATGAAAAATGATCTTCTACTAACGAGCATTTTTAACTTGAAGTAATACCTTTGAAAAACAAAAGATTCCTTCTGTACATAGTTCCAATAATGGCTGTAAAAAGGACGTTGACGCTCAACTGAGTTTCACAGCATGTTGTGAAATGTACTGCTTGCTTTTCAATATTAACTTTTTGCAGTTGAAATACTTGAGAACCGGTAGATGAAGTAACAGACTGGCAATTATTCAGTCGTTAAAACTGGAAAAGATCATTGCAAGCAGTAGCTGCATTTGTAATAAAAAAAACCCCCAAAACTTCTCCCGATTACCCCTTTGGTTAGTACGGTTGCCTGCTTTGAGAGCAGAGGTACTGAATGTAGTGGGTGTTCAAGGCATTCTGAGAGTATAACCTCACCACTCATCGTGCCTCATTCACATGCTGACAATGTGGCTTAAAATGGTTTCTTAAAAAGAACGGACCACTGTGCCTGCATCGATGTTCTCCAAAATTTTAAAACTTTTATCATTATCACTACATATGTACAAAACATGAGGTGTGCCTTCGAGGCGTCACTGACCCATAACCACGCCTGCCTCAGGCCAGGAGCCTATCCCATGATGGCAAAGAATTTGTGTAAGACAGATGGGCCAACCCTGTTCTTGCAAGCTGTAGCCCTTCAGCCTAGTTGCTGCCATCCAAATGGGCTGTTGATAAGGCTGGGTGCACCAAGCCACAACCAAATAATTTGTATTGACAAGAGGCAGTCCTCTGCTTGCCTAGGAGCATGTGGCAGCTTCTTTTGCTGCCTTCCTATCTCCCCCTCTTCCCTTCCAACGCACAGGCTAGTATTGTGGTAGGATTATAGTCATATGTGCTAGTTCCAGCATAGTGTAGTGGTTAAGAGCTGTGGTTTGGAGCAGTGGACTCTGATCTGGAGAACCGGGTTTGATTCCCCACTCCTCCACATGAGCAGCGGAGGCTAATCTGGTGAACCGGGTTGGTTTCCCCACCCCTACACATGAAGCCAGCTGGGTGACCTTGGGCTAGTCACAGCTCTCTTAGAGCTCCCTCAGCCCCACCTACCTCACAGGGTGTCTGTTGTGGGGGAGGGAAGGGAAGGTGATTGTAAGCCAGTTTTGATTCTCCCTTAGGTGGTAGAGAAAGTCAGCATACAAAAACCAACTCTTCTTCCTAGATAAGTGTGGGCTTCTCATTGACATGACTTACCTGGGCGTGGTAGGGTACACCCAAGTTGTATCAGCTAGGTAAGAGAGAAGAGGGCTAGAATGGACAGTGCCTCTGTTTCCTCCATGAAACACTGAAGTTTTGATGTGCAAAGAAGGAGGGAGGTTTGGATTTGTTTATGAATGCACTGATTTAATGTTTTCAGGAAACTCTCAAACATTATAAAAATATGAGAGGGAAATGGCATCATTATGCAGGTTACTCAGGAAAAAAAATCATGTACAGTATCTTGCACGCTTAACTGGTTTATTATAATGGTCTTTTTGGCCATGACTTTTTTTTTGTTTTGTTTTTGTTTTGTTTTTTGGCAGCCTGATTTTGCTTGGTATGAAGAAGGTAATTGTAGCACATTATTGTGTGGCTGCTTTATTTGGTTTGGGAATGTGCTGTCTCACAAAGATGCGAAGGCCAGAAAAATAGGCCAGATTCTGACTCTAGCATGACCTTTTGATATTCCATGTGAATCAAATACTTTCAACCAAGTAAAGTAGCAGCTACCTAAGAAATTCAATGTAGTTGTGCTGGCCAAAATACAAAGATCCATTTCAGGTTAATTCCAGGATTTGCACTCACCCAATGGAATTCCCAACATCTTTTCTTGGCAGAGACCCTCTCTGTGTCATATCACAAAATGCACTTGCAGCCTCCTTCCATTTCAAAAGCCTTTTGGCTCACCACCATTGGTTTAAGAAATACTAATCCAGAGTTATTTTAGGCATGCAGAATTAATAGAAGGCTTCTTTGGATCCACAGCCTGAATAGCCGGCTTAGCCCAGGGTCGTCATAGCTTGGAAACTAAGCAGAGTCGGACATGGCCATTACTTAGATGTGAGACCACCCAGGAGCTCCAGGGTTGCTACGAGGAGGAAGGCAATGGCAAACCACCTCTGCTCCTCACTTGCCTGGAATGCTCCATAGATGGGGTCACCATGCGTTTGTTGACATTCAATGGCACCTTCTTTGGATCCTCACCCAGGTTTATGGTGGAATCAGCTACATACTCCAAAGCGCTATGATTTTAGCTCACTGTAAGCACGCCCTGATCAGTCTCACCTAGTTAACACCTTTTAAAATGATATCGTTGATTTTTAATTTGCATATCAACACCCACCCCAAAATATTAGAATCTAACCGATTTCCACAGCAACCTTTGCATGGTTTTAAAGTTACTTTGTCATATTCACGTGCAACTACTGAGTGTGATTGTGCCTCGTTTCCCTAAAGCGCCGCTTAGCCAGCGTCCTCTGTACAAACGACCTCGGCCTTTTTATGCATGAAAGGCAGATAAGCACACCGTTCCTTGTTTCCATGGGGCTAAGCTAATGCCAAACCCACCCCTCTAGCTTACTATTAACACTTCTGACAAGTAAATAAGCTAGTTTTTACAGTGACTTACATTTCAGTATGAAACAGTGAAGGAGCTTCATTATCAAAATACTGGACATTTAGTTGTGCAGGGCATTCTTTATCTCTTTTTCATTGTGTTTTTTTTTTTTAATTATAGCTTGGAATTCAAGCCAAAGGACCTTAGCCATAATAAAACCGTATCTTCTGGTCAACTGCTTTTCTTTCTCTTTGTGTACAGCATTTACATATGTGAGATGCCTTCTGATGATGTGATTTTTAAATAATTGGTAATTATTAGGGCTGCTCGTTTACCTTGCCTGTATATTTTGTTTTAACAAGTGTTGTATAACATTTCCCCCTTCTGTATATGCTTCATGCATCTTAACATCTGTGTGCTGCTACATAAGTTGCAAGCCAGGGGTTGTGGCTTCAGAAACAATAAATGGGCTGTTAACGGCTGAAGTATAATGTATAGGATCCACTTACCTTCGTATGTATTTGCTGTGAAGTAATCTCTGTTGCCAGATTGATTTGCATTCCATATGCTTTTTTCTTGTAAAAAAAATCTATTTTCTGGAAATGAATACAAACACACATTCCTTTAACTTGCTCTAAAACTTTATGTTGTTTTAATTATAATATGCGTAAATTAACATTTCTCAGTTGTCTTATACAATTTCATTGTACAGTTTCAATTTTTGTTATTTTTTTCCAGGCTATAAAATCTTGTATGAGCTTTGCATATTTGGAGATGACGGTGGCAAAATGCATTTTTTGTTTCTTTGGTTTATAATCTCATTCTGTGAATTTAATGCTCCCCCCCAATGAAGTTATACCATCAGGTTTTAAAAGTTCCCCCCGAAATGAATTCCTCAGTCAAAGCCGAAGTGAGTAATTTGCCATTTCGGTTTCCACTGCATCAAAAAGCCCACATCCAGTAAACCACTGAAGGATGTGCATAACTTTTCATTGGAAATGCTACTTCATTCAATAGCTGCATTAATGGTGATTCAATCTGAAGCCAAAAACCAATCCCACTTAATCCACATGAACAATGAGGGCTTCCCCCCAACCCCTCTGGTTTGGTATACACTGTGAAATAATAAGGATTTTGAGCTTCCACTGACAGAAGAAATCAAGAAAGAATTTTGTTGCATTCCCTCCCTATACTGAGATACATTACAAAACCTCTTCAAATTGCTCTGCCAGCTTCTCTGGAATGGCAACAAAACCTCTGTCACACATACATACAGAGCAAGCACCATATTTTTTACCTAAGCTGCAGATAAAGCTAAGCATCCTGGAATGCTATCATAGCCATTTCTCAGGCATGGCCTGGTGAAACAAGTGCAGGAAACATCTCTTCAAAACCCTTTCCAAATACTAACATGTTACTGGTATTAGTGGTTATTAGGTAACATCTACTGTTTTTAGAGCCCCGTGGCGCAGAGTGGTAAGCTGCAGTACTGCAGTCCAAGCTCTGCTCACCACCTGAGTTTAATCCCAACGGAAGTTGGTTTCAAGTATCCGGTTCAAGGTTGACTCAGCCTTCCATCCTTCTGAGGTCGTTCAAATGAATACCCAGCTTGCTGGGGGTAAAGGGAAGATGACTGGGGAAGGCACTGGCACACCCTGTAAACAAAGTCTATCTAGTAAACGTCGGGATGTGACGTCACCCCATGGGTCAGGAATGACCCAGTGCTTGCACAGGGGACCTTTACCTTTTAATCTTCTGTTTGGGTTCCCCCCCCCCACCTCATCTAGTACCTGTCTTCACATAGGTAGCAGTGAAGTAAGAAGGAAGGAGAAGGTTGCCCGTTACATGGGTTATATTTATGTTCACTTTGTGGGATCTGTTACCGTAAGCCAAATATTGACAGATAAATGCATATGTAGCCCTGAAGGTTGCTCCTAGGAGAGTGCATCCTGAAATTTCTTAACTGAAAATGTACACCAAAATTGCTGCATTTGGGTTGTTACCATGTATTTTGACAAGCATGGTGGCGATTGACATGAACACGTGAAGCTGCCTAATAATGAATCAGACCCTTGGACCATCAAAGTCAGTATTGCCTACTCAGACCAGCAGTGGCTCTCCAGGGTCTCACATCACCTACCTGCCTAGTCCTTTTAAATGGAGATGCCGGGGATTGAACCCAGGACCTCCTACATGCCAAGCAGATGCTCTACCACTGAGCCACAGCCCCTCCCCACATGCACAAGATTCAGTATGTACTGATTGTACTTATGTATCCATATCTGAAAACAAAGTGAGAAGTGGGCTGTTTAGAAGGAGTAACCATACATGTACTACAATTGCTTGCTCGTGCAGAGATGACCAGGACCAGTGCTTCAACCACAGTGAAGTCCTAAACAGAGTTACACCCTTCTAAGTCAATTGAAGTCAAATGAAGCTGCCCTATACTTAGTCGGATCATTGGGCTGTCAAGGTCAGTACTGTCTGATGTGACTGGCGGCAGTTTTCCAGGGTATCCTTTCACATCAGGAGCAATCCTAAACAGTACTTCAGAAGTAAGTCCTAGTCACCAGACAGCACTGTGAAGTTAAGTGCAGTGGATTCTCATTGGAGAACCAGGTTTGATTCCTCACTCCTACGTAGAAGCCTGCTGGGTGACCTTGGGCTAGTCACAGTTCTCTCAGAACTCTCTGCCCCACCTACCTCACAAGGCGCCTGTTGTGGGAAGGGGAAGGGAAGGCGTTTGTAAGCCAGGTTGAGACTCCTTAAAGGTAGAGAAAATTGGGGTATAAAAACCAACTCTTCTGTGTTATTCAATGGGGCTTACTCCCAGGAAAGGGCCCTTAGGATTGCAGCCATTATGTACTCCCTGATCCTTTTTACTGGAGATGCCACGTATGGAACCTGGAACCTTCTGCATGCAAAGCAGATGTTTTACCACTGCTTCCCCCAGGATTAAAAGTAACTGGGTAGGATTGCACCATCAGAAACCTTAAGAAAGAGGCACCTGGGGAAAATGCAAGGAGGCTAATATACATATTGGCATGAGAAACGACCTTTCATAATCTCTAGGAGCCAATACGCTTGCTCAGAACCCATCACTCCTGCCTGTTCCTTCTGATCCATTCACTACCAATGAAAAAACATCTTGAAGAGAAACGAGTAAATATGGTGAATTGCAGAGCCCCAGCACTTAAACCATGGTTACTGCCTTGAAGCAGGAATGCGAAGAAATGAGGGAACAGGAGCCATGTTGTTCTTAAATTCAGCTGGAAATGAAGTGGGACAATTGCCCTTTCCATTGCCAGAAGCCAAAAGAACAGAGGCATTACTGGGATTGTGTTGATTTATTAGATCCCTTTCTTCCTGTAAATTTTTGGCCATGAGAAGGCTGGCTCAAGACATTTTACTACCCCAAACATCAACATCACACACCATCAAGATGTGTGAGAGAGTTGGTCCAGCAAACCAATCTTATGCTTTGTCTGTTCTTCTGTAAATGCTGAGAGCTGAAGCAAGGGCTTGAGTCTTAGGTACAGCCTTTTCAGAGGAAGAACCAAGCAATGTCGCACTAAGCAGTTAATCATAGCTGAGAAATAAAGAGAGTCTGTGCGGAAAAAGATCACATTAAACTTCACCCCAAGGGAGGTTTTACTTGGAATGGTGTTTCATATTTTTAACATGGCGATACCGTATTCGGAGACTAGCGGTGCATTGGCTTCAAAGGATTTAGATGGGGGTTTAATGCTGCTTGGATGGCGCAGGCTAGCCTGATCTGGTCAAATACTGGAAGCTATGCAGAGTTGGCCCTGGTTAGTACTTGGATGGGAGACCAACCAAGGAAGTCTGGGGTTGCTATGCACATACAGACAATGGCAAACCACCTCTGAACATCTCTTGCCTTGAAAATTGTGCAGGATTTGCTATATGTTGGCTACAACTTGATGACATTTCTACCACTGATGGTACTTAGGATGTCTTTCACATTTATGTTGTTTCTATTTTCCTGAAAAGCTATCTAACTGCCTATTTGGCACATGAATAATTTATTAATCACCGTTACCTGGAAAGTGATAATACATTATCTTTCAGGAAACTGCTGGAATAAAGCATACATCTCCTGGGTTTTTCCATTTCTCATGCTTATAGGGCAGATGGTAACTGTTCAGCCTACTGACCAAACGTATTTGAAATTGTTATCCTTGCCAATGATGACTGAAGGGATCTGTTTGGTGTCCTAAATGTTTATTTTCCAACCACTAACTCTACAAATCCTTCTGGAGGGTTTGTAAAATGAACTCCCATATTTTGAATAAATAGGGTGAATACAAAAATCTTAGGAGGATAATTACTGGGATTGCCAGCTCTGGGCTGGGAAATACCTGGAGATTTTTGGGGTGGAGCCTGAGGAGGGCGGGGTTTGGGGAGGGGACGCACTTCAATGCCATAGAGTCCAATTGCCGAAGCGGCCATTTTCTCTAGGTGAACTGATCTCTTATCGGCTGGAGATCGGTTGTAATAGCAGGAGATCTCCAGCTATTACCTGGAGGTTGGCAGCCCTAATAATTACCATGATTGGGAACTGTTCCACCTTAAAAATGGGTGAAAGGATCAGTCATAAGATACAGAGGTGTGCTGGTACAGGGACACAAGGAGTATATGTATTAAGAGACAAGATACCTCTTGTAACGAGAAATTGGGGCAACCAACAAAACAGAGGATCGGCCTTCACCGCCATGCTCTGCTTTTGGGCTTTCAGAGGCATTTTGTTGGCTGTTCTTGGATTCAGATAGCTGGACTAGACAGGCTTTAGGCTTATCCAGCAAGGCACTAATCATATTCCTAAAATGTAATTACATAATTATTTTGACATCAGCTACTACTTCACCTTTTTCACTCTGAGTTACTATATACTCGCAGATACTGTAAAATACCATATAATCCCTCCCCCAAAAGAATGCATGACGTATGAACACATGAAGCTGCCTTCTACTGAATCAGACCCTTGGTCCATCAAAGTCAGTATTGTCTACTCAGACCAGTAGCAGCTCTCCAGGGTCTCAGGTAGAGGTCTTTCACATCACCCACTTGCCTAGTTCCTTTAACTAGTGATGCCGGGGATTGAACCTGGTACCTTCTGCATGCCAAGCAGATGCTCTACCACTGAGCCACGACCCCTCCCCACAAAAAAATACAGTTTGGTGTTGGGAAAGTGTTGTTAGGGTAACAGAGCATTACTACCCCTGTTGAGTAGCTCAGAGATGCCAGAATGTCTTTGGTGGGCTGCACCCAACCTCGTGAAATGTTGTGCAGTTAATCATAATGGATTGCGGGGTGGGAGGAGGTTAGAGTGGAAAACAGACACAACTCTGCATTCTAGTGATTAATATTTAAATGCTGGCATCACTCCATGTCAAGGGTTTGGCATCAACTTCTGTTCTAATGATTGAACATGTCTGAAAACTGAGTAACAGCTTTTTAAGAACTCAGTAACCAAACAAACAACTGCCCTCACCTCTCCTTCATGTACAATGCCCGATAACCGTATCCTGCATGGATGTGTTGCAAAAGGTAAGACACATGTCTGTATCAAAAGGTTGCAATTCTTAGAACATTTCCCGAAAGTGTCAGGTGGGCGGGCGTGTTGGACTTCAGTAGAGGAGAGAGATTCAAGCCCAGTAGCACCTTAGAGACCAACAAGATTTCCAGGGTATAAGTTTTTGAGAGTCAAAGCTTCCTTCGTCAGATACAAGATAGATGATTGGGAGTAATACCCCACTACCGGAGAATTACACAACTTTAAGGAAGACAATGAGGAAACTGAAATTGTTCAAGACTTTCTATTCCTTGGCTCCATCATCAACCAAAAGGGAGACTGCAGTCAAGAAATCAGGAGATTGAGACTGGGAAGGGCAGCCATGAAGGAGCTAGAAAAGATTCTTAAGTGCAAGGATGTGTCACTGGCCACCAAGATCAAGTTAATTCATGCCATTGTATTCCCTGTTATGGGCATGAAAACTGGACAATGCTTCCTTCTGATTCTATGAGACTGTGATTCTATGATTCTATGCTGATAGGAAGAAAGTAGATTCCTTTGAAATGTGGTGTTAAAGGAGAGTGTTATAGGGCTATCGATTTGGTTCCATCCGAACTGAAAAACAGCCGAATTTCCCCCGATTTGGCGGTTTTCAGTTCGGATGGAACCGAATAAAAAAAAAGGCGGGAAAACGAGCCGAATTCGGCGAGTTTGGGGCGATCGCCGAATAAATTCAGCAAATTCGGGGGCTCCGAAGCAGCAGCAGAACCGTCACTTAGTAAGCAACTAGCAGCATTCTCCCACGACCAATGGTGGCCAAGCCGAGTCTTCTCCTGGCCAATCAGAACAGGGATTCTCCCTTTTGAATTGGCCAGGAGAAGAGTGTAAAAACTCCGGTCCTCCCACCCCCACTCGAGTCTGGAACTCCTTCCATTTTGGTGGTGCTGCTCCTGACTCTGAGAGATCCTTCCCGATTCCTGCTTACTGGAATAGGACTGGATTGGATTTACTTCTAGTCCCTCCCTGCTCTTTCTGGAAGACATCCACACAGTTTGATTTTGGGGTTTTTCCTCTATACCTTTTCTCCTGTGTGTGTGTGTGTGTGTGTGTGTGTGTGTGAAAGCAGATTCTCTGTGTGTGTGTGTGTGTGTGAGAGAGAGAGAGAGCAGTTTCTGTGGGTGGGGGGAAACCAAAGGGGGGGTTGCCAGTTGTGCCGGGGCCTTGTGTTTGTGCCCGCTCACCTCTGCGGGAGTTAGCGTTGTGTTTTTTTTCTGCCCATGGCCAGTGGCCAGTCCTTGCCTGGAGTTGAGCCGGCCCGTGCGGCAGTGCACGCGTGAGTCTTTCCCTCCGCTCGCCAACCGCCACACCTCCTCCTTGGGTCATTTGTGCTTTCTGCTTTGAGCCGAGCTGTACTGGTGTTTTAATAGCATATGCATAGCTAGCGCGCCTCTGTCCCTTTCCATGGTTTGCAAACTCCAAGGTCGCGTGTCACGTGCTGCTTCGCATGGTTTTGCAAACTCCGAGTCCAAACGGTCTATTTATTTCTATTCATTCCAATGGGCTGATCGGGGGGGACCCCTTCCGGGCCTTATACCTCGGGACACCCTTCCCCAATCATCACCAAACTTGGGGGTTCTTGCAAGAAGGGACCCCTCAAGCTACACTGAAAGTTTGGTGCCTCTACCTCTAAAAATGCCCCCCCCCCCCGGAGCTGCGGAAAGGAGCAAATGTATTTTTAATGGCTTTAAATGGCCAATTTATTTGTGAACTCTGACCTTGGTGCCAAATTGCACGGATCCGAATCGGGGGGAGTTCGGGCTTCGGCATTTCCCGAAAAAGATTTTTTTGCCGAATCTGAATTTTACCCCAAAAAATTTTCCAACAGCCCTAGAGTGTTATGATACCCTGGATCGCCAAAAAACAAATTAGTGGGTTATAGATCAAATCAAGTCTAAACTGACCCTAGAAGCTAAAATGACTAAACTGAGGCTATTGTATTTTGGTCACATTATGAGAAGACAAGAGTCACTGGAAAAGACAGTCATGCTAGGAAAAGTTGAAGGCAGCAGGAAAAAAGGAAGACCCAACAAGAGATGGATTGACTCAATAAAGGAAGCCACAGCCCTCAGTTTGCAAGATCTGAGTAAGGCTGTCAAAGGACATTTGGAGGACTTTGATTCATAGGGTTGCCATGAGTCAGAAGCGACTTGATGGCAGTTAACACACACACAAGACCTCACTGAATAAAATGGCGCTTACTTCTGAATCAACCTGCTTAGAATTGCTCCCTAAATGAGTGCACCTACAGAGGTCAAATGTATAATAACATATCCTTTAAGATTATTTGGCTTGCTTGTTTCCAAGAAAACAGGAAAGTGACCTGAAGAATGTGATACAATTTTGCTGCTTAAGCAAAGCTGAGTTGGGGAGCAACTCTAAACGGGTCTGCTCAAAATTAACTCCCATGTTATACAATGGTGCTTACTCCTATGGAAGTGTCTTTAAGGATTGAAGCCTTGATCCTGAAAACTGCCGGGGGGGGGGGGGGGATCAGGTAATGTGCATACTTGCTGAGAGCTGGGGATATTTATAATAACAAAAGAGGTCAAGCCACAGCATTCCAAAGTATAGGCAACACATTATTCTTCACATGTACTAATTTTAATAGTCATGCTAATTCTTTTTCATGGAGAATACAGGAAATATGGGATTTCGACCAAATACAGGTGTTTAGACCACATATGCAGTTATTTGGTCTGGAAGAGTGATGGAGCAATTCTAAAAATTGTTACACCCTTCTAAGCCCATTGAAGTAAATGGGTTTAGGCGACTGTAACTCTTCTTAGGAATCCAGTGTAAATGCCTTAAGTATTTAAGGACTGGGAGGGAAGGCAGCATGGTATAGCCCAATCTCATCAAATCTTGGAAGCTAAGGAGGGTCGGGGCTTGAAAGGGAGACCACCAAGGAAGGCTCTGCAGAGGAAGGCAATGGCAAACCACCTCTGCTTCTCACTTGCCTTGAAAGGCCCTTGCTGGGGTCGCCATAAGTCAGTTGTGACTTGATGGCACTTCACACACACACACACACACACACACACACACACACACACACACACACTGCCAGCGAGTACAGAATTTTGAAATTCTGAACAGCTTCACAGTTTGGAAAGGAGATGTGATCAAATTGAACAAAGTTGTATCAGTGAGGATATGACACTGGGACAGTGGTCATAGGTTCTTAGCCTGGAAATGATAACAGATGCCAGCAGAATCAGCTTACTCCACATGGCATGAATTTCTAGCTTCTGTAACAAAAATATATGTGAAGCTGGTTTTCTTCTGTCAGAGGATATGGGACGATGGTTGCAGTCTTATGCCCAATGAAACCCACTTGGTGCTGTTAACGCCAACTGCCCTGATCTAGCGACCCTCTTCTGCTCATAGTAAGGACAATGCCTTCTGGGGACAGAAACCCCAAAAGAGTGCAAACGCACAGTCCTGCGCAGATTAAAAGGTCTGCCAACCCATTTCCATGCGCACTAAGTGTTGCATAATTGGTACAGTGTACAAACAACATAATGGTAATGTCCTAATTAATAGTATTAATTACTGGTATTAAGGGTAATTGGCTGTCCTTGACTGGTGCACCTGAATCAAATACCATGCGCCACACACTTTTCTGTGTGGATATTTCAAGATCACACCCAGTGGACATGAAATGTGATGCTAGACTACAAACCATGCTTCACTAGGATTATTGTGCGATTTGCCAGCTGCACATACCAGTGAAAATTATCAAGAACCCTTATGGTTGAAAATTGGTGCATGTGTGTGTGAGAAAGAGTGAGCGTGTAAATGAATACATAGTATGCTAAACTTGTGAGCATAATCCAGTCTTTGGAAAGAAGAGGGGTTATTGCCAGCTTTCTCTGGCAACAGTTTCCATTTCATTCTTTGCAAAAAAATAAAATACTCACTGTGGAAACTTGCTAACGGATTGTGCTTCCAAAGGTTCATGAACCTAACAGAAATCTCACTCACTTAAAGGAACTATGGAATTCAGCACCACTTACTCATAATCTCAGTTAATTTTGTTCAAAATTCCTAGATTGCATGGCCTGGGATCAGGGTATTTGATGGATCACCTTCTCCCATATGAACCAGCCCTTTGATTGGAAGGAAATGGAGTTTTTCTTAAGAATGATCCTGAGTCTGATTAAGGACTAAACAAAGTTAGTTTATTCAGAAATCACAAACTTGGTAAACGACTGAGAGACAGGCTTATTTCTAGCTAGGATCCATAACTAACAGGGTAACATGCGGCCTGTTGCTCCTCTTTCACTGTAACTAGAAGGAAGAGGAGGGGTGCATTATGGGAACAAACAAGAACACAGGAAGAGAAGGGAGAAGGATCACAACCTTTCTAAAAGCTCATACCCTACCAGAAAATATTTTTGTTAGTCTTTAAGGTGCTACTGGACTCATGCCCTTTTCTACTAACCTTTCTATCTATCTATCTCTCACACTTGCTGCCCCCTGCTGATCTTCCTTTCTTTAATTGATAAGCCTGTCTTATTGTATCAGTATTCAATCACAATAAAACAGTAGGAAGTTGAAGATTCAAAGCAGTTTGTTGTATTGGCCAATACACAAAACGCCTGGTGAAAATTGCCTGAAGAGCAGGACAATTCACACCCACATCAAAGGGTTACAAGCATGAATATAGACTTCGATAATGGGTGGTTACAGAGGCGTAATACACACGTAAGACTCAACTGCCCAATACTTGGGACAGCCTAAATTAGAATACCCTATCCCAACTTGAAGGGGGTTACAGAGAAAGTTATGATCTCATGTCCACTAATGAGCAAGAAGACTCTACAGTGTCAGGGGCTGCTATGTTTGATCCTAAGCTACTGAAGTTCTTATCTTGGACCCTGGCATTTGCCAAGGCTAACTAAGGGAGTGTTCCTAGCTGGCCCCTATGTGTGGGGAGCCAGCTCATGAAAGCACACTGGGGCCTTCTATGGATTCTCTAATTAACTTCTAACAAGCAAAGCTGGGCCTCCTCAAGGCCTTTTAACATATATGTGCTTGGTGTAACTTTAATCACAGATGCCAACTCTTATGTATTGAGTATGGCATATTCATAAGTGCAGATTATACTTTATTGATTACAAAGAATATATTTCAAATCAGAGAATACATTTCTAATACATTTCCCATAGCAAATAATGATTTCAGGCATTACATAATCAATCTTTGTGCACTAGACATTGTATTTCCAACATGATTAAGGTCAGCTGTTCATAGTGGATTAACACAAGAAGTGGATTAACACAAGAGATGGGCTGTTTGGGCTGTGACTCACCCTGATTGTGGCAGGGACAAGAGAGCGCTGGAGACAGGGCCACATCTTTTTTGCTCAGGCTTTTGGTTGAGTTTTTGAAAAACTCTTGTTGATGGTTTTGCCCACTGCCAAATTAACTCATTTGCCCATGTTATTGTGTATTATTGATTTCTTCCCATTAAATATACAATTTTCCATTTATTTACTAGCTCCTTTGACCAAAGTTCTTGAGCTTAGCCCATTAAATATAAACAGGAATATTATGGCCGAGGCTAGCCTGATCTCGTCAGATCTCAGAAGCTAAGCAGGGTCAGCCCTGGTTAGTATTTGGATGGGAGACCACCAAGGAAGTCCAGGGTTGCTGTGCAGAGGAAGGCAGTGGGAAACCACCTCTGTTAGTCTCTTGCCATGAAAACCCCAAAAGGGGTCACCATAAATCGGCTGTGACTTGACGGCACTTTACACACACACATTATGGCACTTTAAAGAGGAACAGTATTTTATTCCAGCATAAACCTTTGTGAACTAGAGCCCACTTCTTTAGGTGCTGTGATTTTTCCACTGTTCTTGATCATGTGGTCTTTCATAAGAATGTCTTTACTGTTCTGATGGTTTTTATGCTGGCCTTTCAATATTGAGGTTTGCTACTGCTCTCTATTCTTGTCACATTATATGCCACTGTTAGGTTGCATGTTTTTAGAATCTATTTAATTGTATTTTTTGTATGTTCCCTATGGATTGTTCAAAGCTTAACGATGGGATAGAAGTACTGTAAATAAATAATTTGACTACAGCCCTGTAAATGTGAAATAAACATATACAGAGAGGGGAGCACAAGATCATGCCCACTGGTGCTCCTTCCCACCTATGCATGCCCAGTCTAAAGGCAGCAACGAGCATTTATTTATTTGTTTGTTTGATTATTTATATTTTTGACTTCTTACCCCCCTCCGCCCAAGTGGGGCTCAGGGCAGCTAACCACAATACATTAAAAACAATATATCATACAACATCCCAGTATATAATTTAAAACCAGTCAACGGCCAACAAATAGATGGCACTCTAAAATCCCTTTGTTATCTCACCCTGCTTTAAGAAGCCCACAAACAATCCACTAAAATACAGGGCAGACATTGGGAGAACATGGGGGGGTGCCTTTGTCCAGTGGCCAGTGTACTTTGTGGAGCAGCCGCAATGTTGCCAGGTCCCTCTTTGCCTCCGGCAGGAGGTTTTTGGGGGCAGAGCCTGAGGAGGACGGGGCTTGGGGAGGGGAGGGACTTCAATGCCATAGAGTCCAATAGCGAAAGCGGCCATTTTCTCCAGGTGAACTGATCTCTATCAGCTGGAGATTAGTTGTAATAGCAGGAGATCTCCTGCTAGTACCTGGAGGTTGGCAACTCAACCTCAACCATATGCCTGGTGGAACATCTCCATCTTGCAGGCTCTGCAGAACTGAGAATGTATACGTATAGTATATCTACTGCAGGCTCTGTTGTCATGATCAAGAATATTGTATTTTCCAGGTTTCCTGACTGCAGAGATGGAGTCTATACATTTGTAGTTTGTACATATGATATGAAGCTGATCTCACATAGGTGGGGGAACAGGGCCACCATATATGTTGTGTGTAGGGGGCTTATGTAACTAAAAACTAAAAGTGATAGTATGTGCCAGCAGTCTTTTTAATTTAACTCTAAATTAAGCCAATGTAGTCCTGCATTTCTGAACTATATTCAAAATAAGGTAACTCTACACCTAGGGTCGCCAATCTCCAGCTGGAGATCTCCTGCTATTACATCTGATCTCCAGCCATTAGAGATCAGTTCCCTTGGAGAAAATGGCTGCTTTGGCCATTGAACTCTACGGCATTGAAGTCCCTCCCCTCCCCAAACCCCGCCCTCCTCAGGCTCCACCCCAAAAACCTCCCACCGATGGCAAAGAGGGACCTGGCAACCCTAGCTACACCATGTCTTCTGCTTATGATTTCTACTTACCATCAATGTTGTCTAGTGTGATAATCACTGTTTTGTTTTGTTTTTGTTAATTCTTTCAGCCAGAGTTAGGTAGGATGAAACTCTGCCTTATTTTGCTGGTTGTTGCAGTCAGTGCAGAAGAAATCCAAAAACAGAACAGTTGCATTGAAGGGTTTCCAGGAATGCCTGGAAGCCCTGGACACAACGGCTTACCTGGCCGAGATGGCCGAGATGGAACAAAGGGAGAAAAAGGAGACCCAGGTATTAAACTACCTAATCACTTCTGTTTGCCTGTTTAGGAGTACTGTAGTTCTGATGGAAACCCAAAGTCACATATTGCAGCCCTGATCAACGTCACCCAGATGATAGAACGGAACACTAAAAGTGGTTGCACAACTCAAGAGTTGTTAAACTAGGCCTTAACAAATTCCTAAACAATTTAAGCATTTTCTGTGATTTTGGATTCTGATGCATGCAAAGGCTCTTACAAAAACTGACAGGACCACAGCAGCCAACTCATATCAAGAAGATCCAGAACTAGAAATGGAGGGCTCATTATAGGTTGCCAACCTCAAGGTACTAGCTGGAGATCTCCTGCTATTACAACTGATCTCCAGCCAATAGAGATCAGTTCACCTGGATAAAATGGCCTCTTTCGCTATTGGACTCTATGGCATTGAAGTCCCCCCCCCTCCCCAAACCTCTCCCTCCTCAGGCTCCACTCCCAAAATCTCCAGGTATTTCCCAACCCGGAGCTGGCAACCCTACCCATGGCCTGGATATAAATGTTTCCGGGTAAAGCGTGTGTGGTTTTTTTTGCCTTGCCCACAGGCAGACTATTGGGCCCTTGACATGTACAAGCTTCTTATTTGTTTCTCCTTCTGTCTGCTTTCTGAGTCCTGCCTAGGAGTACTAGAAATTCCACCCGCCCTCAGCTCTGATCCTAAGCTGGAATTCATGATTTGGTCCCATTCTGCAGGAATCCGTGCCTCTTGCACCAGGGGAGTTTGGGTGCCCACCCCTCAGTTTTGACAACTCAGCACCCATCTTATCCACGCCTCTTGATATAAAGCTGAATAAAGTCCTAAACTGCCCAGGCCCAGGATATCTAAAGGACTGCTTGCTCCCATGTGAACCCATTCATTCTACTGAGCCCTGTTTCATATTCATCCCACTTTTGGAGGTACTGAGGGTGGGCATGGAGAACAGGGCATTCTCTATGGTGGCACCCAGAAGATGGAACACACTTTCCAACTATGCCCTACCTCTAGTTACTTTTAATCCCATTGTTAACTACCTTGGCGACCTGCCTCAGATGAAGAAGAAGATAAGTTGATTTTTATACCCTGCTTATCTCTTCGTTTAAGGAGTCTCAAACTGGCTTACCATCTCCTTCCCTTCCTCTCCCCACAACAGGCACCTTGTGAGGTAGGTGGAGCTGAGAGAGTTCTGAGAGCTGTGACTAGCGTGAGGTCACCCAGCAGGCTTCATGTGGAGGAGTGGGAAATCGAACACGGTTCTCCAGATTAGAGTCCGCTGCTCATGTGGAGGAGTGGGGAATCAAACCCGGCTCTCCAGATTAGAGTCTGCTGCTCTTAACCACTACACCATGCTGTATATGTGACATAAACATATCCAGGGAGGGGTGCACAGGATCATGCCTGCTGGTCCTGCTTCCCACCTTTGCATGCCCAGTCTAAAGGCAGCACAGAGCATTTGTTTGTTTGTTTGTTTGTTTGTTTGTTTGTTTTTGGCCTCCCCCTCAGGGTGGCTAACAACAATCACTATAACTAAATAAATAGGCATGAGTTGACTACCAAAAAAGGAAATAATACAGGCAAGGGTGAGAAAGAGAATGGTTCTCGTTCATCAGCAGGCCAGTGGCCAATTTCTAGTTGATCACCTAAGCAATGCAGATAGTTGAAGTAGGTGGACCTTGATCTGATCCAGCAGGGCACTTACCACCTTTGCATGTCCTTAAGAAAAGTTGCACAGCCATTTAACACAGACTTCTAATGCCTCAACTGTTAAGCAATCCTGAGTATGGACTCTTGATTTATACATTTAAAACACAAGTGAACTGCTGCGATTTTATTTAAAAAACAACAGATCACACAAGTCACCTACCCTGACCTAATTAGTAATTCAGATCCACTAACTATTCCACCTTGAATTTGTGTGCATCCAGTATTCCCAGATGAGATAGAAATTGTGTGTCCTTGCAGAATGTGAGAGCCAACTTTTGTCCTCCTGAAATGAAAGATAAAGAATCAGATTTCTGAGAATACAATGGTTAACTGAAAATATATTGCTTTTCGTTGCTGCTAGGTGAGGCAGGACACCCAGGGAAACCAGGCAAAGATGGTATAAATGGAGAAAGGGGAGAACCAGGTGAGAGCAAAAAGTGACTTTATTGAAAATACAATTGTACAAGTAGGGTACCTGCAAGGACTTGCAGGGGGCATCTCATTTTCCTTGTATCCTCCTCCCCCACCATTTCCTCTTTCCCTTCTCTGAAAGCCCCCATAGCCTCTCTTCTTTCATTGCTTCCTTCTCTTCTTCCCACCCAGCAGCCAACCTACCTTTATCTGCCCCCATCTTCAGTTTACCCATCTTCCCTCCCTCTGGCAGCCTCTCTTAAATGGGATAAAAAAAATAAAACTGGATACAGGAGTGTAGCCATATTACTTTTTCATGTAAAGAAGATAAGCCTTTAACCTTCTGTGAAAACATAGCTCATGGAACCTAGAAGGCATTCCTTTGTAATAGATCCATTGTACAAATTGGGGACCTGAGAAGAATCCATGGGCGCATGGAGAGGAATAAACCATCTGGAAATATCTACCATCAACCTAAATTTTCCATTCCAGTATAGTGCAAGCTCTCAGAAGTATGAACAGCATCTCCTCCATCTTCCCCACTCCCTGTAACAGAATCTCAGCTGCTCTCAACATTCTGAGGACCATAAGCATGCTCACTTCTCACTGGGGTGTTTCTTTGGGTGGAGGGTTATTTTTAATTTACAAAGTAATGTTTTTCTGCACGTCTAAGGAATCCCCTCCCTATGCAGTAACTCCTACCTATTCTGTTGGTGGCCCCGTTTTGCTGGTTTGCACAGCCCCATTTCCAGCCTTGCAAATCACATCTCCTTCTTTTGTCTGGGGTCACCTGGCTGGCGAGTTCCAGCAAGCTGTATAATATTTCTTCCTCCCTCTGTCCCTTCTCTGGGTCCCCAAAAAGTCTTGAGGCTCTTTATGACTTCTGAATGCTATCATAATCTCGTTTGCTCACTAAGTTCAATGAGAAGGGCAATGGCTCTTTTCTGTTAGAAGAAGAAGAAGAGGAAGAAGAGTTGGTTTTTATATGCTGACTTTCTGAACCACTTAAGGGAGAATCAAACCAGCTTACAATCACCTTCCCTTCCCCTCCTCACAACAGACACCCTGTGAGGTAGGTGGGGCTGGGAGAGCTCTAAGAGAGCTGTGACTAGCCCAAGGTCACCCAGCTGGCTTCGTGGGGAAACAAATCCAGTTCACCAGATTAGCCTCCGCCGCTCATGTGGAGGAGTGGGGAATCAAACCCGGTTCTCCAGGTCAGAGTCCACCACTCCAAACCACCGCTCTTAAACACTACACCACACTGTTATCTTGAACTCCCAACAAAGAGTTGCTAAATAATCTGGGATTTAAAAATAATTAATTGTTTTCTCTTAATTTAGGAGCTGATGGCAGAGTCGAAGAGAAGGGGAACAAAGGAGGCAAAGGGGAAAGAGGCTGGCCTGGGAAATTTGGACCCAAAGGAATTCCTGGCCCTGTGGGTGACAAAGGTCAAAAGGGCGAGCTAGGGTTACAAGGACGAAAGGGGATAAAAGGGGATGTCGGTCCCATTGGCCCTCAAGGAATTAAAGGTGAAATTGGATTCCAAGGAGATATAGGTCTGAGGGGTCCCATTGGGCCCATGGGTCATCTTGGTCCTAAGGGAGAAATTGGAGGCCCGGGGCCAAAAGGCAGTAAAGGAATTCAAGGTGAAAAGGGCTGGAAAGGGGACAGGGGAGAAAAGGGGGACCTTGGTGCGACCCCCATCATCCCGAGAAGTGCCTTCAGTGTGGGTCTCACTGCTGCCACCAAGCTTCCCCCTTCCAACATTCCCATCAGATTTGACAAAGTGATGTACAACGGCTTGAATCATTATAACACCGCCACTGGGAAATTTACCTGTGTGGTCGCTGGTGTCTATTATTTCACCTACCACATCACTGTTTATTCAAGGAACGTGAGAGTTGCTCTGATTAAAAATGGGATCAAGGTGCTCCATACCGTAGACAGATACCAGGGGGTTGAAGACCAGGCCTCAGGAGGAACAGTCTTGGAGCTCCAGCAAGGCGATCAGGTGTGGTTGCAGCCCCACGGAGGTGAGACTTACAATGGGTTGTATGCAGATCCAGACGATGACACAACCTTCACTGGCTTCCTTTTGTTTAGTACTACTCCTACAGAGATGCCAGAACCCATTCCACTCTTAAGCACATGAGCTTACAACATGATGTCAATTTTATGTATCCTGTTGCTTAATTCTCACTAGTGGCAAGATCAAGATCAGTATGAAAACAAACTTCACAATAGTATATTCACAACTCTCTGCCAATCACAGATGGTTTGATGCTAAACAATATTTGTGCATTATCCTGTTTTTGTTATTCCCAGCATTTGTTTTGCTGTTTTGCATGAATAAAATTCAAACTGAAGCTGGCTAGCCCATCGCTATTTACACAAATGCCTGTTTGTCATATCTTATATAATTCTTTGTAAGCATTTTCTAACACTAGAGCAAGGTCACCCAGCTGGCTTTGTGTGTAGGAGTGGGGAAACAAATCCAGTTCACCAGATTAGCCTCTACCGCTCAGGTGGAGGAGTGGGGAATCAAACCCATTTCTCCAGATCAGACTCCACCACTCCAAACCACCACTCTTAACCACTACACCACGCTGGCTCTCCCTTCTCTTCACACTTCTCTCCACAAGGCCCTTCTCTCCACACTTCTTCTCTATCTTGGCACCATGAGAGCAGGACATGCATCCTGCATCTCTATCCGTCCTAGTTAGTTAGACTAGATTAGAAACCTATCTCTACCCTATCCTTTCTAGGAAACTGGAGTTCCTTACAAAAAAAGAAGCATATTAGTTTTGCAAAGATAAAAGGCTCTGTGTGTAGCGTGGTTTTATAGCAACACACAAACTAGATGGTATTCTGCTGCATGTACATGTCCTTGAGCACTCTGCTAATCTAAGGGAAACATCCCGACAACCAGGTCCCTGCTGAGTTCCCTCACCTCCCTAACCTCTGCCCTCCCCCAGGCACCACCCCTCAATCTCCAGGAATTTCCTAAGCCAGAGTTGGCAACCCTCACAACACCCTTTTGAATCGGCATGGATTCAGTCACAAAATCCACTTCTTTATATCCAAGCGCAAGAATAGGGTTCACCTGGAGAAAATGGTCGCTTTGGCAATTGGACTCTATGGCATTGAAGTCCCTCCCCTCTCCAAAACCCACTCTTCTCAGGCTCCACCCCTAAAAACTCCTGGTATTTCCCAACCCGGAGGTGGTAACCCTACACAAGAATGACTGAAAACTGCAAAATTTGTTGGTCTGTTTGCTAGAGGTCAGAACAGGACTTGGGTCCATCCTATCTTTCCACCTTAGGGTTGCCAGGTCCCTCTTCGCCACTGGCGGGAGGTTTTTGGGGCGGAGCCTGAGGAGGGCAGGGTTTGGGGAGGGACTTCAATTCCATAGAGTCCAATAGCCAAAGCGGCCATTTTCTCCAGGTGAACTGATTTCTATCTCTGATCAGTTGTAATAGCAGGAGATCTCCAGCTAGTACCTGGAAGTTGGCAGCCCTATTCCATCTCCAATATGTACCTAAAAGATGGCAAAGTGATCTTATTGTGAGGTATTCCATTTTGGAGAGAACAACAGTAGTGGTCACAGGGATAGTTCTGCAGGCTGCACACGTTGGGTAGACAGTTAAGAATGGCTTGAGAAGCTAGAGGTGCCTTTCGATCAATAAGTAACCATTAATCTTGACGGCAGCATTTGGTCATGGTCTAATACACTTGCTGGAACATGGGGCCTGTCTTTCTCTCAGCCTGATCATAAACATGTTTACTTGCAAGTGTCCCACTGAATTCAATGGGATTTACTTCATAATAAGTCTGCTTAGATTTATAGCCCTGGTCTTCGTTATTACTGCAAGGAAGCAACATGGAGAATTCTTTGTTATCATTAATTATCTTGCAATAGCAGGAGATGTTGCTGTAGCTTCACCACTAGGTTTGCCAGCTCTGGGTTGGGAAATACCTGGAGGTTTTTGGGGTGGAACCGGAGGAGGTTTGGGTAAGGGAGGGACTTCAATGCCATAGAGTCCAGTTGCCAAAGCGGCCGTTTTCTCCAGGTGAACTGATCTCTATCGGCTGGAGGTCAGTTGTCATAGCAGGAGATCTCCAGCTAGTACCTTGAGGTTGGCAACCGTATTCACCACCCACCAGGTTATTTGCCAGGTTCTGTCATTCATATCCTTCCCTGCTTTCTGTGGGGTAAGATACAAAACCCATTTGCTTTATCAACTGAAGGGTACGTGTGAATGGCAGAGGCTAGACATTAATAACTAGGAAAAAGAAGAAAGGTAAAGTTAACTTGGTCTCCCATCCAAGTACTGACCGTGGCCAACCCTGTTTAACTTCCAAGTTCTGAAAAGCTCAGGCTAAGATGGGTCTGTTTGGGCTGCTACACATGGCAAGTAGATAGACAATAAACGTATCATGATGATTTAGGGCTGTGAGCTCCAGACTCTGAGTGCTTCTGTATCTTTAGAAGTTCACAGAAGGCAAACATTTCACCATTAATAAAATGCTGTAATGACAGAAGAGACCACACCGGGTGGAATTTCCCCTTCAGTATAATTCAGTGGGTAGCCGTGTGAATCTGTCTGCAGTAGTAGAGAAAGTAGTAGAAAGCTCATACCCGACCAGAAAATATTTTTGTTAGTCTTTAAGGTGCTACTGGACTCTTGCAGGTATCTGAAGAAGTGAGCTGTGGCTCACGAAAGCTCATACTTTACCAGAAAAAATATTTTGGTTAGTCTTTAAGGTGCTACTGGACTCTTGCCCTTTTCTACCCCTTCAGTATAGTTTTTAATGGTACAGCTGTCTGAGTCTAGCACAGTTGTGTATTCAGACACCTAGTGAAATCAAGCATACTTGTGGCACTTTCACACAGCCCAAATAATGCACTTTCAATGCACTTTGAAGGTGGATTTTACTGTGTGGACTGGCAAAATCCACTTGCAAACGATCGTTATTCATGGAAGGTTTTGCCTTGGATTTGCCACTCTTTAGATGCACTTTTTCCCCATCCATATTCTCAAAACTCAACAATAAGCCGCCATGCAGAGTTTTGAGAATTCAGATGGGGAAAATGTGCATCTATAGAGTGACAAATCCAATGCAAAACCTTCCATGAATAAATGGCCTGAGGTGCAGTGAAAGTGGACTGAAAGTGCATCCTTTGGGCGGTGTGAAAGGGCCACAAGTATGCTTGATTTCACAGGGACGGCGCCTCGAGGTGTCTGAGCCTCCCTTTCGATGACGCGCAGGCGCGTCTCTCTCATCACCTAGCGTTGGCAGCCATGGCAACCACGGGAGGCGGGGCCGAAGCTCCTCCTCACGCCGGGCGGCGTCAGAGGTCACCGCCTGAACCCGGAAGCGGCGAAGCGGCAGCCGGGGAGCCGTTGGAGCGCTTTTGGGAAGACGGTTGAGGCGCCGCCGCCGCCGCCATGCTGGCCGGCTGGCGCGGGGTGGCTTGGACCGCCGTGAGCGGCCTGGGCTGGGTCAGCGGCCGCAGCCCCAAGCGGTGGGTCAGCACCAGCTGGTCCCCGGTGGGCGCCGCCTTCAACGCCCAGCCACAGCCGCAGCACCCGCGGTGGGAGCTGGGGAAGAAAACGGTGAGAGGCCGGCCGGGGTGGGAGCCGGTTTCCCCTCTCGGGAGCTCAGCCGAGCCTCCCCCCACCCCCCAACACCCTGGGCGAGAAAAGAAAGGGGTCGCGGGGGTGACCGGGACCCTAAAGCACCCCGCACGTGTCTGGGGTGAGGGTCGAGCCACCACTCGCTGGTTTCACGCTGGAGGCGAGCGTAGAGAACCGCGCCTCCTGGGGATTACCGCACTTTGTATTCCCAGCGATGTATTAAGAGTTTGAAAATGATGCTGGAATGGACGGAGATAGCGAAACTTACGGCTTTGATAAATCAGAACGATAATGTACAATTTTTGGGGGGGAATGGGAGGCGTGGAGAATTTATTGTGAAAATCAATTTTTGATGGGACCATTTAAAGGATATTCTTTGATTTAATATCTCATAGATACTCTGTAAAGGTATTGAATGAACAATATTAGATAAGATAAATATATATTCATTAAATAATATGGGGATTAGTTCAATCAGCAAAAGTATATACAAAAATATTGTCGAAGGCTTTCATTGGTTCTTGTAGGTTATCCGGGCTGTGTAACCGTGGTCTTGGTGTTTTCTTTCCTGACGTTTCGCCAGCAGCTGTGGCAGGCATCTTCAGAGGAGTAACACTGAAGGACAGTGTCTCTCGGTGTCAAGTGTGTAGGAAGAGTAATATATAGTCAGAAAGGGGTTGGGTTTGAGCTGAATCATTGTCCTGCAAAAAGTAACAAAGGTAATGTGCTAACCATTGTCCTGTAAATCAAGATAATGTGCTAATGAGGGTGTGGTATGTTAATATGGAACCAATGTATCCTGAAGTGATCTGTTAATGTGTGAAATCCAAAGCTAATCTGCATGGCCATTGTGGACTGTAGTCTTCGTTAGTCTGGAGGTTTTCAAGACAGGAAGCCAAGCCTTATTCATTCTTAAACTCTCTTCTTTTCTGTTAAAGTTGTGCTGATGTTTATGGATTTCAATGGCTTCTCTGTGCAATCTGACAAAATAGTTGGTAGAATTGTCCAGTCTTTCAGTGTCTTGGAATAAGTGTTACTCCTCTGAAGATGCTGGCCACAGCTGCTGGCGAAACGTCAGGAAAGAAAATACCAAGACCACAGTTACACAGCCTGGATAACCTACGAGAACCAAAAAGTATATACACTTTATTTGTAGGTGGAAGAGAGTGAGGGGGAAGTCACTATATGCTTATTACAGGTTTTTTTATTTTATTAACTCTTAGTGTTGAATGTTTACTTTTACATGAATGTATTAAATGAAGGAAAACAATAAAAAAATTTTTTTTAAAAAAAAAGAGTTTGAAAATGTTGTAAAAAACATTGCTTTAAAAGGGTTTTTGGATACCACCGCTTATAAATGGTTGGAAGACGTCTTCTCAGTGAAAGGGGCCAAACAAAGTGCGAACAGTATTTTTTCTAACGTTTTCAAACCCTTAATACATCGCTGGGAATACAAGTGCGGTAACCCCCATAGTCGCTATTGTGGTAGCAAGTTAATGCATAAATAACAAGAGTGGTAATAACACAAAGGGTGAAAACGTACGGGAGGTTTTGCCTTGGATTTGCCGCTCTCTAGATGCACATTTTCCTATCTAAATTCTCAAAACTCAACAATAAGCCCCCCGTGCAGTTTTGAGAATTTGGATGGGGGAAATGTGCATCTGGAGAGCGGCAAATCCAAGGCAAAACCTCCCGTGCGTTTTCGCCCAATGTTTGTTTTAGCCATGATGCCCTTTTTCTGTGCCCTGCAGCTTTGTGCTTCCCAGCCCCTGGTACAGCTCTGAGCTAGGGCTTCCATGACAGAATTATTCTGGATTACAATTAAGATTGCCACCTCCCTCCTGTGAGTGAGATCCCTGTGCTTTTATTTTTATGTTTGCAGTTATACCCTGTCTTTCTTCCATCCATCCTGGAACTCAAAGTGGGGGGGAGGTAGTTGTTAATTTCCTTCATTGGGTTGGACTAGATGACCCTGGTGGTCCATTCCAACTCTATGATTCTATGATACACAGGAGCCCCAGGTCTCCAGTCCAGGAGACCTGGGACTCCTGTGTTGGGGCCTCCAGTCATTCATTCCCTTTTTAAGCTGCTTCATTTTTAGAATTTTTATTTCCAGTGATTACCTTGTCGTATGTTAAAGATCTTCAGGTCTAACAATTAACAATTCAAGTCTAACAACTATTTTATTTATTTACTTCATTTAATAATAATAAACTTTTATTTATATCCAACCTCCCCTGGCAATGCCTGGCTCAGGGTGGCTAAGATCAATATAAAATACATAGTTATAATACATCTAATCATATTAACATCAGAATAAAATACAATAAAATATATCTAGTCATACAGCACAATAAAACCATCCTAATAATGATGCTCACATCATGAGACGACAAGAGTCACTGAAAAAGACAGTCATACTAGGAAAAGTTGAGGGCAGCAGGAAAAGAGGAAGACCCAACAAGAGATGGACTGACTCAATAAGGAATCCACAGCCCTCAATTTGCAAGATCTGAGCAAGGCTGTCAAAGATAGGATATTTTGGAGGACTTTCATTCATAGGGTAGCCATGAGTAGGAAGCGACTTGACGGCACTTAACACACGCACACAATAATGCTGAAACTTAATTTACACAAATTTATATTCCGCCTTTCTCCCCAGCTTACATCATTCTTCTTTTCTCCATTTATCTTTGCAACAACCTTGTGAGGTGGATAGGGTTGCCAACAATGGGTTGGAACATTTTTGGAGATTTGGGTGTAGAGCCTAGGGAAGGCACAGTTTGAGGAGGGGAGGGACTTCAGCAGGGTATAATACTGTAGAGTCCACCACCACCCCGCCCCAGCATCTATTTTCTCCCAGGGAGCTGATTTATGTCCTCTGAAGATCAGTTGTAATTTCAGGAGCTCTCTAGGCCCTACCTGGAAATTGGCAACCCTAGTAGATGAGGCTGAGAGTGAAATAATCCTCAGATCAGCAAAGTTTACTGAAACGGAGCACATCATAGCTGCCTCTTTGGTTGGCAGTATTGTAATAGAAAGAATCATTAAAAAGTTTACATGTTTGTATAAGTAACGTGTGTGTGTGTAAAGTGCAAGTTGACCCCTTTTTGGGGTTTTCAAGTCAAGAGACTAACAGAGGTGGTTTGCCAGTGCCTTCCTCTGCACAGCAACCCTGGTATTCCTTGGTGGTCTTCCATTCAAATACTAACTAGGGCTGACCCTGCTTAGCTTCTGAGATCTGACGAGATCAGGCTAGCCTGGGCCAAGACTGTAAATGTAAATATCAGGCTTACAATCTGGAGGCTATGAAACAAAATGTCTTCCGTTTATGTTGGCCCTATTGTCTCTTTCTTTTTTTTAAAGGGTCTATTTGGTGTTCCAGAGTTAAGTAGTCCAGAAGGATTTCAAGAAGCTCAAGAAAAATCATTGCAAGAAACAGAACGACTTGTGAAGAAAGCATGTGCTATTTCTCCTGGGCCAGAGATAGTAATGATCTTTGATCAGTTATCAGATTCCTTGTGTAGAGTTGCTGATCTAGTAAGATATATTTTATCATTTTTAAATTACCTCTTACAAGTAGGATTTTCTTCCTTGTTTAGGATTAAAATTCGAGTTTGGTTTTCCATGGTGTATGTGTGTGTAAGAAACTCAGTTATTGTTTTAATGCTCCCACTGTAGATGATTCTCATTCTTTCTTTAATTGCTGTAATGTCATAATTCTTAATATTGTTTTAAAGATGCTACATGATTTTCCAGTGTATATATATGTGATAAAATAAACACATGTGGGAGATTCATACATGATGCTAAACATGTAGTCCAGCATTATGATCACTATATGCACTGACATTCCCTCTCCAAAGATCCATGCAGGACTACAAAACAAACCATGTGCACTGTTATATCTGAATATTTTGAACATATTTGTTTTATTGTATGCCCACATTTTTGGAGTTCCCTGCCAGTAATACAAGCTGTGTATGTGTAATAGAGAAGACATAGCTGATAGTTAAACATGAAATCTATTCCGAGCATGTTTTGCAAAGAATGCCCCAAAGAATTTACAAAATAAATTGGGGAGGAGGCTGTCAGAGGGGCTTGTAGCTCAGCGGTAGAGCATCTGCTTGGGAAGGTCCCAGGTTCAATTCCCGGCATCTCCAGTTAAAGGGACTAGGCAAGTAGGTGATGTGAAAGACCTCTGCCTGAGACCCCGGAGAGCTGCTGCCGGTCTGAGTAGACAATACTGACTTTGATGGACCAAGGGTCTGATTCAGTATAAGGTAGCTTCATGTGTTCATTTAAAAAAAAATATGCACGGTTTCCTGCTCTCATGCATATTCTTGTGTGGAAAATGTTAAACATGACAATGAACATGCATTTTTCCTAAGGTAAGGTAAGCTCCCCCCTTCCCCTAATAAACTGGAATTCTAAACCATGGTTTAATTCAGATTTAGAGTGGGGGGAGTAGAAATAACTTTGGCTAACCCATCCATTTGTACCTTTTTAGTAATTGGAGCTGCTTTTTACTTAGGATTTTTGTAGTATTCTCTGTGAACAGAAAAGGGTGAGTAATGTATAAGCATGGGATTTGTGGACATCTTGTCTTAGTAGTGGGTCTATGTGATGTCTGAATGTAGCCATTGAGTTTGAGATAGTAGTGAGATATCCAGGTGGAAATAATAGGCAGGCAATTGGAGATGTGGGATAGTTGAGAGGGAGAAAGGTTATGGGTGGACAAGGAGAGTTGGGTGTCATCAGTATATAGGTGAGACTGGAAGCCATGGAATTTGATGAGATCACCCAGGGACAATGGCCTGTATCCTACCACTTCACTGAGCAAATCTGAAGCCATCCTCCAGCCTAAGAAGGAGAAGCCGCTTAAGTTGGAAGAAGGCTCCTTTGGCTGAAACAGCTTCACATGAACACATGAAGCTGCCTTATACTGAATCAGACCCGTGATCCATCAAAGTCAGTATTGTCTACTCAGACGGGTCTCAGGCAGAGGTCTTTGACATCACCTACCTGCCTAGTCCCTTTAATTGGAGATGCCGGGGATTGAACCTGGGACCTGCATGCCAAGCAGATGCTCTACCACTGAGCCACAGCCCCTCCAGGCTACGGTTGTGTACATGCCAGTATGGGGAGAAAGGGTCAAGAACAGATTCTTGGGAGATTCCAATAAAAAGAGGAAAAGTAAAGGAAGACTTCTGTGTAGCCTGTGGCTCCATGAAAAGTTAAGATGGTTTAATACAAAAATAAAAGAAAGAAATTCACATGACTAAAATCTGTGGGAACTAATCTAGAATTTTAGACTTTCATGTAAATACCAAACCAAAATTTTCTTGTCAGTGTTGACCTTTCTTTTTCTACTACCTCAGGCTGACTTTGTGAAAATTGCTCATCCTAATCTTGCTTTCAGAGAGGCTGCTGAAGAAGTGTGCAGAAACATTGGCACTATGGTAGAAAAGTATGTTTATTATGTCACTTTCATATGGATTTATCTGTTTATATTGTAGCATTCCGCAGACAGCAAGCACAGTAGTAACAAAAGCGACCATTATGAATACAGCGTGTTGTCTACTGAATGCTACGTTATGATTCTGAAATCTTTGTGGAAACTGGATGATTATTTTTTTTCTAAATTAAGGAGTATGGGTAAGGTAATTCTAATATCCTAATTATAAACACATTTATTTAAAAATGTGTTTAATTTAATTCTGTGGCACTTTCATAGCTACCATTCAAAATAAAATTGAATGGTATTTATTTTTTCATCAGGAACATAACCGAGTAAGATCTTTTTACAGAATACCTGTAACAAATTTGCATGAGTTTACACCTGGTAGAATATAAAAACAATTTTATTCAAAATTCAGTACAAGGGTACATCAGTATTGTTCATGTGTACAGACAGCAGTGTTCGTGGCTGTGAAAAGCATAGTCCATAAAAGCAAGCTTTAGATGCTGCACTGTGCAGTTTTCATAAACTATTCATCTTAAAAAGCTACCTCAGCACCTTGTGGAGTTGGGCAACAGCAAAGTGAAGCCTGCAAAACAGGGCTTTCTCACCTCCCTCCCCCACAGCCCATTGACCCTCACAGTTATGCTCCCTGAAGGGGGAGGGATCCTCAGAAACAGTGTGGGAGACAAATTTGGGTTCTGTTGTAGGAGGAGAGAATTTGCAGAAATCAGCCTTCGCTCCTCCACAAATTGTGGTTTGTTATGCCCATGAAATACCCCCTTTGGTTCCAATCCACTGGCAATAAGTATTTGTTATTTGAAATTGCTATCTCATATACTTTGCATTGGTTGGGGCTATATTAGCATTTGGTAGTGTTTTAAATAGTGATTTGGGGGGGGAAAATCCACCTTTATAAGAAGTCCGAAGCATTCTCTGCTGCAGAACTGAGTTAAGTTGCATGAATGGTGTATTGCTAATAATTAGATCATACAACCTTTATATTTTTAGATTAAATACAGATGTAGATTTGTGTCAAAGTCTGAGAAAATTGTTGGCCGATAAAGAAGTCATGGCTTCCCTTGATCCAGATACCAGGTACATATTGTTAATTTTAGTAGTGACGATAATCCTCATAATACTGTGAGGTGTCGGCTATTCAATGATCTTGTCAGCATACCTCATTACAATAGAGTCTGAAAATGTTGTGAAGCTAGCTTTTCAAATATGTTCTATCTGTGAGTCTTCATGCCATTTTTCAGTCCAGGTGAATACTTTTACAGTAATTGGGTAGCCTATGCTATCAAATGCTGTTACATGCCACAAGAGTTATCTGTCCTGTGTCAGATTGCCCCTTTGGTAGGTGTCTCTTGATGCAGTCCTAGTACTTGTTTCCTCTTCTGGAATTAAAGGAACCTTTGTGGAACTCCTTCTCCTGGTCATTTAAATTCCCCTGATGATGGTTCTGATGTTGCTACTTTTTCTTTTTATTAGCGCCAGGCAGTCATTTCCCTAAGCAAATTAGACTGTACAAACCCCTTAGTCCTATTCCCCCCCACCTCTTTTTTGGTGCAATCTATACTTGGAGTCAAACTGATATTTTACAACTGCAGAGTATTATACCTGCATTTGGGAAATATTGCTTAACCCATGGATGCAGTAAGTGTCAGATTTTTGTCCAAAAAAATGAGATTTAGAAACATGTGATTTCTTAATGGGAGTTGTCATTCTCATGATTCTTGAAAAATATTATAGTAATCTGGATAACTGAATGTTGCATATTAGTTATAAAATAGTATCATGCTATGATCTGGCATTTCAGAGTTAGTGATGGGCAGTAGTTTTATGTGTATGTAATTTTATTTAAGGAGTGCAGTCCATTGGCACACTTAAGCTCCATTGAACTCGCTGTCACTTATTTTCAAGTAAACATGCATGAGATCAAGCTGCAAAGGGAGCTGCTACCAAACTTAGCAGTATGAAATTGCTGCTTTTCATTATGCACATTAACAATCTTATGTATAATACTTCTGTTGAGGAAGAGCCATATAAGTTGGAGAACGGCTGTTTAAACTGGAAGAAGTCTTCAAACTTTGCTTAGCGGTGTGGTGGGATACAGGCCGCTATATTTTTTTTATCCAGTCAGTGGAAATAAGACTAGTGGCTCCAGATACAATTGCATAGTTTGGCCTGCAAAATGTAACATATATTTAAAAGGGATAAAACAACAGTATAACAATTTTTGTCCTAATGGGATTTTATTCTTTTAGACGAGTGGCGGAACTTTTCATGTTTGATTTTGAGATCAGTGGTATTCACTTGGATGAAGAAAAGGTAATTCTTTCCATTATAACTGAGAGATTATCTTTTAGTTGCGTAATAGCATCTGTGAGCTGGGTGCGATGAACTTTGAATTGAGTGTCACAGAATTCATCTCTTCCTTCTTTTCCATCACCCTGCAGTCTCCTGCACCCCCACGCCCCTGGAAATTAGCAGATATCACCTCTTTCCCTTCTAGTGTGAACTCTTCTGTTAGTGGAGCAGGTGCTTGCACAAGAAACAAGGGCTATTTCTGCTGATTTCTTCCTTTTTGCTGCAGCTGCCAGTGCCGCTGATCAGAGTTACACCTTTATAAGTCCATTGACTTCAATTTAGAAGGTTGCAGCTCTGCTTAGGACTGCATTGTTGGTTTCCCAAGAAGCTGTACATATGGGAATATTCACAGTGATCGCCTGTACTGATTTTACCATAACTTCTCTCCAAATACCTCCAAACATTGAAAAGTTCAGATACATTAAAGAAATATATTTACATTTATGTGTTTTCCCTTCACAGCGCGAGAAGGCAGTAAATCTCAATGTCAAAATCCTGGATTTATGTAATGAATTTCTCATGGGGTCGCATCTTCCAAGTAGGATCGACAAACACGTCTTACCAGAACATATCCATCATAACTTTGCTGTGAAAGGGAACTATGTTCAAATCGGTGGTCTCAATGCAGATAGTCCTGATGATTTGGTATGTATCCTTTAAGGATATTGTAGCACCTAATATGCCCTGACCTGGATGGCCCAGGCTAGCCTGATCTCGTCAGATCTCAGAAGCTAAGCAGGGTCAGCCCTGGTTAGTATTTGGATGGGAGTCCACCAAGGAAGTCCAGGGTTGCTATGCAGAGGAAGGCACTGGCAAACCACCTCTGTTAGTCTCTTGCCATGAAAACCCCAAAAAGGGGTCGCCATAAGTCGGCTACGACTTGACGGCACTTTACACACACACACAGCACCTAATATATTATGTGTGGGTTTTATAATCTGTAGAATCATGCTGTTTGTTTTGAAAATGTTGGACTCATTATTGTGGTGTTCTTCTTTTTCCATATTATGGAGGGTGAAATAATTTGCTGTGGCAACATAACCAGGCAGCTATATGTCATGCATAATTTGGGTTTAATTAGGCTCATACTACATACCTGTAGACCTGTGTTTCTGATACACAGAATCAATGCAGGAGAGGGAGATCTCATTTTTAAGAGCGAAATGGAGATGTGAGCAGGGCAATTCTGAGCTTTCAGCCCACCTTGTCCATGCATAGGGATGGGGGAAGGTGCATTGAAGTAAGTGGCAAGCCTGTGGAAGGGTCTGTGCCTCTTACTCTAATCTGGAGAACCGGGTTTGATTCTCCTCTGCATGAGCAGCAGATGCTAATCTGGTGAACTGGGTTGATTTCCCCACTCCCACACATGAAGCCAGCTGGGTGACCTTGGGCCAGTCACAGCTCTCTCAGCCTCACCTACCTCACAGGGTCTTTGTTGTGGGGAGGGGAAGGGAAGGTGATTGTAAGACGGTTTGATTCTCCCTTAAGTGGTAGAGAAAGTCGGCATAGAAAAACCAACTCTTCTTCTTCTTCCCCTTTTTTCTCTTGAAATTGGATCCTCATCCCTGATTTGGGACAGGCCAGGGTTTAAAGGCTTAGATTTGCTGCCATCATGTGTAGTTTAGCCCTAGGAGCTAGAGATAAACAATGTTTCATTTTCCATTACTGACAGCAGCTTTCCAGCCTCTTGCCTATCTCTGAAGTTATCAGTTCCTTCCAGCTTCCAATCAGCTTCTTCCCTTGCTAAGGCTGTGGGACCATCGCCTGGCATAGAATTTCTGCCAGCCGCAGCCCAGCTCTGTTAATGCATTCTGAGCTGGAGTATCCTGTGAACGAGCTGGGTTTTCTGACACAAGACTGCTGTGATTTGGCATAGCTGTGGCACAGATGGGCGGGCTCCGTGCATTCAATGATCCCTGAGATCTGGAGGCGGGTGGTAGAGGCAGTGAGCCTATCCTGGGGGGGTCACTTTGTGTGCACGGAGACCTCAGCACCTGATCTGAGGGGCTGCATCCTCCCCATCATATTACATATATTGATGAAGAGATCCAGCGTGGTGTAGTGGTTAAAGTGTCGGACTAGGACCTGGGAAAACCAGGTTCGAATCCCCACTCTGCCATGGAAACTTGCTGGGTGACCTTGGGCCAGTCACACACCCTCAGCCCTGACCCTGGCTAGTATTTGGATGGGAGACCTCCAAGAAATACCAGGGTGACTCGGAGGCAGGCAATGGCAAACCATCTCCAAATGTCTCTTGCCTTGAAAACCCTACGGGGTCGCCATAAGTCAGCTGTGACTTGATGGCAAAAAAAAATTTAATGAAACTAACAATGATAAAATGGTGTAGTAATAAATAGAATAATTAACAAAATAAATATTCTTAATTTACAACAGGATGGTACTATATTGATTCTCTGTAACGTAATTATAGTGTTACTAATCATGTCATTTCACTCTGATGCCCATTCCTTGTTTTTCATTTGAATTTAATCTTAGGTACGTGAAGTGGCATACAAGGTTTTTCTGTTCCCAAATGCTCAGCAGTTGCACTGTTTAGAGGAACTGCTTACCAGCAGAAACCTTCTGGCCCAGTTGGTTGGATATGAAACCTTTGCTCACCGGGCTCTTCAGGGCACGATGGCCAAAACCCCAGGTAACATTATACGCATTTAAGGACGAGAGAGTGTGACATTGCAGACTAAGAGGCTAAATGGTTGCTATGCAGATTTGGTGCGTATTACTAAAACACACCTGCTCCAGTAGACTATTTTGACTGCATTGGCACTATACTTTATGCACTGTTAAAAATTAAAGCCACTGTGGTGTAGTGGTTAGAATGTCAGAGTAGGAGAGGGAGACCCCCAGGCTCTAATCGGCACTGTTCCATGAAGCTGTCCAACAGCCCATTCCTGAGGGGGAGGGCTGAGCCAGCGGCTGGAGGCAGCACAGCCACACCGCCTCCAAAGGAGGATTCGGCCCCTCCCGCTGAAGCCGGCACTTTGCCCTTACCTGTGAGCCTCATGGAACTGCTCCATAGCATCCCACGGGGCGACGGCACCTAAAAAGGTGGCATAACTCCAGGTGAAGGCAAAGGGGGCGTCCCTGACCTGAAGGGGGGGTTAGGAAGCTGCCTAAAGATGGCTCCGCCCCCAGAACATTGAGGAACGCCCCCTGGGACGATGGCGCACAGAGGTGAGCTGTCAGGAGGCCAAGCTGTCATGCCAGAGCCACGCTTCTATGGCTGGCATGAGCGCCCCAATGCCGGCATCCGTGCCACTCTTAGCAGTGCTAGTGATACGGACGCTGGCGCGTGCCCTTGCACACCTCCTGAGTGATCTTGGGCTAGTCTTTCTAAGTTTAACCTTCCTAACAGCATAAAATGGAGGAGAGGAGTGTAAGCTCCTTTGGGTTCCTGTTGGGGAGAAAGTCAAGGTAAAAATGTCTACTTAAATATTTAAAGTAAATTACATCCAGATTCTAATTATGTACAAGGAAACAGAACTCATTAAATCATTATGCTGAAGTAATGTTATTTCATACCTCTGTTAATTCTTAATATGATTGCTCGTGACTACTTATTAAAAATTGCTCTTCTCAGTTTATTCTCGCTTTTTAAAGAGTTTCAGGAAATGGGTTAGTTTAAGAAGCATACCTCTGCATTACAGCCTAACTACTGTGGGTCAGTTCCAAGATTTTTTTAAAATCTTGTTTTTTGAAATTCAGTCTCTGATCACCTGAGTTTATCTGAGGCTTAAAATAACCTCAGGAGCCCCGTGGCGCAGAGTGTTAAGCGGCAGTACTGCAGTCAAAAGCTCTGCTCACGACCTGAGTTCGATCCCGACGGAAGTTGGTTTCAGGTAGCCGGCTCAAGGTTGACTCAGCCTTCCATCCTTCTGAGGTCGGTGAAATGAGTACCCAGCTTGCTGGGGGTAAAGGGAAGATGACTGGGGAAGGCACTGGCAAACCACCCCGTAAACAAAGTCTGCCTTGGAAACGTCGGGATGTGACGTCACCCCATGGGTCAGGAATGACCCGGTGCTTGCACAGGGGACCTTTACCTTTTTAAAATAACCTTTCATCAATAGCTCTCATCAATACAGTTGAAAGCATACATATGTCTTTTCTATTTTCAAGCTCAGTTTTGCTTGTTTATCAGAACAGAAAATTATTACATTTGAACTTATAAAGTTATCTGAGTTATGCCTCATTGTTTTGTAGAACGTATTTTAGATAATTGCTACTATTTATTATTTTATTAATTCTTAAATGTTCTGTTCATCTCGCTAACCTATACCATTTTTCTTTCATTCTGTTTTTTTTAGAGAAAGTAATGCAATTTCTTGTAAAGCTTTCAGATAAATTATCCAACCGGTGAGTATATTTTCAAAATATTGTCGAAGGCTTTCACGGTCAGAGTTCATTGGTTCTTGTAGGTTATTCGGGCTGTGTGACCGTGGTCTTGGTATTTTCTTTCCTGACGTTTCGCCAGCAGTTGTGGCAGGCATCTTCAGAGGAGTAACACTGAAGGACAGTGTCTCTCAGTGTCAAGTGTGTAGGAAGAATAATATATAGTCAGAAAGGAGTTGGGTTTGAGCTGAATCATTGTCCTGCAAAAAGTATCAAAGGTAATGTGCTAATCATTGTCCTGTAAGTATCAAGATAATGTGCTAATGAGGGTGTGGTATGTTAATATGGAACCATTGTATCCTGAAGTTAATGTGTGAAATCCAAAGCTTATCTGCATGGCTATTGTGGACTGTAGTCTTCAGACTACAGACTAACAAAGATTACTGTGCCGGCGTCCCTTGGCGGCACTGCTGCAGCAGCACCGGGAGAGTGGCACCCAGGTCCCCCTGTCAGTGTCTGTGCCACCCTGGGCGGCATAAGTAGCACAGGCGCCAGCACGGGGGCCGAACGCTGATGCAGCCACTTCCTGGCCTCCTAAGGACTTTCATCCTTAAGGCTCAGGAATGGGCTGTGAGTCATTCTGCTGATTTTATGTCTTTGGGAGTACATGGCTTGGATCTCAAGGAGAATTTCCACAGACAGAAGGGTACCCCCCCACAGATTTCATCCCCCACCCCGCATGCACAGACTACTGACTCCACTCCAGGGATTCCTGGGGGTTCCTTTTCGCCCAGGAATATCATTTGGGGGAGTAATTGAAGCCTCAGTAGGAGGGGGTAGTTTTGAACTGCACATAGAAATAACTTCCAACCATGGAAATCTCTGGTGGATCTAAACCCATGAGAAGTTATCACACATTTCCATTCATTATAGCTTAAGAAAAGGAATTTCACAAGTTATCTTAATTATTTTCCCATGATGGAAAGAGGGAATGGTGCCAAATAATTTGCCCATATTGCTTATTCCCTAATGTGAAAGAGTGCAGAAAAATACCGTTCATTCTGGCATATTTATTACGGTTCTTTTGAGTGATTTTATGTTTGTGTAATAGTTTCTTAGAATTATATTGCATACTTACAAAACAGCCCTTTGATGAAGCTTAATGATGAAATTATTGTTTTGTAGAACTCTAGACGATTTTGAAATGATGAATGGCATGAAAATGAAATTAAATCCTATGAAATCAGTAAGTTTGGATGGTTTATTTACTTTTCTCATCTTGAATTCTAACCTGAGGACGTAGTTTCCATTATTTCACCCATCTACTGATGTCATTGAACCATTCCCCCTTCTTTTGGCTTCATGTTGCAGCAAGCATTGGATTTCAAAGCTCTTTTCTCAAAGAGAAAATAAGTGCTGAAAGGAACATATTGGTTTAACGCAGTGATTTATGTAACAGCCCAAACCTAAGATGGAAAATGTAATGTGTTCTCTTGAGTATGATAAACATTAGCTACAATTAGTTTATATGCAGGCTTGAAAGGGCAGAGGTCAGATTTGGAAAGGAAAAACAACAATACACGTCTGGCCTGTAGGCTGGTAGGTCACAGCGCTTTTGTTCACAAACCTGGGTTTTTCACATGCTGGCATTTTTTGCCAGGCTGTTTACAGAGCTTTGCCTCATGAAGCATCATTTGGAAATTCAAACACACTTAAATAAAATGGTTATTTTAAAAAGGACAAGTGAAGGTCTTGGCGTCGTTAAATCTTGGATTGCGTCAGTTGTTTTTATTTAAATCTTTCCCTTCTCTGAAAGATCAAGTAACTGTCATTTGAAACTGTCGGCATCAGGTTTGGCCACAGCATCTGTATCTAGAGCCAAAGCTAGAACGTGTGTGGTTTCCCCAGGGTCCCCACAATAAGTTGCTAAAGCTGTGGACCTGATCTGAAGCCAGAGCCCGGGATAGGCAGGACGTTCTGCTGTGGTGGTACTCACTCCTCAGAGCACGGAGGGCCAGATTTGCAATGCCCATCCATCAAAAGAGACACGTTTTTATGCCCGGCACCCTACCCCAATCTCACATAAACAATTTTATATATATATGTGTGTGTGTGTGTGTATAATGTGTGTATATAATGACTAAACTGAGGCTATCGTATTTTGGTCACATTATGAGAAGACAAGAGTCACTGGAAAAGACAGTCATGCTAGGAAAAGTTGAGGGCAGCAGGAAAAGAGGAAGACCCAACAAGAGATGGATTGACTCAATAAAGGAAGCCACAGCCCTCAATTTGCAAGATCTGAGCAAGGCTGTCAAAGATAGGACATTTTGGAGGACATTGATTCATAAGGTCGCTATGAGTCGGAAGCGACTTGAAGGCACTTCACACACACACACACACACACACACACACACACACACACACACGTTGTAAGTTAAGATAAAAATAAATAAAATAATGTACAGCTATATTACAGTGGTTCCCAAAGTGGGTAGTACCACCCCCTGGGGGCAGTGGGATTACCTAGGGGGGCACTAAGGGGCAAGGGGGCAGTAGAGGTGGGTCCCTTCAACTGTGTTGTTGGATAGGGTAGGGGGCACTGGTGTTGAGTTTGTGGAACCAAGGGGGCAGTGGCCTGAAAGGTTTGGGAACCACTGAGCTATAATATAACCCTTTTAATTACAAAAGTACCTCTGAGCATGTAGGGTGTCGCTCCCCGCTACTATTGAATCTTGTTATCTGGAGTGGGGAGATGAGCTAAACAAAACTTAGTTTAATCTTGGGCCCATAGTAGTGATGGGATTGCTCACTTCCCTGCTGTGTTTAAGTGGATTATTTCCTGTGTGTGTTTTTTTAGCTATGGCACTTTTTATCATATGTGGTGGACATGCAAAAAAAGACAAAGAAATATTGAAAAGAAATAGATGCCGGAATCCCCCCCCCCCCAAATTAAAAATTAAGTTTGCTTTGGAAGCCCAAGAGTATGTTTTTTACCAAAAATATTTTTGTCATGTTTTGACTTGTTTCACTTGATTTCAGTTATGCAATTGAAAACTTGATTCCTGTGTTTTCAGAAACTGATGCCTTGGGATCACCCATACTACAGTGGTGTCCTTCGAGCTGAGAGGTAGGTCTGCTGTTCCTTTGCATCCAATCCATGGAAATAATCTTTGCTGAAAATCACGGAACCTCTCAGTAACTTTTTTTGTCAAATGGAATATTAGGGGTAAAATGGTTTGGCTCCTTAAGCAAAACATGTTTTCGTTGCCATGGTTCCTGTACAGTTGTGGATGGGTATTGTGCATGTACAGTCCTGCCACGGAGATGTTTTTGAAGCTCATAAATTTCAGAGGGTGCTCCTTTCTCCTCCCCATGCTGCTTTGCTGCCTTTTCCCAACATGCTTGGGAGGGGGAGGAGCACCCTTTCTCAATTCTCCTTATGCTGCCGCGGAAAGAGTGTCACTTTCATGAAGCTTCTTGAAGACCTTTCCAGTGAAGAAAAGAACCTAAAAAGACTGGAGTTGGTCGATATTTAAAGAAAGTTTATTTTACAGAGCTAGACCTCAAAAACTGGGCCCACAATGCTCTTTTAAGACGTGTACATCCTGTGAGGCAAAACCCCTCACATTGACCCCCCCCGGTCTGCAGGCCACTGAGAAGCCACTCTGGATTTTTACTTAATTTCTGTCCTTCCCTGCCTTCTTGGACTCAAGGTATGATGGTCTTCCAAACTCAATACAGTCAGTATTCAAGAGGGGGGGGACACAGGAAGCTGCAGATGGCAAGGACAAATTCCCCGTGCACCGGGAGAAGTTCGTTCTTCTTGTATAGTATGATCTCTGATTCCAGATCTAAGAAGAATGAGAGCATTTCTGAAGTATAAACAGCAGGAGGAGCTCTTACATAAACTTGCTGCCATGTATGGTAATGTTTTATACAGCTTTGTCACATTTCCTTTTGGAAAAAACGAGCCTCCTCTTAGATCTCCCACCAGACAGTAGCAATGTAGTTTGCGTTTTGTGCTTAGAAATATATCATTATAAAGAACTGCTCTGGCTGTGAGATGCATTTGTCAGCACAAATATAGACAGCTTGGTTGTTTCAGTGTGTATTTAGTTGAGGTTGGATACAGAAGTTTGGAATGTGTTTGCTTAAAGGTTTTGTTGTTGTTGTTAAAACTGACTTAAGTATTTAGGGAAAAGAGTTTTGGCAACACATAGATGATAGAATAGTGAACGCCAGAACATGCTCCAACCACAGACAAGTAAGAAACTGTCTAATCCATATATATAATAAAAGTCTCTCTAAATGTTAGTGTAGGAAAGAATACCTGTATATTAACTATATGGTGATGCTGTTTCTCAGCCAGTACTGCTAAATCTAAACCTAATTAGTAATCTAAGGCTCCATTCTCGTGCACAAATACTTGGAAGCAAACCCTATTGAACTCCATTGGGTCTTACTTCTGAAACATGTCCATAGAATTGCATATTATCTTGCTATTTTTTTCTCTTGTATGATAAATTAAAGAGTAATTTTTCCAGCTAAGGATGCAATCCTGACTTTTGGAGTAAGTTCTGTTGAGTTCAGTGGAATTACTTCCGAAGAAGAACACAAGCTGCAAAAGGGTTTTTTTAAAATCTGGCTGAGTAGATAATGCATGCCTCAGGAAATCGACTTTTGGCTTGCAGAAAACTGTTTGAATTGTTAAAACACAAAAGAAGCTCAAATTGTTGAAATTTATTTTCCTGTGGATTTCAATTCATACACTCCCTCAAACCAACCCTTGAAACTCCAGACCAAGCCCTGGAGACCAAGCCCTATGAGGAAAGGCTGAGGGAGTTGAGAATGTTTAGTCTGGAGAAGAGGAGGTTGAGAGGGGACATGATTGCTCCTTTTAAACATTTGAAGGGCGGTCCCTTAGAGGAGGGCAGGGAGCTGTTCCTGTTGGCAGCACAGGTTAGGACTCGCAATGATGGGTTTAAATTGTGGGTGGAAAGGTACCAGCTGGATATTAGGAGAAATATTTTTACAATAAGAGTTGTTCGACAGTGGAATCAGCTTCCTAGGGAGGTGGTGAGCTCCCTCTCACTGGTAGTCTTTAAGCAGAGGCTGGACAAGCACTTGTCAGGGATGCTCTAGGCTGATCCTGCATTAAGCAGGGGGTTGGACTCGATGGCCTGTATGGACCCTTCCAACTCTATGATTCTATGCTTCATTAACAATGGAAAGAATGTGAATTGATCATAGCATTGAACAGGGAGAATTTTAGCAATAAGTTTTAAACTCTTCTCTTTTTCTTCAACCACCTGCAGTGCTACTCTTACATTATTGAAAGAGCCAGTATAGTTCAGTGAATAGAGGGTTGTGTGTAGAATGGGGAGGCCTGAGTTCAAATCTCTAGTTGGCCCTGTAGCTAAATGGCGGTTCCATCCTAAGCTGAGTTATGTCCTTTGACTTTCATTAAGGTCAGTAGGCTTAGAGGGTTGCAGCTGCTCAGGATGGCACTACAAGCCGTCTTGGTCCAGTTACTATCCTGGGTTGTCTGGTGGTAGTCTTTCCAGGTTGGGAAAGGATCAGAGGTGTTACGTAGTCGGGCTTTGGGGTTTCGGCAAGACTTTCGGGAGGGGCTGTGGCTCAGTGGTAGAGCATCTGCTTGGCATGCAGAAGGTCCCAGGTTCAATCCCTGGCATCTCCAGTTAAAGGGACTAGGCAGGTAGGTGATGTGAAAGAAACCTGCCTGAGACCCTGTGCTGGTCTGAGTAGGCAATGCTAGTTTTGATGGACCAAGGGTCTGATTCAGTATAAGGCAGCTTCATGTGTTCAGCTGTTACAGTTCCAAATACTTGGCCCTTACTGACACTAGGTAAATATAATCATCCCTTTATAAGACTAGCAATGCACTTCTAAGCAGAGTTACACCCTTCAAAGCCCATTGAATTCATTCAGCTTGGAAGGGTTTAAATTTGTTTAGGTTTGCTAGATTGGCCTATCAGGAGTATTTTGAATAATGGAGACTGCAATCATGGTACACAACATGACCTTAACTTCTTTCCAAACGTACAGTGTAAAGCAAATTTAGAGGCCTACATTTTATTTAGACTCTGAAGCCATGAAACAATGGTTTATAATGGCATACTACGTCTGGTATCAAATCCAGCTGCAGTATGAGCTTTCGAGAGTCAAAGCTCCCTTCGTCAGATGAGCCTTGACTTTTGAAAGCTCATATCCTGAAAATCTTGTTGGTCCTTAAGGTGCTACTGGACTCAAATCTATCCTACTGCAGACCAACATGGTTATCCTCTCATACTACGTCTGTTATGCCTTCCAGTATCTCAGTCTTTTCTGCTTGAATTGTGCTCTTCAGGGAAGATAATGAGCAAAAAGTATTTGTGCCTTGCCTTGGAAATATTGGTGAGCCAAATACCATGTTCTTGAGATGATTGGATTTTTCCCTGCAGCTTATCCTTTTAATATAAAACAGGATTTCAGATCAAGTAAACTGGTATTGGCTTTGATATATCAACTTTATTAGTGTTATCTGTTGTGCTTTCCCCTAATAAAACATAATGAATTCATCTTTTGATGTATTATATTACGTGGAGAAATGTTAGCCCCTGATGCCTCTAAATTGTAGCCTTTTGTAATAAACCTGCTGTGTGAAATATGTAAATGTAGCACAGGGGTAGGCAAGTTTTTTGTTTTGTTTTTTGCAAAAAGAAAATCTGCAAAGTCTGCATGGAAAGATGTTAGCGGAAAATAAAATGGGGGAGGACAGGTTATAAAAGTTGTAAATGGTTAGACACAGCCGATCCCCAGTAGCACTGCCAGCATCAGGGGCTTGCCTCAATCCCTTCATTCTGCTGTTTAAGATCATGTGCCCGGGGTTGCCTGTCTCTGATGTAGGCATCTTGGAGTGAAACTGCAGTGTGCGGTATGTATTTAGCTATCATCAGTTCAACTACCAGGTGTACAGAGCCCCTCTTTAGCAAGCAGGAGCTGTATCGTGATTGGACGGTGAAACCGAGTTGGTATCATAGCAACTGGAGACTGCATGGGCTGCCCTGGGGAGAGCGTAGAGGTGGTCGGCAGCAGGGAGGCTCCAGGCTCCAGTTGTCCTAATCTTAGTGCAGATTGTGATGCATAGTTAAACTGGAACTCCCTGCCCCGGGATGTGGTGATGGCTGCCAGCTTGGAGGACTTTAAGAGGGGAGTGGACATGTTCATGGAGGAGAACGGGTATTCATGGTTACTAGTAAAAATGATACTAGTCATGATGCATACCTGTTCTCTCCAGGATCAGAGGAGCATGCCTAATATATTGGGTGCTGTAGAACACAGGCAGGACAATGCTGCTGCAGTTGCCTTGTTTGTGAGTTTCCTAGAGGCACCTGGTTGGCTACTGTGTGAACAGACTGCTGGACTTGATGAGCCTTGGTTGGATCTAGCGTGGCTTATGTTCTTATCACTGATCAATGTGTAAAATGTTAGAAATCTATGCTGTATCTGACATAGTACCTTTCTCTTATTTTAGGTATAATATTGAACCCAGCCTGTATTGTCCTTTTTTCTCTCTTGGAGCGTGCATGGAAGGTCTCAACATTTTGTTCGATAAACTTTTAGGAATCTCCCTATATGCTGAGCAGCCTGAGAAGGGAGAAGTTTGGTGTGAGGACGTCCGCAAACTGGTAAGTGTCAGGCCTTTGCTGCTAGCAGGGGTAAAGGTTCTTGACATGAGCAGGCCAACTTCTGGCTACACACCAAGTTCTTGATTCTCATGCCTGTAAACTCTGTGTACAGTTTCCCTCACCTTGTTTCCCACAGCTGTGGGGATGTTTAGTCTTCCTGTCCTGGGAATCTTTATCTCGGATATGCTTAGCCGTGTTTACCTTTGTAGCCTGTAATGCTTTTAAACATGTAACCAACCGATGCATCGCCATACTAGCCTCACCTGCGTGTGAGCAGTCAGCTTCTTTAATCTGCCTTTTTTGCTCCTAATAAAGTATTACTGCTTCAGGATCACCTGCCTGAATGAGTTTGCTTATGGGATGCTAGGGACGGACACCTGAGCCTGACAGTAAGAGGGCAAACTTCTGAATGTCCGGATGTCCTTAAACAAGAGCAATAGAGATAAAAATATCCTCATTCTTCTCAACGTGCACATGCCTTGTTTAGTTTGTACTCACATTAGTGCTCTAAGTACAAGTACATCTTGCTTTGAAGATGAGAAGCTTCAGGTGCTACAGCACAAAGGCAGGTGAGCACCCTAAAACAGATGGGAGGCCAGCAGTTGGCCAGTAATCAGTGGCAGCTATACAAAAATTAAAAATGAACCCAGCCACATCTCCAGGTTTACCATCCAAACTTGAAGATGAAACCATTTAGAGAGGAAAGTAAAAGGAAGAGGGGATCAGTTGGAAAAAAGTCTGGGTGAAATTATGCATCTTAAGGAAGAGCTTGAATGAAGTAACAGTGGAAGAAAGTAAGATGCTATGCAGAAGGGCATTGTAATGGTAGATGGCTACAAGGGAAAAGTGGAGCCCAAGTGAGTTGCCCTTGCTTCTTTGGGGGTTTGAAGAGTATGGACAGTCATACTTCCACATGTATAATCAATTTGATTTGAATCCTGCTTCTCTCCCCTCCTTTTAACCCGCAAACAGGAAAGTATAGCATTAAAATTAGCCACAAGTCCCTGTTTAAGAAAGGATTTAAAAGTAGGTCGACCAGATCCAACAGTCTGTTCACTTGAAGCATTCTGACTCTCACATCTCTGTTTCCTGTTGTTCTGCTCCCCACTCCAGGAGCCATTGGGAGCTGTCACTCATAATACCCCTTGTAAGGTGTATTTAACTATTTTTGGCTGGTCTTTCATAACTGCTTCCTACTAGCTCTACGCCCTCTATACTTAACCGTGATAATCAGTTTAAAGCAGATTTAACATGTCAAACATTGCTCAAGAGGTGTTGGTTATTTATAAATTACTTCATGAGTCATTCATCTGGATAAGCTACAGAAATGGTGTACTGAGAAATTTAAGTTATCTTATGAATTTGGCTGGAATCATTTATTTGTTTAGAAAAAGAAGAGTTGGTTTTTATTCGCTGACCTTTTCTACCACTTAAGGAAGAATCAAACCGGCTTACAATCACCTTCCCTTCCCCTCCCCACAACAGACACCCTGTGAGGTAGGTGGGGCTGAGAGAGCTCTAGGAGAACTGTGATTAGCCCAAGGTCACCCTGCTGGCTTCACGTGGAAGAGTGTGGAAACCAACCCAGTTCACAAGATTAGAGTCCAACGTTCATGTGGAGGAGTGGGGAATCTTACCTGGTTCTCCAGATTAGAGTCCACTGCTCCAAACCACCGCTCTTAACCACTACACTATGCTGGCTCTAATTCAGGGGTGGGGAACCTTTTTTCTGCCAAGGGCCATTTGCACATTTATAACATCATTCGGGGGCCATAACCAGGTGTAGATCTCCCTGCGGGGGGGGGGAGGCTAGGGTTGCCAGGTCTCCAGCCACCACCTGGAGGTTGGCAACCCCAGGGGAGGCCACACAGAGGAGACCTGGAGGGCACCCCCACTCCCGTCGTCCTCCCCCCCGGCGGGAGGGCAGCCAGCGGTGGCCCCGAGCAAACGAGGCACCAGGGGGGCGCAGCCCGCAGCCGATCTGCAGGGAAGGAAGGGAGGAAGGAAAGAAAACAGAGAAAGAGGAAAAGGGAGGGAGGGAAAAAGAGGGCGAAAGGGAGAAAGAAATGGAGGGAGGGGAAGAAAGAAAGAAAAGGACGGAGGGAGACAGACAAAGAGACAGAAAAGGGGAGAGAGGGAGAGAAAGGAGAGTGACAGAAAAAGAGCAAGAAAAGAAAGAAAAGCCTCCCCCCCCACACACACACCCGCGCATACCGGCCCCACGCAACCAGGCCCCAGCCTCCACGCCTCCCCCCCCACACACACACCCGGCCCCGGAGCTACCGAGGGCCACAGAAAATGTCCTTGGGGGCCGTATACGGCCCCCGGGCCTGAGGTTCCCCATCCCTGCTCTAATTAGTCCATCAATAGGGAGACATCATTACAAATTCCTAAGATTACAGGAAATGTTGTAGATTCAGTATTTAAGGATTCATACATAAATGCCACATTTGTACTAGTTATACAAGAAACTCTATCACATAAAATTAGGTTATTGCATCTTTGCTTTGTTCTTTTAATATATATTTTTTAAATTTTAGGCAGTTGTCCATGAACAAGAAGGGTTATTGGGATATATCTACTGTGATTTCTTCCAAAGACCAGACAAGCCTCATCAGGTAACAACTTTGACCATTAAACTTTATATCATTCTGTATAAGATCAAAGTTGAATACAACTCCAAAGATGTTTCTGGGACTATTTTATTTGCTTGTTAAAATATTTACATCTTGCCTTTCCCTGTGGCTCAAAGCTTGTGCGTGTGTGTATGTAAAGTGCCATCAAGTCACAGCGAACTTATGGCAACCCAGTAGGGTTTTCAAGGCAAGAGACTAACAGAGGTGGTTTGCCATTGCCTGCCTCTGCATAATAACCCTGGACATTCTCAGTGGTCTCCCATCCAAATACTAAACAGGGCCAACCCTGCTTAGTTTCTGAGATCTGATGAGATCAGGCTAGCCTGGGCCACCCAGGTCAGGGCCAAAGCAGCTTACAAATAACCAATTAAAACATTTTATTAAAACACATACACTTTTGTGATGGTTCTGCATTCTCTTTTTACCAAGCAGAAATTTGGATTCCACAGTGATGGAAGCTATTGAGTATCAAAATATTACCACCTGTTCCCCGTTTTTGCACCTCTGAAGTTTATTAAGTACTTTGAAATGCTTTCTTTGCTACCTTAAAAATCCAGAACGCCTGCTGGAACACTAGCTAAATTTCATCCGAGATGAATGAAGCCATCTGTTGTTTTAGAATGTTGTAGGGCCGTGATTCAGTGGCAGAGTATCTAGATGGCATGCTGAAGGGTTCCAAGTTCAATACCTGGCATCTGCAGCTAAAAGTATCATGTAATAGGTGATGTGCCGTGATCTGGATGGCCCAGGCTAGCCTGATCTCGTTAGATCTCAGAAGCTATGAAGGGTCAGCCCTGGTTAGTACTTGGATGGGAGACCACCAAGGAAGTCCAGGGTCACTTTGCAGAGGAAGGTAATGACCAACCACCTCAGTTAGTCTTGCCTTGAAAAGCCTACTGGGTTGCCATAAGTCTGCTGTGACTTGATGGCACTTTACACACACAATTGACCTTTACCTGAGGCTCTGGAGAGCCACCGCCTGTCTGAGCAGACCTTTCTGGACCAGTGGTCTGGTTCATTGCAAGGCATCTTCATGTGACTGTTTGTTTGGAAACAGTCAAGCCATTTAATGTAGGCATGACCCAGAGAAATGCAAATGCCACGCCATTGTTGTATGGTCACTGATTTACTTCAATGTAGAGTAGTTGCACAACTATAAGTGGTTTTCCCAATTTCATGCAAGACTGCTAAATTGTGGCCACAGGCTATAATATATTAACATGCAGCTATATAGGTAATTACAGGATCCCATAATGCCAGCTCTGGACAATTAATGGCTCATAGAGTTCCTTTTCTGCAGCTAGCAATGGAACAGGTGCATAGGGTTGGCAAAGTATGAACAAACCCGTGATTAATTTTGAATTAATAATGGTTAAGAAGCGTATTGTACAATGTAACATTCCATGCCGGAAAACTGCATAACAATGCTGCAGTAACATAACAAACAGATCAATTTTTCATACTTTATAATTCTGTTGAGAGAGCTTTGAGAATTATTGAAATGATGCCTTGCTGATGTGTATCCTGTGACAGATTTGTTGCTGTTCTGAGGAATGAAGAAAGGGTTTTTGTTTATTTGTTTGTTTTTAACAAATAGCAGTTCAGGCTGACAGGATTGTACTGTGTGCGAGGATGAATTAATTTTGTTTGGAAGTCATTTTCCATTTAAACCTGCAACATTGTATTCTATCTGTTCTTACACCATGCTGCTTTTCTTTAATCTCTGATTTAATACAGCAAAGCTCAGTGCAAGAGGTTTGTTCCTGGTCCTTTTGAAAATGTGTTCAGGGATGAATCTATGGTTTGTCCTTGATAGAATATTGTGCCGAGTGTGCTCACCAACTTTCATTCTGAGATCCCAGGATTCCAGGGGATTACTGCATTACGAGTTTTTTCTCTGCGTATTTGTTGAACAAGGGTGGTAACTTGTCCGTGAAATGCAGAACATTAATCTGAACACTAAGATGATTTTGTACTTTTAATTGATTGACTTTGTGCATTTAAATGATTTTGTGCGTGTCAGTCTCCAAGGGTGATATTGTGTTGTGTTTTACATTTTTCTTTCCACCTCTGAAAATAAGTGCAGGGCTGAGCCTGGCATTTGAACTTGAAACATAGACATGATCTGAGCATGTATATCAGAGGTTTCATTCTGTTACCTTAGTATTCAGTAGAGTTACTTTATTACAGTAAGCAAGCTTTAAAATGAGATTAAACCAAACCAATTGAGCTAAATGAATTGCTTTAAATGGCCAGCTAGACAAGTCTTCATTCAGAATAGTGCACCTGCTTGCCTGAAGATGGTGCAGTAATTTGTAAGGAGGCTGAGTGATTGAAGCTGTGTTGGTGGTGCCTTAAATGTTTTCAGCGTGGTAAAATATTAGAGTTGATTTTTCTTTTTCTTTGAGAGGTTTTTCTTTTTCTTTGAAAAATAGGATTGCCATTTTACAATTCGTGGAGGCAGGCTAAAAGAGAATGGCGAATACCAACTTCCTGTTGTTGTCCTGTTGCTGAACTTGCCCCATTCCACTAGGGGATCACCAACGCTATTGACTCCTGGCATGATGGAAAACCTCTTCCATGAAATGGGACATGCCATGCATTCTATGCTGGGAAGGACTCGGTATCAACATGTTACTGGTAAGTGCTTGGAGTTTTTTCATTAATGGACAAATCACTCCTTCATTGTTCACAAATGTCCATTTCAGAGCTACGTTCTATACCGTGTGTATTGTTATTCAGCAAACAAAAGTTTTTAAATTTTGGCTTTAAGGCAACTGAGGATAATAGTTTTTCAGTCATGTTTCTTGTATGTGTTAAGTGCCGTCAGGTCACTTCCGACTCATCAAAACGTCCTCTTGTTAACAGCCTTAGTTAGGTCTTGCAAACGGAGGGCCGTGACTTCCTTTATTGAGTCAATCCATCTCATGCTGGGGTCTTCCTCTTTTCCTGCTGCCCTCAACTTTTCCTAGCAGGGTTAGTGTCTTTTCCAGTGACTCTTGACTTCTCACAATGTGACCAATGTGACCAAATGTGACCAAAGTACGATAGCCTCAGCTTAGTCATTTTAGCTTCTAGGGACAGTTCAGGCTTGATTTGATCTAGAACCCACAGATTTGTTTTTTTGGCGGTCCACAGTATCCGCAAGACTTTCTTCCAACACCACATTTCAGAGGAATCCGCTTTCTTCCTGCCAGCTTTCTTCATTGTCCAGCTTTCACACCCATACATAGTAATAGGGAATACTGTGGCATGAATTAACTTGATCTTGGTTGCCAGTGACACATCCTTACACTTAAGAATCTTTACTAGCTCTTTTCATGTTTCTTTTCATGTTACTGACCTTCAAATTGAGTGACTGTTCAAACATTCCCTCAAATTAACTTTTATATTATATAGAAGCAGTACCAAACATGTTAAGAAACAGAATTTAGGATGGGATTATGCAAGTGAGAGCAGGTTTTATTCTAGTGGCAGGGGTCTCTAGGGGCCAGGATCAGATTTAGCCCCTGCCCCAATCTGTATGTCATGGATTTTTCTGAAAGAAGAAGAGTTGGTTTTTATATGCCATTTTTTTCTACCTATTAAGGAGAATCAAACTGGCTTATATTCTCCTTCCCTTCATCTCCCCTTTACCATGTGAAGAAGTGGTTGCAGTTCACTCCTGTGTGGAAAGGAAAACTCTGTCCGTAGGGAAACCACTGTGGGGAAGGCTGGTGGATGTAAAGTTACTTTCCAGGTAGTGCTGGCCGTCACAAAGCCCTAGACTGCATCAGTCAGACTGAGTTTCCCTTACGCATCTGCTACTGCAGTGGTTCCCAAAGTGGGCAGTACCACTCCCTGGGGGGCGGTGGGATTACCTGGGGGGGGGGCTAAGAGGCAAGAGGGCAGCAGGGGGAGGTAGAGGTGGGCCCCTTCAACGGTGTTGTTCACTAATTTACAATAGATCAAGCTATGGCACCATGTTGGCAAATTTGGTGGAAACGATCAGAATTTTTTTCCAGACTTTGAAGAGCTGGTACCACTGGATCAAGTTCATCAGTTTTGTTGAATAAATTTCAACTAATAAGTTTTAATTTGATTTTGAGTAAATGTGCAATTAATTGTTACTGCTTTGAAATTTTATTGTTATTATCTTCTTTAGTGAGTCATGCAAACCCCTATTTTGATTAATGCTTTTTATAGGATAGGGTAGGGGGCATTTGTGGAACCAAGGGGGCGGTGGCCCGAAAAGTTTGGGGACCATTGTGCTACTGTAACCTAGATTTTCAGTGCTAGACCATGGGCAGAGGTTGAGCACGTATAATTTGTTTGGGAGTCTCAAAAATATACTGCATCAAATATGTGAGATGATGTGGATGAACTTTGCAGATAAGGCAAGCATAGCCAAGAAAGGTTGGAAGTGTGTGTGTGTGTGTGTGTGGGGGGGCACTCTGCATGTTTTGGTCTTGCTGCATAGAGGATTGGAGGAAGAGTTCCAGCTCCATGTTCTGAAGGATTTAAAAAGCACAATTAGAGGTAATGTAAAGGGGCAGAGCCATACAACTAAAAAAATAATAATTGAAGTGTTTCCCCTAGCCTCGATCTAGTGACAATAGCACAATATCTTGTCTGTGCGCAATGGATAATATATAAAATTACTGTAGAGTGTTGGGGTGTGTGTGACTTGTTTCCCTTTTACCAAGCACTCCTCCCTTGATGGAAGATGTTTGGATTCCAGTGCTTGAAATGGGAAACATTATGTGATGTTTGTCATCAGCCTGGTACTAATTATTGTGTTGTGTGTTAAGTGCTGTCAGGTAGCTTCCAACTCATGGCTACCCTATGAATTAATATCCTTCAAAACTTCCTATCGTTAATAGCCTTGTTCAGGTCTTGCAAACTGAGGGCCGTAGCTTCCTTTATAGAGAGTCAATCCATCTCATGTTGGGTCTTCCTCATTTCCTGCTGCCTTCAAATTTTCTTAGCAAGGCAAAAAAAAAATCACAATGTCATTGTGATACTGGATCAGAGGCGATCCAGCCTTGTGTTTTGAATACTGAGAAAATTCAAAACAGAAACTCTTTCCAGGAGAAGTCCAGATCCCACATAACAAATAGTATGTTGTATTTATGTTGCTTAAGAAATTTATCATATGAAAAAGTTTGAAATGTGCCGATCAGAAAGAATGAGTATATTTGGAGAATGAAGTTTTTATTTCATAATGTTTTGAAGTAGCCAAAAAACAACACCTTTCTCTTCAAATGAATGACATCTTGAACAATTAAAGAAAGCAAAAATGGATTGTGTGAGATTGTCAGACAGATGGCGGTGATAATATTTGTAAGTGGGATTAAATTCTCAAGCATAGTTTGATATTTTTTATTGTAATTGGGTATAGAGTTAAGACAATTAAATATCTGGTGTTTCATGTGGGACCAGGCTGGCTGTATCCTGGCTTAAGTTTATAAAGGGTGTGATCCACAGCTTTATAGAGCGCCTCACCCAGCTGTTCAAATATTGTGTTTTACTTTGTGATTTGCAGTAAAGCCCTTAGGATTATAATTCGACTTTTCTGCCAACATTCACAGCAATGTTATAGAAATGAAATGTTTACTTAGTGAATGATTAATCACAGTTCATCAAAAGTGCAATTGGAAAGGGAAGAGGAGCACTGGGAAAGACAGGAATTTATCCAAATATCATGACTTCTTGAATGTTAATACCTCTGCTTCATCCTCTGCAGGGACAAGGTGTTCTACCGACTTTGCAGAAGTTCCCTCTATCTTGATGGAGTACTTTGCAAATGATTACCGGGTGGTGAACCAGTTTGCAAGACACTATGAAACGGGTCAGGTAGGGTTAATTAGAAAGCTGGTTCATTTGTGAACTAAAGTAGTTTTTTTAACAAAGAAAACTATTATTAATTCAGACTCAAAAGATGAGTAGTCGTGTTAATTTGTAGTAGCAAAATTGACCCTTATTTTGCTAATGATATTTGTAATACTTGCATTTACCCTTTTTTCAAATTATAGTTCAAATTTGTCTTTCTCTTTTTATCTGTACCTTGTATTCAAACCTTATTCCTCTTATCTAACCATAATATTATTTATACTTAAAAAGAACTATGATACTATGGAAACATTTTGTTAGTCTTTAAGGAGCCCTTGGACTCCTTAATATCATTAATGCCAAACTACCTAACTTGGTGGGCTTCTATAGCAGAGTCATTGGATTATTAAAGGAAGAAAACTATACATTGTAAAGCCTTTATTTAGTGCTACCTGCACACAAGACACTGTGAGGAGTACCGAAGCTGCACTCTTCCTAACCTGCCGCTCTTAACAACTGCACCATGCTGGCTATGGTCTGCTCACCTCTAGTTGCTGCTCTGTGTTGGTAGCTTTTTAGTAGTTCCCTTCCCATGCCTCTTCAACTAGACTGGTGGATTTAATTTTTCTCTGGATTGACAGCCCAACCATCCTAACTGCCTATTTTCCTGAATGTGCAACCTAGAGCGCTGTACAGGATCCTCTATATTGTAAATGGGTGTGGCTGATGTTTAGGGATTCCTCATCAGAGGAACAGGGATGCAAAGGATTTCTGAATGAAAGACCCACCCTACCTTAGTTGAAATCACTCCATTTTGCTTAGAGGTTTTTGAAGCCTACTAAAACTTAAGTAATTTAAAATTGTTAACTTTTCCCTTTATTTATGCTCCAATAACTGTGATGATGGCCGTCTGTCAGGCTAGATGGCCATCTGTCAGCAATGCTGATTCTATGATCTTAGGCATGAGAGGGAGGGCACCTTGGCCATCTTCTGGGCATGGAGTAGGGGTCACTGGGGGTGTGAGGGGGGAGGTAGTTCGGAATTTCCTGCATTATGCAGGGGGTTGGACTAGATGACCCTGGTGGTCTCTTCCAACTCTATGATTCTATTATATTAGAAGCAACCCTCACACCATTAAAGTAAATGGCAGAACTTGAACACACGAAGCTGCCTTATACTGAATCAGACCATTGGTCCATCAAGGTCAGTATTGTCAACTCAGACTGGCAGGGGCTCTCCAGGGTCTCAGGTAGAGAAGAACCTTTCACATCACCTAATGCCAGACCCTTTAACTGAGATGCTGGGAATTGAACCTGGGTCCTTCTGCATTCCCAGCCGATGCTCTACCACTGAGCCACAGCCCCTCCTGTTGATTTTCATGTTTCCACTTGTTGCTGCTTATCATTCTATTCGGTTCAGTTCTGCATCCTTAGAGGGAGCATATTCTTCTGGGCAAATGCTTTCTGATATTATTGTTGAAGGCTTTCGCGGTCAGAGTTCATTGGTTCTTGTAGGTTATCCGGGCTGTGTGACCGTGGTCTTGGTATTTTCTTTCCTGACGTTTCGCCAGCAGCTGTGGCAGGCATCTTCAGAGGAGTAACACTGAAGGACAGTGTCTCTCAGTGTCAAGTGTGTAGGAAGAGTAATATATAGTCAGAAAGGTTTTTTTTTGAGCTGAATCATTGTCCTGCAAAAAAGTATCAAAGGTAATGTGCTAATCATTTTCCTGTAAGTATCAAGATAATGTGCAAATGAGGGTGTGGTATGTTAATATGGAACCATTGTATCCTGAAGTGATCTGTTAATGTGTGAAATCCACATTCTTTCTTATATTCTTTGTTTCACTGGCCACTTAGCAGCAGTTCTTTGCGCTGGACATGTAGCTTACACGTTTACTTGTTGTGTAACCTCAAAACGTCTGTTCCTGTTAAATTTTCTTGCTAGTAGCTCTTAAGTTCAATTTTACTGATGCATCACTACCATTGATAACAGTGCAGCCCTAAGGTATTCATGCACCCCCATGTCCATCGGCAACCTTTTCTACCTGTCCTTGAGTGCCATACTCTAGGCCAGTGGTTCCCAAACTTTTCAGGCCATCGCCCCCTTGGTTCCACAAACTCAACCCCAGTGCCCCCTACCCTATCCAACAACACAGTTGAAGGGCTGCACCTCTAGCACCCCCCTGCTGCCCCCTTGCCTCTTAGTGTCCCCCTTGGGAATCCCACCGTCCCCCAGGGGGTGGTACTGCCCACTTTGGTAACCACTGCTCTAGGCCTACATGTAGAGGGGGAAAGGGAGGGGTTAGGCACTGTCAGTGGCTTTTAAACTACCAGTTTGGGCTTTTAGAAACAACTGCTGCCATCTGTCAAGTGTGTTACAGCAGTTTTCAAAGCCTATAGATCCTTCTGACAGAAGTGAGAATTCAGAATATATAATGCTGCACAAGAACTCATCACATGTTAGTATCAATCATATATAAATACCCTGTTGATTGGAAAACATGGTCAGGAAATGACTGCTTTCCGGTGTTCTGAATAAAGTTATTGCTATAATGACAGATAAACAGGGTTAGAAATATCCAAGCACCCCCCAAAAAAAGATGGTGCAGTCTTAACAAAGATTATTCAGTCATTTAATAATTGTAATTGTAATAATTGTAATACCTATCCAGCCTTTTATCAGACTTTATGGAACTGGGTGTTTAGAATGAACAGATTTGGGCATAAGAGAGAAATGCATAAGATGACTTTTTAAGAATATAATGTACAGCTTTGTGTGTTGCAAATATCTTAATAAATCCAGTCCTTACTGCTTCTTTAGGCCACAAATCAAGAACCAGGGACTGTGTGTCCCATTCGAGTCTGTTTTGCAGAGGAGCTCGTTTGGCACGAACGCACTGTGTACCAGGAAGCAGTTTGAGTCGGCTGTAATTCAGTTTTGAAAGGCAGACAGGATGAGTTGTAATGTAGGATTAGGATTCAAGCCCGAAGCTGCTGTTTTGCTGACATGTTTCTGAAGTTGTGTTTCTTCAGCCTCACTGAATATTTTTTTTGAATATTGCTTTGGACTCAGCTGTCTAATTTTTTTTCTTGTAAAATTATGATCCAGTTTGATTATAAAGGTTTAAAAAGCAAAGTGACGTCTGCTATACCAAAGACTTTATTTGCTTTAATTTTAAATGAGCAATCAGAGTTTGACCTGTTGTTTATGATGATCATATTGGCTGTGTACAAATCTATTCTGTGGAAAAATCAATGGCTGAAGCAAACTTTGTTTTCAGATGCTTAGAAGTAAGGCCAAATTCTGCTAGCTTTCCTTGCCATTATTTATGCTCTCTGAGAGGCGCTGCTTTGATTTACTGCTCTCAGTGACGTCACTTGTAGCAAGAAACTAACTCTTTTCACCAAGGTTGTGGAATAAAAATGGGGTCTGATTTTAAAACCAAAGGCATTGCTTGAAAATTACACATAAAATGAGCTCCATTGAAATCTTCTACTTGATGTGTTATCAGAGAGATAAAAGAGGAGTCTAGTGGCACCGTAAAGATTAACGAAATTGTTCCAAAAGATTATTCCAGCATATGACCCCGTGAGGTTTTCTGTATCCCTGCCTACCATATCAGTGAAAATACATGGTGGCTGAATTGCTGTAGCTTTTCTTTTGTCTGCACAGATGGGATTTGAGGGATTTAGCAACAAATTTTATTTGTTTAAAAAATATTTGTATACCACCTCTTCACAGACATGGCGCCAGAGTGGTTCATAAGAATATACAGTTCAATGATAAAACTGACATATAAGTGAATAAGGCTTAATATAATGAGAACCTATACGGATCAACTGAAATGTCATAAATATGGGCTATATTAGAATCCTATTACAAAAATGAGGCTACCATTTATTTATTTTTTAAAAACATCTGCTTGAATCTGTGTTGACCAGATTGCTGATAGTTTATTGAAGTTAGAATTACCTTTTCAAGATATTCTTGTGCTAGGGTTGCCAGCTCCGGGTTGGGATGTGCCTGGAGATTTTGGGGGTGGAGCCTGAGGAGGGCATTTGGGGAGGGGAGGGACTTCAGTGAAGTATAATGCTATAGAATCCACCTTCCAAAGTGGCCATTTTCTCCAGGTGAACTGTAATTCCAGGAGATCTCCAGCTACCACCTGGAGGTTGGCAACCCTGTCTTGTGTTCCTGGAGGTTGGCAACCCTGTCTTGTGTTCCTGGAGGTTGACAACCCTGTCTTGTGCATTCTGTCTGTGGTATTTTTATAGTAATAACGATTCAGGGAGAGCTTTATTCCCTTGTAAGTGTGATTACAATTGCAGACTAATTATCTATTCAGTCCTAACCAGTCTTACTGAAATCAATGGCAAAGGGTCCAGTGTTTTCAGCAGTGACCATCTAGATCAGGGGTGTCAAATTCATTTGTTACGAGGGCCAGATATGACATAAATGTCACTTGGTCGGGCCAGGCCATGTGTGCCCTAAATTTTAACGCCAGGTACTGGAAATACAAACTTTATAGAAGACAAAGCCAATTAATTATGTTAATTTTTACTTTATTTTTTTACTTAAAATACAAAGATGCTTGAACACATGAAGCTGCCTTATACTGAATGAGACCCTTGAACCATCAAAGTCAGTATTGTCTACTCAGACCGGCAGAGGCTCTCCAGGGTCTCAGGCAGGGGTCTTTCACATCACCTGCTGCCTGTTCACTTTAACTGGAGATGCTGGGAATTGAACCTGGGACCTTCTTCATGCCAAGCAGATACCCTACCACTGAACCACAGCCCCTTCCCTAACAATAAACAAAAATAAAACTCTTACAATGTTTTCTTTTATTGAACAGTCTTTGATCATTGACACCTGAGGACTTGAGGGGTGGTCGCCTCGGCTGGCAGCGAGCTCACCTGCCTAGATCAGGACTGGGGGGCTGGCTGCCTCAGTGGGTGAGCCTGCATCAAGCTCACTGGCTCAGATCGGGAGTGTGTGTGGGGGGGTTTCCCTCGGCTGCCTTGTGGGCTGGATAAGAGCTCTTAAGGGGCCGGCTCCGGCTGGGTTATAAGTGATCTAGATGCCTACTGGAAAAGGACATGAAGGCCGCAGCACTCTCTCATTGTTAAGCTGGGAAGAGCTGGTTAACAAATGGAAATAAATAAATTCCCAGCATCTGTGATCGGGTATACTGCTCCAAGCCTGAAGATTTGATTTGATGTGATTTAATCAGTATAGTTAATAGCCTTTGAGAAGCCTTACCTTCTGTAAATTTGTCTAATATAATTCTAAAACCATTTAAGCCAGTTGCTATCACCCTAGCTTGTGATATTAAATTCCATGTTAATTATGCTTCGTGTGAGACAGCCCTTCCTTAATTATTTTTTCCTGTATCAACTGCCAAACAATTTCATGGGAAGACCCCTAAAGTTCTAATGTTATAATATGGGGGAGGGAATCACTCTTTTCAGGCCATTCATGATTTTGTAAGCCTGTACAGGTCTCTCCTTAATCCTCTTTTTCCCCCTAATCTAAAAAAGTAAAAAGATTCTAGATAAGATATTAGAACATGCCAAGTCTTTTTTCCCCTCCTTAATCTGGCCCGTACCAAAACCTCACTAATTTTCAGAGATCTGACAAATGTAATTCGTTTGTCTTCTTAATTCCATTCTTTAAAAATCCATACTTTAGACATATGCTTGTGGCATGGATCCTACTCTTCTTGCCAAACCTCTCTTCCCCCTCCCCCAGCCTTACTATCTCTCCTCCAGTGCTCCATGCATGCTTTTGTGGACACAGAGTTCCTTTTCCCTGTGAAAACTCTCAGAAGCTGTTGTTCTCTTAGCCCTATCCCTTCCCATTGGTCCTTCAGAGCTTCATGCACATGCTTCCACAGTGGAGCCCTCCTCCCCATGAGAGCTTTTACTCACCTTTTTCTCTTCCCACCTGGCCTGACCATCAGTCACTTGCCTCATCTCTTAGGTTTGGTGCATGCCTTGTTCTTCATGGCTGTGACCTTGTGTCTCGCTATAGTATTCCTCCTGGTTATTGGCTTGTGTTTGGGTCTCTTGGTTTCCCCCCCGCACAGTCCTGTTCTTTACACTAGCGAGGTTATAATTCCGCCTCATCTTCTGACTACCGTTGCCTCTGCTCTCCCGTGTTTTCCTGTCATGTCTCTGATGCTACACACTCGCAGTTCAGTGGCTCCTATGCTGCTTCTTGAGGATTAAAGATGTGTCCCAGGCATGTAACAGTTGAAGACCACTGTTCTAAAGTGCTCATGATGGCCTACATAGTAGGTTGTGTTGAAAAAGGATGAGTTGCCCAGAATCAGCACATGAAACTAAATTTAAAAAAAAGTCATAATCTCACATTTCTTGGGCATATTCCTGGAGTGATGTGGGCAGGAAGCATAGATAAGATAATTTAACATGGATCATTTGCACACGTGCATCTCCATCCTATCCAAGCGCAGTTGGAACAGTAGAAGAGTGAAGGTGCTGTAAGAAGGGAGAGACTCAAAGGGCATTGGCTGAAAGGAGTGTAGACTCAATAAAGGCTTTACCATGACAACCTGATTATAGCTAAGCCCATCCATTACGGCAGGACAGTCTCCTGCCTCCCAAAATAGAGGTCCTACAGCAAATGCACAGCCTCACCTGCAAATGCACAGCCTCACCTGCTTTGACATAAGTCCTGTCTATGCTGGATTTGTTAGGCTGCAATGTGAATTAGGCTGTAACGATGCAGAGATTTCTGAACCTCTTGGGTGCCTGGTCACCCTTCTCTTTGTAAGCTTTGTAGGTCACCTTGACCAGTATGGGCAGCAGCTGCATAGCTCAGAAGAGTAAAGGATTAACCAGTAAAAATAGTCATTACTAACCTGGGGAGCAAGTGATGTTTTCAGCTTTACATTTCTTTTGTTAGAAGAGATAAGGGGGGAAATCCTTGGGTCCACCTGCCTTTCTTTTATCTGGATGATGCCTGTGTGTGGTCTAACGTTTGAGCCTGTGTTTCATATTTTTATTTGTGTACAGTTTTTGTGTTTTGTTTCTCAGGGGAACAAGCTGTTCTTCCAGTTTAAAAATCATTCTAATCAGGGGATTTGTGTCTGTGGGATAAACCTGGAATAGCAGTTTTACTACAGTGCAAAATAAATGTCTTGTTGGTCAAATGTTGATATTGAAAATTATAGCTTTTCATGTTGGATCTTCCTGAATTTTTTTAAAAGTGTACTATTTTCTGGATGGGAAAATTACAGATTTTGACTGGTTAACTACTATATGAAACAGCTTTTCATCTTAAGAGCATTTCTTCTCCATTTTCCAGTGCCAGATTTTATCTTGGTTAACTTTCCCCCCTCAGTTTTCAATAAAAGCAGTTGCTTTTGTTGTATTATTTAGTACAGTTTTTCTGGAGGTCATTGTTGGTGCAGAAACTAAACAGATTTCTATGTGATCAGATTCTATAAATTCTGACAAAGCAATTCAAAAACACTTCAACACATCAGCTGTAAAGCTTCAAGCATGATTTAAGAGTTCTTTGTTATATTAGACATCTGTGTTTTGTTTCAGAACCTAGAGTGGCTTATGAACATTTTAGAGAGCTTTGTCACACAAATGGTTGAATTACACAGAACTGCCAAATAAAATGACTTCCTTATATGGAGTTCTCTCACTTTCTCCCCCACCCCTGTAAAACAAATTTTAGCTCAAAGTTGTTATACTGCATTCCACATAATTGGCTGTTTCTGCTGGCTATTGCATGGAAACATACAACATGATGTTGTCCAGATACAGACTAAGATGTACTATGAGTTATAGAGGATTGTGTAGACAAGGGACACGTGAAGCTGCCTTTACTGAATCTGTCCATCAAAGTCCGTCTTGTCTACTCAGATGGGCAGTGCCTCTCCAGAGTCTCTGGTAGAGGTCTTTCACACAACCCACTAACTGCATCCTTTAAACTGGAGATGCCAGGGATTGAACCTGGGACCTGCTGCATGTCAAGCAGATGCTCTATTGCTGAGCTGCAGCCCTTCCCTAAAGGATACTCTGTACATGCCCAGAGGCATACATTCCTTTATATAGGCAACATACAGCAAGATTACTTGCAATTGATTATTAAAACCGAATGCCAGACTGAATGAAACTGGGCATTCCTTTTTCTGCTCCAAAATGAGACTTTCTGCTGGTCTGAGTAGACAATACTGACTTTGATGGACCAGAGGTCTGATTCAGTATAAGGCAGCTTAATGTGTTCATGTGTTCCTAAGGGGGCACCTTTTTCTCCTCTTTCCCCCATTTTTTGTTCCTTGGAGGAAGAAATTTTGTATGACATGCTCTCCAAATTTTACTATCTTGGCTCAAGAAGCACATGGCTACATTCCCACTTGCATCAACCCTCTTCCTTCTCTGGAGGGATACAGAGCAAAGCCAGATGTCTTTTGATAAGGAATCCTGGGATAATGATGAAGAAAATGGAACAATTAGGAGCCCCGACTCATATTCTTTTTCCACTTTACAATACAATCTGAAACAATTTTCCTTTCACATTACTCTTGTATTGTCTGTTCATTAGTTACGTATAAAAAGTAAAAAATGTGTCTAGTTAATTTATTTTAAGTATCTTGTTTCTCCCCTCCCCCCTTTTTTTGTTCCAGCCCCTGCCCAAACACATGGTATCAAGACTCTGTGAATCTAAAAAAGTGTGTGCCGCCGCCGATATGCAACTTCAGGTATGTTGATTGGTTCCATGTGACTTATAAGCTGTGAAGCACTTGAGTTTCATACGGTATCATTTAAAAGATATCACCCAGTGATGCAGGTTTTTTGAATATTTGAAATGAATCACTGCAGATTTTTTACATTCGGTGCTTAATATTGGCTACCTCTTACTTAAATATTGGTAGACTGACCCGTCTCTAGACCTTGGGGTGAGTTACAGTTCCAAAGTTTTACACATCTAAATTAAATCAGACTTCTAAATCTAAAACCTAGGCACCAAAAGCCAATCCAAATAAAAAAGTCAGCAGTGTTTCCAGAAGTATGCGCATAACTAATTCTCTGTCTTAACATAAGAGAAATATTAATATCAATGTTAACGCAAGCTGCAGTACTGCAGTCAAAAGCTCTGCTCACAACCTGAGTTCGATCCCAACGGAAGTTGGTTTCAGGTAGCCGGCTAAAGGTTGACTCAGCCTTCCATCCTTCTGAGGTCGGTAAAATGAGTACCCAGCTTGCTGGGGGTAAAGGGAAGATGACTGGGGAAGGCACTGGCAAACCACCCCGTAAAACAAAGTCTGCCTCGTAAACGTTGGGATGTGACGTCACCCCATGGGTCAGGAATGACCCCGTGCTTGCACAGGGGACCTTTACCTTTTTTAATAAAATACTAATTAGGGCTCCCTGATAAACTAGGAATGTGTAATGGCAGGATCCTGATTCACATCAGGTAGGGGTTACTGGTGGGACCAGAGTTTGCCTCAATTGCAGTTGAGGCAGGAAAGGGGCAAGGGATTTGCTTCAGGGACAAGGCCAGGCTTGTTCCTAAGTCTGGTCCCCAATTTTGTAACCTTGTGTAAGAGGTCGCCAGTGTTACATCAGTGCCAGCCCTGTGCATTTTTGCTCTCTAATCTTGGTGTGTAGATGGAATGACCGAAAGAGAGTGTTCCTGGGTGCCTGAATCTACGTTTTGCTTGTAATGCCTGGTCAGAGGATTGAGCCAGAAAGCGTTAGGGTTTAACCATAATAAAATGTAAAGGGTGATCCTCAGGCTGTTTACGTGCAGGCACATCCCACTGAAGAGAACTAAAATCCCAAATGTGTGTATGTAGGAACTGCAGCATTAGTTGGTGGGCCCGTTAGGTGAAAGGGCTTAGAAACTACTACCAGTCTAGGACATAAACACTCGGAGCAAGAGCGAGCAGGCCCAGTTATGTGTTTGCATTCTGGCAGTGGACTTGAAAGGTTTGTTAAGCTTGCCCATGTGTGTTTGAGAAACTAGTCATTCAAACAGGAGTAACATAATCCTTAGGAAATGTTTACGTTTTAGATGTAAAGACCCAGATAAGAGCATAAACCAGAAAAAATGTATAATAATTTAAAAAATGAATACGTTTGGGCAAAATCACAGGCTTAAATGTGTTCTTGGAATGTGATTTTAACTCAAATCTAATTTACTTTAAAGAGGAAACATATTAAATGATCATTCAAAATGAGAATGGATTACATTTTTGATGAATTATGCAGATGGCATACAACCTAGGTCATAATAACCTGTCTGCCCCAAATTTGCCCATGTGCAGGATATCCAAACAAGGATCCTGTTCATCTGGAACAGAATACTGCACAAGGCCTTCATTACAGATATTTATTCTCTACTTTATTTTAATTAAACGTACACCCAATTTGCATTATGGCTTTCATATGATTGAGAATAGTTTTAAACTATTGACTTCTTCTGTTTATGTTAACCAGTGAACTAAATAATTAGAGCTCATTCATTCATTCATTCATTCATTCATTCAATTTATAACCCACCCTCCCCGGCCAAGACCAGGCACAGGGCGGGTAACATCTTCCAGGATACACCAAAATATCAACAATAAAATCAATAATAATTCTAAAATTAAACAATGCCTGAGTGGATGGGGAAGTCACCTGGTAAAACCCCTTTTTTCACTCCACCCCCCCCTTATTAGCCACACAAAATATTTCTTGGTCGAAATTCATGGTCTAAGGGAGGAAGCAGTAATGCTGCAATAATGCCGTCAACCTTAAATGTGTATGCCAGTTCATACCTAGTTCATATTTCAGGTCAATTCAGTCCTTGCTTGCTGAAGCATGATCTGCATGACTGGGAGGAGTTGCAGGCACATTGCTCAGGCTGATCACAAGATTTACCTAGGGGTCAGTAACTGGGTTGATTGCCTCATGAAAACATGGGTAATGCTGGTGGAGATTATTATTACTGAGACTTTTAACCCCTACTTACTTGGTAACCTGGATAATCACTACAGATAGCAAGGAAACACTAGTTCAAAGAAAAGGGTCTGTCTGACTATCAGTCACATTTTTTATCCCACTTTCTTCCAAGACATACACATTTCTCCTCCAAGGTTTTGCATCATCTCACAAGTATCCCCGGGACTCAACCTTTGCAGGATGTTCAAAAAGATTTACAGAAGGGAGGAGTAAGCATGTTGAATGGCATCTTTATGCCATTGGTATAGCAAGGGCATGAAGAGAAGTATACTTGAAGGAGTTCTCCTTTGATCTCGAGGACCTAATGGAGGATAAAGGAGAAGACTGACTCTGTTATGCAAAATCCATGACTTTCAGAGGTTATAATTAGTACTTAAACTGGCCTAGAGATCAGAGAAGGACTTGAGGTGCTGATGTAATGTGCTTCTGCCAGCCAGTTGCTTTCACCCACTAGCGACCCTAATTGTCTGTCTCCTGCTTCCCTGAACAATCACAGACATGTTACCATGCATTGTTCATGCCACGTCATACATTACTGGCTTGGCAGTTGCAGGAATCCCTTGCATATCTGCATACCAGGAAAGCCGGAATGCGCATAGCTTGCTGATCTTGCCTCACAAGCAGATCTATATATTGGTATGTCTGCACAGAGGTGACAGCAGTGGGAACTCCCACAGAGATGAAAAGAAACATTTTGGCTAATATACATGTCCATGTAGGTGAAGTCTTACAGGATCTGGTCCTTAGCTGTATATTGCTCATGAAAGTGGAGCTTTGTTCCCAGTTTGCTATTATGTCCACTGATGTGCGTTATGTGTCTGCAAAATCCACATAAAATATAATTCATGAACCAGCTTTTACTTGAGAGATACTTTTGCCCGATTCACATGTATCACCAAAGTTTGCAGAGCTTATGCGTGGTGGGGCAAGATTGCTTATTCACCCACTGGTTCATCCTGACATCTGCCTTGAAGAAGAAGAAGAGTTGGTTTTTATATGCCGACTTTCTCTGCCACTTAAGGGAGAATCAAACCGGCTTACAGTCACCTTCCCTTGCCCTCCCCACAACAGACACCCTATGTGGTAGGTGGGGCCGAGAGAGATGTGACTAGCCCAAGGTCACCCAGCTAGCTTCATGTGTAGGAGTGGGGAAACCAATCCAGTTCACCAGATTAGCCTCCTCCGCTCATGTGGAGGAGTGGGGAATCAAACCCAGTTCTCCAGATCAGAGTCCACCTCTCCAAACCACCACTCTTAGCCACTACACCACGTTGTGCTTTGCATCATTTAAATGGGGTCTGTATTCCTAGAGTCTAAATCCTGTACGCCTCATCCACATGGTAGTTATCTATCCAAATTGGGGCCTATTCTTGTGATGGGGATGTGTGTGCTGGTACACAAAGTGCAGCTTTTGAATCTCCCTATTTTGTGCTCGCTGCTTTTAAAACACACTATCCTGAAGAGGACCGATGCCTGATATCCAGACATCAAGGCTCATTATGGCTTAGTCACTTTCTCTCTTGGCAGTCTTAGCAATGTCTTCAACACCCTGCTATCACTGAAAATTGCAGGGTGCCTCGGAGTTATGCCTCGGTCACCCACCTCATCCCACACAAAGGAAGGACAGTCTGAAACATGGCTGTGTGGCTAAAACGTCTGTCTCCTCCAAGCCACTGCAGGATATCAAGGCTTAGATAATTATATCCATAAATTGTTAGCTATTTCCACTTCAGTTCTCTCCAAACCCACAGTTGGACTGGGAATACGTGGAATCCCGAAGGCACAGTAGAGGCTTTTAGCTCTTCTCACATTGTATACCCATTTCTGGGCTTCACCACTGTAGCAGGAGGAGGGAGATTTCATTTTGGATGTTTATCCATTAAAAGTGATATATACAGCAAGTGTATTGGAGAAAGAGCCGGGAGCCCAGATCTTTTATCACATGCTTTGAAACAGCAAAGTTTTCGGTGTTCTAGTTACATGACATGTCTTGTCGTTTATATTAATTTCTTATTCCCTGGGTTATTGTTATTTCTGTGGCCCTCCAGCACACTGGGAGCCAGCAGAATGGGTGACGTTTCCTAGCAAGGTCATGCTGGGATGTTATGTACTGAATTCCACAGAGCGTAGGACGGACGCTCTGCAGGCAAGACTTGCAGTAGGGAAACCGTACTTGGTGGCAGCCTGCCCGTGTCTGCCTGCAAGCCCTTTGGCAGTGTTCTTTGAACTGCAAAAGGGGGCTGATGGATCCAGCATGGTGCCCTGTGCCTCCTCCCTTTCCTTGCCCTGCCGTCTTGACCTGTTTCTGTTAGTCCGTTACTGATATAGGAATTTGCACTGATGGAAGTGGTGGATCCTTGAATCTGCTGGGAAGTCCATGTGAAACTCCAATGCAGGATCCTAATGGCAGGCGGGAACGGGGGGAGAAGAAGAGAGGGTGCTTTTGTAACCCAATATTGAACAGATACATACATGTACCTTGATGAAGAAACCAGCTTTTTTTGAGAATTGATCTGATAAACTCGTGGAAAAATGGGAGCTTTATTTTCAAAGGCAAAACATTTGCATATGCAGGATTTGGGAATACGAACACATGAGCAGAATAACTTCTCCCTACTTTAATCTACATGGGGTTCTTTTAAAGAAAAGCAACGAAATACATGGGTTGGGTCCCATCTAAAAGCTCCATGCAAGCAAGGGCTTCGCCTATGGAAACAGGAGTTCCTCACCTGCCCCATCCACGGCAGCTTGGTATGCCCTCCCAAATGCTGCTTCTGCAGGGATGGGTAGGACCCCAGACTATCATGAGGGGGGAGCTGAAAGCCTATTGCAGGAGGGGGAAATTGGTAAAATTACCCCTCTCCAATTTGTGATAGGTATCCAGTGTTATCTTATGCATTCTGCTGCGTGTTTGGGTTGGTTAAACCCATGCTGAATGGCAAGACTGTGAACCACAGCTGTGTGTGTATGTATGAGTGACATACCCTCCCCCCCACATAGATACATATATTATAATGTATGGTTTATATATGTTATCTGTCTAGGTCTTTTATGCTGTCTTGGACCAGATATACCATGGGAAACATCCCCTAGGAAAGTCAACTACAGACATTTTAAAGGAAACTCAGGATAAATTTTATGGATTGCCCTACGTTCCTAAAACAGTAAGTATTGTTTTTCACTCGAAACCATTTTTTAATGTCACAGCTCAATCCTATTCATACTTACCCAGACATAAGCTCTGTCGAATTCAATGGGGCATTAAATTCAGGTGTACGTAGGATTGTAGCCTTGGATATAGCTGAGATCTCCCTATAATATAAACAGACTGAAAAAGATCTTGCAATAAAATATTACAACTTTTAGGTTCCTGTCAAATATCCTACACGTTTCTTAGTGAAATGTATATGCATACATTTTCATGGACCGCACAAGTAGAATTGTATTAGTGTTTTATTCAGTTCTGTAGTTTTGATCGAAAACATGGCATGAAGCCTATTAAAATAAATGAGAATAATTAGGGACATGGAAAAGGGACATGCAAACAAAAAATTCACTGGTGGGCAGGGTTAAACAGTACCTTTATAACTAACTCTTTTTACATGTCATATGGTCCTTCAGTCGTATTTCTTATTGTAAAGCCAGCAAGCTCAACAGGCTGCCCTTGAGTGAAAATATGTTACTGGCTTGCTGTGTGTGCACCAATGGGGTGGTGGTGGGGGAGGAGCCTGTCCAAAGAACAGCACAGCTACTACTACACACCCATGGGAGGTTTGGACTTGCACTCCCTGCGCCCATATGAACCTGCCTGGTTGTTTAAATGTCCAGGACATGCTTCCAGCTGTGTTCTGTGTGCTTCCATCTTCTGGTAATGCTAGGACTTCCATCCATTTGCTGGCAGCTCCTGGGAGCTTTGGGGGTGGGACATTGTGATGTCGTGGTTGAGAGCGGTGGACTCTAATCTGGTGAACCGGGTTGGTTTTCCCACTTCTACACATGAAGCCAGCTGGGTGACCTTGGGCTAGTCACAGTTTTCATAGAGCTCACTCAGCCTCACCTACCTCACGAGGTGTCTGTTGTGGGGAGAGGAAGGGAAGGAGATTTTAAGCTGGTTTGATTCTCCTTAAGTAGTACAGAAAGTCAGCACATAAAAACCAACTCTTCTTCTTCTGATTGTGTATGGTAGCTTGATGCCACTTCTGGTTATGTTCCTGGAAGTGACGCAGTGGTGAAAACCATAGAGATTTTGGAAATGCTTGAAGTGGTGCCATGATGTCATTTCCAGTAACGTGATGCTGCATTTTGGCTCATTTTTGTCCCACTGCTCCACCAGGGGTGGGCAGTAGTGGTGAGACGTGGCCATCGCGGGTGGTGCCCCCACCTCTTCTGTTGCGGTGGCTGTGCCGTAGAATCCCATCCTCCTTTGCCTCTGCCCATCTGTTACCTCCAGCGTGGTGTAGTGGTTAAGAACAGTGGTTTGGAACGGTGGATTCTAATCTGGAGAACAGGGTTTGTTTCATAGAATCATAGAGTTGGAAGGGACCACCAGGGCCGTCAAGTCCAATCCCCTGCACAATGCAGGAAATTCACAACTACCTCCCCCCTCCACACCCCTAGTGACCAGAAGATGGCCAAGATCCCCTCCCTCTCATCATCTGCCTAAGGTCACAGAATCAGCATTGCTGACAGATGGCCATCTAACCTCTTCTTAAAAACCTCCAGGGAAGGAGAGCTTACCACCTCCCGAGGAAGCCTGTTCCACTGAGGAACCCCTCTAACTGTTAGAAAATTCTTCCTAATGTCTAGATGGAAACTTTCGATTTAATTTCAACCCGTTGGTTCTGGTCAGACCTTCTTGAGCAACAGAAAACAACTCGGCACCCTCCTCTATATGACAGACATTCAAGTTCTTGAACATGGTTATCATATCCCCTCTCAGTCTTCTCCTCTTCAGGCTAAACATACCCAGCTCCTTCAACCTTTCCTCATAGGACTTGGTCTCCAGACCCCTCACCATCTTTGTTGCCCTTCTCTGGACACGTTCCAGCTTGTCTACATCTTTCTTAAATTGTGGTGCCCAGAACTGAACACAGTACTCTAGCTGAGGTCTAACCAGAGCAGAGTAAAGCGATACCATCACTTCGCGTGATCTGGACACTATACTTCTGTTGATGCAGCCCAAAACTGCATTTGCCTTTTTAGATACAGCATCACACTGCTGACTTATGTTGGTCTACTAAGACCCCAAGATCCTTTTCACACACTCTACTGCTCAAAAAGTCTCCCCCATCCTATAATTATGCATTTGATTTTTCCTACCTAAATGCAGAACTTTACATTTGTCTTTGTTGAAGTGCATTTTATTAGTTCTTTCCCATTTCTCCAGCCTGTCAAGATCATCCTGCATCTTGGCTCTGTCTTCTACCATATTTGCTACCCCTCCCAATTTAGTATCATCTGCAAATTTAATAAGCATCCCCTCTATTCCTTCATCCAAATCATTTATAAAGATGTTGAACAACACAGGGCCCAGCACAGATCCCTGAGGAACTCTACTAGTCACTTCTCTCCAAGTGGACGAGGAACCATTAACAAGCACTCTTTGGGTACAATCTGTCAACCAGTTGCAGATCCATCTAACAATAATAGGATCTAACCCACATTTCCCCAATTTGTCAACTAGAATACTATGTGGAACCTTATCAGAAGCCTTACTGAAATCTAGATAAACTATGTCTACAGCATCCCCCAGATCCAGCAAGGTAGTAACTTTCTCAAAAAAGGATATAAGATTAGTCTGACATGACTTATTCTTGAGAAACCCATGCTGGCTCTTAGTGATCAGATCCATCCTTTATAAATGCTCAAGGACGGACTGTTTGATGATTTGTTCGAACACTTTTCCTGGTATAGAAGTCAAGCTGATGGGTCGGTAGTTACCTGGATCCTCCTTTTTCCCCTTCTTGAAGATGGGGACAACATTTGCCCGCCTCCAATCTTCTGGCACCTCACCTGTTTTCCCCACTCCTCCACATGAGCGGAGGATGCTAATCTGCTGAACCACTAATCTTGGTTTCCCCACTCTTCCACATGAAGCCAGCTGGGTGACCTGGGACTAGTCACAGCTTTCAGTGCTCTCTCAGCCCCACCTACCTCACAGGGTGTCTGTTGTGGGAAGGGGAAGGGAAGGTGATTGTAAGCCCGTTTGAGTCTTCCTTAAGTGATAAAATAATATAAAAACCAACTCCTTCTAAATTTTAGGCACCACAGAAAAGGTTTTTTTCCCCCTACCAGGCTTTTGGTAATATGTAGTTATCTGTTTGCATTTGTTTTTGTTTTGTGTTTATCCTCTTGTTTATGGTCTTGTGTGGCGGCTGCTCATTTGAGGTTTTGTATAATTGAATATTTTATCGTAAGCTAATGTTTACTGATTTTTCTAGTTTTATTGCATTTTTATTGATTTTTTTGTTTGTAAACTACCTCAGCAACTATGTTACAGGGTGGCACAGAAGTGCTTTTAATTAACTAAATTAATGAGAAGCCCATCCCAGATGACAAGCTGCTTTCACAACAGGGGAGGATTTCTTAAGAAGTTAGTGATAACGCCCAGGGTGGGGGTGAGGTAGAAATGGGGGTTGCCGTTCACATGAAAAGGATTCCTCTGGGCATGCGTAAGGCCTTGGCTGAACCTAAATCATGACCACAGCAGTGGTGTGAAGCACAGAAAAAGTCACTTGCGTAACTGCAACAAAATGAAAGGCTGCTATTTCCTTTATCTTCCTAAGCCCTACAGCGCTTGAGTCTACATGCGCGTTTTATACAAGCGCCACCAAGAAAGCTGGGTCTATAATGCATAACTCCTAAATGTTGTTAATGTCATACAGAAGGCTGAAGAGGGTCATTTTAAAATCCAGTGTACTTTGTGGTCAATGTGACTCTTTCATTCAGATTTACAAACATAGGAAATTCAAATGCAGATTTTAGAGTCACTTGTGAAATCCCTTGGTTTTGCAATGCCTGTAACTTGGCTGCCTCTGCCAAAGTGGAAAACCCATTTGTTTATACAGAATGTATACCCTTGGATTAACGTTCAGCTGGGTCATCTTAAAGTACACTGTAAACCAGATTTTAAGAGACTGGCTGTAGGAAGAGGAAAATCAAATGAGTGTGTAACAAACCCTTTGTGGAATTTTCTGTAAATAGTTTGTGGTGGTATTTTATAGGATTGGGTTCATAAATGCAACATTCATTGCAAAACCATAACAAAGGTTGGTGCTTTGAAAACTAGCACAAGAGTCTTTGATTGTGTTTTTTTAAAAATAAAATAAAATAAGTCAGTCCTCTCTAGTCAGAAAAATGGCAGATAATAGTCCCAATCCAGGCAGTCGCATAAAACCCCACTGAAATGCATATATATTACAAATGATTCTCTCCAATAACATCCTAAAGCTCGTATAAATGCTTCATTAGTTCTCACTGCACATTGAAAAGGAGGGACTTTGAAAAGCAATGTGTGATGTAGCAATGAGGAGGCTGCTGTTCACAGGAAAACAACGTTCTTAGAAAAGATAACAAATCTCACTGGATATGTCCCAGCCTTTGGGCATACCTCAAGTAGTTCTTTGGATCTTGGCCAGTAATGCAGATCTTAAATCAACACACACTTATGTATGGTTTGGACCCCAAGATCTTCATGTATGAGTTGAAGGCGTTTCCATTCCCATATGGATCAGTGTGTGTGAGAGAGATTCTTCAGTTTTCCCTGCACGCTGCCCCTCACTATCAACTCTAAAGGACTTCGGGTGCCTTCTTGCGTGGTGTGCAGTGTGGCACAAAAGCCTGCAGCCTGGGGGGAGAATTGCGGAGGACATACAAATACACAGAGCAGAAGTCCAGCATCCTGTTTCACACAGTGGCCAACCAGTTGCCATGGAGAACCAACAACCAGAGCATAGAGGCCAAGACCTTCCGCTGATGCTGCCTCTAGCACTGGTATTCAGAGGTTTGCTGCCTAGGACTAGGGAGGCTTCCTTTAGTCACCATGAGTAGTGGCCATTGATGGACCTATCTTCTATGAATCTGTCTAATCTCCTTTTATATCCATGTACACTAGTGGTGCCCTGACCTTGGATGGTCAAGCTAACCTGATCTTGTCATCTCTCAGAAACTAACCAGGATTGGCCCTGGTTAGTATTTGGATGGGAGACCACCAGGGTTGCTATGCAGAGGCAGGCAATGGCAAACCACCTCTGTATGTCTCTTGGCCTGAAAACCCAATGGGATCACCATGTCTGCTGTGACTTGATGGCAACTTTACACATATAAACACACATAAAGATACGTACACACACTAGTGGCTATCAGTATTTCCTCAAGCAGTGAATTCCACAATTTAATTACTCATTGAGTAAAGAAGTTCTTCCTTTTGACCATCCTAAACCTGTTGCATAAAGTCTAAATTTGTGTGATTTGTTTAAAGAAATATTTACTGGCTCCCTTATGGAGATATTTTAGATAATCAAATAAATTTTGTCTTATAAGATTGTATGCCAGACTCTTTTCAATTTATTTGTTTATTTATTTAAAATGGTATATTCTTCAGTACCTATATAAATATATTCATGGTGAGTTATAGCAATAAAATAAAAAATAATGAACAGTAGAACAACACTTTTACAAGTAAAACAGCAGTCTGGGATAAAGAAATTTCAAATGAACAGATAAAAAAGTTTTCAAAGTATAATCAGATAAAGAAATACACAAAACCACAAAGCAAAACAGCCATGAGCATAAAACAAATTGTTACAGAAGTCACAGAGGATGCAATTTAGCTAAAAGCTTGGGAAAATAATGTTTTTGAATGCCATTAAACGATAGTAGATTTTGAACCAGGCGAATTTGTGTGGGGAGGGAGTTCCGCAATCTTGATTGCACCACTTAGGTTTGTGCACATGCCCAGTTTTGCCTCTCTGTCAGTGGAGATATGCCGAGTAGGACCTGGGAATGATGAGGATAACTGGGAGGTGGGCTGTTACATTAAAACAAATGTGAGCTTTTGGGGTCTGGAGTCTTCATTTGCCTACATGACACTTTTGAAGGTGTTGATAGTGAAGAGTTTCAGAGCCTCTTGAGCTGTGATAACAGGATTGTCTTAGAAACAGTGGATAACATATAAATTAATAATTCTGGGACCAGATGGTACCTCTCCAGAAACACCTAAATGGTTAATTGCATGTTAAATTCCTTTCCTCTTCTCTAGTATAAACTACTGCAAAAATATTTATATTCCTTGTCTTGCTGGATTTATTTATGACTTGGTAATAAAAGCAGAGAAGTGTTATAAACTGAAACCTTAGTCTCTTGTTTCCAAAATCTCAGGAGATCTATTTTGTTTCTTTTTTTGTTTTTACTTTCCTATTCCTGACTTTAGAGTATCTTTTTGCCACATTGTTCTGAAAGATATTATTATCAGGGAGCAGAATATTGAGAAGCATCTTAGACAGTATTCGGTGTGAAATTATTGTAACTAAGATTAGAAACTACAACTATGAATCTTTCAATGTTTGTTCATTAGTATGCGGTTTTGTTGCTGTTGTTGTTTTAGCCCTTCATTTAGATCACCTCTTTATCTTTGCGAATTTTAAGGGCTATAGCTAAAAATCTAGCACAATTCAATATAAACTCAGGGTTTGTCTCAAATAATAGTTTCTGGCTTATTTTGGCATCGGTAATTCCATGCCATCGCTTTATTATTGGAGAAATAAGCTTCTTTCTACTTGCTTCATAAAACTTACAGTACAATATGATATAGTCCATCGACTCGATCCTCCCTGATCCACAGGGACAAAACCGCTCTTCCAATGGTACCTTTTTATACCGGCCTTCAGTTATGGCTGAGGGGAAAGTATTACATCTTGCCGTTGTATATGCCCTACGGTGTGATGGGACCTCTAAGAGTGAAAGATATAATACTGGGACGGCTATATAGTTTGTTGTCAGGTGAGCCCAATATTTAGGAACACATGCAATGTCATTCTGCCTTTCTATATCATACAGCCTTTGCTTAACAATGTCTCTGGCCAAGTATGGGTTTTAGGTATAGAGCCAGTGTAATTTCTGGCTAATAGTTCTCTTATCTTGAGGCTGTTGTTATACATTTTTCTTTCTGTTTCATTTTTACATTTATATTTGTTTCGCGTAAGTTTTTAGAAAGAAAGCCAGCGTGATGGAGTGGTTTAGAGCGGCAGGACTCTAATATGGAGAACCGGGTTCAATTCCCCGCTCCTCCACATGAAGCCTTCTGAGTGACCTTCGGCCAGTCACAGTTCTCTCAGAACTCTCTAAGCCCACGTGGAGGCAGGCAATGGCCAACCATCTCTGAATGTCTCTTGCCTTGAAAACCCTATGGGGTCACCGTATGTCGGCTGCAATTTGACGGCACACACATGTTTTTAGAAAAAGTCACTTCATTTGAAAGAAACCTTGAAAACTGTAAAGGAAAAATTGATGCATCTGTCAAATCATCTAGTCCCATTTATGCCCCTCTTAGCCCCTCTCCCCACAAGCAAAGATCTGACTTTGATGTTTCCATCTAAGAGGAGGAGGGAGCATCTTCCTAAAAATTATTTAGCTAGCCTCAGCTCCAACTCCTTGTGAAACTATTATTCAAGTGATCAGCTTGATGTTTCCTCAGCTCCTCCCAGCAAGAGGGCAAAGGTGCCCTATCTCAGGTTCTTTGACAAGATTATAAGGGTTGGTTAACCCAGACAAAGGCAAGCCCCCCCCTCAGTTGGTCAACAAACCCAGGAGGTTTGGAAAGTCTGAATGTCCCTTTAGCTAAAGCTGCAGTGGCAATCCTGATCCCAAACCTGGTTCTTTCAGCCAAGGACAATAGTCTTCTACTGATTCTAGTGATAGGAAGAGTAAGGCAGCCCTATATAAATATTTTGAGGCGTGAGGCATTGGTCTGAGTCAGGATTAGATCACTCTACCCCTACTCAGAATCTACCCATCAGTAGTATCCATCTTTGATATCGGATTTCGGCGTGGTATTAGAAAAGGGCACCTAGGAATGCCCCTAGGATCTCTCCTTGTACTCTTCTTTCCCTATTACAAGTTCTGATAGCATTAGGTTGGAGAATATTTGGGATCCTGCACTGCTCAGGTACAAGCTGGGATATATTGAGAGTAGTCTCTATGGCCTTTTATGCATGGGTTGGATCTCCCTAGTTGGACCTGGGTTCATTGCACATTAATGTAATCCGATTTTGGGGGAAACTGTATGCATTGGCTTGAATGATCAGGGACGAAACTGTGTGCTAATTGAGCCATGAATACAGAAAAGCAGTCTCCCAAGCTCAAATCAAGTTCCACCCCTTTAAATCCTGCTCTGTAATTTGGTTTACTTCACAGTGCTCGTCGTGAGAGAAGATTTCCTTCCCCCCAAACCCAACTGCCGCATAAAAAAGCATTTTAAGAACAAAAAACAAAAAATGGAGCAATCTGAAAGAAGGGCGGGGGGAGAAATCCAACCCTCGTTTTTAAAAAGCCTTTCTTTTGCTCAGAAAGAGCTCCAAGGTAGCAGAAAGCACTTGAATCCCTGCCTCTTTACATGCTGCTTCGTGATTGGCTGTGAGAGAAGCCAGTCTTCTGTCTTTCCCCCTGCTTAGTCATCTGCACGCTGCTTTGAGCTGGGCTGAGCTCAGGGGAGAGGGAAAAGTCAGATTAACAGAGGAATGGGAAGACCCGGGTAGGTTTTGTGTCGAAACAGCATTGAGCTACCAAGAAATGGGATATCGTACATACTGAAAAGTTAGAGCCTGGCTGAAACAGGGAATAAAGGAGGTTACAGCGACCATTCATAAATGACCTGTCTCTCTCACACACATCCCTGCTTGAAAGAGACTGAATTGGAGCAGGACACTGTATTACCAGGGCGAGGCTTTTACCAGTCTGTATTACCAGACTGCTCTTCTTTTCAGGCAGAAATCATGTGATTAAAATATTCCATGTTATCCTCTCTTCTGGGTTATAAAATTGTTCAGGTCATTAATACACATAGAAGCTTTTGAATTTTAAATTTAATCAGCGTTAGTATTTCAAGCATCTATAAAACATCGACCAACAGGGGGCCAGAAGATATTGCAGTAATCCAAATACACTTCAGCGTGGGAGGGACTTACATGCCCCCACGCAAGCATCAGAAGCAACAAAATCGCCTAGCATGTGGTGCCTGATGGAATATTGCGCAGGACTGGCTTGTGTTCGGAAACCAAGCACAGTTTCTGTTTGGGTGGCTCGGTGGATGGATTTTGCTTCACTTTCAAGGTCTAGCAGATTGCTATCTTTGGGTTGGGAAGGACTCCTTTCCAAGCAACCCTGGCTTGTATCATTTATTTACTTGACTTCCTTTTATCACATGGTTCACCTGCCCGAGGCATGTATTGCTGGTGTGATTCATCTTGTTCGTTCATGTTTTCAGTCATATATCATACACGAATGCATTAGGCTGTTGGGTGGGGAATTTTGGACTAAATCATCCTTTGCACCAACATAACTGTGGATTTTTCCTGGATTTTTGTATTGAATCAGTTTATACTGGTGACAGATTGTGCGGGTTTTTAATGTTTTATGGTCCCCTGCACACTTACAGAGCCAGCTTACTTTAGCCTAACCCTATAAGCTGAACCAGCTCACATGTCTGTTAGCATAGCAAAGCGAAGCGTGGTGTTAGGCTGGCTTTGCAATGTAGTTAAGCTGCTGTTGCAGATAGATATGACAATGCACAGATGCTTACTGGCGGTATACCAGTTGCTTAATGAAACAGTGTACGAAAAAATTATGCATCAAAACACTTTTATATGCTATTTTAAAAAAAACCTTATGGAACAATTATAAAGAACAATGTGGACAGCAATAACTTTATAAAGTTATAAAGAGCAATTAGGTTAAAACATCTCTTTGAAGAAATTGCGCTTTGTATTATAAATATTATACATTTTAATTCCCAGGAATACCTAGAAAGGGTGTGATGGAAGGTACTTTTATGGATGAACATCAGTGGGGACTAATTGTGTTGGGATAAATGATTGCTAATGAGAGCCAGCGTAGTGTAGTGGTTAAGAGCAGTGGTTTGGAGCGGTGGACTCTGATCTGGAGAAGTGGGTTTGATTCCCCACTCCTCCACATGAGCGGCGGATGTTAATCTCGTGAACTGGATTTGTATTTCCCACTCCTACACATGAAGCCAGTTGGGTGACCTTGAGCTAGTCACACTCTCTCAGCCCCACCTACCTCACAGGGTGTCTGTTGTGGGGAAGGGAAGGTGATTGTAAGCTGATTTGATTCTTCCTTAAGTGGTAGAGAAAGTTGGCATATAAAAACCAACTCTTCTTATGATTTATAAGCTGTTCACAGGCCAAACAAACCTATTTGTGTACAAACAGAGTCTGATTAAGGTTGAAGGCCCATTCTTGAACACTTTGGAGGATGTTCCTTTGAAATCAATGAGATATGCTTCAGCATATAATGCTGTCAATTTTAAATACATTTTAAATAATCTGGCGCTGCATTTATTTTCATTCTACCCAATGCAGTAATTTTGTATAGCTCAGAGAATTACCAATATAATCTGGATGAATAAAGTTTGTCATATTGCCTCTATCTATATTTTCTTTCAATAATTTATTTTGGAACTCTTAAGATTGCAGAGAGCTCCTTCTTTTTCAGAAACAAGCATCAGATGAGTTAATTTTCACAGTTCTTAGAACACCTTTTTACACTTTTCTGATGTAGTTGAGGACAGGACAGCCACCAGTGCTTTATCAAATTCAGATGTAAGAACTTGTCATATTGGGCATAGGGCTGTACTTCATATTCTGCTGTTACGATTTTGGGGTTATACTGTATGTTCAGGGATATTTCTTTGGAGAAAACACCCTTAATTACTAGATTGCTCACCCCTTTTTGTTCCCGTTTGCTTCCTTTGTTTTCCACTTATCCACAGCTGCTCTGGCGCTACTCCCCCACCCTTTCTCATTACCACATCTTCCTTGGATGAGTTTCACAATCAGTTGCAGTCTAACAGGGATCACCTAGAGAATATGATGACATCCTGATTCTGATTTGGCTATGCAGCAACGAGTGCCTTCAGTGAAGCCAATTTAGAATAAGAGCAATGCTTCCTCCATAGGCAAATGCTTTGCGACATTTTTGAAGCAATCTCTAATTCTATGCACACGCACACCACATTTTGTGGTGAAGGACAAGCCTCTGCTTAAAAACCTCCAGGGAAAGAGCGCTTACCACCTCCTGAGGAAGCCCGTTCCACTGAGGAACCGCTCTTAACTGTTTGAACATTCTCCCTAATGTCTCGACGGAAACTCTTTTGATTTAATTTCAACTCATTGGTTCTGGTCCGACCTTCTGGGGCAACAGAAAACAACTCGGCACCATCCTCCATATGACAGTCCTTCAAGTACTTGAAGATGGTTTGTGTTAAATTCCATGAAACTGAATAGTTTCCCTTGAAAATCTTTCTCATTTTAAAAATGGTGGATCAGAAGGTGATCCAGCGCTCTCTAACGTTTTGCTTAATAAGCCCATCAGGATTTGATTCACTCAGACTGCATTGATTAATTTTGTAGATCAGTCATACACCTTTGTTTCTGTCTGCTGTGCAGGCAGGAACATGACCTGTAGATGCCATGTTACAACCCCTGGGCTACGGTAGAGAATGTAGCCATGTTTAATAAACTCCTGGAATGTTTTCGTACAGCTTTTTCAAGCCTTATTACATATCAGTACAAGATCAGATGGTGTCATTCAAGATTTCCATCCACTAGCTTGCTGCTTAGAAACCTGACCTCGTAGCAAGGTGGATTTTGTGGATGATGCCTGGGGATTTTCCCAAAAGGGAAATGTGTAACATTAGAAGGATGTTTTATTGTAAAAATTAGACCCTTCAGTAATAAGATTTTGAAACTAATTGTCTATACCCCTTAAATAGTTTAATCACAGGCACCGTTTTAAGTTGAAAAAAATGACTGCTGCATATTCAATTAATACACCACTATTTGATATCTGCTTGTCTTTTAATTGTGGTTCAGAATATGGCATCTTCATGTTCTTTTGGAATGGGCTTCTCATCTGTTCTCTGCACTGAGATACAAACACATATTTTCCTTTTTTCTTAAGGGCAGCATTTTGGAATGGCTCACAGGAGCAACATGTATGTCTTGCAGAGAGCAAACACATAACGTTTAAATAGTGTCGTACATTTTTTAATATTGATGCCTGAGCTTCCTAAATGTCTGTGGAATAGTGAGAACTTCGAGATTAAACTGAAAACATTGTTTTTGCCAAGGAACTGGAAACAGTTTTGAGGTTTAGGAGGTCGTTGCTAGAGGCTAGTGGATTTAAAATATGTTGTTGTTCTTAGTGTTTGGTAGTATGGAAGTCTGGCCAGAAGGGAGAGAAGAAAATACCACCAAGTCCTATACACAGTTTTTTGGACAGCAGTTTACTGATTTCAGATAAGCTTCCTTCAGAGTAATTATCTTTGGGATTGTGGTTTAAACTTTAATATTTGGAAATAATCAGTTGAAGTAAAAAGGGCTTGTTTAGGGGTTTCTGGCAAACTTGGGGTTCTTCTTCTAAACGTATACTGTCTTCTGGGATCCCCTGTCCTCCCACCCACACACCCATCTTCCTGCCATTGTAACCCACTTTCTGTATTATGGTATGTTATCCCTTACACATTTTTGTTTGTTTGCTTCCCCCCCCCCCCATTCTGTAATACTAGTCCTATGACATTGGTTATTGGATCTCTTATGCTGTCTGGTTGAATTGTTTTCTATATTTTGTAATCTGTCTTGATTTTCGGTGAGTTAGGCAGGCCATAGGCGAAGTTAAAACAATTAATAAATATAGGACTTCAGGCTCTTTATTAGTCCCAGTGGGGCCGGGGTGGGGGGAATGTGTAGAGCTTTCTGAAAATAGGAAAAGCATCAGTACACTGTCATGCTTTTGTAAGCAAGTCTGTTTCAAATGCATCAGGATTCTGAGCATGTGAAGAATAGTTCTGTTATTGGAAGGGCTGTAGCCTTTTCAAGGTGTCACTTCAACTCGTCAGACAATACTATAGACTACTGCTTATCCTGGTCTCCTAAGACATTTTAAATGTGCTTTGTTCAGTAGCTTACATTGAAAGAACAAGCGGAAAAAATTCAGCATAAATGTTTTTGCCAAAAGCCTTCTTTCTCTGTACGAGGAATAAATCTGACATGAAATTAATTTTTAAATTCAAATTCCAGTTTAGAAGAGGCATTAGGATACAGTTGAAGTTTGGTAATAATTCTGTACTTAATTTAAAAGGCCTTCTTTTACTTATGAGACTTTTTTAAATGTAGCTATAGCCTGCGAACAATTATAGGAAGAATCTAGTTGCTTAGTGGCACAGCACAGAAAGTATTTTATGTGCTAGGAAAAAATGGAACCCCTTGCTCTAGAAGTTATTTGAGTGATACTGTTTAGTTCCAGTGTCCTGCTGAGTTCACCTAAGGGACAGGTTTTTAGATTTGGGTTCTGTTTTAACCAAAAAACAAAGGTCCGGATAAATTGGCCAGTAATAGCCATCGATTTGTAAGGAGAAATCAAGTCTTGGCGAAGGATGAAGGCAAAGAAATACAATGACTACTATATTTTCAACTAGTTTTAAGATTTAAAAAAGTACACTCACACACAGCAAGAGGCGTAATAAGTGAGCTGACTGAATTTGAAAAGGTGATAATGCAGCAAAAAAGAACATTTATTAGGACAGATTTTTAAGTTATTACTTCAATTTGACACAGAAACAGAGAAGTTAAAATATGTTTGGTTAGATGGATGCAAAATTTTAAGGAAGAACTATCTCTCCAGTAATGGGAAACCTTATGGACAAAAGATATAAAATTTGCAGCTAGTCAAACATTAAGAGAAAAGTGGTATCAGATGTTTTATGGGTTGTATATTACTCCAAAGGGTTGTATATTGCTCCAAAGAAGATGGACAAGAACTATAAAGGGAAATGTTGGAAATGTAAAGAGGTAGACGGCACTCTTTATCCTATGGGGTGGACGTGCTAAAAGAAAAAAAAATTGGACAGAAATACATGCCGAAATCTAGAAAACTTTAAAAATTAAATTTACTATAGAAGCCAAAAGCATGCTATTGGGCATTGTGCCCCAAAATAATTCCAAAATTTTTGGAAGAATTGTTTAGATATACGATAATGGTTGCCAGAGTTACATTTGCAACAAAATGGAAAGTAGAAGAGTGTGCATGCTGGGAGGACTGAGAAAGTACACTAGCTGAATATGCAGTAATGGCAAAATTAGCAAACTGTGTGAATAACAGACCAATCAAAGAATTTCAGGACAAAAGGAAAGCATACTACTTATATTATTCTTAAAAAAACAGGGAACAAAGAAAGAGGTTGTTGAAATGATATATATGAATTATTAATAATCCTTTTGATATATTGTATTGAAAAGGTGTTAAAGGGGGAAACATTTAAATATATCATAGATAGTTGATAAAATATGTGAACTCAATTTTCAAAAGTTATAATCAGATATATAATATTAATGACCACTATTTTGTTTCATCACAATTCGTCTTATAAAATTGTCTAGGTTATCTTATGGTTTATGCTAATATTTACTATTATGATAATCACCATTACTTTATCATTGTTGCTATCATCATTTAATGTTTACTGTTTATTATAATCATTGTGTATTATATTATATGTATACTTTCTCTTCTCTTTTTCTTTTGATGTAATTGTTATGATATGGTTTCTCTTTTTTCTTTTTTTTCTGTTCTATTTATATTTATAAAAAATAAAATCTTAATTTAAAAAATTGTAATGGAAGCGCTGATTAACAAGAAAATCCAATAGAAGGAATGTATATGTGGAAAGAGCTTGTACTGAGGTCCCAAACTCTATACTGAAGAGACTCTCCTCAAAGTTAGACAATGTCCAACACATTTTAAGAGCAATCTTAAAAAAAAAATTGGGCTCCTTTCTGTTGCTCTGATGCGTCTTGATAATTACCAGGAAGCCATGTAGAGCCATTCCAATCTGCAATCATTATTAGTGAAAGAGAGCACCAGAACTTTTATGCAGGCTCTCAGATTGTGATTTCCTTGTTTCTACTTCAGATTAAGTGGAAATTTAACAATCTCATGGCCGTTTAAAACACAGCCCCTCCCCATAGTGTTTAACTGTACTACTTCAGAGCAAAGGTGTGGTAACTTTCATCCCAATAGTACTTCCATATTACAGGCACAAATCCCACTTGCCCTCAATTCAAATTTCATATTTCTGGGAGGCCAGTTTAAACTCAAAACATAAACTCATCTGCACCCTGACAATGGATGAACAAATCATAGTAGAATTTACAGAGAGTGGTTATCTGTTATAAATATACAAACAAACCTGTGAAGAGTAGAATGCTGTGTATCTCTTCTCCCTCTGAGCTTATACTTGGCATGTGAGAAGCCGTTCTTTTAAAAAGTAGCAGGGACGTGTCTCTATGTAATCGTGGTTTTGGCAGATAAGTCACCAGCTTACATTTTCCAGGTGCAACACTACAGGTGCCCATATGGGAAATAGAATGCAGAGGCACTTGTAACATGTAAACTGTGGTTTTCCTTTAATCCCTCAAAAGCAACAATATAGATAATCACGATAAACACCTGTGTTACCTGCCAGTCAGTCTTCAGTTCATTTTTAAACTCTTCCCCAGTTGAGCAGATTCCTAGAGTTGACATCGTTCAAGGCATTGCCATTTCGTTGACAAGCTAGTTCAGAGTGCTTTGAAGAATACATTACCGTATTTGAAAGCTAGTATTGTATAAACTGTTGCTCTGGTTACAAAATATTGTGAAGAATGCTAAGGACACATGGTCTGTTTGTTTGTTTTCCCCCCTTCAGGCTTGGCAGCTCAGATTCAGCCATCTTGTGGGTTATGGCGCCAAGTATTATTCCTATCTCATGTCTCGGGCGGTAGCATCCATGGTATGGAGACAGTGTTTTGTGCAGGATCCCTTTAACAGGTACAAACATAAAAAGCAAGATATTGTGCAATTTTTTAAAAAAAATAATATCCTGTGAAGCTTTCTTGCCCCATCTTTCACCCATGATAGCATTTTCTTCAAATGAGAGGTAAAACATAACAAAACAGCAACCCTTAACAGTGTGTAGTTTCAAAGAGGGTGGAAGGGTAGGAGTGGTTCATTTGGTAAAGGCCCAAATGCATTCTTTCTCCACTTTAGTACCTGCGTAAATGAGGAGGTGAGATTCAGAAAATGGCAGCCTTGGGCCCCAGAGGGCGATTGCCTGCAGGGGCCTTCCAATAGTCATCTCTGCTGAGTCATGAGTGGGGCAGGGTGGTGGAAGGACCGCAGTGTCTTCAGTGCGCGGTGGTTGGGTTGACTTCAGTGTGTGCCATCTCTTTACTTGCTGTGAGCAGAGGCTGAGCTTGTACTGGTTGTCGTCTTGAAATACCTGAAGTGGGATGGGAAGCAGGGGTGGTGGGGAGCTCTGGAGTAGCAGGGCAATGGTGGGACCAGAGATAGAACTTCTCTCTGCTTCAGTGTCACTGATTCAAAATCGCTGATTGCTTATTGCTTCCCAGTGGTGGAAAGCGCTGTAAAGTCTCAGCCAATTTATGGTGACCCTGTAGGGTTTTCAGGGCAAGAGACGAACAGAGGTGGTTTTTGCCATTGCCTGCTTCTGCATAGCAACCTTGGATTTCCTTAGTGGTCTCCCATCCAAGTGCTAACCAGGGCCAACCTTGCTTAGCTTCGGAGATCTGACGAGATCAGGCTCAGTTGGGCCATCCAGCTCGGGGCATTGCTTCCTACTAGAGTGTTCCTCCCCTCTGCAAACACAAGGGCTTGTTGCAAGCCTGACAGATTGCTTTTAGAATAGGCTTTTTATGAGTTCTGTAGTTGGCTAGCTTCACCCTCTACCGCAATGATGTGACCACAAAAGTTGCACCTGACGAAAAGGCCCCACTGCAGCAAATTGTTGACCTCACTGGGGAGTATCTGGAGCGGGGCTGGCAACCTCCTGGCCTGCGGTGACTTGCGCCTATGTAGAGAGAACCTGCTTTGCTTGGGTTTTTTTTTTTTTTTAAATGCTACAGTGTTTTCCTAAGGATCCCAAGTTACATTTTTATACTGTTGTCTTATACACCTTTAATTGTCCCACTCAGCTTGCCAGGTCATTATTTTAATTATTATGCTGCCATTCTGATTTTTTTTAAAAATAAGTATTGTAAATATTGTTGTGGATATGTTGTTGATTAAATACGTTGATAGAGTACAGTACTGTGAGAGAGTCTGTCAATGTGGTTCTGGCCAAATAGACACTCTTCAGCATTCCTTGTTTAGCTGTGATTTGCTCAACGAGGCTAGAGACAGATGGCTAAAGCCTTTTATTCGGGAATCTGTCTCTAAACTGGATAATCTGAGGGTTCTTTTAGCAGAGGTAGATTTTAATACTACATTGACAGTCGCCAAATTTCTTTCCCAGTCAATTAAGATGAAAAAATTCTAATTTCCTTATGGGTTATTTTTTTCCTTTTTATTATGGTCTCAGTGTGACATTGTTCAGGGTCAAATTGGCCATATGAACAGTATCATTAAAAGTAAAGATTAAATACGTTGCTTAAATCGTTGCGAGAGCAAGGGCATATATGCTTCAGCGCAAATGAATGAAGTAAGGCATCAGGCAGGTAAAGAACTCTGAGGGCAGACGATGGGGCAGTGGGGAGTTCCCTCCCCACGAAGGATTCCTGAAGTGTACATACAAGGGCTGCTTTTCCTGCTACAACAGCTGGGAGGAGGAGGAGGAGAGCCCTTGCCTGACTGCAGCATATGTTGTTTTCCAAACTCTGGAGGCAGAATGGGATTCCCTGACTTTGCCCTTGACATAACGTGGAAAAGGAGACTCTACAGCTGCCTGGATGCCGAACTGCTTACGGCCGTGCAGTTGTAAAGAGGCATGTGTCAATCACGGGCTCCTTTTAATCCTGTTAACTCATCCCAGAATTTGTCTAGGGAAGGAACTGCTGTCCCTTACAAAAGTGAGTAACATCCGTTGACTTGGAACTGGCCCAAGACGTTGCATTCTTTCCTCCACTTGCCTGCTTTAGTGTACAAAAGGGATTGTATCCCGAAATATGTGTTTCATAATTTTGTAAACAATAACATAAGCATGCTGTACCTTTTCTACAAAGCACGAGCAAATTGTATGACGTTTGGGTGTCTTTCGTGGCTTTTTTGTTTCTTTTTGTTTGTTTGGTTTTTTTGCTTTTTGTAAAACCACTGGCAAAGGTGGTTTTCGTCCTTTCGTCCTTAGTTTCCCATTCTGTCAAGCTCAGAATGGGAAACTAAGGACGAAAGCTGGAGGCAGGTCTGCCAGGAAGCTGAACTGGTTGTGTTTGCAGGTGACTCTTAATGATAACCGTACCCATCTCTTCCTTCAGGGCAATGGGTGAACGTTATCGCAGAGAAATGCTGGCACATGGTGGTGGAAAGGAACCCATGCTTATGGTTCAAGGTAATATCAATACCGTCACTGTGTTTTCTTCTGGCTGACTGGGTTTCCCGCACTGCAGTTTTGAACAAAGATTCCTGGCTGTATTTTAACAATATTAAACACGCTCCCTGTTGCATCTTTTTATTTCACATGATATTTACTAAAGGGGTGCGCTCAGATATGAACAATCAGTTCTTAACGATGATTGCAATACCCTCCCCAGAGAGACTTGTTTAGCACATTCTCTGTTATAATCTAGAAGACAAATGCCAAGAGTTTTGTTTAGCCAGGTCTTTGAGTGTGAGGTGTATTCTGCTGCTACGTTGCTCTTTCCCATTATTGCTTTTTAATTGTGCCGGATTTTATTTTTTGGGGGATATTGTCTTGAGTGCATTTAGGGAAGAAAGGCCGAATAGAAATACCTAGATCTGCCCTTATTTTAGATTTCTTATGTTGTGCAAGGAGTTGGATTAGGAGGCCTATGAAACCACTTCCAACTCTGTGATTCTACAAAATGTAAGAAACTCTTGACTAGCAGCCCTTCTGAACAAAACAATAAATGCCACTGGCTGCTTCCAAGTATTGCATTTGAACCCTCCTGCCTCTTGTTTGCACACACTCAGGGTTGCCAACTGGCCTGGAGATAAGTGTTCTTTCCTTTTGATAGAAGCTTAAGGGGGATGTTACTTACCAGGTGATGTTATTAACCTCCACACCACATTAAGCCTCTGTTAAAGATTTTACTGCAAACTTCACTGTACGATTTCCCTTTTAATGCTAATAAAGGCTTTCGTATTCGTTTGTTTGCCTCTGTAAAAGGGACAGGACCTTTTTCTCCAGGTCAGCTGGCAACCAGGCACACACCAGCATTCAGACTCATGACATCTGCTCCCACTTTGTGTGCTGGTGTGCAAGCCCCAGAAGAATGCCGGTGTGTCTGCTTGGCTTCTTTCTGTGTTGTTGCATATGAAAAAAGTACAGGATGCCAAGCGAAATGTCAACTCACCCAAATGTACTGAGATGCTTCACAGACGCAATACCTACAGTTGTTCACACAATCCAAATGTGCTCATCAAATCCAAAGATAGATGTCAATATACATAATGCACATTGCAATACAAATACAATTCACATAGAAGAATCTACTAAGCAAAGTGTGGATTAATGTCCAATGAAACGCTGGTTGCTTCCAGTATAGGCTTCTTCCACATAGAAAAGGTGTTTGCACACCACAGGTCCACTGCACAAACAGAGATCTAGAATCAATGCCCTTTCGTAAAGCCTTCAGTGTGCTGTAAGTCACATAAATGTGTTAATTCATACAATGCAATGCTGGATAGGACAAATTTCCCATTCCCATCTGCCAACTTTGCTAAAGGTTGAGTGTTATGACAGTCACCAGTACTACTATAAACCTAGTCATTACCGCCAGCTCTTTCTCCTTACCTCCCCAAGTGGACAAGTATGCAGGTGCGTATGTGTGGGGCAGGGGGGGAGAGGTGCCATTTGCATTGCAAACTACAATTAAAAAATTGTTCAGGAGGGGAAGTGTCTGTCTGCTTGTTGGGGAAACTGAACATGGAAGCCAGCCCCTTGTTGCTCTTGAATATTTTCATACTCGCAATGTTATTTATTAGCTGTAACCAGATGTTACGGTTACTGAATATTCCCTCAGAGATCACATAGCACTTTGCACGATCAAAGAGCTTTTGTCAACGTTGTTTTAGCCTTTGCTGTAAGCAGCAGCAACACTTTGCAAACTTAGTAGATTGTACTAACGAAGCCAAAACAATTATAAAAGTTTCAAAGGAAGGAGAGGGCAGCCACGGCATTTGCAGCAGCTCCAGTTGCAGATGGTTGAGGGCTGGGGGCAGCCGTTTCCAGAAAGGGTGTGGTTAACCCTTGTGATGTGGAAGGTGTAGGACTTCAAAGGAGGTGAGCTCTGCAGTTGCCCTAGGCTTGGGAGAGACGGAGCTGCAGTTGGAGCCAGGCTAGGCTTATAAAACAAATTCACAGTTTTGAAGACAGCAGCCGTCTTGGTTAGCTCTCCCTTAGAGCTCAGTGCTGGGCCTTCTGCATATAGCATGCTTTAAACATTATCATCCTCGAGGGACCATCTTAGTTGTTGTAGACATTTGAGCCTTTGGGTCTAAGACAGTGGGAATGTTGCCTTGGAGGGTGTGAACTCTTTTGCTTGTTTGTTTTTTTGGTCTGGTGGATGTTGGATTCAATACAACCCCAGTCTGTGCCTTGACAGATATCTCCAGCCCTGTGGTTGCAGAGGAGATTTTATAAATGTGGTTACACTGTGTGTGTTCTTCTCCGCTCCCATTGTTTCTCTGCTGAGACATTGGCAGGACGTTCTCAGAGCATAAATTGCAGGTTCCGGAATGGCTGTAGGGATGAAGCCGAATAACAGAGCTTTGTGTGGTCAGAAGGGGAACTGAGAGTGAGGAGGAAGAGAAGAAGAAGAGTTGGTTTTTATATGCTGACTTTCTCTACCACTTAAAGCAGAACCAAACCGGCTTACAATTACCTTCCCTTCCCCTTCCCACAACAAACACCCTGTGACGTAGGTGGGACTGAGAGAGCTCTAAGAGAGCTGTGACTAGCCCAGGGTCGCCCAGCTGGCTTCATGTGGAGGAGTGGGGAAACTAACCTAGTTCACCAGATTAATCTCTGCCGCTCATGTGGAGGAGTGGGGGAATCAAACCTGGTTCTCCAGATCAGAATCCACCTCTCCAAACAACCGCTCTTAACCACTACACCATGCTGGAGGCACTCTACCGAGATAGAAGAGGTGGTGCTTGATACCCCAGAACCTTTTATCGCCATGTTAGAAATGGCAGTGCCATTTCCACGGCTGGGGTGGTGGTGGCTTTGAACCCGAGGGCCTTCTTCAAAGTCAGTGGCCTCATCGGCTCGCAGTCCCTTTACTGGAATCTGCCACTGTGCAAATGAGGTCTCGGAGTCAAACCAGGCACCCATCTGCGGGCTTCCCGTTCTCCTTAGCCAATCAACTTTGCGTTGCATGTAGGGGATTGGATTTATGCATGTGGGGGATAAAACGTGTATGTGGAAGAAGGGCTTTAGTTCTTAAGTTGCTTCAAGGCAGTGAGCACAAATTAGGATTGGACAACAACTGAGCGGGTGCAGAGAAGAGTGATGAGGATGATCAGGGGCCTGGAGACCAAGCCCTATGAGGAAAGGCTGAGAGAAATGTTTAGTCTGGGCAAGAGGAGGTTGAGGGGGGACATGATTGCTCTCTTTAAGTATTTGAAGGGCTGTTCCTGTTGGCAGCAGAGGATAGGACTCACAATAGTGGGTTTAAATTACAGGCGGAAAGGTACCAGCTGAATATTGGGGGCCGGGGGGACAATTTATATTAAGAGTTGTTCAACAGTGGAATCAGCTACCTAGGGAGGTGGTGAGCTCCCTCTCACTGGCAGCCTTTAAGCAGAGGCTGGACAAGCACTTGTCAGGGACACTCTAGGCTGATCCTGCATTAAGCAAGGGGTTGGACTCGATGGCCGGTATGTGGCTTTGCCAATTCCCTATTTATCGAATTTGACAGTTCCGGCATATAGAAGAGCGTTTTCTATGGCCCGATGTGGTTCCTTCCCTTCGGCGGTTCTGGAGGGCCTTGACAAAAAAGGTACCAATGGCAGAGCGCATCTGTTCGTGTGGTACCGGCAAAGTGGAAACAATCGAACATATCCTGTTGGGGTGTGGGTTCTATAAAGAAATTCGTGGTAAGTATTTACAACCCCTGCTACAGAGACTTTCAGGTCTCTCAGATTGTGAGTTAAGTAACCTGCTTATAGTGGATTCTAATCCTCAGGTTTCTCTTGCATGCACCAGATTCCTGGCTGCAGCTGTTAGGATCCGCAAAGAACTCAAGAAGGAAGAAGATTAATGGGTTCTAGGTTTTCTGGGTCTGTGTGTATGCATTCTGTCTTATAGGGGTTGCTTTTTAGGTATATAGTGCAAAGTATTGTTTTGTATTGACGGCTGTGTATTTTGTGTGTGGAGCTATAATGGTCTCACTTGACTTGACCGCAATAAAGTAAATAAAGCCTGCAATCCTATGCATGTTTAGCAGGGGGTTGAACTCGATGGCCTGTATGGCCCCTTTCAACTCTATGATTCTGTAACATGGAGCGCTGAAAATGTCTCAAAAGAGTATGCCATTTTAATACCAGGATTCAGTCTCTTTTCTAAATATGGTATTTGGTGGTAATAAGCTTTTACACTGCACTAGATTGGCTCTGAGAAAAACTGGCTTACCTGACTTACCTGAGCAAAACCAGCTTGAAAACAAGTATGTTAAGTGATGATCACATATTTCAAAAGGTAATAGTGTGCGTGTGTGTAGTGGTGTTAGGCAATGTGGGCACTGTGTCACGTAGTGGATAGATTGTTAGACTAGAACTGGAAGACCCAGATTAAAACCTCTGATTTGCTGTGAAGCAGCCTGGGTGACCGTGGGAGGGGCTGTGGCTTAGTGGAAGAGCCTCTGCTTTGCACGTGGAAGATCCCAGGTTCAGTCCCTGGCAGCTCCAGTTAAAAGGACCAGACACTTGGTTATATGAAAAACCTCTTGCTGAGACCTCTGGAGAGCTGCTGCCAGTCTGAGTCCTTGACGGACCGATGGGCTGAGTCAGAATAAGGCAGCTTCATGTGTGACTCTCTTTTTAACCCTAGCCTACTTCACAGGGTGGTTGTGATAAAATGGAGGAGGGAAGAACCTGTGCCCTGAGCATCTTGGAGGAGAGGTAGATTAAAAATATAGTGATTAATGTGGTGTTATGATTCTATCATGTTTATGCTACCTATAGCTTTGATAGTATATTTTAGAGTCTACAATAATAACATAAATTTCCATTTGATACTGACAGGATTACTTTGTAATTACTACCTGGAAGCTAATGCATTCAACTGCTCTATGTAAAATCCTATGGTGGGGTTTCCTTTTTTTTTGCACCTTTACAAGTTTTTTTATGTGCCTTATTATGTTATATATTCAACCAGCTGTTTGCTTTTTATGTCACTAAATGGAAAGGTAACAAAAATTCAGAACGCTTATTATGCTACCTTTGATGGTGATAATATTTGATTGCCTTTTAATTCTGTTCTTTTTTAAAAAAAAATGTGTATCATCCATCAGATGTCTAAGAGTGTTCTTGTTGTCACTTGCAAAGCATGTAGTTTAATTAAAACTATGATGCACTGACAAACTACCAAGAAACTCTTCGAGTAACTGTTTCAAATTGCCTCAAGATCTGTACTCTCTCTTCCTAGTTTTTTTTTTTTTTACTTGAGTTTGGCAATTAGTGTACATGCAAAATATCTATTGAAGCCAGTTGGTTCTTGTGGCAGCTTATTAAAGGATGACGTGGAAGATTTCACTTTTCCTGACTGCATCAATTATGTTGTTATTCCCATGGAAACCAAATAGTTCTAGGTGGGTAGGAATATTAAGTGATTGTACTTAAATCTTCTTATGCTAAAGGGGAGCGTAAGGTTATATTTATGTTGGCATCTCCAATAGAGGGGTTCACGTTGAAGAGGAGAAAATCATTTTCCAAAGCAAAACGAAGTTGGACATTTCCTAAATTAAGATTTAAAATGTTATTACCATGAAAAATACACAGTAGTACTTTTTAAAAATCCCAGTAGCATCACTGAAAAATAGAAACCACATACTGTTCTCTATGGAAATGACTCCCACCCTTTTTTACTATGGTGATTTATAAGTCCAAATTCACTTGATATGGTGACCCACTTAAAAAAAAAAGCATGCACAAATCAATAAAGCTGCAAAAATAAAACTGGGACTCACTTTCACATACTTCACAACACACTATTGGGTCACGACCCACACATTGCCCTGTGGGAAGGTATAGTTTCTGTATTTTTTCTAAAAGCAGATGCACAGAATCAATTATCAGTGACAGTGACCAGTGTGTACTTAATAAATTGCCTACTGAGGTTAAGTAGATTGACAACCAGATTAATAGGAATCATGAGCAGTGATTATTTGGACCAGACTGATGGCTTTTGCCAAGTGAAATATAGAAATAAGTCTGCAAATGTTTCACCTTTAACTGTGTCCCGAAAGGCCTCGGTAAAGACTCTGGGATTAGCAAAATGTGAGGAAGGGGGGACTCTGTGCTCCTCAGGGTTGATGCGGCTGTTTACTATGCGCATCAAATCATTACAATGATGAAAATTAGCCTTAAGTTCAGAAGAGTTGTCTGTGTTTCTTCAGAGGGAAAAGACAATGAACATGGTAGCTGTTTCAGCTTTTTTCCTCATCTGGACTGTTAAGTATCATGGCAACAGGGCATGTTTTATTTACTTCTGGGATGTGTTCTATTCCCAGATTAATGAATTTATATTTTTTTCTTAAAGAATGGTGAAGAGGAAATAGAATTTTCTCAAAAGATGAAAGGTTGCTGTAGGTTTTATTTTTGTACTTAGCGGGATAGTGAAGCGCTGACATGATTACCTGGTATTTCTAAATTGACTCCCACATAAACTGATTCCATGCTTCTTGGCAGAGGCGTTTGGTACAAATTAATTTCCTGTTGGCAGCAAAGTCAATGTGTCCTCACCAACTTTTGCATTCTTCTCCTTAGGCATGCTTCAGAAGAGTCCATCAGTTGAAGACTTTGTGGATGCCCTTGTTTCAGACTTGGATCAGGACTTTGAAACATTCTTTATGGATTCTGAATAACACAGAAGAAAATGGACGATTTTTTTTTTGCATATAGTCCAAGTGGTGTACATGGAACTGCTGTAGCTCTCAATGATATCTCTTAAAAGAGTGTTTGTGGAAATGCTTGTGTATAATAAACATCTTATTTGTAGGGGGAAATGTATTTTAATTCCAAGAAGCCATAGTTAGGTTTTGAAATACACGCACTGTGGACAAAAAAGGAGAGGGAAGACGTCTGTAGATTAAGGTGGCCAACTGACTAGGAAGAAATGTCCTGATCTGCTCCTGGGCCTAAAACAGCTGCTTGGTATTGGGATGAGATTCCTCCAGCTCTGACCCATGTGGGATTCAGTCTTTCTCTGCTGTAGACTCGCTCCAATGAGATCTTCCATTGAATTTTAAGGAACTTCACAGAGTAGAAACCCAATAGCAAACAAAAAGCATTCCTCACCACCACCTCTGAAGAAAAAAAAAATCCTTGTTTTTCCTCACCAGAGACATCAGGGGAAATATTTGTTACGAGGGCCAGCAATGACATAAATGTCACTTGGTTGGGTTGGGCCGGGCCATGCCTCGCCTGCCCAGATCGAGAAGGGGGGGGTTCTGCCTTGGCTGGCTCATAGGCCGGATAAGAGCTCAACAGGCTGGATCTGGCCTGCCTTATGTTTGACACCCCTGCTCTAACTACTACAGCACCTAACCCACCTGGCGAGCAGATAACTGCTCTCCGGATATATTCACAAGTGGACTAGGCATGAAAAAGACAATTAGTATGGGAATGACTAATGAGGCAAAAAGAAGCTCATAAAAGATCACATTGTGGGGGGAAATGGGAGTGGATGGTTATACTTTTATGCTTTGTTTTCTTATGGGTTGAACAGCTGTAAACCAGAAGGTTTATGCTGGCTGAGATCTTTGCGTGCGAGGAAGAGTCATTCCTTCCTTCCCTGGAATTCCCCAGAGCGCTGACTCCCATGTTTCTGACTGAAGGCCTTGTACTTAAGAGAATTCTTTTAGAAGAGGCTTTTCTATCCTCTACAAATACATTTTCACAGCTTGTCTTACACTGACTGGCTCTTTGTCCTATTGAACTGTGTGCTTCGGGTGCTTGCTTTTCAATTGTTATCGTGCCACCCTTAAGCTGTTTTCCTCGTACGTTTAATTACAAACTCTTAGAGATTAAACAGGACTGCTTTGACCACAGTACCAGCACCAACCCCTGTAAATAAGATGTAATTTGATTGTTAACGTTCTCTGTAGCCTCAGCGTGGAAAACTCAAGATTTTATCATCTTGTCGGCAGAGTATTTTTATGAACAGTAAAAGTCACTCTACGCTAATTGCTTTGAATTAAGATACCAATAAAGAATAAGTACAATAAAGATAAAGAAAAGCAACTGTGCTGTGCAATAGAAAGGAACACCAGAATTGCCCATTGGTTGCGTGTTGTTTAAATGCCTCGTAAACCCAGAAGACACTAATATGTACAGGGCATGTTATCAATTGAGATTCCTACACCGCAGAATTTGGAGATGGTCCATTGCTACTCTGAGACAAGCAATGAAAATGTATTTGTAGAGCTTAGATGGTCATTTCTCTGGGGCATTTTATTTGTTGGGGTTCTTGCACCTACAGTTTTCAAAGTATATGACCACATGAAGGGATGATAATGGCTTAGGAAAAGGCAAGCAGCTCACCTTTTCTCCCCAGTGGAGACCTAGAGCATCTTGCCTTGTTCTCCTCCCCTCTATTTTATCCTCACAACAACCCTGTGAGGTAGATTAGGCTGAGAGTGTGTGGCTGGCCCAAAGTCACCCAGCAAGCTTCCAGGGCAAGAGTGGGGACTTGAGTCTGGCCATGGTAGTCTGCCGCAATAAAGCCAAAGGAGGCATCTGGTGGCACCTTAAGCTGATGGATGAACTGGAGCAGAAGCTTTCATGAGCTTCAGCAGATGCATCGAGATGTCATAAGACTAGGGTCTCAGCACAAGACACCTCTTTGTTTTGACATAAATTGTTCTGCCCCCGTGTCTGCTTTTTAAAATGGTTCCAGCTGTTTAGATGGCTATACAGATTGGCTTTGTTTGCTAATATAGCAATTGCCTCAGGCAGCCATCTGGTGGTCCTAGATGTGTGCTTGCTCAATCATCTCAGGCAAATAGCTGCATGTGGAAGTCACAGTGTGCGATGTTCTCTTCAGGCTTCAGGTAGGGGTATTTAAAAAACTTTATTAATTTTTGTTTAAATATACCGCTTTGGGGCCCAACAGGCCCAAAGTAGTTTTAGAATAAAGCTAGCAAAACAGGAGAACTGACAATAATGAAACAAAACAGGTAATCAGGGAACATGAGAAGAAAAATGACTTTATGCCCAAAAAAGGCCTAAGAAGTAGCAGCACTCCAATAATACAAAAATATAAACGATGAATAAGACTGAGGAAGCTGCGTGGATGAAAACAGCAGACACGCTTCTCTGAGCTCACTTGAAGAAGTGCTTCTGAAGTCCCATTTGGTTCTATGCAATAGTTGGGGCTTTGTTCTCATGTTGAAATTGGCAGGCCTGCAATGGCTGGATCATGCGCTAAGATCAAATGCCTTTTTGTATTAGCGTATAATCCCCATTACTATGTATGGATGTGAAAGTTGGACAATGAAGAAAGCTGACAGGAAGAAAACGGATTCATTTGAAATGTGGCGATGGACGGGAGTTGGGTGTATACCATGGACCACCGAAGAGACAAATAAGTGGGTTCTAAGCTTGCTGGGGCTAAAGGGAAGATGACTGGGGAAGGCACTGGCAAACCACCCCGTAAACAAAGTCTTCCTAGAAAATGTCGGGATGTGACATCGCCCCATGGGTCAAGAATGACCCGGTGCTTGCACAGGGGACCTTTACCTTTTTAGATCAAATCAAGCCTGAACTGTCCCTAGAAGCTAAAATTATTAAACTGAAGCTGTCAAAGGCAATAACGCTAAGAAAAGTTGAAGGTAGCTGGAAAAGAAGACCCTACATGAGATGGACTGACTCAGTCTAGGAAGCCACGGCCCTCAGTTTGCAAGATCTGAGCAAGGCTGTTAATAATAGCATATTTTGGAGGACATTAATTCATATGTCGCCGTAAATTGTAAGCCAGTTGATGGCACTTAACACACACATAATCCATGTGTGAGTTCCAGGAGAATTGTTGTGACACTTTCTATGGGAGCCTCAAGGTGTACTAATAGCTTTTACAACATACTTAAAAGCCCCCTATAAAATAAATAATATCAGAATAATTGATAGTAGGCAGTGGTAAAAGGTGTTTATTGCCAGGTGTTTATATTCAAGCTTATTACGGCCTTTGAAGAAGTATGGTGCAAACAGCTCAAAGGGAGGCTGCTTATACGATACAGAAGATGCAAAATAATATGGAAAATAATATGATTACTCAGTTATTCAAAGAACAGTTTTGAAGATCTCTAACCGGCAGTAGTCAAGCTCCATCAGGGACACTCCCTGCTATCTGGCACTTGTTTCCCCACTTCACCCCTGTAAATCTCTTTTCACATTTTGTCCCCTTTTTTGCCTAATGAGAGTGCCTTTCAAAATATTTTGACTTGATTTGCTAGATCAGTTGTTGAACACATAAAGGGATTAACTGTTTTCTGCAGAGTCAGACCATTGGTTCCTCAAGGCCAGTATTGTCTCCTCTGACTGACAATGTTTCTCCAGGGTCTTAGGTTCAGGCCTTTCACGTAACTTACTACCTGACCCTTTTAACCTGGAGATGCCGGAGACTGAACCTGGGGCCTTCTTTGTAAAGTTCATTTTGGACATCACCGATGGTAGGATTGTAGAGGGCTAGTGTTGTGTAGTGCTTAGAGTGTCAAGATTAAGATCTGGGAGACCCAGTTTCAAATGCCCACTCTGCTATAAAGCTTGCTGGGTGACTTTAAGCCAGTCACTCAGCCTAACCTACCTTTCAGGGTTGTTGTGAAGATAAAATGGAAAAGGGGAAATCTATGTATGCTCCCCTGTGCTCCTTGGAGGAAAGGTAGAATAAAAATAGGTTAAAGAAATACATATTGGCCTAGCATGTTGTAAGAACTAGGGCTGGGGACGACCTGATTCAAAATGCCGTGAACTTCACTGGATGACCTGAGTTCAGTCACACTCGCTCAACCTACCCTACCTCACAAGGTTGTTAAGAGATGACCTGAGGAACTGAGAACCTTGGAGGAAGGAGGGAATACGAATGTGATAGACAGATGTTTAATACCTTGGCTTTTCAAACAGCGAAGGACAACCTCTCACAGAATCAGGGAATACAGTTTACACCAACATGGTGACCACCAAGTCTTTTTAGAAAGTGGGCAGGGTCAGGGTTTTTTTTTTTTTTTGGTTGATTCTGCCTCCGTGGCAACCATTTTTGTGGCTGTGCCCACTACCCTATATCCGAATTCCAAAAGTGCCCGCAGGGTCAAAAAGGATGGAGACTTCTGGCTTACCGCAAGTGAGTAGAGCCTTAAGAACTGTAAAATTGGGGGGGGGGGAGTGATCTTCAGTATAAGAACACAGTTGAAAACATGTTCCTGTCTGTGAAACAGGCATGATAACGGTTTCCTCAATTGGGACTCCCCCCAACCCATTTTAAAATTTCCTTCAGTTGCCATTAGTTGATCCAGCTGCAAAGCTGTTGGGAACAAGGGCCGAGATCTGGCAAAGGTTTAAACAGCTGCTCAGCTTTATGTATTCTGCGAAGAGCCTGTTAGAAATGGCATAAATCAGCCAAGCACCTGTATATATTTCTGCCAGCCTCGAAGCAACAGGAATGCTAGTTGGAGGGAGACTAGAGTTTTACTAGGTACAGTAAAACGTCTGCCGTTAAACATGAGTCTTCCCCCTCTGAGCATGACTCCCGTGCTACTGCAGCTGGGTCTGTACCAGTCAATGTTCCGTATAAAGACGTTTTCCTGTACAGACACAGCCCTGGTACAAAAGCGGAGCCAAACAATTTTGGCGGCAGTGTTTGGAATATGAGGGTTAAGGATAGGATGTTATTAATTCATTCTGCATGCCCCCCATCCTGCTCAATCTAAGCCCCTCCCACTGGTTGTTATAAGCCACACCCCCAGAGGTGTTCCTACAGCGTGCTGTGCAAATTATTCATTTGTGAGGCTATTTGCACCAACTGCCCCCCCAAAACCAAATAAGTCCCCGAATAGCTCTTTTAATTAAAAAAACACCTATTAACTATACCATTGTTTACTCTTGCTCAACTGGACTGAAATGAGAGAATTAAATCTGTCTTCTGGCGAGGGTTGTTCTTTTATTCCTCTTGCCAACACTGACAAAACTCCTAAAACTCATAGCAGTTCTCTTCCCCCTTCATTCTTGTGGCATGCAGAAAGGAAAATCCCCTTCCGCTTGCTGGGGCTCACCCAACACAAGATGCCCAACAGAGACTCCCCTAGGGGTAGGGTTGCCAGCTCCAGGTTGAAAAATACCTGGAGATTTGGGGGGGGTGGAGCCTGAGGAGGGCAGGGTTTGGGAGGGGAGGGACTTCAATCCCATAGAGTCCAATTGCCAAAGCAGCCATTTTCTTCAGGTGAACTGATCTCTGTCGGCTGGAGATCAGTTGTAATAGCAGGAGATCTCCAGCTAGTATCAGGAGGCAACCCTACCAAGGGGTTCAAGTCAGATTGAGAGTGCATGGCACAATGTAAGTATAAATGTGAAGTGGCCAATTCCTGCTCTCTTAAGGTTCTGCCACTAGTTGCCTATTTCTTTCTGGAGCCAGTTCAAGCTGCCCTTCATACTCTTCATGATCCGGGGCTCCCACACTTGGACTGGTTCTCACTGCATGTTCTTGTGTGGCAAGTTTGCTGTTCCTAGTAGGGTCTGTTATCTGCCCACTCCTCCATCTCAAGGGTTCATTCTTCAGCTGCCCAGGAGCAGATCTTCTTGGTTCTTGTATTTGTAGAGCAACCTTCTGGAAGAGGTCAGGAGGGCTTCTAATGTCCTGGGTTTTTGGCAAGGCTGCAAAACTGAGCTATTTCTAAGAGCTTTTGAGTCTTGGCAAAATGAATGTTTTCTGGCTGTTTAGTATGATGTTCCTAGATAGTGTTTCCATATAGTTGTTCTGTTTTAATGTGGTTTTAATATGTTTGAAGTTTATTTTATTTTATTAGCTTGTTGCCCACCTTTGGACCTGGTGTGTCTTGAGAAAGGTGGGTTTATAAAGATTTCAGATAAATAAATTCCCAAGGAGACAAGAGGGGAAAAGACACAGCTGTTACCTACTCAAAATCTTTATCTGGGCTACTTAACTGGAGAAGAAATCTTCAGTTGATGTCTTGATGATCTTTAAAACAAAGGTGCTGCCAGATCTAAACCTGGAGGGCATTGGTACAGCTGCTGCAATATCAAACACAGGGGCCAAGAGAGCTGAGAACCTATACTAAACCCCCCCTTTGTTCCCCTTCCTTTCTTCTCCTTTTTTCTCACATCTATTAATTACTGTTAGAACTATTTCTGCATAAATGTATGTCTGCCTATAGCTACACTTTTCATTTCTTGCCCAGATTAAATGAATGTTTATTTCAAGCAAGCAGTACACACCTGATAGTTACAGGAATGAACACCTCCCTAGATCTGAGCTAAGAGACTTTAGATCCAAGAAAAGAAGTACAGCCTTCAAAGAGAAAAGGCCGGTTTTAGTTCCTAACCTGCTTCAGGGAAGGTTCACTTGCTTTGCATTAATTTTTAAGTGTATTAATTAACATTAATTAAATAACTTTAATTTAAACTTTAAAACGTAGAAAACTAGGGCTATCAGCTAATTAAATAATGTAGATGAATTCTCTACCTTTTAGCTGATTAAAGGATTAAGTCTAAATAAATCTGTAAATTGCTCCCACACAGGTAATCCTGAGCTAATGAGGAAGTGTTTATAGAATCTTGCAATTTAACGTGCAGAAAGAAAGAGCATCTTAAATGTTTTATTTTTTAATCCAGAACCAAAATACTGTGGCCTTAAATTGCAGCTGCACCAATTAAAATTGACTTTCATTACTGAAGCAACTTTGTTGATTAATCTTCCAATTAAAGCTAGAAGCCCCAATGAAAGCCACACATCACTCCCTAGAAGACCAGCTCCAAATAAACATGCCGCTGTGATAGTGAACTGGGAGGCTTAGCCACACTGGCATCCTATGCAATGTCTTGTTATTGCGAGCTTAATATGGAACATCACTAGGAAACAGTATGCACCTGTTAACGCACAGGAAAGGGTTGTGCCAAGCATACAGAGTTCCCACACAGCAAGGGCTTCTTCAGTCACTGCTGGGGTGGGGGTGGGGAACACAACCAATCCACCAAGATGGGGGAGGAATGGTTTCTTGGGGTAACAAAAATATTAAAGGATGCCCGTGAACAGTATCTAACAACACCTGGAAGTAATACAGTAGGACCTATTTAAATCATGTAGCACAGCAGCAAACTGTTATGTACAACCTGGTACTCCACACACATGAATGAATGAGGCCGACACCTACATTGTTGGGCCAATATAGGTGTTGGATGTGGCTGCAGGCTTATTGCAGGTTGCACAATTGGTAATCCACCAAGCTAAGTACAATGTACCAGCTATGCAATGTAGCCTATGGATAGCGTCATAGCTAGGGGAATGCAGTGGGATACTGCCAACGCTAAAACCAGCACTGGGTTGGGTAGGCTGTATCCAATACAGTCAAAGCCTTCCCGGAATGACTCCTGAACATTGTGAATTAATTATCAGAACTTTGATGGTGCCTGCCTGCCTGCCTGTTTTTTTTGGTTTTGTTTTATGTTTCTTCCAATCAGTCTTAACCCTGGATTCCTAGAGAGGACTGGCATCATGTCCAGGTCCGCCATCTGGCCAAGGTCATTTTTAAAATTTATCTCCTGCCTCTGCTCTGGGCGGTGATGGAAAGAGAGGCTTACCAGTTGGACCTAGTAGAGGCTGCGGTACAAGATGCTTTATTTGCCCTTCCTATTAAAAATTGTTTTAAGCCATTCCTCATACTGATAGCCTTTATCAGTGGACCTGGAAATATTACATGGTGTCAGAAGTGGAAAATGAGGAGTGTTGCAGCTAGACCTTGCGAATTGGTTCGTGCAGCTCCTGGCAAAACAGGCCTATGGCCCGACAGCCTCCTGCCTCAAAGGTAAGACCTGTTGTTTCCTTTTGGGTATAAATGCAATGAGGAAGTATCTAGTAGTACACTGACAAAAAACAGTATTTTTATTGATCTCTCATGGGGCCCAGTTAAGATTAGGGAAGATTGAGTATGTAGTTGAGTATATATATGCAAGCTTGAAGTAATATATTTGGTTTGTAAATTGGGTTGCCAACAACCTGTAGGGACCGTTTTAATAAACTGTAACTGTAGGGCCTGCCAACTCTGGGTTGGGAAATTCCTGGAGATTTGGGGGTGGAGCCTGGGGAGGGACCTCAGAGTGGTTTAATGCCATAAAGTCCACCCTCCAAAGCAGCCATTTTCTCCAGGGGATATGATCTCTGTCATTTGGAGATCAGTTGTAATTTTTGGGAGATCTCCAGGCTCTACATGGAGGCTGGCAACTGTAAGGGAAGATCAGTACCAGCACAAAACAGTTTACTGAAACTCAGCTGTCCATCACCGTCAATCTTACCCTGCAGTGGGTAAGATCAGTTTTAATTTTGGGAGATCTCCATGCCCCACCTGGATGCTGGCAAACCGTCCAGGGGAGGGGGGACACTTCTCTATAACACAGGCTTAGTGGAATGTTATCTATCAGGTGATGTTATTTACTTCTGGGCCATAAAAAGTTTCAATACATTTTCACTCATTAATCCTCTATTAATGGGGCAAGACTTTTTTCTCCAGGTTGTTGGCAACCCTCTCTGTGTGTGTGTGTGTGTATGTGAGCGCGCGTGCGTGCAGAAGGAGCCTTTCCAGAAGGCCTGTGAATCCTAGTGGCCCAAATACTTGTGGGTTTTAACGACTGCCCTGTATTTGCATCCCAGGGAGGCAGAGAATACTGGAGAATTAGGGTTGCCGGGTCCCTCTTTGCTACCAGCAGGAGGTTTTGGGGGTGGAGCCTGAGGAGGGCAGGATTTGGGGAGGGGAGGGACATCAATGCCACAGAGTCCAATTGCCAAAGAGGCCGTTTTCTCCAAGTGGACTGATCTCTATCAGCTGGGGATCAGTTGTAATAGCAGGAGATCTCCAGCTAGTACCTGGAGGTTGGCAACCCTATGGAGAATACCTCTCAAGCTTCAGTTGGGCTGCCCTACTTAGCTTCTGGGTTTTATTTGGTCTGAAGGATCACGTGAATCATGCAGTGCAACTGCTCATAGGATCAGGCTCTCCCTTTTAAAAAAAGAATACTTCAAATATCTAATTTTAGTACTAATTTTGATGTTCTTTTAGGCAGGATCTTTGATGTGACCAGTTTAAACAGCTTGAACTAGTAATTTACATGCCAAGGTATAAACCAATTGCACCTCAAGAGAGACAGATTATAGACAGAGAATGCTAATTATACCTTTCCCAGTTTAACCTTCCGTGTCTGTCGTTTCCTGACAGAGCCGGGGGAAAGAGGGGCTGGGAGATTCAAAGGTGCTTTTGGATTGGTGTGTTCTCTGCACCTTCAGCCTTGTTGGATGGTACTTTTGGATGTGCTGAACATAAATGAAAAGAAGAACGGAAAAAAACCCCTCTAGTTAAATAAAGAAGCCACAGGTGTGTTGAGTCACACCCTTCCATCCCCTTGAAGTGGTGTTCGTGTTTTATAGCTTCTCATGCTCTGATTCAGTCCACGATGTTTGCCTGAGGAGCCATGCTTTATTGTTTCACCCCATCCCCAAAAAAACTAGACATAAATGATTTTAGATCTATTGATGCTAATACTGCCTTGACTGGGATAGCCCAGGCTAGCCCAATCTGGGAAGTTAAGCAGGGTCAACTCTGGTTAGTACTTGGATGGGAGACCACCAGAGAAGTCCAGGGTTGCTATGCAGAGCCAGTCAGTGGTAAACCACCTCTGTTTATCCCTTGCAATGAAGACCCTGGGGGGGGGGGGCATAAGTTAGCTGTGACTTGACAGCATTTTCCGCCACCAGAGTTAATAGAAAAGTCTGTGACTATGGCTTGGTTGATACTTGGCATATACATAAACATATGCATGATTGTTTGCTTTAGAGCATGCCTTTCATGCTGAGACTCAAGGCAGATAACAGAATAAAAGCAATATACTCATACACCAATGAACAGTGCAATTGGTAGGGCTGCCAGGTCCCTCTTTGCCACAGGCAGGAGGTTTTTGAGGCAGAGCCTAAGGAGGGCGGGGTTTGGGGAGGAAAGGGTTAGGGTTACGGAAGGGACTTCAATGCCATGGAGTCCAATTGCCAAAGTGGCCATTTTCGCCAGATGAACTGATCTCTATCAGCTGGAGATCAGTTGTAAATAGCAGGAGATCTCCAGCTAGTACCTGGAAGTTGGCAACCCTACCAATAGGACTAGGCTTGTTGCCACTGAAGCGTAGTGATTCGAATGTCGGAGTAGGATCCGGGAGACCAAGTTCGAATCCCCCCTCTGCCATGGAAGCCTGCTGGCTGACCATAGGGCAGTCATATCCTCTCGTCCTAATTTGCCTGTCACAGGCAGTTGTGAGACAAAACTGTTGTGAGGCTAAAACCGTGGATATGAGAGCAATATTGTAAGCCGCTTTGGGTCGCCATTGAGGAGAAAAGTAGGGTGTGCCGATCAAAAGAAATAAAAACTGATGGCAGGCTGGCGAATGTGTCACAATGAATGGCATATGTTTATTTATGACAGGGAAAGGCACCCAATCTTCTTGCCACAACCTTTTTTGAACTAGAAAAATACATTTTGCCAGTGGGGAGAGGAATGTGATCGTGAAGGGTCTTCAAAGCGATGCCTGGAGGGGAGAGGTCAGGTCGTTTCTCACCCCACCTTCAGCCATCGACTTAACCCCAGTCCCTCCCAGAGGAATTCAACGGCCAAAGGTCGCCTTCAAAACAGAAGGTATTGGCATAACTCTCCTTAGAGCAGATGTTACGTAATCCAGTTTTTATTAAGTTTCTCAACACGCAGTTGCTCTGTTGGCCCTTGTCAGTAAATTAATTAAATCTGTCAAGAAAGCTTAGAAGTTGTTGTGCTGGATAGATATTTTTTTCCACCGGTTGTTATGACTTGTGGATCAAAAATGTATTAAGACGTATCAGAGATCCGGGGCTAAGATTTTAAGTATGTTGCATTCAGTGTCAGCTGAAACTTTTAAAATTATTTTCTTTGGGGGAACTGAGGGCAAGAAAGCAGGCTGACAGTGCGATCCTATAGATTTCACTCTTCGTTCATTTTATAGTTCTAAGGGCACTTTTGTAAGCCGGTGCTTTTGAATGCTGGCCATCTCTCTCATCTGCTGATTGGCGGCTACAGGCTGGTGTGACGAGCCTAACAAGTTACACCTGTAGTCAAAGCCAGAAAAATCATCACTTCCTGTTGAGGTAGGTGTAGTGCTTAACCACGGTGTGATGCACAATTGTTGAATTACATGTTTAAAGGATGGGGGCTAATCCTGGGCCCCCTTTTGGAATGTCATGAAGCTGCCTTCTACTGTATCAGACCCTTGGTCCATCAAAGTCAGTATTGTCTACTCAGACTGGCAGCGGCTCTCCAGGGTCTCAGGCAGGGGTCTTCCGCATCACCTACTTGCCTAGTCCCTTTTTACTGGAGATGCTGGGGATTGAACCTGGGACCTTCTGCATGCAAAGCAGAGGTTCTACCACTGAGCCACAGCCCCTTCTTGTTAAAGGTGTTAGGAAAGTTTTATGCTGCATTTTGAATGCAATTAATCTTTTATATGGCAAACTGCACAATATTTATCAGGATGGGTGTGATTGTGCCTCACCCTCATGATCTATTGCTGTTATACTTTTAAAAGTCCTAAAATTTGTGCCAACAATTCAAGAAGAAGAAAAAATGCTTGTACAGGAAACATACCTGGCTGGTCAAGAAACCTGGGTAATGAGAGACCAAAGTGAAAGGCAGGCCGGTGGTTCAGCGGTAGAGCATCTGCTTGCATGCAGAAGGTTCCAGGTTCAATCCCAGGTATCTCCACTTCAAAGGGTCAAGTAGCAGGTGACATGAAAGACTTTTGCCTGAGATTCTGGAGGTTTGCTGCCAGTCAGAGTAGACAGGACTAACTTTAGAAAACCAGGGGTTTGACTCTGCAATGGACAGCTCCATGAGTTCAAGTGTTATAGGTAAAGGTAGTCCCCTGTACAAGCATCGGGTCATTACCGACCCATGGGATGACATCATAAGAACATAAGAACATAAGAAAGGCCCTGCTGGATCAGACCAAGGCCCATCAAGTCCAGCAGTCTGTTCACACAGTGGCCAACCAGGTACCTCCAGGAAGCCACAAACAAGATGTGCAGCAGCACCATCCTGCCTGTGTTCCACCGCACCCAAAATAATAGGCATGCTCCTCTGTTACTAGAGAGAATAGGTATGCAGCATGACTAGTATCCATTCTAACTAATAGCCATGAATACCCCTCCATGAATATGTCCACTCCCCTCTTAAATCCCTCCAAGCTGGCAGCCTTCACCACATCCTGGGGCAGGGAGTTCCACAATTTAACTATGCGTTGTGTTAAAAAATACTTCCTTTTATCTGTTTTTGAATCTCTCACCCTCCAGCTTTAGCAGATGACCCCATGTTCTAGTATTATGGGAGAGGGAGAAAAACTTCTCCCTGTCCACTCTCTCCAAACCATGCATAATTTTATAGACCTCTATCATATCTCCCCTCAGCCGCCTTCTTTCCAAGCTAAACAGCCCTAAGCGTCTTAACCGCATCACATCACGACGTTTACTAGGCAGGCTATGTTTACAGGGTGGTTTGCCATTGCCTTCCCCAGTCGTCTATACTTTACTTCCAGCAAGCTGGGTACTCGTTTTACCGACCTTGGAAGGATGGAAGGCTGAGCCAACCTTGAGCCGGATACCTGAAACTGACTTCCATTGGGATTGAACTCAGGTTGTGAGCAGACGGCAGTACTGCAGTTTACCACTCTGCGCCACGGGCATAAATTCTGCCCTTTAAAAGGGCAGTACTTATGGCCATAATCATTCCAGGCATGTAAGGGAACTCTAGCTGGAGGGTATTCTCCCCCCCTTTTTTTAATCAGGAGCTCCCTATGCTACACAGAGGCAGGCAAGGGCAAACTACCTCTGGATGTCTCTTGCCTTGAAAACTCTATGGGGTCTCCAAAAATCAGCTGTGACTTGATAGTGCTTTCCATCACCACTACCATCAAAAGCAAAAAGCAGACCATTTCCCTAAAGAGCTTAGCATGTAAAATTTGGCAGTGGACAGCAGGAAAGATGATGGTAGAGGTAGAAGAAGAAGAGCTGGTTTTATATGCCAACTTTCTCTAACATTTAAGGGAAAATCAAACCAGCTTACAATCACCTTCCCTTCCCCTCCCCACAACAGATACCCTGTGAGGTAGGTGGGGCTGAGAGAGCTGTGACCAGCCCAAGGTCACCCAGCTGGCTTCATGTGGAGGAGTGGGGAAACGAATCCAGTTCACCAGATTAGCCTCCGCAGCTCATGTGTAGAAGAGGGGAATCTAACCCGGTTCTCCAGATTAGAGTCCACCGCTCCAAACCTCTGCTCTTAACCACTATACCACGCTGGCGAGGTCGATGAGAGTGGGTGCAGTCCCACTTGCCTAAGCTTTGTTGGAACTCAGGCTTCAAGGGAAGTCTACAAGGAAAGGTAGGTTTTGATGAAGGAAAGGAGAGAGGCTTCATTGTGTCAAGGAGTGCACTGAGACACGCCAGCTTCCTTTTGGCACAGGACAAGAAGTGGCAAGCCATAGAAATGTGATAATCTTACAGATGTGGTGGGGTTTTTGGTTTTTGCCTTTTCTCAAAATGTCAAGCGGCCCTGAGGATGGACGAATGAAGGGTCACTGTGTTGGAAAACAAACTCCTGGCAGTGTGGCTTTGTCATTTTTAAACATCTGACTGTTTTGAGTGGCAAATCCTTCTCTTCCTATGCCAGTAAATGGGGCGTCAGCTTCTGAGACAAGAGCCAGACAAGCAGCCAGTGAGAACTCTTTGCGGCAACAAAAGTTAAGCTGCCAGCAGAAAAGCAAGACAGCGTGACTGAAGGCTCGTCAAAGGCTGCACTGAAAGCAGGAAACTGTCCGCGGGCACACTCGCTTCCAGTTTTAATGTTCAACATCTAAAGCTGTATTTCTTGGAAAACAAAGAATAAACAATCCAAAGTTGCTAAAACCTCAATCTCACAGTATTGGGGGTGGGGGTGGATTTCTACTTCTGTCGCTGTTTAGTATTCTTTCTCTGTCCCTCATCTAACTGCCTTTTACCATTTCTTGTATGATGTAAATTCTGTCATAAATTTGAACTTTTTTCAGGCTTGATGTGACCATAGAAATTTTCAGTGAGGCATATCTGTGTTACAGACATAAACTGGTTGAATAACTGTTTTCTCACTGTCAAAACAATGAAAAATCCTGAGAGGCCTCAAAAAGTAAAACATTTATGTGACACAAGCTTTCATGAGCCATAGTCCACTTAGCAGAAGTGCTATGCTCTGGCAGCAGATATGAGCAAGTTATATCCCATCAAGTGGCTTCCAGTTTATAGCAACCCTATGAATGACCTCCCCAAAAGCCGATCATTCACAGTCTTCCTCTGGCCTTGCAATCGGAAGATCGTGGCTTCCTTGATTGAATCAATCCATCTCATGTTGGATCTTCCTCTTAGGGTTGCCAACCTCTAGGTACTAGCAAGAGATTTCCTGCTATTACAGCTTATCTCCAGCTGATTGAGATCAGTTCCCCCGGAGAAAATGGCAGCTTTGGCAATTGGACTCTATGGCATTGAAGTCCCTCCCCTCCCCAAACTCCACCCCAAAAACCTGCCGGTGGTGAAGAGGGACCTGGCAACCCTACTTCCTCTTCTCCTGATGCCTTCAACTTTTCCTAGCTTTATTGTCTTTCGCAGTGACTCTTGTCTTCTCATAATCTGACCAAAGTACATTAATCTCAGTTTAGTCATTTTAGCAGATACACACACACAGCTTTCTTTTTTTTTTAAAGTGCTGTACTCATGTATAAGGTTGTGCTGAGTTCCATCAATCCCCCCTTCAGAATTTGGGAGTCTTCCCCCCAACCCCAGGTGCCGGTACTGAGTTCCGGTGAGTACCACCACACACAAAAAAGCCCGGCATATATAAGTATGTGTGTTAGAGGGGGCAGGGAATTATTATAAAATAAGACCAGGATGTCAACTAATCAAAATGTGATGTTACTTTAAGAGCTCAAATGCTGGATCCAGTGAAAAAGGTATAGAATCCAGTCAGAGTGGACCACTCCCAACAGCTAATGAACTGAGAAAGCATCTTAAATAGTGTACATATATCTCTAAGGAGGGACAATTATTGAAAGTTTTTGTAGTGAACTTGCCACCTCCACCTGGGCCCAAATCAGCATAAGAAGTCAGTAGCTTCACATTGGAGTCTATTGAAACTTTTTTGTTTGGGGCTGAATTATGGCAAGATTGAAGTCTGTGACTAGAAGTCCAGGATGGCTGAAATTATTTCCATTGTTGTGCCTATTCAGTTCTTCTTTGTAGAGACAGTCTGGTTTGGTCACTGTAAATGGCAGAAGGGCATTACTGGCACATGGGAATAGATCACATTGGAACATGTGCAGGTAACACATTCAGGAGTCCAGTTTGGTGTTCTCATGCTCCTCCTATATATTTTTAGCACTTTTAGGCAGCATTACAGGAAACAGCCAGGCCACAGAAGACAAGAGGGCTGAGCGTGGATAGAAAATGGTGCATCAAAAACCAGGGAAACAGTGAAAGGAGCTGTTTCTATGCAGCCATAAAGGATTGAGTGGTTTCCACCATCACTACAGATGGGCTTTCTTTCTGTGATTTCTGTCTTCCATCTTTTAATACGCGGATTACTCTCATTCCCCTGCCCCATTGGGTGTTATAATGCTTCTTTCAAGTATAATGGGGTTTGCTTCCCGCATTACTTTCAGAGAGAGACTACAAAAGCCCGTCCCCCAACTCTCTAACATGCAAAAGAAACTTCATACAGGACTTAACACCAAATGATCAAAGATGCATATGGGGGTGAAAGAAACACACAGAGGTCTTTGTATGTCTATATTGATTCTTACTTTCAGGAAAAGGAGAAAGGGACACCGGCTTCCCCGTCCTGCTCTATTGATAACAGGCAACAATTCATGAACAGTGAAATGCCTCCAGCTATTTCCCGCTGTTCTTTTTGCCTCGGTATTTGCATGCATGAATGAGATTCTTTTGCCAAGTACGTTTCAGTTTAAGCCCGTTTCCAAAGGAAGGTTCCAGTCTGTCTGTTCTAACTAGAGTTGCAAGCAGTGTGCCAGGGGAAACTAGAGAACATGGTTGGCACTGGGAAAAATAGTTTGTGCGTGTGTGTATGTGAGGGTTCAGGGGGGCAGATTTTGCCTGGGAAAATTCTGCTCCACATATTAAACCTTTGCAAACTATCTTATTAAAATGCTTTGACCCCTTTCTATATTTACATTGCAGATTTCTGGAATTTCAATAAGATTTGCCTCCAAGAAGCCTTAGAAAAGGGTCCCCAATGTGATGCCTGCGAGCACCATGGCACCCATCAACACCACTCCTGGTGGCTGCCAAGTCTTTTTAGAAAGTGGATGGGGACGAAGGAGCTTTTGCCCGGCATGCAAGGCCCACCTGCATGCAAAGTGTATGTTTGCTATTGAGCCATAATCCCTGTATACTTTGTACAACTCCCTACTGAGTTGTTGACATAGGAGAGCATTCAATCTTCCCTTTGTATTTCTAAAGAGGTTCGGATCCCAGGAAAGGTGGCCTAATTGTTTTTCCGAGTGTCTAGATTTGTCGTAGAAAACAATGTATTCAAGGATTTCCAAACTGAATGCACAGACAGCTCTTAGGATATTGGGCCAAATAACAGAGTGCTGACCTTCCTGGTTCCCCACCCCCCCTGCCATCAACGTGGTGCAGAGGTGACCCTCCCTCTCTGTTGTGTTGTGTGATGGCGGCCAGGACCAGTGGATCAGCTTCCTATGTTTGCTGGTTTCTTCACCCCCTGGGAAACCCCCATTGGAGGACTTTAAATGATAACCAGTTGTTGTCTCTCACCCCTCAGACTTTGTAATAATACAGAAAGCAAGCATTTGGGGCTAGCGTCACACTGGAAAAAAGCAAACGGATTTTTTTTTGAAGGGGAAAAAGAAGAAACCCAGAAAACATGAGGTCTGAAGTATTGTGTGTGTGTTAAATGCCGTCAAGTTGCTTCCAACTCATGGTGACCCTATGAATCAAAGTTCTCCAAAATGTCCTGTCTTTGACAGCCTTGCTCAGATCTTGCAAACGGAGGGCTGTGGCTTCCTTTATTGAGTCAATCCATCTCTTGTTGGGTCTTCCTCTTTTCCTGCTGCCTTCAACTTTTCCTAGCATTATTGTCTTTTCCAATGACTCTTGTCTTCTCATAATGTGACCAAAGTACAATAGCCTCAGTTTAGTCATTTTAGCTTCTAGGGTCAGTTCAGGCTTGATTTGATCTATAACTTATTGATTTGTTTTTTTGGCAGTCCACAGTATTCGCAACACTCTCCTCCAACACCACATTTCAAAGGAATCTAATTTCTTCCTATCAGCTTTCTTCAATGTCCAGCTTTCACACCCATACATAGTAAGTGTTAGAAAACCATAATTTATACAGTGTGAAAGAGGTGAAGTTTCTCAATCTCTAGAGGGATAGTTATAAAGTACATGATAAGGAAAGCTAAACATCCCTTCTGCTGGAGAAATTGTGTCACTTTCCCGCCTCGTCACTACACCCTCAATCTTTTCTCCCTTACTTGTCTATTATGGAACATTTTCTCTAATCCTATTATTGACTGCTGATATGAGAAACAGCCAGGCTGCTGGCAAACCCACCTGCAGCTCTTTCAAAGGGGCTGTAGCACAGGACACGATCACAAGAACTCATGCGCCCTACAAAGGCCAAGGACGGATTGCCAACACTCATGCCTCAACCAAGGATGGATTAAATTGCACCCTGTGAACACAGAGCGGGCATTGTGCTCTTTTGTTACGCAAAGAGAGTGGTCCCATTCTCTTGCAAAAGGGCACACACTAGCTTCAATAAGGGGGTCTTTGTTTTGTCTTTCTTTAAAAAAATAAAGCAGTGTGCCCGAACTGGAATGTATTTCAGGTAGTAATCTAAACTTCAGTTGTAAGGATCAGCAAGGAAGAACAGAGGATAAATTGAACCCTCCGGGGATATGGCTTGGAGGAACTTCAGAATTAAGTTAAAGCTCTCAGAAGACACAACTGCATTGTGATGAAACCCTTGTGGACAACCTTAATGCTTTGCTGGGCTTTGCCGAGAAGAAATAGTCCTTATTCTATGCTTATAAGTCACCCAACTGTGAGAGCTCAATATTTTGAGGGTGCAAAGTATTGTGTGGATACGAAACCTCTGTATCTAGTTTTTATCTGTGTGTTTTATCCTTCCTTTCCCCCCCCCCTTGGTGTTTGTTGTCTTCTCTCACTCTCTGTTATCCCCCCTTGGGCTTCTTCTCACTCTGTATTTAAATTACACATCCTTCATCCTCGTGTGTGTGTAGGGTTGCCAGCTCCGAATTGGGAAATACCTAGAGATTTTTGGGGCGGAGCCTGAGGAGAGCAGGGGTTGGGGAGGGGAGGGACTTCAATGCCATAGAGTCCAGTTGTCAAAGCAGCCATTTTCTTCCAGTGAACTGTTCTCTATCGACTGGAGATCAGTTGTAATAGTGGGAGATCTCCAGCTAGTACCTGGAGGTTAGGAAATCAAATAGGAAAACTAGTGCCTCCAGTAGGAAGTTAGCAAAAAGTAACGGCACCCATGGCTAATAAATACAGAGCACTACTCAAAGTACAACCATCAATCTTTGTAATCGTAATATCAGAACATCATAGAATGTATATCAAGAGCAACAACAACGGAACATAGTTTCTGTTACAAAATCAATAGAATTGTCCAAGAATGCTAGGAATAAGGTTTCTGGTAGTAAATCCTATTTCACACAGGCTTTTTCAATTCCGGCAGTGCCGTGACTATCAACGTGCATTCTTCAGAACATGTGTTCTAAGCTCAAGGCATGTAGCCATACAATACAAACGGATGGTGAATCTGCTACATTTGTATTGTATGGCTACATGCCTTGAGCTTAGAACACATGTACTGAGGAATGCACGTTGATCGTCGTGGGACTGCCGGAATTGAAAAAGCCTGTGCGAAATAGGATTTACTACCGGAAACCTTATTCCTGGCATTCTTGGACAATTCTATTGATTTTGTAATGGGAACTATGTTCCGTTGTTGTTGCTCTTGATATATATTCTATGATGTTCTGATATTACGATTACAAAGATTGATGGTTGTACTTTGAGTAGTGCTCTGTATTTATTGGTGCCGTTACTTTTTGCTAAGTACCTGGAGGTTGGCAATCCTATGTGTGTGTGACTGTGTGCTTGGTCCACCTCCTGTGGCAGCCATTTTGTAGTGGTTTTTGCCACCGTACCTCAAAATTTTAAAGGTGTTAACTGGCTCAAAAATCTTGGGGATTCTTGATTATAGATTTCTTAAATTGGGTATTCTTTTAAACTTAGATGGCTTGAGAGACTTCATTATTTAGGCAAAGAAAGGTGATTTGAAACACACATACTGGTAATATTTCAATGGCTATTTATTAACAAATAGAAAAACATATAAAAATGTACACACAACTGTAATTTACAGGAATTCCTGTATGTAAAATAACATTGGAAAAACACTTGTATTTAAGTAGTCTTTAAAAAGTTTATGTTTTCTATTGGCTTATCCAACACGGTTTTCCATAGGCACCATAATCAAGGCCAATTTGGTTAAATCAAACATTTCAAAAACTGTATTTACACTATATACATATTTTAAAGTCCTGTTGCATTTTAAACGTTTGATCTTGGTATGTAGCCGGTGAAGTCCAATCATACAAATCCCAATGAGAAGGGTACTTCTTGGTGGGAACAAAACATAACAAAATGTGTAACTATAATCTATTTCAGAGCAGTTTTTCTAGGTAAACAAGTAATCTCTACACATTTTTTATCAACAGTTTTGCAATAACACTGAAATGCACATTGGATTTGTTTTTGTATTTACAAAGTTTACACAACTAGTTCTTCATGCGTAAAGTACAAATTATTTGCCATGTTTATCTAACGCATGAAAACAGAGTGAATTTTGTTACAACGGTTTTCTGAAGTAACAGTCTGATCATATGCATCATTACTTGAAAGTAAATTCCAGTGACCTCAATGGGGCTTACTTTCGCGTAAATGTGCATAGGATTGCAGCCTTTCTAATTCTAATGCGCCCAAAGTCACCACACATTACAAGCTGCCCAAAGTACTGCTGAGTTAAGAAACCTGCTTGGCTGATGCAGGAAACAGAAAATGAACTAGAAGGATCTGAGTCTCATTCAGGAGGGCAACTCTTACGCTCCTAATTAAATATCAATTTTAATGGCACTAAAGCCAGTTTAAAGTAAAGTACTTTGGTCACAGTCCACTGAGAAGTTCTCCCCATAAAAGCTCTTCTGGAATAAATGGCTGTTATGTAGCAGTAATACTGTAGATGTTGCTCCCATTCATTTCAATGGATATTATGCAGTACAACTTATTGGTTGATGGAATCCTTTGACTTTAAGAAGAAGAAGAGTTGGTTTTTATATGCCGACTTTCTCTACGACTTAAGGAAGAATCAAACTGGCTTACAATCTCCTTCCCTTCCCCTCCCCACAACAGACACCCTGTGAGGTAGGTGGGGCTGAGAGAGCATGACTTGCCCAAGGTCACCCAGCTGGCTTTGTGTGTAGGAGTGGGGAAACAAATCCAGTTCACCAGATTAGTGTCCGCCACTCATGTGGAGGAGTGGGGAATCAAACCCGGTTCTCCAGATCAGAGTCCACTGCTCCAAACCACTGCTCTTAACCACTACACCACGCTGGCTCTACTGCTCATCAGGTTGCTCATCAGGATGTTACTTTTGTATTGTTAGTTTAACTTGCCAGAAATTGATAGGATCCCTGGATGAAATACTTCCTCTGGATAAAGACAGTTGATTTAGGGGCGTGATATGAAATTCCAGGCTGAGAGATTTGCCAAATAGGCTGGGTGAAAAAAAACATTCCGAAAACTCAAGACCTGCCAACATTATGACTTGGCTTCTGACACCCATGCCCTGTGGCAGTGGGCTCCGGGAATGGCTGCAGTAGCTATGGGAACCAAAAAACACACTGAAGGACAAGCCAGTAACAGGGAATCTAGGGTGGAGATTGGTGGGTGGTGAGTGAACAGCCAAAGATCTTAGCGAGGCTGGAAAAGAGGCAATTAATGGAAGCAAGATTCATGGAGCAATTGGGAACAGAGATCAAGGGAGTAGCTGAGCCCAGTTTGAGCTAAGAAAGGCCCAGTAGCTGTGCCCTGAGGGCAAGGCTTGCGGCAGTCCAGCATCTGGACAATGGCTTTGTTTGATTTAGCTGGACGCTGAGCAAGGACAACGTGCTGCACTGTGAGCAAGGACAACGTGTGTGCAAGAGGTTAGTAAGCGAGAGAGAGAAAGGAAGAGAAGGTTTGGTTCTCCTTGCTTCGAAACACCTGGGGAGAGGTGCTCTCTTGCTCTTCTAACCTGTGCAGAGATAACAGGGCATCTTCTTCCCCACCCACACATCATGTTGGGTACGCCTGATCCAACACTTTGGAGGAAGAAAAGGGTACATGTGGCTGGCCACTGCAGCACATAGGGGAAGGGGCAGAGGAGAGAAGATCCCTAGTATTTCTCCCACATTAGGAAAGAAGTAAACAGGGTACCTTCCAAATTTACTGAGTGTATGCCAGGGGGTTTATTTTCTCTGCAAAGGGTCATAGTCATGCTAAAGACAAGCTGCAAAGGGGATACTGGAACCTTCTGATTTGCCTGGGGAGAAATTTATACTTGTTCCGTATGAGTAGTAAATTGCCAGCCTGATTGTTAGGATGTAAATTAAGGGGGTTGGTATTAGCTCTTATATAAAATGGGGAACGCCTCCCCACAGCGCTATTTAACTGTCCACAGTGTTCCCTGCATTTATGCACTATTCGGTGCCAACCTGTAAGAAGTGACCCAAACTCAGAGCTTCAGTTGAAGGGGAGGTAGGGAAGGCTACACTGCGTTATGGCGGCTTCCAATCCGAACAGTGTTATCAATACTCTAGTCTCTGCATGTATGAACACTTCCATGCCATCGTGCATCCACAGTATGCAGATGTGGAAGACTTCCAGTTATTTTTGGTATCTAGTAAGTTCTGTCCTTTTCAAATATCGTACCAAGTTCAAACAACGCTAGCTCTCAGAAAGGGAGGGGCTGTGGCTCAGTGGTAGAGCATCTGCTTGGCATGCAGAAGGTCCCAGGTTCAGTCCTCGGCATCTCCAGTTAAAGGGATTAGGCAAGTAGGTGATGTGAAAGACCTCTCTGCCTGAGACCCTGGAGAGCCGCTGCCAGTCTGAGGAGACAATACTGACTTTGATGGACCCAGGGTCTGATTCAGTAGAAGGCAGCTTCACGTGTTCATGTCTTCAAAGACCTTCTATAGCAGGGGTGTCAAACATAAGACCTGTGGACCAGATCCAGACCCTTAAGAGCTCTTATCCAGCCTGTGGGTCAGATCCAGACCCTTAAGAGCTCTTATCCAGCCTGTGGGTCAGATCTGGACCCTTAAGAGCTCTTATCCAGCCTGTGGGTCAGATCTGGACCCTTAAGAGCTCTTATCCAGCCCATGAGCCAGCCAAGGCAGCCACACACACACACACACACACACACACACTCAATCTGGGCAGCCCAACCAAATGGCATTTATGTCATATCTGGCCCTCCTAGCAATTGAGTTCAACACCCCTGTTCTATAATTCTAATTTAAGTCTAACGTCTTTGTTTCAACCCCTCAGCGTATCATGGGGGAATATTTAACAAAGAAGATGCTATACTAAATAGCTATGCACGTATCCGTGAGTACAGGTTTGTTTGTTTGTTTTTTCACAGCAAGATTTGCCACACACATATTTCTGTACAGTGTTCTGTAACTGTCTGGATCAACTATCTCCCAACATCATAACAATACTTAAAGTGTAAGAAAATATACATGCTTCAATTTATTTCAACAAATCCCCCCACAAACTACATTTGATTTTTGGCACATGCTATATTGACATAACAGTCCAGCTTGCTGAGAAATCCCATTAAATGCTTCCTTTTGCTAACAGAATCATGGGCAAACCCATTACACACCTGCTGTTGTTAGTAGCCATAAGCAGATTTTTTTTCAAAAAAACCCGCTATTCTATAGTTAGTTATATTTACATAATCTGCTTAGCTGGGAGATCAGCCCTCCAAGCTTTTCTTGTGCATCGACGAGGCGCAGAAGCCCGCTGTTTTGAAAGGAGACAACAGTAGCATGAATCCGCCTTTGGTTTCACCAAGCCGCTCCTTGAAGCTTTTTGCACACAGCTGCAGTGTCTTCAACTGATGCCAGTGTATTTCAGCTGCTTCTGAAGCCTTATATCTTTGACATCCAGGCCACATTCCATTCGCAAGCATTAGAAGAAAGGCATGTAGTGGTGGGAAGCATTCAGTTTGAGGGCGGACCAGAAAAGGTCCTTTAGATTCCTAAAAGAAAGCAAGATGGCAGGTGTTACTCAGATGCACCAAATGAGTCAAATTCTAGACCCATCGGTATTATAGAACGATACTCAAGCTAACAGTTTTTATTGTCAGAACTCAACCCTTTGACCATTTGGGAACACGAGTTTTTTTCATAGAGAGATTTATGTTTGTATTTGTATGCGTAACATGGAGAAAAAGTTTATCGTTTCCTCTAATACTTGCATTCATAAACGTTAGGAAGGCTATCGTTAGTCAAGCATGGCACTCACCTCTGAGGGAGTGAGCTGTGACTCACGAAAGCTCATACCCTGCCAGAAATTTTGTGAGTCTTTAAGGGTGCTACTGGATTCTTGCTCTTTTCTACAAGCGTGGCACCGTTAGTCTTTATAGAAAATAACAAAGCTTATCCAGACTTGGATGCATCTCCCCAATCAGGGCCTCTAGTTTTTGTTGTTGTGTGTGTCTAGTAGTGTACAAATACAGTTTATTTGGACCATAACGTTTAGGATTTCCTTTCAGACTATAGGGAAAACAATGAGAATATAGACGGTACAAATCAGACAAGGAAAACAGAATCTGAAACAAGTTAACAAGAGAGATCAAACGTTTTCAGCCCATCCTATCATGTGTGCATAGATTTTGTGCACAGGACAACTGGTTGTGCAAGCTAGATATGAGTAACTACAGGCAAACGTAGCACCTTTCAAGGCCGTTAATATAATTTTCAGGAGCAAGAATAACTAGCCAGGGCTGAGGAAAGGAAGGATTAAAAACGGATACTAGTCATGATGCATACCTATTCTCTCCAGGATCAGAGGAGCATACCTATTATATTAGGTGCTGTGGAACACAGGCAGGATGGTGCTGCTGCAGTTGTCTTGTTTTTGGGCTTCCTAGAGGCACCTGGTTGGCCACCGTGTGAACAGACTGCTGGACTTGATGGACCTTGTTCTGATCCAGCATGGCCTTTCTTATTTTCTTATATAGCAGGCCTATTATATTTCTTATGTAGCATGCCTGTTATATTAAGTGCTTTGGAACACAGGCAGGCCAATGCTGCTGCAGTCGTCTTGTTTGTGGGCTTCCTAGAGGCACCTAGTTGGCCACTGTGTGACAGACTGTTGGACTTGATGGGCCTTGTCTGATCCAGCAGGGCCTTTCTTATGTTCTTAAAACTTATAGAAGCAGTTTAAACCAATCTATCATTGTAAATTATGGCTTGCTTGCTGGCTGCAATCCATACAAGACAGAGGGCTGGCTGTGAGGGAAAAGGAGGAAAGAGGATTCTACTGAGCTCTCAAAACGATCCCCTCCTTGTGCTTGATGCTGAACTTGAAGATAACTTGCGTGAGGATCAGAAGGCTTCGTGCTGTTAGTGTTTAATTTTGTAAAGTTACCTTCGTATGTCAAATCTTTATGATTTAAATTTCATGCTGTGCCAGAGCTCAGATAAAGGTACTGTTATTTCTTTCCTCAAATCTTCCTCCTTTGCTAATTCCTGTGGTCCAAGCGCGTTAGAAATTGGTCTGTGTTTTCAGCTTTTGGGAAGCATGTTAAGGTCATACTGTAAAGTCAGAATTAGTAGCTTAGGGTCTTTTAGACACTAATTTCATTTAGATAAGAATTTTCTTTTCCTAAGCAACATTAGTAACTGTTTAACCATGTCTGGTAGACAACACCATTTACTGCTGTGCTTTTACCTGGCCATCAATTTCTGGAATTGTTAGCTGCTCCATCCTGTTCTGTTGCTGACAATGGTTCAGGAGCTAACATCTGATTTAATGAAGTAGTAGTACAGTATGTTTTGGGCGGAAGTTCGACTGACTCTGCCAGGCTTCTAAAATGAGACTTCGTAGACATGAATAGATTTAAGTCCCGGTCATTATTTGAATCCATAATGTTTTTCTCAGTCTCTAGGCTGAAAGAATTTTCATCTTCTCCTGTTAGCTCAGGATATGATTCACAGAAAGAGATGCTGTCACAACAACCTGGCTTTTGGATAAGGGGCCAAGCGTCTGAAAGTTCTCCACAGGTAGAGAGTGAAAGGGAACCGAGGAATGCTGGAATCATTTCACCAACAGAATTTGTATTCCTGAAATGGTTATGAGAAATAAGAGCTGAGTAAGTTTCAAAAACAACATTACAAAGTAAGAACCAAAGAAAGAGATGGTGCTTTTAGGTCATTAAGGATGTTACAGGCTTAACTCAGTAGTGTCCATGACATATAAATAAAGTGTGGAATGTGGTTACAAGTGCACTCAAAATGAACTGAAATTTGAGGCCCCTCTACTGCATCCTATTCTCTTTTTGCCTGTTTTTCCAGGGTGAGTAATAGCTTAAGCTATTTATTTATCAAATTTCTACCCCACCTTATCTCTGCAAACTCAGTGTGGCTAACTGAACAGCAAAAGCAGCAGGATGTAGACATCACAAATGACCAACAAGGTAAAACCAATTAAGAGCTGGTACATATAGTTAAAAGCCTAAACAGTTCAAACAGCCAAAGACTTGGTACCAAAAGCCCTCTAGATCATGCTGAGAAGATCCAGTGTTTCATTTTATTAGGCCTTAGTTAGTATTGAAAACGTCCACTATCTGTGCATAGGAATTACACCATAAGAAACCAACCACTGGCCAAAAGCCTCCTAACACAAACAGAGCCAACAAGCCCAACAGAACCAACATCAAACCAGAGAATCCCAGCAGAACCACAGGCAAATGTGGTAAGCCCACCACAACCAATGTCAAACCAGAAAACATATAAATAAATAAATCCAAGCCAAACTGATGGAAGCAAGGGACACTGTTGTAAGGCCCACAGAACAAGTGTTGAATGAGGAAATCCAAGCAGAACCACAGACCAATGTGGGAAGCAAAACACAACCAAGATCAAACTGGAGAATCCAAGGCAAACCAGCTTAAGCAAGGGACATTGTTGCAACACCAGCACAACCAATTTCAAACCAGAGAATCCAAACCAAACCAACCTGGCAAGCCAATACCAAGATCTGGCAAAAAAAAAAAAAAAAACCCACTGACATGGACACAATGTAAAATTGAAGAAAATGTCCTGGGATCCTTAAAATGCTGGCTCTGAATATCTCTGCATATTCCCCAATATTTCCAAAAAAATTTGGGACCCGTTTACCGGTATCCTGAAAAATCCCGAATGCCCTCCAGACACCCAGATATATATTTGGGCTGGAAATATCTGAACACACACTCCTAACTGGTGATATCACTCTTTTGAGCAACCTGCCAGTTTAAACAAGAACACAGTACTTTATAGATCCAGTAGAAGGCAGTCCCCTGAGTGTGCAAAGGTAATAAAACAATCTGCAACAACTATGCTGTTTTGTTAGCGTTCAGACCATTATAAGTGGATCCCATTTAATTTTTCTTTTAGGTACAAAAGTCATATTGGTTTTGCGATTAAGATGAATTCTCCATGAAGCTGACAGAAAACTTTTGACATAAGTTAAAAATGTTTTTTTACCCCATTCCACTGGAATATGCATATTCTATGCAAAATATTAAACCGACTAAGATACAGTTAGCAATAAGGACTTGTCAAAAACAGAATTACCTTTCATGAAGCGTAGTCTGAGAGTGAAAAGGACAATTCCGGCAGCTGTGCTCCAGGCTGCAAGTATCATCACAGCACAAGGAGGGAATCAGATGCACTGGGCCTACAAAGTAAGACTTGCCTTAATAAACATATGAACCACACACCATCTGGAGCAGAGGTTCCCAAACTGTGCTCCAAGGAGCACTTGGTGCTCCACGAAACATCTCCTAGTGCTCCATGAAGAGAATGGAAAGAAAAATACTGCTTTCATTCAGTTTAGCATATAGGTAGTAGGCAAAAATTAGTGCTCCGTGACGAATTTCTCTCCTGAAAAGTGCTCCATGACTCAAAAGGTTTGGGAAACTCTGATCTGGAGTAACTGAGTATCAACCCAGGAATAGTCTTGACAATCAAGTTAAAAGTGATTACTGTGGAAGGAAGGCTGAAACTACTGCCCATCCACAGGTTAGCTAAGCATAGCAAAAGCACACCTACAGACCTGGAAGCCATAGGCACTTTACCAGACAAAGAGTGGACTGTTGTGATGATCTTGGCCTTAGTGATGTGGAAGAGCATTCAGAAAAAAATACTGCTTTGTCCCTGTATCTGATCACAATTCTTGTGCTTCCCTTCCAGCGTCAATCTTTGTCTAACTTCTGCTTGATGGATTTTGATGTTTTTGCTCCACACTGTAATAATTAACTTCAAAAAATGCCAAGATTCTGGGCAAAATTCGAGATAACTAACTGGAGGAAAAAACCCTCTCCCCCACTACAAAGATTCCTTTGTATCCATGCTTAGGAAATATAGCTGTAAAGCACAACGGACACACAGAAAGCCATAATTACAAGTTAAATCACAATCTAATTTGGGTACCCTTAAAAAAGATTCTGAAGTAAATAGTATAGAATGTACAGCTTTCTATACATGGCATATTTCCAACCACAAATTTATCAGATGCCAGATGTCGGATTTCTATTTTACATAAAAGAGGCTAAATTCCTCTCCTTGACTGTTAGAAAGAAATCAAACAAAAAAATCTCTAGTGTATGACAGAAGAAAATCTAATGTTACCCTGGCAGGGATAGGATATATTTTCGGTATGACCTTATAATCTGTCCCAGTGCCCAGGTACATTTTTAAAAAATGTAATCTTCTCTAATTTATCCTCAGAAATATTAGTGTAAAAGATTATTTCTGGGAATGGGTAAGCTATGAGGATAGAACTGCACCATACCTAAAAATATACTCCTGTATATTCCAACTGATTGAAATGTACTCAGCAGCTTGGTAGCAACTGGTTTTGTTATGATAGGATTCGCCATTTCAAAATGTTATGTTCTGTCACAGCAGTTCAGTTCCTCAATCCTATGAAGAGACGATTATCTGAGAATGAGGTGTCTTAAACTATGAAGCCAAACTTAGAATTTCTGCCTCTCTTGTGCTCCTACTGCTTCAACTATTCCTGCTCCCATAAAACCCCACAGAGAAGACGGTACTTACCACACATGTCCCGTTGGCACTGGCAACAGGCTCTGTGAGGATAGACATTAAGGTGTGGTCTGTCGAAACATGATAGTTCAGAGCCTTCATAGTGAATGTCCTGCGATCTCACAGACCCTTTAGAACAGAGACACTGTGTGTTGATACAATATTCACAATATTATCTAGTCATATCCAGTATAATTTCACACTCCTAAACAAGTATAATTTACTGCTTTGAGTCTTTGAGCTGAAAGCAATTTATCACAGCGGGGTATTTTGCTGCTCCCTTGCATCTCCAACAAACATTGCCGGTGCTCAGTGCCGGCTTCTCCTGGCTGCCGTTTCCCCAACCCTTTCAATGCATCTTGAAATGGCGGCTGTGGTCTAGTCATGGAACGTCATGAGATCTTGTTTTTCTTTAAGGATTTTAAATCTGCCTTACTTTAATCCCCCCTCCCAATTTTTTGCAAACCTGGAGGCTGTCCCCCCACCTGCAGAAAAACCTACCCTTTCTAAACATGCCTTCTTTTTGTGGATTTCTTGATCCACATTCTGGGACGTGTTCAGGATTAGATCTGTTGACAGTATGAGAAACTTACAGTTTGGCTTCTTTTCCATAAACTGCCTTTTGCAATAGATCACACACAGGATGAGGAGGGCCAGGAGTACAGTGGCCAGAGCACTGCATATCACAGCCGCCAGGGCCGTGTCTCGCGGGCTGGAAGCAGTTGACGGGATTTTTATCAGATTCACTTTTGTAGTGCCTAAACACAGACAAGTAGATACACTGTTTAGGGATATGAAATCGCGTGCAACAGGGTCTGAGCATATAAATGTGAGCTTTTTTAAAGAACCTTGCCTCCAACAAGGAACATGATGTTTAATACATGTTATCCTTAAATACATTGGTAGGGAAAAATGTTTTAGCATAAGTCTACTAAATATATGGGTTACAGGTGCCTAAACTGGACCACATCTTGTGTTTCTATTTTTCATCTACTTCAAGAAAAATCAAAACTTCAGTTAAACGTTACTTTCCCCTCATGTTGTTACATTCTGAATCAACTACTGAGAATACCCCATTTCATCTATTCCATTAAGAGGGAGGATATAATTACATACATACACAAACACACATATTAAACTATACATAGGCAGACAACCTGAGGCCCCCCTGCTAAATATATAAGCTGCTTTATACTGAATCAGACCCTCGGCCCATCAAGGTCAGCATTGCCTCCTCCAACTCACAGTGGCTCTCCTCGCTGGATGATCTTGGGCCACACAAACATATTCTCAGACTAATCTACCTTACAGGGTTATTGTGAGGATAAAATGAGGCACAGGAGAAAAATATCAGGAACTTGGTCCCCATGTTTGTTATCAATCTAACTTTGGGTACAGGTCACAACAAAAGATGATAGTTCTTGTTGTTGCTTCATCTGTTACTGCTGCAGCTCTTTTGGCAGGAGGCAGAACTGCTCATTCAGTACTCTACAGTTATAAATTGAAGCCCAGTGAGCTACAGGGTTGATGAGTGGAGCAAGTGGGCACACCTCTAGTAGGACATAAAGTGCATGAACCTAAGGGGGATTTTCCTCTTAATCACAGCTAATTATAACTTCAGTGTTAGGGTGATCATTTATAAAGAAAACAGAACAACACAGGAAATCATTTCTAGTATTTTAAGTATCTTTCTTTCTTGTGCCATTAAAATGTGGTAGGGCTGCCAACAAGCTTGGAGAAAAATGTAACATCTCTTTCATAGAGGCTTAATAGGATGCAATTTACCGGGTGATGCAAGTCACATCCATGACATGAAAAGCTTCACCGGCTGATTTCCACATATTCAGCCTCTAGTAAAGGACAGGACATTTTTCTCTGGGCCTCTTGGCAGCCCTAGGAAGGCAGGTTGGCTATATATAAGCACTGATCCCTGTTCTGATCTACTTCCACTCCTTGAAAAAACAAATAATCTGTGCCAGGCTTAAAGAAGGCTCACTCTTGTTGCATGCACTAGAGCTTTTATTTATTACAGTTTTACAACTACCAACTCATCTGAGGCAGTGCTTGCGGAACCCCACATTATTCCAACAAGAAAGAAAGAAAGAAAGAAAGAAAGAAAGAAAGAAAGAAAGAAAGAAAGAAAGAAAGAAAGAAAGAAAGAAAGAAAGAAAGAAAGAAAGATAGATTGTTTATGCATGGGTACTTTCACTCACGTTCACCCCTGTCTGTCTCCGTTGTTCCTTGGAGTTATGCATGAGTTTTCCCTCCATTAGAGATGACCTCACTGCCAGCCTTCTCAATGTCCAGGTCTCCCCGTTCTTCTATTAACCCGATTCTTCCCTCTCCCCTGAGCTCAGCCCACTTGAAATCCCCATGCATAAGGCAAAGTGCAGTACATAGAACCTTGGTTTCTCTCACAGCAAGCAGACAACCAATTACAAAGCAGCATGTCAAGGGGTGGGGATTCAAATACTTCCTAATTTGAGCTTGGAGATTGCTGGTGCATAGACTCCCAACAGCAAAGTGTGGGTCCAGCGAGAAACAAACCTCACGTAAAACTCCCATGCATAAAGAAAGAAAGAAAGAAAGAAAGAAAGAAAGAAAGAAGGAACGAAGGAACGAAGGAACGAAGGAACGAAGGAACGAAGGAACGAAGGAACGAAAAAATTTTCTATTACCAAAAGATTGTACAGAAACAACCCAGATGTATTAGTTTTGAAAGCATGAAAATTAGGCCATGCCTGAACAAGGCTGAAGGACTATAATTTCCTGCAAAACAATCTTTCCAGTTATAATGGCCAGTTGGGAGATCAAGGACTGCCAAAATATGGTAAAACCACTATAAACTCTTACACGTAAAAAAGCTGTTATGTTAAAGCTACAAAATTACCTAACAGGAGAAAGAAGCCTTCTTCCTCTTAAGGCCTATGTTACCAGACTAGCAGCAAGAGAGGAATTAAAATCTCTCCTCTGGGGAAAAAAACTGGCTGGGGTACATATAAGGGGAATCATCCGACAACTACATGCTTGTTGGAAGACTTGAACTGATAACAGAGCATGCCTCGATCAAACACTTTCTCCAAGTTAGCTATAGTGTATGAATCTGTTGAATGAGTGATTCAGGAACCATTTACAATGGAATTCATCTTACACAGTATACGATTTACACTTTTCCAGGTGTCATGTTTTCCCCCCAAAATCCATGTGCACGTATATTACACTTATATTGGTGTAATATCATATATTGTTTATCTTTTGTGGGCTCTAGGTGGTTCATGCGACATTTTAAGACTTATACTGAACCGAGTACTTTGCTCCTTTGCCAATACAATGTAACAGTACATGAAACTACAATGCAATGCAATAAAACATTGCTATGAGGCTACAATACCTTTGGAAGTAAATATGTGGAGCGAGTCATGGCAAAATGGCCTTGTGTGGTCCTTGTCCCAGCACAGGGATATGGCATATAACCTGCTGTCACAGGCCCCAAGGTGCTCTTATTCACCTTTCCAGTCTTATTCCCCTGGCCGAACCCAAATTATTCATGTTACTGCCTCTAGAAGATTGTAGAGATACGCCTGCCTAGTCTTCTGGAAACCAAACTCCCTATGTTCGTGTCTTCTTCCATATGACCAATGAGGGTCAGCCAGCAGTTGTATGGTGAGGGGCATGAGTACACTGAGGGAGGGGGGAGGTTGCCTGGTACATATTATCCTAAATCCTAATGGGTAGGGCTGGATGGTGTTGTGGAAGGGAGGGGTCCAGTGTTGCTCTAGGGTCGGACCTGGTGATGTCAAATTTAATAGTATTACCGGTAATAGTACATCCACTCAACAGTAGGTTTGGTATATGTGGATAGTCACAGTCATGAGGCTTTAAAGAGATGAGATATTCATACATGAACACACACGAAGCTGCCTTATACTGAATCAAGACTGTTGGTCCGTCAAGGTCAGTACTGGCTACTCAGACTGGCAGCAGCTCTCAGGCATTCGCATCACCTACTGCCTGGTCCTTTTAACTAGAGATGCTGGGGACTGAACCTGGGACCTTCTGCATGCAAAGCGAAAGCGCTTCCACTGAGCCAAAGCCCCAAATTAGCTGACTAAACAATAACAAATAACATGGAAATTAACTATGTGCTCAGATATAAAATGTAGTTGAGTTGTTAATGCCCTCTCTCAGTCTCCAATTTACATGTGAAGTAGACACTAAAAGCAGGCATGTATGAGAGTCCTAGAAGTCACATATCTGTGATATGGCATACAATCAGCTATCTAGTGGAAAATGATTTGCTTATAATCATGCTAAGGGTTGGTTGCTTTGATTAGTTGGTTGCTTTGATTAGTTTTAATTCTCAAAAGTTGTTGTGAAGCATAAAAATGGGGAGGGGTAAAGTTCAAAACAGTATTGAGAAAAATGTTACATTTGAGGTGTGGGGAAGACGGTCACTAATCAGTCCTTTCATTGCTAATCAAGGAGATTCCTGTGTTATACCTGCCTGCAAATCAATCCCTCCCACCTAAAAATTACCAACTAATGCCAAGTAGGTAGATGTGCATAGTTACTGTGCGATGATTTGATCTGATTAGATTTATCGGCCACTCTTTCCTGGACAAGCCAGGCTCAGAGCAGCTAACAACACTTTAAAACAATTTAGAACCAATCTATTCTTTACATTAAAAATCTTAACAATAAAACCAAGCACCCTCAACTATAACAATAAAAATATCTATAATAGCAACCATAATATAGCAGCAATAACATTTAACTATTTGCAAGAGCACAGCAGAGGCAGGTATGAGGAGGAGAGGAGGCCAGCCAAATGGGAAACCATCATTGTCGTGAACCATATGCCTGGCAGAACAGCTCAGTTTTACAGGCCCTGCGGAATTTCTTTAACGTCCCCATGCCATGCCAATGCCTTGCTGCTGCAATCAATAAAGTTGTGGCCATTTCCCTCCAAACTTGGTTTGTCTGTGTCTTCTTGGCATGGGTTGGTGGAAGCCGGAGGTGCAGCTAGGCAACGGGGCCAGACCGGCACAGGGAGCGCCCGACGCAACTAGGCACTAGGCTGGCAACTCAGTTTTACAGGCCCTGCGGAACTGCTTTAAGTGCTGCAGGGTTTGAATCTCACTGGGCATAGCATTCCACCAGGCTGGGACAGCGTCTTTGCATTTTTGGCATTAAGAGTGGGGATTATTGCTGCCTCAGATTTAATTAGATTATCCCAAATGTCTTAATTGTCTTCAGTGAGCGGTTACAGAGCTGCCTGGATATTTTGCTCAGTCACCCCTTTAGCAGTGCAAGAGTTCTTTTGCTGGAGTCAGAGATTCTCGAGTTTAAACCTGCCTGAGCATTATGCATCTTAACTCCTTTAGCCCCAATCCCAGATACTGGGGGAAATGAGGACAGGCACTTGATGCTGATTATTCATGGGTGAGTCAAAGACATTCTGCATATGATCAGAGGCAAATGTTCTTTTGCATGGGCAAGGTACAATCAGGGGAGTTACAATTAATGATTTAAAAAATATACCAGGCTATGTAAAATTGGGCACCAATTTTTCTGCTTCCACTTCCCCTCCTAATGGATGCTCCAGCTATTGCTGAGCCAAATTTCCTGCTGCAACAAAGGAGGCAACCCCAAAACAGTGTAAATTTTATTGCAGCTCACTTCCTAATGTTCTCACTTATTAGTGTGGACATTAAAAAGAGAGAAACAAGCAAGAAAGAAGCAAAGGGCCCAGGGGGGAATGTTGCAGAACAGAGCAGATGAGAATGAATTTGTCAGTATGGAGCTAACTGATACCTCCAGCCTTTTTCCTGCTTCCCCTCCTGCATTCCTTCCTAGGCAACCTTGAGAAAAACTGCCCACTCATTCTTCCTTATATCTCGACAATGAAAAGGGGCTTTTTAAAACTGAAAGCTGGGAATTCAAAGATGAGGATTGCCCCCTGTAGCTACAGGCCTGGTAAGCACCTAGTAAGGGCTCAGACAAAAGTGTTACAGCCACCTCCCAGTTCCCTTGGACCTAGTTAAATTGCTGATATTAGGGGAAGATAATGTTCCAAATACCTAAAGATATAACTACAACGCTCCCAGAGACAGCCTTTCATAGAAAGCCTTGTCTTGGAACATGTGGGATAAAAGCCTGTTACACAACTGCTAGTTGTGCAGCTGGTAGGAAAGCTATACCGGTTTCTCTTGGCTGGCTCGCTGGCCTGCACAAGCGCAGTCCCATGTGTGCCTGCACAGAAGACCCCTCAACGAACAACAGTTACAGGTAAGCAACACTGTTTTTCCGCCCATGCAGGGCCAGGAACATTTCACCCTGTGTCTGAACTTATATAATGTAAAGAACCAAAAAATATAACTGAGGTGCACAACCAAAGAAAAATAATACTTTAGGTTGTGGGGTATATTATTTTCTCATCCAAAAACAAAATGAAATTTCACTGAAAATTTCTTTTCGTTTATTGATAACGTACTCAATGTTGGTTGACACTTTGGCCACCTGCCTGCCCATGGTCTGGAGACCCTGCTGACCACCTGTGCTCTGAGAAGAACCCTGAGGCCTCAGAACTGAGAGGGAGGGGAAGCTCTACCTTATTTCTCCTCTTACTCCCATAGCTGCTGCACTACCAGAGAGTGCCACTTTTCTCATCACCCCGGTTCTGGCTTCTCTCAAAAGGGTTGGGGTTGGTCCCCTCTCCCCCCCCAGACCGACCCTGGTTGCCCTGCTCTAGAAGTCCTGCAGGGGCCCAGGGTGTGTTTTCTCCAGGGTTGGGCAGGTCCTCCCTGTCTCCATCCTCCCAACCTCTCCCTTGGTGGGTCAGCGGCCCTGGCCCTGAGTTCCCGGTGAGCTGGCTGGGCTCCACCACGTGCTTGGCCCCAAGGGCTTGACTCTGCCCCATGTGTGTACCCATCCATGCCAGGCTACCTTCCCCAAAGCTGGGCTCAGTTGGCCTCAGCCCAGATGGCTGTTTGCCAACAACCTCCGGATGTTCATTGGTGCCAGCAATGGCATCTGTGTTGGGAGTTTCCCTGGAACCCATTGGCCTCCTGTTGCCTCCGCTGGCTTCCCTGATGCCGCTGGTAAGTCTGGGTGTTGTTCTGCCACCGGACAAACACAACGGACAAACTCAATTGAAAGCAGGTTGATAAGAGCCATCCAATCTACCTTTTTAATGAGCTGTATCAAACAGATTAGTTACTAATTAACATCAAATGTTTCTTTCTGAATTTAAACCAGATATGCAAGAGCACCGTAAATGGCCTTAAGAGTCAGCTGTGTTAATAAATATGTACTCTTTGTGGCAGCCACTCAGTAGAGTCAATCATTATCCCGATTCCTCCTGAGGAATTTCAAGTTCACTTCAGTCTGATGGCTGAGCAGCTACCTCTTTGTTAATAAAAAGTAATGATTAAGTTCAATTTCTCGCAGACACACTATACCTAAAACAAACACTCAGCCTCTGGCAAAGAAGGAGGCTAATTATAGGATTGACTCGAGAGATGAAAGGTTGCTTCTAGTACTAACTTGTGCAGAAAGCTGCTTAAGAGAAATACTGACATTCTCGAACCCTTTAGCTGAGCTTAACACTTTCTTCCCCAATTCCAAAGAGTAAAGCCAAACGTTATAGCTTATGGACACAATATTTCCCTACATGGCCACTATTCTCTTCTACGAAGGGATCTTTAAAGAGTTGTGGTCTTCAACCCATAAGTCAAGACATTCAGGTGTGTTCAAGAACCCCACCTGGCTGAGTCCCTGTAGAGCTGTCATTTTTTGCTTGTTTGGGAAAGATCCGTGCTATTGGTGTGCATTCTAAGAGTGCCACACACCCTACCTGTTTTTCCATGCACACTCAAAGGAGCAGTGGGATTGTGAGGTGAAGTCACTCAGTGGTAGAGAGGATTCTTCAATGGCTCTGGCTCTTAGCTTGTCCCTCACTATGACACACCTCTTGGTTCCTGGCTTGTTTTCTATCCCCAGCTCTCCTGGTCCACGGCCCATAGTCCTTTGATACCAGGGAGGTCATAACCCTCTTTCTGTCACACAACTCTAGTGCACCTTGGTCTGGAAATTTTGAAGACCCCAAAGACCCCAGGGCATTATGCTGTGAGCTTTTTTGAACTTTTTTGTTGTTGAAAAAGCTGCCTATAAATGGTTAAAATAAGATAATGAATAAACACGAGTTCCGTTTCCCCCCTCAGTGGGCACATGAGGTCATTATGGGGAATGGAAGGTCTGTGCAAAAGTAACATATCCCTATCTTGTAGGATTTCCAGGTCCCCCTTGGCCACCAGTGGAGGATGAGGGGGTAGGGTTGCCAGATCCAGGTTGGAAAACTCCTAGATATTTGGGAGTGGAGCCTGTGAAGGACAGGGACCTTGGTGGGATACAATGCCATAGAGTCCACCCTCCAAAGCATCCAATTTTTCAAGGGGAACTGACGTTTGTAGTATGGAAATGAGCTGTAATTCTGGGGTATTCCCAGGTCCCACCTGGAGGCTGGCATCCCTACTATCTAGCTTGCCTGTTCTGCTTAGTCGAGGAATATAGCCCCATTTTCCTTGACGCAGCAGAGGTGGAGGGTTAGATAGGGATATGAGTGGTACTCATAGACATCCTGTTCCTCATAATAGCCTGATGTGCACATTGTACATATGATTTGGGGGGGGGGGAGAAAAAAGGGCTCTATTATGCGTTATGTGGGTGCCATACTCATGTGAGAAAGAATCATGCCCAATGTATTTATTAATCCAAACAATACAGACATCTTGATACAAGCAAAAATTCCCCAGAATGTAATTTGAATGAGTTTGGAAAAACTACAACATATAATTGAGGGCTTGCATATATCTGAGCCCTGACCTGGATGGGCCAGGCAGCCTGATCTCGTCAGATCTCAGAAGCTAAGCAGGATCAGCCCTGGTTAGTACTTGGATGGGAGACCACCAAGGAATACCAGGGTTGGTGTGCAGAGGAAGGCTCTGGCAAACCACCTCTGATAGTCTCTTGCCATGAAAACCCCAAAAGGGGTCGCCATAAGTTGGCTGCGACTTGACGGCACTTTACACACACACATACATCTGTGGGAAAGGTATTAAAACTCAAGAGGTATTGAGCCTTCTGACTAAGCACCAATACAGAAGTTGGAAGTCTCCTATTATAACGGACTATTATAAGAAATATGTAAACTGCACTCAGAGAAAACACACAACGTTTATAATTGATCGGGAAAATAAATTGGATTGAAAGGAGCTTTCTTCCCCCACCCCCCACATCCAGCTAAATTGCAACAAATCAGCTTGCACATTCTGAGAAGACAAATGGCTTGAATCACGTAATGGGGCAGTGGTCCCAGGGGGTGCACTTGTCTGGGTTCTGGCGAAGAATGTCATAGAGTGAGGCAATGCTTTAAAAGGCAATTGATAGAAAGGCTGCAGGGAAAGAAGCAGTTACGTTAATAAGCCAAAAACATGAGTGGCAAAAGTATGACGGTAGTTGCTTGTCCTGTAAGTGCTTCAGAGAAGCTCTGAACTCCAGAGAGGGAGCCGTCTAGACAGTAAATTGGGGGAAGAGGCAAATGTGCAATGCATTATAAAGAAAAGAGCTTGGGCTGTTGATGGAGAGGCGCTAGCATTGTGTGTTTCGGGGGATCTGTCACACAGCTGCTTCGTAATGGAAGAACTTGGGTATGACAAGGGCAGACTTTGCAGTGATCTTAAGGACGATTTCCGAGCAATCCTAAATAGAGCCACACCCTTCCAAGCCTATTTGCTTCAATGCACTTAGAAAGGAGTAACTCTGCTTAGGATTGCACTATTAGTTGTGTGTCCCATTGAAATCAGTGGGACCTTTCCCAGAAAATGTCTTTAGGGTTGGGGTGTTCAGCTTTAACAAGTGATCATTAAATGATGACAACTGGCTAGCTTTAACATAAAGGAGAGACCTCTTCAGCTTCCCATTACTATTCTAACTTGGTGCCCGGATCCACTACTGTAATTGAAACATCTCGCCTGACCAAAAGAGCTTTTTACCAGCCTTATCTGATGGAAAGTCTGCAAATTTTAATATACTGAACCTTGCAAATATGTCCAATAATTGTTTTCCATGTACAGAAAGGTTGGTAATTCAGGATAACCATCCTGAGTAAACAACCTTGGTCATATAAAAGAGCCGCTGATTTCTACATTTGTATGAAATTAGAACATTGCAGAGGAAATGCTGATACAACCAACACTGAGACGCTGTGTATTAAATCCGTCTAGAATCTTGTTTTGCTAAATATAATATGCTGTAATCAGTACTTGTGGTCAAAAAGAAGTTTTTTTCTCCAATTTCCTTGAAAAATAAAACCAGAAATAGAGGGCGTGTAAGAAGATCCTAGTGTAGAGTTTACTAAACAAATGCTCAAGGGCCAAATTATGTTGAGTTCCATATCTTCTCAATTCCTTTAATCAGGCCCCATTATCTTGGTCTGTGCCACTACAGCCATATGTTCACTTTAAGCAAATACAAAAGTACTATAATTATCAAAAATTTTGGTACAGTGGGCCAAACTGGATAAGATGCTTGGAGGTCTGTTGACTTTTTAAAAAATTTTTTTGGAGTTTGAAGTAGTTGCAGTGGGACCTGCATCTGGACCCCACTGTTGGGGGAGGGGACGTATAACTCTTCCACCAGATTGTTTTCAAAATCTAAATTTCTCTCCCAGACTGCTTATTTGTCCCACAGAGGAAAACATACAGATATGTGAATGGAGTCTGTTTCCCCCCATGGGGGGAAACAGAGGCTTCAGGGGACCGTTCAGATCAGGAAAATGGCACTGTGGGGGAAACTAGCCTCTCCTCTCCCCGAATCCCCAATCTACATCACCTGCAGTTGTTTTGAATTTTAAAAAATGGGAGGTGCAATCATGGATTTCCCAATAATACACAACAGAGCTATTTATTGTTTGATTTATATCTAGCTGGCATCACTATTTTCACAAGTTTGTGACTTGTGCAAAATCTTCTATGGAATCATTTCCTTCCTCTGTGTGAATGGCATATATTTTCTGCTACATATTTTAAGGTACGATAAATAATATGATTTGCCAAAGATATTTTTTTTGAAGTCAAGTGGCCTGTGCTCAAGGAAACAACTTTATAAAATTATAATTGCATCTTGTTCTGTAATTCTTTATTTGAACTGAACCCAAGTCCAAATAGACTGAACTCGTTGGAGAGTGGTCCCAGTAACTTCAACCTCATTTTCAGTGTGCTCTATCAATATCTGATGATCTACATTATGAAAGAGAGTTGACACGCCCAAAAGAATTAGCTCTATCTAACTCTTGTTCCAGGGGAAACAAGGGGGGTTACCGCACTTGTATTCCCAGCGATGTATTAAGAGTTTGAAAATGTTATAAAAAATACTGTTCACACTTTCTATGTATTCCCACCGATGTATTAAGAGTTTGAAAACGTTATAAAAAATACTGTTCGCACTTTGTTTGGCCCCTTTAGCTGTGAAGACGTCTTCCAACCATTTATAAGCCGTGGTATCCAAAAACCCTTTTAAAGCGATGTTTTTTATAATATTTTCAAACTCTTAATACATTGCTGGGAATACAATGTGCGGTAACCCCCAAGGACAGGAAGGTGAGGTGGGAGGACAAAAACATAGAGCTCGTTGTTGTAGGCCCAACCATGGTTCAACATTAAATGTGAACCAAGTTACAGAGTTCAGAGTGTCAAAAAGGACATCTAATTAAACCTAGCTCCATAGATAAGACCACACACATCAACACAAGACCAACCTATGCAACTCAAAGCACAGTGTGCCACAAGAAAGCTGATGCACTGCAGAAAAGTGCATGTAGCTTTTTGTCAAAGTCACAGTTCACGTGTCATGTGACACTATGGTTGAATTAAACTAGCTGTGATTAGTGTGATCGTCGGAACACGGGTCACTCCATTAACTATAAGTTCGGACAGATATGCTTAGCAGGTTACATTTGAAATAATAGTTTTAAGTTGGTCTATTAATCACAGTTACAGTATTATCCTATTACAGTACTGAGAGCCAGCGTGGTGTGGCAATTAGGAGCAGTGGACTCTAATCTGGAGAACCGGGTTTGATTCTCCACTCCTCCACATGAGCGGCAGGCTCTAATCTGGTGAACCGGGCTTGTTCCCCCACTCCTACACCTGAAGCCTGATGAGTGACCTTGGGCTAGTCACAGTTCTGTTAGAACTCTCTCAGCCCCACCATCACACAAGATGTCTGTTGTGGGAAACAAGGGAAGGCGATTGCAAGCTGGTTTGTGTCCCCTTAAAGGTAGAGAAAATCAGGGTATGAAAAACATCCCTTCTTCTTCTAAGCAGAGTTACACTCTTTTAAGTCATAAGAACATAAGAAAGGCCCTGCTGGATCAGACCAAGGCCCATCAAGTCCAGCAGTCTGTTAACACAGAGGCCAACCAGGTGCCTCTAGGAAGCCACAAACAAGACGACTGCAGCAGCACCATCCTGCCCGTGTTCCACAGCACCTAATATAATAGGCATGCTCCTCTGATACCAGAGAGAATAGGCATGCAGCATGACTAGTATCAATTTTAACTAATAGCCACAAATACCCCTTTCCTCCATGAATATGCCCTCTTAAAGCCTTCCAAGTTGGCAACCATCACCACATCCTGGGGCAGGGAGTTCCACAATTTAACTATCCGTTGTGTGAAAAAATACTTCCTTATATCTGTTTTGAATATGTCACCCTCCAGCTTCAACAGATGACCTCGCGTCCTAGTATTATGGGAGAGGGAGAAAAATCTCTCCCTGTCCACTCTCTCCAAACCATGCATAATTTTATAGACCTCTATCATGACTCCCCTTAGCTGCCTTCTTTCCAAACTAAACAGCCTTAAGCGTCTTAACCGCTCCCCATAGGACAGATGCTCTAGTCCCCTAATCATTTTGGTTGCTCTTTTCTGCACCTTCTCAAGCTCTGTAATATCATTTTTTAAGTGTGGTGACCAGAACTGTACACAGTATTCCAAGTGTGGTCTCACCATAGATTTGTACAAGGGCAGTATGATATCAGCAGTTTTATTCTCTATTCCTCATCTAATTATGGCCAGCATGGAATTTGCCTTTTTTACAGCAGCTGCACACTGGGTTGACATCTTCATCGAGCTATCCACTACCACCCCAAGATCCCTTTCTTGGGCTGTCCATTTAATAAATGGGCTTAGAAGAGTGTAACTCTGCTTAGGATGGCATTTTTCATCTTAATTACAGGTTCATGTGAGATACGGACATCATGGCTAAACCTGGCTTGCTCCCTGGTACTGCTTTCACCACAATGCAAGTCAGGATACCATCCTAGCTGCTGCTGAGGAGATGGGGGAAAGAGTGAAGGTGATGATATTGGTATTTGTTGAGGCAAATCAGGATTTTAATAATTGTCTACAAGTCAAATCCAGGTTTTGTAAAATAACCCTGGTTTTACATTATATCTTTATTGAGTCAAAGACTCGTGAACACAAACTAGTAGCGATAAATAAATTCAAATATGTTTGAATGGTTTCAATAAGTGAAACGAAAGCCATTAACAAAACAATAATACTGTTTAACGAAGTTGTTCATGGACATATGTCATGCTTTGTGGTAACTACTTGTTTTATGATATTTCTGTGCAAGATACATATTAATTTTCATTTGCCTCTTTTAAAATCTTTGCAAGACAGCAAAGAAGGATAATAAGAGAAGGGTGTGACGAAATCAGGAAAAACCTGTTGTTTATTATACTTACGGCACCTTTAAATAAGGCCAAATTATCAAACTGATCTCAGTAGTTTAACATTCTTGATTCATAACATAATCAGGAACAGATCTGGTAATAACATCCCACTATTTCATACGTTACTTAGTTTTCTTTTTTGCACATAATGTTTACTTACACTAAAACCACTACTGCATTTGGCAAAACTTTTATTTACAAGACAATAGACATCAAGCCACAAAATTTAAAAAAATGTGACTGCTGTTTTTTAAAAAGTGTACTATTTTATATGGGCAGAAGAAATGGTACAGAATTAAATGTTCTGAAAAAAACATTGTGTGAAGTTAATATCTCACAGTACTGACCCTTGTGGAGGGCAGGGGTTGGGTAAAGCAGGGAAATGCACAATGTTGTGATGCCTGGACATGTGTAAGTTGAATTAGATACTGCTGAGGGGGAGAGGGGAGACAATAAACATATAGCTGCTTATCAATCTAACCTAAAGTTAAAAACAGAGCTATTGTTCAATTGGATTTGGTATAAACTTAAAGTTTCTATGATTAAACTTTTTATTCCAGAAACCAGAATGCATTGCAATAAAAAAATCATGGAAAATCAAGAAGTTTAGTATAATTTATAAAATATAATTTGTAGTTTATAATTTTTTGAAGTAAAATTAGTCCTTGTCTCGACTAGAAAACAGTATGTACAATGGGTACCTCCATTGAAACTATTCTGCACTGAAGCTCTCAACTTGATATTATGGGCTGAGACACCAGCAAAAGCTATTAGAATAACACAGATGGGAACAGGAAGAAGTGGTTGCTCTTGAGCTTGACTCAATTTGGGAATTTGTAGGTCTATCAAAAAAAAAGTGAGCATAGGTCTGCAATAGAATCTCTGCTCAAGATATATAAATCTGTACGCACACTAGCATTCAGAAACGTTTTCTGAAACATGGATGAAAGGCAAAGCATATGATGAAAAACTATATCCATGAAGGAGAAAATATATAAATATGTACTTAATAGGAGACGGGGGGAAAAACTGATAGTATGGAAAAAATATTTCCCCTCATCAGATCCAGTACAATGGCTAGGGTTACCAGGTGCCCCTAATGGCAGACAAATTCCCGGTAATTGTTGCCATGCCCGCCGACACTTATCTTGTCAAAAGGAAGAAGCAGGCTGAAAAAATGGGGGGGACAACGATCTTTGTTATCGTGCAATGTGATGTGATCCAGAAGCTCTGGCATTCCACTGGGGCGATGCTCCGGCACTCGCCCAGAAACTCTATGGAAACCAATGAATTTTGGGGCGAATGCTAGACTGTTGCCCTGGTGCTTCTAGGCTTTGATGGAAGTGACGTCATCGCACAACGCCAAAGAGTGCCCCCCCCAGAAAGTACCCACCTCCCCCCATCTCTCTCCTGTTGCTTCCATTTGAAATGGAAAACTTTCCAAGATATTTCTATAGTTTATATAGAAATATATCTATATATTTATATAGGTTATGTTTTGAATAAGAATAACAGTAATTCATTACTGTTTATAGAAAAAAATTAATGGGGTTCATCTGGGAGAACACGTATCTTGCTTCTTCTGTATCTTAATTTTTATAGTTGTATAACTTTTAATCTTTTTATAATTATTTTTCCCTAACAAGCAAATAGGTGAATAGAATCATACATTAATTTAATCCTCAGAAAATTCCCTGTGTTTTTTCTTAATTTTAGTTTAAAAACTGAGCTTGCATTGCCATTGTACCATCACTCCCAGTCTCACAAAATGCAGAATTTATTTGAACTTGGTACTGTAAAATGAATTTATGTATAACCATCATTTGCTATTATCAAATAACACAGAATCCAATGTTTACTCTTTAAAGTTTACCCAAGAGCGATAACAATTATCCTGGCCTTTTACACTCCTTACTTGTCTATTAAAAGAATCCTTTCAACTTTCTGATGGTCTTTTAACAGCCCACAACCTGCTTTTTCATGGGTAAATATTTAAACCACAACTCTGCTTTAAAAGGTCTGCAGACAGGGAGAAGATGAAAGCTAGCCCTGAAATTTATAGCTATCTGGGTAATAATCAACTGCTACCAGCATTCTCTGGTCTTCATTAATGTCCCAGTCATACCATGGGACTTTAGCTCAGGATGTCTGTGGCCTCAACACAGCATTCAAGAGCAAACAAAAATTTGCCAAACCAGTACGTCACAATAGCCCTGTAAGGTAATTTAGGCTCAGAAAAGGTAAGTGTCCCTAGGTCTAAGCACTATGTCCCACTGGCTCTCCAATTAGAAGGAAAAATGTTATTTAATATCTGTTGTTAATATTAATAAAGTTTTATTTCAGCAAGATAGCATTTTTTGGCTTGGTAAGGATCTATATGCACACACATCATAAGGAAAGCTGGATTAGATTTAGAAGAAGGTGGAGTAAAATTTGCGCGGGGGGCATTATTAATTTGAGATATGCCGATGATACCAAATTACTGGCAGAAAATAGCGAAACTTGAAACGACTAATCGTGAAAGTTAAAGCATCCTGCTTTGGCACTTTCTGCTTTAACTTTCACGATTACACATGAACATCAAGAAGATAAAAGTAATGACTACTAGGGAATTACTCGACTTTAAGCTTGACAATGAGGAAACTGAAATTGTTCAAGACTTTCTATTCCTTGGCTCCATCATCAACCAAAAGGGAGATTGCAACCAAGAAATCAGAAGGAGACTGAGAATGGGAAGGGCAGTCATGAAGGAGCTTGAAAAGATTCTTAAGTGCAAGGATGTGTCATTGGCAACCAAGATCAAGTTAATTCATGCCATAGTATTCCCTATTACTATGTATGGGTGTGAAAGTTGGACAATGAAGAAAGCTGACAGGAAGAAAGTAGATTCCTTGGAAATGTGGTATTGCAAGAGAGTGTTATGGATGCCGTGGATGGCCACAAAGTCAAACAAGTGGTTTCTAGATCAAATCAAGCCTGAATCGTCCCTAGAAGCTAAAACGATTAAACTGAGGCTATTGTACTTTGGTCACATTACGAGAAGAGACGACTCACTGGAAAAGACAACAATGCTAGGAAAAGTTGAAAGCAGCAGGAAAAGAGGAAGACCCAACATGAGATGGATTGACTCTATAAAGGAAGCCACGGCCCTCAGTTTGCAAAACCTGAGCAAGGCTGTTAATGATAGGACGTTTTGGAGGACATTGATTCATAGGGTCGCCATGAATCGGAAGCAACTTGATGGCACTTAACACACAACACACAAGGAACTTGTGACAGCAAATCACTTTCTGAGATCAAAGTAAGTGTAAACATAAATGCCTCAAATTGGTGTCATACTATTCTAATACCAGAAGCACTTACAGTGAGGTTCATAAGGAGGCGGTGGGTCTCCACAAGGAACGCACTCCATATCTTGAAAGCCTCCAAGCTTTGTCTTTCTGTAGAACCTGGAAGAAAAGGGAACAGACTGCATATTCATTGCATAATCAATCCACACACTCTTAACACAGTGCATAAAAGGCAGCAGTTGCCTTTCATTGGATTCGATCTATCAGCCTACCCAAATCAGCATATTCTGCTCTGACTGGCAGAAACGCTCCAGAGTTTTTCACATCACCTTTTACCTTATCCTTTTAGCTGGAGATTCCAGAGATTAAACTTGGGACCTCCTGCATACAAAGCAGATGCTCTCTCACTGAGCCACAGCAAACCTCTATGTTATGAGTCAACTGAGTGATAACTAGGCTTGTGACTATTTTAAAATGCGACAAAAGGGCAAGAGGAACATACACTTGTTAATTGCTTGCAGTCTATAGATCTTACAGGTTTGAAATAACAATTCAAATCTGAAATAATTGTGTGTGTAAAGTGCCGTCAAGTTGCAGCAGACTTATGGCGACCCCTTTTGGTGTTTTCATGGCAAGAGACTAGCAAAGGTGGTTTGCCAGTGCCTTCCTCTGCACAGCAACCCTGGTATTCCTTGGTGGTCTCCCATCCAAATACTAACCAGGGCTGACCCTGCTTAGCTTCTGAGATCTGACGAGATCAGGCTAGCCTGGGCCATCCAGGTCAGGGCTTGAAATAATTACACCATAAATAATAAATGGTGGTGGTTAGTGCTGTCAAGTTGCTGCCTACTGATGATGACTCTGTAGGGTTTTCAAGGCAAGAGACGACCAGAGGTGGTTTGCCATTGCCTGCCTCGGCGTAGTAACCCTGGACTTCTTTGATGGTCTTCCCATCCAAGTCCTAATCAGGGCTGACCCTGCTTAGTTAGCTTCTGCAATCTGATGAGATCCCATTAGCCTGAGCTATCCATGTCACGACGATAATAATTTCTAGTGTTTTATCATACTGCTGAAGTATTTGACACTGACATGAACGCTTAAGATTAATATCAATTATATCAAAAAAGAAACCAGAAAGATAAAGTGATTCGTATATATAAAGTGATTCAGGATTTCTAAATCCAAAGACTGTTACACTAGTACTTTGGACAAACGATTTGCAATTTGGTTCTTGTAGGTTATCAGGGCTGCGTAACCGTGGTCTTGGTATTTTCTTTGCTGACGTTTCGCCAGCAGCTGTGGCAGGCATCTTCAGAAGAGTAACACTGAAGGACAGTGTCTCTCACTGTGTGTGTAGGAAGAGTAATATATAGTCAGAAGGGGGTTGGGTTTGCGCTGAGTCATTGTCCTGCAAAGTATTAAAGGTAATCTGCAAATCATTGTCCTGTAAGAATCAAGATAATGTGCTAATGAGGGTGTGGTATGTTAATGTGGAACCATTTCAGGATACAATGGTTCCACATTAACATACCACACCCTCATTAGCACATTATCTTGATTCTTACAGGACAATGATTTGCACATTACCTTTAATACTTTGCAGGACAATGACTCAGCTCAAACCCAACCCCCTTCTGACTATATATTACTCTTCCTACACACTTGACACTGAGAGACACTGTCCTTCAGTGTTACTCCTCTGAAGACGCCTGCCACAGCTGCTGACGAAACGTCACGAAAGAAAATACCAAGACCACGGTTACACAGCCCGGATAACCTACAAGAACCAATGAACTCTGACCGTGAAAGCCTTCGACAATGATTTGCAATTTCTTTGCAACTCACCCTGGTAAGCAATCTCCACAAACAGCATTGCTGGTAGCAGAACAATTGGCCTTCTGAAATCGGTTTACTAGAGCGCAGTCCAAACACGTTTTGCACTTCTGATAGCCCCAGTCCTCCTTGAATCTGTTCGGCCTGCATGTCATGCACTGGGCATCCTCCCCATATCCAAAACCACATTCCTGTAAGGATTAGCAAGCAAGAACAAGCTATTCAGAAACTTGGAATGGTGAATAAGGGGGGACCGCAGGGATGAAATGAAGACCCAGAGTAATTATTTTTGAGAATAAAACTGTCTAGAGACAAAAGCAACCCTTTCAGCAGGTTCAAATGTGTCTTCTGCTGCTAATAATCTCCCTTACTTCTATAAGCAATACGTAGGTCATCCATTTTATTTGAGGACTCACTGAGCATTTGAATGATAAAGGACACCCAAGGCTCCCGCTGCAACATTATTACGAGCTTATGGCGGAATTGAGCTATCCATTTTTTAATTCAGGCAGGTATGTGAGAGTTTAGTAACTGGGATGAAAGAAGCTTTCAGAAAGTTATACCAAAACAGGAAAAGTGAAAGACTGATATAAAGGTTTATACTAAACTAGAAAAGTAAATAACTAACAGCAACGGTTCAGAAATGTTCCGTATTCCACTCGATGTTTATGTATTTAATTTCCCTTAACGTATGAATAATTTTAACATTAATTGCTTCTGTTAACTTTTTTCTGCAATCCGCCCTGCTGCTAATCAGTCTTCACGGACATCAGTTCAGTTAACTAATGAATATGAACACTGCAAAGTCTAATTTATGCAAAATAACGATGAACATGGTTGTTGTGATAACCAGAAAACATTCTTTATTAAACTGAACTAGCCTGCATGGTTCAAAACAGTACCTTTTCTCAAAAACATATTCTAAATCCAGAGCAATAAGATGGCTTATAGAAATACTAAGAATTGTTTTAATGTTATCATACCTTGTTTCATAGCAATTCATGATTTTGAAGAGCTGTTGCCATGTGTTAAATGCCTATTGTAGCACAATGTTCATTTGAAACTGTGATCTCATTTTATAAGTACATGCAGCCACCACTTTTTCAGGGTTAAAGACCATGACCATTTATGCATGGCTGTTTCCTGGTGGGCGCTCTGCTGACTACTTTGGGGCTTTGCTTTGATTAGCTCAACTTTTAATTCTTTATGTGGTGGTCGCTGCCAACTTGGAAGGCTTCAAGAGGGGAGTGGACATGTTCATGGAGGAGAGGGGTATTCATGGTTACTAGTAAAAATGGATACTAGTCTTGATGCATACCTATTCTCTCCAGGATCAGAGGAGCATGCCTATTATATTAGGTGCTTTGGAACACAGGCAGGATAATGCTGTTGCAGTCGTCTTGTTTCTGGGCTTCCTAGAGGCACCTGGTTGGCCACTATGTGAACAGACTGCTGAACCATGGCTTTTCTTATGTTCTTATGTAGAATGCCAATTATATTTCTCATGTTCTTATGTAGCAACCTATTATATTAGGTGCTGTGGCAGGATAATGCTGCTGCAGTTTACTTGTTTGTGGGCTTCCTAGAGGCACCTGGTTGGCCACTGTGTGAACAGACTGCTGGACTTGGTGGGCCTTGGTCTGATCCAGCAGGGCCTTTCTTATGTTCTTAGTTATGTTTATTTATAGTCTGACTGAAACTAACTGCATATGCACATCTGCTGAACTTTAAAAAGTAAGTCTGGGATCCAAAGAAATACAGATCCATGGCTCCTCATGCTTCTACTTATTGAAAAGTAATCTCATTCCCCCACACCTGCTTACAGCAAGTTCCTTTTTAAACTGAGGGGACTCGAAGTAAAAAATCCCCAGGCATGCCTAAAGCAGCTCTTTGGAACACGGCCTGACCTTGCATACACTATTTAAATATTCTTAAGTGCGCACAAAACTGTACACTTTTATATTACCTCTACACCTATACATTCATAGTTATCCAATAATATACTTTTTTTCATTCATTCATAAACCTTTAATGGCATATAAATTGTTACAATTGATATGAACAATGGTCATAAATCTTAAAATCAATAATCTTAAAAACCAATAATATACTTGAAAACTATAGCATGTATTGCAGTATAAAAACGCTTATCATTCTTTCATGTGTCAGAAACCATACAGAATATTTATTAACAGCAGTTATAATCGTCTGCTCCCAAACATTCTGAAAAACTGGGTATCTTAACCAAAAGTGGCAGGATGGTGATGAAAGGCTGTATTGTTGTTAAAGAAGCAAATCCTTCCAGAAACTTTTACGCTTATGGATTTTTGAGCAAATCTTTTCAAACCACTCAGAAACCACAAAGCTTCAGTTCTGCCATTTTTTTCCAGAGCTGAATACAGCAAAGAATATAAAAACCACACAGCCTTAGACGTTACTTCTAAATGGGAAATCTACAACAGAATTCTTACTTGCCCTTAATAATGGTATAAAACGACTTAACCCAGTGAGTAAAATTCGAAATCTAATTATCATTAAAAAAAAAAGTTACCTTGCATTTGTAAGTTCTGATCCATTAAATAAAATGGATCCACAGCATACATATTGAGAATTATTCATTTACAACTGCTGCAAAAACAGGATAAAATCAAGAGAATACTTTATAGAATGTACTTGCCTTTGACAGTTCCATTCCAGGTCCACACTGTTTGCACAGCACACAGTTTCCGTCATGATCTCTGAACTCTTGTTCTCTACAGTCTCCCGTTTCACAAATGATAGTATTCGACTAAAAATAAAACATAAATGTAATTAAAGTTATGCTTCAGTTAACCTGTTTCACTTGAAACTTTCAATATTTTTTTAAAAAATAGCCAATCTATCATCTGAGCTTAGAGGGTTGCCAACCCTGGGTCTGGAAACACCTGGAGATTTGAGGGTGGATACTGGGAGGGTGGGCTTTAGGGAGGGGAGAGACCACAATAAGGTATAATGCCGTACAGTCCACCTTCCGAAGCAGCCATTTTATCCAGGAGAAGTGGAGTAAATGTTTAAAATAAATAAATAAATAAATGTTTAAAATAAATAAATAAGCGATCTATGTAGTCTGGAGATCAGTTGTAATTCTGGGGGATCTCCAGCCCCTACCTGAAGGTTGGCAACCCCAGCTTAGACTGTGGTTGACTTCTTAAGTAGTTAGATATTTCTTTTATTTCAGATATTTTAAATTTATTCTGAAGAAAGGTTAAGAAGGTAATTTGCCTTTGAGACATCATAGAATATGATTAATGCCCTGATTTTAAATACAACCACTTGGTAAAAAAACCCTACTGATTTCAGTAAAGCACATTATCTCCTACTGAAATGAATGAGGTGATTCTTAACTGCGTGTTAGGAAAGTCCCACTGATGCCAAAAGGGCTTAAGAACATCGGACTTCCATGATTTTTCTAAAAAGGGTGGGTAACTAAATTTCATATGATTCCAGGACAGAGTTTTGTCAATGAGTGGTTTATAGGTCTTCAGTTTCGAACCAATCATGAAACAAGCACCGTATTCTTATATCAAAATATGAGCCTACCGTATATTTTCTGGCCATAGGAGGAAATGAAGTTGCTTGGAGCTAATTCACAATAACTTTCTTAAGGATTATACTTTATAAGAATAGTACTTAATGAGCCCCAGACAGTTATTTTACAACTGTCACAGATTTATTAGGGAATAAGAACTCTTAATCAGACAACTATAATTATATCTGAACATTTAGGCAAAGGGTAGTTCCACTACAGCAGAGGGTCCCAAAAACATAGGCCTCACATAAGACTCATTCCAAGATAGAGGCCTTCGAGTTAGTTGATTTACAATGCCATCCTAAGTACAGTTTACACCCTTCTAAGTCAATTAAAGTCAATAGGCTCAAAAGGATGTAACTCTGCTAAGGATGGCGCTGTTAGTTAATCCAGACTTCAAGAGGCTGCACCTGTGTAACATACTACACCATAAACTCATGAGTTCATATGGATATTTTCCATTACTTCAACCTGAGGATAGGATACTTGGAGAGATGAAGCTTAGAGCCATTAGATCCATGTCCTTCATGGCTAGTGAAATTGGCCAGGTAGAGGCCAACAAATAGGACAATGCTGCAGTGTTAAAACAGGCTGCTGTCAGACCCCCGCCCCCTAATAGGGGATCATTATGTAGCACAGTTCTAAATAATTATAGGCCAGTATTCAGTCTCTTTGTTGGGTAGAGGGTCTCAGAAAGACTGGTGGCCAAGCAACTCCTGGCATTTGTAGATGCAACCAAATATCTTTTAAAAAGAGATAAAGGTAGTCCCCTGTGCAAGCACTGGGTCATTACTGATCCATGGGGTGACGTCACATCATGACGTTTACTAGGCAAACTATGTTTACGCAGTGATTCGTCATTGCCTTCCCCAATTATCTACACTTTACGCCCAGCAGCAAGCTGGTAATCATTTTACCAACTTCGTAAGGATGGAAGGCTGAGTCAATCTTGAGCTGTCTACCTGAAACCGACTTCTGTCGGGATCGAACTCAGGTCGTGAGCAGAGCTTTGACTGCAGTACTGTAGTTTACTACTCTGTGCCACGGGGCTCTTACCAAATATCTAGATCCTTTTAAATCTGGATTCAGACCCATTTGTGATACAGACACTGCCTTGGTTCTCTTGTCAGAGAGAACATTATGCCAGCTGACACTCAGGGACTGTGTGTCCTTGTTGGCCATCTCAGTAACTGATGATAGCATCAAATAAAGTTATCCTTTTGGTTTGCCTGACAAGACTGGGTCTGGGAGGCTCACTATTATGATTGTCTCATTCTTTCCTGGCAGGCAAGTACCAGAAGGTGGTTTCAGAGACTTCTGTCTTTGACTTTTTGGGTACTGCCTGGATCGATCTTTCAACATCTTTTAAACATCTCTATGAAGCTGGGAGAGGTCATCTGCAGATTAGAAGGACAGTGCCATCAGTATCTTGCCATCAGTTTCCAAGGAGGCAGTGGAAATGTTAAACTGATGTCAAGATTGGGGGTTGGACTAGATGAGGGGGTTGGACTAGATGACCCTGGTGGTACCTTCCAACTCTATAATTCTATGATTCTAAGATGGAAATAATGTGGGTGAAGAATAAGGGGGATCTGGGAACAGGAGCACTCTTAATACTGAATGGGATTACACTCCCCATGACAGGCTGGTTGCATAGCTAGGAGATACTTGGGAGACTCAACACCGGCTTTAAATAGTCAAGCATCAGATGCAGCCCACTTTGCCTTTTACCAAGTGAAGCTGGCTCACCTGCTGTGACTTTTCCTGGAGAAAGCTGATCTGGCGGCTGTCACATATGTAGTAGCATTCAATTGATTATTGTAGTGTGATCATGAGTCTGATCTTAAGAACGGTTTGGGAAACTTAACATTTGGTCCAAAATGTGGTGGCTACTGTCCTTACAGAGACTTGCAGGGGCAATCATATTCAACCAGTGTTATACCAGCCTCCAATCTGTTTTGGGACACAAGACATTTATAGATTTAAATGGTTCAGGCACAGAGTATCTGAAGAATCGCCTCCATCCATATCAACCAACCCAAGACCGGCCTGGGTGATTTTCTCCAGGAACCAGTGTTAGTGGAGGTTTATCGGGCAGAAACCCAGGAGACTTTTTTCTCTGTTGCCCCTTGGACTATGGAATTCCTTTACTCAAGAGGTGAGAGTGGCTGATCCTGAAAGACCTTCCAGATCTGAAGATCTGCCTTTTATGGGAGGGAGAGGGGCTGTGGCTCAGTGGTAGAGCATCTGCTTGGCATGCAGAAGGTCCCAGGTTCAATCCCCAGCATTTCCAGTTAAAGGGACTAGGCAAATAGGTAATGTGAAAGACAGGCCTGAGGCCCTGGAGAGCCACTGCCGGTCTGAGTAGACAATACTGACTTTAATGGACCAAGGGTCTGATTCAGAATAAGGCAGCTTCATGTGTTCATGTGATGTCTTTTAAGTTAAACTAATGAGAAGTGGTGCTACAGAGGGGAGGGGATTGTTGCCGAAAATGTTTTGCTGTGTGGTGTTTTGAAGTGGTTTTAATATTATTTATTTTACCAAATATATTTATTTATTTATTTTCATATTTGTAGTCCGCCCTCCCCTGCAAGCCGGCTCAGGGTGGATAACATAATTTTATAACTTCACAACCATATAATATTAATAAAACTATCAATAAAATCAAGCATTAAAACCAAACATTAAAACACTAATCATGGATGGTGTATAAATTGTAAACAGAGGGACATTTTTCGCTGAAAGGCAGCCTATAAATACACTAAAAAAATAATGCTGTTCATCGACTTACAAAATATGTTAGAAGTATCAGCAGCTTAAATATGGGATATTCCGTCTGTAAAATGTTTGCGCCCATGACTGAATACTTTCTCTTAACGAAGAGCTAAATCTACAGGGGGAAGGAAAGAAAATCATTTTAAATCCTCAATGAACAATGCAGACTGCAACCATGCTACACAACCAATAAGAATACAGGCATTAGCAATGTCATATCTTTATTCCCTTCAGTATTACATTCCTCCCAGATTAGACCTGTATAGCAATGAGACAAACCCTCCCATAGGGTAAAACTGATACAAAGCAAGAAAAGACAGAGCTGGGTTATCATAGATCTGATTCATAGCCTGCAAGCCCTTGAGAATATGCCCTGTTTCTCATTAAGTTAGTGGCTGGTTCCACTTCAGAAGTTTCACATGACAGAATGCTCCTCAATGCAAATAATACCCTCCATAGAGAAAACTAACGTCAAGAAGAAGGATTACAGTTAACCTTGCAAATTAGTTTATTATGTAAAAAGCGTTCTCTAGTTTTTGTATGGAGCATTTAATCATTTGAGCTCTCACCCACCATGAAATTGATTAGACAAGACACAGGTTTATCACTTCCATGAAACAAAGGCCTCTGTTTCAGCTATCAAGCAGCATTCAAAAGTTGCTCTAGCTTGAGCATACCATCCTGTAATTCAGGCTCAGGAACCTGTTCATAACTACATCAAAAGGGCCAAACTCGATATTTAGCCAAGAAGCAGAAAAGTTTATTTCGGGGAAGGAGTCAAACCAACCCTTGAACCAAAAACCAGACAGAACTTTTTTTTTTCTGAATAGGATGAGAACATGAACCATTCTTTGAAAGACTGGCCAGTGGGAAAAGTCCTGGTGGACTAATGGCCTATGGGAAGCCTCTGCTGCCTGGACTGCCCCAGCTCCACATTGGACAAGACTCATCCCATGTCACTCAGGGCTGCCTTACATGGGACAAGACTTGCCCCTCTGGGGTGGCCCTGTGGAGGAGGAGGAAGAGGAGTTGGTTTTTATATGCTGACTTTTTCTACCACTTAAGGAAGAATCAAACAGGCTTAAAATCACCTTCCCTTCCCCACCCCACAATAGACACCTTGTGAGGTAGGTGGGGCTGAGAGAGTTCTAAGAGCTGTGACTAGCCCAAGGTCACCCAGCTGGCTTCATGTAGAGGAGTGGGGGAAACCAACCTGGTTCACCAGATTAGCCTCCGTCGTTCATATGGAGGAGTGGGGAATCACACCTGGTTCTCCAGAGCAGACTCCACCGCTCCAAACCACCACTCTTAACCACTACACCACGCTGGCTCTCAAGATGAGGAGAGTCTTGAACACAGTAGCACTGCACACTGTAGCCCTACACAAGAGAAAGCATCTCATGTCACATGCATCAGCCCCACACAAGGCGAGTTGGGCGGGGGGCGGGTCTTGAAAGTGTTCTGCGCTGCCTGGGATGGCAGTGCGGAGGAGTTTAAAGACCCCCCCGCCGGGCTTCCAGGGAGTACCTAGAAGCCGGGCGGGGGGGGGGGGGTTAGGCAGGCAGCGCAGAGCAGTTTAAAGACCCCCTGCCCGGCTTCCAGGGACTCCCTGGAAACCGGACGGGGGTCTTTATTCGGCCAAATTGATTCGGGAACGCCGAATCTCGTGCCGAATTCCCCGGATCCGAATTGGGGGAGTTCGGACTTTGGCATTTCTCAATCAAAACGGGCCGAATTTTGCCAAATCCGAATTTTGCTGCATTTTTTTTTTCAACAGCCCTAATCCCAACGTTTACTAGGCAGACTTTGTTTACGGGGTGGTTTGCCAGTGCCTTCCCCAGTCATCTTCCCTTTACCCCCAGCAAGCTGGATACTCATTTTACCGACCTCGGAAGGATGGAAGGCTGAGTTAACCTTGAGCCAGCTACCTGAAGCCAACTTCCATTGGGATCGAACTCAGGTCGTGAGCAGAGCTTGGGCTGCAGTACTGCAACTTACCACTCTGCTCCACAGGGCTCCCTTGTATGTAAGTGTGTGTGTGTGTGTGTGTGTGTATACACACACACACGTATGTATTTATGTATGTATGTATGTATGTATGTATACACACAAACAAGTGTGAACCCTTGTGGGAAGCATCTTATTTCCCCCTCCCCTACTATTTCCTCTTTCCCTTTCCTGAAAGCTACCATAGCCTCTCCCCTTTTCCTGCTTCCTTCTCTCCCTCCCACCCAACAGCCAACCTGCCTTTATCTGCCCCTCTGTCTTCAGCTTCCCCCACCCCCAGCAGCCTCTACCCAGGAAAACTATAGCCCAGCTGTTTGGTGGCAACCACTGGGCCAGGCCCCCTTGCATTTTGTCAGTGTGGCTGCAATTCTAAAACTACTCTCCTGGGAGTAAGCCCCAGTGAATTAAAATGGGACTTACTTTTGAGTAGACCTGCCTAAGAGTGCTCACTGTATTCTGTACACAGTATTCTACCACTTCATTCTGCTGAATGTGTAGACCAGGCCACAGAGAAAATGGAATTCTTTTGTCTTGCCTTGGTCTATTTTTTTCATTATCCTTTTTTTTGCGTATGTTAACGACCTTGAGTTTTGCCACTGAAAATGAAAGGCAGGATGTAAGTATAATAGATAAGTAAATAAAAGTCACTTCCATACCCAATTATCCCTGGTTAATAAAACTCAGCCAAAAGAACGCAAAAAAAAGTTTACTTAAACTTAAAAGTTATGTGTACATAGCATTCTTTAACCACACATAATTTTGTCGGTTTCATTCTGTAATGTTTTTTAAGACAGCTCTTGAGTATTTTTCTGTTGCATGGTAAATCTGACATTTTCCAATTAACATTGCCAAATCCAATGCTTACAGTAGGAATTGCATATGTGAAAAACTCAGCATCAGCCTTCAAAAACCAAGTGTTTCAAAAGGCATGATTCTAGCATCTATTCATTTTGCTGCCCCATAAGTAAGCTGATTGCCTCGTTTATACATTGAAAAATTACTCAACTTCCAAAATAGCTCAGTTCATCAAAAGACTCTGAGCTGAAGTTTATGACTGTTGGAACTTTCAAAAAGAAACTTGTGAACATCTGGATATTAAATTTCGGAGAACTTGTACGGAATCCACAGTTGCAAGTTCTATTCAAAGTTTTACTGCAAATGTATTTGAACGATGATTTGAATGACGCAAGTTTGACAGGCATTGTCCAGTTCACAAGAACACTGCGAGACACACAGCTCTACCCATCTACGAAGAAACAGTCTCCAGCTTAGCATGCACTATGATTTCAGAACCAGGGTAGGCTTTAAGAACATGGTGCTTTTCACACAGAAAATCAGATTAAAAATTAAGGGAGCTGAAGCATACAAACTGACTAGCTCGCCTGGAAGCAAGTCTTAAAAGAAACGAAACGGTGCCAACTGCATGTTTCCTGTTTCTGTCTCCAGTTCAAACATTCCTGGCTTAAAAACAGACACTGCTGTATTTAATAATAGGCTGCTATTGGGCAAATTTGTTCTTTGCTGCTATCAAGTGGCGCTAGACTGATGTCAGCTGGACGCCAGCCATTCGGGCTATGTGCATATCCTTTTCTTTGTATTGAAAGAGGCAAATAACTACAAAGTAGTAATGAGCAGACATTTGCTTTCTAGTTTAGACCCTAATATTTTAATGAATTTTTATTTATTAATATAAAGACATTAGAAAGGCTAAGGAATGATCACACTAACCTGAAAAGAATTGTTTAGCCAATGGTAGTATGGTATATGCAACTGTTCCTGCTAAATATTCTAACTGCCCTAAGTTATGCTACCATGTTCAAAGTAAATGTGTTCATGACTATGCATATTCAACAGCAGTTAAGAGAACAAGTAGCAGAACGTCTATGACCAGTTTTATGTTTGGGCAAACTCAACTTGGCATAGATTTACTGTAGTGTTAGAATCGTCACTTATAGAACAATTGTAATGTAAATAAAAGACATGTATCTGGGACACATTATCCTCCCATTCCTCCCAAATACAACAGGCCGCAGAAGGGTGCAGGATGTAAACTGTGATCTATCTAACACAAGTAATGCTTTAAATTCCACCATCTGTTTAACTCACAGACTGTATGTAGACCTCCCGGCTTTCCAGAGGGAAGCATTCCTCCTTTTTACTTTTGTATGGCTCAGGATTACTTTCAGGCCATCACATTGCTTTGAAAACTTGGTAATTATAAGCATTTAAAAACATAATGTGGCCAATAATTAATGGCATAAAAAGGTAAAGGTAAAGGTCCCCTGTGCAAGCACCGGGTCATTCCTGACCCATGGGGTGATGTCACATCCCGACGTTTACTAGGCAGACTTTGTTTAGGGGGGGGGGGTTGCCAGTGCCTTCCCCAGTTATCTTCCCTTTACCCCCAGCAAGCTGGGTCCTCATTTTACCCACCTTGGAAGGATGGAAGGCTGAGTCAACCTTGAGCCAGCTACCTGAAACCAACTTCCGTTGGGATCGAACTCATGTCGTGAGCAGAGCTTGGACTGCAGTACTGCAGCTTACCACTCTGAGCCATGGGGCTCCTAATGGCATAAACACATGGTAAAAAGTTCCCTTATCACTTGCGCAAGAATCAAAAGACCCTTATAAAGTTTAAAATACTAAAAACCCTCAAATATGTTGGTCTATAGTTGGGCATTCAATTCATATAAGAAAATGAAGCTTCATATGAACAAGAAAAGTGCAGGGAGGGGGCATTATCCCCACTTTTTTTCTTCCATGCTCTCCCTTCTCTGCCTTTCATTCTCCATCCTGCCACCCCTTCTCTTACTCTTCTCTCTTTCTGCTCCCCCAACTCAGCTCTCTCTTTCTACCCCTTACCCCAGTTCAGCAGATGACCCCGCGTTCTAGTATTATGAGAGAGGGAGAAAAGCTTCTCCCTGTCCACTCTCTCTATACCATGCATAATTTTATAGATATCATGTCTCCCCTTAACCGCCTTCTTTCCAAGCTAAACAGCCCCTAAGCGTTTTAACCGCTCCTCATAGGTCAGCTGGCCTAGTTCCCTGATCATTTTGGATGGGTAGGATGATAGGCTAGCAGACATTCAGGCAAGGTTAGTAAAAAGTGATTAACCTTTCCTGGACCTGGCTGTGTGTGTGTGTTAAGTGCCATCAAGTCATTTTCGACTCATGGCGACCCTATGAATCGATGTCCTCCAAAATGTCCTATATTTAACAGCCTTCCTCAGCTCTTGCAAACTGATGGCCTCAGTTTGGGCCTGGCTGCTTGATAGTAATTAGATTTTGCACTCAGGAAGACTAGCATTTGCTGACGAAATTACATTTGTGCTTGGTTTTACAAGCCTCTGTGGCAATGGGTATACATATGGATGCCCTATCAGTGAATTAGTCCCAAGGTTCTGGCCGCTCATGAGCATAGCATAAGGAAAGCCTTGACCTCACTTTCTCCAATGCTGCTAGCTCCTAAAATGGGATTCTTCACAGACAGTATTGCCCACTGAAGGCCCCCTCCCTGTCTTATCTTCACAAAAACAAAATCAGCCTGCTTTCTCCTATGAACTTGCTAAGTTGCTACCAAGACAAACTGGACTGACTGACCTTGAGAACTAGACAGCCTGAGCAGCTTCATGATGGTATCTGGTGCCAGGGGGGCATTGCCTCCACCAGGAAATATTGGAGGTCCTGGCAGCACCCTGAAAAGTTTATGCCCCGGTGTAAGGATGCTCAGTTGCCAGCATTCATGCCTCTGAATTCTCAGTAGTGATGAGAGCAATACAGAGAATTCTCACAGTGTGGAAGCAACCTAAATCCACATAAATCTGCATATAAGCAAAATTACCATTCTGAAGGGAAAAAACATTCCTTCTTTGCTTTTAGATGATGCTCCATTGCCATAGCAAAAGAATAATAGAATCATAGAGTTGGAAGGGGCCATAAAGGCCATCTAGTCCAACCCCCTGCTCAATGCAGGATAGGGTTGCCAAGTCCCTCTTCACCACCGGCGGGAGGTTTTTGGGGCGGAGCCTGAGGAGGGTGGGGTTTGGGGAGGGGAGGGACTTCAATGCTATAGAGTCCAATGGCCAAAGCGGCCATTTTCTCCAGGTGAACTGGTCTCTATCGGCTGGAGATCAGTTGTAATAGCAGGAGATCTCCAGCTACTACTTGGAGGTTGGCAACCCTAATGCAGGATCAGCCTGGAGCATCAGTGACAAGTATTTGTCCAGCCTCTGCTTAAAGACTGCCAGTGAGGGGGAGCTCACTACCTCCCCAGGTAGCTGATTCCACTGCTGAACAACTCTTACTGTGAAATAATTTTTCCTAATATCCAGCTGGTACCTTTCCGCCCGCAATTTAAACCCATTATTGCGAGTCCTATCCTCTGCTGCCCTCCTCTAAGTGACCTTCAAGGCCTTCAAAGAAGCATTCCCTCTTGTGAGATCAGAGCAACACCAAGTCACCTGTCACCTGTAGATTTGCAAGCAGTCACATTAAATGTAATTAAACTTTTATTTTAAGTCTGGTGCACAGTTATTTGGGAATGACTTCTTAAATAACATACAATTTTCAGTTAGCTAATTTCATTGACTAAATAACTAACCTCTGCAACCCCAGTCTTTAACCACCCCTGTGGTAAGTGCACTTGGAATGAAGTAGAGTATCTAATCCACTTTAAAGGATCTTCAGCATGTACCTTCAGCCTCCCACAAGCCCCTTTTATATTTTGGGGTTACCTCTAAGCCTTAAATCCTAGGCACACTTCCTTGGGAGTCAGGCCCACAGGGGGATTTAACTTCTGAGTAAACTTGTGTAAGGCTGAGCGGCACAGTGCTCTAAGCGTGCTCACAAAAAAGTAAACTGTGTGAAGTCAAACATGTTCCAAAAACAAAAACCATGCAATCTGCCTTACACCAACCTGGCTGCCTAAAACCTCAACAATCATTAATCTGCAAACATGTGGATCACTATGAGCAGGGAATCATGACAGGGTGCAGTTCTCTGTGAAGATCTCCAGCTGTTTGACTTCAGAAAATCCACACATGGGGTATTTAGACGTCCCTCTCCTGCTGCATACGCCCCCCTGCCCCTGTATCTGGCACTTGGAAGTATACTGCCTCTGAACATGGAGGGTCCACCAGGGCCTTCAAACTACTTCTGGTACCCAGTCTCTCTATTGGCACCAGCCCCACATCTCAACTACTCCTTCTGTACCCAGCCTCTCCATTGGCCCCAGCCCCACATCTCAATCATTCGTTCTGGTACCCAGTCTCTCCATTGGCACCAGCCCCACACCTCAACTACTCCTTCTGGTACCCAGCCTCTCCATTGGCACCAGCCCCACATCTCAACCATTCCTTCTGGTACCCAGTCTCTCCATTGGCACCAGCCCCACATCTCAACTACTCCTTCTGGTACCCAGTCTCTCCATTGGCACCAACCCCACATCTCAACTACTCCTTCTGGTACCCAGTCTCTCCACTGGCACCAACCCCACATCTCAACTACTCCTTCTAGTACCCAGTCTCTCCATTGGCACCAGCCCCACATCTCAACTACTCCTTCTAGTACCCAGTCTCTCCATTGGCCCCAGCCCCACATCTCAACCATTCGTTCTGGTACCCAGTCTCTCCATTGGCACCAGCCCCACACCTCAACTACTCCTTCTGGTACCCAGCCTCTCCATTGGCACCAGCCCCACATCTCAACCATTCCTTCTGGTACCCAGTCTCTCCATTGGCACCAGCCCCACATCTCAACTATTCCTTTTGGTACCCAGTCTCTCCATTGGCACCAACCCCACATCTCAACTACTCCTTCTGGTACCCAGTCTCTCCACTGGCACCAACCCCACATCTACACGACTCCTTCTGGTACCCAGTCTCTCCACTGGCACCAGCCCCACATCTCAACTACTCCTTCTGGTACCCAGTCTCTCCATTGGCACCAGCCCCACATCTACACGACTCCTTCTGGTACCCAGTCTCTCCACTGGCACCAGCCCCACATCTCAACATCATGCTCTTACTTCTCATGAACACATGAAGCTGCCTTATTCTGAATCAGACCCTTGATCCATCTAAGCCCAGCCAGGCTCCCATCGACACACCACGGCGGCGGCGGTGGGGCTTCCTCTGACTTGGCTGCTGGCTCGTCTCGCCAGCCCCCCATTTTTTCTCAGCCCCCCCACCCCACACGCTCGTAACCTAGGAAACGGTGAGCCACGTGATCCTCCCGCGAGGCGGCAACTCTCAAAAATCCGAGGAGGAGACATGGGGTTGAGCAAAAGCCACAGTTCCCCTCCCCAGTGTGCCATTGATGCAGGGGAGGTTTTGCTTTGGATTTGCTGCTCTCTAGATGCACATTTTCCCCATCCAAATTCTCAAGATTCAAACTCCATTTATGCAGGGGAGGTTTTGCCTTGGGTTCGGTGCTCTCTAGATGCACGTTTTCCCCATTCAAATTCTCAAAACTCATCCATAAGCCCCCATGCACAGTTTTGAGAAAACTCAAACTCCACTTATGCATGGGAGGTTTTGCCTTGGGTTTGCCGCTCTCTAGATGCACGTTTTCCCTATCCAGATTCTCAGAACTCATCAATAAGCTCCCATGCACAGTTTTGAGAATTCGGGTGGGGAAAATGTGCATCTAGAGAGCAGCAAAACCTCCCATGCACAAATGGCAAAAACAAAAGCGCCCCCCTTCCCCCAGCAGAGTTTTGAGAATTCGGATGGGGGAAATGTGAAAATCCAAGGCAAAACTTCCCATGCATAAATGGCCCGACGCTTCGAGAGAGATAGCTAACACTCGAGGCTGAGGAGGTCGCCTCTATTGACAAACATACGATTTATCTTATGGAAGTCACCACCCTGAGATCTGGTTGAGATGGTTTTAAAAGGGGGGTTTGGCAACTTCATGGAGATAGATCCATCAATGGCTGTTAGCCAGTAGGTCTGATGTTACATTTGGGAGACCCAGGTTCAAATGCCCACTCTTGCTGGGTGAGCTTGGGCCAATTCCCTAACCTACCTCACAGGGTTGTTGTGTGGATAAAAAGGAGGAGAGGAGAACCATGTCAGCCACTTTTGGTCCACACTGGGGAAAAAGGCAGAGTATAAATGAACTAAATAATGCCTGAATAGAACTGTCATGTAGAAAAGAGTAGGAGTCCAGTAGCACCTTAAAGACTAACAAAATTTCTGCCAGGGTATGAGCTTTCATGAGCCTCAGCTCATACCCTGCCAGGAATTTTGTTAGTCTTTAATGTGCTACTGGACTCCTACTCTTTCCCACTGCTAGTGACAGACTAACACAGCTGCCCATCGTAAGAGAACTATCATGTTCAGAGGTGGTGGGGCTCTGAATAAAAGCTGCTAGAGGAGCAATAAAGGGCGGGGGCTTTGGCACCTTACTTGTCGGGTTTTCTGGAGTGATCTGGTTGGTCACTGTGTGAAACAAGACACTTGACTAGTCAGAAGATCCATGTGATCCGGTAGTGCTATTCTTAGCCACAACATACACTGTAGTGCTGTTTACACAAATGCTGTTGGGTGCCATAGAGTTTGTCAGGTTATGTGACATGGAGTAAAGAAGAAGAAGAAGAGGAGGAGTTGGTTCATATATGCTGACTTCCTCTACCACTTAATCAAACTGGCTAACAATCACCTTCCCTTCCCCTCCTCACAACAGACACCCTGTGAGGTAGGTGGGGCTGAGAGAGCTCTAAGAGAGCTGTGACTAGCCCAAGGTGACCCAGCTGGCTTCATGCATAGGAGGGGGGGGGACCAACCCAGTTCTCCAGTTCAGAGTCCACCGCTCCAAACCACCGCTCTTAACCACCACGCCACACTGGCTCTGAGGGGTTTGCTAATGGTCGGAAGAGATCTTAATGGAGCTGCACAACTACTTGTTAGCACAGAGAGAAATCATAAGGAGCTAAAAATGGGTGATTTATCTGGAATGAAAATTGCATTATGTATCTCTGTATCATAAACTTTATTATATTCCAGAGATGCCATCTTGTATTACCCATGGTTTGGTAAAGAATTGATTCCAATAGGCAAGTGTTGGGGGAAACAAAGTATGCAGTTTTATTAAACAAAAAATACACCCTTTTACCCAAGCTAAGTAAACTTTTAACAAAAATACCCTTTTATCCAGGCTGAATATGGAGATGGGAAGTTGTCTCCTGGGAGGCAAGCAAGCCGCTTCTTCTCTGGCAGCCGTCCTGATGCTCCAGACGCCCTCCGGCTGGCTGGCTGGCTGGCCGGCTGGCTTGAAGCCCTCCCCTTCTTTTAACAGAGTGAAAACTAACCTTTTCTCCCATCACCAGGTGCTCATCATTTACAGTGCTGTGTGAAACTCCCTAATGACCTGAGATTGCTCTCACATGGGGAAGGGCTGCATTGACCACCATCTACCTCCTCATAGTACAATGGTCTTCCGCAGTTTCCACTACATTCCACCCCTTGGTGATCAATACACCCTTCATCCATGTGTTCCTTTTGGCAACTCAGGGTTCAACTATTTACATTTCCAGTTACCTCGATGAATCAAGTATACCACCCCTCCCAAAATCTGAAGTTGTTCACCACAGGCACCAGTTCAGCACAGTGGCTGCTGGATTGTCCTTTCCCAGCCCAAGTCAATGTGATTAGCCATTTAAAATTAGTTGCAACTGCACACCACACTCGTTCTTCCCCCTCATACTTGGCTGAACCATCTGTGCACCAAATAGTTTCATGAGCCACTTCTGAATAAGGGGGAGCCTTTTTGACAGGCAACTCTTCCTGCAAAGCACTCACTCCTTGGGGGCCAGGGCGAACTTGCTCAGATGGGGGTTGAGCTTTGCCTACCAGAGGACTGGCTGAGTCACCTTCCACCCAGTTCAGGCTCATTATCACTAGCTCCTGGCCAGTCCATCTTTTGGTCTCAACCAGAGCCCAGTAGCATGCTAGCAGTGGGTCTTTAAAGGGAGAATGGTTTGACATGGCGTCTGGCAGCCTCCGCGACCAGAAGCCCAATGGCACACATTTCCCTTCCTGCCCTTTCTGCCAAAGACTCCATACAGTCACCTCTATGGTAGCAGACAGCTCACATGGAAGTCCTTTTACAAAGGGACCCAGGGGCCTAGCAGATACTACAGCAGCCTTGGCCTCTGCCAGGGCTGCCTGCTGATGCTCCGCCCTGTTCCCATAGGCATCAATACACACTGTGGGGTTCCCATGGATTGAAGCCACAGCTCCTGTGAGGGGTATATGTGGGCGTGGGTCTCCAGGAATGGCTGTCTTCATTAGCCTACTCACTGGAGCCTTGCCACACCCCTAATCCAAAGGTATGGGCATCTCCCACCCCTTTGATACACTGGGTACAGGTGAATACCAGAAGTCCTCCTCCTCAGGTGGAGCAGTTGGTGTTACTCCTCTCACGTTGACTCCTTTGGTCTGCGGTACCTTCCCTTTCTGCTCCTGAGGAGCACATTTGCGTCGCCACAGCTGGAACAGGTCAGGTGTTGGAAGGCCATCAATCTTCTCCTTTTCCACTCCTTGCCTAAGGAGCTCAAAAAACATCTGCCTTTGAGTTATTTTAGGCCCTTTTGTTCTATCCTTGGACCTCTCCTGCTTATTTTTTACCGCAGTTCGTGCTCTGGGCTTGTTTTCCCTGGGAACATCCCCCAGCTGTCCCAGAAGGATTACCACATTCCCCACTGCTCGCCCTTGAGCAGGTCCCAGCAGGGCTAATAGAGCACCATGCAAACTGGGCGGGGCTCCCCTAATTAGCCGTGCTCTCATACCTGCCGTTAGGGCCATAGGGTCAGGACCTGGGAATCCCTGGATATATATCCCAGTCTGCATTGCCATCCCCCTAAGCTGTGCTGTTGCCTCAGCAATGGTGTTCCAGGGTGGCAGATGTTCTTCCCAGTCCATGGGGGCAGGGTACCGTTGTCTGATGCCCAGGCAAACCCAATCAAAGAGGGTCTGTGTTTGACCAGCAGCCCCCTCAAATACCCATTAATGAGCACGTCATTGGATAACGCACCTAATTTCAATAGCTCCTGGGGGCTCATATGCACACCTGTATAGCCTTGGTCCCAAAGCCGTACCAACCAGTGGCTTAAATACTCCCCCGGCTGCTGTTTAGTATTTTTGGTGATTTCAGTCAGCTCCTGCTGGCTGAAATCCCTCACAGTGCGAGTGACCTGTGCTTGCCCTCCAAGTGGCCCTTTGGCCTTGTTGGTAACCAGAGGTCTTACGTGCACTTTCTCCTCGCTACTACCTTCCCCCTCAGTCCACTCTGCCTCACTGGAATCCCCTAAACCTGTGGAACTCCAGTCTCTAGGGACCTTGAGTGCTCTGGTTTTGTAGGGGTCTTTCTTCTGCTGCTGGTTCCGTTTAATCTTAGTTAAACGAACAGCTATAGCCCCTGCCTGTTCCTCAGCAGCATTCCTGCCTTCTCTTGCCTTCTTCAAGGCTTCCTGCAGAATTAGTTGCTGTTCTTTTAAGGCACTTATTTCTGCAGCCTGCTCTTCCAACTGCTTCCAAGAAGCTTCCAACAACTCCCAGACCATTCTTAGTGCAGTTAGAAGTAGCCAACCCACTTTGCCACATTCCTCCACACCTGCACCTTCCCTTATTCCTATTTTTTTAAAGCATTTACTTATTGCCCTGGGTGTGGGACCTCCTGCTTTTTCCAGCACTGTATCCCATTTGGTAGGTGGGGTTATTGAGTTTAACATGTGCGCAGCTGGAGCCCATGCACTGGTACACGACCATCCTGGGATGCAGCTTTGCACATTCCCTGCATTCCTTTGACCCCATATTGCCTCTGGAATCCTGCTCACAGCGCCAATTGTATTACCCATGGTTTGGTAAAGAATTGATTCCAATAGGCAAGTGTTGGGGGAAACAAAGTATGCAGTTTTATTAAACAAAAAATACACCCTTTTACCCAAGCTAAGTAAACTTTTAACAAAAATACCCTTTTATCCAGGCTGAATATGGAGATGGGAAGTTGTCTCCTGGGAGGCAAGCAAGCCGCTTCTTCTCTGGCAGCCGTCCTGATGCTCCAGACGCCCTCCGGCTGGCTGGCTGGCTGGCCGGCTGGCTTGAAGCCCTCCCCTTCTTTTAACAGAGTGAAAACTAACCTTTTCTCCCATCACCAGGTGCTCATCATTTACAGTGCTGTGTGAAACTCCCTAATGACCTGAGATTGCTCTCACATGGGGAAGGGCTGCATTGACCACCATCTACCTCCTCGTAGTACAATGGTCTTCCGCAGTTTCCACTACACATCTGCTTTATACAAATACTTCCCTGGGGTCTGGGCCGTTACAGTCTTAATCTTCACTATTTGTTTTGCTCTCTCAGATGACTCTTTAGAGGAGGTTTCATCATATTTCTGGGATAGGTTCAACACATGAAATACGTGTCCATCCTTTACAAGGGTTCTTGTCATATGCCTTATGGCTGACTAAAATAAATATTAGCTTGATAGAAGCAGCCCTGTTGTCAAATCTTTTTCAACATGCAACTTACTCTTCTTGGATGAGAAAATGACATGTGATAATCATATTTTTACACTTCTAGCTGAGTGCCAGCAAACAGAAATAGATACTAAGGATATTTGAGAAAACACTGTCTTCTGTGCCAGAGACAGACTGCTAATGCAGATTTAACGGTGGGCTGAGAGGTTTTGGATTTCTAGGGAGGTAAAGTCATCCCCGTTTAATGAATGAATTGGAAGGAGAGATTCAATGGCCTGGCTCTGGTTGCACTGTAGTTTTCTGTCGGTGATAAAAACGGGACTAAGCTGCTAGTCACATACAGCTATGGGAATGCCTTGCAGCTGCGTGCATTTTTGTTTGATGCAATGGTTTTCAAACATTATTTTTAGAGAACATTTTCTTTGTCAGCTTATCTTTAGGGCACCCCCTATGAATTTCTAATGGATACCCTGCAAGTTGCAGAGGACACAGCATGTTAGAACATCCGCTCCTCTCCCCAACACACCAATTTCTTGCAAGATACTTGCTGGACCACACTATTGCCAATTAGGATTTTCAGGTCCCTCTTTGCCACTGGCAGGAAGTTTTCGGGGTGGAGCCTGAGGAGGGCAGGGTTTGGGGAGGGACTTCGATGCCATAGAGTCCAATTGCCAAAGCGGACATTTTCTCCAGGTGGACTGAACTCTATCGGCTGGTGATCAGTTATAATAGCAGGAGATCTCCAGCTAGTACCTGGAGGTTGGCAACCCTATTGCCAATTAAGAGTATTGCCCCAATATGTAAACTGTGTTATGGTTCCATATTGCAAGGGAAAACCAGTAATGTTGGATAAGCAGTCATTTGGAGAAGTTTGTCTACCATCACTATCTTTTCTGTAAAGAACTCTTTGATAATCTCCATCAAAATGTAGATCCCTTGACCATGGGTTGAAAATGATTAATTTAACACACCTCTTCTCTTGAACCTCACAACCAGCCTACCTCTTGTGTTCCCACGACTCTAGTGACTAGAGACTTCAGTGCTTGTCTGCCAGTTTCCCAGTTCTGAAGACTTGAGCTTATGTTTCAGTCTTATGGCACTTTCACATAATGATACTTAAATTAAATTGTGCTTAAATCAATGTAACGCAATGGTAAAGCCTGCATTGGTGAGAAATTTTATTTAACCCATCTTTCATACAAACATTGCTGAAGGGAAGGGCCATGGTTCAGTGGTAAAGCATCTACACGCAGAAAGTATTGATTGTATACAGAAAAAGCACTCTTAAGCACCATTGACTTCACTGGGTTTAGGTACACCTAACTTTGCATCAGATCAAGCTGAACATTAAAGCTACCTGATACTGAGCCAGACCACTGGCCTACTATTTACTTTCACAAAAACACAGTAGCTGAGCCAAACACAACAGTGCATGTAGGGTTGCCAACCTCCAGGTACTAGCTGGAGATCTCCTGCTATTACAACTGATCTTCAGCCGATTGAGATCAGTTCACCTGGAGAAAATGGCCACTTTGGCAATTGGACTCTATGGCATTGAAGTCCCTCCGCTCCCCAAACCCCACCTTCCTCGGGCTCTGCCCCAAAGACCTCCTGCCGGTAGCTAAGAGGGACCTGGCAATCCTAGGCAGCCATTAGCTCTTGCGCTGCCTCATCTTTTTGCCACTGGGTGCCATCTGCAGTTGGCTGTGGTGCTGAATGCAAGGATGCATGCAAGCATCTCTTGCTGTTCCAGCCCCCCCCCCTTTTAACTGGGTTTTGTGGAGAGAAGGGATGGGTTGAAGAGAATGGAGAAACTAGATGAGCGGTAGGGCCAGCAAAACATTTCCCTCTTCATTAGTCTTGAACAGCCATCACTTTCAGCTCTGCCTGTGACGAGCATAAGCAGAAGAAGAGCGCAGCGGTTCCTATCCTAAATTTAATGAGTATGATTTACTGTGCGTTGAGTAATTCTCATGTTACAGCCACTGCATGTACAGCTGAATGTGTAATACAAACCCTACATTTATCCAGGTACTGGTTCCTAGTTTAATTTCGCATTGTGTAGTGGTTAAAGTGTCAGACTAGGATCTTTGAAAGCCAGGTTTGAATCCCCAATCTGCCATGGAAGCAAACCCCTCCTTCCTCACCCCCCCCCCAAACCCCGTCCTCCTCAGGCTCCACTCCCAAATCCTCCCACCGGTGGTGAAGAGGGACCTGGAAACCCTATATGAACTTGCCTTACACTAATGCAGACCATTAGCTCATTATTGACTTCTCTCAGTGGCAGCAACTCTTCACAGTCTCGGCCTGGGAAAGTTATGTCATCTTGACATCTGCTACCTGAGTTCCTTGTATCTGGAAATGCCGGGGACCTTCTTTACTGCTGAGCCATAGCCCCTCCCACAACTCCCTGTCAGTCCTTTTATTCAGTAATTTATTAACAGTCTACAATAGCAACTCAAGATAAATATCTATTTAAAGGCAAATATTTACCTGGTTCTATTCTGAGGGGAAAAGCTTTCATAGATATTTTAATGGAATAAGGAGTTCAGTATCAGAGTGACAATCCTAGGCAGATGCCTAAAACAAAACTGGTTGAAACGTAAAATGCACTAAAAGGCTTGCCAATGCAAGTTCCTAAAACGATTGGGTTAGATCCCTTATATGGAAGGTATGTTTCACTCTCCAAAAGGCTGTCTCACACCTTGTGATAGAGCATGATATGAGAAAAACGAAACAAAAACCAAAGATAGTCTTCTACTAGTGTAAGAATGAGAACTACTCCAAAACCTATCACAGAATCACACGCAAATATTTGCAGAAGATAGGGCTGGGAAATACCTAGAGGTTTTGCGGGTGGAGCCTGAGGAGGACAGGGTTTGGTGAGGGGAGTGACTTCATTGGGGTATAATACCATATAGTCCACCTTCCAAAATGGCCCTTTTCTCCAGGTGAACTGATCTCTGTCACCAGGAGATCACTTGTAATAGCGGGAGATCTCAAGCCACCACCTGGAGGTTGGGAACCCTAGCAGAAGAGGCTACTATTTATTTTCATTTTGTGCGTGGTTCTTTGAATCTGTTTATCAGAGAGTGCAAATATGTTGCAGGGCAGGTTGAAGGGGGCAGAATCTTTTTATTTATTTATTTAGAACCTCAGTGCTTTGAGATTTTAAAATGTAAAGATGGGTAGTCCATAGTAATTTTGGATTTGACTGCACTAGAAGAGATGCAGAGAATGAATTACCTTTCTGTCCTGCCTGGTGAAGAATGCTTTATAGCAGCAAAGTTTGCTTGTTCTCTTAGTGATAAAGTGGGGCCAATAAAACATACCTTCCCTGTTTTTAATCATTTATTGTGGGAAAGCAGAACTTATCTGGATGGGAAGTAAACAGTATCTGGGATATTGTGTAGCTCTGCTAACCGACTATGAATGGAATTCTAAGTAGGCCTATTCAGAATCCTATTGAAGTCTGCTTAGTGAGGTAGGAAAATGTTCTTAGGATTCCACTGTTAGGACAGATCTGTAGTTGTTACAACAGCTGTTGGAGACTGAAATCCATATTATGTTACAGGGTGTTTTGGTAATCTTTACTACCACTGGTCCTAAAATATGTTTTTGATGTCATATGAGACGGTATGATTGTGGACAGGAATCAATAATTGCTCACATCTGTTGAGTAAATAATACGTCTACATGCGCTCTCTCAACTTAGTTTTGTTGAAAACACTCTTATAAAATCTATCAGTTTATGCACAGGTTTAATTAATGTTTGCACGGTGCTTTGAAGTGTGACCAGTGCGAGGTATTATGATTAAACCCTTTATAAATCAGGCCCAAGAAATATTAAACCATCTTTTTTTTAAGTGTCATATTACTGCTATTTTCTGTTCCTTCTATTATTGCTTTTTGAGATGGCTTCTCGAAATTTCATCTATGTATCTAGCACATACATTGGTATATTTTATATTCTGATTGTGTCCCACCCTATCTCCAAAGAGCACAGGGTAGCATACATGGGGTTATCCTATTTTATCTTTACAACAACCCTGCAAGGTATTTACAGCTGAGGGTCAATGAGTAAGTAGCCCAAGACCACCCAATGAGCTTCATGTCTGAGTGGAGATTTAAAACATCTTTGTGGTCTGATGCTCAATCCACTACATCAGTGTGACTTTCTTTATCCACTTTAAAGAGATTAGTGCAATCCTAAAAAGAGTTACACCCTTCTAAATCCATTGAAGTCAGTGGGATTAGAATGGTGTACCTCTGTTTAGGTTTACAGTGTAAAACTCATCTGTGACAAGCTTAGACAATTCTGACATTTCCTCTTTTACATTAAAGGCCTTTAATTCCTCATTTCCAGTTTTGGAGCTCCTATTGCAAACTATACCTTTATTTAACTTACATGACATAAAAACTCTAGTGGTTCTAATGGGAGTACCGGTAGTTGTGTGGGAAAGTTACTGGCAACCATCCAACAATTAAGCCTGCTGATTTAGGTGCATATAAACCTATTCATTTTAATAGGTTTAAGCACACATAATTCTGTTTTGGATTGCTCTAATAGTATTTGGTCCTGACCGGGATGGCCCAGGCTATCTTCACATCTTGGAAGCTAAGCAGAGTTAGTCCTGGTTAGTACTTGGATGGGAGACCACCGAGGAAGCCTAGGGCCCAGGCAATTGCAAACCACATATAAACATCTCTTGCCTTGAAACCCTATGGGATAGCCATAAGTCGGTTGCGACTTGAGGGCCCTTTCCAGCAACAACGGTGTTTGAGAGCTGGAAACATACAATAATGCGTTACATCATGTTTTAGAACCATTGTGGTTCTCTTTTATGAAATAAAATTAGTATTTGGATTGTATTCTTGAAGTTGGCAGATTAATCAAAGAAAAGTTCAGTTGATTAATTAGCTGACTCCAGTTTGAGTTGGTAATAGGGTAGTAGGGTTGCTAACCTGTAGGTGGGGCCTGGAGATCTCCTGGAGTTACACCTCGTCTCCAGACGACACAGATCAGTGCCCTTGGAGAAAATGGTTGGTTTGGAGGGTAGAATCTTGGGCACTATGTTCCCTCCAGTCCCCAAACCCTGCCCTCCCCAGGCTCTACTTCCAAATCTCCACATATTTCAAGGACAGACGCTGGCAACTCTATTTGGTAAGGATAAATTTCATTATGTTAAGCAGCAAGTTAAGGGCATAGTTCAGGTATTGAAGTTATTTTGTGTTGTGAAAGGGAGTAAAAGGCAAAAATATTAATAATGGCATTTGCACTTAATGTGGGTTTATCTTGCACCACCTGCAAGATGTCAAGAAAACACCAATATGCACATTTATTTAAATTTAATTGGTTATAAAGAAGATTAAACAGCTAAAATCTTTAATCTATTTTTTTTTGCAAACAGATAAAAACAAGATAATCCCTACAAGAGACGGCCAATTAAGTACCAATTGGGGGGGAAATGACAGAAAAAAGTGCTGTCTGATTTGAAGAACAGAAGAAGAGGAATGCTTTCAAGTGCTAGAAAAATTGGTTAAAGAGATTTGTTGTGGGGAAGGGGAGATCAGGACATAGCATACACAGGCTCAAACTTTAACAGTCGACTTCCATTGATAACTGATCTAGTGATTATTCACACAAGGCTAATTACCTTTATTGCAATGTAATGGTTTCTCTAAAGTGTTAATTAATTGGATGGGATATTAATTGCAGCCAAGATTGGACATGGTCATTGCCAGGTCCCCCCTGGCCAGAGGCAGGGGATAGGGGAGTAGGGTTGCCAGATTCAGGTTGGGAAACTCCTGGAGTATTTGAGGATGGAGCCTAGGAAGGACAAGGACCTCAGTGGGGTACAATGCCATAAAGTCCACCCTCTAAACCATCCATTTTCTCCAGTGGAGCTGATCTCTGTAGTCTGGAGATGAGCTGTAATTCCAGGGGATCTCCACGTCCCACCTGGAGGCTGGCATCCCTAATGGTAGTCCATGCTGGCTGTTTAATGTCTTCAAAGAAAGACGGTATGTGTACTTCAGAAACTGTTGCCTAATTTATAATTAAATTAAGGCTTTCAACTGATATGGGCTAATGATGTTTACTTCATTTGTCTAAAACATAAAACAAGTGGCATTTACACAATTTGGAAATTATATATAAGAATTGCCCTGGTTATTATTTATAGCTGTATTGACATATTTATTTACATTTCTTGGAATTCAGTTAATTGCTGATCTGCTACTGTCTTCTGTGAATACTTCTTATTCACTATACTGTAACTTTTGATAGCTCTGGAGCAACATGTGTTCAACTCTTCTAGTGCCGTTTTTGTCGTCCACTAAACACTATTTTAAATGTGCTTTGTATAAATAATAAAGATGTTGAATAACGTAAAATGTGGGACATTGAATGGTGCAGATTTAAATAGCCCTCTTAAAAGAAAAACAGTGGCAAACATTTGATTTTATGTAGAGGCTCATATTAGCGAAGAAAAGTATTTGAAACACTTGCAAAATCAAAGAGGGTAGATTCTTGATGTTAAATGGAAAACCAGAATAACTGAAGATCTTCTTTGTGTGTTTTTTAGCCCCTAGTAATAGCATAAACGTCGTGATGTGACGTCACCCCATGGATCAGTAATGACCCAGTGGTTGCAAAAAACAGCTTTATGGAACAATGACTAAAATGGATGAATGGAAGGTGAACAATAATAACAGTGTATATTAACATGATAGTTAATGGAAAATTTGATAAATCAAAAGTAGTTGCAAGTCCTGCATGACTGCCTAAATAGTTTCATTTGTGATTATCGAACAAAGAAATAGTAGACCTTTGACAGGAATCTGAGAGGGACTTATTAACCAATCTGGTAGCCACAACACGTACTCTAGAACTGATTAATATTTCCCTTTAATACATATTTTGGTAAACATGGAGACAACAAAATTGGTGTCAGTATATATGCTGGTCATCTATGCATGTGATAGTAGGATGGGTGTGGAAGACAAACTGCTGGGGTATGGTTAATTGTAGATTGTCTATTAATCTCTTACAAAAGAGAAGGACAAACTGAAAGGAAACAGACTTGTCCTTTTACCTAGAGTGTAGCCTCTGTACTGGATGCACTTTGAAGTCTTGTGAGAGGCATGTTTGTAAGAAAGAAAATGAACTTTTAAAAATCAATTACGATGTCTACAGAGTTTAGGGTTGCCAGGTTGCAGGAGGTTTTTGGGGCGGAGCCTGAGGAGGGCAGGGTTCGGGGAGGGACTTCAATGCCATAGAATCCAATGGCCAAAGCGGCCATTTTCTCCAGGGGAATTGATCTCTATCGGCTGGAGATCACTTGTAATAGCGGGAGATCTCCAGCTATTACCTGGAGGTTGGCAACCCTAAGAGAGTTCTTAGTTAATATAACAATTGGTGCTCTTCATAGTATTTGGATATCTAGTCAGGTGTCTCATGGTGGAAGATTATGGAGCCTAAAAAATTGCCATTATCTTAATATGCCAAATTTTCAGACACAGCAGTCAAAACCCTTCAAAAGATACTTGGTGCTAAAACAGTTATTTCTCAGTACATATATTCTTTCTGGGTAGTATTTGCTATTTTAAAAAAAACAAGAATCAGGACTCTAATTTGAATGTCAGCAAATGGACTGTCTTGCAGTACAAATGGGACTGAATTCAAGTTCTTAGTTTCCTTATTAAAGTACTTTCAAGGGTCTTTTAAAAGTGTTTGGTTAAGATATCTATCTATCCACAAGCATATAAGACATATAAGACTACTTAAGCATATAAGACTATCTGCATGGTTTTTCATGTTTCAAAGTCTAAAAGGTATGAAGTGTAGTTTTTTTTAAAAACAGTGTTAATATTCTTTACCAAAGTTCACATAAAATATGACTTTTTATTATCTATATAACAAATTTTAATACTAAAATGTGATGAATTCATATTTAAATGTGGCCATAAAATAACAGAGTGGTTTTGTTTGGGGTATGTGTATCACTATATTTAATAGTAAAGTGCCTGGCCAGTGTGCCAACCATGAAAGAATAACGCCCACCTCCCCAAATCGTTGGGATGAGGGCTAAGTATGCTTCAGGAGCATAGGATTGTGAGAACATTGGGAGTGTTAATTAAATGAAAACCAGGAAAGGGGGAGGCATTAACCTGCACAAACCCTGAGAGATTATAGAATTTTGGAGGGCAAGGTTTTATGGGGGGATTTCCAAATTATCCCTCCCACTCTTGGGGTTCCTTGTGGGTCCCCAGTGCATCCCAGGGACACGCACACACAAGGGCTTTCCCACTGAATCCGGCATTTACAGCATCTCCATCAATGTCTGGATCTGTCCCAACAATGGGGTCAGTTGGAGAACTGACCTCGTGTGCACAGAAGCGCTCACAGACATTTGGACACAAGCCAAAACCTGCAATACTATTATCATCAGATATAGCATGCATAACTTGGAGCAGAACAGCTCTCTGTGGCTCCTGAGTGGAGATTATGCTTTAATTCCGTGTTTTCACTAAAGCTAGCCATTCTAAACAACATTTAATTAGAGGCAATTTCAACAGAATCCTAAGATTTTAGCCTAAAAAGAGCGTAACTGGTCACAAGATTGCAATTACGGGCCATGATTTTTGAATAATTTTAACATGGTTTTCTCGTTTATTTAAGAGGTTGTGTGACGACTCTGCAGTTTATATGCTCATTAATAGAATTTAAACAACAGTAAAACCCATATCTCTGTAGCTACATAAATTTATACAACAATACATAAAGTGCTCAGTATAATGACACAGAGCTTACTAAATTGCTGTAGGTACCATTGCTCTGGTTGTTTATTCTCAATAAAGCATCATTCAATAGTTTTTGGAAATAAATATGCTGCTAAAATATTTACTACATCCAGACACACGCCTGTCATCGGGTTAAACTGCAAATATCTGCTGAGAAGTTTCTTATAATCCATCACTCTTTCCAACAAAAAAGCCCTAGTCTTTCCATTAAAAATAATAATCAACAGTATTCAATGCTAGGCATAAATTTTACAGAAACCTTTAAAAAAAAACAGTACCTGATGTATGCTGATGTTTGTCCAATAGACACCCTTTCTGTAAGTGAATTTCACTCTGCCAGAGCTTCTGTATTAAATGCCTTCATCTTCTTCTTTTTTTTTTTTTAAAGTATGTCGGCACAAGCCCAGGCAAACTTCAAATCCAGGAAAATAAAATTAAGCGCGCAGATCAAAGGCAGACGAGCAGTGAGACCAAATGCCTGTAATCTGATCAGTGATCTGCTGCCATACATCAAAGGCAGTGCTTTGGAAGCTGGGGAGAAAGAGCTTTCTTTTAGCAGGTAGCGCTGCTCAGTTCTGCCTTCCTCTTCTTCTCCAATGCGTTTGATAAAGAATGATCTCTACAGGCCCACCTACTCGCCTTTTTTGTTGTGGTGGGGGGGAGACACGATTCTCGGAGCTGAATGGCTGGATCCGTAGCTCTTTTCTTTTTGTTCCCAAGCCGAGAGCTCGTCGTGAATTGTGTGTTGGAAGCGTTCCCCAGTGCCAGCGGGTTCCGCTTTATGCCTTTCATCTCGCTGAACTGATCCCATGACATCATTCAAGGCTGTGGGACTGGTTGGAGAGCTATAATACAGCCTGTGGGGAAACACAGCTGAACGGCAACAAAGGTTGATGTGGTTTATAATCGAGTTAGCTGTTGTAAACAGTTGCGAGAAAGTCATTTCAAAGTTTCTGTTATCTGGAATTTTCATGCAAAGACACAAAAAGGGAGACGGTGCAATGGAGACATCCTTGTGTAATAATTTTTTAAAATAATCTTCAAGTAAGGGTACTGACCGGCGTTGTCTCTGACAAAAAATGGAAATTTCCCACAGAGCCTTAAGTGATAAACTTGTAGGATGGTTTAGAACAGCTGCCAAGAAACTACCACTGAAACCACCAAAAGAATTTTTTTAAAAATTCTATGCACAAAACAAAATTCCCACGCTCACTTCCAGTCTTGAAGAGGCTCTAGAGAAATGTGTTTTCAAATAATTGCAAAACTCCATGTTCTGTCAGAGGACAGGATCCCGTTTATCCTTAATAATCAATCAATAAACAAGAGACTTAATGTGAACCGGGAGGACAGAAAATGGCTAGACCAACTTCCTGGGAGCCACAGCATTGAAATGGGTACCCTGTAAAGGTTAATGCTTCTGAGTAAACTGGATTAATACCTTGAGCTGCCTGCTTTTTGTTACTAGACTGTATCAAAGCAACATTTGGATATATATTTGTTCCTATCTCTCCTTCCTTCTGCAGAGAGTGGGTTTGGGTCTGATTGAAGGCTGCAGAGGCAACAGGAAGCACCAGTCCCTCACACTTCCTGTCCCATGCTAGCGTGGCGTAGTGGTTAAGAGCAGTGGATTCTAATCTGGATAACTGGGTTTGATTGATTCCCCACTCCTTCACATGAGCGGCGGTTTCTAATCTGGTGAACTGGGTTGGATTCCCCACATGAAGCCAGCTGGGTGACCTTGGGCTAGTCACAGTTCTCTCAGAACTTTCTCAGCACCACCTACCCCACAAGGTGTCTGTTGTGGGGAGAGGGTTAGGGTTACTAACTGGGACATGAGTAAGCACAAGGGCAGAAAGTGCTGGTTGTCTCTGGGTGATGCTGCTCAGAGTCCCACTTCCTCAATAAAAAAAAAAAGGATGTCATTCTTATTCTTCTTTTTTGGGAGGAGGGAATTATGTGAGCACTAAGTTTCTTCCTATATTGTCAAAGCACAAGAATCTAATTAAAACCATATTTACTGCATAGTTTTATGGTCCTGTAAGGAGCCCCGTGGCGCAGAGTGGTAAGCTGTAGTACTGCCGTCAAAGCTCTGCTCACGACCTGAGTTTGATCCCAACGGAAGTTGGTTTCAGGTATCCGGCTCAAGGTTGACTCAGCCTTCCATCCTTCTGAGGTCGGTAAAATGAGTACCCAGCTTGCTGGGGGTAAAGGGAAGCTGACTGGGGAAGGCACTGGCAAACCACCCCGTAAACAAAGTCTGCCTTGGAAACGTCGGGATGTGACGTCATCCCATGGGCCAGGAATGACCTGGTGCTTGCAGAGGGGACCTTTAGCTTTACCTTTAAGTATTAAGAGGATCAGTATGGAATAGTGGCTTGGGGCCCTGACCTGGATGGCCCAGGTTAGCCTGATCTCGTCAGAACTCAGAAGCTAAGCAGAGTCGGCCCTCATCAGTATTTGAATGGGAGACCACCAAGGAAGCCCAGGAACCAGGCAATGGCAAACCACCTCTGAACGTCTCTTGCCTTGAAACCACTATGGGTTGGGGTTGCCATAAGTCATCTGCGACTTGACAACACTTTCCACCAGCACCAGTGGCTTGGGTCCTGGGTTTGGCTGTCAGAACTCCAAATCCAAGTTTAGCTATGTCGCTCAGTGCCTTTTAGCCGAAGTTGTGAGGATGAGATAAGAGAGAACGCCATTTCTGTTGCCCTAAACTTGTGGTACGTAAATGGGATAATAAATCAAATGTTGTACTCAGAATAAGCAGTGCAGATAAAATATGGAAATGTGTGTACTTGAAAACATGTTCAGTTTGAGTGGCGTGAAAAATACAAGCACGTTTTACATTTACATAAGAATCTGGGAATTGGTTTTGGAGGGATCCTACGATTTGAACATTTCATGTATGAATCTATGGTTTCCTTCTAGGGTTGCCAAGTCCCTCTTTGCCACCAGCAGGAGGTTTTGGGGGTGGAGCCTAAGAAGGGCAGGGTTTGGGGAGGGGAGGGACTTCAATGCCATAGTGTCCAATTGCCAAAGCGGCCATTCTCTCCAGGTGAACTGATCTCTAGCTGTAGATCAGTTGTAATAGCAGGAGATCTCCAGCTAGTACCTGGAGGTTGGCAACCCTATTTCCTTCATGCCTGCAGAGTAACACGAATTTACTCAGAGAGCTCCTAGGGTGGGATGTGCTACTAAGACATCTGTGTGAGGCCACCTAAGTGACTTCAGCCGATAAAACCCAAAATGGTGTCTACTTGTGTCAAAGGCTGTAAAATGACTTTGATGGTTTCTGGCCCCCTAGTGGCCCAGCTTTGGCTCCCGTGTTGTGTGAACTTTTATACGACCTCAAAAGTCAGATATTTTCCATTGAATTTTTTTTAATACAGAGTAGCAGTTTTAGTACAACTCTTGACAGAGACTCATAAAATCTGTATGCTATACTCCTTCCATGTGTGTGCAAATGAAAATATTGTACCATTTAGCCTGCCTTAATATGTTTTGTATTAAATTTCGATTGTAAACAGGTTTTCCCCCCCAAATAGAACAGCTTGAACTGAATTTTAATAAGTATCTGATTTATGCTGTTTTGGAACCTTGTGGTGTGTTTTAAATAAATAAATAACCCCAGCCCAATGCCAGCACTTTGATTTTGATGGGAGTGTAACCTATCTTCTGCAGTTTCTCCCGCTGAAATAAATGGAACTTGAAAGCATTATTCTTTGGCTGGTTGGCCCCGTTCTTGTTCACTTTGCCTGTACTGTTAGGCAGTTGCATGACAAACCTAGAAATGCCTGCATAGACTGTAAGAGCATGGCAGATGTACAAAGCTAAACAATCCCATGTTCACTTCAAAGGCAGTTTCTTTTAGAGAAAATTATTGGTTGCAAGAAGTAACAATCTTATGTTTCCTTGGGTTTAAGGAGAAAGCAAAGACTGAAGAGTCGCAAGTACTCTTTGTTCTGATCTAAAACACTAGAAAGGTGAAGATTACAATGTGAAAATTGTTAGTATTCATAATAATATTGGTGCTTACTTATGGAATTTTTTTTTTTAAAAAAAAATCTGGAGCCCTGTAGTCTAGCCAGCCCAGTTCCTTGTTATCCTGTTTCCGTCCGTATGGCTTAGAGGTTATTAAGTAATAAAATATTATTTTGCATCTATATTTTTTTGTCCAAACATCCCAGAATACTTTCCAAAATTGGTCATGGTTATTCATGTCATTTAACACACCAAGAGAGCTGAGGTTACATGATTTTCTGTAGATCCTACGCCAAGTTTGTTATAGAGACTGAAGATGAATGACTAGCAATCTGACTCTTTCTCAAGATTTTTCTGCATAGCCATTCAAATCATACCCTGAATCCATCTGGGCCATTGGGTGATACTCCTGCAAATTAAGAAACAAAAGCACAATGTCCTATCCTATTTCATTTTTTAAAATTATATAAAAGCTCTAGACATTTCCAGATCTAAGCTCTGGGCATGTGCAAAGTCCATCAACGTGGATGCAACAACAGCTACACATAACCAACCAGTTTTTCTGGTTGTATAAAAATCCGCACAGCATGGTAGCAAGGGGTCAACTATCCCAATTCTATCAGCAGTCAACATTCCAGCATCCTTATTTATTTAGTACCATTTTACCAACCCTTTCCCCAAGGAACGTATGTTCTCCCCTCTTTTCACAACAGTCTTGCGAGGTAGGTTAGGCTGAGAAGAATAACTGGATCGCACAGTGAGTTTCATGGTAAGCCTGAATTTGAACCTGGATCACCCCTGTTCTAGTCCAACATGGCAACCACTGGTTCAGTGGTAGAACATTTGCTCATAATCATCATCACCTATATTAGGCATTTACCACACCATAGTTATAAAACAAGATTACAAAAACCAAATAGTCTATAGAAGTATTAAAATAACATTGTTAGTAACATTATCTAGGAGCGCGTACAAGCAGTTCGCGTATCCTTGATACAGCTAGCAGGAATTTGGCTACTTGTTGAGTAACGAAAGAATTTCTGTCTGATAAAAGATACACCACCGACGGCTGGTCTGAGAAACTCTGCGTGCTCAACCACAAAGGCCTGATATAAACCTTCCTTGGCCTCAAGTTAAACTTACAGTGTAGTAACACATGAATTAAGTGTTCAGTGGAACATTTGCTTTGTATGATGAAGACCCCAGGTTCAGTCCATGGAATGCCCAATTAAAAGAAACAGGTAGTAGGTGATGTGAAAGACCACTGCTTAATACCCTGGAGAACCACTGCCAGTCAGAGTAGACCATACTGCCATGATCCTGACAAGAAATCTAAGCAGGCAGTTTAAGTTCCTTGCTATAAATCCAGAGTCACTGGGATCATTGTGAATTAAATCAACGTTGCATTGCATCCCAAGTCTGCAGCTTCAGACTATTCCGAGATCCAGGGTCATGTCCGCACTTGCCATTTGCGGCGCCGACTTCCGCGAGTTTTCCTTGCATGTTCGCACTTCATCTCACCCGAAGGATGCCAGACACAGCTTCAGTGCACAGTTTCTCCGCGGTAAGAGGATCCGCTTATACGGCGAAGTATTAAAATGAAACATGTTCCTCACGCGGAGCTTTGAAGTGCGAACATGCAACCCCGCTGAAAGTCCACCGCCCCCATCCTTCCTAACCGCCCACACTCATTCCCCCCCCTTTCGGCTTTGCAGTGCTTAGATGTGAGAGGGTGGGATGGCGGCAAGTCACTTTCACTTTCCCCTTGAACTCCCGCCAAGCAGTACAATTCTCGGTTTTTCCCCCTTTTTTGCCACCATTTTTTAAACAGCCTTCCCCTTCCTTCGACCTCAGTACATTGGAGAAAGGCGGCGCAGTGGGAACAGAAATCTTGCGGATTTTATAAAAAAAACGGAGAAATGCGGCACGGTGGGAACAGAAATATTATTTTGCTTTGGGTCCTTTTGTACTCGACACGTATAAATAGCGAGGTAAGTTTCTGGTGCATTCACGGGCCAGGTCTGTTCCAGATTATCTCAGAGGTCCCCAACTGCTGTTTGGAAGAGCTGGAGTGGAATCGGAAAGTGGGTTGGGAACGGCAGTGGCGTGGTTGCAGCATGGGAGCTCCTAGAGGGAAAGTCAACTGGCTGCGGATGGTAATGGAATGTTTTTCTCTTTTTTTCCTGGGTTTTCTGAACCCCCATCCCATTGACTAGTAATAAGGGTTAGTATTTATGTAGGGCTTTTAGAATGGCCAAATTGCTTTCCCTACTATCTTTTAGTAGCTCTTATGCCAACCCTGTAAGGTAGGCCAATGTTAGAGCTGCATAGTTATGGAGATAAAGATCGAAAACGCATGGCTGTTTTGTCTTGTGATTCTCCCGTGAATGTAGTGAATCTCCATTGTATCAATGCATGATGGTTTCCCGCCTGTGGGACCAACCCACTTCCGGTGCGATAGTTTCCCTGGTTTTCCAATCCCTGTGTTGTCTCGATTTTAAATAGAGTCGCTGCAATTGTGATTGCTTCCTGGTGCATTTCAGTGCACGGTCGACTCCCCTTCCTTCCAGCTCATTCCACTTTTCCCTCCCATTCCTTCCATTTCCCTCTCAGGGGACCAAAGGACAGAAATTACACCCACAGGGAACCCCAAGCAGTTTTTGTGCGGTTCTGCAGCTCCATCCCTATCCCTCCTCCTCCACCTCCAGATCTTTCCCCGTCGCCCCGAAGCCTGTCATCTACTGGGCACCAATGCACCGAAGAGGACTTTTCTGCATTGGCGGCAGCCAGCGGGGGGTGGGGGGGAAGCTCATGCCCGTTGCAAGCCGACACCTCAGTGCTCCGCTTCCAGTACCAGGTGAGGCGGAGTGAGTGCGAGGAAGAAGATGTAAGCCAGCCCTTGCCTGCCAGGGGTTGGGATGTGCGGTGTGTGTGTGTGTGCATGGGCGCTGTGGGGTTGACAGCACCTTCTTCTCCCTGCCACCTGACTCTTCGTTTGTCCCTCTCATGTGTTCAATTTTTTGAACTCAGGATAGAAAAGTGTGAGACATGAGAGGGACAAACCAATGACATCCTAGCCATGCTTCTGATAAAACATTCTTTTTTATATATAATAATTTTTATTTTCTTCATTTAATATATCAACAAAACAATATAATAGTAATAATAAAATGAAAAACAAGTAATATCTCAAATTTGACAATAAAATGACTTCCCCCTCTCCCTCTTCCATCTAAAAATAAAGTGTATAAACTTTTTCTAACGGAGCTAATCCCAATATTATTTTAATTAACCTATTCTTGTCATATCCAACATGGTTAGTTCATTGCCTGTCAGATGGCCCATTTAGGCTTTTACTGAGACTTTATGGGCAGTAAACTCCTGACAGAAGAAAAAGATTTTTTAAATGTAACTCAATTTTTTAAATGTAACTCAATTTTAAAATGTAACTCATATGTAGTACTCATTGTCACAAGATGCGGTGAAGGTTGCCAACTTAAGGGGCTTTAGAGCAGGAATCTGAACTTGTTTTATCAACAGCGGAGGGGCCATGGCTCAGTCGTAAAGCATCTGCTTAAAATGCATGGTCACTTTATCCTCCTTTAATCGCTGTTTTAGCCAGGATCGAACCCACATTAGGTGAAACGCATGTGTTCGATCCTGGCTGAATCCTGGCTGAAACAGGGATTAAAGGAGGATAAAGCGACCATGCGTTTTCGCCCCATGCCAGTCTGAGTAGACAATTCTGACCTTGATGGGCTAAGAATCTGATTCAGTATGAGGCGGCTGTTGCACGAATTTTCCTTCTCCCCTCTCCCTCGATTCTTGGTGTAAATGGGATTCTCTGTTAGCCTACTTATCAAAGCTTAGCCCAGAGAATGAGATAAGGAGGACAGGCCTCTCACTCCCTTAGCACACCATTCTCACACACCACATTAGACAGGTATCAGTAAAACATGCAGGTTTATTACGCTTACAAGAAAGTATATAAGACAAGAAGAAAGAAGAGCAATACTTTGGTGAATATACAAGACAGAAAATAACAGATCCACACAAAATTTAATGACCTTGCTATTATAAACATAAATTTGGGGCATCTGATGTGTTGTGGATGATTAACTCTAAGCACTGCGATTTCCCCTGACCTTTTAGGTCAGAGTCCTAATTGGAACTAGGGTCAACTAAAAGTTAGGTCTTTCTAAGATATAGGTTAATGTAAGCTTATAGATTAATAAAATTGGTTTTTCTTAACCCAAACTCATTTAATATAAACTAATTAATATAAACTAATGTTCAATACAAAAAAGTCTCGCCACAGTGGCCTCGTGTGTGTTCAACCTTTTTGAGACTGCAGGCACATTTGGAATTCTGACACGGCACTGTAGGCGCAGCAACTAAATGGCTGCCACCTTCGCCACCGGCGGGGTTTTTGGGGCAGAGCCTTTTGGGGAGGGGAGGGACTTCAATGCCATAGAGTCCAATTGCCAAAGCGGCCATTTCCTCCCGGTGAATTGATCTCTATCGTCTGGAGATCAATTGTAATAGCAGGAGATCTCCAGCTACTACCTGGAGGTTAAGGAAATAACAGCACCAAGCATCAACAAGTCATGCAATAGTATAGTTTACCAAATAAAAGAGGACATAATAACATAAATGAGAAACTAGTTATTTCACCAATATATCTCTTCAAAAAGACTCAGTGTCCGATTATTCCAATCAGTCTAAACGAAATAAAGGTTTCAATAGAAAAGTCCACAGTCTGGGAAATATCGATGTTCCAAAAGTCCAAACAATAGTATGATCCAAAACGGCACCTCCGGATGGGTGGTCGTTTCACAATGTAAATTGCTTCTTCAGTTGATTTCTCTTCTCAATCCTTTCCCTTATGGGTAATGTAATTCTTAGTAAAAAAGGGTTCATAGACCTCTGTAGAGACAATGTGTATAACATGCTATAACATTTCAATATAACAATATAATAATAATAGACATTCAAGAGATAAATTGTTACATGTCCAAGCTTACCAACAATAGACCAGCCGTCCCTCACGGTTCCTCAGGCTCTGCCAAGGCTGGTACAGAGTGCAAAACCCATACAGAAAAAATTTCTAAACCCAGATAGCCTACACCTGTGGGTTATAATGGATGTATTCATTTAAAGGTAACAGGTCAAGTCAAATTCATTGTTGAGACCTAATGGTGTCATGGTTTTGAATAAATGGACAAATTTCATTTCGTGTCTGTGTAATAATTTAGTGACATCTTCTTGACAGTAAGGGCGTGATTTATGTTACCATAATGCAAAAAATAACAAGTCTTTATCCGAATGGCCTTTTTCTAGTGGTTCGTTAAAGGTGCCTCGCATGTTTTAGAGCGTATCCTTGCCCTGTGCTCCCCGATACGAATTTTTAATTGTATCGTGGTCGATCCAATGTATAGCAAAAACACGGACAAAAAATTCCGTACACCACGTTGGTGGAACTGCAATTAGTGAATTGGTTAAGTCTAAATGTGAAATCAGAACTGGAGGAACTGACTTCCTTAATCGGCAAGCTGTACGCGCACATGGCGCATGCGCCACATTTGAAGTGACCATTCGGTTTGGTTTCCGTTTTGCTGTCAAGACTGTCTGTTTTTACCAAATAATTACGCAGGGATTTGGTTTTCCTAAGTCCAAGTAGAGGAAGTTCACTGCATCCAGGTACATTATATAAAACGTGTCAATGCTTACGCACGATCTTCTGGATCTCATAAGAGAGATGGTTGTATTCTAGAGAAGCAAAAATTCTTGGCTTAGAGAGCTTACTGCGTTCCGATTGTTTCAGCAACTTCTCCCTGTTGGTAATAGTCGCTCAGGTCAAAGCATTCTGCACAGCTTAACTTCAGTAACAGTGCCGATCCTTGTCCTGTAGTGGTGGCTGCTGCCAAAGCAACAGTTAAAAAAAATCTGCACAGCCAATCCAATCTCCAGTAGTTAATCAGAAGCCTTGCTGGGCCAAAGCCGTATCTGGTTCTACCCAGTTTCTAAAAACACTTGGTGAGTGCCAGAAAAGGTGTTGGCAGGCGTCATTGGGGACCCCGGCTTATCTACTGAGGCTTCCTATATGTGGCCATCAAACTGCTGGGTTTGTATTTTGTAGCACTTTGCACGCATGGGGTGTGATGCATGGCTGGCCAGGTTAGCAAGCAACTGAACTGGTTTTTGCACAATTAATATAGAAGACATTGCACTACAACTGCGCAACATTAAGTACAGACTGGAGCACCTCATTATGCACAACTAGGAAAAGATTATCTGGACACACTTTGATTTCCCTTACGATGAATTCTCGTGCTAATTTGCACAACAATCGTAGTTCCTCTGTCTGTGGACATTTGCTCACCTGTGCAGAACAGGTTCTTTGGCCTGGACTACATAAGAAGAAGAGTTGGTTTTCATATGCCGATTTTCTCTACCACTTAAGGAAGAATCAAATCAGCTTACAGTCTCCTTCCGTAACCTACAACAGACACCCTGTGAGGTAGGTGGGGCTGAGAGAGCTCTAAGAGAGCTGTGACTAGCCCAATGCCACCCAGCTGGCTTCAAGTGGAGGAGTGGGGAAACCAATCCAGTTCATCAGATTAGCCTCCGCTGCTTATGTGGAGGAGTGGGGAATCAAATCCAGTTTTCCAGACTAGAGTCCACCACTCCAAACCACTGCTCTTAACCTCTACATCATGCTGGCTCTCATAAACAGCCCATCTTGTGGTAAAACATTTTGCAAATGTACCACTTCAGTTTGGAGTAGAGGAATATGATCTTGGAATGTTCCCTATATTAAAAGTTCTTTGCATATAGAAAATGAGACCTTAGGGAGAAGTCTAGGATTTGTGAGTGGGAAGCACTTGAGCATGCCCTCAGTCTGCAGAATGAACCGATGCATTCTAGGGTCAGTTTTGCCATGTGAGACACTATTTATCTAGACAAGGATATAAAGTGGATGGTGACCTGCGATGGCACATGAGAAAATATACAAATGATTGATAGATTAGATGCTTTTGAAAACAGACATCCCAGTTTGTGCATGATTTGCATTTTTGATTTTTGAAATCCTCTCTTCCCTTTCGTCGTGTGCCAAATGAAAATGTTCAGGTGACCAGAGCGTAAGGGCATTTTCTATCCCGCATTTGGACTTTTACTGAGTTCCCTCGATATGTCCAGAAACTGTAACAATGACACATGCTAATTATACTCATGATTGCGCTTCATGACTTATTTTTAAAAACATTACAAAAATATATACCTGCTAGGGTTTTAAGAGCTCTGCACCAGCATGCAGAACCTAAATAATGTTACATTCTTTCTGCTAGACTAAAGTACAGTTGAGTCCATGAACTAATTTCCCCAAGGCTACTGGAATTAGATCAACGTTATTATTAACATAGCTAAACTAGAATAGGATGGGCCAATTTTTTTGGAAATGATTTACTGAAAAGTAGTGTGCTGTTGAATATGTGATTAAGATTCAGTGGGGATTCACGGCAAACAATGCATACTTACCCAAGTGCCCTCTGTGAAAGATACCGCAAGCAATTGTGGTGGGAGGAAGGTAGTAACCACATGTAGTGGCAGAGGGGACATGGCAGATAGAAGAAGAGGATCCCTCCCTCCCTTGCTTATCTGCGTGGGGTGCAATGTCTGCGTCTCCAGCTGCTGAATGGAGCTGGAGATTCCTGTTGGCTGTTTGCATCCTGAGGTGGGGAACCCAAAAGGGCTTGAGAAGGTAAGTGTTACATTAGTCTTACATCCGCTTCAGCTGACATGGCCCCGGTGCCACCCATTTAAGTAGGGTTGCCAACCTCCAGGTACTAGCTGGAGATCTCCTGCTATTACAACTGATCTCTAGTTGATAGAGATCAGTTCACCTGGAGAAAATTGGACTCTATGGCCATTGGACTCTATGGTATTGAAGTCCCTCCCCAAACCCCACCCTGCTCAGGATCCTCCCCAAAAACCTCCTGCTGGTGGCAAAGAGGGACCTGGCAACCCTACATTTAAGGTTTGCATAGTTATGCTGGTACTGGGATTACAAACACATTGGTGTCACATTGGTAGGGTTGCTAACCTTCAAATGGTGTCTGGAGATCTCCTGGAATTACAACTGGTCTCCAGGCAACACAGATAAGCTCCCCTGGAGAAAATTACTGCTTTGGAAGGTGGACTATATGGCATTGTGCCCTGCTGAGATCCCTCCCCTCCCAAAGCCCCACCCTCCCCAGACTCCACCCCCCCAAAATGTACAAGTATTTCCCAACCCAGAGCTGGCAACCAACACTGGCTTATATCTAGGATCCTAGTAGCCATCCTAAGCCTCTGGCAGAGTCTTAGGTTTGTGTCATTACTTCCTAGGATAATGTTATGACTATCTTCATGGTACACCACTAAGGTTTGATATATAGCTGTTATTTGTTCAAAGTGAATTGTACTATTGAAGATGATGGAAAGGGGCTTGAAAGGTAGGAATGGTTTGCTCATATCTGTCTCTTTACAAACCTGTTTCATTCTTGGTGTTCAGAATAACGTCAGTTAAATTCTTTATTGTCTTTACTCTCTCACACATGCTTTGCCTTTATGGAGTTGATGGATTTGATTATTTTTCATTGGATGGGCTTAGTTGGATGCAGACAACATACTATAATTTCTGTTTTATGTTGTGGCAGAACATAGCATCCTGTCGTGTTCGTGCCTATTTTCATATAAACCGGAAAGAACAAAATGCCAAAAGGGTAAGAAGACAATTAACAGTAATGTTTGAGTTGTAAAATATGTATCATGACCCTCTAGCATTTACTCTTTGCTTCCCCCCCCAAACAGCTGTTATTCATCTGGTTTGAGGCTGAAACACCAAGACCACTATCATCAGGTAGCTGCTGTTTTCATTTTGTGTTTCTCAAAAGTACTTTCACAACAACATTATCTTATAGTTTTCCTGATGTCTTGCCTCTTGTTCACAGCTATATTTAAAAACACCTAAAATTTCCCATCTCCCCTGCTGAATCTTCCTAGCCAGCCAGAGTGATCACATGAACACATGAAGCTGCTGTATACTGAATCAGACCGTTGGTCCATTAAGGTAAGTATTGTCTACTCAGACCGGCATCGGCTCTCCAGGGTCTCAGGCAGAGGTCTTTCACATCTACTTGCCTGGTCCCTTTAACTGGAGATGCTGGGGATTGAACCTGGGACCTTCTGCATGCCAAGCAGATGCTCTACCACTGAGACACAGCCCCTCCCTAATGTCTGGTGATAACTTTAAGCGGACAAGAGTCCTTGCCACATGGAGTGCTATGCCAGCAAAGAGGCAACTGGGGTTGGTCAAAGTGCCCTTTGTGATGCTGTACTGGCAAGGCAAGCTAACCAAAGACGTTACACTGGCAAAAGAGGGTGGGACAGTGTTAACCTATCCAGAAACAAACAGCATCTAGGAGGGATGTAAGTTTCTTTTAATAAAGTTATCGTGTAAAAATCAAAAAGCTCACAATCTACCTGACCCACATAAATATTCTTACATATTATTAGCGCTGCTTCTGGTTTTTGTTAAAGAAAAACTAATACGTTAATGTGCTCTGTTGTCTGTCTTTTGCGCAGATGATTAACAGCAAAGCCAGCTTTTGGGAAACACATGTTCTGCAGGCACAGCTGAATCTGGAATGTGCAGGTAACCCTTTGCCAGTTTTCCAAGCCTTGGAAAATGTTTAAACGTTAACAGCAATATGTGAATGGTAAAAGAATCCATATTGCGCAATCGAGTATTTAATCATATACATCCCTTTCGCTTAGCAAGAAGGAGCCAGGATATAAAAGGCAGCTACACAGCTCAGAAAAGGGAAGACAGGAAGGCACAAAGAGGTTGTTGGGTTAGAACAGAACATTTTGACCACCATGATGTCATCCACTTATAGTTTTTTTCCATAGCAAAGGCAACTAGAAAATTATGCTTATTTATTTAGTTATTTATTTTAAAAGTTGTCTTCTGTGATGGCAGCTTGCAGAATAGATTACAATGATGCAGATATCTACACTTCACCAAGTTATTGACTTAACCATGGCCTTCAGTGGAAGCTTGAAATTGAAATATACGTCATTTACTTCCCTTTAATTCATGCTGGTTTGTAATTAAAGTTAATGATGCCGTTCTTTGATACCTTGTGGGAAGATATTTAAGATTTCGTGGAAGAGGTGCTGGAGGGAGGGATAACTGTTTCAGTGTGTGTTTGAAGGGGAGCCCAAGAATTTTTTAACCATCTCTTTGAAGCATTTTAAGTGACCATAACAAAATATCAGTTGCTGATACTGCATGTGGCTCAGAGTTCATTGGTATTCATTCTCTTCTTTGAAGAGAGGTGTACACATTCACCCTTACAAATGCATATGCTTCACCAGTACATTTCATGGGTATATTTGTTAAAACATTAGCATAAAAATGCATTACAAGTTGGTACATTGTCTCCAAAGGCCTACTCTAGTTTGAGAGAATATGGCTATGTTGATCCTGGTGGACAGCCTGTCAACTCCAGCCTCTCTTCACACAGTCATCTTGCTGCTGCTTAACTTTCCCAGTCCATTCTGTATGACTAGGGACTTCCAGGTACTAGCTGGAGATCTCCTGCTATTACAACTGATCTCCAGCCTATAGAGATCAATTCCCCTGGAGAAAATGGCCACTTTGGCAATTGGACTCTATGGCAAACCCCGCCCTTCTCAGGCTCCACCCCAAAATCTCCCACCAGTGGCAAAGAGGGACCTGGCAACCCTATGTATTACCCTTCTCCACTCTGCAGCTCTGTGTTGCAGCCCTACATGACCCCCGCTTCCTCTTAGCTTTTATTTTACAAAATTTACATCCTGCCTTTCTGCCCCTCACAAGGACCACCAAGGCAGCTAACAAATTTAAAAAATATAAAAACCAGAGCTAAACTACAAAGATATATTCTAGACTTTGATGACTGATATATCATCTTCTGCTATGAGAACACCCTTCACCCCACACACACCCCTCCTTGCTCTGTGGTGATTTCGACATTTATGCTGATATTCCTTCTAACCTATCTCCTCCCATCTCCCTTCCTTTGGTCTCTGCCTTTGGACTACCCTTGGTCTTGCCTTTACCAAGAACTGCTCTGACTCTGACCTCTCTGCTGCAGAAGAGAAGGATCATCTCTCTGACCATCCTCGTATCTCTTCAGCATTGCACATAGCCCACCCTCCTCATACTCTGTCACTTGTTTCTTCTGTGACCTCCAGTTCTACGACCTAGACTAATGTTCCCTGGCTTTCTCAGAAGCATTGTTTCCTCATCTCTTCCATCACTTCTGGTCACTCCTTAGACTAGACAGTCTCTGTTTTCAAGTTATCTCTGTCTTTAACACACGACTCATGTTCTCCATCACCCAGTGGTCTCTGCCTCTCTCACTGCATATCATATCTCCTGTTCACACCCTTGTACAGCTGAATGTGCTGGAGGGGAAGGAAATAGTTGGCTGGTTTTTGTCCATGATGCATTCCTCTTCTCATCTACCTAGCTAAGCAGGACTACTACTAGGGTTGCCAGGTCCTTCCTCACCACCGGTGGGAGGTTTTGGGGTGGAGCCTGAGGAGGGTGGGGTTTGGGGAGGGACTTCAATGCCATAGAGTCGAATTGCCAAAGCAGCCATTTTCTTCAGGTGAACTGATCTCTATTGGCTGGAGATCAGTTGTAATAGCAGGAGATCTCCAGCTAGTACCTTGAGGCTGGCAACCCTAGCAACCCTAACTACTTCACTTTCCTGGGTCTCACCAACTATATGGATCCCCATCCTCCCTTTTGCCATCTTTTATTATCTTACTAAGGCCTGACTCTCCAACTTCCCCTTACTTTCTGCTCAAAACTTTACCTCATTGTTTAATGATAAAATGGACCATGTATGTTTTGATCTCTCTATTGCTTTCTCCCACCGTTTTCTTCCTCTTCCACCACTTCCTATCCCTTTCCCTTTCTCCCATCTTACTTGATGAATTGACTATCTTGTCAATCTTGTCAGACTCCTTCACATACTTATGGTTGCATTTCTCTCCTCCACCACATCATCAGACTATTGCTCTCCTCTAGCTCCTTCCCTGTTGAATTCAAATGGAACACATTGTTGTTCTCATTCTAGGATGGGAGGGACCCCTTGGTCCATCATATGTATCCAGCTACCAGGATAATCTCCTTTCAACTGGTGTTCGGTGCCATACCCAGAAATATTGTCCATTGAAACCAATGGAAACAAATGACATATAGATTTTGGAAGACAGGACTTCTCATCTTTGCATCCAAGCCTTTCTTCTTTGTTATGTTACTTTTCCCTTCACACATGGCAGAAATATGGCCCTTGCTCTCTGCTCTTTCTCAGCAAAAGTGGTACTTCCCCTCTGGTAATTTCTTACCTTGACTGCTACAACTTCCTCCTTAGACCGTCATTTCTATCCAGCTCTTGTCCACTACAGTAATTCACATACTTGTTCTGACCCTGTGGTGCCTCGCTGCTGGTTTCCTGTTCACCCTCAGATCTTGCAGAAGTGCCTCATTCTTTCCTTCAAAGCTCTTCCTGGTCTTGCCCCGCCATCTTTCTCTGCTTTTATATCCTGATCCATCCTTACCTGTGTGACCTTTGCTCCTTCGTTTCCACCTCTTAGCTGTCCAAAGGCCTCCTGCTCCCTCAAACAACGCCCACCTTTTAATCTCTTGCTGCCCTGTTTGCTTGAATCTGCCTCCCAGAGTCTTGGTATGATATTTAGCTCCTGACTAATAAGGCATAATTCTTCAGGTTTTGCTCGATGTAGAGTTTTTAATTAAACTGCAGAGCTCCAAGGACACTGAAAAAGATGTCTTAATTCAGGGCTTCCTGTGACATTTAGACATACAGGTATCACCAAGAAAATCTGATTATTCTAATCACATGCTTGTAAATTGTAATTAAACTGAAGCTTAATCCAGATAAGAGTGAAGTACTGTTGATCTTTAATGGTACCAGTGAGGAAGTCAGGAGTCAGCCTGTTTGGGGTTGGGCTGTACTCCCCATTACAGAGCAGGCCTGCAATTTGGGATTTCACTGTTCACCAACTGCGTCTTTTCCTTGAAAAGTGTAATTTGGTCCCAGTTTCCACACTCTGATCTCATCCAGATTAGTAGGGTTGCCAACTTCCAGGTACTAGTTGGAGATCTCCCGCTATTGCACCTGATCTCCGGGCAATAGAAATCAATTCCCTTGGAGAAAATGGCCACTTTGGCAATTAGACTCTATGGCATTGAAGTCCCTCCCCTCTCCAGACCCTGCCCTCCTCAGGCTCCACCCCCTTGAAGACCACTTGGAAGCTTCCATTGGTGCCAAATTATTCATTATTGACAAACTCTAGCAGCTGTGAATTAATAACACCAATGCTTAACCAGTTACATTGGGTTTTTTATTTGCTCTTGAGGAGAACTGAAGTACTATTTGTTATCTATGAAGCCCTTGGTGACATGGGATCCCAAATATCTGGGACCCATATATCTGAAGGACCGTTTCCTCTGATATTAGCCTGTGTGGTATAAGCCATCTTAGATCTGCCCAGGGTTCTCTGATGTTGGTCCCTTCCATTCTCTGTTTAGCCCACATAGACTCCACCAGAAATCAGGCCTTTTCTTGTGTAGCGCCAGCCCTGGGGAATCCCTTTCTTGAGGCCATAGAGAAGGCTTCATCCATGTCTTTCAGCAAGTCCTCGAAAATAATCCTTTTTCAAAGAGCTTTTTGTTAATACTGAGAATAACATGTTTTGTTTTGCAGTTCAGTGATGTTGGTTGTATTTCTTTTTAATAGAGGACTGTTGGTTTTCTGGATATTTAATTTCATGAACTGGATTCATAACATTTTTAAAATATCTGAGTAATTTTTGTTTGGATTGTTTTAGAGTAATTATTTGATTTATGTTGTTACCTGCCTTTAAGCCCTTCAGGGATAAATAAATAAAATAAATATTTGCCTGGTGTTGAGTTCACTGAGTTTTTGGCACCCAACACAGACATTCCTTTAAAACACAGCCTTACCCTTGAACGCCCCCCCCCCCATGGTGATTTTATATTAATACTGTTTAACTGGTCTTTTACAATTTCTGTTATAATTATTTTATTTCAAAATTATTTCAGGATGATATTCATTTATTTATATATAAACTATTTTAATACGATTAGTTTATTTTAATGCCACTGCTTATTTTCAGTTGTTTTTATTTATGAGGATATCTTTGTATCTGGTGAGTTGCTTTTATTGGTTTTACACTGGGGTGATACACAGCTGCTGTGGGGGAAGTATCATTCTTCCCTTCCTGTTCTGTTAATTTGTTTGCCTTTCAAGAAACTCAGCTGGGGTGCAGAAATAAAGGGTGGATTATGGGAGCAGCTACAGAGGAAGAGAAGACAGGAAGTGTGCCTGGTAGTGTAGCATGGTGCTTCTTCTTTTGAGTGTAGCCCTGAGGGTCAGGTCAACTGTGCCGGTGGAGACCATGGATTGGGTTGCCAGGCCCCTCTTCCTCACCGGTGGGAGGTGTTTTTGGGTGGAGCCTGGGGAGGGCGGGGTTTGGGAGGGGAGGGACTTCAATGGCATAGAGTCCAATTGCCAAAGTGGCCGTTTTCTCCAGGTGAACTGATCTCTGTCGGCTGGAGATCAGTTGTAATAGCAGGAGATCTCCACTAGTACCTGGAGGTTGGCAACCCTAACCATGGAGTCTGGATGGCCCAATAGCAGCAGAAGCCTGAGCAAAGTTGTGTCACACAGGAGAGCTAAATAGCAAGAAGCAGCCTCAGGTAGTTGTGAATTTCCTGCATTGTTCAGGAGGTTGGACTAGATGACCCTGGTGGTCCCTTCCAACTCTGTGAGTCTGTGATCTCTGGCATGCTGATCAGCGAGTGAGGAGGAGCTCACCAGAGGGTGAGGAGGATAGGAAGGGATGTAGACACCTGGGCTAGACACTGCTGGTGGCAGCTGAACCACAACAAGATGGACAGATCTCTCTCTTTCGCCTTTAAGCTGACAAGAAGGAGGCCTCACAGCCGTTTTAGTAGTGTGTGAAATTTGAGGTGGGGAATTGTGAACATGCCCTAGTTTAGAGAAGAAGGGAAACTCCTTCTCAGAGGATGATTCCCCCAATGGTTGGGGTGTCAGGACCCCTGTGGGAAGCCCCAAGCCTGTCCCTCAGAAGGAGATGCTGTTCAGGGAGTCAGTGGAGATGGGAAGCCGGGAGACCTCTGACGGGACCTGTGCACTTCTGGAACTGCCCCAGGATCCCAAGAGAGAAGAAGGTTGCAGCTTGACCACAATCCTGGACCATCGTGAGGTATCCAGTTAACCACTCCTATTCAGGAGGAAGGAGCTGAACTCTGAGCTTTGGTAGGATCTGGGCTCCCATTTAACCATCAGGAAGGGTGGATCAGTCAGAGTCTGTTAGATTTCTCAGCTGGAGTCTGTGCTTTGCTGGTCTGTCAGTCTCTACGACTAGCTTCCACTCCCACTACCGCCTAGACAGCTCCATTGTAGAGTAGGTTTTGAGTCTCCAGAACCTTGACTACCTCCTTGGTTACCACTCAAGTTTTTGAATCTGGTGGACATCTCCTGCACCTACCAGTTCTAAATTTGCCAGGCCTTAACTGTTGTCCAAGAGACTGAGAGATGGTGCTGGCCAAGTTGGAAACTGCATATGGGTGCATGCATGGTGGAACCATTCTCCCATTCCCAGTTTTCCCCTATCTGTTTCTTCCTCTTGTTTGGGATTCTTCGCCCTTCTCTGGGTTTGATTTGGCATATATTTTCCTACATATTGTAGGTATCCCCAAGAATACAGGTATCTCTGATATTGGGAGTGGTGCCATGTGGTTGCCTTAGTCATTGGCAAAGGGACCCCCCAATTTGCTGCTAGGACAAACTTGGGGGGGGGTGAGGATGGGGAGCTGTGAAGAAACATGAAAGGGGAATAATTTTGAAATCTTCCCTACCCTCAATACCTTCCCCTTCCAGGATTCTATAAGTGGGGGAGGCCGGAGCTGTCCTGCCCCTAGGCAGCCCTTTAAAAGGTGCATTCTGGGAGGGCCAGGGAGGAAAGGCCAGACCTCACCTAAGGCAACCAGGGAGAGGTTACTAGCAGGAGTGGGAGAGGGTGCTGTATCCCCCCTCACTCAGTTCTCTTCTGAGGTTCTTCTTTCAGGGCAAGCCCTACTAAAGGAACCCTGGAGGAGGAGACAGCCCCAGACTCCAACCCCGGGCTGACAGAGGATTTGTTTATGGACTTCTCACTCTACTCTTCTCCCTAATGGAGACCCAGTGTGGCTTACAGAAGTACAATTTAAATGAGCAAATGGGTGGGGTGGGGGGAGAAGTGCAGTAGACTACATCCTGGGCTGACTCGCTCAAGGCCACAAGTTATAAGCCTTGGGCTAAAAGCTGAGGGACAGAAGCCATTTGGTTCTTGCTGAACAGCTTGTGACTTTGATCACGCCCAGGCTTAAATACCTGCAAACAGGAAGGGAAACTGAAGCTTAGCCCAGACATCATACAGCTGGCAGAGATGTTCCCAAGAATCCCCCCACCCCTGGATCCTCTCTCCTTCCCTAACTATACTGGGTGCTACTGTTGTCCCTTTGTAAGCTACCTTGGAAATCTATGTTGGAGATAGCAAGATGGGAAAAAAATCTCAAATAAATAAATAAAACCACCCTTTGCCTGCTCTCTGGTAGCAATTAACTGCTTCCAGGTGGGGAAGATTTCCTAACTTAATAAAGAGCTGTTTGTTTTTTCTTTCTTTCTGGGTGTATGTTGTGTCACAAAAGACTAATACAGGTGTGGGCAGGTAAGCTAGTGAAAACCTTGATGCGTGTGTAACTGATGTGGGATAATTTTGTGAGGCTGTTTTATTGGCTAGGAAATTTGCAAACTGGACAATGCTGACAGATCAAAGGACTTTGAAAATCAAGACCTGTGCAGTGAGAGCTGTCTTTTATTACTACAGCTGGATGAAATGAAGATTGAAGGTTGTGATATAGCACAGTAAACAAACACAATATAATTGAGGGGTTTTCCGTGTCAGTTGCAGTACAAGATAATTCTCTGGGTGGCTCACTCCTTAGCTGCTTTCTGAATTATTTTAAGGTATCTTTTAACCTCTGAATGAAAGTAGACTCACCAGCTTTCACACCAGCACCAAAACATGGGAAGCTGACCCAACTCAATCTCTTTGTTTACCACCAGGAGGAAAGGGCTTCCACAACTGTGAGGAGATGAACTGGTGAAGTTCAGGAGGTTTTCCAGGTGGTTAACCACACCAGGGGAAGAGAAGGCGGCATGCTATAGCCTGATCTGGTCAGATCTCAGAAGCTAAGCAGGGTTGGTACTTGGATGGGACACCACCAAGGAGACGCTGCAGAAGTACTGCTCCACAAGAGGAAAATAACATTGGCTGGGGAAGGGGGAAGGAACCAAGTGTGGAGGCATAAAATAACATTCTAACTAAAGCTGAAGACAGAGGGGCAGATAAAGGTACATGGACTAAAGTGTGGGAAAAAGGAATCAGGAAAAGGGGAGAGGTTAGGGGGGCTTTCAGGAAAGGGAAAGAAGAACTAGTGCAGAAGTGGAAAATGAGATGCTGCCCTGCAAGTCCTTGCAGCCAGGTCCTCCACTTGTTCTCTAATTTGGAGAGCCGGGTTCAATTCCCCACTCCTTCACATGATCAGCTGCCTCGAATCTGGAGAACCTTGTTCAATTCCCCACTCCTCCTCATGAGCGGCGGGCTCTAATCTGGAGAATTGGGTTTGATTCTCCACTCCTACACATGTAGGTTCCTTTATAGTTGCGCTATAGCAATCATTCACCTCCCACACAGGGGGAAAAACAGTTGTGAATGACAGCTATAGCGTGCATTGATCATGCAATATCCAGCAAAGTATAAAGGCAGTCCCACATCTTTGCTTTGCTGGCTCTTTAAGAAAGACAAGCAATCTGTAAAATATTATTTTGATTAAAGTGCTTTAAAAATTAAAGTAATAAGAAGAACTGAAAAAGAAATTAATAGTATGATGGATGAGCCCACCCTCCCCTGAAATTCTACGGACTGACATGACCACTCGACTATTTAAAAGACATTTGAAAAAATGTACTAGAATCTTCCAGGAGCAGACATACCCACTGTCTTAGAAGTACTAATGGCAGCCATTAAAATCTGTTAATAGTATGAAAACAACAATTACACCTTTCCCAGCCTCATTGTAAAAAAAATTAATGAAATTCCAAGGATGTTTTATAATTATATTGATTATTATCATCTTAGCATACTGACTTTCATGTGAAGATCATAAAGTGTTCTTGCAAAGAAGAGATAATATTATCCTCACAACAACCGCAAAGGGATCTAAGTAAAGAAGAATTAGAGGGGAAACTACAGACTTCTTTGAATTACACAAGAACATAAGAAAGGCCCTGCTGGATCAGATCAAAGCCCATCAAGTCCAGCAGTCTGTTCACACAGTGGCCAACCAGGTGCCTCTAGGAAGTCCACAAACAAGGTGACTGCAGCAGCATCCTGCCTATGTTCCACAGCACCTAATATAATAGGCATGCTACTCTGATACTGGAGAGAATAGGTATGCATCATGACTTGTATCCATTTTGAGTAGTAGCCATGGATAGCCTTATCCTCCATGAACATGTCCACTCCTGTCTTCCAAGTTGGAAACCATCACCACATCCTGGGGCAAGGAGTTCCACAATTTAACTATGCGTTGTGTGAAGAAATACTTCCTTTTATGTGTTTTGAACCTCTCGCCCTCCAGCTTCAGCAGCTGACCCCGCGTTCTAGTATTAAGAGAGAGGGAGAAAAGCTTCTCCCTGCCCACTCTCTCCATACCATGCATAATATTATAGACTTCAATTGCCTGGAATTAGGGGGAAAAAACCAGCAGATACACAGCATCATTTAAGAGGGTAGCCATGATGATCTGAAGCAGAACAGCTAGATTTGAGTCCGGTAGCATCTTAGAGACCAACAAGTTTTTTGGAATATAAGCTGTCAAGAGTTAAAGCTCCAGATATCTGACAAAGGGAGCTCTGACTCTTGAAAGCACCTGAAAAACTTGTTGGTCTCTATAGCATGACTTAAGGAAGTTCTATATTCTGGCTGTTAATATAAATTAAATGCTCTTGAGAACATGGCTATGCGAGTTACATAATTAATCCTTACAACAGATTGTCAAAAAGATCCACCTAATAAAGTAATATTTGAAAATCACAATTAAAATGGGTGTTTTGTAAGATAAAAATATAGGTTTTTGTTTCTTTATTCACGATACCACATTTCAATGGAATGCATATGACACAAAATCATAATTTTGCTGTTTCCATGTGTCCCCCCCCCCCGCCCAAATTGATTTGGTATTACTGGTGATGTGTCCAGTAGCTGTATCTGAAAAGCATGCACTTACAAATCCACATATTTGCACTTTTTGAAAAAGTTGGCAAGGAACTGGAGTTTTGAATTTATTTTAGTGCTTGACTTTTGTTCTGCCTTCTTCTACTCAAACAAAATTTACTTTTCTTACAGTGCAGCCTTAACAGAGTTACACCCTTTTATACCCATTGACTTCAGTAGACTTGGAATTGTGTAACTCTGCTTAGGGGGTGGCATTTTTCCATGCATGTATTGTTGTTCCTAAGCTTTTGGGATGGGGCACACTGTAAATTTTTAATGGAATAAACAATTTGCTTCTTCTCTCAGATTTCTGGTTGGTTCCAGATTGTTTATTGGATGTCCCATCCTGTTGTCTGTATTAACGTACTCTGTGAAATCCACCTTGAGTCCCAGTGAGAAAGGCAGACTATAAACAATGTAAATAAAATAAATCAATAATAGCCATCCATGCTGATATGCTCACTGCAGAATTTCCATTCCAAGGTGATTCCTCCCTCCCTGCCAGCACTCTGTGAGATTCATGGGGGAAATAAATCATGGGAAATTTCTGACAGATCTTCAGATTCAAGCCAAAACAACCTTTGCAATGTTGAAACAATAAAGCATGCCGAATTAATGTTAGAACATCACCTGAATGTGCTTTGTATCCATCCCAGGTCTGCATGGAAATTACCATGAGAATGACAGAAAGTACAGTCACATGATTCCACCATGACATCATATGATGTAATTAGGGCTGTCAAAAAAAAAATTCGGTACAGTTCGGATTCGGCAAAATTCGGCCCGTTTTTATTCGGGCCGTGCCAAAGTCCGAACTCCCCTGCTTCGGATCACCGGAAATTCGGGGGGATCCGGAGTTCGGGGGAAAATTCGGCCCCCGCACGCCTTCAGAGGGATTCCCTGAAGGCGTGCGGGGGCCCTTTAAACTGATCTGAGCCTCCCAGCTGGGAGGCGCAGGTCAGTTTAAAGGGCAGCCTGCACCATTCAGCGGGCTCCCCTGGAGAGGCGCAGGCTGCCCTTTAAACTGATCTGTGCCTCCCGGCCGGGAGGCGCAGATCAGTTTAAAGGGCACCCCGCGCCTCTTCAGCCGGCTCCCCTGAAGGGGGGTGGGCTGCCCTTTAAACTGATCTGTGCCTCCCGGCCAGGAGGCGCAGATCAGTTTAAAGGGCACCCCGCGCCTCTTCAGCCGGCTCCCCTGAAGGGGGGCGGGCTGCCCTTTAAACTGATCTGTGCCTCCCGGCCGGGAGGCGCAGATCAGTTTACAGGGCACCCCGCGCCTCTTCAGCGGGCGCAGATCAGTTTAAAGGGCACCCCGCGCCTCTTCAGCGGGCGCAGATCAGTTTAAAGGGCACCCCGCGCCTCTTCAGCGGGCTCCCCTGAAGGGGGGCGGGCTGCCCTTTAAACTGATCTGTGCCTCCCGGCCGGGAGGCGCAGATCAGTTTAAAGGGCACCTCGTGCCTCTTCAGCGGGCGCAGATCAGTTTAAAGGGCACCCCGCGCCTCTTCAGCCGGCTCCCGTGAAGGGGGGCGGGCTGCCCTTTAAACTGGCCGGGAGGCGCAGATCAGTTTAAAGGGCACCCCACGCCTGCTTACTGACGGCCGAATTTGCCGGATTTATTCGCGAACTCCCGAACTCGCTGAATTCGGCCTCCCCGGTTGCCCGCCAGTTTTGAGTTCGGATCCGTCCGAACAGAAAAGCGCCGAATCGAGGAGAATTCGGTTGATTTTCTGTTCGGACCGAACCGAATTGACAGCCCTAGATGTAATACAGACTGCTGGTGTCTTTTATGGCAAAATTTATTTTCAGGGGTTCTTTGGGAATTTGTCCCTCAAACCAGTTATCTGGTAGAAGAACTTTACTTTTCACCACATGGCTTTGATAGCATATTGTCACAGTTTTAATCAAAATGGTTTATCTACTAGACCTCCTGTGGAGCCCTCTGAACAATTTTCATAGCTTCAGGGCAGGGTGTTCCATTACCAAAGCCCCAAGTAAACCATGAAAAGTGGTAAAGCCAGATAGAGCCGAATGGGCGTATTTTAATTTTTAATTTTTTGTATTCTTTTAATGATTCTGGTTTTGTATATACTATACTGTTTTTTGCTATACTGTATTTTGCTATACTGTTTTAGATTGTAAGGGCCTATGGCCTTATACAATAAACTTGACTTGACTATTAGCTTGTGCCAAGTGTGCCCTGCATTGTTTACAAATTCTGACTTTTTAGTTATACTTCTCACAGAGTTGGGACTCTTGGATCCAAACTCGAAGTCAAGGGATAATCCAGTCTAATTTATTTATAAAGTGACTTTAATCAAAACGCCAAGAAGTCAGCACTTCAAAGTGATACATAAAGATCAAACGTATTGCGCTGCGGCATAATTATAACTGTGTTCTTGAGACAAGCGTTTAAAAAAAAAAACCAGGGGGTTCAATTTAGTGTTCGTGAAAGAGATTAATAGTTTCACCTTTTGCCAGCAGCTGCTGAGTAGGAATCCCCACAAAAGTTGGCCCATGCTCTTGAGCGCCAATTTGCTTTGTTAAAATTTGTTAAAATTTCCATAGAACTCTTCAGCATTTCCTTTGAGGTCTTCTTTGTCGCTCAAATAGTTTCAAACATTGCAGGAAACAACAGGTCCCTTGAAGTACAGCCGCTCCACTGACGTTTTATCACTTTCAAGAAGAGCTAACACCTCAAGCAGTGCTCATATTAATATGAGTAATGCTGGGGCACTTCTGATGCACATGAATCTGGGTTATACTGAGTCCATAGTCACAGGTGAACTGTTGGTCCACTCAGTCCAGTACTGTCAACTCGGATTGACAGGAACTGTCCGGGGTCTCTGCTTATCTTTAACTGGAAATGCTTGGGACTAACCCAAGGTCCTTTTCCATGAGCTTTTGCCTGGGTTCTTCTAGTGACCAATAGTTCCCGCTTTGAAGGCTATGTGGAGTTATTTAAGAGTAAATACCCCACATTTGTACATTAAGAGCAGTCAGTTCTCACCTCGTCATCTCTGTCTCCATCTAAACAACACCAAGGCAATCCCAAGAGGAGTGCTGCCTGCCTAATTCCACAGATATGAAATGCTAATTGAATTGTCCAATATAGTGCAATAGAAATGGGTAACCTGTTTGGGGAGTTCTACAACTCTTATTTTCTTCCTTTCTAGCCCCACTATGGCTTGCATTTTCTTCATTTCTTCAGGCTCTAATGACTTTTTGTGCTAAGACATACCTATTTAAATTGCATAAGGAGCCCTGGCTGTTGCATGCTGATAGAGAGGCAGCGTGCATAATAATGCCGTTCCTGTTGGTCAAACATTATTGGTCTCAGGGGCCACAAATAAATTCATTCACACTGGCCTTGAGTGCTGCAGTAGCCATCTTGCTCATTCATAGAATCATAGAATTGGAAGGGACCACCAGGGTCATCTAGTCAAACTCCCTGCACAATGCAGGAAATTCACAACTACCTCCCCACTAATGTCTAGACGGAAACTCTTCTGATTTAATGTTAACCCGTTGGTTCTGGTCCGACCTTCTGGGGCAACAGAAAACAACTCGGCACCCTCCTCTATATGACAGCCCTTCAAGTACTTGAAGATGGTTATCATATCCCCTCTCAGTCTTCTCCTTTTCAGGCTAAACATACCCAGCTCCTTCAACCTTTCCTCATAGGACTTGGTCTCCAGACCCCTCACCATCTTTGTTGCCCTCCTCTGGACACGTTCCAGTCACATGCGACAGAGGGATAACTAACATTTGCAGGCGTTGTGGCTCAACCAGTGTTTTATAAGCTTGGGTTTTTTGTTTTTTTAGAAAAGTTAACAATTTGGCATGGACAGTAAGCATAGATCATTTATACTCTGACTCATACAATCTGGTGTTCTTTGTGAACACATGAAACTGCCTTATGCTGAGTCAACTGATATTTACTTTTTTGCTGCTTTGTCCTGGCATCTAAATCACACATACTGGTATGAATCAGTTTCTTCATTCTCTGGCTTTGAAGATTGCCATGAGGTTGGGAAATACTTATTGCCTAGTCTTCTCTGTTCCCTAGAGCACACTTGAATTGAAATTCACTAGAGAGGTTGGCCAGGGGAGGGCAGAGTTGGGGAAGGGAGGGACCTCATCAGGGTATAACGCTGTAGAATCCACCCTCCAAAGCAGCCATTTTGTTGAGGGAAACTGAATCCTGTTAGTCTGGAGATCAGTTGGAATTCCAGGAGATCTCCAGGCCCCACCTGAAGGCTAAGCAAAAATCAAGCACATACCTTTAGACAAGCTGGATAAAGATAATGGTATCAAGCTCAAAATGGTATGCAAAAGTGATATATTATTTACAAGTGCAGATGTTATACAGAAATACAAAGAATATGTAGCATAAAGCTACTCAAAGAAAGCAAATAATTTTCAAAGGTAAGTACAATGACTTGTAAAATACTTTCAAAGGTAAGTACAATGACTTATTTTTTTCTCTTTACAGAACGAAATAATGGAGCTTGAGAACTACGTAGGCACGCCTCTGCTGGAGCGTTTTCCGGATGCTTTAAACGCTTTCGCCATCCAAAGACAGCTTCATCAGCCGGTGGCCTCAAAATGTTGCTCCTTCACAGAAGTCTTATTATTAACAATATTCGTATATTCAAAGTCTTATTCTTCACATGGAAGAATAAGACTTTGAATATACGAATATTAGCAGGAGATCTCCTGCTAATTCAACTGATCTCCAGCTGATAGAGATCAGATCACCTGGAGAAAAATGGCCACTTTGGCAATTGAACTCTATGGCATTGAAGTCCCTCCCCTCCCCAAACCCCGCCCTCCTCAGGCTCCACCCCCAAAATCTCCCGCCGGTGGCGAAGAGGGACCTGGCAACCCTAGCTGTTTCCCATTCGGTTTATTTCAACCCCAGTCTGAGTACAAAGGCAAGCTGATTCAGCTGGTCCCAATGGACCTGCTTATTACTGTCAGCTGCTGAGCTGCGTCCCATGAGTGGATCTTTGCTCCTGTGGAGACTTTTGCTTGCTCCAGCACTCTGACACTGGACCCTTGCTCTTGCAAAGACCTTTGCTAGCTCCAATACAATGCTCTGTAAAGACCGAATGCAGAGCATCAAATCTGTGTAAAAGTTGAAAAGCACCCCCAGTTTTATGTCTCTAGAAAAGGTGGTTTGCGATTGCCTTCCTCTGTAGAGCCTCCCTTGGTGCTCTCCCTTCCAAGTACCAACCCTGCTTAGCTTCTGCGATCTGAGATCAGGCTATATCATACCATTGCACATCTCATCTAGGATTTAGCCTAGCAAGAATTAAATTTAACCAAACACATTTATTATCAGTGCTAGTCCCCAGCGAGTGTATGGTAAAAAGCAGACCTGGATTTTAAGGTTATGTTCCACATGTCTCTGTGCAATTTATGATTTAAAAAACAATAAGCTTTTGTACTTTGATTCTCATCTGTCATCAAGCTGTCATTATTCAATGCCAATTTTGCTTAAAAATGGTACCAAACTGTGTTGTCTGACACTAAACTTCAATTCACAATTTAAAATAGCAGCAGGCCAAGTTTATCAATAATCTAATTACTACCGACCCATTTTCTTTACTTGGAGTTGAAAGAAAACATCTGCAGTTGTGCATATGATATTGTTTAGACAGCTTGTTACAGATGGATTCAGATGATACTTTCCTTGCCTTTAGGATGAGTTGAACCTAATCCAATTTTGTAAATTAAAAACAGGTGTCCAGATGTTTGGAAAGTACCAAATAAAGCCAATCTGTATACATTCCCCCCCCCAATTGCATTAAGTTCTCTGGCCAAAAATAGTTGATAACACACAAGATTTAGTGCCAAAGATTTGCCCCACCTTAAATCATATTACAATTAAGTGTAGGTTGTCAAGGATTAGATTTCACCACTAAAACAGACTTCTATTTTAAAATAATTTTTCTCTTTATATAAAATTCACTTTTCCTAGATAACACAAACCCAAGATGTGTAGCAACAATAAAATCAGTACACAGATAACATGACTCTAAAAACAGCAGAATTAAAACAAACAGCAGAAAAACGTAATGTTGAACAGGGACTGTGCTCTTTCAAGATGCCATTTTGAGGAGTCAAAAGCTCTTCTGAAGTGTTGCTTTACAAGTCCTCCGAAGCTGCAAGAGGGGCGATCTTCCCGTTTCATCCAGGAATCTCTTTCACCAGATGGGAGAAGTCATAGAAAAAGCCTGAGAGCAACCAATTCCTACCCTATCCTATCATCTATGTATCTATTTCTCAAGTGTGAGCAGATCTGCAGATATCTAAATCCGTGGATAAGGCCCACACTGAGAGAAAAGAGATTTTTCTCCAAACTTGGGGGATTCCCCTAGGTTTGCAGAAAAACCTTAAAAGTTAAAAAAAAGTTATATTGGGGGGTTTAAGCCCCCCCAAACACAATAACGTTATCTGTGCATGCACAGATTACTCACCCGCAGCTGGCGCAGCAGCTCCCAGGGGTAGGGTTCCCAGGTCCCTCTTTGCTATCGGCGGGAGATTTTTGGAGCGGAGCCTGAGGAGGGCAGTGTTTGGAGAGGGGAGGGGCTTCAATGCCATAGAGTCCAATTGCCAAAGCGGCCATTTTCTCCAGGTGAACTGATCTCTATCAGCTGGAGATCAGTTGTAATAGCGGGAGATCTTCTGCTATTACCTGGGGGTTGGCAACCCTACCCAGGGGCCCTGCCAGCTACCGGGGGCATTGCCACCAACACAGCAGCTCTGGAGAGCCCTGTCAGCTGCCAGTGGCCCTGTCTCCAATGCAGCTGCCAGTGGCCCTGTCTCCAGTGCAGCTGTTCCCAAGGGGCCCTGCCACCGATGCAGCGGCTCCTGGGAGCCCTGCTGAATGCTGGGGGCCTTGCCACCGATACTGCAGCTGAAGAGGTCAAGGAAAGGAGGGGGAGAGATAGAGATGGGAGAATATTGACAGAGAAGGGCAATGGGGAAGAGCGGGGGTAAATTGTCAGAGAAGTGGAGGGGGAAGAAATATGGGGGGGAGATTGAAAGAGAAGGGGGGGAGAAAAAGAGCTTTAATAAACAGAGGGCATCAATGGCCCTTAGGGGCTGTTGCTAGGCAACCACAACAGTTTGGCCAGCATTCCAGGCAAGGGAAGGTGCAGCAGAGGCGGGAGCCCGGCCGAGCCCCATGCAAGGTGAGGCAGACAGTGGCACCTGGCCCAGCCAAGCCCTGCCCGAAGCCAGGGAGACCCACAGGCAGAGGTGCCCCGCCTGGATGAGCCCTAAGCAAGGGGCATAGTTTTCTAGGGTAGTAGGTGCCAAAGGTAAGGAAGGGCGGAAAACTGAAGATGGGAAGGCGATAAAGGTAGGTCAGTTGGCAGATGGGAAGGAGAGAAAGAGGCAGGAAAGGGGAAGAGGCTATGGGGGCTTTCAAGGAAGGAAAACAGGAAACAGTGGGGGAAAGGGAAGGGAGATTTACCCCTTAAGTCCTTGTGGGTTCTCGCTTGTCAGAATCTATCCTCATGGGGGCAAGAACAATCAAAAGGCGTTGCTACCTTCCACCATTGATGGAACTGCTTGTTCTAAACTAATTTAAAAATGATACATATTTTGGGTTTTTTGTAAATAGCAAAATGTCTCATAGCACCTTAATTTATTGGGCCATAAGCTTTTGTGGACTAGCGCTCCCTTCATCAGATGCACGACGGGTTATCCATGGGTGTCATGCACATAGGTGTAGAAAAACTATAAATGGGCCCCGAAAAGCCTTGAAGTGACGAGATACAGTCTATATTAACATTTTATGCAAAGCTCTAACGTGTACAAGAAAAACACAGTCTCCATTAACAATAGCAGCAATTGGTGATAACACAGTTTTCCTAGCTTTGTTTTGTTACTTTTTAACATATTACTGAAGTCTCAATCTGAGTTTTCAAATGATCTGACTGTCTTATCTTTAAGAGGAAGTCTGACATGGGTCTGAACATTTTATGAAGGCGTTTGCGGTAGAGCCTCTGCTATGCCTTGGAACGGGGTAAAGTTACTGCATTGCTGTCAATGGAAATTTGGATTTCTGCCAACACAATAAAGTCCAGAGAGCCCAACGCTGAGCATATGTTGTAACTTGTTCACTAATCTTTTTTTGGTACACACTTTTACCATGCTGGATGATACTTCGGCATGAGCACAGACACATTCCTCAACAGGAAAAAGAGGAAGGGTGATATTTAGGTTGGAAGCCTTAAGCGTTTCCCTTTTAATACTATATGATTGAATCCTTGGCATTGGATCAGCAGCTGGGGTCATTATCTTGGTTCTGCAGTGTCCAACAATCTGCATTGCCAGATGTGGCCTAGCATCGTTGTATGAAGCTCTTTACTTGGCACTATAAGATTTGCCTTGTTGGATCAGACCTGTCAAATATTAGTCCATCTAAAGAGCACTGTTTCTGAAATATGTCATGCATCTGCTGAAGTGGGCTCTAGTTATAAGCCAGGTTGGATTAAAATTACCATCCTCAGTTGTCCCTGGCATTCAATAATTACAGAAAGGCCACCTCTGATATGGTGTTATTTGGCAGACGTATGCGCGTAAGGGTGATCAGATACACATGATATACTTGGGCTTCCAAAACATTTCTGACAAAGTTCCTCACCAAAGATTCCTGAGTAAATTTAGCAGTCACAGGATAAGAGGACAGGTCTTTATCCAGGATGGCTAACAGTGACTGGTGTATCCTCATGAATTCACGAACCACTGTGGTTGAAAAAACGTACACAAATTTGTAAATGAAAGATAAAATAATCCTAAAAAGAGCACAATCTAATCTAGAGGCCATTAGATTCATATAACGAATGACTTATGATAAAGTTATTTTAAAATGTGTGATTTTAGATGGGACAAATGCCCACTCCTAATAATGAACACTTAGTATGGGATATGACCCTAGATAGCCCAGGCTACTCTGATCTAACCAGATCTCAAAAGATAAGCAGGGTCGACCCTGGCAAGTATTTGGATGGGAGACTTCCACGGAGTACCAGGGTTGTGACACGGAGGCAGGCAATGGCAAACCACCTCTGAACATCACTTGCCTTGGAAACCCCACCAGGGGTCATCATAAGTCAGATGTGACTTGATGGCAAAAAAAAGTGTGTGGTATACAGACTCCCTATACCAGCTATAGAGGGAAGGTGGCCTTGTCAGATCTCAGAAACTAACAGCGCATTCTTTGATGGACCAAGAGTTGCCTCCTAAAACAACTCCGCTGGGTTGCCTCCTAAAACCGGAGCAGGCATTCCTTTCAGGAATGTACTGTAAGTAGGGTTGGTACTTGGAAGGGAGACCACCAAGAAAGACCCTGCAGAGGAAGGCAATGGCAAACCACCTCAGCTGCTCACTTTCCTTGAAAGCCCCTTGCTGAGGGTTTACATAAGTCGGTTGCAACTTATGGTGGCATTTATGTATATACACCAGCTATGGCCTCACAATCCATGATATGTTGCCACTATAGAGATGGTAACTGGCTACTTCCTCTCTTCTCAACTTTATCCAACGGTTGCGACTTAATGGTGGCATTTATGTACATATACCAGCCATGGTCTCACAATCCATGATATGTTGGCACTATAGAGAGGGTAACTGGCTATCTTACTTCCTTTCTTCTCAACTTTATCCATCTTGTCAGTTCAGATATTTGTCATATTTTCTTTCCATTTGCTGTAAATCTATGCTCGGGATCTTTCCTTTCCAAAAGGCAGAGCTTCCATTTCATTCAGTGGGGAATGGTAGATTTTCAAAGTATTTGAAACCTAGGAATGTATCTAAATAGGAGCTGTGGAGCCTTGACTTTGTTGTCTGCATCTGTTTTCAGTAGCTCAGCTGTAACAGAGGATTGGCTGTTATTGCTTTCCATACAAAATAAACAGATTGTTTCAATTTAATGTCCCTCTTGCTGTTTCCATTATAAAGAACTGGTATGACAGCTGTTATCCAGTATTACCAAAAGTGCAATGATGGAAAAAACACCTAGGAAGAAATGTGATGTACTGCGTGTTGGAAACCGGGGTGTGCACCAATTTTTAGTTCGGTATTTTTCAGGTTCGGGTTTGTTAGATGTCGAAATTTTCAAAAAAGCTGAAAAAAGCTGAATACTTAATCCATCTTTCCCCAGATTTTTTTTTTAAATTCAGGTTAATAAACCTGAACCCGAAAAATATGTCACAGAGCTGAAGACTGGGCTCAGAGTGAGCCCAGCCTTCAGTTCTGCATCCCGCCGCAGTTGAAATCCACGTGGACTGAAGGACTGAAGGTGAGACTGGCTGGGAGCTCCTAGCCAGCCCCGTCTTCAGTTTGCATCGGCGTGGCAGCAGAGTTACAGCTGGAGATCTATTGCTGTGGGGAAGCATACTGCAGTTAAGTAAGGAAGGGGGAGGCTAAAAAAAAAAATGGTGGCGGGGCCATAGCAGCCCTGAATAATGTCGAATAAATCCAGCATTATTCAGGGTCTGCTTTTTCAGCCCCCATTTATTGCTCCCATTCCCCCCCCGAAAAATACCCAAACAGTATTTTTTGTTTTTTTAAAAAATGCGGCATATTGCTATGCACACCCCTTAGTGGAAACCACATATATTTTGTCAATAGTTGTACCATATTTTTCACTCCATAGCACGCACCTGACCATAACATGCCCCCCCCCCCAGCTGGCTGTCGGGGTGGGGAAAGCCAGCTCGCGTTGGAATGACGCGAGCCGGCTCTGTGCGACCCGCCCGCCTCCCAGCTGGCTGTCGGGGCGGGGAAAGCCGGCTCACACTGGAACGACGCGAGCCGGTTCTGTGTGCCCCCTCCCAGCTGGGAGGCGGGCGGGGAAAGCCGGCTCACTGTTCCAGCGTGCCCAGCCGGCTCTGTGCACCCCGCCGAGGCGCACAGAGCCAGCTGGGCGCGCTGGAATGGGGCGCACAGAGCCGGCTCGCGTCATTCCAGTGTGCCCAGCCGGCTCTGTGCGCACATTCACTCCATAACACGCACAGTCATTTCCCCTCACTTTTGAGGAGGAAAAAAGTGCGTGTTATGGAGCGAAAAATACGGTATATATGTCTCCCCAGATGCCATCCTTTGTCTTTCTTTGCATGTATCCTGCTTCTTGGAGACAGAACGACTTTCCTTTAACTGTGGGAAGGACTTCCTCTGGCCCAGATTATCTTCACTCACTGCTTTCAAAGACCAATAAATAAATAAATCCAGGCCCATGTCCATTTCACAAGTTCTAGGAATGGGGTGGGGGCCTGACTTGCATGGCCTAGACTAGGCTGGTTTTTTCAGCTCTCAGAAGCTAAGCAGGGTCAGCCCTGGTTAGTCCTTGGAAGGGAGACCACCAAGGAAGTTCAGGGTTGTTACATAGAGGCGGGTGATGGCAAGCCACCTCTGATTTTTTCCTGCCTTGAAAACCCTACAAGGGTCACCACATGTCTGCTGAGAATTGATGACACTTTCCACCACCAGGAATAGCAGGAGAAGGGCAAAGCCCTTTGTGGGGATAGTGCTGGTCCTGAAGCTCTGGCATTGTGTTAATTTCAGGAATGCACATGGCTAGGGTGGCCAACTATGACCCTATGCTCCCATATATGGACTTTTCCTGGACATTACATACATGAACTATGTAGAGCTAAGGGACTATGCAGGGAGCCTACATCACACCCTTCTTCTTCTTTGCATTTGCATTTGCTTTGTAATAAACACATTTCATTGTTTAATTTAATTTTAGTTCACCCAACCTTTTGGGTACCCGGGGATAGGGAAACCACCACATGATGGCTGTTCTTCACGCGGTGAATCCAAAATGAATGAGATGGCTGCGAGATGGGTGGAAAGATAAACTGTATGTACAAATGGAAATGCTCTAGGGGGCTCATCATCTTGCTAAGCCATTCAATGTCCATTTGCTTACATATTTGCTTAGATCAATGCTGGGCTTGCATTACAATGCTATCCCTTTCATGCACATGCTCAGTGGTATTCTCACCTGGACGTTTGGGGCATTTGTCCTATTATTATCCCTTCTGGTCAGAACATGTTTATTTCTCTCTGCAGTTTCAACTCACTATAAATTCTACACTCAGTAGCCAGATTAATTTCCAATCTTCGTTTACTCTTTTGAAAAACACTATTGTCCATTTCCTCTCGCCAGCTAAGCCTGTTGTGCTTGGCAGTAAAATTATTTTTACTCCCAGTTTTTAGAAGAATAGGTTCTTATCTCACTCCGCTTTTTCTTTCTTAACACTGTGTTTTTTTATAAACGTCAGCTGGCGGATGGGCAACAAAGAGGTTCGTAAAGGTCACTCAGCGTTACCCGAAATGTTGTTTTACAGTTGCAAAGAGTGGTCAATTCACAGTGGGTAGCCGTGTTAGTCTGTCTGCAGTAGTAGAAAAGGGCAAGAGTCCAGCAGCACTTTAAAGACTAACAAAAATATTTTCTGGTAGAGTATGAGCTTTCATGAGCCACAGCTCACTTCTTCAGATACCAGGCTCATACCCTACCAGAAAATATTTTTATTAGTCTTTAAGGTGCTACTGGACTCTTGCCCTTTTCTACTACTAAAGAGTGGTCAGACATTCAAAAACAGCAATGAGGTCAGGATTCAAAGGATTTTTCACTGAAGTTAGAACTTGCATCTTCCATTCTGGGCCTTCTGATCTCCAGAGTCTTGCCATCTTGTTTAACATGTAATAGTTTTACTGTGATGGCTACTCTTCAAAAACCTGCCACCCACCCACCTACACACACACACACAATATATATATATATAGTGTGTGTGTGTGTGTGTGTGTATGTGTATAATATATTTATATAAATAAAAATGTAAATGTTCGTTTGTTCAAAATCTTAAATCTCCGAAAGTTCTTCACCGATTGCTTTGAAATTTTGACACAACATTGCATTTGAATACGCGCATGTTTTTATATACCTACTATTATATAGATGTCACACCTGTGACAGGTAAAAACATGCTTTTTCTGAAAAACAGCGCCATCTGTTGGACGTAAAAGCAACACATGCTATACTAAATATTTTACAATTCCATTTCAATGTTTCTGATTTACGAGGAATGCAAACTTATTGTTTGGGATGAATGCACAATGGCGTATAAGAAATCGCTCGAGGCTCTTGATCGATCATTGCAAGATTTGCGTGGAAACATCAGACCATTTGCGAACGCATTAATATTGCTTGCAGGAGATTTCAGGCAAACATTACCTGTAATTCCTCGATCGACACCAGCGGACGAAATAAATGCTTGCCTGAAATACTCTACTTTGTGGCGACACGTAAAGACGTTAAAATTAACTACAAATATGCGTGTCCAGCTGCAAAACGAGCGATCAGCTGAGATATTCTCACATCAATTGCTGGAAATTGGGAACGGAAAGATGCCGGTTGATCTGACCTCAGGACGAACTTCATTGCCTCATAACTTCTGCAATTTAGTGATGTCAAAAGAAGAATTGGTTGAAAAAGTATTTCCCAATATTCAAACCAATTATAAGAATCACGATTGGCTGAGTGAACGAGCTATTCTTGCGGCCAAGAACAAAGACGTCTACGAACTTAACAATATTATTCACTCTCACATTCAAAGCGAGGCAGTCACATACAAGTCTGTCGACACTGTTGTGGAAGCAGATGAAGCGGTTAATTATCCAACAGAATTTTTGCATTCACTCAATCTGCCAGGGATGCCACCGCACGTACTGCAATTGAAAATCGGCGTGCCAATTATCATGTTGCGAAATATCAACCAGCCAAAGCTTTGCAACGGCACACGGCTTGCAGTAAAAAAATTCATGAGCAACATCGTAGAAGCAACAATCTTGACAGGACCTTTCAAAGGTGAAGATGTCCTCATTCCTCGCATTCCTATGATTCCAACGGATCTGCCATTTCAATTTAAGAGATTGCCATCCCCAATTCGATTGGTGTTTGCAATCACCATCAACAAAGCTCAGGGCCAATCTTTAGAATTGTGCGGTTTAGATCTAGACACGGATTACTTCTCACATGGACAATTATATGTTGCGTGTTCTACAGTCAGCAAACCAGACAATCTCTATATCTTCACAGACAATGGAACAACAAAAAATATTGTATACCCACAAGCATTGTGAAATTAAACATATTAGAAATGTGCGCTTTCTCTTTTCTTTCTTTTCCATTTAACCAGACTGAGCCACAGCAACGTGTGGCTGGGTACAGCTAGTATATATATAAAATTTAGATTGTTTTCAGTTTTGATCTTTGGTCTATAAAAATGTATATATTCAGTAACTCTATAATAACAGGATAACATTTTCCCCTTTCTTCTAATCAGTAGCCAAAAAGCTATTTCTCATTCTCCCCGAAGTTCTGCAGTGATCTCACATTTTCTTGTATAACTAGCTATGTGCAAAAACTGGCAGAATGCTTTATGTCTTGCAGATCTCAGTATACTGCTGTGGTATATTGTGAGTTCAGGAGTTTCACTTGTTGACAGGCCTTCTGCGAAAAGAGCCCAAAGATCTTTCAGCAGAGCTCAAAACCTCTATCAGATTTGGGCTCACTCAAATTCACAAAGCCAAGAGAAATGTGAGTAGCTCCCTTTAAATTTCACAGTGCCAGATGTGGAATTTATGGACGGAGATCTGGTGTGTAACACATTCAATCTTGATAATGTGATATGCACATTTTTTGAAAGTTAGAACTTCTCTTTCATTGCAGCATTTGCCTTTGAAGAATAAAATTATTTTGCAAAGATCCTTACAACAGATTTAAATGATGATGCTTCTTAGCTGCCTAAGCAATTTTCTGATTATTTACGTTAAAATGTTATGTACATTAAAATGTACATTACAATGAATAGTAAACCTTCATCTTTTGGTGTTTCCAATGTGGCCTCTGATGCTGAACCTTTACCTGTTAATCAATGAAAATTCTTTAAAGCTTCCAGTGAGTCTGCAAAATGCTGTCCACTAGAGCTCCTCTATGTGGTGAATGGTGTGTTGAAACCAGTGCCGGATTTACGTATAAGCTAAACAAGCTATAGCTTAGGGCCCTCCAAAAAATTTAAAGGAAAAAAACCTGGATGTACATTTCCAAAATATAAGATAAAAAACAAATAAAATAAAACCTACATACAGCAACAGTGTTTTGTGTTGTGTAGGCTCCTATGATGTGCCTGCTAGCCTGCTCCCTAAAATATCACTGGTTTGCTCATTTCTATATATTCTATATATATAATTTTAAGTTAGAGATTAATAATTATTTCACTATTAATATACTTCTTCTTAATTGTATTTCAGTTCAACAATTACTTTGATAAAATACATATTTTGTTATGTGCAAATAGCTTTAGATACCTATTAGTTCCATAAATTACCATATAGCATATACTCAACACAAAAAACAGCGACAATTTGTGGTTGACAAAGGACAGCTGGACATATAAAGGGCCCCATTACCTTCAATAGCTTAGGGCCTCATCAAACCTAAATCCGGCCCTGGTTGAAACCAATTTGTCTTCGCATAGCAGCTAACCCATCCTCTGTCTGTCATGGTGAATCTGACATATCCTAACTCTCGTTTGGTTCAGCTTGGGAACACTAGTGATAACATAGTTAGAGTTTGACCTAAGATCTAATTCACTGGATGCCTTGGATCTAACATACCTTTGGAGATCATCACTTTCCTTTTTATTTGTGGTGATTTTTGTGGGCAGAGGGGAGTGGCCTCTTGACTGACCCCCTAACCATAAAGGGCCATTGATATTATTTGTGGCCACTCTATGTGGAACTATGTAAGATGTTAGATGTGTTACTGAACGTCACACTCTGTGGCTGGAGGGGAAATACCTTTCTTTTTCTTCTGCAAATCTCCAAGCCAGCAATTTAGTGGCAGGCAGGATGCCCTTCCAAAAGAGCTGCTGGAGGTGTTTTTTATCTTCTGCACAGCCTTGCACAAACTCAGCTGTTGGATCTGACTGGGGTGTCATGACATCATCGAATAGTCAGTCCTTATGTAAGCCCTTAGGCCAAATAATTTGTGGTTGTGGGGTTGGCTGTCATCAAAATGCAGACAATACACAGCTATATAAGTCCTTATTCAAATCTCCTGGTGACGCAGTAGAGGTCCTAAATCACCACCTGGCTGCTGTGATAAAATGGCTGGGAGTGAACAAATTGAAACTAAACCCTGGTAAGAACAGAAGTGATGCTGGTTGGGAAGGTGAAGGTCTTGAACGACATTATGCCCCCCACTTTCGATGGGGTTCAGCTTATGCTTGCTGATCCAGTTAAGAGCCTCAGGGTTATACTGGACTCAACATTATTGCCGGAGAAGCAAGTTAACGCAGGTGGAAACAAGGCTTTCTTCCAATAGCCTGGCTCGAAAAATGGCTCCTTACCTTGATATGCCTGGCCTGGCCACCTGGATCCATGCCACAGTAACATCGAGACTAGACTACTGTAATGCACTGTACATTGGTCTCTCCTCAAAATCAATTTGGAAACTCCAGTTGGTGCAGAATGCCGCAGGTTGACTATTATCAGGAGCTAGATGGAGCATGCATACTGCTCCCATTCTGGAATCACTCCCCTGGCTGCCCATCAGTTATCAGTCTCAATTTAAAGTATTGGCTATCACATACAAAGCCCTTCATGGCCTTGGACCCTTATGTCTGCCGGACTCTCATATCTGCGGGAACATCTCTCCCCCACCATGACAGCTTCACCTATCTGAGCAAGGCCTTTTGCAGGTGCCAGCCTGCAAACGGGCAGAATTAACAACTGCCTGTACAGTTGGCCCCCGCCTTGTGGAATGGTTTGCCTGAGGAAGTCAGGAAGGCTCCCACCCTCCTGGCTTTCTGCAATACTATGCAAAACTGAATTATTCGAGAGGGCTTTTCTACCCTGGCAATAGGGTAACACTGTGCAAAATGATTCACAAAATTACTTGAACAAATTATTAGGGACTGTGGTCTCTACTACAGTTTGCTGAAAGCTGGATCCTGCTATGTAATTCCTTATCATTTAATGTGTCATGTTAACACTTACACTTTGCTTCAGTTCTGTTTTGTTAGATTTATGGTTGGTTCTTCAACTCAAATCCCAGTGAGAAAAGTGGATTATAAATAATGTAAATAAATAAACAAAGTCCGTCATAATTAGGGTTGCCAGGTCCCTCTTCGCCACCGGTGGGAAGTTTTTGGGGCGGGGCCTGAGGAGGGCGGGGCTTGGGGAGGTCCCAGGTTCAATCCCCGGCATCTCCAGTTAAAGGGACTAGGCAAGTAGGTGATGTGAAAGACCTCTGCCTGAGACCCTGGAGAGCCACTGCCAGTGTGAGTAGACAATACTGAGTTTGATGGACCAGGGTCTGATTCAGTATAAGGTATGTATGTTCAATGCCATAGAGTCCAATGGCCATAGCGGCCATTTTCTCCAGGTGAACTGATCTCTATCGGCCGGAGATCAGTTGTAATTGCAGGAGATCTCCAGCTAGTACCTGGAGGTTGGCAACCCTAGTCATAATAGGATATCTACTTCTGGTCCAAAGGTATCCAGGCACAAACCAAAACACCACCAAATGTATGGCCAACAGCGTCATCCTAAGAATGAAGTATATCCTTCTAAGTCCACTGAAGTCAATGGGCTTAAAAGGGTTAACTGCTTAGGATGGCATTTTTAAAGAGTAGCATTGTTGCATTGCATATCAATATACCTGTGGTGTCTCTGAGAGGCAGCTTTGGTGGATATTTTCTTTAAAGAGAAATCAGCCTCTTTTTTTGACATGGAAACTAAACTACAGATCAGTAGTAAGGTTTAAGAGAGCCAGCGTGGTGTGGTGGTTAAGGTGTTGGACTAGGACCTGGGAAACCCAGATTCAAATCCCCACCCGTGCCATGGAAGCTTGCTGGGTGACCTTGGGCCAGTCACACACTCTCAGCCCTGACCCTGGCTAGTATTTGGATGGGAGACCTCCAAGGAATAGCAGGGTCATGAGCACACAATGGCAAATCAGCTCTGAACGTCTCTTGCCTTGAAAACAGGGTCTCCATAAGAACAGCTGTGACTTAAGGCAAATAACAAAGTAAGGTTTAAAAACCAAGCTGAACATAGCAGAATATCTGCTGACTGAAATCAAATGTTGTTTATTCCCTTTACTGGCTTTACACAAACACTTGCTTATATTCTTTTATATTTTCTAAAGAATTTTTAAAATTAAATTATTAGTTGGAAATTAGCTCAAACACTGATGATTAATTTTTACATGGTGCTACACTGGCCTCTTGTGGACAAAACTGAGACAGCAACATTCAGAGCTGCTGAGATCTCTGCTATGTAAAGTTAATATTGCGAGGATGTTAACGAAATGGAATGTGCGAAAGAGGGGAAAGTATGCTGGGTTGCAGATCTTGGAAAGGAAGGGAAGGACAAACACATTCTTTACCCTCCCTGAAAACTGCAGAACATGTTCTTTTTCTGCGCAATGCAATGGAAGTAAATATGTGATGTCAATCTCTAAAGAATATCTATAATATTTCCTGATGTTATAACTCATTGGGCCAGAATCATACAAAAGCGGACTTGTCTTCGGCAAAAACAGAACATGTTTCAAACTATGCATTTATAGCCCTTTTGATTTTGCATGTTTTGCTTCAGGTTTCAAAAGTGGTATTATTCTTGTTAATCATATATAGTGTCTAAAAATATACAGCCCAGAATAGTTGCAGGAAGCTTGAGAGTAGGTTTGTACGTATACTAGGGTTGCCAACTTCCAGGTAGTAGCAGGAGATCTCCTGCTAATTCAACTGATCTCCAGCCGATAGAGATCAGATAACCTGGAGAAAAATGGCCACTTTGGCAATTGAACTCTATGGCATTGAAGTCCCTCCCCTCCCCAAACCCCGCCCTCTTCAGGCTCCGCCCCCAAAATCTCCCGCCGGTTGCGAAGACGGACCTGGCAACCCTAACGTATACATATATAACATTTTAATTTTAATAAAAATGGACTACACATAGGGATGAACATTATCTGGATATCTGTTGTTTTGGTGAGTTAGAAATAATGCCCATTTTTCAATATATTGTAAAGGGCAGAAAAGTGGGATATAAATGTTGTAAACAAACAAACAAACAAACAAACATACCTGTCATGTGACGAACTAGAGGCCTCAGATCCTTTTGTACCAGATTATTGTAGGCAGATAATTGCTTGTATATATATTTTTAATAAGGTATTGCTTGCCTTTCAAGGAGGAAAATCCCTTAGAACATGAGAATGTAGCAGCTGGCTGGCTGGAACCATCTAACCCAGTTAGGGTTGCCAGGTCCTTCTTCACCATCAGCGAGAGATTTTGGGGGCAGAGCCTGAGGAGGGCGGGGTTTGAGGAGGGGAGGGACTGGAAAAAAATATAAATGGATTCTAAATAGCATAAAAAGCACACACAATCTTGATATTTCGCTAATCTAATTTAACAAGTCATATTTTTTTTTTACAACTGAGCTATATTCCACAAACCCCCATATTATCTCAGTTGTAATTCTTGTGGATTTCTGATGCTGGGATATGATGGATTTCTCAGCTAACATGAAGAAAATTCTTAAAAACATTTGTGGCAATGTCTTGTTTTCCTCTGTAAATGATTTAAGAAAGCTACTTTTCCAGGTGTTAAATTCAATTTCAAATTTTGTTATCCTACATTGGCTTTTTGGCAGCTCTACCAGATATTGAAATATGTAAAAGGGTAAAGGTGCAAGCACCGGGTCATTCCTGACCCATGGGGTGATGTCACATCACAACATTTACTAGGCAGACTATGTTTGCGGGGTGGTTTGCCAGTGCCTTCCCCAGTCATTTACACTTTACCCCCAGCAAGCTGGGTACTCATTTCACCGACCTCGGAAGGATGGAAGGCTGAGTCAACCTTGAGCCGGCTACCTGAAACCAACTTCCGTCGGGATCGAACTCAGGGCATGAACAGACCTTTGACTGCAGGACTGCAGCTTATCACTCTGCACCATGGGGCTCATCGAAATATGTACTTATATTGTTATAGCATCTCCAATGTTGTAATGAAAATGAAGATTTACTAGTGTAATATGCCCTCTATATAATAGTTTCAAAGACTTGCTGAAACTGATTTAAAGGGGGAGGGACTTTTTAAAGCTAATATTTCAAAGGGACTTAATGTAAATAATCCACTCATTTATTTGTGGAAGAAATGACTGGGAAATGTGATTTTGCTTATCAAAGAATGAATTGTTTTTTTAATGAGTTTTTAAAACATGGCGCCCAGTCCTGTGGTATCATTCAGATAAATACGATTGTGCTTCTGCTCATAGGTATCAATGTGAGGAAGAGCATTTTATGTACCCTGACGCAGATACACTTCTTGCTAGTCAACAAGAGGTCTAGATAGGGTTGCCAACTCCTGCTTGTGAACTACATGGATATTTTGGGGGTGGAGCCTGGGGAAGGTGGGGTTTAGAGAGGGGAGGGGGCTCAGCAGGGTATAATACCATCGACTACCCTTCAAAGCAGCCATTTTCTCTGGGAGAACTGTCATCTGGAGATCAGTTGTAATCCCACCTGGAGGTTGGCAATCCTAGGTCTAAAGTCAGCAAGAGCCCTATGTGGCAGTTATAAGATGCCAGATGTATGCTTGTTTTGACCTTTAAAGCCCCAAACAGCTTAAGTCCAGGGTCAAAGACTGCTTTCTACAGTATGAGTTGAGGCAAACATGTAGTTCATCTGGACTGTCTTTCTTCCTGTGTGGCATGTTGGCTCATCTCTTTTGATTTCAGAAATCGGGTTAAAACTACTTTCTCTTGGTGGGTTTAATTTTAGTTTAGTGGAATTTATTTGCATGTTCTATTGAGCTTGATATGTGGTGGTCTGTTTTATATTGACCAAGCTATCTGCCGCTTGTTCTCTCTCACTCTTTCTTGATTTTACTCTGATCATCACGTATTAATTGTGTATTGATATTTTAAAGTGTCTGGGGGTGGTTTTAGGACTAAACAGCAGGGTATAAGCATTTTAGTCAGACAGATAATTATGGATTGGTATCCAGGGACCAGGGAGGATACTAATCGGATGACCAACAATCAACTGTGTGAAGGATCCTCTGTGAAAGTTTTCTTATTCCGACTGGCATAAGGGATGGGGCCACCTGCTCCTGCTCTCCCCCCCCCTACATATTTTCATTTCTTTCCTTACACCTGAGTAATGGATTTTTGTACCCATGATTCAAATGAGAGGGGTCTGAGAGAATATCGGCTTGCCTAAAACCACCTAATGAGTTTGTGGCTAAAGTCAGATTTGGATCAAGGGCATACTGGCACAGATGCCACTTCTTAACTGCTATCTCAAAGCTGGTGGGGGGAATCCTATTGCTTTCCCTACAATTCTTTGTCTGCTCCGTGGGGCAGGGACACATCTTTTGCTTATGATATTGTGCAAAAGCAGCATGTATACCAAATTAATTAATTAAAAGTAATACTAGTGTCTGACATTATCATGTAGCATGCTCTACCATTCTTACTTTTGCCTTCCTCATGATAGTTCTGTGAAGCAAATCTGTACAGGTCCAGAAGACCATCCTCCCTTGACTGTGGGTGGGAGGAGGCTGCCTTGTTAGGGGAGACATCTGAAGCAAGGATGCCCCCCTGCTAGGGTTGCCAGTTCCGGGCTGGGAAATACCTGGAGATTTTTGGGGTGGAGCCTGAGGAGGGCGGGGTTTGTGGAGGGGAGGGACTTCAATGCCATAGAGTCCAGTTGCCAAAGCGGCCATTTTCTCCAGGTGAACTGATCTCTATTGGCTGGAGATCAGTTGTAAAAGCAGCTAGTACCTGGAGGTTGGCAACCCTACCCCCTGCCCGAGCAACAGGCATAATGTTTTGATGCTTTGGCCGAATCAGTGCAGGAGGCTGATGTCTCCTGAGAGCAGGAGCTCTTGCAAGAGGTTGGGATACCCCATTGGGCAATCAAGTCACAACCAACTTATGGCAACCCCAGCAAGGAGTCACCCATCCAATTACTGACCCTGCTTTAGCTTCTGAGGCCTGATGAGATTGTGTTATGCCATGCCGCCTTCCCTCCTGAAGAAGAAATACCCCTTGCAAAATTCTTGATGTGTCTAGAATTCAGGTGCAGGATTAAATGACACAAGAGGAAATCTTGGCTCCATAGAAGGAGAAAAACTCAGGTCTTAAGTGCTTCAGTGTGCCTTTCCCCTTATTAAAGCAAAAAATTGCACTTGCCATGCTGAAAATTCATTCTTACATTTGAAATATTCGGATATGTTCGTATTTCATATATCACTGGTGCATGATAGGTTGAATTTTAACAGTCTTATCTTTTTAGCATTTGTCCTTCACAAACCCTTATATTGAGCAATGTCTTCTGAAACATGTGGATCTCATAATAGTTATAAGACACTTAAATTGATTTGCCGTGCTTTGTCATCAGTGCAGAAAAAGATTACTCTGAAAAATCCCCCGCAGCATGATTAGTGCAAAACAATCCCTCCTTGCCACTTTTTAAAAGTCTTTCCGCTGTAATAACTGAATGTGTTGATATAGATGGAGTAATTAGCTTTAAACTGTTAGCGCTTTCGTTTCCATGGGCTTCTGTCCTTGAGCCATTAAAGTAACCATTGTATTTTGTACTGATCTCCTTGAGACTATATCCCTTTAAAAATAAAGGAGAAAGAAAGAGAGCCAGAGGAAGGGGGAGCCAGAGCCTTTGCTGCATTGGACTGGTTTGGATGAGGCTGCAGCAGTGATCATGCGTGGCTCTGTGAAAAACAGCTGATTATACAAAAGGCATGCTCTCCTCTCAGGTTGCAGAGGCAGTCAAATGCAAACCACCAATGGAAGAAATGGCCTGTCTGGCCTTGGATGTGGATGCTGTGGATAAAGAAATAGTAAAAGACAGAATCTGACCGGCGTTGATGATGCCTGTTCTTCTTCCAGTGTAAGTACTGTCTTGGAAGGAAACTGCTCCATCACTGCAGTTGCTTGGGGTGATATTTTATAGGGTGCACCATGCTGTTTGCGTTCATTGTCCTTAACTCAATGGCAGTGCTTAGTAGTTCAGGCACTGTTTTGTCTGTAAATCTAGCGGCTTTTTAAAAAAATGTGTCTTGGAGAACGCAGTATGATCAGAAATGGATGAAATGCAGGGATTTGCTTCCTTTGCTTCTGAATCAGGAAAATCCGACACATTTGTGAGCCAGCTTTTGTCCGCATGCAGAGCGCAACGCCTGAGAAACTACAGCTGCATCGCCTGTTTTCGGTTCGAGTCGACCTTGCTTGGGAACACAGCAGGAGCGTCTGGCTCGTGGTGCTTTGGGGAAGCAGCCCTTCAAGGCAGAGGGCTCATGATGCAGTCTTTGTTTGGAATGACAATGGCTGACATCATCAGAGCCTAAAAATATTCCGTATCTGACGGAACAGAACAATGGACACTTTTTCCTGCTTTAATTATTGTTTTTTTCTTCTTATGCATATACTTTGCAGTGATATTATGAACATTTTTTTCACTTTGCCAGATTTTTAGCAAAACAGATGTCAAGTATGATTGGTCCTGATTTTTAAGTTCTTCGTGTAGCAGTTGTATTTCAGACAGAAGCCCTTTCTAAACTAGAAACCTCAAACTTTGACAGCTGCTTCTCTGCTGATGCTTTCCCTCCGTTTGTAGGGACTCATTAAATTGTGTCTTCATAATAACAGAGGGAAAGGGGTAAGCTTCCCAGTGAGTATGGAAGGGATGGTTCAGTAAGGAATATTTTAATGGCAGCTGACCTATCCTCTCTCATACTATATCAGATTGATTGTTGTTGGCCTTCCGGTATCCTATAACAAAGGCACTCAGTAAACACTTAGAATCATAGAGTTAGAAGGGACCACCAGGGTCATCTAGTCCAACCCCCTGCACAATGCAGGAAATTCACAACCACCTCCCCCACACACCCCCAGCGACCCCTTCTCCATGCCCAGAAGATGACCAAGATGCCCTCCCTCTCATCATCTGCTTAAGGTCATAGAATCAGCACTGCTGACAGATGGCCATCTAACCTCTTCTTAAAAACCTCTAGGGAAGGAGAACTTACCACCTCCCGAGGAAGCCTGTTCCACCGAGGAACGGCTCTAACTGTTAGAAAATTCTTGGAACAAAGAGAAGCGTCTTTCCTTGTTTTTGGAGGGAGGGATATTAAAATTGACAATTACTGCTAATTCAGGAGAAATGGAAGCGAGTTTGCAGTAGAATTGTCTTGTACTTTGTCTGAATGGTCATAATAGGGCTTCAGGGAGACTTCTGGGAGACCCGGCTAGATGCTAGGAGACAACCCTGTTCCAATTAAGGCACCCTTTTCCTGAACACCATTGCCACCTAGAACTTCTATAAAAATATGATGTTTCCACAAAGGCAGCAGAACTTTGGAGCTTTGTAATGTTTGTTTTTAGCTTTGATAACTTTTACTGTTTTACAATGTATGCAGCCTTAAAGAGTAAGCAAAAATCAAAGCAGAACCTGGATCCTGGGACAACAACTTTGAGTGTGGGTTGTGTAGGTATATAATTATTTTCTTGTTCTATGTGTGTGACTTCTGATCCCAGCTACTGCCTAACTTTAGCTTTGTCACAAGAAACTTTTAAATAAACGCAGTGCCCCCATTCTGGGAATCATCACAGTGTAGCAGTTAGAGTTCTGGACTAGGATCCGAGAGACCCAGGTTTGAGTCCCTGCTCTGCCATGGAAACTCACTGGGTGACCTTGGGCCAGTCACACACCCTTACCCTAACTGACCTCACAGGGGGTTGGATCCAAACGGCTTTTCTACTGGTGAAAAAGGGAGGAAGGGGGTCACCTTTGATGATCAGAAAGGCAATGACGGGGCTGATGTAGGGTTGCCAGGTCCCTCTTCGCCATTGGTGGGAGGTTTTTGGGGCAGAGCCTGAGGAGGGTGGGGATTGGGGAGGGGAGGGACTCCAATGCCATAGAGTCCAATTGCCAAAGCAGTCATTTTCTCTAGGTGAACTGATCTCTATTGGCTGGAGATCAGTTGTAATAGCAGAAAATGACTGCTACATTTTTGTGTATCCCTGTGTGGAACTTGGTGACTATCCTGAAATTTTGAATGCAGTCATGAAATACTGAAGCTGGAATCATATAAAATTGATGAATTAGGGGACTGAGGAACAACTGGACAGAAGAATATTGAAAAGGACGTATCCCCTTTCTACTCTGATTTTACTTCTTGAAGATACCAGCTGTACAATGCTTTGTGCATAACATTTGGAAGATATAAGCAATGACATGCTATACATATATAGACTTTGGATATTGATGTATTGACTACTGATTGTTGTGATGTATGTTATGTGGTAGCTCACAAGTAGATATTTTTGCACTTTGTTACATAGTTGTTCGCTCCTGTACTATTTTCCTAAATGTGCAGTACCAGTACAGTGGTGTCTGTTTTTTTCATAATCATAAGTACCTGGAGGTTGGCAACCCTAGGTTGATGGGAGTTCAGATGCAAAAAAAGCATGTGTGGTGGAAGCTGTAGTAAGAAGAGAGGTGAAACTGGTGGTGGTGGGGAAGCGGACTGGATCCACCCCAGGGTGGTTGTTGTGAAGAGGGCAGAAAGTTGTTATAAACCTCTTTGGGGAGAAAAGGGGGGGGGAAAGAACAAATAAATCTGCATCTGAAGCCTTTGCTTTCATGATGACTATAGTTGAAGAGTCCTTGCTGTTAAAAGCTTTTGATGGACACATAAGGGTGACACATATAATAAAAGAGCTATATAGCTGGAAGAGAAGGTATATCCTCTGTTCAGTCCACTTATTGAAAGCTGTGGCTAAATTGACAGGGATATAGGTAGGGGAGGATAGAGAGAAGCACTGGCCCTGCATTGTATTTTCTGGAGAAATATGTTCCAGATCTGGAGAAATGTGTTCCCACCCCCCCTTTTTGGAAATGCTGACATTTCTCATATATTACTTCAAATTTTTAAAAAGACTTTAAAGATCTTCAAGGCTGCTTTTAACACCCCCCACCCACAGAGTTGTTCCCTCTGTCATCCATGTTGTCCCATTCCTCTCTCTGACTCCTGTGCCTCTCTCTCCTCCACAAGAGAGCCAGTGTGGTGTAGTGGTTAAGAGCAGTGGTTTGGAGCAGTGGACTCTGATCTGGAGAACTGGGTTTGATTCCCCACTCCTCCACATGAGTGGCGGAGGCTAATCAGGTGAACTGGGTTTGTTTCCCCATTCCTTTACACGAAGCCGGCTGGATGACCTTGGGCAAGTTACAGCTCTCTTAGAGCTCTCTCAGCTCCACCTACCTCACAGGGTGTATGTTGTTGTGGGGAGGGGAAGGGAAGGTGATTGTAAGCCGGTTTGAGTCTCCCTTAAGTGGTAGAGAAAGTCGGCATATAAAAACCAACTCTTCTTTTTCTTCTTCTACAAGTGCTGATTCCCCAGCTGTGGCCCTAATCGTAGCTATTTAGCCACCGCTGTTGAGATTACAGTAGAATCATAGCACAGATAAAACATGCATCACCACAACAGTATGTAGTGAAAGCAAGGAATATGTTTAGGCTTTAACAAGTGAAAGCATCATGTCCTTTTCTTTTTTTAGGCAAGGTCACCAGTAGTGCTAGAGGGGAGAGCTTGCCAGGCAAGGATACACACACACACACACACACACACACACACACACACACACTCCCATCTACTCCCTGACTGCCAGAACAGTCAGGATTTACATGCGTTCCATGGCGCCAGCAGAGAGAGTTTGATCAGGTCCCAAAAATTTCTCCGCGTTACAGTCACCAAGTTCTTGGAGAAGGCAGGTCATGTTACTGCCAGCTGTTCATTCTGCATCCTTTATGAGACTTGGAAGAATCTAGGAAGCAGTCAAATAGTCACATGGTTAGTGGATCTCTAAGAAGGGCTTTTCTTCCTACATCTCCACAGCTCTTTAGAGGGATGTAAGGTATGATTTCACAGCCCATGGTTGTAAAGTAAGTGCTTTTCCTAGCAACACAGCCACCGCTGGCAGTGCGCACTATGATGTCCTTCCCAACAGTATAAATTGGTGGTCCTCGGTGGTTTTAGCCATTCCCACCTTATGGTGGCATAAAGATATGCAATATGGCAGCTCCTTCAGTGATCAGAGCAGCAATACAGGGAGAGCAAAAAGAAGCAATTCCAAAAAAGAGAAACTGCCCAGGCTTGCTAGAACAAGTATATTACAAGATGCTGGTATGTGTGTGCGCATGCGCGCATGTGCTTATGAACATTGAACATTGGATTACCCAGTCCTCCCAGCCCCTCCTGATGGAACAGAAGACAGTCACAGTAAGACCCCTTTGGGGGCTTTAATCTATAATTTTTCTCCTGTGTGTGTGTGTGTGGGGGAGAAGCAGAGTCTGTGTGTGTGGGGGGAGGGAGCAGTTTCTGTGGGTGGGGGGGAGCCAAAGGGGGCTTTCGCCCATTCTGCCTGGGGTGTGTGTGCCCCCTTGAGTCTCTCTCTCCCTGGTTTGAGGAGGGGCTTCAGTTGTGTGTCCTCAGGTTTTCCCTCATTCATAAGATTGGTTAGGTCTATTTTGATGCTTGCTCAAAACTGGTTTTCAAATGGTGACTTAAAGAATGCATTTGCCTGGTCCCGAGTCCGATGCAAAAGGGGAAATTCCACCCCCTCCTGCTCATTATGCTTAGCTAGCTGCCTCTGTCCCTTTCCATGGTTTGCAAACTCCCAGGTGTCAGGTGTTGCTTTGCATGGTTGCAAACGTGTTGCTTTGCATGGTTGTGTTGCTTTGCAGTTGTGTTGCTTTGCAGTTGTGTTGCTTTGCAAACTTCTTCGCACCTGCCCCGCCCTTGCTCCCCACAGCTCAGCTGTTTGTTGGGGCTGGGAGCTTTGTGCGTGGGCGGCAAGCTCTGCTCAGAGATGCACATTAAGGGTGGGGGGACCCCTTTCGGGGCCCATATCTCAGCCCCCCTTACCCAATCTTTACAAAACTTGGGGGGTCTTGCAAGGAGGGTCCTTTGAAGCTCCGCTGAAAGTTTGGGACCTCTACCCCCAAAAATGCCCCCCCGGAGCTGCGGAAAGGCACGGTTGTGTTTTTAATGGCTTTATTCGGCCAAATTTTTCCCCCAAACTTTGAATTCGCGCTGAATTGCACGGACCCGAAGCGGGGGAGTTCAGACTTCGGCATTTCCCGAATGAGAACGGGCCAAATGTTGCTGAATCCGAATTTTACCCAAAAAAAAATTTCAACAGCCCTAAGTGTAACCCCTGGTGGGCCCTGACCTTGATAGCCCCAGGCTAGCTTCATCTTGTCAGACCTCAGAAGCTAAGCAGAGTCAGCCCTGGTTAGTAATTGGATGGGAGACCACAAGGAATGCCAGGGCTGTTGCGCAGAGGAAGGCAATGGCAAGCCATCTCTGTTAGTCTCTTGCCTTGAAAACTCTACGGGGGTCACCAGAAGTCAGCTGCGACTTGATGGCACTTTACACACATGCAGGGCTGTCAGTCTTGAGGTAGGGCCTGGAGTTCACCTGGGATTCAGCTGATCTCCAGACAACAGAGATTGGTTCCACTGGAAAAAATGGCAACTTCAGCAGGGTGTACTCTACATCATCAAATTCATGCTGAGCTCCCTCCCCCTCCTCAAACTCCACTCTCCCCAGATACCATGCCCAAATTTCCAGGAATTTCCCAACTCTAATACAGGGCATTCCAGTGACTTTATTATCTTCTCTACGAGAAAGCAGCAGTCTCATTCTAGGTGAGCCAAGTAACCCTTGAGCAGGCATATGATTCTCATGATATGGTATCAACGGCACCCAGAAGCACAACAGTTATACAGAACTAAAAGGGTTTTAAAAAAAATTCAACCAAAAAGCTCAAGTTCACACAAATTCAGTTGCTCTCATTAATATCTGTTACAGGTGCAGGATGCCATTTTTGGCATAATGCTTAATGACAAAAGGAGAGGACTTAAACATTTTCATCTTTGATGAGGGTCTCTTTTGAAATGCTTTTCTGGCATATGGCAGTCACATTCTTTTTTTTTCAGAGCTACATTTTTGTTTGGTGTAAGTTTCTGATGGCATATGGAATTCTTAGATCAAAAGAAGAGAGACACTCAGCTAAATTCCCTGGCTAAATAAGTAATCACATGTTTCTTGCATGCCATACGTCTTAGGCTGGCAAATGGTATACAGCTGGGAATCTTCTGGGTTCCGTGGGTCAGAAGTATCTGAGACTTTATTAATAATGTTTAAGCAATTTCATATTGGTTATTTAAGACTGAGATGATTTCATTGAAATAATTGCTGCTTCTCGTGTATAATCATTGGTATCTGACTAGTCTATCCACTCTGTTTCTGTACAGTGTTTTGAAGATGTTGATCAATCCAGATCTAATCCTGAAAATGTCAAGAGACATTTGTTCACTATGCACCATTACTCCAAGATCTGTCATCCATTTTACCTGTGATACTTGCTCTGCTTCCTAATTTTTAGTCAAAATCCAGTGTCCCATTGAGAATGAATGCATCTTTGCATTCTTGCTCTAAATACATGTCTTTCCATTGTCCTGTTCTGCCTCCTATTAAAAGCCTTCAAAAATATTTTAAAGTGAATTTGTGCCACTGCACCAGTAAACCACCTACTCAAATTGCAAATTTTGCCTGCTAATTTATATTAGTAGACACCAAATTGAACTACTTCAGAACTTTCCAACCTCATCTCAGGGTTCCCTCCTCTTATTTTAGCTCAGACAAGAAAAATTATTGAGGAATATATAAATGCAAGAAAGTAACTGCTTAAACTACCACATTAATTATTAATCTATAATAGTGGCTACTTTCTGGGAAGGTGGCAGATTTTTCAAATTTCCTCTCTTTTTTTTAGCAACGTGGACATTATGTATCATTATCAGATGATGAAAGCTTTATTGAGAGGCAATCACTGAAAATCATCCAATTTATAACACACAGTTATACTATTTGAAGTCATGTGAAACCGATGCTTTACTCATGGCTTTTGTAGATAGGAAGACAAACTACTGGTATGCAAAGTTCTCCAGCCTCATCTCTTTCTCTTCTTTGCGGCACAGGCCTTTTTGGTTATTTTTAAAATGGTTTTGGATAGATTTCTTCAGAGAGGAATTATGGTGGATAAATGAGATTTCTGTCCTTAATTTAAAAAAATCCTCATTTTATCTTCTCATCATTGGGTCAGCTCTCTTTGATGCAGTCATAGAGAATAGGGTTTCACTGGGACTCAGATTTGCTAAAGGCTGCTTGGCAGGTGGCCAGATCATTATGAGAGACAGACAGCAAGAGGTGATTCACTAGCCCACGAATGAATGGTATACTCATTACTGCTGGCAACTCTTGTGTGTCTGATTTTGCTTTGGTCTGACCTAGGGTTTCTGGGATATGTCTTAATGAGCAATGTGGTTTCATCCAAACTTTCAGAAAGTGAACAAAGTCACAGAATAATAATGATCAAGACAATTATCTTTAAACAGTAAAGAAACTTGGAAATATCAAATATACAGAATTCCTTTTCACGCCAATCTGGTAGAGTCTTTTCAAGATAGATCACGATGGGTAGCCTTGTTTGTCTGTCGTCTGTAGCAGTAGAAAAGAGCAAGAGTCCAGTAGCACCTTAAAGACTAACAAAATTTCTGGCAGGGTATGAGCTTTTGTGAGTCACGGCTCGCTTCAGTTTTTGACAGCAGTGTGAAGTAGCAATACCCTTGGACCAGACTGTCTGCAGACAAGAAGCCACTTAAACTGGTCTGATCCCTTTGGTCCTCTGAAGCAGGGGAAGAGCATGTTCGAATGTTGACTACTGCATCATGAGTACCGTGCGACAACAAACCCTTTCAACAAAAAAACACTGGAAAGTGGTTTGTGTGGGAAAAGGGCATACGTCTTGGCATGCTCTGTTGCTCTCCACATTTCAGAGCTGGCTCATAGGAGGTGTATCTCCTTTTATTTCATTCAGATGTTTTGAGTTAGAAATCAACTCTGTGTCATTATCCTGTGCCAAAGTGCACAAAGTTTGTATGTGTATGTATGTGCACATGTGGGGAAATGAGATTTCACCATTATCAGGGATTGCTTGTCTAATGACTACTGTAATAAAAATTATGATAATATGTATGGTTTAACCATATCAACAGTAATTTTTAATTTGCCCGTTGGCTGCAAAGAGTTATATTTTGCCTTTAATAATGTAAATGCATCTTAACGTTGTGGCATATAGCTCTGTCATTAATCCAGAGATTCTGAAGAGCTAATTTCCTCTGACTACTTGAAAGTAAGTTCCACTGAAACCAAGGGATTTAGTTTAAACATTGCTATATCAAGCTATAAGTGCTATCCAGTATTTTTTTTGTCCAAAAAACTCTAGATACTCCATCTCTAGAATTATTCTGTTGAAAGTACCTGTCATCTAGATAACAGAACTTTTAGCAAAAGTAACCTGTGACAATAAGAAAGGAGACCTTACTGATGAATTTATACAGAAAGCAAAAACTTACATTGCCCAGCAATTACTTTATAAGAGGAAAGGAAAACTCTTTACTTGCTCCATGTGCTTGCAAGCTCCATAGTGTAAGTAGGAATTTATAATTAGAAACATGACTCATAATAGCCGGGAACTGCATCTATGTCTTGCCTTCAGAGGAAATGACTTTTCTGTACCCTTCAGTTCACTTTCTGCCTGTGTTCATGTCAGTTCTCCCTGCTTCACTCATGCTCTGTTTTTACCCTTCAGGAACACAGATGCATTGATAAGAGGCGGCCATTAGCAGGTGAAGGGAAGAAAATGGGCAGACTTGGATTCAAATGCTGCCTTTTGTGTCCCTGAGAATAAGAAAATAACCATTTCCACATTCCCAATAATCCTCAACAAGAGACGAAGTTCATCTGCACAAGAAAAAACTATGGTGGGACTTACATTTAAGCTGTGTTCCTGACTCTTTAATCTGCTGCTATTGTGTTCCTGACTCTTTAATCTGCTGCTGAATACAAGAAAGGCAATCCCTCTGAAGAGCTCCGAACAGAAAAAGATTTGACAAGGGACAAATAAGCAGCAGGCAGTGCGAAATACAGTATTCTGTTGGAGATAAGAGATCAAGAAACTATTGAGTGCTCCACATGGTCAGACAGAGCTGGAGTTATTTTTTTAGATGACAAACTGATGAACCACCACAGGCGTTTAAAAAAGATTGAACCGTCTATGTCTGCTTCGTGTTCCTAGCAGGAAGAAATCATGGACGCAGAAAAGATGAAGACCAAGGATGAGCTCAGGTAAATTAAGTAACCAATGTAATATACTAAGGTACAAATAGATAAAAGCGAAAGTTACCTAATCTATTGTGCACTTTCCTGCCATCAGTGGAAAAAGTCGGAAAGCACAAAGGGTAACTAGGGAATCAATCAGGTTTCCCCCCCCCCCCATCTATCCTCCAAGGAGCTCAGGGTGGCACATTTGATTCTTGTAATGATTTAATTGTGACTTGTAAAATGCTTTGGTCCATGAGGAAAGGTGGGATAGAAATATTTTAATTAATAAATAATAAGTGGGAAGTAATCCATACATGGGACTCAGGTGTCTGCCCATTCATGTGATGGGCTTACACTGGAGTAACTTTGAAAACTATTGCACTTAAAGAGCCTTACTGTGTTTCTACAGGTAAATGAGACAATGCAAATGGTTATGATCTGAGTGCTAGTAAAGTAACAGAGAAGTATTCCATTTCTCCTTCCATCACACATATCCCTTCTCTGTTGTCCTGGCATCTTTGTGTCCTTTGCTCTTTTCCCTCTGTTGTCTCCACCACTGTCAAATTTGACATTGTAAGCTCCTTGGGGTATGGATGTGCCTTTTGGCTATGTTATTCTTTAAAGTGCCGTGTTAGTTGATGATACTAATGATAACTAACAGTTCTTGTTCAGCATTTCCTAGAGGAATGCTGCATATAAGAAAAAGATGTAGTGCTGTATTTCCATTGCTCTTTGCAAGACCCCTGGGCTGATGGCATTAATTTCATAGTGTGACTTACAGTGTAATCCTAAAGAGAGTTACTCCAGTCTAAGCCCATTAATTTCAATGGGCTTAGATTGGAGTAACTCTCCTAAGGATTGCACAGTTAGACACGTTCATATTGTCTGCAGATTAAATTTAATTGTGTAAACTCTACATATTGTTCCAGTTATGCAAAGCTTTGAATAGGCATTCCTTCTAGACTTCAATAATTGGATTACAGTAGGATTCCCGCCTATCAAGAACATTTCTGCTTTCTGTTGATCAAACAAATGAAACAATTTTGTTATAATAAGTTTACTTTGATACATTTCTAGAGGAAGGCAAACTGTAGTCTTCAAACAGTTCACACTGGAGTAGCCATCTAGACATCCAGGGGATTATGCAGAAGCTAAGAAACTTGATGGTTTCAGTGTGATTAAAGGTTGACAATATGACTCTGGTTTGTATCACTGCCATGATGATATAGAGCCAGTTTGGGGCAGAGTGTCGGACTAGGATCTGGGAGATCCAGGTTTGAATTCTTCTCTGCCATGGAAGTTAGCTGGGTGACCTTGGGCCAGCTGCACACTTAGCCTGACATCCCACCTCATGTTGTTGTTGTGGGGATGAAATGGAGGAAAGGGGAACTATGCAAGCTGCTTTGGGTCCCCATTGGGGAGAAAGGTGGGGTGTAAATGAATAAATAGCTAGAGACTGTAAATGTGGGAATCCTAAGTTCAAGTCATTGGGTTAGGCCAGATATCTCTGAACCTAAAATACTTCACTTGGACCAATGTTCTTCACCCCCTCCCTGTGAAAGACTGATCTGTTTATAGAGGAAAACTGCAGCTTCATGAGCATAAAGTGTGACTTGATTGCTGTAGCTCTAGGTGGACTGGAAAGGTACTGGAAATTCAGCCCAAAGTTCTGCAGCTTAGGGCAGAGCATCTGTTTTGCATGCAGAAGGTCCCAGTTCAAGCCCAAGCATCTCCAGTTAACAGGCTCAGATAGCAGGTGATGGAAAAAACTTCCCCACCTGGGACCCTGGAGAGCTACTACCAGTCTGAGTAGACAATACTGACCTTGGTGGACCAATTATCTGATTCTGTTCAAGGCACCTTCATATGTTCAGAAACTCCAGTCTAATTCAGGGCTGTTGTTCTTCACAAAGGACAGCCAACAGAGTTTCAGAAGCCACATAGTGGGAAATGCTTGATTTGGTTTGTGAACTTTGCATGATGGAAGGCATGTGTTGAAATAAGGCTATGCCTACTTGGGACTTTCCTGTAATTTGATATCTGGATGTGATCTTCCTTGATTTCCCTCTAAGTTTGCCCCAATGCAACTAGTTCTCCAGTATTGCAATGGACACTGCTTTGTATCCATGCTACTAGTGTTGGTGCAAAGCATTTTTTAAATTAATGAAATGTCAGAAAGGCAAATATAGCAGAAGGTTAGTAAACATTTCTGTATAATTCTTTATAGTGGGTAACCCTGGGTGGCTGACTGGATGTCAAGAAAGTGGGTAATCAGAGAGCCTACAGGCAATCCAGGTCACTGCTTATGAAGATTAATTTATCTGATTAAAAAAAAAAACTATTGATCTTAAGCTCTGGTAACTGTGATTGGCTTGATTCCACCACAGTGGAAAAAGAACTGTTCTCCCTGCCACAGCAAGGATTTAATTTCCCTTGTGTTACAATAAATAGGTCTATTATGCAGGATCTTAGATTCATTATTACGGTCATCACCACTTAACATTTGTTAATGTATCACCAATTATTCTTCAATATTATTGGTATTATCATTTATTGTTTAACATATGTATATTTTTCTTTTGATGAAAGTGTATTATGTTTTTATTTCCTGTTTTTTCTTTCTGTTAATTAACAAAAATAAAATCTTATTTTTTTTAAAAAAGTATCCTCCAGTTTATGAAGGTAGATAAATCACTATGGCTGCAATCCTGAACATATTTACTAGGGAGTAAGTCTTATTCAACTTAATGGGATTTACTTCTGAGTATACGTGCTTAGAATTGCACTGTAGGTCAAAAGAAAATAATAAATGTCCTTGTACATACAAGCTTTTAAAATCTTCAGCTTCCCCTATAAAAGCCTTTGTTTCTTAGCCTAATAAAATTTGATGCTATTATTAATTATTTATAAAGCATTTAAAATCTCTAAGTACTGTACAAAATTTAAAAAAAACAGACTGTCTGGAGTTTACAATCTAAACTATAGTCAGCATTAAAGCAATTGCTGTATCTTATCTCAATGTGGTGGGAGGAATTAGCTTGACAGTTCTATTGTTTTATTATTTGGAAGGCCAATGATACACAGTGAGCACCCAGATCAGGGAGAACTTCTGTATTGCTAGAAGCCATTATGTCCTCAGTTGATCAAGGCATTACATGCATTAAAGTGTGGATTATTTCTTTTATTTTTGCACCCCGAAAGTATTTTTTTCTTTTCCACAAGAGTGAAATAGTAAATGGCCTTTTAAAAGGCACCAAGGGCCACAGTAAGTGCTGTGTGTTTAGATCAGCTCTGCATGCAGGCAGTTGCCCCTCCCATCCCTAACAGAGACCTTTGAATCAAACTTCATAGATTTTCTCCCATGAATTCTGTTATTTTGCTTAGTGTACAAACCCTAAAACCTGGAGAATTAACATTTTGGAGTTTGAAAACCAAATACCAACATTGTGATCCCCTAAAATTGTTCTAACAATCAACATTTTTGCATCTCCAGTATACATATTACTATTTGAAAATTTAGGATGCTGATGTTGAGTCTGCTTATGACTGGTAAGGATAATGCTAAGCAAGAGTAAGTATGGTAAAGACTACTTATAAGGACATCATAAAGTATTGAGCGAACCGACCTTGGGTTGACTTTTATTGGAAATCTTAATGTGGCCATAAAATTTTAGTGATGCTGCATATTGACTGGAGATTTAAAAAACAAAAACAAAAATGCTTATAGGAAAATAGCAATCAAACAGACCATTATAATTATATAACAATATGAGATAGGGGTCATGTGTGTACAGTGTTCTGCGCCAGCAAAATAATTGATGTTATGTAAACCAAAAATATTTTTGCAAGTCTTTAAATTAACTATAGAGGATAATAACTGATAGGTATGTTACTCTTCCAGGAGAAGAACAAGGAGACAATAACCCTGTTGATCCTTCTGAACCTCTAATTGGCTTTCATTATAATTGACAATAGTGCAGGGGTTGCATGGCATGGGTATCATGTTGTTTAAAGTGATGATTCTGTTCTTGTCTAGCTGTCTGGTGCCAGAAGGTGGGGCTGTGGAACATCTGCTTGGCTCACTACCATTTGTGTTATGGGAAACTGTAGGGTTCATTCTTCCCCATTCTGATTAACATCAACAGCTCCCACCCCTCCCCACCGGCAGGCAGGCTTGTGGGGATGGCACTATATCGGGTGTGGGGTAAGTTCCTGATGTTTGTCTGAGCCCACGGTGGCACCAAGGCTTGTGCTGGAAGGTCTGCTTGGTGAAGTTGGACTCGGCTGGCAGGAGGATTACGGGCACTTGTTGCAAAATGCAACAGTGGTTCAGGGAGGCTCGATTAGCCAAAATGGACGCCGGGTTGCCTCGGGGGTGAGGCATAGCTCGCAGGGATCTCCTGGTTCAGCATTCGTGGCATCCGCTGGGGGGCATCGGTGCTGCTGGTGCGGTGCCGTGTGTCGAAACACGGGACACCGGACATCTTGGGGATCCAGCTGGGAGAGACTGACCTGGTGAGACGGGGAGGCTGCGGTCTATGGGAGGCGGCCACGGTTGACCTGCAGACCCCGGCCGAGCGGCTGCCCAGGAGGACCTTGGTGTGGTCGGGCAAGCTGGAACGGAGGTGCTGGTAGGGTGCGCAGTCCCCTAGAAAGGTGGACCGGGTGCGCAGTCCCCTAAAAAGGTGGACCAGGCCAGGCAGGAGGTCACAGTGGTGGTGGGTAAGGCTGTGACGGCCTTGGGAGGAGCCGTGATCCACCACCCAGACCTTGGTGTGGTCAGTCAAGCTGAACGGAGGTGCTGGTTGGATGCGCAGTCCCCTAGAAAGGTGGACCGGGTGCGCAGTCCCCTAGAATGGTGGACCAAGCCAGGCAGAAGGCACAGTGATGGTGGGTAAGCTACAGGACCTATGACATGGGCTCAGCTGGTGGTTGCAGCATTAGGCGTTGGCGGGAGACACCTGGAGAGGTAGGGTAGACATCTCCGGTTGCCTCTTGTGGCGGTTTGGGCATGGGGCCGGATCCAGTTTGGATGAAAGACGGCCTGCGTGCCCCGCTTCCCATTCTGGGGACCCTAATAAGGGGTTTTGGGGGGAGGCCAGGAATGGTTAAGCCTGTCTCGGGGGCTGCGGTTTGGCCTCCTCCCAAGTGGCAGTGGACCACACAGTTGGCTGCCGCCCACATGGGTCCCGGCATACTGCCATCTCAGGCTGCGCCCAGCAGGGGGGTTGGGCGCAGGGTGTGATCAGCTGACAGATGGGTCAGCTGATCCCTGGATCCCGCCCCTCATGCTTGCCAATGCCTAAAGCTGTAATCAATAAAGTTGTGGCCTGTTTACTCCAGCTATTGCGTACTAGTCATTCTTGGTAAGATCACGCCTTTCGGTCACCAGGGTATGGATAGCCCCTGGGGTGACCGTGACCCCCTTTCCCCCCGTTCCGTTCCCCCCCCCCATAGGACTGGGGCCGCAACAGCTCTAGTTCCTCTTTTCATTGGACCTTATCTCATTGGATCCTGATAAGATCCTGGATGTTCTAAACTAGTGTCTGGATGCAATGATGATCTGCATGAGGACCAAATACGACTGGGCAAAAATGAGCAAAGCCATGGTAGAGTATCTGCTTTGCATGCAAAAGGCCCCAGGTACAACTCCTGACATCTTCAGTTTAAAAAAAAAATAGGATCAAGTTGTAGATGATGTGAAAGACCTTGGGGGAGCTGCTGCCAGTCAGAGTAGAGACAGTGCTGTTCTTGGTAGTCCAGTGGTCTGATTTAGTATATGGTAGCTCCATGTATGTATTCAATGTGGGCAGTCAAGGATTGAGAATTCAGTCTGTTTTGGACTGTTGTTCTCCCCCTAAAAGGGCAGGGTGAAAGCTCAAGGATGCTATTAGATGCATGTCTTCAGGTGGAAATCTTGCAGGCCTGAGTCTCCTTTGTTGCACCTTGCTCCTAGCTGTGTCTCTTCTTTGAGAGGCAGGATCGCCCTTTGGTTATCCATGCACTAATCACATCCAAGACAGATTACTTTAACATGCTCTGTTTTGGCCTGGTTCTGAAGACTGTTCAGAAGCATCAGTGTGGAATGCAGCAGCAAAATCACTGTCTATTACAAGTTACAGGGGATACATCTTGCCAGTTTTAAAAGGGCTAAACTGGATGCCAGTGTGCTTCAAAGAATAATACAAAATACTGGTTATGACCTTTTCAGCCATAAAGGGTTTGGGATCAGAGTACTGAAAAGACTGCTCCCATGTGAGCCTGCCTGCCACCTGATGTCAACTTCATAGGCCCTTATCCACGTGGCCACTACTTCGTGAGTGGCATTGGGAGGGGGGAAGTAATTCCAGAGGAACAGCTGTGTTCGTCTGTTGCAACAGAAATAAGCAGGAGTCTGGTGGCACCTTAAAGACTAACAATATTTTATTCCAGCATTCTTTTAACAGCAAATGAAGGGGAGACTTCCATTGTCATGCCTCAATTATGAATGCACAGCCCACGTTCAGTCATCGGTTGCCAAGCTGTTGATCTTTCGAAAGATCAAACACATTGTAAGCTGCCTCAGGAACCAAATCTAATGAAGAGCACAGAATATTTATTTATTTAACATTTTAATAAGTAGATGCTACAGCCGTGTGAGCGGCCCATGTATATCCTCTTTATGCATCAGTCTGTATGCATCAGAAAGCAATATTATTCTGAATTGGTTTTTCCAGCAGAAAACAAGAAAGGCTTGTTGGCCAACATTAAATTGATTTAGTTCAGCACTGAGTACTGCTGGAACTGATTATACAAAAGCTGCACCTGAAGAAGTAGGTTAGTCCATGTGCTGTGTGAGTTTTGCCATCAAGTCACAACTGATTTATGACGATTTTGTAGGGTTTTCAAAGCAAGAGACATTCAGAAGTGGTTTGCCATTTCCTGCCTCCACGTCACGACCCTGGTATTCCTTGGACGTCTCCCATCCAACACTAGCCAGAGCTGAAACTGTGTGGCTAGCCCAAGGTCACCCAGCAAGTTTCCATGGTGCAAGTGGGGATTCGAACCTACGTTTCCCAGATCCTAGTCTGACACCTGGTGGTCCCTTCCAACTCTATGATTCTACAGCAGCTTCCTGGAATTATTAGCCCACAACAGCTGCCATCCAAAGCAGAGCTACACCTTTCTAAGCTTATTGGCTTCAATGGACTAAGAAGGCTGTAACTGTTCTAAGGTTTCCCTGAATATTCCTTTAATGACCCATAATGTCCCTGAGCACGAATCAGAATTTCCGTACTCCCCCCCCACAATTCTTTCTTTGTGAACAGAAACCTGTGCTGTATAAAAATGGTAGATAAATTCTATGATGTTTTGAAAAGCAATTGATACCTTGTCACCCTATGCTGAAAGAGTAGGTACTTTGTGATCCAAATATTAACATGAAACGTAGCATGAAATCTGAGCAATAGTGACAGTTTAAAAATATATACTCTGATGGATTTTTAAAATGTCATTATCTCTCTGATTTCATGCTAACAGGAGCCACAGATGTATATAAAGTGCTTGGTTTAGATAAAGAAGATTGAAATGTGAGCATTTTATTGTGGTACAAAAAGTTCCATAAGCTATAGATTGTTTCACATTGAAATGTGGTTGCTGAGTCATTGGCATTTTCCTGCCAGCACTGCAGAAACTTAGCAGCTGCCATTGTAAATCTCTTACTGCAGCAGATGTTCTGTTGCATTACTCCCCCCCCCCAAAAAAATGATTTGCTTAAAGTACCTACATACAGGCTTCCCTTCTTTTGGCTCTTTCAAATCTTTTATTTGTAGCTATGTCCTGTAATACTTAAACCACTGTGCATAGTTGTCCCAGATGAGTAAAAAAAACAAAACCTCTAGTTCAGAATCAAAGTTATTACCAAAGCAAAGGTTTTATGATTAAAGGCCAAAAATTGCAAAGGTAACTATGTTCCAGAAATTACTGATGGTGATTCAAGATTATGGTGATTCAAGACCTTGGGCTGTATCAACAGAAGTATAGTGTCCAGATCACACAAAGTGATGGTATTGCTTTGCTCTGGGTAGACCTCACCTAGAGTACTGTGTTCAGTATTGGGCACCGCAATTTAAGAAAGATGTAGAAAAGCTGGAACGTGTCCAGAGGAGGGCAACAAAGATGGTGAGGGGTCTGGAGATCATGTCCTATGAGGAAAGGTTGAAGGAGCTGGGTATGTTTAGCCTGAAGAGGAGAAGACTGAGAGGGGATATGATAACCATCTTCAAGTACCTGAAGGGCTGTCATTTAGAGGAGGGTGCCAAGTTTTTTTCTGTTGCTCCAGAAGGTTGGACCAGAACCAAAAGGTTGAAATTAAATCAGGAGGTGGTAAGCTCTCCTTCCCTGGAGGATTTTAAGCAGAGGCTAGATGGCCATCTGTCAGCAATGCTGATTCTATGACCTTAAGCAGATGATGAGAGGGAGGGCATCTTGGCCATCTTCTGGGCATGGAGTAGGGGTCACTGGGGGTGTGGGGGGAGGTAGCTGTGAATTCCCTGCATTGTGCAGGGGGTTGGACTAGATGACCCTGGTGATATCTTCCACCTGTATGATTCTATGTTTTCATTCTTTATTAGTGGCCAAGCAGAAAATGTGGTTTAGTTAGCACATACTAGTCTTAAAGGAGCTCTGAATTTAATTATAGATTGAAATGTTTTGAAAAGTTATTGTTTTTTTTTAAAGCATGAAATAGTGGGGAACCCTTGCACTGTATCACATTTTGCAGTATTTGCATGGTGAAAAATGTCTCCCATTAAATGTCGAATGGTAATATCACAATTGCTTGAGAATTCCTCTTAGAGCAGGGATGGTTTATTTTTTCAATATTACAGGCCCCATATCTTTAACTGTTGTATAGATAATGGCATTTTGACAAATGCTGCTTTTCAAGTCTATCACATGACTGTTCTTCTATACAACTATTACTTATTTCTGTTCGTCATATTGATATCCTGCCTTTCCTCCAAGAAGCTTAGAGTGGCATACATGGTTTTCCCATGAAAAGAAACCCTAAAACAGTGGTAGCTACTCCACAGCTCACAAAGAGCTGCAGTGGCCTTCAACCAGATGAGGCTAAAGGAGGCTCACAGCTTACCCTCTGCTCTGGTGGCAGCTGTATCAAGGTATGAACCAACTGCTAATCAGTAGCCCCACCAGAAAAAGGTCTTGCCTACTTTCCTGAAACATGGGACAGATGACATATTGGGCAAAAGTGGCCAGAAGACCCACCATCTTTGAACCAGTGCATCTTTTAGGTTGTCTGACAATAGGATTTAGAGCCACAATCCAAAGAAACTATGAGCAGATACAAACACCTGAGCTGCTGAACCTTTTAGCAGTTCCTAGTGTTGAAATGACACACCACAGTCCCATATATTACAAGGGCCTCAAATATGTGAGAAGATGGGATTTATTGTCATAAGCCTTCATAGGCAACAGCTGATGTCTGTAAAAGCTCATGGCATATAAGGCCATTTTGTAAGATGCCACTGTGGTTCTTTTCTCTGTGTGTTTTCAGTTGAAAGTTAGTGATTGAGCTAGGAAGAGAATCTGTGGTTTCTCACATCTACCCCTGATGATGTAAGTTAGTCTGTGACTTCCCAAAGCCATATACAGTGTGCTTTATGCAGATCAGGGGTCTCCCATACAAGCAGGATATTTATATCTACTACATTAAATTATACAGTATCTGTAACATTGTCTAACCTACTCAGCTGTTTTCATAGTCCATTTTATTCCACTGCTCTCTTTCAAAAACTGCTTATGAAGAACTAGTTTATAATCTTTTTATAAAAGATAAGTTTTGTAGTGGTTTTTATTAAGGCCACACTGAAATGCCTGGTCACTTGAGTTTATGGTAATTCGTATGAATGGTTTTCTTTGTTAAATACACAATTAATTAATTTCAGTGAGCTTAGACTGGAATAATTCTGCATAGGATTTCACTGTTGGACAAATTCCAGCTCACGAAATCACATTCTACTTATTAAATGTCCCTCTGTTTCAGTTAGGAGACATTTTAAATTAAACAGGTCTTTGTGAGGCAGATCACTATTTTAAAATGATACAGATATTATGTTAAAGAAGTGGAGGGCCCGCAAGAACTCGCAGGGGTCACCTAATTTCCCCCTCCCCTACTAGTTCCTCATCTCCTTCCCTGAAAGCCCCCATAGGTCTTTTCCTGCTTCCTTCTTTCCTTCCCACCCACCCACCCACCAGCCTACCTACCTTCATCTTACCCCGTCTTCATTTTTCCCTCCCCCCTCCCCCAGAAACGTCTCCCTAGGAAAACCCTGCTTGGTTCATGCTGCTGTACAGTGCTGGTCCAGACGGGTAGTGTCAGCCGCTGGCAGAGTTGGGTGGTGCCGGCCACTAGGCCGGGCCCAGTTGCACAGTAGGGAACCTGCAAGTACTTGTGTAGGGTACCTCATTTCTCCCTATATCCTCTTCTCACACTAATTACTCTCTTCCTTCTCCTGGCAGCCCTATATCCTCATCTTTCCATGCTTCCTTTCCCCCTATCCTATCAGCCACCCATCTGTTATCTGCCCCACTATCATATTTATTGCCTATGTAATTTATACCTCTACTTTGTCCACAATGGGGCCCAAAGCAGCTCAGATAATTTTTCTGTCCTCCATGAAAAAAAAACCCAAAAACATTTTAATTTTGAAAATACAAAACAATGTAGAAGTGACTTTCATCAGTGTAGCAGAGCTTCCCTGCCTACTGCTTCCCACCACTAAAAACACTTGGTGGCGCCAGAAAAGGTGTCCGTGGACACACATGCTGCCCACGGGCACCACATTGGGTACCCCTGATTTATAGGTTTGGGTGAGACGGCACTGTTTCCCCACAATTAGTTTAAGAAAGCCCCAATACTATTTTTAAGAGTGCTACTACCTTTGAGCTATAGTCTACAACAGATGAAAAGTGCCTCGTGATTTGAAAATATACCACTAAATGTTTCATAATCTTAACGTTGCAGTAGAATGCATTAGAAGAAGGTACACGCTTGCTTGTTATGTGAGTCCGGAATGAAGAGGTGGTGGCTCTACATGATGTATTGTGATCCACAAAGATATACTTGATAGCAGGTCACTTTTTACAGCTCTGCATTTATTGTGATGCACAAAGGTGCTGAAATCCTTGGTCTTATGGCTGAAATCCTTAGTCTGAAACTTCCCAGAATAGAGGCATTGTCAGGAGCAGAGTTGTGTAACTTTTAGTCTTGCACATTCCCACTATTTTTTTAAAATTCAGTTGTCTCTGTGACCAAATTGTCAACAGGACTGTCATAGGAACGTATCCATTTCATTAATCACGAATCAGGTACCACAAAATTTGAGCTGCGTCTTGATTCCCAGTTCTTTATTCAGCATAAGAGCCGGATTAATGAACTGAAGGTTTACACATCCCTCCACTACAAAATGTGTCAACGCAACCCAGATCATGCACCTCTCGTGACTGGATAACTGACGATGCCCCCACCATTGTCTCTGGCCCAATGCCCTCAAGTCTACACTGAGAAAAAAATTTTTTTGGGGGGGGTTGCAACCATAAATTGGGCTGGACCAAATAATACAACCCGGCAGGAGACTGTCCGTTTTGAGACTGCCCATTATTAGTATCATAGAGTTGGAAGGGACCACCAGGGTCATCTAGACCAACCCCCTGCACTACACAGGAAATTCACAACTACCTCCCCCCACACCCCCAGTGACCCCTACTCCATGCTCAAAAGATGGCCAAGGTGCCGTCCCTCTCATGATCTGCCTAAGGTCATAGAATCAGCACTACTGACAGATGGCCATCTAGCCTCTGCTTAAAAACCTCCAAGGAAGGAGAGCTTACCACCTCCCGCGGAAGCCTGTTCCACTGAGGAACCTCTCTAACTGTTAGAACATTCTTCCTAACGTCTAGATGGGAACTCTTTTGATTTAATTTCAGCCCGTTGGTGTCAGAAGAAGACAGTCTTGTGTCACCTTAAAGATCCACAGAATGCTTCATTTCCAGGCGAGCTGCTCTGAAACTCGACAGCACTTGCAGCCACCAGCCTTCTGCTGGCACCTTGTTGTGGCAGAAAATTGGTTCTTCTTCAGGGTATCTGAATACTCCACCTGCTGCATCCCACACCAAAGTCTACAGGAGTAGCTCCTGCCACAATAAACCTGCTAGTCTTTCAAAGTGCTGCCAGGCAACTTCTTGTTCTGCGATTGCACCTTTAACAGTGTAAAACTGGAGAGGATTATGTGCGTGCGTTCGGGAATACGAACGGGGGAAAAGCGCATCTGAAGAGTGGCAACGCCAAGGCAAAACCTCCCGTGCGTAAACGCGTACAAGATCAGCCTCTTACCCTTCGCCCTCGGCGGCTCAGGCGGGCTAGCAGCCGGGCAGCCCACAGCTCCCTCCCTCCTCCCTCCCTTGCAGGGGAGAGGCCTGCGTCCCCGCCCCTCCCCCCGTCGGCCGGCCCCTCCTCCGGGCGGCCCCCACCCCCTTCCCCATGTGCGGCACCGGCGTGGCGCTGGAAGGCGGTCCTCTCTGCCAGCCTCGGGGCGCGAGAGGAAGGGCATGTGAGTGGGGCCGGGGGCTGGGCGGGCGCCAGGGGCGGGGAAGGCGCTGCCCGGGGGGGCGGGGGGGCGGGGGGGCGGGGGGGCGGTGATTGCACGCCTCCGGCTCCCCCCTGGGAAGCCCGCAGCTCTTCCTCTTCGGCGCAAGGATGAGGGGAGTCCGGCCGGGGAGAGAAGCGGGGAAGCGACGCCCGCTGACTCAATGGCCTTTTACGCACGGGAGGCTCCGCCGGTCTCTAGGGGCTCGTTTTCCCCCATCCTAATCCTCAAAACTCTGCGTGGGGTGGGGGGTGGGGGGCTTGTTTCTGAGTTTGGAGGAGCTGGATGGGGGGAATTCCCAGCCGGGGGCCGTGTTACGGATTCCGGGGACTGCCCCCCCCCCCAAAAAAAAACCCCAAATCGGTGGGTTCTAGCTCGAATCAAGACCCTCGAAGCGACAGTGACTAAACTGCGGCTGTCGCGTTTGGGTCACGCCGTGAGACGACGAGGGTCGCTGGGAAGGGCCGCCGGGCTGGGAAAAGTGGAGGGCAGCAGGAAAAAGAGGAAGGCCCAGCAAGAGAGGGGTGGGCTCGATCAAGGAAGCCACGGCCTTCAGTTTGCAGGATCTGAGCCAGGCTGTCCAAGACAGGGCATTTGGGAGGGCTTTCATTCATAGGGTCGCCACGAGTCAGAAGCGACTGGACGGCGCTTCACACACACAGCCGTGTTAGTCTGTCTGCAGTAGTAGAAAAGGGCCAGAGTCCAGTAGCACCTTCAAGACTAACAAGAATATTTTCTGGTAGGGTAGGAGCTTTTGAGAGCCACAGCTCAGCTCCTACCCTACCAGACAATATTTTTGTTAGTCTTTAAGGTGCTACTGGACTCTTGCACACTTTCCCCATCCAGTAGTAGAAAAGGGCGTCTAGCATGGGTTCTCAACAAGGGGGGGATTTTAGGGTTGGGGGGGGGAATTGGGAGCACTATTCAGCAAAGTGTGATGCCCTGTAGATTATGTACAATCTGTAAAATTGTAGGGTTTTTTTTTTTTTTTAGTCAGACCAGTGGTTCCCAACCTTTGTTTGGGCCATGCCCCCACCTGAGCATCTCTAAAACCCTGATGCACCCCCCTGTGACATTGTCCCCAGCTGTCCGCCATGTACATTCTGATTTTAATTTCAAAAATGTGTATGTCGCAATATGTGTTTATATGCTGTACATGAGGCCCCTAAAACCATAAGAAATGCAAAAAAGCAATCACTGTTAATAACTCATTCTCAGATTGCCCCCCTTAAAAATCAAATTGCCCCCCCCCATGGGGCGTGTGCCCCACGTTGGGAACCACTGAGTTAGACTATGTTGGGAAGGGGGGAATTATATTCTGAATAATGGTAAAAGTGGGGGAATGGAGCAAAAAAGGTTGAGAACCACTGATCTAGAGAGCAGCGAATCCAAGGCAGAACCTCCCATGCATAAATGGCCAATGGGACTCACCGGAGTTACACCCTTCTAAATTCATAGGGCTTAGAAGGGTGTGACTTTGTTTAGTGCTGTGCTGTTAGTTTCAAGCAAATAGGACCTGTTCAGGGATTGGTTACTTATACTTTGTTGCAGCAAAAAACCAGCCAAGTCTTGCTGGGCTATCAGATGTATGAAAGGGGAGGGGTAGTGGCTCAGTGGTAGAGCATCTGCTTGGCATGCAAAAGGTCCCAGGTTCAATCCCTGGCATAACCAGTTAAAAGGGCTAGGCAAGTAGGTGATGTGAAAGGAGAGCCGCTGCTGGCCTGAATAGACAATACTGACTTTGATGGACCAAAAGTTTGATCAGTATAAGGCAGCCTCATATGTTCAAAATGGGCAGTCAAAAGTATGAATAGCTCAGTATTTCTTATAAATTATTAATCTGATGCTTTTGCTCTAACAGCTGTTCCTCAGTGGAACAGGCTTCCTCGGGAGGTGGTAAGCTCTCCTTCCCTGGAGGTTTTTAGGCAGAGGTTAGATGGCCATCTGTCAGCAATACTGATTCTATGACCTTAAGCAGATGATGATGAAAGGGAGGGCATCTAGGGCATGGAGTAGGGGTCACTGGGGGTGTGGGGGGAGGTAGTTGTGAATTTCCTGTGTTGGGCAGGGGGTTGGACTAGACCCTGGTGGTCCCTTCCAACTCTATGATTCTAAATAAAATAATGCTTCATAAATCTTATATACCGTTCAGTTATATCGACAAAAGTATGTATATCTACCCTTGGTGTATGCTGCTTTTGTGTTTGGCTGCTAGTACTCCAACTTATAAATGGTTATGTTTTATGTTGGAAATGTTATCAGTTATATTATTTTTAAAAATACATGATGCAAATTTTTTGAGGGCCATTTTGCAAGAGATTGAGGGGTAAAAGAACACAAATGAGTAACTTTCCAAACATTTTTTTTGCTGTCCCATGTGTATATGTACTCATGTGAACACACATCTTTATGGTCCACTGCATGACAATGTGGACTCCAGTCTATGAGGGGGTATGTTACAATAAATTTGTTATTCTTCAAGGTGCCATAGGATTGTTATTTTTTTGCTCCACAATATCCCATTCCCTGTGTTTTGCAACTGACAGTGGGAGTATTGAGGAAAGGGTGTGTGTTGCAACAGCTTCCTGATCAGGTACAATACCCATATACTTCTCTCCCTCCCCAGCCTGAAACATGGTTGGAGCACCCCCAGTGATGGGTCAACATATGGCGAAAGTGACAGGTGCAAGGATACCTGAGAGTGCATTCAGGATAATAGCTGTGGATGGAAAGAAATTAAAGGGCAATGAAGAAGTGCCTTATTTTCCACAACAGCCCAAAATACCCACATTAGGAGGAAACAGAATTACTTAGAGGAAAAGAAACAATATTCCATGATGAATGTATCATTTGCATCAGTGAATTGCCTGTATGTGTCCTTGGCAAAGAATTGCAGTGGCAACTTGCACTGGGAGTTAACCATGAGAATGTAATAGTTGATTGGGCCAATTTTAAAATTGCAAATATAAAAAGGCAACCATGCTCTGGTCACTCTTTCCACATGTTTTGCCCAGGTTTTCTGAATGCATGTATGCATAATCAAGGCAAAGCCCTGAAGTAGTTGGCAAGATTACCATGAGGAAACCGCCATGCATAAATCATGGCTATGGAGTAGTGTGCAAGTGTGTGAACATACCCCCCTTTCTCTCATATTAAAACTTTGTCATTCAATTAAGTTGATGAAAATAAGTTCAGGACAGGCAAAAAGAAGTGATCTTTAATCATACCATGGATATTAGTATTACAGGAACATCTATACCTGTGCCATCAGCATCTAATAAACAGAAGAGGAATGCTATGGACATGTCTATTTTGTGTGATTTCCTGTTTGACCATTGCCCAGGCAGGCCAAGATTGTCCTTTGGTCTGATAAGCAGCGCATTCCTGGGGTAGGGGGCCAAATCGCCTAAGAAGGCGATGTGACCCCAATGCTGGTGTCTGTGCCACTTGCACCATGCAAACTGGCACAGACGCCGGCTTATTGCCACTTGTGCCATCCCCTCTGGATGGCCGCTGCAGTGCAGCCCTCGGACACCGGCTTGGCCTCCTGCTGCTGCAAGTCCTCATGCTGACGCCCTGGGAGGCGTTCCTGAGATGCTCGGGGGGGGGGGCAGCTTTTTAACCCCTTTCAGCCCAGGAACGCCCCCTTTTGTAACAGCAGTGCTGCTCCATCTTTTTGTTGGTACAGCATTGCTGTTCTCTATGGGGCTTTCCCCCCCTTTAAAAAATTTTTTGTGAAAAAATGCCCTTTTTCTACCCTGCAGTGGGTGTGAAATCTCTGTTAAGGACCAGTGGCGGTGCCACAGACATGCCGTCCCCGGCCACTGCAGGTTTCAGGAATGGGCTGTGTGTATTGCAGTTCTTATGTATTGGTATAGCCAATGAAACTTTTCCATGTGTTTTGAGAGGCTGTGTATGATAATGAACAATAAAAAATATTTCTCTGTTTGGTAATGTATTTTTTTCTTTTGCCATTTATTCAAATCTGACTTCCTTTCGTTTCTTGTCGGTATAGGTCAGCAAGGGTAACTGTGCTTCACGACTATGTGGGCTGCCGGACATTTGAGATACTACCTTCAGTGTCTGTGGGAGGCATCAAAGAGTTAATTTATCCAGAGACGGGTTTCCCAGTAAGTGAGCAGCGGCTGTACCAGCATGGAAGAGAGGTAAGCTTCCTCCTCTCTTGGAACGTCTAAACTTTTTGAAGTAGCCTTGGCGTAATTCTTTCCCGTAAGAGCAATGCAGTCATGATGTAGTTAAAGCATTAATCAGCGAGGGAAATGAAATAAACGGTACATACATTGTCATACATTTCCGTCATTCTGCCGTTATACAACAAACACATTTACATGAGACAGCTGTGAAAATGCCTGTTCTCTCCCAGACATGGTTAAAGATGCTCGTTTTGACTCATGAATATCTAAAATGACTTGTGGCGATCATGCTTCCTTCCTTGTGCCCTTTTGCAAGATACCAGACAGACCAGTGTTGCATCTTAGGTTTATAATCAGTGTTCCAGCCAGTGAGGCGCTCATTAAATTGTGTGCGCTAATTGAGCAGTTGTGGTCTGTTTCTGTGCTTTTCAGATGTGTTAAGTGGTGCTTCATAGAGAGCGAGGGGATAGTGCACCACTGCCAGGTGGGGTCCATAATACCCAGTGTGGGGTCCATAATACCTGGCAATAAAATCTGAAAGGTCTTCAGTGGAACAGCAATTCAAAACAAAAACGGAGCTTAGGGTTGCTCCTGTCCAACTGTCTAGCGAGTGCTGAACTCATCCTGCGCATCACGTCATGTGCCTTCAGCCTTGCCATAGGCGCAGGTTTTCTTACATTTCTGAGCTTTTCAATCCTCCCCTTTTGGTCAGGCAGGGATTTCTTTAGAAACTGAAACCATTTGTTAACTGTCTTGATTGCAGTTATGGTGATGATCAGTACATTCAAGAACGCCTAAAATCTCTTTTCATTGCAGTTACCTGACTTTGTCAAGATTGGGGACCTTCAGACTTCTCAGAATCATGTGTTTCTGGACCTTTTGTCAAAGGGCTTGAAAGGAGGAGGTATGGTAAATACCCGTAAACCATCCCTTGCATGTATGCCCTTCTCATTTTCCTCTTTGTTACTCTCTTCTGTGTTTAGTGTTTCAGTAGTTTCCATGTTGGAGCATCTTTTGGCAGAACGTTTGGGCTGCTTGTTTTTGTAGTGTATAATAAGACAATCACTGGTATTGTTTAGAGAAAGCTTGGCTGTTTAGTATATGGTGAGAAGGGGCATATGGTTTGGGGAGGGATATACATTTTTTTTAATCAGAATGGGGTCCTTGAGAGATTGGGGATTTCTGTTTGAGAGGCTTGATCAGTTTGGGTTCTTTGAATTGGTACTAGTCTTTCATTAAGCAGTCCTCATTGAGTTGCAAAGAAGATTGTGTTGCAGGCATGGAAAGTTACAAATAGTCTGAAAGTGTGGTGTAGCTTGAATGTTTGTTTCTTATTTTTATTGTTCATTTATACCCAGCCTTTCACCCCAATGGGGACCCAAAGCACCTTACAACATTCTCCTCTCCTTCAGTTTGTCCTCACAACAACCTTGTTAGGTAGGTTAGGCTGAAGGTGAGTGACTGGCCCAAAAACTGTGTGACTGGCCCCAAGCCCGACCTGGTCGGGGAGGGGCGGGATAGAAATAAAACAAACAAACAAACAAAGAACACCTAGCAAGCTTCCGTGCCGGAGAGGGGATTTGAACCTGGGTCTCCCTAACACTCTAACCACTACTCTAACCTAGTCTGACACTCTAACCACTACAACTTGAATGTGTAGTTTGTGCAAGTTACTGACCAGGTTATCAATGAACTGACAGCGAAGAAGACCAGAAACAAGGATATGTAATGAAATTTAGTCTGCGTTTAACTGCGCTGAGTAAGTTAAACAAATGTATTCAAATAATATAACCAGCAACGTTAAGGAAAAATAGAATTGAAATGTTTTTAATTAGACAGTTGTGAACATAATAATCAATACTAGATACCCACCCTTCCTCCCTCTTCGCCCCTCCCCGTATCCTACATTTATAATAAAGAGTAATTAAGAGAGGGGAATTTTTTTTAGTCTGCGTTATGTCATACACTAAACGTATGGGGATCTTTGCAAAGGACTGCATAGTGATCTCTATATGCATAGACCGCATGGTTTCCAAGATCTCTTAATCATACTGGTCAGGCCACTTCTGAAATTAGGGGGAACTTGGGGAGCAGTCCGTTAAATAGCAGGAGTATCTGTAACTGGAGTTGTAAAAAACGATGTTCTCTCAGGGACTGTTTGGATTGTGACCCTAGAACATTCATGAAGATAGTTTCAGAGGGTAGCCATATTGGTCTGCAGTGGAACAGCTAGATTCGAGTCCAGTAGCTCGATTTGAACAGCTAGATTCGTGTCCAGTAGTTGGTCTTCGAGACCAACAAGACGTTTGGGGGTGTGACCTTTCAAGAGTCAAAGCTTCCTTTGTCCGTATCTATTAGGGTGATATTTTTAAATGTCCAGAAGGGAAGAGACAACTTTGGTTTCAATGAAAAAGAACACGCCGCCTTCACTTCCCCCCTCCTCCACGTTGTCATGGTGTAGTGGTTAAGAGTGATGGTTTGGAGCGATGGACTCTGATCTGGAACCGGGTTTGATTCCCCACTCCTCCACATGAGCGTCGGAGGCTAATCTGGTGAACTGGATTTGTTTCCCCACTCCTACACACGAAGCCAGCTGGGTGAGCTTGGGCCAGTCACACTCTCTCAGTCCCACCTACCTCACAGGGTGTCTGTTGTAGGGAAGGGAAGGTGACTGTAAGTCAGTTTGATTCTTCCTTGAGTGGTGGAGAAAGTTGGCATATAAAAACCAACTCTTTCTCCTTCTGTTTTTGGCCACGGAGCAACATTGCAACGATGTTGCTGAATGGTTAAAACACAAGGCCATGCATGTCTGTATGTCTTTCAGTGATTCTCATTCGTATTTTGCTATTTTTGGGAGGCATGGATATCACAGACGTTTGTAAGCAATACATAAAGTTTGCTTCGAGTCCAGTAAAACCTTAGAGACCAGCAAGATTTTCAAGGCATAAGCTTTTGAACACTAAAGCTCCCTTTGTCAAATAGCTTGTATTACTGAGACAGGAAGTTTAGATGGGTCAGGGATTTCGGGCTTACTTCCATGGGCATAACCAAAGAAAATGCCCACCTCTACCATGGTGCTTCAGCTAACAGTCAAGCCTGGGATGCTTGATAGAGGGAGGGAACAATTTGCTTGCCCAGAGGGGGGAAGGAAATTGGCCCCATTGCCTTGCTCAACATAGCAAGGAACCAATTCATTGGTGTGGGGTGTGTGTTGGCCCCACCCTAGAATGCAAATAAATTTTTCAACACAGAGGGAGATGGGAATTTGTTTTGGCCAGAGTTGAAATGTTGTTGAAACCTAGCAGGGAACTAAGTATTGGCGCCATTGCCTTGCCCAACCTAATGAGGAACTAATTCATTCTTTAATCAGAAAGAGGAGGAAGGGCCATCCCCATTATCTTTCCCAGAGCAGAAAAGTTTCCCAAATGTAGGGAATAATTATTTCATTAAAGGGAGGCAAGCACAGATAGTGTGGCATTGTATTATTCTTTAGCAGCACTGTCCAAACATTTAGGATTAAAAAAAATAAAGCATTGAGCTATTCCTGAGTGGTGGCAGGCAAGCATCCTAAAAATTAAAAAAAGAAAAAAGGTGGCCTGACATGGGGGAGGAAGTGGTCCAGTTCAGCTGGTGTGAAAGGGAAAACAAAGCAAGCCATGGTAGAAAATGGATTACCCTGCTGCATCTGGAATCTCCATTGCAAGTGCAAATTGACTAATAATCGTGCCAGCACTATGATCACAATGGGAACCCCCCCTTGTGTGGAAGGAGCCCTAGTTGTAGCATCAATGAGCAATTCATGCTGTAGTAGCTATCTTGCCTGCCCAGCCTGGTCAAGTGCCAAGCTTGCAAAGAACCGCTGCCATTTATGTTGCCTAGGTGGGAGAACTCTAAAAACTCTACATGTAATGTGATGAAGAATAGTGAAACATATTTGACTCTTCTGCATTTTTAGGTCGTTTTGGACAATCAACACCACCCCTTGTAGATTTCCTTAAAGATATTTTGAGAAGATATCCCGAAGGAGGACAGATTCTTAAGGTAAAGCATAAAATATTTTAAAGTAAATATTATTACAGATCTTTGCTGTGTTAAATAAGTATTTATTTAGTTAGCCAGCACGTCTGCCTTAATAGCCATTTCGCCAATATTTTATTTCTTTGTGATGCACTGAGTTTACTTCTCATTGTGTACCAAAGAAGCAGAATTTGGACAATTTGTTGGGAGAGAGAGAGTGCATCAAAGACACATTGCTGAATCTACTCCTTAATGGTAAGGAATAGGGCTGTTGATTCGGTTCGGGCCAAACTGAAAAACAGCCGAATTTTCCCCGATTCGGCCATTTTTCGGTTCGGACGAACCAAACTCAAAAAAGGCGAGAAACGGGGGAGCCGAATTTGCCGACTTTGGGGGTTCTACAATATCAATAGAAAACCTGTGCCGTATATAACGTCGTTGTGGAAATTAGCAGCACGAAAGGCTCCAAATAAAATCCAACTGGAATTGCATCACAAAACTTAAAATAAAGCATTACATCATACTTAATGAAACAAAATCAAGCATTACATCATGCACGAATGAGAAAATTATAAACATGTGCGGCTCAGACAATAACCCACAGTGCAACAAGCTAATATAGTGGGGCGGGGCAAATCCTCCTACTCTCTGGGATGGTCAAGTCGCAAGTCCAAGGAGACCAACAATAAAGAATGACGGTGAGGGTTCATGAAGGGGAGAGGAGAGGAGAACGCGTGGCTAGTCGCTGGTGCGCGTTTCAAAAGGCTTTCTTCAGCTCCAATAGAAAGGCAACGTCAGCTTTTAAGTCCATTTGGTAATTAGCTGGTTGTCAAAGAGACCGTCAGCTGCGAAGTGCAAGGTATTACAATGTCACTTATAAAATACATACAATACTGAAGTCCATGTGGATGCTATAATTCAAAAGGAAACTTACCAAAATGCGTCTTAATGAAACTCAATAGCGCATTGTACAAGGATCCGCGGTGGTGAGCTAACAGGAAGGGAGTTCTTATATAGCTGCCAGTGTAGCTTCTTAAAGGGACATTACCCCTAATGCAACAAAGCAACCCCGGAATAAAAATACAATTATACAAAGCATGACAAATCGAATTCATTATTTAAACCCTTAGGAATGAGAGTCTGAAAAGCATAAATTAAGCTAGATTCTTGCTGCAACAGTATTTTCTTGGCATCTTGAATATGAAAAGGTTTGGATTTAAACTGCCAAAGAACAAAAAAGAGTAGATCTGTATCAGCATGGCTTGCATGTATAAAATGTTGTACAAGTGGTGCCTCCAAATTCCGTGCGCGAATTCACGCACAGTGCTCACCGATCCTAAGACGGATTGGACGGGATGAGCAACCAATGTACATAAGACGACATGGACACAGAACCGCGTACACAGACATGGGGGTACCACAATTACTAAATTGGCGAAGAGTGTAAGAAAATTTTGGAGAGGTGGAATGGACCACTTTGATAGGTAAACTGTAGGGACACATAGAGCAGTGGCCACATTTATGGTGGCCAATAGTTTGAGATGGTCCTTGGGGTTGGCACACATCTGTTTTTATAAGCATATCTCGAATGGACGAAGTCCTTCTCATGCCTAAAATGGGTGGTTGAGAACAACCAGGAATGGTGTTCAACAGATGCCAGTGGTGAATCAAAATCTTTTTGATGTCCTGGGTCAGATGTGAATATTGTAAGGAAGCTACAACTCTCGAGTCAGGCTTAGGAAGAATGTGAGTAGATGGAGTGGACCTGTCTGTGCCCAAAAGAAGAGTACGAGATCTAGAATGCGTTTTGTGGAAAGACCGTCGAATGACCTCAGGTGGGTATCCTCTTAAATTTCGAAGACATGATGTCTGCAGCAGCAATAAAATCTTGTTCCCTGGATGCGTTCCTCTTAATGCGTAAGAATTGACTGAAGGGTAGATTTACACGTAAGTGTAAGGGATGAAAGGAAGAAAAATGTAGATTGAAACCTGCATCTGTAGGTTTAGTAAACGGTTTGACCGCTAAGATATTGTCTGGAAGACGGAAGATGGTGACATCCAAAAAGGGAATCTCGTGTGTGTTGATGCAGCCGGAAAAATCCAAAGTTTCATTAAGATGCATTTTGGTAAGTTTCCTCTCCTCTCCTCTTCATGAACCCTCACCGTCATTCTTTATTGTTGGTCTCCTTGGACTTGCGACTTGACCATCCCAGAGAGTAGGAGGATTTGCCCCGCCCCACTATATTAGCTTGTTGCACTGTGGGTTATTGTCTGAGCCACACATGTTTGTAATTTTCTCATTCGTGCATGATGTAATGCTTGATTTTGTTTCATTAAGTATGATGTAATGCTTTATTTCAATATAAGTTTTGTGATGCAATTCCAGTTGGATTTTATTTGGAGACTTTGGGGGTTCGGCAAATAAATTCGGCAGATTCGGGCCCCCCCAACTTTGGGGCTTCAATGAAGGCACGGGGAGGGGGCCCTTTAAACAGGTCTGCGCCTGGGAGGCGCAGATATGTTTAAAGGGCCCCTAGCGCAGAGAGGGCAGAGGGGTTTGACAACCCCCAGCCAGCCTTCCCGGGAGTCCCGGCAAGGCTGGGGGGGTGTCTTTAGACCCCTCTGCGCTCTGTGCGCAGAGGGCACAGAGGGGCCTGACAGCCTCCCGCCAGCCTTCCCGGGAGTCCCGGCAAGGCTGGGGGGGGTCTTTAGACCCCTCTGTGCTCTGTGCGCAGAGGGCGCAGAGGGGCTTGACAGCCCCCCACCAGCCTTCCCTTGAGTCCCGGTAAGGCTGGGGGGGGGGGCTTTAGACCCCTCTGCGCTGCCTGCGCAGACAGCACAGAGGGGCTTGTTGGGGGGCCCTTTAAACAGATCTGCGCCTCCCAGCTGGGAGGCGCAGATCTGTTTAAAGGGCCCCCCACGCGCCTTCAGGGAATCCCCCTGAAGGCGCGCGGGGGGGGGCAATTTTCCCCCGAACTCCGGATCCCCCCCGAATTTCGGAGATCCGAAGCGGGGGAGTTCGGACTTCGACACGGCCCGAATAAAAACGGGCCGAGTTTTGCCGAATCCGAATTCAACCAAATTTTTTCCCCAACAGCCCTAGTAAGGAACACAATGAGAAAAGAGGACCTTCCTGCTGGCTCTCTTGCCTGCTCCAGTGAGGTTTGAATACTAATTTCCAGGGCACCTGAAGGAAAAAGGGGCAGAAGGCTGCCAATTGCGTGTATCATTTGGGCCTCTGGCCTTTGCGCTGGTTCCCTCTTCTGGTGGCATTGGGATTGTAGCACTCTGACTTTGGTGTGTCTGAAAGCAGGGAGCCAGTGGAAAGGTTTCCCTCTGCCCACAGCTTCTCTTCTTTCTATTACCATGCTTAAAGAAGGTGGCAAAAAGCCTGGAATGACTTGCTTTTGTGTGTGTTTGCTTTTGGATGCTTCAGGTGCCTTGAAAGCTTTTCAAGCCTGATGGAGGCAAAGAGATGACAGCAACAAGTGGTAGAAGGACAAGTGGAATAAGGGGAAGCGAGCTGGGGGGAAATGAGAAGCTGAAGGAAGAGAGGTGTGAGGGGGTGGGTTTCAGGAAGGAGCTGGGAAAGATTCTCTCCTGGCATACGTTTAGTGTTTTAAATCCTTTTTTAAAAAAATGTTGTTATTTTTATATTTGTATGTTATTGCCTTGTGATAACAGTAAATAATAACGTTATGCCTTGTTTGGCCATGAGCTGGTTAAAAAAAAACTTGAACAGCTAAAATGTTTAAGGGTGTTTTCGGGGGAGGGTAGGCTCTTGTTTCTTGTCGGGCGGAAGGCAGCATGGTATAGCCTGATCTCGTCAGATCTCGGAAGCTAAGCAGGGTCAGCCCTGGTTAGTATTTGGATGGGGGACCACCAAGGAATACCAGGGCTGATATGCCGAGGAAGGCACTGGCAAACCACCTCTGTTCGGCTCTTGCCTTGAAAACCCCATAAGGGGTCGCCATAAGTCGACTGTGACTTGACGGCACTTTACACACACACACACGCTCCTGTTATGGCTATGTTAGTGAGTAAACTTTGCACACTATTTCAGCTGGAACTGAGGTTTAAAGTGATATTATTGCCTTAATTTTTTCCCTTCTGCTTCAGCATTATGTTTCAGATAATTTTGATATTCTCCTCTGTCTTTAGGGTAGGTGGTTTTGCAGTGTGCAGATTCCTGCAATTATAGAGGGTTACTATTAGGGGAGTTTTTTCTAGGTTTGCTTTGCCTGCTGCAGGGCTGTGGGAGGAGCAAATAACATCCTCATTAAATAGAATAAGCAATCTGTCATTTACACAGTGTTATTCCTGGCTTCAAGGAATATTTTACAATATCTCAGTTGAACAGAATGCCAACCCTGAGCAAAAATTAATTTTTGCTGATCTGATTCAACCTTTTTTTGATGGTTCATTAAATGACACATTTGTTTCATTTTCAGGAATTAATTCAGAATGCAGAAGATGCTGGTGCCACAGAAGTTAGGTTCCTGTATGATGAGACTCAATATGGGACAGAGTCTCTCTGGTCTAAAGACATGGCTCAGTACCAGGGTAAGTATATATTTTTTCATATCCAGCTTTGTTTCTGGATTATTTGTTGTTTTATGAAGTAGTGATATGCTTCAGATCAAAATTAATGCAAAAACATTGCAGTTAAGTTACATATAATTTTTGTATTTTACATACAGATATTTGATATGTAATCTAGGGTTGTGTACCCAGGTATTTCTGGTATGACAATATACATGTTATTGTGGTTCAGCCAAAATGGTATTTGAGATTTCAGAATATCGATTTGGAAACAATCTCGGGAATATCCAGGGCCACCGTGTAAATGGTCTCTAGATTGTTTCTAGACAATAGGATCAGACGTTAAAGGGAGTACTTGAACCACCTGCCCAATCATAACAATTCTCACATCCCTCTGTGAAGGCCCACTACATGTTCAGATTTTGAACAAGTTGGTTCTGGGTTTCCTGGACCCAACTTGGGTTCCCCGCAACCACAAAGCAGCTGTGGGGAATGGCTTTTTTTAGAAATAAAGGAGAGCTCAGAACGCCGCCACGGAGGGAGAAAGGGCTCCTGCCTTCCCTCCCAAGCTGTTATCCTGCGGCAAAGCCGCAGGGTGTTACTTCCCTGAGGGGGAGTTACTTCCCTGTTTTTGCTGCTCCTTATGGAATATTCTGTGCATTGGAAGAAGAGGAATCAGAGCAGCTTGATTCTGTTTCAGTGCTAGATTTTTTGGAGTGTGCTGGTCTGGTCTGCTTTGAATTGGAGGTTGTGGTGTGTGTGTGGGGGGGTGTCAGCCTATTTTTCTTTCTGGTTCTTTCCTCGGTTTTGTTCTTATGGTTTCATGATGTTTTGAGATGTTACTGTTGGTTTTAAAAAATTTAATTTATCGCATCAGGTTCAGAAGAAAATTTCTGGTAATGTTTTAATAATAGTTAACTATAGGCAAAGGTTTAGGTATTTTTTTTAAAAAAACCAGGTTGGTTTGGCTTGAATTCTCTGGTTTTATGTTGGGCTTGTTGGTTCCGTCTGTATTGGTGGCTTTTGGCCAGAGGTTGCTCCTGTCTGTTTGCCTATTGGCTTCTTTGAACTTTTTCCCCATAGGAAACAGTGGAGGCAGGTAGGATGGCTGGAGGCACCATGTTCCAGGGCCTGTAGAATTGGACTCTTGGTCCAGTTTGCTTGAAACCGGGGCGGGGTGTCCTTAGTGGACAGGCAGCACTCGTTCCCCTGCAATGTTGGTGTAATTTGGTTGAAAAATAGCCACTCTAGCCCCCTGAAAAGGTCCCGAATAGGGAATAATGGAACCCAAATAATTCTGGAATCCCAGGAAAAACCCGAACTTGAATACCAGATGGGTATCAGGGTACCAGAATAACCTGTAATACTGGTATTTATGACCTTCCTGAAATCTGAATCTGAAAAATACCATTTTTAAAGCTACACATCCTTAGTATAACGTATTCGTATCAGTTTGTTTGCCAATATGGCCTATAACTGGTGTGTGCTACTGTTTTAAGTTTATCTCAATATATCTTTTACAATTTTCAGAAATTTCATTCTCTGTAAATGAATACATTTATGCTACATTTCTTGGATTTTAATATTCACTTCTTGGAAAACTTCTATAAATGTATTCATATACATTTTTCCCTTCCTTTTCTCTCTTTTTATCCATTAGGTCCTGCACTTTATGTATACAACAATGCAGTTTTTACCCCTGAGGATTGGCATGGCATTCAGGAGATAGCAAGGAGTAGAAAAAAGGATGATCCCCTCAAAGTTGGAAGATTTGGAATTGGATTTAATTCAGTTTATCATATCACAGGTATTTACAATGAACCTTTTCTTAAAAAAAAAAAAGAACATTAAGGATTTGGTCATGCAGGGCATGTGCCCCACCGGTGCTCGCATTTATAGTTTGCTCTCAGTTTTAAAAAGTGGTTTGTTGGCTTGAATACTGTACTGGTTAATAGAAAAAAACCCAAGCGGGAACCCTATACTCACAGGGGGTAGAATCCCTTCTCCCTCTTAACTCCCCCGCCCCCAGTGCTGGTGCTTTAAGGGAACCTTCTGTAGTTCCCAGCCACCCCTGTTGCCCCCACTGCTGGTTAGCCCAGCACAATTTCAGCTCCCGCCACCCCCAGTGAGCTTTCTGTCTCCACTGCTAGGCCTTCTGCATCTCCCCCTCTCCCCTATCTTTTCAGTGCCAGCGAGTCTAGCACAGCGTCCAGCCCCTGCTGCTGGGCCCGCTGTCCCTCTCCCCATGGCCTACACTGCTGGCAAGCAGCTCCGGCTCCCGCCACCATCTCTACTCCCAGTGTGCTGAGTGCAGCTCCCAGCCTCCACTGCTGGGGCTGCCACATCTCTCAACCCCTCCCCCCCAATTGCCTTTATTGCTTGCAAGCCTGGCGGTGTCTGGCCTCTACTGCCTGGCCCATCATGGCTTCTGTCAACCCCCCCATTGGAGCCACCACCAGAGGAGGTAGGGTTTTTGAGGAGGAGTTTAACCCCCCAAACTTACAAAAAAAATGCATTTGGGGGGTTTAACTCCCCAAAATGCATTTTTAAAAAAAGTTTTCAGATTTTTTTGCAAACCTGGAGAGTTCCCCAGGTTTGCAGAACTATTTGTTTTGGGTATGGCCCCAATCCACTAATTTAGCTATCAGCATATGGGGCCACATTTTCACTATTAGATATATAGATTAGTGTTATTAATTATTAAATATAGCATTATTGATGATAATCCACACAGAATTATATTACATATTGCTGGACTAGTGCAATTCAAAAGAAAATTTACAATGATTCAAGCCAATTTAGCTTATGACTTAACCAGAAACCTCTTCCACTGGTTAAGTGAAAGAGGATCACTGGAGGAATTCATGACTGTCAAAGGTGATCAGTGAATACCTAGCTACGCTGGCCTAGTACCCTATCTTTATATCTTAGGTGAGTAGGGTCTCCATCTTCCTGAGTCATTTGCTTCTACTCCGCCAACAGCAGTCAGCCAGTATTTGGAAGACAGGGTTCATCAGCTTTTAACCTTTCAGGGTAGGTTTGCAAATAGGAAGTTTCTGGAACTAGGTTCCCTTTATTATCATGAACTTGGTCCTTCTTGGGTAATTTATACTAGGCAGCATTGGCAAGTAGTTAACAGCATCTGGGAAAAGCTGTCCCATCTCTGAAGAAGATAGATTTTTTTTTTCATGAGAAGACTCCTTTTGCTTTATTTCGCTGAGATCTTCCTGAAATTTCTGCAAGAAGGCAGGCACTTTCCATAGCTTGGGTTCTAGAGGATTGGAGAGGAGATGTGGTTTTCTTTATGGAATCTTCCTCCCAGATTTTAGCTGATATTCCTTTTTTTGCCACTTATTTAAATTGAGTGTGTTAGCATGGTCATTAACATAAGTCTTTTAAAAATGATGTAGGTTTGTATTTTTAGGTATTGTTCCCGTGTTGTTCATATTTTTTGGCTTTCTGTTTTACAGATGTGCCTAGTATATTCAGTGGTGACCAAATTGGAATGCTGGATCCTCATCAGGTACTTTTTGGACCCCGAGAATCAGGCCAGTGTTGGAATCTAAAGGATGACAGCAAAGAAATTAATGAACTTACAGACCAATTTTCACCTTTCATTGGTGTGTTTGGAAGCACTAAAGAAACCTTCAAACATGGACACTTCCCGGGTACATTCTTTCGCTTTCCTCTACGCCAGCAACCTTCCCAGCTGAGTAGTAATCTGTACAACAAGGAGAAAGTTCTAGAATTGTTTGAATCCTTCAGAGCAGATGCGGATACAGTACTTCTGTTCCTTAAAAGTGTGCAAGATGTTTCCTTACACGTTAGGGAAGCTGATGGCTCTGAGCGACTAATTTTTAGAGTGACTGCTAGTGAGAACAAAGCTTTGAAGCATGAAAGACCCAATTCCATCAAGATTCTGGGAGGTGCAATAAACCAGTACTGTAAAGGAGTTCCAAGTAATAGCATAACATGTGTGACGTACCATATAAACATAGTTCTAGAAGATGAGAGTGTTAAAGACGCGCAGAAAACATCTTGGTTGGTATGTAACAGTGTTGGAGGACGGGGAATATGTAGTGATTTGGACCTCTTGGCTGACGACCTGAAATATATTCCAACGATAGGTATAGCTATGTCATTATCAACCAACGGAGAAGAAAAAGGAGCTGCGGCACAGTTTTCGGGGAGAGCATTTTGTTTTCTTCCATTGCCACCTGGCGAGGAAAGCAAGACGGGTCTCCCAGTTCATGTTAGTGGCTTTTTCGGCCTCACAGATAACAGGAGGAGTATCAAGTGGCGAGAGCTTGATCAGTGGCGAGATCCAGCGGCATTGTGGAATGAGCTTCTCGTGGCCAACATTGTCCCAAAAGCATATGCAGTCCTCGTATTGGAAGCAATCAAACGAATGGAAACAGAAAAGAACTCGGATTTCCCTTTGTCAGCTGAGAGGATTTACAGGTTGTGGCCTGACAAGAATAAAGCAAAAGTCCACTGGCACCCAATTATAGAACCTCTTTTGAAAGAGTTGTTCCAAAATGCGGTTATATACTCGGTCTGTGATCACTGGATAAAGGTGGAGCAAGTTTATTTCACAGAAATGGAGGAGAATCTGGAGCACACCCAAGCTGTGCTAAACTACCTCCAGGACGCAGGGAAAGAGGTTGCTAAAGTATCAGAGAATATTGCAAATGCAGTTGACTTAATTATGTCTGGTACTGAACCTGTCAAAAAAGTGACTCCCGGTACAGTGCGACAAGTTTTAAGAAAATCTGGGCACAGGGGATCTGCTGATGAGAAGCTTCATATCTTAGAGTTCGTGCTCAGTGATGGAAACTACAGTGAGCTTATTGGGCTGGAGTTATTGCCCTTACAAAATGGGAGTTTTATATCATTCTGTTCATCTGCATCAGATCAAGATGCGGTTTACATAACTTCAGAAAGTTATCCAAGGTATAATATATGTTTAATAATTTGTATTATTGTGATGTAAAGTTTTAATTTAAGTGTTAGAGCTGTATTATTTAATTTTATGTAATGGCACATTGCTCTGCAAATGTACCCACTTGTCTTCTGTTCCAGAATACCTTTGCCTGTGTAGTTTGGAGATACTGTTTGAAGGGCAGAGAAGAATTTGTCTAAATTGTAGCCATTGATCTGGCAGAGAGCAGACAAATGCCCTTTTTCTGCCTTTCTGACATAAGCCATTACTCTAATGCCTTTTTTTATGCCTTGCAACTAACTACTTCACACTAGCGAAAAAGGGGAAAGAAGTATGGAAAGAAGGGATCAAGAGTGATGTGGACATATGGAGTTGACTAATAAGCACTTCACCATGCAACGCAGGAATTCAAAACATAAGAAGAGCCCTGCTGGATCAGACCAGTGGTCTATCTACTCCAGCATCCTGTTTCACACAGTGGCCAACCAGTTCCTTTGCAGGTCCAACAACGGGACAGAGGCTGAGAACTTCTCCTGATGTTGACTCCTGGCCACTGGTATTCAGAGGTTTACTGCCTCTGGACATGAAGGTTCCCTTTAGCCACCAGTAATAGACCTATCCTCCATGGACCTGTTAAATCCCCATTTAAAGCTGTCTATGCCTCTGGTCATCACTACATCCTCTGGCAGCAAGCTCCATATTTTAATCACTCACTGGGTAAAGATTAGGGGCGTGCATATCAATATGTTGAAATTAAAAAAAATCACTGAAAAATACCTTTTTGGTATTTTTAAAAAAACCGGTATTAAAAAAGACGACCTTGTATAATGCTGAACTTTTTGGGGGTGGATCTGACTGCAATCCAGCCCATGACGCTTCTCTGGAGTCCACTGGATGCCCTTGATTTCTTCTGTTTTTAAAGAGGGAGAAAAAATTATCTTTGTCAGCTCTCTCCACCCTGTGCATAATTTTATAAATCTTTACTGTGTTCCTCCTTAGTCATCTCTTTTCTAAACTGAAGAGTCCCTGACTCTTCAGCCTTTCCTCATAGGGAAGGTACTCCAACACCCTGATCATCATCTTCTGTAATTTTTTTAGATCTGCGATGTCTTTTTTGAAGTATGGTGACCAGACCTGCACACTGTATTCCAAAGTTCCTGGGTCATTTGCTTGGGTGGGGGAGATGGCGTATGTGAGCAAAGATAGAAACAAAGCTTTTAATCCATTCACAGTTGTATGGGAAAATATCCAGTTATTACTACTTTTCAATATTTCTGCTTTTGAACAGTAACATAAAATATTTATTTGATCAATACTCTGTTTTTAATGACATACTAGGTCCCTCTTCCCAGGTCTTGAAGGAAGATTGCTTGCTGATGATTTGAAGCCCCAAGTTCTGTCTGCTTTGAAGGAAGCTGCCAAAAGTAGAGGTAATTTTTAAAAAATATGCATATCATGATAGTGACAGGAAGGCCCTGTTGAAACGAAGTATGCCCAGTCTTAGGTGATCAGTAGTCCTAATTGTTGAAGAAGGACATAATGATTTATTTTAAGTAATGTATAGTAAATCACCAGGTACAAAACGTGATTTAAATCATTAATTCATTTGTTCCCATTTGTGCATCAAGTATTTCCTAAAGAAAGAAAAGTATTTGCTTCGTTGCATGTGATAACATTTAAAACTATGCAGTTCCACAGACTTAATGGCACTTAAATTTAAGAGTGGGTGGTGATTTCTGCTGTTTACCCTCTCCCTCTGCAACCCCAGTGAATGCCCCAAAATTTTGTTCCTGCGAATTAGTGGACCCTCAGGAACAGCATAGGGGATTGTGGGATGGGGTAGGGGGAGAAGGGATCAGTGGAGATTGATGCCTCCTCTTAAGAAATGCTCTTCATGTCTTTGGATGTTATTTTCTCCCTGAGACTTTTCCCTAAGATGACAATGGGATCAGGAGTAGTGTCCTGATATGTTAGGTCTCAAGCTTATGTTTCTTTTCCACTTTTCTCACTGCAAGAAAGGCCCAATGTATATTTAAACATGCAATCACTCCTAAACTGGAAGAATTCTTTCAGGGTTGGGAGGGGATTCTTGGTTCAAATAACTGCAGGAACTTACAGTTCATTTATTTATCCCCCACCCCCCGAGTGAAAAGGGCAAGGGGTGGGGGTGGAGACACCTAAGGCTCACTCAGCTGGGATATCTCGATTCAACCGCCTGGCCTGGGGCTCAGAATCCATTGCTGAGAATTCTCAGTAGCAATGAAAATATACAGATGGGCATAGTTTTTAACTCTTTCATTACTGCTGAGAGTTTTTAATAGTGTATGTTGCTTGAGTCAGTCTACTCCTAGAGGGAGTAGTTTCCACTCCTTCCAAGCCGATATTTCTCACATAACTTCCAATAATCTTCAGAAACAGAAGAGAAAAACGAAGCTACTGTGGTTTCAGAAACAGGTGAATTAATGTTTAAAATACCTGCCACAAAAGGACTCATCAACATAGGTCAGATAGACATCAGAGAAGCTACAAATCATGGCCAAGCATAAAGTTAAGAACATAAGAAAGGCCATGCTGGATTGGACCGAGGCCCATCAAGTCCAGCAGTCTGTTCACACAGTGGCCAACCAGGTCCACAGCACCTAATATAATAGGCATGGATCCTGTGATCCTGGACAGAATAGGTATGCACCATGACTAGTATCCATTTTTACTGGTAGCCATGGATAGCCCTATCCTCCATGAAAATGTCCACTCCCCTCTTAAAGCCCTCCAAGCTGGCAGCCATCACTACATCCTGGGGCAGGGAGTCTCCCAATTTAACTATGCATTGTTTGAAGAAATACTTTCTTTTATCTGTTTTGATATTCTCACCCTCCATCTTCAGCAGATGACCCCGCTTTCTAGTATTATGAGAGAGGGAGAAAAGCTTCTCCCTGTCCACTCACTCTATATCATGCATAATTTTATAGGCATCATGTCTCTCCTTAACCGCCTTTCCAAGCTAAACAGCCCTACGCATCTTAACCGCTCCTCATAGGGCAGTTGCTCTAGTCTCCTAATCATTTTGGTTACTCTTTTCTGCGCCTTGTCAATCTCTGCAATATCCTTTTTTAGCTGTGGTGACCAGAACTGTACACAGTATTCCAAGTGTGGTCTCACCATAGATTTATACAAGGGCAGTATGATAGCAGCAGTTTTATTCACTATTCCTTGTCTAATTATGGCCAGCATTGAATTTCCCTTTTTCATGGCAGCCACACACTGGGTTGATATCTTCATCGAGCTATCCTCTACCACTCCAAGATCCCTTTCTTGGTCTGTTGCTGTTCAGATACCTCTAAATATTTTTAGGGAATTTGCTGTAACCAACAAATGTTTCCTCCTCTGCATTTATCAGTTTTGGCCTGTGTGAGATTTTCCAGAGAGAAATCTCAACCTGGTGTGAGTCTGAGGGCCAAACAAGATGTTACGGTGTCCATGGGTCCAGCCCATGAACATCAACTCCATTTTAAAGATAGCATGAAGACCTGATCCTGGGGGTCCTGGCTGTTCCAGCACTTGAAAAGGCACATAGAGAGGGGGGACAAGATCACCTGGTTCTCACCATGCCCTGATCATGATGGGGCCCTCAAAGTTTTTTTAAAATGGCTGAATAATCCCTAAAATTGTGTCACTGTTCATTGATCGGACCCATGGACACCCAAACATCTATTTTGGCCCTCAGTTTCTCTTTATTTCTACGGGAAGAAAATAGCAAGTGGACTGGGCCATCCCTCACTTATTTGATATCCTAAAGCAATAAAACTACACTTGATCAACCAAATATCAAATAACACAGCGTGAACAAGCAGCAGAAGTTCTGACAATCATTGTTAGATATTAAAGGCTGACAACAATTTTCTGTGAACAACAAGTGTAATTCGTGGAGGGGATTCTTCTTCTGTTGCTTGAAAGACAATGTTGAATGTACAGATGGAGAATTCATTTCTTATAGAAGAAAATAGGGACACTTGCAGGTACAGAGAGCTTTTGAACTCATACACACAGAATCACAGCTGTTTTGTATTATTATTAGCAATGCATTTCCTTCCCTTAAAATGTATTTCATTATATTTTAGCCCATCAGCTCCTCTGGGGATTTTCAGGTAGGATGATCAGCTGAATAATTGCTGAACTGAAGCCTGACGGGTGTGCGTGTTTGATTATTGGATGTTCTGCTTGTACCATTTTCCAGATTGGTAGTGGTTACTAGTCTGGTCCATTGTACTTGTGCTTTTCAAACAATTTACTACTACTAATACTTCTTAAGTCATACTTGAAAAATAATCAAGACAATTACTTCTGGGCTTTTTGTAAGTTTACCAAATGTACAGGGATTGGATATAGGGCTAATACTGTTTTCATTAAAAGCAAAGACACAAATGATTTGAATTAGCTAGTGAAGTATAACTGTAAATTAAATGTTAGTTTGAAGTATGTACACACTAGGAATTACCTGTGTGTATTAAATGCCGTCAAGTCGCTTCCGACTCATGGCGACCCTATGAATCAAAGTCCTCCAAAATGTCCTATCTTTGACAGCCTTGCTCAGATCTTGCAAATTGAAGGCTGTGGCTTCCTTTATTGAGTCAATCCATCTCTTGTTGGGTCTTCCTCTTTTCCTACTGCCCTCAACTTTTCCTAGCATGACTATAGGAATTACCTATAGAGTTATAATTTAATCTGCTCCAGAAAGGTTTACAGTTATCAGTAGCACAAAACAGCTTAAGGACAGAGCTGTCCCAAGAGTATAGCAAACTGGGGCAACCACCCTGGGCCATATCCTTTGGGGAGCCCTGTGCTTCCCCAAAGAAGCCACTGCCCTGCAGCCCACCAACCAGGTGCTGAGCTGGTAGTTTGGCCCTGAAAACCTATTGCAGCGTATACCTTGAGCCCCAAACCATCACTGGTCACACATGGTTGCAGGGGTTTGTGCAAGCCTGCCAACTTGGTGATAACTTGGGGGTGAAATCGTTACCACACGCTATTTCAGCCACAAGCCACCACACAAGTCCACAGTGATCATGTGGCATGGAGGCCCTCAAGTGTCTTTGGGTTGAAAGTACGCTTCGTGTACTTTCAGGCCCAAGCCGTTGCCAGTCTTGGTCTTCCAAGAACTGGGAATTTCACAAGGCTGGAGTAATGGTGTCCTTGGCCAACATTCCCTGCTTAAGGACCTTGAGTATGCTGACCTTGTGTTCCCTAATACAAATATTTAATAATCACTACACTTTATTTGCAAATAAGTTAGAGGTTAAAGCCCCGTTAAGGAGGCAGTCCAAACAAAAGCGGAGATAAATATGCTTCCTGTCCCTTTCAGCTTCCTTAGAGTATAGGTGCTAGCATAGTATGCTGTTGCCATTTAATCGTGATCTTATTGGAGCTGGAGACTCCAGGTCCAGACCTTTTGAGTGGTTTCAACAGGATGTAAAAGACCAGTGAATACAGGGGTCAGCGTGGTGTAGTGGCTAAGAGCAGTGGACTCTAATCTGGAGAACCGGGTTTGATTCCCCACTCATCCACATGATGGCAGACTCTAATCTGGTGAATTGGGTTGGTTTCCCCACTCCTCCACAAGCAGCCTGCTGGGTGACCTTGGGCTAGTCACAGTTCTGTCCATACTCTTTCAGCCCTACCGACCTCACAAGGTGTCTGTTGGGGGGAGAGAAAGGGAAGGCGATTGTAAGCACGTTTGAGTCTCCTTAAAAGGTAGAGAAAGTCGGCATATAAAAACCAACCCTCCTTCTTCTTCTTTATCCCACATCTCGTTAATTGCTTTTGAATTTTCGTACTTTAAAAGTGATTCACTGTGTGGCTTGGGAATTTTCAGTTTGAGAACCGAAGTCCAAAGTGCGACTGTGCCTGCCCAGCTCATTCTCTGTATTGCGGCTGATGTGTAGACTGCAGAGTTGCAATCTGGTTTTGGTACTTCTGCTCTAATGTCTTTCCTTTGCTGTTTTTCCCCACACATCAAGGTACAGAAACTAAGTTGTAGTCAGGAGCATAGTGAGTGGAGGAAATGTGCCTCAAGAATGGTGTTCACTTGTGCTCTTAAACATCTATAGAAGAGGTGTCCTATAAAAGTGTTTTTTGTTTGTTTGTTTGCTCTTCAGATCTTGCTTTTAGATTGCTGCAGAGAAAAAAAAATTTCTCAGAGAAAGTGGCATGCAGGTTTGTAGTGGTACATTAAAATCCGCTGATAAATTGAACTGTTTAAACATGTGTATTGTTAATAATTGCATGATTGGAGTGCTAGCTGCATGTTTAATATGAAAATCTAGATTATATTTCTGTAGATTTCTTTTAAAAGTAGCAAAAGAAATTGTATAATATAAAAATGTTATGTTGATGTACATGGACTGACCTTTTGAAATTGTAACCTGCAATACATTGTAATTTCCAGTCAGACGGAAGAGATAGGAATAATTACTATTGATTATTGTGATATTGCCTGAATTTTACTTGTGTTTCTTGTACTGATCGTGACCATATTTCTGAATTTAGGCAGTACTTTAGTGTTTTAAAAAGTGACGAAAGTGTATCATAGGTATTTGAAATACAGCTGAAACACAGTTAATTTTGGCTTTCTATAGTACTCGTAGTTTTCCAGTACATTACTAAAGAATTGTAAGACGTCTGGTATATAATTTTAAAGGTAAACATGTCTTGTATAAAACTATTATGTATTAGGAACTTGTATTCCATTGCAGTAGGTGCTTTCAGGATAGCTAAGATTATAAACAGATAAAATGGATTATTGTGTTTATTGCATCAAAAACCCTAACACTGTGGGAATGTTGGATGTTCTGTACTCAGGATTTCTTAGAGTACTTAATTGGAACTGATGTCTACATCTATTTTAGCTTGTAAGTCTATGTGGAAAAGTTTTGTATTTTGTTTTTGTTTAATGCCTTGTTAAACAAAAAGCACGCCTTCTTTATAATAACAGCAACAACCACAACATTTACGCTTAAGTTACTTGATTTACTATAAGTGTTCATCATCTCACTCTGATACTATACCAAATCATTCAGTTTCTCTCACACAGATCATTCATTTGCAAAGCATACCCTGATGAGGTTTCAGGTTTTTTTATAACTATTACTTTAAGCTCATGGAAATATTGATAAAATAATGTTATAGCATATTTTAATCTGTTCTTTTACGTGTAAACCTATTAAGTATATGGCCTTATTTGATTCTCTCATTTTCAGCACAGGAACATGTACAGATCAAATGCAGAATGGTGAAATAGAAACTATTGGCACGTGCTTAAAACAGCATAGTGGTAAAGTAGTTTTCTGGTGAACAAGTAGTCCTGTCATTCTGGGTTGCTAAGGATAATGGGTTCATTGTGGCATATATGCCAGCAGCTTCCCCCTTCTCTTGTTGTAATATGGGTGTGCCACACAAAAGCAATAAGTCCTTGATTAGAAAAGGACAAAAGACTTTTGTTCAAACTGTTTGCCCCTCATCTCATGGCCCTTCGTGGACTATAGAAACCCCTAGCTTCTAGTATGGCCTGGTACATGGTTTTCCTGGTGACCATAGTAGAGCAAGAATGCTCTGCTTTGGTTCACAGATGCAGGGTTGAAATGCTACAACAAAAGGTGATCCACAGTGATCTGGTTTCTCAAGTGAACTTAATGCCATTCCACATTGTAATCTGATCCATATAGTCAAGTTAGACTAGAATATAATGAGTTTGGTGACCAGTTTTTTCTTTTCTTTGTAGCCTACTGATCTACAAAAGCATTCTTGATGTTATTGTTCAATTTTAATAGTTTTTATTTTATATTTAATTTCAGGAAGACCATGCACTCAGCTGCAACTTCTGAACCCTGAACGATTTGCACGGCTGGTCAAAGAAGTTTTGAACACATTATGGCCTAACAGAGAAATCATGGTGCAATGGTTCCCACATTCTGAAGGTCAAAATCAGCCACCCATTTCATGGCTTAAAATGGTATGGAAGAACTTGTACATACATTTTTCTGAAGACCTGTCATTGTTTGATGACATGCCACTTATCCCAAAGACATTACTAGACAAAGAGCAAGAAGTAATTGGCCTTATTAGACTGAGGACTCCATCTCCAATTATTCTAGACGATGGATCGGAAACACAGCTTCCAGAATTTTTAGCTGACGTAATTGAGCAACTTGGAGGGATTGTGCTTAAGGAACTGGACCCTTCCACACAGCATCCACTTCTAAAGAAATATGTACATGCCCCATTGCCAAGTGTAGTTTTGCAAATCATGGAAAAACTTTCCTTACAGAAATTGACAGATCACGTCACATCATTCTCTACATCATGCAAAAATGCCCTTAGGAGCTTCCTTGCTAGTTTAACTGATGTTACTGAAAAAGAGAAAAGAATAATTAACGAGCTAGTGATGTTTAGGAGAACTGAACATTCACCTGATGAAGAAATTTCGTTTACTGCATTGAAAGGCTGTAAAGTTCTGCACCATACTGCCAAACTTCCACCTAACATTAAACTATCGGTGTCCCTAGTTGACAGCAGTGATGAAGCTACTATTCGTTTAGTGAATATATTGAAAATAGAACAGCTAAAGACCACTGATTGCATGAAGTTTATTTTAAATGATATTCAAAATGACTTTTATTCTGTTGAAGAAACAACAAAAATCATGCTGTGGTTTCTGGAAAATCTGACTTTCCTCAAAAATGAAAATGCAGAAGTGTTGGATTGGCTGACCCCACTAAAATTTATTCAGGTTACGGAGGGAAAGATGGTTTCAGCTAATGAACTTTTTGATCCTGAGGTGGAGGTATTACAACATCTATTTTATGGCGAGGAAGACCACTGCTTTCCCCCATCTGTGTTTAAAACATCTCCAGATGTTCTTCATTCTTTGAGATTAATAGGCTTAAAATGTGAGAACAACTTGGAAGAGAGAGACATTTTATGTATAGCACATAAAATTGAAAACTTGAAGGACTGTGCAAGCACTGATCAGGATGCACTTAGAAGAAAAGCCAGAACTTTGTTAACCGTTCTAAACAAAAGCTCTTCATTGCTGCAGTCACCTGAAGCAAAAGCCATGCTGAAAAAAATTAAATGGATTCCAGCATGCAAGGAAAGACCTCCAAATTACCCAAAATCATTAATTTGGAAAGGTGATCATTGTAGTCTGTGTTCGCCACCTGAAATGTGTGATTTGTCCCAGGCGACCTTAGTTGGTTCCTCAGTTCCCCTTGTAGAAGGTGTGCGATCATCTGTTGCAAAAGCACTAGGGATTTCCATCAAAGCTAGCATCAAACCAGTATTAAAACATTTTAAAGTGGTAGTTGACTGGCATAGTTCCAAAAAATTTAGTGATGAAGATTACTATCAGTTTCAGCACATCTTGCTTGAAATTTATGGATTCATGAATGATCACTTAGATGAGGGTAAAGAGGCCTTTAAAGCCCTGAAATTTCCCTGGGTCTGGACTGGTAAAACTTTTTGTCCACTTTCTCAAGCAATCATAAAGTCAGCATATGATCTTGACCTCCAGCCACATTTGCATAATGTTCCAAAAACTATGGCCAAATTTCATCTGCTGTTCAAGTGTTGTGGGTCAATTGAGCAACTGACTCCAGACCATGTCTCCATGGTCATTCAGAAAATATATCTGAAAAGCGAACGCTCTCTTACTGAAGAAGAGAGTAAGCAAAATCTTCAGATTATGTTGAGTATTATTAGATGGTTGTACAGCTGTCAGATTCCTGCCAGTTTAAATACGCCTGTTCCTCTACATTCTAACAAAAAACCATACAGACTTGCAATGAAGCCAATTCATGAGTGTTGCTACTGTGATATCAAGGTCGATGACTTAAATGATTTGCTTGAAGATGCTGTTGAACCAATAATTCTGGTTCATGAAGACATTCCCATGAAAACTGCGGAATGGTTGAATGTGCCATGTCTCAGTACCAGGTTGATTAATCCAGAAAATATGGGGTTTGAACAGTCGGGGCAAAGGGAACCCCTAACTGTAAGAATTAAAAACATTTTGGAGGAATACCCTTCTGTATCAGATATCTTCAAAGAACTGCTTCAGAATGCTGATGATGCTAATGCAACTGAGTGTAACTTTTTGATAGACATGAGGCGAAATAATGACATAAGAGAAAATCTTTTGGATCCAGGAATGGCAGTTTGTCATGGACCAGCTCTGTGGTCTTTCAACAACTCTGAATTTTCTGACTCTGACTTCCTAAATATAACTCGATTAGGAGAGTCTCTAAAAAGAGCAGAGGTTGACAAAGTTGGAAAATTTGGCTTGGGTTTTAATTCTGTTTATCATGTCACTGATATCCCCATCATTATGAGCAGAGAGTTTATGATCATGTTTGACCCAAATATCAACCACATCAGTAAACATATAAGAGATAAGTCTAATCCTGGGATCAAGATTAATTGGAGTAAGCAACAGAAAAGACTTAGAAAATTCCCTAATCAGTTCAAACCATTCATAGGTGTGTTTGGTTGTCAGCTTCCATTGACTGTGGAGGCACCTTACAGTTACAAAGGGACACTTTTCAGACTTTCTTTTAGAACTCAACAGGAGGCTAAAGTAAGTGAAGTCAGTAATACTTGCTACAATACTGCAGACATTTATTCTCTTGTGGATGAGTTTAGTATTTGTGGACACAGGCTGATACTCTTTACTCAGAATGTAAGCTCCATGGTTTTGAAGTATTTGAAAACAGAAGAAACTGACCCAGGTACTGCGCAAGATACTGTGACTATTAGAAAAAATCTGTGTTTGTCCAAAGCAATAACTACCCCTGTAGTAAGTGTACTCAAGGAAGCTGCTAAACTCATGAAAACTTGCAGTAGTAATATGAAAAGGCTTCCTACGGAGTCACCAAAGTCCTCATGCATATTGCAAATAATAGTGGAAGAGTTTCATCATGTATTTAGACGGATTGCTGACCTGCATTCTCCAGTTTTTAGGGGATCAGAAGATGAAACACCTTCTTTTTTAGAAATGGCTAAATCTGGGCAAACAAAAAGACCTGCTGATGAACTACCACAAAAAACAGTAGATGCCACAACATGGCTTATATGTTCTTGCATGGACACCGGAGAAGCCTTAAAATTCTCATTACATGAAAGTGGACGAAGGCTAGGACTTGTCCCCTGTGGTTCAGTAGGAGTTATGTTGTCTGAAACTCAGGATAAAAAATGGACTGTGAAGCCCAACTGCAGCAATTTGGGAGAAGTATTCTGCTATTTACCTCTTCGAATCAAAACTGGTCTACCTGTTCACATTAATGGTTCCTTTGCAGTTACATCAAATCGAAAGGAGATATGGAAAACTGACACAAAAGGCAGGTGGAACACAGTGTTCATGCGGCATGTCATTGTAAAAGCATATTTGGAAACTCTTGTGGTTTTACGCGACATGGCAGTCTGTGGAGAACTAGCGAATTACAGTTACTGTGCAGTGTGGCCTGATCCTGACTTAGTGCATGATGATTTTTCAGTTATATGTCAAGGATTTTATGAAGAAATAGCTCACATGAAAGGCAAAGAAGGAATCCAAGTTTTTTCTGATGGTTCTTCTTGGGTGTCCATGAAAAATGTAAGATTCTTAGATGATTCACTATTGAAACGTCCAGACATCGGAGCAGCAGCCTTCAAGATTTTTCTCAAATACCTTAAAAAAACTGGCTCAAAAAATCTTTGTGCTGTAGACCTTCCTTCATGGGTCAAAGCTGGCTTTGAAGAAGCCGGCTGTAAACAGGTATTACTAGAGAATACTTATTCAGAGAGACAGTTCTTTTCTGAAGTGTTTTTCCCAAATATTGAAGAAATTGAAGCAGAACTCCGTGATCCTTTAATGCAATATGTTCTAAGTGAAAAGATTGCCGAGTTCTCAGAAATTTTGTCTGTTTCTCCATGTATTCCTTGTTCTTTAACTGAACATCCTTTGGTGGAACCTTCAAGATTGATCCATCCTGAAGGCCGAGTTGCAAAATTGTACGATAAAGAAGATGGAAGATTTCCTCATGGCACCAATCAGGACTACCTAAATCCAGTAGTTTTGGTCAAACTAGTTCAGTTAGGCATGGTAAAAGATGATATTTCATGGGAAGACCTGGTTGAACGTGCAGAATCAGTAGCAGCCATTAATATGACTGCTCATGCTTCAGCATGTCTCAGAAGCAGTATAATATTAAATCTCATAGATGAAAAACTTAAATACAGAGCTCCTAGAGCTAAAGAATTCATTGAAAAATTTCAAACAATTCCTTTTCTTCCATTTATGACAAAACCAGCAGGCTTCTCATTGCACTGGAAGGGTACTGATTTTAAATCGGAAACAATGTTTTCAGCAATGGACCTTTTCACAGCTGATCACCAAGACATAATTTGTCTCTTAAAACCAATTCTTAATGAAAACTCCCATTCCTTTAAAGGTTGTGGGAACATTCCATTGGCTGTCAAAGAGTTTTTAGGCTTGTTGAAGAAACCAACCATTACTATGGTCATAAATCAATTGAAAGAAGTTGCGAAGTCTTTTGATGGCATTACTCTGTATCAGGAAAACATTACTAATGCTTGCTATAAATATCTACATGAAGCACTGCTACAGAATGAAGCAGCAAAAGCTATCATCATTGAGGAACTGAAAAACTGTAGTTTCATTCTTGTTGAAAATGGCTATGTTGACCCCACAAAAGTGTCTTTTCATCTGAATTTTGAGGCAGCTCCATATCTCCATCAACTGTCTAATAAATACAGAAATAGTTTTCGTGAGCTTTTTGAAAGTGTAGGTGTGCATCATTCTTTTACAGTAGAAGATTTTGCTCAGGTTCTTGAATCAGTCAATCAGGAAAGGGAAAGCAAACCGCTAACAGAAGAAAAATTTCAACTTTGTCGGAGAATCATCAGTGAAGGAATATGGAGTCTCATTAGAGAAAAGAAGCAAGAATTCTGTGAAAAAAAGTATGGTAAAGTTTTATTACCAGATACTCATCTTGCTCTTCTGCCTGCTGATTCTCTGTGCTATAATGATTGCCCTTGGATAAAAGTGAAAGACACCACTGTAAAATACTGCCATGCTGATATTCCTAGAGAAGTAGCTGTGAAGCTTGGCGCTATACCCAAGCGACATAAAGCCTTAGAAAGATATGCATCCAATATCTGCTTCACTACACTTGGGACTGAGTTTGGACAGAAAGAAAAATTAACAGGCAGAATTAAAAGTATTCTTAATGCATATCCATCAGAGAAAGAAATGCTGAAAGAGCTTCTTCAGAATGCAGATGATGCAAAAGCTACAGAAGTCTGTTTTGTGTTTGACCCTCGGCAACATCCAGTTGATCGAATATTTGATGAAAAATGGGCACCCCTTCAAGGGCCTGCACTGTGTGTCTTCAACAATCAGCCTTTTACAGAAGATGATATCAGAGGAATTCAGAACCTTGGGAAAGGTACTAAGGAAGGCAACCCATATAAAACTGGTCAGTATGGTATAGGATTCAATTCTGTGTATCACATAACAGACTGTCCTTCATTCATTTCTGGTAATGATATACTTTGTATTTTTGATCCTCATGCTAGATACGCACCAGGTGCAACATCAATTAGTCCTGGACGCATGTTTAGAGATCTGGACAGTGATTTCAGAACACAGTTTTCAGATGTGCTGGATCTTTATTTAGGGGATCACTTTAAACTAGACAACTGCACCATGTTTCGGTTTCCACTTCGAAATGGAGAAATGGCAAAAGTTTCAGAAATCTCCTCAGTGCCATGTTCAGACAGAATGGTGCAAAATCTTCTTGATAAGCTGCGAACAGATGGAGCAGAATTGTTGATGTTTTTGAATCACATGGAAAAAATTTCTATTTGTGAAATAGAGAAAACAGGAGCTCTTAATGTTTTGTATTCTGTAACAGGCAAAATAACTGATGGAGATAGGCTGAAACGGAAGCAGTTCCATGCTTCGGTTATTGACAGTGTAACTAAGAAGAAACAGCTTAAAGAGATACCCGTGCAACAAATAACTTACACCATGGATACTGAAGATTCTGAAGGAAATCTTACAACTTGGTTAATTTGCAACAGGTCGGGTTTTTCAGCCATGGAAAAAGTATCCAAGAGTGTCATATCAGCTCACAAGAATGAGGACATTACTCTTTTTCCACGAGGGGGTGTTGCAGCATGCATTACTCATAACTACAAGAAACCACACAGAGCATTTTGTTTCTTACCTTTGTCTTTAGAAACTGGATTACCGTTTCATGTCAATGGGCACTTTGCTCTGGATTCTGCCCGAAGAAATCTGTGGCGTGATGATAATGGGGTTGGAGTACGGAGTGACTGGAATAACAGTCTAATGACAGCATTGATAGCACCAGCCTATGTTGAACTTCTGATTCAGCTGAAAAAGCGTTACTTTCAAGGCAGCGATCCAACGGTGTCAGTACTACAAAACACATCCATGCATATTGTGAAAGACACTTTGAAAAAGTTTCTCTCTTTCTTCCCAGTTAACAGACTTGATCTGCAGCCTGATTGGTATTGCTTAGTGAAAGCAGTTTACAGCTGCATTCACGAAGAGTCAAAACGTCTCTTACCTGTTGTGCGAGCTCCAAACATTGATGGCTCTGATTTGCATTCAGCAATTATCATTACTTGGATTAATATGACTACCTCAAACAAAGCTAGGCCTTTCTTTGACAATTTGTTACAGGATGAGTTGCAACACCTCAAAAATGTAGAGTACAACATTACAACACGCAAAACTGTAGCAGAAAATGTGTATAGACTCAAACATCTACTTTTAGAAATTGGTTTCAACTTGATATACAGCTGTGAGGAAACGGCAAATCTTTATCACTGTCTTGTGGATGCAGACATTCCTGTGAGCTATGTGACTCCTGCTGATGTCCGATCATTTTTGATGACGTTCTCTTCTCCAGATTCTAATTGCCACATTGGAAAACTGCCTTGTCGTCTTCAGCAGACAAACTTGAAACTTTTCCACAGTCTCAAACTCCTTGTGGACTATTGTTTTAAAGAGGCAGAAGAAGATGAAATCGACATTGAAGGATTACCCCTGCTCATTACACTTGACAGTGTGCTGCAAGTTTTTGACTCAAAGCGGCCAAAGTTTTTAACAACCTATCATGAACTGATCCCTTCTCGTAAGGATTTGTTTATGAACACACTTTATTTGCGATACAGCAATATTTTGCTTAAATGCAACGTAGCAAAAGTCTTTGATATCACCAGTTTTGCTGATTTGTTGCCATCTGTGTTGCCAAGAGAATACAAGACCAGAGGGTGCATGAGATGGAAAGAGAACTTTGCTAGTGAATCCTGGCTTAAGAACACGTGGCATTTTATTAGTGAATCTGTGAGTGCCAAAGATGACCAGGAAGATGCAAAACCAACGTTTGATGATGTTGTTGGTACTTTGAAAGACTGGGCGTTGCTTCCAGGTACAAAATTCACTGTCTCTTCCAATCACCTTGTTGTACCAGACTGTGATGTCTTGCTTCCTCTCAGTCTTATGCACATAGCACTCTTTCCAAATTCTCAAACTGATAAAGTTTTTCATGCGTTAATGAAAACTGGTTGTATTCAGCTTGCCTTGAACAAAATTTGCTCCAAAGACAGTGCACTAGTGCCATTATTGTCAGGACATACAGCAAATATAGACAATCCTTCGAGCATTTTAAGAGCTATACATTACATGGTTCAGACCTCAGCGTTCAAGACTGAAAAATTAGCTGAGAGTGACTTTGAGGCTCTCTTAATGTATTTTAATTGCAATCTCAATCATCTGACATCTCAGGATGACATCAAAATTTTGAGGTCCCTACCATGCTATAAATCTATCAGTGGACGATACATTAGTATTTCAAAAAGTGGAGCATGTTACGTACTCACGAGAAGTATCCCCTCGGTTGAAGTGGATAGATGGACACTGTCAACGTCATCTGCCTTTCTTGAAGAGAAAATCCATTTAAATGACTTGTACAGTGTGCTTGGGTGTGTTCCAGTAGATGACCTTGAAGTTTATTTGAAGCACCTTTTGCCAAAGATTGAAAGTCTCTCTTATGATGCAAAACTGGAACATCTTATTTACTTGAAGAACAGGCTCTCCAGCATTGAAGAATCAAATGAAATAAAAGAACAGCTGTTTGAAAAGCTAGAGAGCTTTTTGATCATTCATGATGCTTGCAATAGACTAAAACCTGCAAAGAATTTTTATGACAGGACTGTAAGAGTTTTCGAAGTTATGCTCCCTGAAAAACTCTTTATACCGCAAGACTTCTTTAAAAAACTGGAGCAACTCACAAAACCCAAGAATCGTGCTGCATTCCTTACATCGTGGGTAGCATTTCTCCGAAACATGGGACTAAAATATGTTATTTCCCAGCAACAGGTATTGCAGTTTGCTAAAGAGATCAGTATGAGAGCTAACACAGAAAACTGGACTAAGGATACACTGCAGAATACAGTGGATGTACTCCTTCATCATATATTTCAAGAAAGAACTGATTTATTCTCTGGAAACTTTCTGAAAGAATTATCTTTAATTGCCTTCTTGTGTCCAGAACGTGCTCCTGCAGAAATTGTCAGATTCCACCCCCAGTATCAAGAGGTTAATGGAACACTCCCTCTCATAAAATTTAGTGGAGCCCAAGTGAACCCTAAATTCAAACAGACTGATGTTTTGCAGCTTTTGTGGACTTCATGTCCTATTCTTCCAGAAAAAGCAACACCTTTAAGTATCAAAGAACAAGAAGGAAGCAGTCTTGGTCTGCAAGAACAACTTGAGCAGGTTTTGACTATGCTTAATGTCAACTTGGATCCCCCTCTGGACAAAGTTATAAATAACTGTAGAAATATATGCAATATAACAACATTGGATGAGGAGATGGTAAAAACAAGAGTTAAGGTCCTAAGGAGCATTTACGAATATCTTAATACAGAGAAAAGGGAAATCCGATTTCAGCTTCGAGGGGTTGCTTTTGTGATGGTTGAAGAAGGTTGGAAGTTGTTGAAGCCTGAGGAAGTAGTAATCAATCTTGAGTATGAGTCTGATTTTAAGCCTTACCTTTACAAGCTTCCATTAGAACTTGGTACCTTCCACCAGTTATTTAAACACTTAGGCACTGAAGATGTCATTTCAACAAAGCAGTTCGTGGAGGTTCTGAGTCGAATATTCAAGAATTCTGAGGGAAAACAGCTTGATCCTAATGAAATGCGTACCGTTAAGCGAGTTGTTTCTGGCCTGTTCAGAAGCCTTCAAAATGATTCTGTTAAGGTTAGAAGTGACCTGGAGAATGTGCGAGATCTGGCTCTTTACCTTCCGAGTCAAGATGGTAGATTGGTGAAATCAAGCATCTTAGTTTTTGATGATGCACCGCATTACAAAAGCAGAATACAAGGAAACATTGGTGTTCAAATGCTGGTTGATCTTAGCCAGTGTTACTTGGGAAAAGACCATGGTTTTCACACTAAACTGATAATGCTGTTTCCTCAGAAACTGCGGCCTCGTCTTCTCAGTAGTATTCTTGAAGAGCAGTTGGATGAAGAGTCACCAAAAACCTGTCAGTTTGGAGCACTTTGTTCTCTTCAGGGAAGGCTCCAGTTACTGCTGTCTTCTGAACAGTTCATTACGGGACTTATTAGAATTATGAAACATGAAAATGACAATGCATTCTTAGCCAATGAAGAGAAAGCCATAAGACTTTGCAAAGCCTTACGGGAAGGCTTGAAAGTTTCCTGTTTTGAGAAGCTACAAACAACACTAAGGGTTAAAGGTTTTTCCCCTATTCCTCACAGCAGAAGTGAAACATTTGCTTTTTTAAAGAGATATGGAAATGCAGTAATATTGCTTTATATACAGCACTCTGACAGCAAAGACATCAATTTCCTTCTAGCATTAGCAATGACCCTGAAATCTGCAACTGATAATCTGATTTCTGATACTTCCTATTTAATTGCCATGTTGGGCTGCAATGATATTTATAGAATTAGTGAAAAACTTGACAGTTTAGGGGTGAAGTATGACTCTTCAGAACCATCAAAACTTGAATTACCCATGCCTGGAACTCCCATACCATCTGAAATCCACTATACACTTCTTATGGATCCAATGAATGTTTTTTATCCAGGAGAATATGTTGGCTATCTTGTTGATGCTGAAGGAGGTGATATATATGGATCATACCATCCAACCTATACTTATGCTATCATTGTGCAAGAAGTAGAAAAGGAGGAGGATGAAAATTCCAGTTTCCTGGGCAAGATTTATCAGATTGACATTGGGTACAGTGAGTACAAGATAGTAAGTTCACTTGATTTGTACAAATTTTCAAGACCTGATGAGAGTTCTCAAAGCAGGGACAGTGCACCATCTACACCCACAAGTCCTACAGAATTTCCAGCACATGGACCCAGGGCAATTCCTCCTCTCTTTCCTGGAAGGGAGAGTCACAAAACATCAGCATCTAAACATCATTCTCCCAAAAAAATTAAAGCAAATTCTCTCTCAGAGATTTTAAGAGAAGTTACATCAGTGGTGGAACAAGCTTGGAAGCTACCAGAATCTGAAAGAAAGAAGATTATAAGAAGGCTCTATCTTAAATGGCATCCAGACAAAAATGCAGAGAACCTTGATATAGCCAATGAAGTTTTCAAACATTTACAGAATGAAATCAACAGGCTAGAAAAGCAGGCGTTCATAGACCAAAATGCAGATAGGACATCCAGGAGAACGTTTTCATCTTCAGCTTCACGATTTCAGTCAGACAAATTTTCATTCCAGAGATTTTACACTTCTTGGAATCAGGAAGCTACAAGCCATAAATCTGAAAGGCAACAGTCTAAAGAGAAGTACCCATCTGCTACAGGCCCATCTTACTCTCAGCGATTTTTTGTGCCACCCACATTTAAGTCAGTTGGAAATTCCGTTGAGGCGCGTAGGTGGTTGAGGCAAGCCAGAGCAAACTTCTCAGCTGCAAGAAATGATCTTCATAAAAATGCCAATGAATGGGTATGCTTCAAATGTTATCTGTCTACCAAGTTAGCCTTGATTGCTGCAGATTATGCAGTAAGGGGCAAGTCGGATAAAGACGTGAAACCAACTGCGCTAGCACAGAAAATTGAAGAATACAGTCCACAACTTGAAGGTCTTACAAATGATGTTCATACCCTGGAAGCATATGGAGTGGACAGCTTAAAAACACGCTATCCAGACCTCCTCCCTTTTCCACAGATTCCAAATGACAGATTCACTTCTGAAGTTGCCATGAGAGTAATGGAGTGTACAGCATGCATTATAATAAAACTTGAAAACTTTATTCAGCAAAAGGTATGATAGACATGGTTACAGACATGGTGTTTTCAGACATGCATGCCATGCCTCCAGCCATAGGGGGTTTTTTTTACAGCTGCTTTAGAGGGGCAAGATACTGTAGATATGCCTCTGTGTGATGGGGGGCAGAAGCGCCCCTCAAATGTGTAGAGAATATCACAGATATTGAATGTGGTAAGTGCATGTCTTGAGTTCGCTGTTGCTAGAAAGAGTTACATACTAAGTGTAATGGGAAAATGTGATTTACGTGTGCTGTTACTGTACTTCAGAGGCTATGCATTTTAATGCTGCTTGTAAATCCAGTGCATATGGTACCGAGGGCCAAATTAGATGTTTGACAGTAGACATGGGTTGGAAACCTGAGTTACCGCTGAACACCTGTGGAGTGACAGGTGGAGTACATGATTTGCAGCTGAGAAGCAGAAAAGGAGTATTTAAACTTTCTCCAGTCTGCCATTTTTGTCCCTTCCATTTAACTGCTTTCCCTGTGATGCAGCAAAATGTATGCTTGGGAGTTTAGCTAGAGAAAAGAGGCTGGGGAAAGAGAGCTGGTTGTGCAGATCGGCAAGCAGGGAAAGGGCTATGTATCCCCCCCCCCCAATCACCTGATCCACTGCAAATCATCCTCCCTTCACATTTAGGTGACATTCCAGAACTCCCACTGAACATCCAGTTCACTCCTGAGATGCATAACAGTTAACATTAATTTATATAGTCAATTAAAAAAAACTGAGCCTATTATAAGCAAAACTGTAGGATGCATATTTAAAGTTTTGCAGGGAGAATGAGCTATAAAAACTGGTTGTGTACACAAGACAGTACTAAAATCTGCAGGACTGAACTGCACTTTATATAACCAAAGCTTAAGATGATGGTTGGTTAAATCTGTTTGTGTGTGCGTGTGTGTGCGTACATATATATCTCCTCGCTTGTAGCTAATCAATTTTATGTTTCCAAATGGTGTCATTTCCCCCCCAGTGTACTAATGTAAGACGGGGTATATTGTCTTTAAAACGTTCAGAAATCTTTGGAAGCAGAGAACAGAACATCCTGGATTCATTTGTTTGCTATGAACAATCATTTCACTCAAAATATTATTTTCCCCTGGAGCTGATAATAAGTTTGCTGCAGCGTTACATCAAAAGCTAAGGGGCCTTTGACAAAGCACAGCGTTTTGATCCTCGGTGTTCTGTTACTTCACATGATTTGCTTTCCTTGTAGTCTACATTTTTGTGTAATGTCTACATTTGTGTAATGCCTACTAAACATTTTTGTTGCATGTGCGTTGCATAGAAACGTTCTTTATTTTGTGTAGGTTTTTGAAATTGCACACCAGGTCATCTTTTTTGGAAGCCTCCGTGCTTCAGTGTTGTTTTTGTTTATATATATTTATATATTTTTTCCATGAGCCGCTATTGGAAATCGTATAAATCGGTAAAGCATTTTTGGTATACAGTGGGATAATTTTTTATTATTATTATTACATATTAAACGGTGCTGCAATGTTTTTTATTTTGTCTCACACTGTGACACATGAAATGTCTGACATTTAGTTCGTATATTTTCTTTTATAAATTGTAATACTTTTTGATAAATGCCATGTAAATTATTCAATATTTGTAAAAAAAAAATCTTGAAAACAAGAAATAAATTTGCTGCATTTAGAATTATGTTCCATTATTACTTAATTGTCATAATGATTTATTTGGTTACTACACTGCAACTGTAATTTCATATAGTCTGTAAAACAAAAAAAGAAACAAAAGGAACATATAGAGATTGCAACCAAAATTATTACAGTAAAAAAGGAAACATGATTGAGAAAAGCTCTTCAGTTTAAATGTAAAGAATAAAGAGCGTTCAGTTGGGGGAAAAAACAGCTCAACAAATTCTAGGTGTTAAAATCTTTATTACCGTACTTAATAAAACCCATGTGGTTATTTCTGCTGTTAAGTGCCATAAATTAATTTTATAATAAACACAAAGATCTCTTCAGGCCAGTGAGTTGATTTTTAATTGAGGCCTCTTTCACCAGTGATTTTCAGTAGAAGCAGAAGAAAATGACCCCTGCTCAGTTCTTTGATTACTCAGTTAAATTGGCTGTTGAGTTACCCTCTCCTGCTTCCCCAGGCCAATGCTTTTTAAACATCTATATGGAACTGTTGAGAGATTTCCAATACTATGAGATGCAGTCAATCTGCTAATGACACTGAATTCTCTCTGATTTTCATCCAGTCTGAGGGCTATGGTAAATTCCTTGGAAAAGTTCCTGGGTGCACCTGTGTAGCCAGATGACAGTAAGCGTATTGAAACTGAATCCAGACAAGACAGATGTGTGGAATCTGTGGCTGTCACAAGAAAAAGCGTAATAGCTTCACTTGTTATATATGTGAATTGTGCGAGGTGAGGTATGCAAACCTTTTTTCTTGACCAGCTTTGTTGCTAGATTGACACATAGGCACATAGTCCTTTTGAACAGTTTAGGCTGGTACATCATCTGCAGCCTTTCAGATCAGTAGCATCCAGCCACTGTTGTTTTGCTCTAACCGTCTGATCTGATTACTGCAACATGGTCTGCACAGGGCTGTGGTCATTCAGATTACTGTTTCAGTTAGTTCAATGTCCATAATTCTGTGTTTAACTATTTGATATGCACTTGAGAAAGGGAGCATAAACACTGAGTCAATGGATAGGCCCATTGAAATTATTTTACCCATTATACCAGTGGACCATTTGGAGATGTTAGATTCAAACAGCACATGATGTAAAAAGCTCCTTGGATCAGATTGATAGTGTATCCGCAGCCAGTATTTGACTGACATAAGCCAGGCTCTTGTTTCTATCCTTACAAGGCCAGTTTCTAAGCAGAGGACTGCATATGGGGTGCAACATGGAAAGCCCACGATTTTCCGGACAAACTTGGATTGTACCCTTTCAGCATGAATATCAAAAGCATTAACCCATAATTTCAGTTAGTGCTAAAATACTGAGTTGTATTTGTTAACCAGGAGCCCCGTGGCGCAGAGTGGTAAGCTGCAGTACTGCAGTCCAAGCTCTGCTCACGACCTGAGTTCGATCCCAACGGAAGTCGGTTTCAGGTAGCCGGGTCAAGGTTGACTCAGCCTTCTTCCGAGGTCGGTAACATGAGTACCCAGCTTGCTGGGAGTAAAGGGGAGATGACTGGGGAAGGCACTGGCAAACTACCCTGTAAAACAAAGTCTGCCTAGTAAATGTTGGGATGTGGCGTAACCCCATGGGTCAGGAATGACCCGGTGCTTGCACAGGGGACCTTTACCTTTTATTTATTAACTAGGATGTGCTGCAGGGAATGCATTTCTATCTGCATCGGCTTTGGGGCTCAACTTTAGCAGTTGATGCTATTTTTAAAGTGCCAAAGAGCTTGAGCCCTGCATAATTCAAGAGTATCTCCTTTCTGAGCTCTTGCTTCGCGGTCCCTTCTTTTACTGATGTGATAAGAATACAAATAGTCTTTGTGTTCAGCTCCATGGAGAAGAATATCTGCTGTATCGACATAGAATGTATGTTCAACCCTCCCAACTGGAAGTGACGGCAAGGTACATTGTATTATGCTTGGCATTATACCCAGCTGGCTGAGAGCCAGGGGATTAAGGAGCTCCGTTATACTCTGTGGCGGAGAAGGGGCTAATCCTGTGGGTATTTCTGGAATTTTGAGGACAAGGAAAGGGCTCCACCATAAAGTGGCTGCAGAGGAAGGTGTCTTACCCCCGTTTAAAGCTGTCTATGCTAACAACTATCACCACACACACTGGCTGTAAATTCCACAATTTAATTATTTGTTAAGTGTCTGCCCTGTACCTACTGCCTATCAACTTCATTGGGTGCCCTTGAGTTCTGCTGTTATGGGAGAGAGGAAAAGACTTCGCTAAATCTCCATCATGTCCCCCCTTAGCTGTCTTAACTGTTCAACCTTTCATCCTAGGAAAGATGCTGCAACCCCTTTTCCTAGCTTTGTAATAATAGTGGCACACCAGCCATTTTGCTCAGCACAGAGGGCTGGTTCTCTGCCCTAGAGAACACTGCAAACTCTAGCTTCCAAGATCTGACCAGATAGGGCTAGCCTGTATTATCCAGGCCAGGGTCTCCTGTTTTCTTCCAGTGGTGAACTGTGCATTCAATAAATATAGTTTCGCTGATCCTTCTGCTACCAGTAATGATCTGCTTCTTAGTACTCAAAAATGTTGCAAAAATGGTCAGAAAGTGTGCAGTATATGTAGGTGTTTATTGACAGACACGACTATATTCTTGACAAGTAGAATCCACATCAGCCACTGACAAGTAAAGCTTTCCATCTGGGCAGACACAGATCTCATAGAGTTCTTGAGAGGTGCCAGATTCTCCATTTGTTCCCTCAGGCAACTGGAGCAGTCGCACAGTCTGAGCATCAAGCATAAGCTGCAGGGAAGAAAAGCATGCACACACAAAAATGGATTTGTTTACACAGCAGTAACTGTACTGCAACATTTTTTTTAAATTGCCAGGTATATGCCAGACGTATCCCTCTGAACCAATTTCAGCGTGCAACAGAAGGAATGCCAATCAAGCAAGACATTTTAGAGGAGTCTATATTAAAAGATTAAAAATTGAGACATGTAGAGCAGAGCCCATATGAATAGCCTCCTAAAAGTTTCCCTTGGTATCCTGCCACGCAAATTAAGGGAAGTTTCAATATCAGTTCGTAAATGAAAGTTCAAAAAATAATGAGCTACTACAAGAGGCCTTAAGTAGCCAGATCAATATATTTCAAAGTATTTAAAAAACCACCTTGGAAACAGTATCAGTATTCAAGGGAACTGGTAGCTTCGAACCCAGTGACATCCTTAGAGACCAATAAGATTTTCGGGGTATAACGTTTCAAGAGTCAAAGCTCCCTTCATCAGGTACTTGGTATATAAGCATCAGAGAAATTTCAAATCAAGTATATGCCCTTTGAACCAATTTCAGCTCTTTGGGACCAGTCCCAGACTACTATCAGAAATGTTATTTCATTTTTGTTAAAACTGTAAGATAAATGAATGATGGTAATATATGTACTCAATAGCAGGTTCAAAAAATATCACTTTAAATACGAATAATAAAGGGTTTTTAACTCTCACCATGCCGTCACTACTATGAAGCTTGATATCCAAATTAGAAAGACCCTCAATGTTCCCAGTTTGTGTTTTAATATGGATCCCTCGTGGAGCGTCCATGGTGAGAGACCGAGTTGGAGATTCTAGTCTGAAAGTAGTTAGAAAAAGTAACACCTCAGTAAAAGGAGATGAACACCTTAGCAAAACAGGTTCTTACTTGATTAATTTCTGTTCTTGAAGATAGGAGATCAATCTCTGAGTGGATGATGTCCCACTTGGGAACGAAAGGCATGGTTATAGCCATTTCCTAGGAGGTGGGACCTCCAGAAAAGCCAGTAGGGAAAAATGACATCAACTCTACCCAACAGAAACTGTCTCTGTTCCCTATATACTGAAGTTTAGAGGCAAAGGGGCCTAACCTGATTACTCTGAAAAATGCACTGCAATAACCCACTAATACCAAGAACTGTGACTGGTGGGGAAAAGCTCTTTGTATTCATACAACTTTTAGAGGTAGGCACCTCTTCAAGTAAGGATTTTCTCCCCGTGTGAATAAGGGGGTCAGTTTTGCATGGGATGGATTGGGATTCATGCTTCTATGAAGTCTAAAGAGGCAAGTAACACTCGCTGGAAATAATTTCAGAATTGGGGCTAACATTTTGAAGTGCTTCTTCATCAAGAATGTATTGACCCTTTTGAAGACAAAGGTTATTGTGGTCCCCTGACTTGAGACAGTAAAAAAAACCCAGAAAACACTTCTCAAAACATTTCCCTGGTGCTGTCATGTATAATTCCTGTAGGTATAATATTGCCTTGGATATATGAAGATATTTCTTTGGGTTGCTCAAGAGATGAGATAAAAGAAAACCACATGAAATTCAAGAGGCGTCCGTTCTTGATTGCATGCAACACCTATTTGGCTGATGTTGACATCCCCCAGAGGTTTGTGAAAGTCCGCGCTTACTGGGATCATGGGGTCCAGCAGTTACTGAAAACCATGATCAGTTTTAAGAAAGCGGGCTTCTTCCCAAAATGATTTCCAAAGCTTGACTTGGAGATTTTGTGTGCCACCTTCATTTCTAGTTTCTCTTGTTGTAAAGGGGTTGTGTCTCAGTGTTAGAACGTCTGCTTGGCATGGAAAAGGACCCAGGTTCAATCCCCGGCATCTTCAGTTGAAAGGATCAGGTGTTAGATTATGTGAAAGACCTCTGCCTGAGACCCCAAAGAGCTGCTGCCAGTCTGAGTAGGCAATACTGATCTTGATGGACAAATGGTTTGATTCAGAATATGGCAGCCTCATGGAACGAATGCTGCTGCACTCGTCTTGTTAGTGGCTTCCTAGAGGCACCTGGTTGGCCACCGTGTGAACAGACTGCTGGACTTGATGGGCCTTGGTCTGATCCAGCAGGGCCTTTCTTATGTTCTTATGAAAGGACTGAGTGTGTTTCCCCACCCCTCCATGGAGACAGGATGCTATACTCTCAGAGAATGACTTCCTATTATCTTTTGGAGAATATGTGGTGTTTTGAACTGCACTGACTCCCAAGTAAGTATCTGGAATTATAGCCTGACAGCAGATTCCTAAACAGGGCAATGATGTCTCCTTGTTCAGCAGCTTGAGTTTTTAAAACTTTGTTAGGGGAGGGAGAATTACCAGTTTCAGATAACTTTCCTTAGATATTATTATCTAAATGATCTTATGGTCTAAATGTATCCGAAAAAGAGAGAAGGAACCCTAGCAATACTGCTAATTCTGTTCAAAATAATCTCTCAAATAAATTATTACTTGACCAAGCCTTACAGATCAAGTGTTTGCTGCAAGAAAAAAAAAAAACTTTGAACATCCATAGTGCCACAAGATGGCAGACAAGGACTACAGATCTTTCAATCCGTCTGCAAGGTAGGCCTAATACACTTTCTAAGTGCAACAGAAAGTGAACTTTTGTGTTTTAAATTCCACTGATTTCAGCGAAGAGTTAAGAACATGCTTACATTTTAACAAGAATTTTCTAACAGAGCGGTTCCTCAGTGGAACAGGCTTCCTCAGGAGGTGGTGAGCTCTCCTTCCCTGGAGGTTTTTAAGCAGAGGCTAGATGGCCATCTGTCAGCAATGCCGATTCTATGACCTTAGGCAGATCATGAGATGGAGGGCATCTTGGCCATCTTCTGGGCATGGAGTAGGGGTCGCTGGGAGTGTGGGGCGGGGGAGGTAGTTGTGAATTTCCTGCATTGTGCAGGGGGTTGGACTGGATGACCCTGGTTGTCCCTTCCAACTCTATAATTCTATGATTCTACTAGCCAGGACTGATCCTGCTTAGCTTCTGAAATCTGATGAGATCAGGCTAGTCTGGGCCATCCAGGTCAGGGTGCAGGAGAGATACACTATTGCTATTTTCAGCAGCAAATCCATGTTTTGTTGTCATATCCAGTAGCAGCAAATAAATTAATTCTAGTATATTAAAACAATCCTATATCTTTTCATATGTTTGCACAGATATTCAGACTTTCCCTTGACCACCCTGAATTGATAATAAGATTCCAAAGAATTAATTAGCCAATACAACTTGATGATTTTAAAAGGCTAGCTAGTTCTTGTGCCTAATATTAAACATAGGAAGCAAGATGAAATATTAGGAACCCTCTTGGAACACAGCAATGCCTTTGCGTTGTCCTCAGGTTTCTCATTGACCAATCTCATTATAATAATCTGATTAAATTGATGCAGAAGCCTTGAGTTGAATGCAATTGAGAATATTTCAAATTAATTTTCCACCATGACGTATGTATTTACTTCTGTTTATTTCCTTCATTTGTACCCTGCTTTTCTCCCCAACGGAGACCCAAAGAGGCTTATATTTTCCCCCTCTCCTTTATTTTATCACAACCATCCTGTCAGGTAGGCTAGACTGAGTGTGTCCGATGAGTTCATTGCAGAGGTCAGCTTTAAAATGGAGACTTCCTATCTCTCAGCCACTATGTGTCACCTGGTTATACAAAAAAGACTTGGCTAACACAGCCCATGGATGACTGGATGTGTTTGCTATATAACAAAGTTATTTTTGACACATACTCTTACCTAAGCTCTTTGTTAAAATCTTCTGCTCTGATAAGTGGCGTTTCCACAGAATGTTCACAAAGAGCCCCTTCTGGGCCTGAAACGTAGGAATAAAGCATTACAGGAAACATACAGAATCAGCCACGAGGTATAAAAGAGAGCAGATTGTCTACCCTTTCTCTCCAATATCCAACTGTTCTAGTCATAGAAAGGGAGAGTAACAGATTCTGTCTCAGGGCTTGGATCCAACAAAGCATTTCCATGGACAGAACAATTTCCACCAGTGGAGCTCAATGTTCCTTTTTCTGGTCTGCATCATAAAGTGCCCCCGAAATGCTGATCCAGGGGAAGTTGCAGGTGGAAGTTGTTCCATTTGCAAAAATGCTCCACAAGATCTAAGCCACAGTCAAAAATGTTTAAAGAACACCTTCAGAGTCATGAACTTCTCTGCAATATGTTAATAAATATATGTCCATTCATTCTCAGGATGCATGCTGTACTATAGAACCCTGAAAATTTGCTTCATATGGTATTAGCATCTTACCTTTAAGATACTTCCATCAAGAATTAACATGAAAATCATGCAGAGACTGTAAATGTATCATAAGCCTATGCATGGGTTTCCTGCTACATGTACACTTGATATATAATGTTGGGAAGTTTCTGCCAGTAATGGCTTTCCAGTCCTTGTAAATACGATGAAAAATCCACATTTAGGAGTGTCACATATTAGAATAATATCAGAACTCATGTTAATTTGAATGTGGTGGGTTACCAGAAGCTCTCCTCCTGAAGTTCTTAGGATGGGACACATTAATAGCTATAACAATGCAAAGACCTAAAGCATAGGGAAATGTGCTGGTGTAGATTAACTTTGCCGTGCTAAATATCATTCCTATGGATGCCAGCTAGCTTACTGAAGTTTAATCAAATAACAGTCATGCTGCCATTATCAACTAATTAATCACATTAAAACAAGTACTTCCATACATCAACATAGATGTAATTTTAAGGACATTTAATGACTAACTGTATCACAATAAAAGAGGAAACAGCACATATATCTGAAAATATGTTGAATTTATGATTACTGTATGCATTATATAATCAATACTGATTGTCTGTTGCCTGCAGGAGCAATTTTAGTTTATTTTCAAACAGAAGTCTTTACTACTTTGTAAAAAATATTTTGTGCTGTTACTTAGACTGGCGTGCAAACCTGTAACTCGAAGTTTCTCTGTACCAATGGCAACTTCACTTTCATTCACTGTAAAAAGAGCCTTTCCATCCAAATTCATGGAGTTGATATGAAATTCCTGACCATGGACTTCTACCATGTTAGGATCTAAAAAGCATATCAAAAACAATAACGGAATACTTATCATTTACAGCTTATTCATCTATAAATATACACTGTCAATAAGATAATATTATTCTAAATTTAGATGCACATTTGCTCATGGTCTGAACGTCTTGATTTAATTAGCAGGAAAAGTAGTATTTGTCCTACCAACTGGCAAAGAAAAATAATTTGGGAATGATCTGTATCCTGTACCCAAAAATGCACATGTGCAGCTGAACTTTGCATATGAAAAGGGAGGGAAGGATGCTGTCCCTTAGTTCTATGGCAATATTTCAGATTTCTTTTGTTTAACCAAATAACCTTTTTAATAGTTATATAATGTATATATATTTCAGAGCCTATGTATTACACGTAACATACAAATGGTTGTCTATATTGGACATTGGTGCTAACTCTAAGAATTAAACTGCTTGGGAAAGACTGAAAGGCTAAAGTCACAAGGATAAAAGTAAAAAACTCCGCGTTTGATTTTTCCCTTAGTAAAGGCAGAAATACCAAGTGCTTTGCTGCCAAACTGTATGGGTCTAATCTGACTATCCAAGATATTTGTAGGGCGTCATCAGCACTAGATAGGCTGGCACACAACTACTAGTGTAATTGTACATACTCAAAAGCTTTCAAATGCAAATTGAAGAAACACAGATTACACCTACCTACACTTAATCTGCCTGTGACATTCCCATCAGAATTGCGCGCATTTAGAGTAATGTTATGAGTAGACTGTAAAAGCAGTGACGAGTCCTGGAGAATTAAGAAGAGGTGGAAAAATTAGATGCCATTTATATAACCTATAGTAGGGTTGGGCTGTGTAGCTGAGCTTCTTAGCTGCGCACTCCGGAATTCCTTACCATGTATGGCGTGCTTTCCCATTACCCCTTCCCATCTCTGTTCTTTTGTCTTTCTGCAGCGCTTCACTGTCGACATTTTCATCCACGTACACCTCCACTCCTTAACCGTGTCCATTTTGTTTGTTTTAACTTGAACTATCAGCTCCTTCATTGCCAACAGAGCCCACTACAAGGTCTATCACAGGATCATGCTTGCCTCTGGCCCTGGTCTCTGAATACCTCATCCCACCTCACAGGAGATCAGGGGGATTGAAACTGAGCTAATTTACCAACAGGGGCAATTAATTCTTGTTAGAATGAAGGAAGGGGAAAGTAGTGGGAAGGAAATTCCACATGAGTAGCCACCATGCTAGTGTGCTGCAGCAAAAACAGAACAAAACAAACAGAAAATCTTGTGGCATTGTAAAGACAAACAAATATATTGTGGCTTTTGTGAGCCCACTTCATCAGATGTATGAAGGAGACCACGCACATACACTACAAGTTCTGGGCAGCTGAAAAAAATCAAGAGACATAGGATCCATTGTATGCACCAGTCCAGTTCTAGATAAAATACATTGTTGAGTTAGCCTATATAACGTTATCAGAGAAATCTTTTCTCAATCAGAAAGATTCATTCTCCATTGGAGGAAGTCTTTCTTTGTTGAAAGAAGACAAAGGGGGTTAAGCGCACTTGTATTCCCAGCGATGTATTAAAAGAGTTTGAAAATGTTATAAAAAATACTGTTCGCACTTTCTATGTATTCCCACCGATGTATTAAGAGTTTGAAAACATTATAAAAAATACTGTTCGCACTTTGTTTGGCCCCTTTAGCTGTGAAGACGTCTTCCAATCATTTATAAGCCGTGGTATCCAAAAACCCTTTTAAAGCGATGTTTTTTACAACATTTTCAAACTCTTAATACATCGCTTGGAATACAAAGTGCGGTAACCCCCTTAGTGGAAGAATGTTAGTGAATTCAATTTAGCATAAGGGAGTGATAGGGTTGGATCCAGACTAAATTTACCAATTCCCTCTTCTCGCTGCAGATCCCCCTCATGTCATTCTTATCCCCCCAGAAGCACCGTTTTGTGGAGATCAGTGGGCTGCAGTAGGAGGGGGGAATCAGGAAAGTTACATTCTGCTACTGGAAAATTTATTCTGGATCCACTCCATAGTACCCTATCCAAAATCTGGCACATTATCATTTTTGACATGTAAACAGCATTCCTTTTTAGATTACCCTTGGGTTTTCCTGATTTACAGTCTAATCCTTCAGAAGTAAGTACCACTGAATTCAGTGGGGCACATTTCTATGTGTACACAATATTGCAGTCTACCTTACCTTTCTAGAGTGAACTTCTTTGGCATATAAAGGATATAAAAATTCGGACTCTCCCTCTAGACGAATGCCTTCACTTTCAACATGCAGATATCCCATTCCAATCTGGGTAATAATAATAATAAACAATCACATCCTTTATCTGCACTGTATTTCTTACTCAAATCATTACAAAATTCTTGGATGACCAAAACTGTCATCTTGTGACGGGCTTCCAAAGAAAACATCCCAGTATGATCTGGCAAGGGATCATTATGTTTTTACTCAGGTCGTTTTTGGTTATATCACACTATCCGCAAATGGTACATTTCATTTGACATTTGGTGAGATGTTCAGGAACTTACATGGATATTTCCGAAAAGTGTTTAGATCGTGACTGTTTAAATTGTTTTTTATGTCTTTCATGACTGACTATAAGGTGCTTGGAATGCAAGTAGAGCAACATGTGCACTTTAAAGGAATAAATTAGATTGACTGCTAAATAAGCATGATGGAAATGAACATGATTAAGAGAAAAATACACTTACTGAAGAAAACCACATCACTTTAACAATCCAAATCATCAGAGCAAAATTCACCACTAGGATGATGATCAGGAGGAGGGCAAACAGATAAAGGCAACGCTTTCTCCAGCCATAAATGCCAACATTGTAGACATATTGACTTTCTGGTCTCTCTAGGTTAGTACCTGGCGTTGTCGTTATATACTGTTCCCGTACCATCTACAGGTGAAGAAATGAAAATAGATATTCATGAAATTATGGATTTGATCCAAAGTCCTTCTTTAACACATCTGCTCACTCAAGGGAGGGGAGTTTTCCTTCAGTCTCCCCTTTGCAGTGCAGACTCCCACAATGCAAAGCCACAATGTCCTAAAGGGTCCACCGACTTCCAGTAGGAATTTTTTGAGAACACTGGGTCAGTAGTGGGAAGGGATAGACTGAAAAGCTCTATAAGATTCATCTTGTGCATATAGTTCCACTCAGTTCTTACACGAGAACTCTGACGTGTTATACCTGCCATGAATTAACAGATGGATGGACAGACGCACACAACCTTTTACAATTATACGTGCAGCAAATGATATAAGTAACATCATGGGTTGGATTAAGAAAATGGTGAGCCACTCATGTAAGAAGAAGAGTTGGTTTTTATATGCTGACTTTTTCTACCCCTTAAGAAAGAATCAAACGGCTTATAATCACTTCCCCTTCCCCTCCCCACAACAGACACCCTGAGAGGTAGGTGGAGCTGAGAGAGTGTGACTAGCCCAAGGTCACCCAGCTGGCTTCGTGTGTAGGTGTGGGGAAACAAATCCAGTTCACCAGATTAGCCTCGGCCGCTCATGTGGAGGAGTGGGGAATCTAACTCGGTTCTCCAGAGCATACTCCACCGCTCCAAACCACTGCTCTTAACCACTACACCATGCTGGCTAGCTGATAGTTCCTCTATCCCTCTAACTGAGGCAGCCCCTAAGCCACTCAAAAAGCTGCTCCTCAGGGTTAGGGGGACCCACACAGGAATAACATGAGATGCTGTATGAGGAGAGCAGCAGTTGGGGTGGGACTGCCGTGGAAATCACAGTCTGATAATGCCCTCTTTAAGACCATTTTTGGACCCAATCCAACGGCTTTGGTCCCCCAGAGGGTAGAAAGATTTATGCTAGTGAAGTGCAACTTTCTTGACTCCCCCTCCCACTGCAGACTGAAATCCCCCCCCCCCCAGTCCTATCCTCTAAGGAACAATATTTGGAGAGGCATTTCAGGCTGCTGCAGGAGGAGGGAAGTGAGAATGCTGCACTCCACTTGTGGAGTGGCTGTGGATGAACTCTGGGGGATCTAAGTCAATGAGTTGTTTGGTAAGTGAAAGTTTGCAATGTTAATTGGTAATTATCAAGCGATTTAGCTTACTCTTAAATCTGAATGTGGAACAACACACAATTAAAAGTAGATTTCTAGCTGCTAGGAAGTGGGTAGACTTGACAACACGTTTCTTTAATGACCAGCTAAGAAAATAGCCAGGCAACATAGCTGGTTAATAATAGTAGCAGCAGCTGTTAAACGGTTTGAATTAATAACAGTAGACCATCCCTTTACCATTTAAAATCTGTTCTGCTAAGCTATCAGCAGTAGAGTACGAGAAAATAGGCTCTGAAAGTAAACGTTCAAAGGCTTGAAAACAAATACAGAAATAATTCTGCTTGGTGCTAATAAGGAAAAGATACTATAAGGCATTTTATATTTGTACATTAAAAGAACCCTCCCTTTCATTATCTATATGCTCCTTCATACGTCACTTGTTACAAGTATCTGGAAGAGTCAGAAAGAAGAAAAAGAAGAGTTGGTTTTTATATGCCAGCTTTCTCTCCCACTTAAGGAAGAATCAAATTGGCTTACAATCACCTTCCCTTCCTCTCCCCACAACAGACACCCTGTGAGGTAGGTGAGGCTGAGAGAGCTCAAAGAGAGCTGTGACTAGCCCAAGGTCACCCAGCTGGCTTCGTGTGGAGGAGGGGGAAACCAATCCAGTCCACCAGATTAGCCTCCACCGCTCATGTGGAGGAGTGGGGGAATCAAACCCGGTTCTCCAGATCAGAGTCCACCGCTCTTAACCACCACACCACGCTGAATGGGATGTTGCCCCATTCCCCCTCCTCACTGCAACCCACCAACCCGTATTACTCCACACATGTTCTGAGACCCTAGGAATCCGCTCTCTCAGGATTGGAAGGGACTACTGGGGGGTGGGGGGGTATGGAAAGCAGGGAAGATCCACAACGGTCAACTCCTTCCACAGCTGGATTGCTGGATCCAAATACTGAAACAAAGGGTATCGACATCATCGTCTGAAGCATCTCTCACACTTCCCCACTTAAAAACACACACACACAACCTGCTGAAGAGTTGTGTTCCCTAAGGAAAGCCTTCAGTTCCAAGCAATGCTATCCACATATTCTGAGGGCAGATACAAAGAAGCCTCGTTAAACTAATTGCTTCCTGGATGCGATGAAAGGAAAATTGAGAATTACAGTCCTACACCTCCCTTGGTAATAGGGATCCCAGAAAGAGATTTCTTTCAGGCATACTCAGCAGAACCACCAGGTGGATGGGTTTTTGAGATCTGTTACTATCAGTTTTGGATGAAAAATGTGACCTGCAAGGCAGCACGTTTTGTTGGGGCAGATGGGACAATCAGGACTAAGAATGCGTAACCTCCTGCTGCTGTTTAGAAAGTCGATCACCTAATTTAAGGTGGGTAGCGGTGTTGGTCTGAAGTAGGAGAGCAAGATTCGAGTCCAGTAGGACCTTCAAGCCCAACAGGCTCTCCAGGGTATAATCTTTTGGGAGTCTAAGCTCCTTTCATCAGATACCAATTTACATGCCCTCTAACACAGTATGTATATCTGAAGAAGTGAGCTGTGGCTCACGAAAGCTCATACCCTACCAGAAAATATTTTTGTTAGTCTTTAAGGTGCTACTGGACTCTTGCCCTTTTTGACTACAGTATGTATATGTTTAGAGTTTCTGTCATAATAATTCTGTTTGGCCCATGTAATGGTTACAATTAGCCGCAGAACTTTTTTTATATATACTTGTGAGGAACATTTCTTTGCCATGACCTACTGACTTAAGCAAATACACTGAGATAACTGAACAAATGTTGGGCAACCTTCCTGATTTCATATCCAACACATGCCAATTAATTATTATTAATTAAAGTGTTGCAGCATGGTGCAGTGGTTTGGAGCGGTGGACTCTGATCTGGAGAACCGGGTTTGATTCCCAGCTCCTCCACGAGCGGCGGAGGCTAATCTGGTGAACTGGATTTGTTTCCCCACTCCTACACACGAAGCCAGCTGGGTGACCTTGGACTAGTCACAGCCCTGATAGAGCTCTCTCAGCCCCACCTACCTCACAGGGTGCCTATTGTGGGGAGGGGAAGGGAAGGTGATTGTAAGCCGGTTTGATTCTTCCTTAAGCGGTGGAGAAAGTCGGAATATAAAAACCAGCTCTTCTTCTTTGTCTCAGAGGGTGTCACCATTATGATCATTTGCTAAGAGAAAATTCCACAAACCCAACTACTCTTCCTTGCAATGACCTATCGCCCAGTAGTTTGAAAACAAGAATTAATCCCCCCCCCCAAATGGGGACTATAGCCTGCCTGCTACAGCTGCCACTGTGGTTTGCTAAACAAAAGAAACTGCCATCCAGTTGCTCTTCAGTTACCAGCAGCGTCCTTCCCTTCAGAATATCTTCTCTCATCCGAGCAGCGTATCCAGAGTTCTGCCTGACCCGAGAAACTATGGGCAGAGATACAAGCGTCCAGCAAATTTAAAGGAGTCTGAAACTAGGTTAATCAACCGAGTTTAGGAGTGTGCTTTATGCACTGCTTTTATTAATTTATACCTCACTTTTCTTGACAAAGGGAATCCAAAGTGTCTTACAACATTCTTCTTTCCTCCATTTTATCCTCAGAAATGTGGGTTTCTAGTCGGGATTCTTCCTTCTGTTTGGCTGCTGATCATCCTGTTGCTGGCCAAACCGTAAGCATCGCTTTCTTGCCAGCACCCCCTTTACTGGGATCTGAACCCATGGCTCCTGTTTGCCACATGGGTGCCTTTCTCCTGTGAGCTTTGGGAGAGTTTAACAGGAATGCCTTCTGTGAATCTGCGGTTGTGTGTTTCCTTGCTTTTGCTCTAGTGCCTGTATCTTCCTTGCCTGGCTCTCCCCGTTTGACCTCAACCCTTGTGAGGGAAGGGTAGGGGGGGGGGGCTATCAGATTGTCTTTGGCAAGTGACCTGCAGAGGCATGGGGGTAGTGTGGCCATAGAGGACTTGTTTCCTTCCCTACGTGTGCAGTTGGCAAAAGGAAACATGGGTGCAGGAGAGGACTTGAACCTGCATCTGCAGAGCTCTCTGGTGTGTCTTCACTCTAGGGCTCTTCCTGATCACAGTCCTTCTCCATTTATTGGGAGGGGGGGTGTTCAGCTGTGTCCCTTCCCTTGTGTTCTGCATGCGGTAGTGGGTGGGAGCATGGCCTCATCAGTGTGTGCTGGCTGGTTGCTTCAACCTCTGCCTGTCATGAGGACGTTGCCGGCAAGCCACACATGGTCACTGGTATGTTACAGCTGGTTGAAATTAATGACCTCATGACGCTGTTTTGGGTGGGGGGGAGGCAGGAGCCCCTTCTCCTCCCTGCACCATGGTGGTCGTGACCACAACTGGGCCCCACAGAAAAGTTTTTAAAAGTTCCCTAGAGGGAATTCACCGCTTCAAAATGGGGGGGGGGTATCCTCAAGGATGCCTTATTTTCTAGTGTGAAACTCAAATGTGGCTAATATAATATAATAATAGGTACATATGTATATGTACGCTGACATATATCATCTATATTTGGATTCAACGAAAATATAACTGAAAAGACAGGAGGATTCTTATACACATATGTACCTATATGACAAAGGCAAGTGAAAATCTTAGTGAACAGCTATATTATTTTTCTTAAAGTTTCTATACAGTCATAACCATGGGGGGGAATCAAGCAAGCAGACAGTTCATATTATGTAAATCAGACTACCTCAAAGAGAATAAAGTGTACAACATTTTAAAAATATTAATATTACTAATTTTTAATACTACCCAGAACTGCATAATGCAATGGAACCGTTATAACTTGATTAGCTAAACCGTTAACCATGAGTAAATAATAATTAAAAAAATATCTAAATTCTACATCTGGAGCTTGAAGATAACAAAAGCCCCACAGCAGATAAAAGTACAGAACTGAACACAGCGTCACAAGTTAGTTCCAAAAAGGCTTTTAGTGTATTATATTAACTACACTCCAATTCATAATATTTTATCTTATCCAATCTTATCTAAAAGACTTACCTTAGATGATTAAAAACATGCAAATTGCTGAACTGGCTCTGTCTTACAGAATGACTTTCTCCACTTGTATCTAGCGTGGGAGATATTTTAGGCGTGGCTGAGCTTGTTTACATGGTTGGCAACATCTGACATTCCTCTGTCTTTCATTGGCAACACAGATGAGGCTAATTTTAATCTGTGACACACCGGGTAGTGCTAGATCAGTGCTTTATAGGGTGAAAGGCTGAGCATAATTCTTAACTTCAGGGGAATGTACATTCATTCCTTTGAATGTTTGGTCACCAAAGCCCAGTGCAGGGCACAAAACGCTTCGGAAAACAAAATATAATGTAAACAGATTGCGATAATGCATACGTGCCACTTACGGTACTTTACACTCACCTCTCACTGTCGATGCACATAGATAAAAAAAACAGGACAGTAGTTTTAAATTCACTTTTATCAGGTTTCTGAATCGTTTGATGGCTGTGTAGGAAGGCTGATTGTAATCTTCCTGAGTTTTACAATACATGCTTGATTTCATCGGCAATGATTAGCAACAACTACACAACTTCCCCACACATGACTATCTTCAAGGGAGGACTATTTCAGAGCTGGGGACTGGGCCGCTGACAGCAGGGCTACGCATCATATTCAATGTGTGGCTGGTACCAAAAAAGAATCCCCATGTGGATGTAGCGGTTAAGAATGCTGGATGAGAATCTGGAAGACCCAGGTTCAAATCCCCCCTCATGCCATGGAAGTTTGCTGGGTGACTTTGGGCCAGTCACACTTTCATCTGAACCTACCTCACAGGGTCGTTGGGAGGAAAAAATGGAGGAGAGATGACTGTAAGCTGCTTTGGGTCCCCACTGGAGAGAAAGGCAGGGTGTAAATGTATTAAATAAATTCCCCTGTCCCGTGTAGGTTTCATCCGGTGATTGCTGGCATGGAGTTGAGGCAATAATATCAGACTTGACTCTAGGAGATCCGGATTTAAATCCCCACTCTCCCATGAACTGAGCCTGGGAAAACTTAGTCCAGTCACTATCTCTCAGCCTAACCTACCTCACATGATTGTTGTGATAATAAAATGGTGGGGAAAGCCATGTATGCTGTCCTAAACTCCTGGAGGAAAGGCAGGATAAAATCTAATGAAACAAGTAATAAATTATCCTGTGTTATATAAGATATCACCACATTGTAATAAATTATCCTGTATTATATATCACCACCCTTGTATTTTTCGTTGGCTGCTGCAACTGCTCAGAAAATGATGTCATGGTGTCTGGTAAGTGAATACTGCTTGTTATGGTGAAAAGTGGCGTGTGAACTCAATACAGGGTCAAAAATTATATGTAGTTTGTCTCTGGGAACACCTGCGTACAAGGATTCACTTTCTTTCCTAGTAGACTGAGGCTGATAGTGCTGAGATGGAGACTGGGTGGTCTCACTTCCCAAGCAACCTGCATGGGAGGAGGTCATGGGTCTGGCATGATCATTTCCCAGACCAAGTCCATAACCAGTGTCAGGCTCTGACTGCAGCCAGACTTAGAAAAAGAGTTGTTTTTTATATGCCGACTTTCTCTACTACTTAAGGGAGAATCAAACCGGCTTACAATCACCTTCCCTTCCCCTCCCCACAACAGACACCCTGTGAGGAAGGTGGGGCTGAGAGAGCTCTAAGAGAACTGTGACTCGCCCAAGGTCACCCAGCTGGCTTCATACGTAGAAGTGGGGAAACAAATCCAGTTCACCAGATTAGCTTCCACCGCTCATGTGGAGGAGTGGGGCATCAAACCCGGTTCTCCAGATCAGAGTCCACTGCTCCAAACCACCACTCTTAACCACTATACCACGAGAACCACTAAACCACGATAAAGGATCAAGAGAAGGCAAATGCTCCTCCGTTTTCTACCACTGCCACCAGTCTCCAGGGGGCGAGAGTGGGGGGTCTCTGTAGCCAATTTTGAAACTGGTCGGGACCACTAGGTAGAAGGCCCATGATCATTTCCCGCCCTTGCAGTCACAAGGAATCGTATTGGGGGGTGCTCTCCTACTTACGCTCCTGCCACCCATCTCTAATGCAGGGTATCCTGGAGACAAGCAGCACTGACATAAATGGGAGGGTGGTACTTCCTCCTGGGCACACACACTCCTGCCACCTGGGGCAGCAAAACGAGTTGAGCCAGCCCTACGTTAGGTTTGTCACAGAATAGAGAAACAGGCTCTCTTGGACATTGCCAAGTTGTTTTCTGTTGCCCCAGAAGGTCGGACCAGAACCAACAGGTTGAAATTAAATCAACAGAGTTTCCGTCTAGACCAGGGATGGGGAACCTTTTTTCTGCCAAGGGCCATTTGGATATTTATAACATTGTTCGCGGGCCATACAAAATTATCAACTTAAAAATTAGCCGACCTAACTGAATGATATATTGTATTAATCTCTTTTTTTTTTGGCATAGAAAACGCTTTACAATATACAATTTACAATATACAATTTACAATATACTACTGAGCTTATTTTTTAATATCTATTGTTTTTATATTTACAATGCTTACCCCTCCCTTTTTTTCCTGTACCCCTTCAATTATATAAATAAAAATTTATTTTTTTTAAAAAAAATTAGCCGACCAAGCCCCAAGCAGGCAGCTGCCCCAAATAACACCCCCCACAAAGGCAAGCAGGCAGGCATCCAACTGGTGGCACAGGATGGTCTGTTGCACCAGCAGGGTATAGCCATCCACCCACATGCTGGAGTTTCTCCTGCTCCGCATGGTCGGGGACGGATTTTACAGCTGGCTCTAGCTACCTCTGCCTGCAGGCATGAAATGAGGACACACTGGGTAAGAACTTGCCCTGCCCCCTTTAACCCCTCCACTGTCACCACTTCCGCGCCCAGCCCTCTTGTAGTACAGAGGGAATACATTTCTCCATGGCCCGGGGGGGGGGAAGGGTTAACACAGTTTCTTGGGGGGTCCTAGCAGCTCCATAGCTAACAACTCTTCTGCAAGGGGGGAAAAAGGTTCCTTTTCTTGGCAAAACAAACTCACATCCACCTTGAACATAGGCGGATCGCCAGTCTTAAATCCTTCTGAGCTAGAGATCTGCCAAGGCCCACAAAGGGCCAGACCAAATGACTTCGCGGGCCTTAAACGGCCCGCGGGCCTGACGTTCCCCACCCCTGGTCTAGACATTAGAAAGAATTTTCTAACAGTTAGAATGGTTCCTTAGTGGAACAAGCTTCCTTGGGAGGTGGTAAGCTCTCCTTCCCTGGAGGTTTTTAAGCAGAGGCTAGATGGCCATCTGTCAGCAATGCTGATTCTATGACCTTAGGCAGATGATGAGTGGGAGGGAATCTTGGCCACCTTCTGGGCATGGAGTAGGGGTCACTGGGGGTGGGGGGGAGGTAGTTGTGAATTTCCTGCATTGTGCAGGAGGTTGGACTAGATTAACCTGGTGGTCCCTTCCAACTCTATGATTCTATGATTGGAGACGTATAGGGTTTTAATCTATTACACACTGGCCACTTAAGCAGGGATACTTCCCCGCAGTCACCCCCACCGACTGTTTTGGGGCTTCCTTTTCATTATGCATGCCTTTCCTGACCATCAGAGGTCACCTCGCGCTCCTGTGTGCTTCCACACGTTTTGCCTGTGTTTTCCAGATTCTGGCTAAAACAGCATTTGGAAAATACGGGCAAAACATGCGGAAACACGCGGGGAGAGCAAGGTGACCCCTGACGGTTGGAAAAGGCATGCATAATCAAAAGGACGCTTCGAAGCAGTCAGGGAGGTGACTGCGAGGGGGAAAGTCCTGCATAAATGGCCACTGTGAATTTGGGACTTAGCTACACACTGAACTCCTCTTTATAGCACATTTATTTATTTGGATTTGCAACTCACTCCATCCAGAGGTTGTAGAGAAAATAATCCTAAAATATCACTGCCTGTCTTAGCGGTGTGCATTATCAATTCTCTCTTGTCGTCTGGCAGTCTAAACGTACTAAGATCAAAAGGGAGACCCTTTGAAATGTGTAAAGCATTTTCATTAGTTTCCACACGCACACACAGAGTCCTAAAGAACACACAAATCAAAAGCTGGTTTGGACTTAAAATATACATCTTCACACCGGGGTGAGAAGCAGTGTTTGAGCCTTCTTGTTTATTGCATTTGGCCTGCCCAGAATAATTCCCTATTCACCGGGAATAATTTGTTCAGTCTGGCATTGTCTGAGAGAAGACACAGTACAACAGAGAAATTCATGCACAACTTCCAGTCTCACTGACCCCACTTTGCATAAAATAAAACCATGCCATAGAGGCCTAGCAAGCTTTGAGCATGCTCTTTATGAAAACTGGACCCCTGCCATACCCCCACTCTCCCCACTCCTCTCACGTTACACTCACACATACACAATGTGCCGGCCTAAGATAGCCTGATAGAACATTTGACTCTCCATACAGAACAAGAATCTTTACATTCACATTCATGAACAAAACATTTTATTATGAAAACGTCTTACCTTTTCAATTGCATGTGCACAAGGTATAAACACCACAGGGGTGACACGATAGACATTACCAACTTCTGCCAATTCTATTTTTTTCTTTGTGGAAACGACAAAGTCTTTACTATGAGATGAGGCTTCTTTTCAGACATTAAACAGCTGCAGACCATAAATCTAGGAGCCATACGTGGCCAACTAAAGATGAGATTATGAGACAATCTCTTTTCTCTCTTATTTTTTTTGTTAATCGCCTTTAATCCTTCATGAGCTTCTCTTTAGGACTCAAAAAGTGGGAACCTGCAATGAATTGTAGCAGACATCTCATTTTCCCCATCTCCACTATTTCCTCTTTCCCTTCCCTGAAAGCCCCCACAGCCTCTTCCCCTTTCCTGCTAACTTCTCTTCTTCCCACCCAACAGCCAACCTACATTTATCTGTCCTTCTGTCTTCAGCTTTCCTCCCTCCTCCCCTCACAACAGCAGCATCTACCTAGGAAAACTATGATCCATTTGGATTTTCTGCAAATGAAAAATAGGTGAGCAATTTTGTTACAGTTTCATCTCTGAATTTTAGAAAATAATTATGGTTTCAGAAATCTATGTTCAAGGACTTGGCTAGAAATGAGTAGAACTGTGCCAGTGTACAAAAAATACAGGGTGGGGAAACATGTCAGGTAATTCTAACTTTTAATCCAGTGGAGGTCACTGTAACTCACAAAGAACAACGTTAAGTGTTCTAATTCATTTTTAATTCAACCACTTGGGCTTTGTTGCTGCTGCATTTTGATTGCCTTAATATTTCAGTTCTACTACTTTAATTTTGATCATATGAATATTTTACATAAATAGATTTAAAGAAAGTTATCTATTTTAAAAGAGCATTCCTCCCTTTCCACCCCTGCTCTGCCATTTAGGCAAAATTAATAAATGGGGGGAGGGATATTGACTTGATTTTCTCTACAAACTGGTTACAAACTCTATAGAAATGACAGAGAAGGGCATATTGGAGGGGGTGTTGCTATGTATATCCAGGAAAGCATAATATCTAGAAACAATAAAAAGGGCAGACTCATCCACAGAATCCTTGGCCCCAAAGGCAATTCAGTACTGAGGACGTTCTATGGGCCCTCTGACCAAAAGGCTCAGGGTGATCTAGAGATGTAGAATGAAATCAGGGAAGCATGCAAAGGTGATGAAGTAGTAATAATAGGAGACTTTAACTACCCTCATATTGACTGGATAAATGCATGCTCCAATCAAGCCAAAGAGATAAAATTTCTAGACATCCTCAATAACTGTGCCCTCGAACTATTGATCACGGACCCAACCAGAGGGGAGGCATTTCCTGGACTTAATACTCTGTGGTGCTGCCAGCGACTTGGTGCGGGATGTGGATGTCGTTGAGCCAATTCCCAATAGTCACTACAATGGCATCAAATTTAATTTACATGTATGTGGGAAAGTGCCTGGGAAATTTCACACAATTACCTTTGACTTTAAAAGAGGGAGCTTCACTAAAATGAGAAATCTGGTAAAAAGGAAGTTGAGGGGAGGGTCTGATCCACAGATAAAACTATTCACTGATGGGCTCACATTTGATTACTGGAATATAAGAAAATGTCATTAGAACTAATCACAGAAATAAGGAGCTAAACATTATGTACCAAATGTGTCATTTAATCTCCATGGCTCTGACCCAATGAAGAATGCAAAGAGCAGCCAGGGGCTGAATGTGTGGAGCTCTCTTCAGAAAGCAAAATTCCTCTGCTCAGCCCTTTGGCAGGAAAGCAACAACAGGGGAAGGTACCCAGTCCAGCCCCGTTCTCCTTCCCAATTTGTAGGAATTTTAGCTTTTCAAAAAGGTCTCAGCATGAGTAGCATCAGATGCTGGATCACAGAAGGATCTTCACACACAAGAACGGTTGCATATGCCATTCCTTATGCAACTAGGAATACTACCAGCCATTCCTTATGCAACATAGGAATACTACACTGCCAGAGCCAGTGTGGTGTAATGGTTAAGAGCGGTGGTTTGGAGCGGTGGAGTCTGATCTGGAGAACCAGGTTTGATTCCCCATTCCTCCACTTCATACGAAGCCAGCTGGGTGACCTTGGGCAAGCTACAGCTCTGTTAGAGCTCTGTCAGCCCCACCTACCTCACAGGGTGTCTGTTGTGGGGAGGGGAAGGAACGGTGATTGTAAGCCGGTTTGAGTCTCCCTTGAGTAGTAGAGAAAGTTGGCATATAAAAACCAACTCTTCTTCTTCCCCATGGGGAGGGGCTGCTGCTCAGAGTCAGAGCATCTCCACCCAGGAAGGCTGGAATACAAATGTAATGCCAATAATTTACCTAGAAATAAGGCCAGTCCAGTGCCAGATTTCCCTATAGTCTTGGCAGGCTGAAGCCTATGGCCTATCTAGGGGGCCTCCGGCCAAGGTGTCTAATTTTTTTTCTTCAATCACTACAGTATTTAACAATAACATCTTATGTCCTTTAGAGGAGGAACTGTGAATAGCGATATTTTAAACACCCATCATCATCTTCGGCTTCACTGAATTTTGTTTAAAACACTCTTCCATCTTCCTCTAGCCGTGAGGTGGGATTGGGAGGGGCCTCACAAGTGGAATAGCCTAGGGTCTCTCTTCATCTAAATCCAGCATTGGGCCAGTCCATCTGGAAATATGTTTTGAGTATCTATGGATGGAGGGTTTGTGGGGTACAAAGATTCTTATTAAATAAATAAACAAGATGAGATAAAAGGCTTTAAAAAGATTTGTAGCTGAATATACCTAGTTTCTCCAAGACAACGTAAGAGAGGTTATTGGATCATAATCTGTGACCATTACGGACAGGACCAGCGGACAGCTTTGAGCCAACCAAAGTTTTGATTGAAGAATGAAGCCTGAAAAGATAAATTAGAAGCTTGTTAGCAGATGTACGAATGAACAGATGAAACTGTCTTATTCTGAGCCAGACCATTGGTCTATCAAAATTCATAGACAGTATTTTCTAGTCTCAGCAGCAGCGGCTCTTCAGATTGTCTCAGTTATAGGTCTTTCACATCACCTGCTACATGATTCCTTTAAAATGCAGATGCCGGGGGCTGAACCTGGAACTTTCTGCATGCAAAGAGGATGCTCTACAACTAAGCCATAGCCCCTCCTTATTGTAATGCAGTGAACCCACAAAATAGCATCATTGCAGATTTCTAATTAGTACACATGATAGGAACAAATCTTTTAAAGTTGCTTTCATAGAAAAATATATATAGTAATTGGAAAATAGTGCCAATATTTTTTTTTTGCCGTCAAGTCACAGCTGACTTATGGCGACCCTGTTGGGTTTTCAAGAAAACAGATGTTCAGAGGTGGTTTGCCATTTCCTGCCTCTGCGTCATGACCCTGGTATTCATTGGGGGTCTCCCATCCAAATTCTAGCCAGGGTCGACCCTGCTTAGCTTCTGAGATCTGACAAGATCAGGTCAGCCTGGGCTATCCAGGTCAGGGCGCCAATAAATATAGGGGCTTATAAAACACATCTGAGAATCAATGTCACTAACAAAGTCACTAACATGTGGAATTTATGACCACAGGATGTGGTGTATGTCCACTGGTTTAGTTGACTTGAAAAGGGGATTATAAGCAGTTATGGAGGACAGGTCCATCAATGGCTATTAGCCATGATGACTAAAGAGAACTTCTATGTTCTAGCACTGTGGACAATAATGGAAGAGGTTTTGGCTTCTATTGTAAGCCTTATGGTGGCATCTGGTTAACCCCTGTGTGAAACAGTAAGGATCAATTCAGCCTGGCTGCTTTTATGTTCTAGTCACACAGGAACTTTTCTCCAGAACAGGTGCAGCAACACCGATGAAGACCACAAATCCCAGTTCAGAATGACATGTGGTTAGGATTTTCCTTGCTCTTGCACTATAGGTGAGTTCACACATGATCAAAGACAACAGCATCCATTAATATAGTACAAGCATGAAACAGCCATCATGGTTCAATTGCCATAGGCCCTGAGCTCTCACAATATCTTACTGCCCTGACTATACAGAATGATAATAAATAATAGAGATAAAGAATAATTTCAAATGCGAATTAAACTGTTACAGCGCATTTCTGAGATGCAGCGGCGTCCCGGGAGGCGTTCCCTCTTTTTTTTTTGGCCGAGATACGCCACCTTTTAGGTGGTGTATCTCCTGTGCAACCCTATGAGGGTTGCATGGATTCTTTGCGCCGGGCGGAGGTTTCGCTGGGGCCGAAACCTCCTTAGGAGGCAGTGCCGCCACGTTACCTCCTAAGCCCTGCGCAGGCATTCCGGTCAGGAATGCGCTGTAAGTCATTGAGTGAAGTGTTATGGCTGCATGGCTGCATTTGTTCTGCGAACCCAGAATGCAGTTTGCCACTCTCTCACAACAAATTATTGCATGAAATAACATAATATTTATATAACATATGGCAGTGTTACATGACATTATCCCGTTACTGCTATTGTGAATGGTCCCAATGCTTTTTAAAAAATTACATCTGAATTTTACATAATTACAGGTATATCACATCCTGTACTTCCTGTATTTCACATCTCTTTGACCTTGCTGTTTTCAACCCCCCTTCTTAACCTCATATATATGTTACATATGTCTGTTTAGCGATAATCTGTATCTGACAATGTGGTCCATGAAAACATAAGCAAAAATAAAAACTCATCTGTTTTTAAGCTGTTTGTTTTTCATAATATTTACTAGAGTTACCTGTTAAATTCAAGGTACGAACTAGCCAAATTATTTTATCAAGAACGAAGTCTTCAAAATTGGCACCCTATCACAATCTTTTACAGAAGTGTCCTGTCTTCCATTCACTCTTTTGAATGGCAGCCATAACTATCCAAAACCTTCTTAATCTTTATCTTCCTCAGTACATCTTCTCCACTCCCTTCAAATTAATGTACAGAGAACTCTTACAAAACCTCCCCAGCCATTATAAATCCACTCTTGGAGAACATAAAATATATCGTTTTGTAAACTATTCAAGATAAAGCATTAGTCATGTGCTGTCTCTTGTCTAAATACATTTGTCACATAAAATACATATTATATACTAACTCATCCCTAGAAACAACGCAAACTGCCATCTCAGTAGTCTCCAAAGTACAGAATATAAGCGATGTTATTCTCAGAAGTGTGGGTGATGCATAGATTGTACTGAAAAAGATGTATCAGGAACGAACATGTAATTGATGAAGAAAACAACTGTTACTATATGTCAGAAGCATACTTGGATGCAAAGGAGAACGTAACTTTTTTTTATAGAAACAGGACTTTCTACAGGGGCAACTTTCGCCACCTCTACATTATAACTGCACCCAGCAAAATTCCTCCCTCTATTTTAACGATTAAAAGCACAATTCTCTCTCCTTTGAATTCCGTTGTCAAGATCTGACATCTGGTAACCGAGAGAAAACCGGGAAAAATGGATGTCCTGCAGGTCAGTTGAAGCCCACTTAGACCAATATGCTTCTGGCATTCATCCAAATACTTTGGCTTAAAGGTGCTGTTCTTACAGCAACGGTGTATGAAAAACAGGAAAGGCTGAGGGATGTCTGTATTAGAACTGGGGGGAGTTATATATGAACACAGAACCTAGGAATGCCTTTAGGAAGACATTAAAACAAGGGCAAATGTAGTACACAGACACTGATGTGCAGTTCATATTGTTGGGGACTCAGGGGCTTGGTATATAGCAAAGGAACATCTCTAGAGGCTAGGTAGCACAGACAGAAAAGGTATTTTTTAGGGTACATACACACACAGAGGAAGGTGGATAATATGCAGGCTGCCAAACTAGAAAGCAATGCAGAGAACCAGCTATTTCGTGCTCGTAATTAGCTGCCTGTTGGGAATGGGGTGGTGGTGATGGAGATACATATACTTACCATATACATACGCTAAACATATATTCTTTAAAGAGGCAGCAGTATTTGAACAGACTAGGTCAGGAGTTGGCAACCTTTTATAATTAAGAGCCGCTACATCAAAATTCAGAGCAAGGAATCAACTGAGCCAGTATAAGAGAGTACATAACTGAAAAATGTACAGTAACTATTTGCTAACCAACATGGATTAATCATCTATAAAGTTTCCACAGCTGAAACACTAGTTGTTGCAAGTCCTTCATCAGGAAATGGCACACGAGGTGTCCTAATAGGTAACAAATATACACAGGAGCACCTTACACAATTGTTATAGAGTACTGGCATAAATCTGTGCATCATTTGCACTTGGATTACTGGCAACGGTTTACTGCTTTATTTTCCCTTTCTGTAAAGGATCTCCAATGAGCCCTTTAGTTCCAGTAGAAAATCTTTCCCTTCACCTATTGGTTATTCTAGCATCCCACCCATACCCCCAATATACCTTAAGGTAAAGATTTTGTTTGGTTTTTAAACAGCCATTAATTGGTTCTGTATTAAGCCAGAAATCAGAAGGAGATTGAGACTGGGAAGGGCAGCCATGAAGGAGCTAGAAAAGATTTTGTAAGAATGTGCCACTGGCCACCAAGATTAAGTTAATTCATGCCATCGTATTCCCTATTACTAAGTATGGGTGTGAAAGCTGGACAATGAAGAAAGCTGACAGGAAGAAAAGTCGATTCCTTTGAAATGTGGTGTTGGAGGAGAGTGTTGCAAATACGGTGGACTGCCAAAACAACAACTACAAGTGGGTTATAGATCAAATCAAGCCTGAACTGACCCTAGAAGTGAAAATGACTAAACTGAGGTTATCATATTTTGGTCACAATATGAGAAGACAAGAGTCACTAGAAAAGACAGTCATGCTAGGAAAAGTTGAGGGCAGCAGGAAAAGAGGAAAACCCAACAAGAGATGGATGGACTCAATAAAGGAAGCCACAGCTCTCAATCTGCAAGATCTGAGTAAGGCTGTCAAAGATAGGACATTTTGGAGGAGGTTGAGTCATAGGGTCACCTTGAGTTGGAAGCGACTTGAGGGCACTGAACACACACACACACATTAAGCCACCTTGTTGCTGACCCCAGAAGTAGCTTTGGGTACAGCACGGAAAGATTGCTCAATTGAAGGATTTCCCAAGGAAAGAAGAAAATACTGCCTTTCTCTAGCAAACGGTGCCTGGTGAATGGGCAAAGGTTACAAAGGAAGCGGGCACGTTGCGGTGGGTGGGCCGGAGGTTGAGGGGTGCGGTTAAGAACCAGCGGGAAGGAGTGTTTGCGTTTTGGGAGGCTGCATGCTTCGGAAAGGGAAGAAGGGAGCATGGAGGCAACTGCTGGGGGAGGGGGGCACTGAATGCATCCTAAGGACGCGTGCAGAGCCAAAGATGAAGTCTGGTAGGGCTGGGCATGTCAGTTTACCTGGTGCCCTCCGCGCGCAGAGTCAGGGCACTGCTCTGCTCCCCACCCCCCCAAGCAGACACAAGGGCGTCTTTCACCATTTAAGCCCGGGGAGGTTTTGGCTTGGATTTGCTGCTCTCTAGATGCACATTTTGCCCATCCAAATTCTCAAAAATCAAAAAAGAAAAAAGAAAGAAAGAAAAAAACCCATGCAGAGTTTTGAGAACATGGATGGGGAAAATGTGCATCTAGAGAGTGGCAAATCCCAGGCAAAACCTCCCGTGCGTAAATGGCCACTGTATGCATGGGAGGTTTTGCCCTGGATTTGCTGCTCTCTAGATGCACATTTCCCCCATCTGAAATCAGAAAACTCTGCATGGGGGGGGGGCTTACTGTTGAGTTTGGGGGGTTCGGACGGGGAAAGTGCGCATCTGCAGGGCAGCAACCCCCAGGCAAAACCTCCCGCGCGTCAAGGGTGCCGCTCTCCTTTTCCTGCCGGCCGCCTGCCCTCCGCCGCCCCGCGCCGGAGCGCGCGCACTCACCCCGCTCGCTCCTTGCCCCGCCGCTCCTCCGGGGCGTGCCACGCGGCGCTGGCCCGGGGCTTCCCGCCCCGCAGGCGCCTGCCTGCCTGCCTGCCTGCCTGCCTGCTCTCCCCCTCGCCTGGGGACCGGCGCGCCTGCCTCCTCTTGCCATCAGACGCACCTCCTCTCCTCTCCGCTCCTCTCCTCCGCCGCCCCCTGGCGCCAACGCCGTGCCCTTCCTGCCTTTCCCCACCAGTGTTCGTGGGGAAGGGGGATTTGGGGGAAGGGAAGGGAAGGGAAGGAGCGTTTCCAGCTGCCAGTGGGCGAAAACGCACGTGTCGCTTGAGCCTCCTTTCTTCCCTGTTCCAGCCAGGATTCAGCCTTGAAAACCTTTACGCGTCGCCATAAGTCAGCTGTGACTTGACAGCAAACTCCCCCCAAAAACTCTCTGGATTCAAATATTTTGAATAAAATAATGAAGAAATATTGGATAACAACAGCCAAGAGACTTACAATGGCATTGCTGAGAACTATATTTTCAGTGTGGGTCTTTCCTGTTCTGAAATTCTTATTTAGGCTCTCCTCAAGATCCCAGGCTACTGGTGGTTCTCAGACTTTTTAAAGTTTGAAGGCTATGAGCTCTTCCCCAGGATTGAACAAGGTCTTGGATTTCCTCACTCACTATAGGGGCTAATAGCTCAGCAGGACCAGCCCTTTACAGATGATTAGTTTTGCTTATAATGTTTTACACTGCAGCTTTAGGTCTGATTGTATATTTTATGCTGGGTGTTACCTCTGGTTCTCTGGGGGGAAAGATGAAGCAAAAATGGAAGCATCAAAGTGAAATATTTCTAAAGTAATTTCTCTCTGATACCAAAATGGAACAGTCAAGCCCCTTATAAGGCTAACAGCCCAGTGGTCATCGTTATATGAACACCGCTGGAGATTAATATTAGTCAATGCACAAAGTAAACCTGGGTAGTATTGCTGGAGAAGCAATACACAGTGTTTTCCCAGGTCCTTTCCCCCCTCCAGCTAAAGAATCAAAGGTTTTGCAGAAGATCTGGAGGTGCATTTGGACATCATAAAAACCCCATTGCTTTAAGATTCTGGCCACTGTTGAAACAATTTTGTTGAAACAAAATTGTTGAAACAATTTAAGGGAGAGGATTTTCTTGATGATACATGAACAGACTGAAACTTTTTGCATCACGAACGACTTTCTAAGTAAGAAAGTTGTCTGAAACAGAAACCATGATAAATCCACTGCTTGGTGACTTCTCAGGCATAGTAATAATTACTTGGTAGACGAAGCTGTACAATTGAGTCAATTGTTGATTCACTTGAACTACAGGATGTAAGAGAAAGCATTATCAGGATTTTCAGAAGGATGTACTTGAAAATCACTATCCATGGTAGTATCAAAAAGAACTTTCCATCAGTTTTTAGATAGAGATCACCCAAGGCAAATTGCTAGATGGTGATATTATTAACAATGTGTTCATTGTTGTACCTATGCATATGATGTATATACATGTATGTGATGACTATGCAGGTAATTTCTTTTTGTATCTTATATGGGCAATGCAACATGCCAAGAAGGAGAAAAGCATGTGGCATGTTTGCCCTTCAAAGGCTTGAACTAGTTCATATCTAGTAGGAGGAAAGGAGGAAGGGTGCGTGCAGGAAAATATTTTCTCCCAGAAGTAATGGGGGATAAGATGTTCCTCATTCCCTTTGGAGTCAGCTGAATGACTCCAATGAATGACTGCAATCCATCACTATTCCAGCAAGACAGAGAGCCAGCATGGGCTAGTGGTTAAGAGTGGTGGTTTGGAGCGGTGGACTCTGATCTAGAGAACCGGGTTTGATTCCCCACTCCTCCACATGAGCGGTGGAGGCTAATCTGGTAAACCAGGTTGGTTTTCCTGCTCCTACACATGAAGCTAGCTGGGTGACCTTGGGCTAGTCACACTCTCTCAACCTCACCTACCTCACAGAGTGTCTGTTGTGGGGAGGGGGAGGGAAGGTGATTGTAAACTGGTTTGATTCTCCTTTACCTGGTAGAGAAAGTTGGCATATAAAAAACCAACTCCTCTTCTTATAATTTCTCATCTCTAGCTCCTTTTCCCATATAGGTTTGCTGTTTCGAACTTTAATTTGAAGTTTTAATTGTCTATGTAATGATTGCTGCCCACATTATTTTTTCCAGAATCATGGGGCTTTCCGCACTTTGTATTTCCAGCGATGTATTAAGAGTTTGGAAATGTTGTAAACAAATCTGTTCGCACTTTCAATGTTTTCCCACCGATTTATTAAGAGTTTGAAAGTGTTTTTAAAAATGGTGTTCGTACTTACTTTGGCCCCTTCAGCTGTGAAGACGTCTTCCAACCGTTTATTGGCCGTGGTATCCAAAAACCCTTTACAAGCGGTGTATTGGTTTGCTCTGTTTAAGTGACGTCACTAATAATGGGGTCTACTCCCACTTTTCCCATGTGCCCCGTGTAACGACCCGGGGCGCTTCTCGGCACGGTGGCAGGACCTGCGAGTCCGGCGAGAAGCCCTCACACCCCCAGCCCAGCCCAGCCAGCCGCCCTTCTTTGGGGCGTTTTTTGGCGCGGTGGTGGTGGGCCCCGGGAGTCCGGCAAGAAGCCCTCTCGCCGCCCCCCCATCCCAGCCAGCCATGCTGGAGTAGAAGAGTGCGGTAGGGAACACACTGGAAACGATTTATTATATAACGTTGTCCAACTTAAAAAAATCCCCTAGAAGGCTGAGTGCGGTATGCTTGCCAGGAAATAAAAATGTGTGAAAAGTTAATTTGTGAATAGTTTGATACATATCCACTTTACATTTCCCTGAGTTTCTATTAAAGAGCAATCCTAAGCAGGCTTACTAAGAACTTTCAGCCCATTCCTGAAAATTGGGCAGAAACTTCTTAGGAGGAGGCGTGACATCGCCACCAGCATAAGTGTGTGTAATCGCGTGTTTAAATGCACTTACACTAGCAGCGAGGCCAGTCTCACTGGCGGCAGAGCGCTGCAGGACTGCGCCTCCCCCTCCGCCGGTGCTGCACCTGCTTTTTAGAGAATGGCGCAGCCTCGCTGTTCCCTATGGAGCGAAAACAAAAAAAGCCGCAAAATGGCTTTTTGTTGTTTTGTGGCATGCTCGATTCGGCTTAGGGAGAGGCGCCGCCACGCCTCTTCCCCGCCGACTCCGCCCACTGGATTTTCAGGAATGGGATGTAAGTCTCATTTTATTCAATGAGCTCTTACTCCCAGAAAGGGATTTAGGAAAGTGAATTCTAAGTCCATTGACTTCAGTGGAGATAGAAGGACTGCAGTGTTAGTTGCCTGCTTTTCTTCTAGATGCTTATAACATTAGACTTATTTTTTCAAACAAGTTTCCAGATATTGTTATTGTGGCACTAATCAGTAAATTCTCAGACTTTTTTTAATGATAAAAAAGATAGTGTGTTCAGCCACAGAGGACTTTTACTGTCCTTCACAGATTTTCAAATGCTGTTAATAATGGTTGGAAGGTATCTATTGCTGGTTCCTTCAGTCTCTGATATGTGACTCATCAGTCCCTGATATGTTAAATTCATTAATTGTGGCAAAATAAAAAATGATTAATTCAGAGTAGAAACCAGTAGGGACAGGAATGCAAAAATGCAGTTTCTATTTTTGCCCTGATAGCAATGTCCTATGATTGCGGAAAGCAGTTTTAATGTTGATTTTAGACTGTATTAAGTTGCAGGTTATCTGTTTCTTCGATTATACTTCGAAAACAACCAGTTTAGGCTATTATCTTTTCTCAGACTTCCAGTCAGCATGAATTGATGTGGCCCAAACCTATCATCTTTACTTTTTGCTGATTTTTGCTGTGATCCCATGCACACTCACTTGAGAGTAAATCCCACTGAACTCAATGGTACTTTGAACAAACATATATAGGACTGGGTTATTTGTTTCCCATTGCAACTGGATAACTTCAATCACCCACTATTTTCTGCTTAATTATTATTGTGCTATTTATTTGCCAAACCCAATGGAAGAGGGTCCAATAAATTAATATTAAATATCATACTGAATTCTTGGGCTGAATTCTCTCCGTACGAAAAGTAATTTTACAGTAATCTCTTTCAGGTGTCGTATAAAGCGAGTGTTTGGGCAGGGGAAATTGTTAGCAAAGGGATGTTACCATTTCCTTGCATTTTTGCAGGATACAAATCACACGTACAACTCCTATATCTGTACAGTAGATATAATGATTAAATGCTCCTCTGAGGAACTAATTGTTTTTAAATTGAGTGTAACCACCTTGAATATCTTTGGCAGAAAGGTGGGGTAGAAATGTTAAAATTAATGCGTGCACAACCCATTGTAAACATATTTTGGGGGGGAAGCCTACTCAAATCGCCTTCCTACACATAGCTTGTTTCCTAGTGATCTTGCTCTTGGCAAATTCTTATCTGATTTGTTCATCGTAAATGTAAGCTGCTGCTTTGTTCATTATGTATGAAGGTTAATTAGCAAAATAGTGGCTTGGCCTGGTGGAAGGTTTAGAGACATTGTGCTCTCTACATATGTATCACCATGAACAGAAAAGAAAGTGCAGTGTAGTTGCATTAGCTGGCCCTAGTCCCTCTGATTTTGGGTCCCAATGGTTCTAGATATATGCATATACAAACACAGTTCATGGTAGGGTTGCCAACCTCCAAGTACTAACTAGTAATATCCTGCTATTACAACTGATTTCCAGCCGATAGAGATCAGTTCACCTGGAGAATATGGCCGCTTTGGCAATTGGACTCTATGGCATTGAAGTCCCTCCTCTCCCCAACCCCCCCTTCTTCAGGCTCTGTCCCAAAAACCACCCCCGGGTTGTGAGGAAGGACCTGGCATCCCTAGTTCATGGTGATGCTACTATATTCTCCCCAACTTTCCAGCCTCCCATTTATATGTTTTATTAGCAATCTAATCTTTTGTCTACTCCTTGTAGAATTTTTGGATTTCATCCAAATATTCCTTCAGATGCTTCTGGAATGTTAACCAGCACATTTTTTCACCTTGCATGGTACATACATGATGGATAGTCTATGCGTTTTTGATGTAAAGGCATTCCAGCTACCTTCAGTATTCAGTGGTGTATATTCCAGAGTGACTGCAATGCTCGTTCCAAAATCCTACCTACAATTCTTTCTCTGTAGGAAAAAGAAAAACTTTCCCCTTCCCTTTCTTTTTTCTGTATATTAACCCCCCCCAAAAAAAAACCATGATTATGTTTGAGCTAGGTCAGTGCAACTGAATTTTTCAAACAAAGCAAATTATCCCATTGTCAAGTAAGCAATTGCTAGATTAACTATCCTCCCAACCTTAAAAAAGGATGAGCCCATCAGAGAAAGGCTGAATGAAGAACAGCTTCTTAAAAAATGTGAGGGAGGATATCATCCAAATATTGAGCAGAAGAGTGAGTTCTTGAAATAAGGAGCAACCAGTGGAAAATTGCTTTAAGTGAGAAATGCAAAAAGAGCCAGATAAAATGTACTGAGTATAAAGACAAATTTCAAGATATTTTCAGTTAGACAATTCCCCCTCCCCCAAGATGAAGATAGATGAAGTGGTACCATAATATGCTAAGAAATTAAAGAATGTTAAATGTTATTTAAAGACCATATAATTAGTAATTGCTATGTCTCGGGTTTTAGTAGTGAAAAAGGGTACCCATAATGCTGTTGGAAGGGTCAGTAGGGGAGAATACGGGGTTAAAAAACAACAACCCAACAACAACTAGTACTGCAGCCCTATGAGTAAGATGCAAGCTTCATAATAATCACAAGAGGATGTAGGTTGCTGGAGTAAGTTCAGCCTGGGACACAAATGGATTTTCCAGCAAAAAGAACATTTATAAACTGTCCCTAGGTAACTGCCATGAAGGACACAAGAAGGGAAATGGGAAGATCCTATAAGTCCTAGGTGAAAATGTTCGAGGAAACTTCAATACTTAAATAGTTTAGTTCCATCAAAGCCAAGGTTACTGGTATTTCATAAAGTAATTTTTCTCTGATGGTAGCTTAGCGAGTGAAGCATGAAAGGATTTGCATATTTCCGTTAGCACCTGTCAACTAGCACTTGTCAGACAGAAAGCTGCTGAGCTATTAGCCTCAAATCAGCGAATCTAACTGAATAATAGCAATATTTTGACTTGCCACGTAATCACTATTATCTTCAAAGGTGTTACAACAGGGAGTTGTTTTTTAAAATGTTAGGCAAAGTTGCATAACAGATACATGTTTTCCCCAAAGGAGTTGGAATATTCATTAACTTTCTATTACACACACATAAAGGCAGCTATATTTTCACAGAGCCAACTTACTGCTCCACTGGTCAGAGCCCTTGGCCACCTGGCAGTGTGGTCTTACTATCTTAGTATTTCATTAGTAATGATATCGAGGGAATCCAGAGGGTGGTGTGCAATTGTGGATGGAAATTAGCTGGTCACAAAAATGGGATGCTAAAATGAAAGTGCTAGAAAAGTCCTGTGAAAAAGAACATCAGATTTGGCAAAGGTCTAATAAGTGCCTTCTTCAGCACATCCGGTCAATAGGGTGTGGGATAGGGGGAGATATGGTGGTGGGAAAAGAACACACCAGGTAAGGGAAGAGGATATCAGGCATCTATAGGCTGTTGCCCCTTCTGGATCTTCTTCCTGCTGGGTGATGCTGGTGACCATATCAACAGCCTACTGGAAACTTTATTACTCATATGCTTGTTAAAATGTTGCATAAGCAAAATTGAGTTTGGGTAGATATAGGCGTATGTTAAAAGATATTAAATTAAAAATAAGTTAATGTTAATGATAAAAACATTAGCTATATAGAGAATAAGCTAGCAAGTAGATTGTGCCCCTGGGATATTCGGTGACACATCAGCCTAGGCCTGGCCGGTGGGAGGTGATGTAGCTGTATCAGGACTGTTTCACCCTAATACTGTGCCCTGTCCAGAATTCTTCTAGTTTTGAGAGTGTATATCTAGCACTGAGACAGCATTGGGTTTCTCTTGGTGTAATGTTCACCCTGCTGCCTAACTGTTTCCCTATCTGAGCTGACTGAGGTGATCTAGGGGTGGTATTGAGGACTGGTCATTCTGAGGAACTTCAAGATTCATACTGAAGCTGCCATGTCAGCAGCAGCTCAATATTTCATGCTCAGTTCCATGACAACCATGGAACTGTCTCAAGTAATAACTGGTCCGACTCACTGTGCGGGCCACTCGTTGATCTGGCAATTAGTTCCGGGCAAGAAGAAGTTGATCTGAAGGTGGAGGAACTGAGAATAGTTATCCTATCATGGGTAGATCACTATCTGCTGGGGTCTAGACTTACAGGGATACCAAGACTCTGCAGGAGAGGGGAATAAGCTAAGGATGGTCTACCCCAAAGCCAGATGGGTCCAAATGTTTTTTGATGGCTTTAGGGGATTTTCCTGTCTGGTTGATCTCTGGTATGAGGAAATGACCCATGGTGCTGATGGCAATGAATAAGACTTCTCTGCTACCATTGCATCTGTATACTGTAGAAGAGGTGGACTGCTCAGTGACTTGCTGTGACCAGTTTGCTTGGCTTACTGCAAATAAACTTTCTCCCATCTGTACTGACTTAGACTCTACATTAGCAGCGATAGGGCCAGATGTTATTAGTAACAATATGAAGATGTTGGTTCTTGTAGGTTATCCGGGCTGTGTAACCGTGGTCTTGGTATTTTCTTTCCTGACGTTTCGCCAGCAGCTGTGGCAGGCATCTTCAGAGGAGTAACACTGAAGGACAGTGTCTCTCAGTGTCAAGTGTGTAAGAAGAGTAATATATAGTCAGAAAGGGGTTGGGTTTGAGCTGAATCATTGTCCTGCAAAAAGTATCAAAGGTAATGTGCTAACCATTGTCCTGTAAGTATCCAGATAATGTGCTAATGAGGGTGTGGTATGTTAATATGGAACCATTGTATCCTGAAGTGATCTGTTAATGTGTGAAATCCAAAGCTAATCTGCATGGCTACTGTTGACTGTAGTCTTTGTTAGTCTGGAGGTTTTCAGGACAGGAAGCCAAGCCTTATTCATTCTTAAACTCTCTTCTTTTCTGTTAAAGTTGTGCTGATGTTTATGAATTTCAATGGCTTCTCTGTGCAATCTGACAAAATAGTTGGTAGAATTGTCCAGTCTTTCAGTGTCTTGGAATAAGACCCTGTGTCCTGTTTGTGTCAGGGTCTTATTCCAAGACACTGAAAGACTGGACAATTCTACCAACTATTTTGTCAGATTGCACAGAGAAGCCATTGAATTCATAAACATCAGCACAACTTTAACAGAAAAGAAGAGAGTTTAAGAATGAATAAGGCTTGGCTTCCTGTCCTGAAAACCTCCAGACTAACAAAGACTACAGTCAACAATAGCCATGCAGATTAGCTTTGGATTTCACACATTAACAGATCACTTCAGGATACAATGGTTCCATATTAACATACCACACCCTCATTAGCACATTATCTTGATACTTACAGGACAATGGTTAGCACATTACCTTTGATACTTTTTGCAGGACAATGATTCAGCTCAAGCCCAACCCCTTTCTGACTATATATTACTCTTCCTACACACTTGACACTGAGAGACACTGTCCTTCAGTGTTACTCCTCTGAAGATGCCTGCCACAGCTGCTGGCGAAACGTCAGGAAAGAAAATACCAAGACCACAGTTACACAGCCCGGATAACCTACAAGAACCAATGAACTCTGACCGTGAAAGCCTTCGACAATATTTTTAATAGGAAGATGCATTAAAGCAACTGGGCACATTTTGCTTACAATGCCCTTGGATCCTGATTATAACAATTATCTTTGTTATCTTTTCAGTCTGCAATTTTACAGAGTTTATTCTACCCCATTAATTAGATCGGGCTAATGAGATGAATTTCAATACATCTGTGAAAGCTTCTCATATATCCAAGAGTTTGATTGAAATCACTGAAGCACATGAAAATATATTACATGCAGATGACCTTTTGATGATATAAAATTATGTGTAATCGTTTGCAAGTGTAGGAGATGTGAGCAAAATTAAGATGTTAGAAATTTGTGTTTCATAAAATTATTCCTTAAAATTGAAACCAATAATTAATTCTCAAGATATAATGAACTGGTTTGTTAAGTATGAAGAACATTTGGAAATCATTTTGGATATCTTGGGTCCAAGCCTACCTATGAAATTGCCATTAGTTCTAGATATCAGAGCTGAACTAGTGCAAGAGAAACAGCATGTGTTACATGTGGGAGTGTGTCTAGGTGGTTTTAATTAGGAAAATGGCATAGGAAAAGGTTAAATATCTCTCCTTCCTGCTTAGGGTTGCCAACCTCCAGGTACTAGCTGGAAATTTCCTGCTATTACAACTGATCTCCAGCCGATAGAGATCAGTTCACCTGGAGAAAATGCCAATAGAGATCAGTTCACCTGGAGAAATTGGACTCTATGGCATTGAAGTCCCTTCCCTCTCCAAACCCCGCCTTCCTCAGTCTCCACCCTAAAAACCTCCTGCCGGTAGCGAAGAGGGACCTGGCAACCCTACCTCTGTTCCTGGTAGGGTTGCCAACTGCTGCTTGGGAAATACTTGGAGATTTGCGGGGGTGGAGCCTAGGGAGGATTGGGTTTAACAGTTGTTGGGAGATTTAGGAGTTGTTTAGGAGTTGTTGTCCTCTCTGGAAAATGGAGACAAATGGAGAGTGAACCCGCCCCCCCCCCATGAACATGAAGAAGGAGCTAGTGGATTTCCAGACTTCTCCAATGGATCTGAGGTGAATTGCAGCAGTCTACAGGAGGCGGCCAAAAATTCTCTGGAGAAAACCCAGTTGGGACAATATGGTGGCAAAGCACAAGGCAAACAAGCACCTTGAGAGTAAAGAAAAGTGGGCATCGTCAACGAGTTCCAGAGAGAAAGTACATGCAGATTTTGTGGAATCATATCACAGGGGAGTTAGCTGAACTCCTTAATGAACTCCCAGCAGAGATTGTTCAAGATTACAGGGAATTTAAGAAGTTGGCACTGCAGAGGTTTGCTTTGTTGGAGGATCAATTGAGGCTGAAATTTAGATGTGCACAGCCAAGATCCAGAGAAATGGAGGCCTCCTTTGTGGCAAGGCTACTGAAGAGTTGGCAACCCACCAGGAGAGTTTAAGGGCGAGGACAATCTTCCTGATGTCATGCCAATGTGTGATGTCACTTCTGGTGAAAAAAACACAGTTAAGCATAGACTTTTAGGTGAATCCTAGAGCTTTACCTAGGCGCGATGATGCCATCTCTGGCTTTTCACGGGAAAGTGACGTTGAGCATTGGCAATGTGAGGAGCTCTGTTAGTTCCCCTCTGCCTACCTGCTGGGGAATGGAGACCTGGCTGGGAGATCTTCTGCTATAGCCCCCTACTGAGGGCCTCTAGGGCCAAGTTGTATATATGAAAATAAAACCTGTTGAGTTCCCTGAGAAGTGACTGGAATCAGTTCTTTGTGGAACCTGGAGGATCTTCCTAAGTTCCCATTATAACAATCACTAGTATGGGGCATTGTTGGCATGATTCTCTGTGATCAGAGGGGGGTTAACAGTGTTGCTATGGTCTCCAGCATTGTTGTTATGCTCCTAGTTCTTGGGGAATGTGTTTGCAAGAGCATAGGATACGTGCTAGCATTGTAGGTCATAGGACTGGGCCTCTTTTCATCAGTAGAAAATCTGGTTGGATCTCACTCAGTGTAAGTCAAGGTTCATAGTAAATTGTGCTGACTCTTGGATTTAGAGGAGCTCTTGGGCAAGATTCTCACAGTAGTCCACTTGAGCTGCAAGAGGAGGAACATACAAACCTTTTTCATCCATGCCCTGTTTGTTGGCTCTCCAGGGCAACTAGCTGGCTGCTGTGTGAAACAGGATGCTGGACTAGAAGGACCATGGGTATGATCCATCAGGGCTTTTCTGAAACCAAGAAGTTTCTTACAGGCTCCCTGTGCAAATTGTGAAGGGTGTCCCCTATAGAGAGCATGCTAATCAAATTTGCAGATGACACTAAGTTGGGAGGAGGAGTTAATACCCCGGAGGATAGGGTCAGAGTTCAGAATGACCTTGATAGACTGGAGAGCTGGGCCATAAGTAATAAAATGGATTTCAATAGGGAGAAGTGTAAGGTACGAAACAACATAAGGCACTGTACAGGATGGGAGAGAGTTGGCTTGACAATAGTACATGTGAAAGAGATCTGGGAGTCTTAGAGGACCACAAACTGAACATGAGTCAACAGTGTGATATGGTGGCTAAGAAGGCCAATGCAATTCTGGGCTGCATCAATAGGAGTATTGTGTCTAGATCAAGGGAAGCAATACTACCACAGTATTCTACATTCGTCAGACCTCACTTGGAATACTGTGTCCAGTTTTGAGCTCCACAATTTAAGAAGGATGTTGTCAAGTTGGAGCTAGTCCAGAGGAGGGCGACCAGAATGGTCAAAGGCCTGGAATCCATGCCCTATGAGGAGAGACTTAGGGAGTTGGGTTTGTTTAGTTTGGAGAAGAGAAAGTTGAGGGGAGACATAATAGCCATGTTTAAATATTTGAAGGGATGTCATGTTGATGAGGGAACTAGCTTGTTCTCTGTTGCTTCAGAGACTAGGACACGGAGTAATGGATTTAAACTAAGAGAAAAGCGATTCCACCTAAGCATTAGGAAGAACTTCCTGACTGTGAGGGCTGTTCGATGGTGGAATGCACTGCCTCGGAGGGTGGGGAAGTCCCGTCTTTGGAGGTCTTTAAGCAGAGGCTGGATGGCCATCTGTCGGGAGTGCTTTGATTGTGGGATCCTGCATGGCGGGGGGAGGGTTGGGGTCACTGGGGATGTGGGGGGAGGTAGTTGTTAATTTCCTGCATTGGGCAGGAGGTTGGACTAGATGACCCTGGTGGTCCCTTCCAACTCTATGATTCTATGATTCTAACTATGGTTACTCTTTATTTTGCTCACTTGTTCTGAGCTTGCTTTATGTGCTTATAAATGCTCCTTCCACATTTCTATCCAGAATCTTTATTTTATAGTTTACCTACAAATGCATTTCCATTAATTTACTTTATGCACATATAAAGGCAAAGATTGATCTTTCCCCCTACTTACTGTTCCTTTGTTCTTTTAAATAGCCTTTTCTTCTGCAAGAAAATTGGCTTTGTCATTTATTTTATATTAATTAGAATGCGCCTTGAATGTTTCTGTGCTAATTTTCAGAACACTTCTGAAAGCTGTGACATTTGATATAAAATGGGTGTGTGATGGTTACCGTAAGAGGTACACAATAGAGATAGTAAAATGTAGATGATACTAAATGGGAAAGGTCGGGTTTCTGCCAAGTGGCTACAGTGTTAAGAAACCTTCAGGAACCTTTTCACATGACAATTATGAAATGGAGGGTGTGAGTATTGAGCCATGTGTTGGAACTGCCCTGTAGACCTGTTGATTCTTTTGGACCACTGAGACATCTAGCCATCCAGTGGGGAGGGGCTGTGGCTCAGTGGCAGAGCATCTGCTTGGCATGCAGAAGGCCCCAGGTTCAATCCCCTGCATCTCCAGTTAAAGGACTAGGCAAGTAGGTGATGTGAAAGTAGACAATACTGACTTTGATGGACCAAGGGTTGGATTCAGTATAAGGCAGCTTCATGTGTGTTCATGTGAGACCATCCCACCACATCTTGGTGGCAGAGGTGGGATAAGAATGGACAGAGAACTTGATTGACTAAGAAACTTAAACTATAAACACACACAAACAAATTAACACAAGTTTTTTGTGTGGGGTCGTTCCTGGGTTGACTGGAAGGAGGGTCAGATCAGGCTAGCTAGGAAGGAATTAGCCAAGCAACAGTGACTTATGAAAATGAAGCAGCTGGAGCTGCTGGAGAAGTCCCAGAGAGAGCAGATTGATAGTGGGACCTGGTCTGTAGAGGAACTAAAGTTCATCCTGGTAAATTCCTCTATGCAGTTTCTGTGTGCAGGCAGTAGCTGGTGGGTCACCCATGAGCCAGCTGAAATAATCCATAGGAGCAGAGGAGGCTGAGCACCTGAACCAGTGGGACGAGATAAAGCTCAGGGAATTGGCATTAGAAGATAGGGTTGCCAACCTCCAGGTACTAGCTGGAGATCTTCTGCTATTACAACTGATCTCCAGCCAATAGAGATCAGTTCACCTGGAGAAAATGGCCGCTTTGGCAATTGGACTCTAAGGCATTGAAGTCCCTCCCCTCCCCAAACCCCACCCCCTCAGGCTCCACCCCAAAAACCTCCTGCCGGTGGCGAAGAGTGACCTAGCAACCCTAGCTATTCGATATACAGATGATTAACCAAAATGTCAATTATCAGCAATGTCAAGTTGTATATTTTCAGTTGTGGGCTTTCTAATACTGGCTGCTTGTTGATCTTTTGCTCTGAATTTTGATGTTGCTTGGCTCTTGAATTATAAACAGTTGCTGACCCCTGGAGTACCCAGTACTGACCTTGATAGACTAATGGTCTGACTCAGTGGGTGAGGTCCAGCCAGCTTTTTAAGTCAATATCTTCCAAATCATCCCCCTTCGCATACACATTTTGTCCATGCACGTCCCATGATCCCCAGCATAGCCTCTTCCTTTTTTTGAGTAGTGGCAAGGCACCCTTCTGCCTCCTGTCATCAGTAGAAAATCTGGTTGGATCTCACCCAGTATAAGTCAGGTTCATAGTAAATTGTGCTGACTCTTGGATTTATAGGAGCTCTTGGGCAAGACTCCCACAGTGGTCCACTTGAGCTGCAAGAGGAGGAACATACAAACCTTTTTTCATCCATGCTCTGTTTGTTGGCTCTCCAGGGCAATTAGTTGGCTGCTGTGTGAAACAGGATGCTGGACTAGAAGGACCACTGGTGTGATCCATCAGGGCTTTTCTGAAACGAAGAATTTTCTTACAGGCTCCCTGCGCAAATTGTGAAGGGTGGCCCTATTAAAGCAATGGATGCTATGGTTCTACTTGGGGCCCTAGCAAATACCTTACCTTGCCTCTCACTAGAACTGCCCATTATTATAAACACAGAAGATAGATAGATCAATATAGATCTGGGTGTTTGGGCTGATGGATGACTCCCACTGAAGACAGCAACCTCTGCATTTCCTTCTCTTATCTTATTCCAGTAATGCAAAATGTGAAAAGTGCTAAGAGTTTCCCTCTCTTCCCCAGTGGCTGCTAATTAGACAGGAATAGGGAAACTTGCTATTCAATGATGTCATGATGCACATTGCCTACTATTCATATGACTGGAGACTGAGGAAGAGAAGCGAGGGCACTGTTTACTTATTTCTTTTGCTTTGCTTAATTTTATATAGAAACATTTTCCAGTAGCAACTGCCCATTGGCTGTAGCATTTAGTTCTGACCTCAGACACAGTGCATTGTTTTACTACAACATTTGTGTCACAATACTGCATTGCTTTCTTTTTAAAAGGGAAAAGAATTTGACAAGCGAACTTGGCACATCATCTTTTACTCTCCCCAAGAACCAAAAGCAGTAGGTCAATGGAGGAGTGACATTTATCTTGCTTTTCTTTCTCTCCTACGATCATCAAGAGACAGGCATCAAATTGTGACAGACCTTTTTTTCTCAAGCAGCATTCAGTAGGGCAGGAAGTCTCTGACCTTCAGCGTTGTGGTCAGCTACAGACAGAGTCACTCAAATCCGCTGTTTTGTAGGTAATTTTTGCTTCCCTGGGCACCATTTTGTGTGAATTTGTGTACAGTTCAATTCGGGAAAGAGTCACTCTTCAGTACATTCCCTATACTGGCTACTTCATGATATAGTAGACGTTTCCCCATGCAGTGAAAATTTGAGTAATAAATCTGTAAGGCAAAGCGTACTGAGTCTCTCCTTCTCATCTAAAAATGAAAGAGTGCATCTCTGAGAGTTATCTACCAGCAATGAAGTTGACAGTCAATCAACTAATGAAGGTCTTTCCTGAGACTCCATTAAGTGAATTACTGGATAAATGAGTGTGAAACTGTATCGTTCCCAGTATCTGAAGCAGGTGAGAGTTGAAGCCAGGGGGAAAAGTGTAAAGGTATTCTCCTATATAGTAATATTGGTTTAGATGTGTGTGTTTGGATCTACCCAAGCTGAAATTAACACTCGAATGTGCTGCTTTGGGTCAGTTCAGGGACATCCATAATGACAATCACAAAATCCCAAGAGTAACAACAATCTATCTCCCAAAATTATAATATCGTTCCTATTTGTATCCTTCCTTGGATATTACCAGGTGTGTACTTTGGAGCTGGATCAGCTGTATTTTTGGTGTTATTTACTTCTTGTTACTGAACACATTTTGTGTAAATAAGATTTATTTTCATTACATAGCCAGTGTGCTGCATTTGTCATTTGGATGTTAGTCAATTCTAGCTTCTGACTTCCCTCAACAAGAAGATGCATGCATCAAGCATCTTAGTTAATAGCTAATATCAGTTTACCTGCAGTCAATTAATCTTACCTATTTGCCCGATATAGGCATTCAGCCTGTATGTGGGAGATAGGGATCACACTACTTTTCTCCTACCAGATGTTTGCGATTTTGGTTTCACGTTATCATAGGGCCCTATATATATAAATCAGAGGAAAGATGCACATTTGGAATATTGTGTATAGTTCTGATCACCCTATCTCAACCAGGGTATTTTATTGTAGTTTTTTTTAAAAAAAGATGACTTATGTCTTGGTTTAAGGCAGGGGTGGGGAACCTTTTTCCTGCCAAGGGCCATTTGCACATTTATAACATCATTCGGGGGCCATACCAGGTGTAGATCTCTGAGTGTGGGGGGGAGAGGCTAGGGTTGCCAGGTCTCCGGCCACCACCTGGAGGTTGGTAACCCCAGGGGAGGCCTGGAGGGTGTCCCCGCTCCCCCGGTCCTCCCCCCTCCCAGGCGGGAGGGCAGCCAGCAGTGGGCCCGAGCAAACGAGGCGCCAGGGGGGCGCAGTCCGTGGTCGATCGGCAAGGGAGGAAGGAAGGAAAACAGAGAAAGAGATAAAGGGAGAGAGGGAGAAAGAAATGGAAAGAGGGGGAGAAAGAAAATGACCGAGGGAGACAGACAAAGAAAGAGACAGAAAGAGAGGGAGAGAGAAAAGCCTTCCCCACACACACACACACACATGCCGGCCCCACATGACCTGGCCCCAGGCTCCATGCCCTCCCCACCCAGAGTCCACAAAAGGCCCCCCGAAACCTGATCGGCTCCTGCGCGCATGCTGTGCCGCCGGGAGCCGTGGGCCTCTTTCCCCCCTCCCTCTCGCTGCTCAACAGCTGACAGGCAGCGAGAGGGGCTTACAGTGTGCTCTGGTGGCTATAGAGGGCAGCCTTGGGGGAAGCATCCCTCCTCCTCCTCTCGCCGACCAACAGCCGTCAGTTGGTGAGAGGAGGTCCAAAGGGCACCGGAGCGCACCTGCAAGCCGTGGCCCTAGAAACACCCTCAGGGAGGGTTACCCTGCCTTGCCCCTCCGCGGCAGGGCCCTGGAGCTCCCGAGGGCCACAAAAAATGTCCTCAGGGGCCGCATACGGCCCCCGGGCCTGAGGTTCCCCATCCCTGGTTTAAGGTTTACTTATTTGTATTTTTCTGTGTATGCCCTTTTCTTACTAGCAGCCTTGAGCATTTGCTAGAATGTAAAGGTGGGGTATAAATCTTAGAAATAAGCAAAGAAATAAATATTGTAGAGCTGGAAAATACATAAAACCAAGCTTATCAAGGGCTTGATGACACCTACCCTAAGAGGGAGGTCGAGGCTTTTCGGTGTTAAAAACAGAAGCCCTTGTTCCCAAATACAGGGATGCAGAATGGTAAAAGAGGAAGACCCAACAAGAGAGGGATTGACTCAACAAAGGAAGTCACAGCCTTCAATTTGCAAGATCTGAGCAAGGCTGTCAAAGATAGGACATTTTGGAGGGCTTTCATTCATAGGGTCGCCATGAGTCAGAAGCGACTTGATGGCACTTAACACACACACACACACACAGAATGGGTGATGGTCTTACAAGGCAGCTTGAATGATGAAGCAGGCTAACCCATTAATTTTGTAAAAAGTAACATTGTTCTATGGTGCATGAGGAAATTATACTTGCATAAGCATCTCACAGGACCATACATTGATTTAAATAGATTGCCTTTAAATAAAAGCTTCTATTATGTAAAAAACACACACCCCAATTTGCATAAATATAATGAGGCATTTAACTGAAAGTATTCTATACAAAAGCACAGAAAATGATTCTGAAGGATTTATTTTCCACTTTAGTTTCTTGCTTAATGAGGAATCTGTTCTCCGAGGAAAACAAATGGTACATAAGATAATAATTTGCTTCCTCCAACAAAGGTTTTATCCATAATCTCACTTCAAAATAAGATACTACATCTGCATAGTGGTGATAATTACATCTCTTAACTTCTTCTGTAAGGGCAAAGGCTGTTCTATCCGCATGCATTATTGAAGTTACATGAAGTCAGTATTCAAGGTTTCTGCATCATGTCCTACTTTGTTCATTTACATGGAGGTGAGTCCCACACTGAAGACAATCATTTCCTTTCTCCAAATATTTGCCACTCTAAAAAACCTGTCACTAAGATAAAGTATGGCTCAGTGAGTGCCTGTCCCCGTTTATGGACCACACGTCTGAGGTAAAGAGAGAGAGAGAAACCCCTGTTATTTCAAGCAAAGTCACAGTGTTCCTGATAGTAGGTGAGATGAAACAGCATTCAGAATTTCAAAATTGCTCCAAGGAGCAGGATTTTTTTTTGCAGCATTACGCAACAGGGATACACATACTAGGACAGCAACAAGAGAACATACAGCAGTGTGTTCTTGGAAGGCAGCCATGACATCTACCCAACAACTCATTGGGAAAAAACACACAGGAAAGAGGAGGTTCCCCCCAATCTGGAAACTGGGAACAAGGCAAAATTCCTTTCTGGCCAGCAACCAGTCTTCAAGTGAAAAGTTTTAGTAATGCAGAAAGAGATGGCTTTATTTCAAATGAACACCACGGTACTTCGTCATATGGATTCATAGATGGTTGAGAAGGGGGATCACTGAACGATGAACGGATTGTGAAATGGTTTCCATCTTAATTAATTTGCAACTGACCTCTTGCAGAAGCTGCGTGGTTATCTACAAAAGGCGTACGGCATCTGATAAGGACTTCTGCTTGATGTGCTCTGGTTACTTCTGCAGGGCTTCTCTGCGGTGCTCTCATTGCTACTATGGGAGCAGAGGCATCCCCATTGGTCATGGGCCTTCCACACTTTCCTTGAGGGTGTTCTGAGGGCTCTGGAATGACTCGACTTTTGGGGACAATGTCATTACTGTCATGATGAGTCATGAAAATGGGGGGGGGTTCTTTGTGCTTGTGCTGTAGCATTTGATAGGCAGTGTCATTTAATCATATTAATTTCAATATAGTTCCCCCCACCCCCAAAATGCTATATTCGGTGATGCCCACAGGTGCCACAGGGAAAATGGGGTTCGCAAGGAGAAAACGGTGCCAAGGTAGGTGGGAACATAAGTGAGCAGTGTGCTAACACACAGTGTGCTAACACACAGGCAGCCCATTACTGAGCTTTTTGGCAGCTGGGGACAGTGTGGCTGAGACGCTGCCGCGGCGCCTCCAAAGAGGTTTCCCGGCCTCCGAAAGGCTGCAAAAAGCCTTTTTAAATTTAAAAAAGAAAAAAGGGGCATTTCCCCCCATTGCAAACAGCTGATGCTGGAGGGGCTGTGAAAACTGACTAACGTCAGCTCCACCCCTGGGAATGCCCCCCCCCCCCACACTGGTGCTGCATGTCTCTTCTGGGACGAAAATCTGTGCTGCCGGGGGAGCAGCGTGCTGCTCTGCGGTGCTCAGGTGCTGACGGAATTTCCCACACTGTCACGTAAGTGCCTCTTATCACGGAATAAGAGGCACTTGTGCTGGCAGCAGGATAACACCGCCTCCTAAACCCAATAGTCCCCCAACTTCAGGAATGAGCCCTTGGACTGCAATTGTGCAAAAAAGATTGTATCAAACTAGGTTTCAGAAAGACTATATTCAGGAGGGGGAAACCATAGGAGAACTAATGGAGGACAAATGTCATGGGGGAGCTCCAGCACCCCGCCCCCCACAGTTAGAGACTCAAAGTGGAAGAAAACTTCCATGTAGTAGCAACTTATCTTTCCCAAATGTTTTGAAGAGAACCGGAAGGAAAATGCGATCACCTTCTTGCCAATATACCAACTTCTAACATTATATCTTCCCACAGTGCTCTGGTTTTGGGATGGCTACAGTATGCGAAAGTACATTTAATATTTGCAGAGAGGCAAACAAGCTCAAAACAGCAAACTAAGATTTCAAACAGCAAACTAAATTGATTTTTAATGTATACGACTGGGAAGTCTGAAAAGCTTGGTGATTTTCATCCCATTTTCATGATTGACGTAATCCCTTCCAGCTGATTTAAAAAATATACACGACTAATCTATACATTTGGGTTTCTTCTCAAGATAGTGATCCAATTCAGGACATGTGACAATGCACAATACTCATTCAAACCATTTTTCTTCAAGAAGGCTGAAAGACAGCTCTAGCTAGCCATTCTGTAAAAGCGAAGCTAGAATTATCCAGGGTAATTTGTGGAGTTGTTGCTGTCTAATTGGTTCTTCTGAGCAGTACTTTGATTTAAGAATGCAACACACAAAAGGATGTGATAGGCAATCAGTGCGATGATGCACGTGTACAATAAACAAATGATGCAGTTTGCTATCACCCTTGGGGTGAGATAAAAAAAAAAAAGAGTTGTAGATGTTTTCAGTTATGGATGTTCAAATACAAAGGAACAGAAATACAATTTTATATTCAGATTGTTCTCAGCTTTGTTTCTTAGACTGAATAGACAAGACTGCTCGTTTCTGTCTTGGCAATGCATCACACATTGACATACGGCAGGATGATAGTAAAAATCTATAACTAGTTGGTTTTGTTAACTCTTTCTGGCTGTCGAGGTTCCATACAGTTGGATAAGGAAAAGGCTTGCTGTCAGGGCCGGTTCCAGGTTTGTGTAGGCCCTGGGTGAGAGACTATAACTGAGGCTCCTTTCTCACTTTGAATCCCTGCTCAATTACCTACCAAATTATGCTGTTTTTCCACATTTCTGTTTTTGACTTGCCTACCAATATGAGAGAATTGGCATGCTCCGAATGGAGGTTAAGTGAATCTGTATGGAATTTGGATGCTAGCATTATCTATAGGGCTGCCAGGTCCCCTCTCTCCTCCGGCGGGAGGCTATAGTGCTGCAGTTGGGATTGTGCGCACGTCACTTCCGGTTTACAACCAGAAGGGCCATCGTGCAAGGGGCCTTTTCCTCTTAGTTTGAGTGGTAAAGCGGCCCTTTTCCTTTTAGTTTGAGTGGTAAAGCAGCCCTTTACAATTCAAACTAAGAGAAAAAGGCCCCTCGCGAGGCAGCACTTCGGGTTGTAAACTGGAAGTGCCGTGTACGCGGTGTGTGCGTGCATGTTCACGTTTGGCCGCTGACCCTCAGGTGGTTGACGAGCAGAGGAGCAAATTGCCGGGGGTTTGCCTGCCACCACTGGGCACCTGGCAACCCTAATTATCTACCACAGGAAATTATGCAACACCAGACCACAACCCAACTCAACAATGCAATCTTTACCATGTACTCAATTCTGTGTGGATCTGGTCAGGACACATTATCATACTAATTTGTAATTTGAATTGGTCCTTAGTTGATGGGCAGCCCAATCCTGAAGGGGGAGTATTTAAGAAGTGCTTGGGGATGGCGCAGCCGCGCAACCTCCTGTGTGGCTTGCAGCAGCGCAGGGGATAAAAGGAAATACAATTCCCCCAATCATTGTAAAACTCTCCATAGAGTTCCACAGGGCTACTCCTGCCTTTTTGCAGGCGTAACTCTGCAGCTGCAAAAAGGGGCATCCTGGATCAAAAGGGTTTAGGAAGCTGAACGCCCCGGGAACACCCCCATCGGCACCAGCGCAAGACCTTGTGCCAGAAAATCGCTACCAGTGAGTTAGTGCTGGCGCCCAAGCCTTGCACTGCTGCGCAACTCCCTGGCGCCAGTGTAAGAGGCCCTGCACTTGCGTCTGTACCACTTTGGACAGTGCCATTGGCATTCATGCTGGTGCTGGGGTCATGCCAGCCCCTGAGAAGCTCTGCTCCTCCCTTCAGGATTGCTTAGTAGCTTAGGATATAGTAAGAAAAGGAGGGCCACACCAAGAAAAAAACAAGAGACAATTGGTGCACTGGGAGAATTAATTTTAATTCACTCTGAGCCCCCTATGCATTTTGTATATGCTTCACCAGGGGGATGTGTAAAATATCATAGTCTGAACACTTCCCACAGAATCATTGATTTTGCTGTCTCAAGCTAAATGAACACCAGCTTGTATATGCATATCTACCTGAGATTGCATTTCATCATGTGATTCCTAGAGCCAGTGTGGTGTAGTGGTTAAGAGTGGTGGTTTGGAGTGGTGGACTCTGATCTGGAGAACCGGGTTTGATTCCCCACTCCTCCACATGAGCGGCGGAGGCTAATCTACTGAACTGGATTTGTTTCCCCACTTGTACACACGAAGCCAGCTGGGATCGAGCTCTCTCAGCCCCACCTACCTCACAGGGTGTCTGTAGTGGGGAGGGGAAGGGAAGGTGATTGTAAGCCGGTTTGATTCTGCCTTAAGTGGTACAGATAATCAAAATGAAGCACTGGAGCAGTCAGCAGGATGACCACGAGGGAAACAGGCCTGCATAAATGACCTAGAACAGGTTTCAGATTTACCAGGTTTCATTGTCAAATCTAAGTTTTAAAGATTGAAAAGTTCTGAAATCTTTTAAAATAGGATAGCTAAAAAAGTTAGATGCTGTTAGGATACTGCTGACCATCTAAAACCTGAAGTGAGCAGGGGGCCACTTCCACAGTAGAAGGCAACATTTACCTCCACAGTTCATAGCCTGCTGTGAACTCTGACTAGTGCAATAACTCAACCTGGCTGGACTCTGAGATAATCACTGCCAATCATCAACCAGGGGTGCTCTCCCTTGCCTGAATGTTTTCTGAACAAAAACTAGGCATGCAATTTTAAAAAGGGAGTTTGCAAAGCAAGCATCAAAGGAAAGTTTATTTTCCTCATAGCTCTGGAGACCATGGGCTGCTATTAACTGAAGACTTCCTTTCTGTTGCACAAAGCAAAGGAAGATAAATGGTTTGCAGAATGGCAAATGACACAATCACAGATGGGAGAAAGGTTTTCTCTTCAGATCTTTGCAATGGGGCCTTATGTATGCAAGCAGGAAAAAAAGGGGGGGTTAAGCATCTTCTTTAACTAGCATTTTCCTTAACTAGCATTTATGGCATTTAAGAGCCAGCATGGTGTAGTGGTTAGGAGAGGTGGACTCTAATCTGGAGAACCGTGTTTGATTCCCCACCCCTCCACATGAGCAGCAGACTCTAATTTGGTGAACTGGGTTGGTTTCCCCACTCCTACACATGAAGCCTGCTGGGTGACCTTGGGCCAGTCACAGTATAGGGAAATTTCAGTTGAAGTTGGAGATAACTGTTCCATCGTGTGAGATTGGGTTGCTACTTACAGGATCCTACAGACCCCCATTGTACATGAGAACTAACCAGAAAAAAATCATGTAAAGAAAGGTCTTTCAAAATGAAAAGTGGACCATACAGGCTCTTCTAGTAAAGTCATGGGCAAGGATCCAAAGAACATGAAGTAATCCATTAGTCCAAGGGTATTTTAGGTTTTTTCTGGTATAAAAGCCTCCACCCTTGCTTCATGGTAAAATCTTTTGAACGGGTGCAAAACATGAGTGAACATAAGTTTCAAAAGCAGATGTATCGGTGCATTTGTTACTAAAGGGTCCAGATGGCTTTATTAGTTTTGAAATGTGAGAAGATCTTTTTTAATGTTAGTTATATACTGATTTTAACTGATTGTCAGTTTATGATGGAACACGATTTTTCCTTTAAGGTTAGGGTTGCCAGGTCCTACCTCTCCTCCGGTGGGAGACTTTTAAGGCACATCTCGGGATCGTGCGGCAACACGTGGATGTGTGTGCGCGTCACTTCCTGTTTACAACTGGAAGTCCCCTCTCGCGAGAGGCTTATGCCACTCAAACTCTTGAGTGGCATAAGGCCCCTCGCGAGGCAGGACTTGTGGTTGTAAACCAAAAGTGACCTGCAGTGGCGTGTACACGCGTGCACGTTTGCCTGCCGATTGTCAGCTGGTTGGCGGGCAAAGGGGCAAATTGCCGGGGGTTTGCCCACCACCACCGGGCACCTGGCAACCCTATTTAAGGTGCCTGTACAAACGCATCTAGCAATGTGGTTATTATGCCAATAAAGGTTCATGTATGTGTGTATGAAGTTTCAAAAGCCATGTGTGATCTAGCAAGGGGAAGAAAGTGAGCTGTTCAAAGAAAAAAAATTAAAATGTCGCTGAACTAGTGCAAGTCCCTTCTGTAAGCTAAGTAAATATTTGAATTCAGGTAATTAATTCTTTTTAAATCACCTTTTTCTCATGCCAGTTATCAGGAACCTATGGGAAATAAATGGCCTGCTAATGCCCTGAGCTGGATAGCCCAGACTAGCCTGATCTTATCTCAGAAGCTAAGCAGGGTCAACCCTGGCATGTATTTGGATGGGAAACCTCCAAGGAATACTAGGGTTGGCAAATGTCCTCTGAATAGATCTTGCTTTGAAAACCCCAACAGGGGCTACCATAAGACAGATGTAACTTGACAGCAAAAAGAAGAAAAAAGTGCCTAAGTGCTGGATTATTACTTGCTTCTGGAAATGAGCCAATTCCATCAGAGAGTTCATTATTTTGTAGGAGCTGTTTTCAGCTTACAACGACCAGTAAAGCAAAACTGTAACCCCTTGAAATTGGGAGTTCATAATAAGCATGACACCTAACCTTTTCACTTGATTTGTAGGAAGGGAGTCTCATTTGCAGTGCACTAGGGAGGAAACAAGCAAAAAAATTAAAAATTAATGTCCCGTCTTACAGAAATGCTTAATTGCCAGTGTTCTGATAATGGTGCAAGGGACAACATAAATCTCTGTAATACACTGACTTTATCACTTTCATTTGTAACTTATAATGAAAACCGTGGGGGAGAAGAGGTTTCACAACTAAGATGAACAATCATGATCTGATTCTAGGGAGGAAAGGGACCTCAAGTACCCAGGAAGCTGCTCTTTCTTGTGGCCTTTGGATCAGCAGCTGTTCTGAACGCAGTAGGTTACTTGCAATCGTTACATTATCAACACGATATAAAATTATTTATAAAGAACTTAAAATAGTTAGGTGCCATACAAGAATTAAAGTGATCGTGCCCTGCCTGCAGGCTTACAGTCTTAAGAAACTGCTGTGGGTATTATGGATATACAAGAGGGGACCCGCAAGAAACCTGTGGGAGCAGCTTCCCCACCCGCCATGGCTTCCTCCCCCTTTCCCCTACTTCTCTCAGTCTTTCACTCTTTCTCTCTCCTGTCACCGCTTTTCTTACTCTCTTTCTCACCCGTGCCCGTCACTTTCTCTTTCTGCCTCTACCCCATCACTCTTTTTCTCTTTCTGACTCCCCACCTCATGAATCTTTCTCTTTCTGCCTCCCACCCATTTCTGCCTGTGTGGTGTAGTGGTTAAGAGTGGTGGTTTGGAGCGGTGGACTCTTATCTGGAGAACCGGGTTTGATTCCCCACTCCTCCACCTGAGCGGCGGAGGCTAATCTGCTGAACTGGATTTGTTTCCCCATTCCCACACATGAAGCCAGCCAAGTGACCTTGAGCTAGTCACACTGTCTCAGCCCCACCTACCTCACAGGGTGTCTGTTGTGGGGGGGGGCAAAGGGAAGGTGATTATAAGCCAGTTTTATTCTTCCTTAAGTGGTAGAGAGTCGGCATATAAAAACCAACTCTTCTTCTTCTTCTGCTTCTGCTTCTGTTTCTTCTCCTCCTGCCCCCCCCACTCCATCACTCTGTCTTTCTGCCCAATGACTGCAGCTCTTCTGGCTGCCCACCTGCTTCCCTCCACCTTCAGAACGGTGACTCTCCCAGACATCCATATTCCATGGCTCCGTTTTGTTCAGTTCTATCAAAGTGCTCAATGTTGCTGCAACAATTTCACTAGTTCTTGTAGGTTATTCGGGCTGTGTAACCGTGGTCTTGGAATTTTCTTTCCTGACGTTTCGCCAGCAACTGTGGCAGGCATCTTCAGAGTAGTAACACTGAAGGACAGTGTCTCTCAGTGTCAAGGGTGTAGAAAGAGTAATATATAGTCAGAAAGGGGTTGGGTTTGAGCTGAGTATTGTCCTGCAAAAGTATTGTCCTGTAAGTATCAAGATAATGTGCTAATGAGGGTATGGTATGTTAATATGGAACCATTGTATCCTGAAGTGATCTGTTAATGTGTGTAATCCAAAACTAATCTGTATGGCTATTGTTGAATGTTGTCTTTGTCTGGAGGTGTTTCAGGGCAGGAAGCCAAGCCTTATTCATTCTTAAACTCTCCTCTTTTCTGTTAAAGTTGTGCTGATGTTTGTGAATTTCAATGGCTTCTCTGTGCAATCTGACAAAATAGTTGGTAGAATTGTCCAGTCTTTCAGTGTCTTGGAATAAGACCCTGTGTCCTGTTTGTGTCAGTCCATGTTCAGCCACTGCTGATTTCTCAGGTTGGCCAAGTCTGCAGTATCTTTCATGTTCTTTTATCCTTGTTTGTATGCTGCGTTTTGTGGTCCCGATGTAAACTTCTCCACAGCTGCAAGGTATACGATATACTCCTGCAGAGGTGAGGGGGTCTCTTTTGTCTTTTGCTGATCGTAGCATTTGTTGTATTTTCTTGGTGGGTTTAAACACTGTTTGTAGGTTATGTTTTTTCAAAAGTTTCTCCATCCTATCAGTGACTCCTTTAATAAATGGCAAGAATACCTTTCCTATGGGAGACTGTTTTTCTTGAGTTTTCTGATTTTTGTTTGGTTCAATGGCCCTTCTGATTTCATTCTTGGAGTAGCCGTTTGCTAGCAGTGCGTGATTTAGATGGTTAGTTTCTTCCTTCTAAATCACGCACTGCTAGCAAACGGCTACTCCAAGAATGAAATCAGAAGGGCCATTGAACCAAACAAAAATCAGAAAACTCAAGAAAAACAGTCTCCCATAGGAAAGGTATTCTTGCCATTTATTAAAGGAGTCACTGATAGGATGGAGAAACTTTTGAAAAAACATAACCTACAAACAGTGTTTAAACCCACCAAGAAAATACAACAAATGCTACGATCAGCAAAAGACAAAAGAGACCCCCTCACCTCTGCAGGAGTATATCGTATACCTTGCAGCTGTGGAGAAGTTTACATCGGGACCACAAAACGCAGCATACAAACAAGGATAAAAGAACATGAAAGATACTGCAGACTTGGCCAACCTGAGAAATCAGCAGTGGCTGAACATGGACTGACACAAACAGGACACAGGGTCTTATTCCAAGACACTGAAAGACTGGACAATTCTACCAACTATTTTGTCAGATTGCACAGAGAAGCCATTGAAATTCACAAACATCAGCACAACTTTAACAGAAAAGAGGAGAGTTTAAGAATGAATAAGGCTTGGCTTCCTGCCCTGAAACACCTCCAGACAAAGACAACATTCAACAATAGCCATACAGATTAGTTTTGGATTACACACATTAACAGATCACTTCAGGATACAATGGTTCCATATTAACATACCATACCCTCATTAGCACATTATCTTGATACTTACAGGACAATACTTTTGCAGGACAATACTCAGCTCAAACCCAACCCCTTTCTGACTATATATTACTCTTTCTACACCCTTGACACTGAGAGACACTGTCCTTCAGTGTTACTACTCTGAAGATGCCTGCCACAGTTGCTGGCGAAACGTCAGGAAAGAAAATTCCAAGACCACGGTTACACAGCCCGAATAACCTACAAGAACCAATGAACTCTGACCGTGAAAGCCTTCGACAATAATTTCACTAGTGTTTAGATGAGTGGAAAGCTTGCACACAGTACATTTTCTTCCTGTTCATGCATTGCTGGATCCAAATTGCTTATATATTCAATATTCATCTTTTAATCTGTCTTGATTTGTCTGGTGGACAAAAGGTGGATTTATAAACATTTTTAGAGGTTTCAGAATAGGGTAGCCAAATCCCGGTTGGGAAATTCCTAGCGATTTAGGGTTGGTGCCTGGGGAGGGCAGGGTTTGGGAAGGGAGAGACTTCAGTGGGGTATAATGCCATATAGTTCACCCTCCGAAGCAGCTATTTTCTTTAGGGGAATGGATCTCTGTATCCTGGAGGTCAGTTGTAATTCCAGGAGATCTCCAGACCCCACATGGAATGGAAGTTGGCAACCCTATTTCAGAACTCTCTACCCTGTGTGTGAGAGAGGGAGAAGATAGAGAGGGAGAGATAAACAGACTGAGAGAGAGATAAAGATAGACAGACCACGTGACTGTACGGGGAGGATTAACATGTTCAGATGTGAGACAAAATAAAGACGTGGAGCGCTGGCACATGATGAAGTCACTCCATTTGGAGAACACCACTGGCTGATCCTTATTCATTTATCTTGAATAAAGAAGGTACACACTCAGCTACTGGCTTTTGAAGTATAATATTCTGCCCCCCAAAAGCTATATGAATAGTTTAGACATCCTATAGGGACTGTGAAAAATATTTGGCCAAAATAGAGCACCAGTGCTCCCTGGTGGTGATAAAAATAATTTTAGTTTCCCCCCCAAAGTTTTCTGATTTTGAGCCAACATCTCTTCTGTTTTATATGGTGTATGTGGGGACGAGAAGGGGGATCTTTTAGCTCTTCAGTAGATGATTGTATTTTGAATTTGTGTTTAGATTTGCACACTTATAAATACATTTGCTCTTGTTTCTGTTTTAACATTATAAAGTGAATCTTGCATAGCTTTTTATCCAAATAGATTGATCATGGCTGCTTTCTGAGGTATTTTTCATATGTTCATCTGGCCCTAAAATGTACCAAGCCAGCAAACAGAAGGGCTATGAGATCCAGGGAGTATATATTAAAATAGAGAGATGCATTTTTGTTCCATTTTTCTAATTCATGGTGGGCCATCTTTCCAAGCACACTGTGCGTCCCAGGACAATATTCCTGTATTCTAGGACTGTTTTCAACATTATTTTTTTATGAGCAAAGGAAAAAAAAAACCACTTCTTCTTGTACGTTATTCAAATCTTCAAAAGAGGATCTCCAATATGCCAACATTGCTCAGAGCTGTGGATTAGTCTTGCATATTTTTGCATCTTTAGGGATATGGGAAAGTTGAGACAGTGTAGTACAATGGATCCTATTGTATTAGAAATTAATATAAGCAAAAACAAAGGAAAAGACAATGCCACACACTTAGGTATTATGGGTTAAAATTAACATTTAAGAGTTTATAGCTCCAAAAGTGAAAGTTGTTTTTAGTGCCTTGTCCAAGAGTTACCCTTCACCAAAATAAGCTTTTGAGCTTGATGTAAGGGTGGGATATGATTATTTTAAATACGGTACATAAAATGTTTTAAATATATTTTAAATATAAAACTCCCAATAATCTTTATAAAATAACCATTTCTTACCAAATGTCAGTTCTAGTTTTTTGGTCTACATCCTCCATCTGATTTCATTGGCTCTGAGTATGTGTGATGTCCTCTATGGTTAGGCAGGGTGAACAACCCAACAGTTTCCTCCTTTGGAAAGTGTTACATACCCTTTTGTCTACAAATATACGACTGAGGAAAGTAAGCAAGGCTAAATGAATCAGTCCTCCTCAAACACCAACCAACTTGTTTTCAAACCCAAAGAGTGTTTGCTTTTCATTTCTGGGACCCAATATATGAAATGTATTTGTCAATGTACAAAAGCAGTTGAAGAAGCCTATAGAGAAGAGCCAGTTTTATATACAACTGTTATCTCTTCAGAAATCATGTGACTGGAGAACATACTTGATTTGCCAAACAGATAATTGTGCTTCAAACAGTTAAGTGGCTTTAACATAAACTTCTATCACAGGGAGCTAGAGAGAGCAGATTAAAAGCTTCATTTGTTTTAGGAGCACTTGCTGAAAATTAGCCCAGTTAGATAGTGCAAACCTGCTTAATGATGGCTGGTGGTGCCTTTTTGATGTGGGAGCATACTTGTCTTCCTGCAAGGAGTCAATGACCCAGCTTTTCCCTCTTGCTGGCAGGATGTGGGGCATTCACTCATGGAGCACTCCAGGCCTTTCTGCTACATGGCTAAGCTGAACTCAGTCACCACCAAACTGTGGGATCCCACCAAACTTGGATGTTGCCTTGGTTCTCTTACACAGCTTTGGCAAGTTGTCAGTTTGTCGACCAAGTTTGTCAACCAAGTTTGTCAGCTTGTAGACCAAGAAGCATTTCAAGGGAAAGACAGATCTTTTAGTTCATACAGCAACAAAGGCTTGATAAGTCTGACTTTAGGGTTGCCAGGTCCCTGTTCACCATTGGCGGGAGGTTTTTGGGGCAGAGCCTGAGGAGGGCGGGGTTTGGGGAGGCGAGGGACTTCAATGCCATAGAGTTAAATTGGCAGAGCGGCCATTTTCTCCAGGTGAACTGATCTCTATCGGCTGGAGATCAGTTGTAATAGCGGGAGATCTCCAGCTACTACCTGAAGGTTCGCAACCCTATCTGACTTGCTTCTCATAGGAAAATAAAACCTTTTTTTGGTGGTAGAATATTTATCTCTTGGTAACATTTAGGAATGCATGAATTGTGCACAGAATCTCTGCTTTTTATCTGCAAATTATTAACATTGCTGTGATGCAAAGAAAGAGAACTCCAGCAAGGTTCGTGGTAGGCAAGTTGGAATGACGGACCATGGAAAACAGCACACAAATATTTGTGGTCTTCACTTACAAAGTGAATAAATGTTCATAAACATGATGTTCCACAAGCCTGCAATCCTGAGAGTAATCCTGATTGATCTCAAATGCACTTGCTTCTGAATAAACATGCAGGGGATGCAGTTATAATTTTTTTTTTGTGTACAGTGTTCAATCCCATTCCAAATGAAGCTTCACAAATCAACACATAATTAGCATCATTCGAAATATAAACCAGTCTTTTCACTGCCATCACTACAACTGAAGATATTTTTAGATATATTTATCACATTTCTAGCCTGCCTTTCTAAACATCATAAACTCATGGTTGGTAAAAAAACAGATTTCAATTAGAACAATAATGAAGAGATACTGTGATTGCAAGTCACACTTTCTTTTCTACAGGAGAAAGTCATACTGATCTAATTTAAACCTGGACGGTTACTCTGGACCAAAGGATGCCTTGTGCCACATTGACTTTAACAGCACAACTATCTTCCGTGCAAGAAACCAAAGTTACAGCATCATATCAGGCTGAAATGGTGCCATAGCTCATGTGGCTGGTTGGTGGATCCCAACCAGGCATTGAGTTGGATCCAGCAATGCATGAGTGGAAAGGCAAATGTACTGAGTGCGCTTTGCCACTTGTGCAAGCAGTAGCACAATGGCTGCAGCAAAACACAGCTAGGGATTTGAGGCTATAGTGAGGGTAGGGTTGCCAACCTCCAGGTAGTACCTGGAGACCTGCTATTACAACCGATCTCCAGCCGATAGAGATCAGTTCACCCGGAGAAAATGGCCGCTTTGGCCATTGGACTCTATGGCTTTGAAGTCCCTCCCCAAACCCCGCCCTCCTCAGGCTCCACCCCAGGTATTTCTCCAGGTATTTCCCAACCCGGAGCTGGTGACTCTAAGTGGGGGGGCCTCCTGGCAATTCCCTTGGATGCCTTCTCATGCCTTGAACACCAGCAGGTGAAATGGGGGGGGGGAGAGGAAAGTTTTGGTGTGCCAGTGTCGTGCTGATGCACCTACAAAAATTCCGCTTTAAACGGGAAGTGTCATGGGATGCTGTAGCATTCTGCAAAAACTTTATGGGCAAACCACAGAGTTTTTACAAAATGCTAGAGCATCCTGCAGTATCACTTCCAGTTCAAATCAGAAGTGATGTGTGCCCACCTGTGCAACAATGGTGTGCCAGGCCATACCGTCTAATTGCTCCCAAAGGTTGCAGGCTGTGGCCTGGCAAACCCTACGTTGCACTTTAATAACAACTGTGTAGATATGGACCAGTGGAATGCGCTTGAGATGGTTCACATGGTTTCATTGAATTGAAGAAGAGTTTGTTTTTATATGCTGACTTTCTCTACCACTTAAGGGAGACTCAAACGGGCTTACAATCGCCTTCCCTTCCTCTCCCCACAACAGACACCCTGCGAGGTGGGTGGGGCTGAGAGAGCTCTAAGACAGCTGTGACTAGCCCAAGGTCACCCAGCTGGCTTCATGCGTAGGAGTGGGGAAACCAATCCAGTTCACCAGATTAGCCTCCGCTGCTCATGTGGAGGAGTGGGGAATCAAACCCGGTTCTCCAGATCAGACTCTACCGCTCCAAACCACCACTCTTAACCACTACACCATGCTGGCTCTCTGAATTTTGAATTGAGTTTTGAAACTGTATCAAAAGAAATTCCTTGTACTGTGTCTTGCACCTACAGAAAGGACAGTGGAGATATGATCATTTTCACTTAGTCCAAGCAGACGAGGAGGGCTGACTTTACCACATCTGCTCATTCAACAACTGTTATCCATGTGGACGTTTTCCATACCATCCAACCCATTATGTTTCGAAGCTTTTACTCCTTCCTATCTGCTTCAGCACCACTGTAACGTGTCACAATATTGGTCTGCATCTCCCATCCTAAGCATTTATTGGCTGGTGTAGTAAGCCTCTCCAGTTCACCTTGGAAACTAACTGAGGCACAACAGGATGCGGATACAATTTAAAATTAGCAGGTGCCATCGCTTTTGTAATTATGGGCTGTCTTGCCAAGGCCAACAAGTGACAAACCAACACGCATGAGCTACTGTACTTTGGCACAAGCCCCAAAAAGTGCTGCTGAGCCCCCCGCCCCCCAATAACTGCTGTAGGTCAGAGTTGGTAGAGGGCAAATTGCCAGATATCTCTCTGGGGCAGGGAAACTATAACATATGCATATAGCATCAGCTACTATAGAAGCCATATTGTTATAGTGATGGTATCTCCCTGGTCAGTAATACACTCACACACAAAATGAGAAATGTTATTGCAAATGGCAATGAATTGGCTTTTTGACATATGTTAGAGCATGAAAGGTGGATTTGAAATAAATGTAAACACTGAAATACAGAGTTTTGGCAACATGAAGATGGAACAAAATCATGTTGTCTTTTACTAGTATTTCATGCTTTTTATAAAATGGGGCATATTGTGCTGTGTCATCAGTTTTAACCAGTCTAAATAGTACTTGCAAATATTTTCATAAAGTTTAGCTGAAAATACGAAAGACTGCAATTTCTATTAAAGATTTAAGTTTTATCCATACATGGTGGTCTATGTTCTGTGCTGCACCACAAACAGTTCTTTGTACAATGCACTGTTTTCTTGCCCCAGCAGCTCACAAATGGGGCCAAGACCACCTATATGGCTGCAATTGGTCAGGAAGGAGGAATCAATGAGGAAACACCAAATGGAACAAAAAGTCTTCACCTGCTAGCAAAAGATGGCAACAGAAGGGGACCAGTCTCAAACCCCCACTTTGCCATGGAAACTTGCTGGGTGACCTTGGGCCAGTCACACACTCTCAACCTTGACCCTGGCAAGTATTTGGATGGGATGTCTCCAAGGAATACCAGGGTCATGATGCATTGGCAGGCAATGGCAAACCACCTCTGAACGTCTCTTGCCTAGAAAACCCTACCAGGGTCACCATAAATCAGCCATGGCAAAAAAGGTGGTCCTTCAGGTATGTTGGTGCCAAACCAAATACGGCTTTGAAGGTCAAGGCCAGCACCTTGAACTGTGCCTGGAAGCAAATTAGGAGCCAGTGTAGATGGGCCAAGACTAGAGTGATATTTAACCATTTAGCAACAGCAATCAATCACCTCTGGATTATCATGTGTGGACAAGCCAATCTGGTTGTGAATGACTGCAATTGTCAATGATGTGTGAATGCATCCTGACTGCAGAGTGGAGTGTGCTTTCAGTTTTAATTCAGAAGAGCATATGATAAACTCCAGATATCAAAAGTGTGTGATGCACTTTGGTATTTCTTTCCCCATTCTCAGCTTCCTGTGCTTCAGCTACCTTAGGAGGGGCAGTGGTTCAGTAGCAGAGAGTCTGCTTTACATGCAGAAGGTCCCAGGTTCAATCCCCAGCATCTTCAGTCCAAAAGATCAGATAGTACGTGAAGAGAAAGACTCTGAATAGCCACTCAGAGTGGACAATGCTGACCCAGTAGGAATCTGATTCAGTAGAAGGCAGATTTATGTGTCCATGTATGCAGGCCAAATACTTTTAAACAGTCATCCTGATCCATGGAACTAAGATTCAGGTAAGGGAGCTACACACTAGTTCTTGTTTCTGTGGTATGTGAAGTTTATCCAAGTTGCCAAGGGCCGTGGGCTTTGGACTACAGTGAAGCATGTGATTCTACATGTAGGGCCTTCACATATGCATATGTCTGTTTGTTCTAAGCATGAAGTCCTCTCACTGGATCAGGGCAACAATTTTCACCTCTTAAAAAAGATCCACATGCATCAGACAGATTCTCAGTTTGCTTCTCTGCATACACGGTATGTAGTTTTGTGACTAGAACGATATATGTCTCACTCTCTGAAAAGCTGGAAAGAAAGGTTATTTGAGTTTTGCCTACAGGAGAACTCCTGTTATATAGTTTGAGAGAACAATGGAGAGTCTGCACCTGAACAGGTTTGTGCCAGAACTGAACTCATTCTGGTGTAGATCTTGATTAAACCCATTAAGTAAAGAGAGAGGGAGTTCTATGCATGTCATTATGATTGTTTTATAGGTAATGCTCATGGGTGAAATAAAGCAATTTTTCAAGCAGTAGGAAAATCAGGTTGAACCCTGGACCTTTAGAATGCTGCCTATTCAGCAGGAAAATGTTGGCAAGGACATTGGGAAAACTCTCATTATGGGAGTTTCTGTAAGTTAAAGGAACTGTCTGAGAATTTGTGTATACTGTAAATTCCATTTTGCCTGAAGTGCTGAAGCACCAACATTTTTAAAAAGCAATTTTAGATTCAGTCATAAATTGGTATCCTGGAGCAATGAAGATCAGAAAAATAGTACAAATGCAGGACGTGAGATACATCTTAAAGGCGACTATAATATTAACTCTTCCTCCTATTCTTTTTTTTTTTTTTTTGACAGAGTGGATTTCCCCCCTCTTTACAGCTGCAAATCACATATTGGTTACATTTATTATATGTGGAAAATATATCACAAGTTTCATCTCAGATGTGGGGAAAATATGCAAATCAAAACTTCCAGTGATGTGCAAACTTTGCATTCTGCCCACGCATGTCTATAAAGTAGATCAGATTGCCCCACAGAGGGTAATCTTCTTCCCAATGCTCTTTAATATGCGCCCCCATTCCCAGCTAGTTCAGAGTTTGGGGCTGGGGTGTCATCAGTATGTGGATGACAATCAACTGTATCTGATGGTGGATGGCAAGCTGGGCACCATCCCAGATACTTTGGCTCAACTTAAACCAGTTACCTCTGTCAGGAGTTTGAGTGTGGTCCTGGATGCCTCCTAGGGCTGTCGACCAAATTTCCCCCCAGTATTTTTTGGGTTCGGGTTTATTGAATCTGATTTTTTAGGGGGAAATCCAGAAAACCCGGATTTTCTGAAAATTTTCAGGTCAATAAACCCGAACCATACCAAAAAAATTCGGCACACTGCCAAGAAAAAATTAAAATAAACCATGGGTTCAGAAGTTGAACTACAGGTTCTCATAGAAATAGTATTCTACTCTTTGAAAGAGAACTTCCATAAATGCAAGACTCCTATCATGAGTGCAGGGTTCCTTTGATTCCAACCCAATATTAATTTATATATAAGCTATACTGTCCCCATTACAATATTTATCAGTTTTCACACTTATTTCTGAAACATTTATCCCACCAGAGTTCTTTCATTTAAGTGGAGTTCAAGCACTGAACCAGACAGTCATGGTTGGCATTCTCATCCACTACAATGCATCAGTATTTAGTGGACCAAAATTTATTCTCTTATTTTGTACAGTTTGACATACAGGACTAAATAAGGACCTAAATTGTTTGTTAAAATATGTAGTTAAGGGGAAAAAAGATAAAAGAAATATAAAATGAATGTTGAGTTGGATCCAGCCATTTTTTCACTCTGTCTCACCAGTTACTCTCCTTACTACAGCCCAGTCTCATGTGACGTTTGTGCATGCAAATTGAATAATCCCCATCATAGGCATTTTTTGGGTGGTCAAATGGTACCCCCCCCCCAATACTTTTTCCACCAGCAGAAGGACTGGTTGGATCCAATCCACTGCCTTCTTCCTTCCTTCCTTCCTTCCTTCCTTCCTTCCTTCCTTCCTTCCTTCCTTCCTTCCTTCCTTCCTTCCTTCCTTCCTTCCTTCCTTCCTTCCTTCCTTCCCTTTCTTTACTCATTGGCTAGGGTGGGCAAGTTCTGTGCTGTATAGTGGAAAAAATAACTTAAAATAAATCCTTTGGTATTTGGCAATGAGAACTGCCACCGCACCCAGCTTACACTGTATAAGATGTGCCTTACTAAAAACTTCTAGACCTGTTCTTCTTACTGAAAATGTTTGCTCTTTTTGATATTGGTCTGTTGGACAAATTTATCTGGGGGACAGATCTGCAAGAAATGGGAACTTTGTGGGAAATGTACTGTAGGTTTTTTACAGCGCCATGAGGTGGAGCTGAAGTACAACATTTCCTTATTTTGTATCTTCGACAATTCTTTTAGGTGCTAAACAGGGCAGCCCTTAGCAGAGTCTAAGTCCATTGGCTTAGAATGGAATAACTCTGTGTAAGATGGCAGTTTCAATTGCAAGTGTTGACCCACAGATCTATATAGATGACTTGTAACAATAACAGCACAAGCCTATGTATGTCTACTCAGAAGCAAGTCCCACTATGTCCAATTCCACTTATTCCAAGTCAAGTGTGCACAGGATTGTACCCTTGAAGTCTTGTTTGCTGATCATACTGTCAACGTTTTCTGATAGCTACCTGCTAGACAACAGGGGTCCCAACTATATGGGGGATACAGATTTGGAAAGGCTTCAGATTAAGTAAATAGCAGGATTTTATATTTACCTCATCATTGGAAATTTAACTAATAAATTTAAAGTATTATATTTAAATATTACAAATAAATATATTAATAGCACATTTATGAACCCCTTCATTGAAATGAATAGGGAAGTGTTTAGCACTCCATAAGTACCCTGGTGTTCCTGGGTTTAGGTCAGGTTGATTTAGTTTTGTAAAGTGGGAGAGGTCTTGGGCATTCTGTCTGGATTTCCTCTGTTAGGTGACCTAAGGGAACATGTACGTGATGTGGATGGAGTCTTGGGCACAGCTGAGACTTTGCACCAGCAAACAGAATCACTTAGGATGGGCTATTCATGAACACATGAAGCCACCTTATACTGAATCAGACCCATGGTCCATCAAAGTTAGTAAGCCAGTTTGATTCTCCTTAAAAGGTAGAGAAAATCAGCATATAAGAAACAACTCTTCTTCTTCTTCTTCCTCTTCCTCTTCGTCTTCCAGCAAGGCTCCTGTGCCTTTGAAAGCTGCATTGATAGACCCTGGGAGCACAGGTAGGGACAGCCCTCTCACTGCATGTTCAAGATGGGGGACAAGTGTTCCGGTCACACAGCTGCCTGTTGAGCACCTTGTAATGGAGAGTTGGCAGCACCTCAGCAGGGGAGCTTGACACAGCTGTTGGCTGTGCTGTAGGCTCAGCAGATGGTTGGCTCCAGGTAGGGTCTGGGGATTCACCAGAATTACAATTCATCTCCAGAATATAGAGATCAGGGTTATTTTGGACAGTGGACTCTATGGCAATTGTACCCCTAAAGTTCCTGTCCTCCCCAGGCTCCACCCCAAATCTCTAGGAGTTTCTAAACCTGGATCTGGCAACCCTATCAACACATGTTGTGGCATAAACCCTTCCCTAGAAGGTGTGATGCTGGTGTGCGGAGTCCACTACAGAAAGCCTGGCATTAGAACTCCTAGAATGTTTTGGAGTATTGGATTTTACTTGTATTATGAGGTTTCAATTACAACACCAAGCAAGAAAGCAATTTGTGGAGGCCCGAGAGTCAGTGTGGGGATTTCCACTGCACGGCAACAGGCCTCCCGGCATACTCCTCATGTATAAAAATAGCTGCAAGCCATTTGTTTTCTCGCACCTTTTATCTTATGCCTGAATGGCTTGCTTCCAAAAGGACTCTGAATGGTATGTGGGCAACATGTTTGTTTCTCTTTGTATTTGCTTTGCAACATTTTTTGTGTGTGTGTCTAGGACATGTTGTTCACTTGATCTTCTTTTTACAAGGATGTTTTGGAATGTGTTGGAATCGAGCTCAACGACTATGATTCCTTGAAAAATAGTGAAACAAATGTGAAGTATTCCAAAAGCTTTTATGGCTAAAGGACATAGCTGTTGTACTGAAATTATGACAGCTAACATTTTTTAAAATAAAAAATTCTCAATCATTTTTCAGTATTTTTTTTAAATTATCAGACCTTGTGATCTAACAATGCTGTCTCTTGAGCTTCTGATGAAAGAAAATCAGAGACTCATAGGAGTTCTGCTTCTCCCACCTGGCCATAGGTTTGCCAACCTTCACACTGTCTTTTGAAGTTTCTGAGAGGAACCATACGGTCCACTGCAATACAGCACCTACTAAGGTTATTCTTATTTCTTCTCTTATGATTGTATAGCTGATGAAGCCCATAGCGAAACGTGGTCACATGATCTAGACGACACGTCCTTCTTCTGTATGGCTATGGAATGATTTGGAGAATATCCTTTCAAGCCTGTGATTATCCTCTATATATATATAAAAAAGAAAAAAGAAAAAGATTAGCCTTCTTACCTTTTTGACTCTGACCAATTGGTGAAGATTGACACATCATTGTGAAGATTGATACATTGTTGTTTATTTAATACACAGGCTGATACTTTCCTTTGTCTTCTATATACTTGTGCATATTGTATATATAGTTCTAATTGTATCACATTGTATGTATTTTGTCTTGTCTTTTTTGTCACTTTGAATTATAGTCACTCATATAGCATATTTGTTGTGCTGTTCTTTGCTTGCCTGCAACCTCTAGGTACTAGCTGGAGATCTGCTATTACAACTGATCTCCAGCCAAAAGAGATCAGTTCCCCTGGAGAAAATGGCCACTTTGGCAATTGGACTCAATGGCATTGAAGTCCCTCCCCAACCCCCCCCCTCCTCAGGCTCCACCCCCAAAACCTCCCACCGGTGGCAAAGAGGGACCTGGCAACTCTACCTGGCCACAATGATGGAGCAGCTCTGGGAGCTGTTCTGGGCCCAGCAGTGGAGGAGGACGCCAGGAGCTGCTCTGGGCTCAGAGAGGCTCCTCCCAGGTATTGTTGCTGCCACCAGGCCTAAGGTGGGTGGTGAGGCCTGGAGTCATGATGGGGTGGCTGGGGGAGAGATGCGATTCTCCACCGTGAGTCTTGCAGCCTCCCATTTGTTATTATATGTTTGACAAAGGTGTTGTTAATCCTACAGTAACATTATCTCTTCCCAACCCAAACATCTCTTTGCCAGATCTAGCCCTGTTCCTTGAGTCAGAACATTTTCAGGTTATTTCTGGTGCTTTGCAAATTGTATAACTGCTGTGTGACGGAGCTACATGTGGTTCATTTGCTGGTTTTGCTAATTTGTGTGAGTGTGGCTGTTTAGCTAGCATGTGGGGATTTTCCCTTATTGCTTTAGTGCGAGTTCTGGTGTAAGTCTATCATTGGTGTTAATACTGTACTCTGTAAGTCTGTTAGAGCCACTGTGTCTGTTACTATGATTATTTGCTAATCCACACAGATATACCAGTGATAACACAGATATGTTAGTGATACTGAACACACACATTTTAATAAACCGTGTATCTCTGTGGCCATTTATGCTTGGTAATTAACGGCGCGTTCCAGGCTGAATTGCCCCGCATATTTTTTTTAATTTTTCACACTGAACTGCCATTTCGGAAGTGACTGTGAAGCTGGCCCATACCTGCTTTGCATTACTTAAGAGCCCCTTTAACACGACCTTTGGTGTTTGCTTCACCCCTACTGCGAAGAATCCCCTGAAGGAATTATGCAAAATAACAGCGCCGCATTAGCTATGCACATGCTAATGACTATGCAAACAGGAACGGAGCAGGCGAGTGGGGTGGTGGTGGAGTAGCATTTCAGGGATGTTTGGGGATGCCAAAGGAAGGGGGCTCATCAATAATCCTTCTCTTCCTTGTGCCTGTGGAAATTCTAGGCAGAGTCCAAGGCCATGTTCAATAGCTATGGTCACCCATGACTGAAAATGCCAATCTATATTTACCTGTCCACTGTCTACTTGAACAGGTTTGTACCTGCACAGTAGCTGTGGTGGTGGAGTTTCATTTCCTTGGCTTGCTGGGCTTTTGCATCTGCTCAGTAGGTGAGCTTGATTCTTTCCTAAGTAGTGCATGGTCAGGCCAGGTAACTTGCAAACAATTGCTTAAGAGAATTGAAAGTACATTATCAAACTTGTGTTAAAGCAGCCTAATGCAGAGATGGGCAGTAGATTCAGGATGGACAAAAGGAAATACTTATTTATACAGCAAATGATTAAAATGTGGAATTTGCTGCCAGAGGATGTGATGGCCACAGGTGTAAAAGGGGATGGGGCAGATTCGTGGAGAATAGGTCTATCAGTAGCTACTAGCCATGGCGACTAAAGGGAACCTCCACATTCAGAGGCAGTTAACCTCTGAATCCCAGTGCCAGGAGGCAACTTCAAGGGAAGTCCTTGGCCTACACGCCCTGTTGTTGGACCTGAAGAGGAACTGGTTGGCCACTGTGTGAGACAGGATGCTGGACTCGATGGACCACAGATCTGACCTTGGTATTCCTTGGAGGTCTCCCATCCAAATACTAGCCAGGGCTGACCCTGCTTCATTTCTGAGATCTGACAAGATCAGACTAGCCTGGGTCCACCCATAACTAACCATATTTCTAGGATGCCAAGCATCAACCTGGGCCTGGGCCTGCTTTGGCTGGTGCAATTCAAGCCACTGCCCAGTGTGTAATGCTACCTGTTTTTCTTGGCTGCCAAACACAATCTCTGCCACTCAGTAATGCTCCCTTCCTTCTGGGGCTGCCAAATGGCTGCCTTGGTCTGTTTTGCAAAGGAGAAGGTTAATTACATGTAAAACTGGGGTCTTTTATCTGCTTGAAATTTCTTAAGAAGGAGTTCTTGGCTGAGAGGCACAGCCCATTGTTTATGGTTTGTTTTAATACTGATAATTTTATGGATTAAAAATGATTTTATTGTATTTGCAGGTCTCTGGAGAGGAGGTGCATATGTTTTCTAAAGAGATAAATGGACAATAAACACTTTCCCCTTAATTGGATGTTTAACAACAACCTTTCACCAGAAATGTGTTTTTCATTAAAAACAATGTTTCTCAATGATACAACAACCGGATGGAAGGAAATAAATTAAAACAACCTCCCCCCCCCCCACAGTTAATTTTTACATGCTTGATTTTATTACTGATGTTGATTAAATCACCTGACATCGATTTTTTAAAAGTTTTATTACTGACATCAGTGAAAATTATGCAGGTGTGAGACCCCATCTAGTCTTGCGCATTCCAAAATTCATAGAAGTTCTCCTGGTAACCCCCCTTATCTGTAAGACTGTAGTGGTAATACTTTAGAAGTGGAAACCATTTTTCAGCTGAGGATTAGCAATAGGGATTTGGATTGACAGTCATATAACCCCAACAGCTAACATCCCTGGACTGCAATATTACTTCATGTCACTTACATTGTAAGACAAAGGTTTTGATCCACAGCTATGGCATCTGCATTGGAACATGGTTTGAAATGTGCTTAAGTGAGCAGACAGGTCAGTACTAGTTCCCTGTTGCTATGTCTGTGTAAACAGGTATTAGAGAAAGAAAGCAAAGAGTTTTGAAATCCCACATGAAGAGGATCCTGCCTGCTTTGAAAAGCCTTTTGTTCACCGACAACAGACGGAGATGCCCTGACCACACACAGATCCCTTTTGCAACTATCTAAGGACAAACATTAGGGTTGCCAAGTTCCAGGCACTAGCTGGAGATCTCCTGCTATTACAACTGATCTCCAGCCGATAGAGATCAGATCCCCTGGAGAAAATGGCCGCTTTGGCAATTGGACTCTATGGCATTAAAGTCCCTCCTCTCCCCAAACCCTGCTTTCCTCAAGTTCCACCCCAGCTGGAGATCAGTTGTAACAGTGGGAGATCTCCAGCCACCACCTGGAGGTTGGCAACCCTAATGGGAGTGTTCTTCTGGCTGGTGATGCCAGGATTCTTAATTGGTTTGATGCATCATGCACGAATGCTTAGTAGGGGCATCCTACCTTTGCATCCAGGTTTAGATACTGAATCCAATGGGAAATATCAGGAGAGCGGACTAAGAAGTCCAAGTTAAGTACTTTCAGAATCTGTTCCACTCCTTCAGCTGTTTGCACTAGGCTGTTTGAAGCAGTCTGACTACAATCCAGCTCAGATTAAGTCCTGGCTAAACACCCATTCAGTGGAATGAAGACTGCACTTGTTGATATCTTATCAGTGGTTCTCAACCTTTTTCCAACCATGGCCCTCATCCAACCTTGTTTCCTTCCTGTGGCCCCCCTGTCCTACCTGTAGAAAGGTAGCTATTTAAACGTTTTGTTTGTAAATAGCCAAGGAACAAAGAAGCATAAACAGCCACACAAAATGCACACAGCAATTTTCACCTGTGGCCCCCTTGGAATATCCTGCCCCCCCCCCCGGGGGCCATATGGCTCCAGGTTGAGAACCACCGTCTTATATAACGTTGTTAATGTTTGAAATGTTTTTAGTGTTCTGATGTTTGCTGTGTTGGGGACTCTGAATTGGGTGGAAAGGAGGCATCGAAATGTTTTAAATAAACAAATACAGCCTTCAGCAAGGAAGCAGAACAAGCCATACAATCCAAATCACTTTGTGGGAAGGTGTTCAGTACTAACATCTGGTGCAAGCCCTTCAAAAATTCAACAGAAAAAAAGTAATTAGGGAATTATTCTTACCTAATGCTTAATCGCTGGTTCTGATGTGTTTTTGTCTTTCAAGGTATTTTTGGTCTCAAGGCACTCACGTCTTGATTATGTTGTCAGAAGATTACTTTGAGCAGTTGCATGATAAATATGTGGCAGGCTGTGAATTGGGTGTGTAACAGGACTAAGGCTCAGCCAAATTGTCATGACGAAAATTGTCATTACAAAAAATAAACCACAATCAGGGTTGCAGAACTTTTCACCAAATTTGCTGGGGCTCCCTTATTGAAAAGTTTCTTTTCATTTTGAAATGATGCTGGTCTTTGGTTATTATTATTATGATTTGCATTTATATCTTGCCTTCCCTCCAAGGAACTCATGCCTGTATACATCATTCTTTCCATCTCCAGCCAGCGTGGTGAACCGGGTCGGTTTCCCCACTCCTATACCTGAAACCACCTGGGTGACCTTGGGCTATTCACAGCTCTCTTAGAGCTCTCTCAGCCTCACCTACCTCACAGGGTGTCTGTTGTGGGGAGGGGAAGGGAAGGGGATTGTAAGCCAGTTTGATTCTTCCTTAAGTGGTAGAGAAAGTCGGCATATAAAAACCAGCTCTTCTTCTTCATATTATTCTTGTAACAGCCCTGTGATTTAGGATATGCTGAAAGAGTCTGACTGGCCCAAGGTTACTGCAGCAAGCTTCATAGCATTGTGCGGATTTTGAACCTGGGTCTCCCAGTTCTTAGCTGGAGTCTGCAATCCCTACACCATGCTGGTTCTGTGCATTTGCATAGAGCCCCCCATCACTTTGTACTGGCTTCTTCATGCTTTCCATCATTCTGAATCCCTTTTGTTTTATGCAAGTTAATTCACAATTTTTTCTACCTTTTGCTTTTTTGTGTTTTGAATGCAACCTTCCGATCCATTTTTGAACCTCTGCTGGGGTCTCCTGCTGGAGATCTCCTGCTATTACAACTGATCTCCAGCCACTAGAGATCAGTTTACCTGGAGAAAATGGCCACGTTGGCAATTTGACACTATGGCATTGAAGTCCCTCCCCTCTTCAAACCCTGCGCTCCTCAGGCTCCACCCCAAAAACCTCCCGCTGGTGGGGAAGAGGGATCTGGCAACCCTACCCCAAACATATATCATTAAAACAATTTTTAAAAGAGTTAAAAAACAGAGTTTAAATACATACAATGGAAGGATCATTAGAATGGAAGGATCATTGAGGGAATACCAAATGAATCAAAAAAGTCTTCACCCTCTGGCAGAAGGCAGCAACAGAAGGGGACAGATGAAGTGCCCTGGGGAGTGAGTTCCAAAGTTTTCGTACCATGACAAAGAAGGCCCTCTCCTGCGTTGCCACCCACCTGATCACAGAAGGCAAGGGCATCCTAAGCAGGGCCTCCAAAGATGGCCTTAATGGTTGTGTGGACTCATAAGGGATTAGGCGGTCCTTCAGGTATGTTGGCCCCAAACCATTAAAATGGGCAGAAAGGGGGTGCAGGTCAGTCTCTCTCTCAGAAATGGATTTCTCAGTTGATTTCCACCCCAGCCATTTCACCAGTGTCACATGGCACTGGTCCATTTCTGAAGAGTTCCAGAGAAAGGAAGGCATATAAATATTTTAAATAAATATTTTCTTCTTTCAGTGGAGGTCAATGGGGGGTCTTTCTTACCAGTGTGGGAACCAGGGTTTCTGATTGGCCATTGAAGACCTGACTGGCTGTGTAGATTTAAAAAAACAACAACACAAATCTCTTTAAAAAGGCCTCCTGTTAAGCACAGCTTCTGCCTGAAATGTTGAAGAGTTACTATTAGAGTTATGTAACCTTACTCCATGACACCTTGTGTCAGAATTCCAAAGGAGCCCACAGGCACGAGAAGATTGGGGACCCCTGCATTAGACGGTCTGCATCAAGGTACCTTCTCCCTTGCTCTGTGTGCTTCAAGGTGTGCCACACATTCACTTATGATTTTGATCAAACTGCAGCATGGCAGGGATAGAGAATCTTGAGGAAATGTCTTCCAGCGCCATAAGAGCTTCTGCTTCCCTTCCTGTTAAAAGGGGTTTAAGCCTGGGTGTGGCCAGAGGCACAACACATTTTGCGAGAATCAAAGGTCAAGAGCCAAAGGGCTCCTAGCCCTTGGCTCTTACCCTATGACTCCCAGCTTCTTGCTCCAGGTGAGCTGGACCAGTGGATCTTGAACAATACAAGAGTTGGAGTTTCCTGTTGTTTGTTTGCTAATTATATTTGTCTTCTTTTGAAGGTAACTTTGAATCCCCCATGGGGAGAAAAATGAGACATATTTAAATAAACATAGATCAAGAAACATCTTACATAAACATATTCCCTTCTGCGATAAAGGTTTAAAAACCTGAAAACAAAGACCTTGCTACATTGTGAGGAATTTCCTTGGCTATCTATGTGCTAATTTATAACTGCTGTGAAGATCTTCCAACCCCTACCCCAAGCCTCCTGTAAATTGGAGGAGGAAGACTGATCTCAGAAGGTAAACTGGTGATGAAATACTTCATTAGTACTTCATTTGTAATTTATGTCTACTGCAGTAGCTGACAAAACTCAAAACGCAAGTCACCAATTTTTCAGAAGTGCGCCCTTTGAGGTCATCGAATGGGATTAATTATAACCCAGTGTAAAGCGTAGCCTGCCTCTGTGTCAATTACCAGCATTTGATAACTAAAATGATGCCAAGCTCTGTTCTTTTTCAAGACACAGACTTACATTTTTTTTTTAAAAAAAAGTTACGAACATACTACTTAAAGAATACCCATAGCTAATTAGTTGGGCTCATTTATTAAACTTCAATTTTGACATAGCAGATAGAAGCTCTGATCTATAGAAGCTGCAGAGAGAGGAATCTAGGTCTGCAAAAATAAACTCCTGTCCTTATTCGTCTACCCCCCTCTTAATCTTCTAAAAGGTGAAAATAGCTGGTTTGATTGCCAAGGAATTATTTAAGTGTGCAGGAGTAGGGGGGTAGTCCACTGCTATTAAACATGATCTGCTTTTAATGGATGTGAAAGCTGCTAATTGACTTGGTTAACTAAAGCCATAGGACTTAATAGATGCGTCTGTGGTTCAAATGAATCAGATCACTCTCCTTCAGTGTCTCAGGGTTTTCATAATTTGGGTTTCTAAACACTTGTCCAGAGTTGTAAGAATTTATAAGTTAAGTTTTGTAGTGCACTGATGATGAGACATTGTGTGGGATCTCTGGTTAAAATATGTACCCTCAAATGGTATTTGCCAACATAAAAGCACAAGAAGAGCCCTGCTGGATCAGACCAGTGATATATCCAGCATTTCAGGAGAGATAATACACATCCTGAAATGCTGTTCGCCTCTTCCAAGGTGTGAACCGTGAGCCATGTTTTAAGACACATGGACTAAATATTGTTTTTTTAATAAAGGAACACAGAATAATAGGCTTTTATATTTTTTTAACTTGTATTACATCTGTGTAAATGTCAGGATGTGTATTGTAAAATTATGCATGTATGACCACTGAAGAAGACCTCTAAAGGGCAGAAATGCCTCTAGTCTTATTTTGGTCATTGTATGTACTAACATTAGAGTTGCCAGGTTCCTCTTCGCCACTGGCGGGAGGTTTTTGGGGCGGAGCCTGAAGAGGGTGGGGTTTGGGGAGGGGAGGGACTTCAATGCCATAGAGTCCAGTGGCCAAAGCGGCCATTTTCTCCAGGTGAACTGATCTCTATCGGCTGGAGATCAGTAGTAATAGCAGATCTCCAGCTAGTACCTGGAGGTTGGCAACCCTAATTAACATCAACTGTGTATGTGTTGATAATATTTGTAAAAAATTCTGTGCTTTTTAGGAAGTCTTATTTTAGGTCCTGTGTTTTTAAATACAATTGTGTGCAACCCTTAATTTCCTAGCCATATGAATCGCTCTCCTCCAAAAGCCTGGTGAAGTTCCTATACACAATGCTAAAAGACTCTTAAGTAATTCCAAATGCCATCCATGTACTGCTGTTTTTTCTTTTACACAGCCCCTGGGGGCGGGGGGCGGGTTTTAAACCCTGACCTTGTCTCTGAGATGCCACTGAATCACAACGAGTTATAAAATTCTGGCTGACAGCCTACCTATTTTAGAATTATATTTTGTGCCCCTTGTAGACAAATTTTGATTCCATATTGCTACGCCTTATTGCACGCGGTAGCGATGACTTCCCTTCTCCCTAGAGCAAGCTTTTGTAATAATTATAATGCCACTGTATTTTTCAGAGTAGCATCCTCTGCCTTAATCTCTTTGGCCACCTGCTTCCTTGACAAGACTATTAAAAGTGCCACATCTATGGAAAAGATAAGGGACTCTAAGAATTTGTAGCAGATGGTATTTATAGAGCTTTAAAGCGAGAGCGGGACAGTCAGTCTTATTCAAACAAAGACAATCTCCTGCCTACAGGTAGAGATAATGGATTCGGTTTATGCTTCGCGGTTGTCATTTGATGAAGAATTCCTAACTGTGCTTTTGGTTGATAATCAAAGTAGGTGCCGTAGAACAAAGCTGTGAAGAGGTGAATTTTCCCATGAGTGTGGGGCAACAAATAGCTCTAAAAAGTGATTTGTGGATCTAGATTCATACCTAGCTTTGAATAAATGTTGCCGAAAATCAGCGCTACTTATAACACAAAGGGATTTAACCAAATGCCAGTCACATTGCCATGACTGAACTGCTTTTCTATTAAAACTATTCAAGGAGACAAATGTTAAGAAATAAAGCCATAAAGTAGCAATACCATTCTAAGAACTACCAAACAAAATCCAGCATAGCAAAGTAAGTAAATCTAAATTTTGATTGTGCAAAAGAGACCCCTCTCCCACTCTACTAGTGCAATCCTAAACAGAGTTTCACGCTTCTGAACCCATTGACTTCAAAGGAATTAGAAGGCTGTAATTCTATTTAGGATGGCACTACAAGAAATGTTATCATCTAAATATAAACTTTGACAGTGGGAGGGAGGGCAGGAGGCTAAATAAAGAGGAGGTATGGAGGGAGAACGCACTTTCAATCTAAGGCTACAGATTTACATGCACTTGGAGTTAAATCCTATTGAACTCTCAGGCTTAGTTTTGGAAAACATGCATAGGACTAAGCTGAAGGATTCTACAGAATTTGTTAGGTATCATTTCACCTCATACAAATGTCTTGAAATAATCTCTTTTGTGAAGAGGGATCTCCCTGCTGTTTTTCAATTAGACTTCAAGAGAAGAGCTAAGAAAGTCTGCAGTTTATTTTGGCAGGGAGAAGTAACATGATGTTCAAGGTTGCAGAAAATCAAAAGCTATAAGTCTTGATTGAATATTTTCATAAGGAAAATATTGCGGCCACTATACACTATAACGGCAATCCTAAACTAAGTTACATCATTCTAAGCCTATTGACTTCAACCAATTTAGAATGGTGTTACTCCACTTAGGAATGCAGAATGTATTTCCCATTTGTATATAAGAGAACGGTGAACAGTCTTGGTGCTTCCATTTGTTATTTTAGCTCTACAGATGGATTATGTGATGACTGGAGTTCCAAGAACGTGAAAAGAGTTCTATTGGTTTGGACCAAAGGTCTATCTAGGTCAGTACTCTGTTTCCAACTATGGCTAGCCATGTACTTCTGGGAGTTCACCAGAGGACAACGAAGGCAAAACCCCTCCTTTGCAATTCGTAACTGGTATTCAGAGACAGACTTCTTCTGAAACTGGAAGTTTCATTTAGCAGTTATAACTAGCACATGGAGATCCCATGAAACTTGTGTGTGGGGAAATCCCATCCTTTGCTCCATTATTGGTCTGCCCATTTGCTTGCCATCCTGCCTACCTGCAACACCACTGCCTTCCCCTTCCTGGTTCTCATGGTGGGGGTGGCAGCAGGGAGCACTGACAGCACCACCACCTCTGCTCGCCTGGTTCATGTAACAGGGAGAAGCAGAGGGGAAGCAGCAGTGGCAGCTTCTGCTCTCCTCCTTCCCCATCCTCCCCACCTCCTGCCTTGGCCTCCTTCACTTACATGATTGGGAGCAGCACTGGGTGCAGCAATAGCTCCTGCTCTCCCGCTCTCCTCCCCTGCCGGCCTGCAGTACTGCCACCTCTGTCTGCCTGGCTCAAGTGGCAGAGGTGGCTCCCTCTCAGTCTCTCACTGACACCTGCATTGAGGAGGGCAGACGAAATCGGGCCAGTGAGGTGTATTGTCTGCACAAGCACAGATACTTTCCTATGTTTGAAGGATTTTAAACTCTCTCATTTCAAAATGTATTTTTTTTACAAAAATTTGGTCCCCCCCCAAATTTCTACATGGCCCCAATGTTTAGATGTAAAGATCTGCAGCTGGGGCCATGTTGCAGATCAGATATAACAAGAGGGAAACCCACAAGGACTAGTAGGGGGATAACTTCATTTCCTCCTGTATCCCTTTCCCCACACTATTTCCTCTTTCTCTCCTTCTGGCAGTCCCTGTATCCTCTCCCCTTCCTCTGCTTTTCACACACCAACCAATCTTTCTTGTATCTGCCCTCCAGTCTTTTTCCTGCCTGCAATCTATTGCGATATTAATGTATCACTAGAGTGCATGTGTGATCAAGAAAAAGGGGGTGGCAAGCCGTGTAACAACAATGACTTGGGTGACTACTCCCTCCTTGGTTCAGATGCTCCGCATTTTCACTGGCGCATGCAGAAATTTACTCCAAGTAATCCCAAGTACTCCCGGAATTTGTTTGGGGGGAAGGGAAGCCCCTGTGCAGTGTGATTTGAGAATTCAACTGCAAATACTGCGCATCAAGAGAGCAGCATATCCAGCGGAAACAACCTGGCAATAAAAGGCCAAAGTCAGCTCTGTATGTTTAGCTGGGGGCTAGTTTACGCCATTTACATTTTGTCTGTGCTCAGTAGCTGATGCATCAGGCTTGCCTGGATTCAAACCATGGCAAGCAGGTTGTTAAATAACTAACTATTCTAGTCCTTATAAAGTTCTGTAAGATCTCTCCTTTGAAGAGAATTTAACCAAGCAGGTGACCCTGCAGTGAACCTAGAGTTTGGTACCTAGAGTTTCCAGGGGCACTTTCCCCAAGAGTATCTCACGTTTACATAGAAGGAAAATGTTACATTCTGATTAAAGACTACTTGTAAAATCATCCTAATATGACTTGGTAGACAGGAAGAGCTGCTATTCCAGAAATAGCCAAGTCATAGCTCTGGAATGACATCTGATTTGAGGCATCCAGGCATTAAAATACCAGACAAAGCCGGGCTCTCTGTACCTGACTGAATTATAGGGGCATACATTTTTGATAAGCTGCTGTGCTGGGATGACTCTTTAGGATTCTTCGATTTGGAAAGGCGAAAGGTTCAAGTGGGTTCAACTTTTAACTCAAGACATTCTCTCCTTCTGGACTTTAACAGGGTGTTCTGAGCCCTCCCTCCCTCCCTCCTCTTTCTTTCTTTCTTTCTTTCTTTCTTTCTTTCTTTCTTTCTTTCTTTCTTTCTTTCTTTCTTTCTTTCTTTCTTCTTTCTTTCTTTCTTTCTTTCTTTCTTTCTTTCTTTCTTTCTTTCTTTCTTTCTTTCTTTCTTTCTTTCTTTCTTCCTTCCTTCCTTCCTTCCTTCCTTCCTTCCTTCCTTCCTTCCTTCCTTCCTGTGTGACCTCTTACAGAAAGTTCTATGAATGTAAATATAAAAACATTCATGAGACTCGGTTTAGTACGTCTGAGAAAAACATGTAAAACATTTTGTCCCGACCTGGGAAAGTTGTGTACACAGAGTTCCAAAAGGGCACCAGTTTGCTTCTCGTCAGCATGATAATGGGTTGGTGCAATTAAACTCTCCAGCACAAGGCAATTGTTGTTGCGGTGTGTTCTCCCCCCCCCCCCCAAGAACTAATGATGCCTTAACACAGGGGCGGGGAACCTTTTTTCCGCCAAGGGCCATTTGGATATTTATAACATCATTCACGGGCCATACAAAATTATCAATTAACAATTAGCCGACCAAGCCCCAAGCAGGCAGCTGCCCCAGATGACCCCCCCCCCCGGCACGGGCAAGGAGGCAGGCTTCCAACCGGTGGTGCACTCGCCCACCTGGTGGCACAGGATGGTCTGTTGCACCAGATGGGTGTAGCCGTCCAGCCACACGTCGGTCGGGCCGGATTCTACAGCCCACTCCTGCTTCTTCCGCCTGCAGGGATGAAATGAGGACACACTGGCTAAGAACTCCCCCTCATGCATTCTGGCCCTGCCCCCATTAACCCCTCCATTGTCGCCACTTCCGCCCCCAGCCCTCTTGTAGTACAGAGGGAATACGTTTCTCCACGGCCTGGGTGGGAAAGGGTTAACACAGTTTCTTGGGGGGTCCTAGCAGCTCCATAGCTAACGACTCTTCTGCAAGCGGGGGGAAAAGGTTCCTTTTCTTGGCAAAACAAACTCACATCCTCCTTGAATAGAGGCTATTCCTGTCCGCGGGAGGGGGCGGATCACCAGCCTTAGATCCTTCTGAGCTAGAAATCTGCCAGGACCCATGAAGAGCCAGACCAAATGATTTTGCGGGCTTTAAACAGGCCCCGGGCCTGACGTCCCCCACCCCTGCCTTAACACAATAACTTTTAAGGGAAAGTAGTTAAAAAAATAGTTAATGTACATGGGATGGAGTCCTTGCTAAAAAACAAACCCAAAGTACTCTTAACAAATTCCCTGGGAGAGGATTTCAGGGGGCATTTTTGGCTGCTGGGGGAGGGGACAAGAGCAAAACCCGTGGAAACGTTACCCTGGACCCTACCCTAGTTATACCTCAGTCACCACTGAAATGGTCACAATTGCTTATGTATGTTATCTGAATAATGCATTTCTGCATAATGTTATGATTCTCATAAAACAGATTATTTACAATTTGATCTACAATCTAATTAAACCAGAGCCTTAAAAGTCAAAAGGATTTCTACCCTGGTATGCCCTGGTTAGTATTTGGATGGGAGACCACCAAGGAATACCAGGGTTGCTATGCAGAGGAAGGCACTGGCAAACCACCTCTGTTAGTCTCTTGCCATGAAAACTCCAAAAGGGGTCACCATACTCGGCTGCACTTGACGGCACTTTATACACACATGCGCTTTTATGGAAGCAAGTCCTTTGATTTCAGTGACATTTTCGGAAAAGCCTGTTTAGGATGCAGTTATTGGGCTGGAACAACTTTCACGGTAAGTGCTTAGTTAGCACAGAATAGAATCATAGAATCATAGAGTTGGATGGGACCATCAGGGTCATCTAGTCCAACCCCCTGCACAATGCAGGAAATTCACAGCTACCTCCCCCCCACACACCCCCAGGGACCCCTACTCCATGCCCAGAAGATGGCCAAGATGCCCTCCCTCTCATCATCTGCTTAAGGTCATAGAATCAGCATGGCTGACAGATGGCCATCTAGCCTCTGCTTAAAAACCTCCAGGGAAGGAGCGCTTACCACTTCCTAAAGAAGCCTCTTCCACTGAGGAACTGCTCTAACTATTAGAAAATTCTTCCTAATGTCTAGACGGAAACTCTTTTGATTTAATTTCAACCTGTTGGTTCTGGTCTGACCTTCTGGGGCAACAGAAAACAACTCGGCACCCTCCTCTATATGACAGCCCTTACCATATCACCTCCCAGTTTTCTGATTATGTATTACGTCTGCATAATATCCACAAGGGCTTGGGATCTCTGGTGTGCAAAGTAGCCTCATGTTGCCCCTTCACATGGGTTGCAGTGCAGTTTATGCAGGACTTGGGCAGGACTGCTCAGAGAAATCACTTAACCACATGTTTAAATTGTGCTAAACTGTCCTAGCCTCACCAAGTATACAGGAGTTTGTCATACTGATTTCTCTGGAATCGACTCCCCAAAAGTATGCTTACAGTCAGACTCAATCAGGTTAAGAGTTTAAACATAGTGGTTATTCGCATTGGCTTCAACTGGCTTACATAAATTTGCATCCAAATACTGTACTGGATTATGGATTCAGCTACAATCATTTGTAAGGAGACAAGTCAAACCATTAATACTTCCTGCTTTGTAATGCTCATGGCTGTTTTGATCGATAGTTTAATATTTTAATATTAGGAGTGCATCCACATCCAGTTAAATAAAAAACTTCTTACCAAGGCTATGTAACACTACACCTTTTACTTACAGAAGCCGCTTCGGCGTCCTTCTCACTTTACCTTTGTGGCAGGGGAACAGCTGCAGAGTGGCCTGTTCCATCGACATCCAGATAATGTGAGAATTTCCAGGCCCCGTGGGAGAAACTGTCGTGCCAAATTACAAACTGTTGCCCAGGCCTTTCTTTGCAGGCCCTGGGTTCTTTCCTAAAACCTCCATCTCCTGCCTTGTAGTTTCTGCTGAATCTGGACCTACCAGAATGTTGGAAGAGTTAGCTCAGAATAATGGAATAAACATCTTTTACCACACACGGTTCCCTCGGCTGGAACAATGACCAGATAGCTGGAATTGACCAGTAAGGTTTGAGGAAGAGATAGGGTTGCCATCCTCCAGGTGGTGGCTGGAGATCTCCTGCTGTTACAACTGATCTCCAGCCAATAGAGATCAGTTCACCTGGAGAAAATGGCTGTTTTGGCAATTGGACTCTATGGTATTGAAGTCCCTCCCCTCCCCAAACCACGTCCTCCTCAGGCTCCACCCCAAAAACCTCCCGCCAGTGGCGAAAAGGGACCTGGCAACCTTAGGAAGAGAAGCAGTAGGTCAGGGGTCCCCAACTAGGTGCCCGTAGGTACCATGGCACCCACCGACACCTTTCCTGGTGCCTGTCAAGTGTTTTTAGAAAGTGAGTCAAGCAATGGGGAGGTCCTGTCCAACGGGGCTTCTGATTGGTGACTAGGGGTGCCATCCTGCAGGTATTAGCTAGAGATCTCCTGCTATTACAACTGGTTTCCAGTCGATAGAGATCAGTTCACCTGGAGAAAATGGCCACTTTGGCAATTGGACTCAGGCTTGGCCAACCTGAGAAATCAGCAGCGGCTGAACATGGACTGACCCAAACAGGACACAGGGTCTTTTCCAAGGCACTGAAAGACTGGACAATTCTACCAATTATTTTGTCAGATTGCACAGAGAAGCAATTGAAATTCATAAACATCAGCACAACTTTAACAGAAAAGAAGAGAGTTTAAGAATGAATAAGGCTTGGCTTCCTGTCCTGAAAACCTCCAGACTAACAAAGACTACAGTCCACAATAGCCATGCAGATTAGCCTTGGATCCCACATGTTAACAAATCACTTCAGGATACAATGGTTTCACATTAACATACCACACCCTCATTAGCACATTATCTGGATACTTACAGGACAATGATTTGCACATTACCTTTAATACTTTGCAGGACAATGACTCAGCTCAAACCCAACCCCCTTCTGATTATATATTACTCTTCCTACACACTTGACAATGAGAGACACTGTCCTTCAGTATTACTCCTCTGAAGATGCGGGCGAAATGTCAGGAAAGAAAATACCAAGACTACGGTTACACAGCCCGGATAACCTACAAGAACCAATGCCACCAGAGTGTTGATTTTATTCTCTCACACACTCTTCTTTCCCAGTGTATTTTTAAAACTGCTCCTCGTGACCCCTGCAATTGTCCTTTCTTTCTTTGTGTGTGTGTGTGTGTGTGTGCAGCTCTGCCTCTCATGGTGACCGTTTTGTATATAGCAAGTCAAGTTTATTGTATAAGGCCATAGGCCATTACAATCTAAAACAGTATAGTAACAGATTAAAATAGGCAGAACCAGAATCTTTAAAAGAATACAAAAATTAAAAAATTAAAATACGCCCAGTTGACTCTAACCAACTTTGCCACCCTTCATAGTTTGCTTTTCCCTAATTTTCTTGGCCGCCAGACCATACAGTGCCAATCTTTTGGAAATGTATGGGTCCTTATCTGACAACAAATAGATTAATCTGTCAGCATCAGATGACAATTGTGATCCTAAAAGAATGTTTGCTAGAAACTTGTTCCGGGGCTCAGTATATAAAGGGCAGGCCAGGACATAATGGGGGAGATCTTCCACTGAAGCCCAGCATAAACAAATGCGTTGAGCCAGTGGTGTTTTTAAAAAACGGCCTGCAAGGAGCTCCGAGGGCAAGGTTTGAAAACGTAACAATGTGAGGGCTGCTCTGAGGCTGTATGTTGTAATGTCTGCCAAATATGAGGCTCTGAAATGGTCTTTTTTAATCAGTTTAAACCATGGGGTGAATTTTGTATGGGAAACTAGATGGTTATCGATTAAAGCATCTTCTTTAGGTGACCGTTTTGTGGGCGCACCCACAACCCTGCGTTAGGATTTTAAAGGTGCCCACATATTCAAAAAGGTTGGGAACCCCTGCAGTAGATATTAATTGGTAATGGGTTCCATACATTATATTTGCTGATAGAGGGCTGTGCTTGAAGAGAAAACATTGCTGAATCATCTTCTTTTGTGAATCAAGAGTGTTTCTGTTACAGTCAAGGTGCTTCTGTTGACATCTGATCCATTTTGATGCTAGCTCTCTGGCCTGCATCAAAACTGGTGATCTGGTGAAGCTGTAAAGAAAAGAAAAAGGATGTCTTGCAATGTCATCCTGCATTATTTGTTTATTTAAAACATGTATTGCCAGCCTCTCTATTTCAAATCATACGCACAGGGCAGCTCACAGCTAGGGCCTCCAACTTCACCTTGGGAAATTCCTAGATTTAGAGGTGGTTCCCAGGAGGGTGATTCTACCCTCCAAAACTGCCATTTATTCCAGCAGGGAGAAGGGGGTACTTCAAATAATAACAATAAACAACAGGCTTTGATTTGTTGGGCCGAATCCATGCTCTTATTCTGTCCCTATATCAAAACTTAGAAGAAGCTCATCAATTGGAGATCCTTGGAGCTGCATTGGGTGTGCCAGGAAAGTATAGCAGAAGTGGTGGCTTTTAAAACTGAGTTTACTTTTATTGGCACCATACATTCAAGCAGGAATCAGCAGCTTTGTCAATGCCTGCCTTTGGAAACACTTGTGGAAAGATGCCAGGTGAATGGAAAAGAGTATTTAAGGACCCCCACCCCACACTCATTAGACAAAAATAAGGACTCCGTTTAAAGGCATGCAGTGTATGTTCGACAGCTTAGAAATTTAAAGACAACATCAAAGTGGCTGAAACACTCAAACCAAATTCTGTTTACATGAAAATAAGGGCCAGTTTATAGTACCACTGATTAGAGCTGCCAACAAGCTTGGCGAAAAACTGTCCTGTCCCTTTCATTGAGGATTAATGTATGGAAATGGGCAGTTGAAGCTTTTCAAGGCATGGAGGTAAATAACAGCACCTAGTAAATAACATCTCATTAAGAAACCAAAGCTTTCTTTTTCCTGGACTGGACCACTTCATGTTGCTGGGTGGGGCTGCCTGTTTAAATGCCTTGTCTTTCTCACTCAAAAATCCTGAACTTGCCATGTACAGGGGCTACCAAAACTAAATTACTCCTAGTTGTGCTGAAATAGTTCAATACAAATTACAACAATAGGCTCAATATTAAGCAATTGTATTCAAAGTCCAAAGCAACAATACGCCAACAAGGACTGTACACATAAACAATGGTGCTGAACAACAAAAGTGTACTATATACAGTATTTACAACAAATAGTCACCACCAGATTCATTCATCAAGCTTACTGATACTAATAATGTCTGTAGACTCAAAGTAAACCGCCTGGCTTCATCTGTTTCTTGAACTTCCCTTAAGACAGTAATGCCGATGGGGACCACAACGGAATCCAAATTGTTCAGAACCGGATCAGAGAGAGGAACGCAGATCCATGGTATTCATTGCGTTTCACCTAAGGCTTCATCAGCCTCAATTAGTTTCTCAAGTCGCCTAGTTCACATCAGTCAGTTTTCAAAACATGCTCAGAGGAGCTAAGTTAGTTTTCCAAGCCTTCAAGGGGCTAGGCTGATGCTCATTTCTATGGGTGTTTCCACACCCTCATTTTCCTCCCTCTTAAATTCCTGTTTCTTGGGCGGGGGGTCAGTTCTGCATGTGTTTTGCCCCCTCTAGTGGTCAATTTGACATAAGCAGCTTTAAGTCTATCATAAAAACTTGCAGTTTAACAGCCCATTCCTGAGGTGCGGCGGTGGGTGCGCCCAAAGCCCTTAGGAGGGCGACGAAGGCTTCCACTGGCGCAGGGGCCCACAACGCCGGTGCCCGGAAGGCGCACGCCGGCGTGAGTGGCCTAAGCGCTGGCGTGCAGGCCCGGCCAGCGCCCCCTGGCTGCCGCAGCAGCGCTGGGCCTGGCTGCCGCAGCAGCGCTGGGCCTGGCTGCCGCAGCAGCCTCTCACCAGCCGCTGGCACAGGCCGCAGCGGCAAGCCAGGAGGCATTCCGCCGTCTCAGGATGCATTCCCGGGGCATTCTGGCGCCAGCCAGGGGGTGGGTTTCGGCTCAGGAATGCCCTCTTTTTTGGTTGAGATACACCAGCTTTTTGCTGGCGTATCTCCCGTGCAACCCTCATAGGGTTGCATGAGTTTTTTTGTGCCGGGTAGAGGTTTCCTTAGGGTAGAGGAAACCTCCTTAGGAGGCAACGCTGGGTTGCCTCCTAAGCCCGGCGCATGCATTGCTCTCAGGAATGCGCTGTAAATCTGCAGGGTGATACACTGGACTTAAATCTGTTTGATATCAGATCTACCACTAGAGGGAGCAAACAATGTATGGAAATGACCCCCAGCAAAGAAAGAGAACTTACAATTGAGGAAAATGAGAATGTGGAGAAGCCCTATGTGTAGGTGGGGAGCTTTTTTCTCCTTGTGGCATTAAGTCAAACACTCATCCACCTCATCCCACCCCTTTGTCTGAAGAGGACCAGGAAAAACTTTACTGGTTCCTTCCTCTCACTGAATAATTTGGCCTTTGTAGAAGTTGCTTCCTAAGTTAGTGTGCTCTGGATCATTGTTGCAGATTGCTTTAACTATTTTATAAAGCAGTGGGACACATCTGGACTATTGCTCTGATGCTACTACCATACACATGCCTTGAACTTCATTCTGCAGTGGCTATTATTTACTTCAGATAAGATAACATTGGGAGAAACCCTAAGCAGGTCTGTCTAGAAATAATTCCCATTTTATTCAACACTCCCAGGAAAGTGTTAGAATTGCAGCCATTCACCACTGAATAGCTATTCAGGTTGTTATTTTCTTTAAAAAATAATTATGACGAGTGCAAACAAATCCATTTAGTTGGTAGCAGAATTTCCCATATTCTCATCAGCCAGGACCTTATAGATTGTTTTATACTTTGCGTTGGAAAGTTTGAATTTCATGGCCCTGGCCTTCATTTAAATTCATGGCCCAGTTGTGTCACCGATTCATAGTTTGCTCTGCCCTATAACAGGCGTGTCGTGTGCACATAACACATTAGCAAACCATAAATCTCATCTCTCTAATTCATCTCCGCCACGGAGATCAGCTTCGAAAAGGTTAAACCATTAGACAAATGCTAATGCATCCTGATGCCTGGACCTTGTCCAACAGAACCTGCCGCAGCTGTCAGCCTAATTAAGCCAGATGTGTGTTAAGTATAAATGGACCTCCCAGGAGGAACAATAACAGATTTCAGGTCCGCAGAGAGCCCCAGTACCAGGGAGTGTAGTGTTTCTGAAGGGAACATCATTCCTGCCTTGCCATTTTTCTACTCATTAGTACCATCCTGATTATACTCTATTGATACTCAGTTTAAAAGGAGGAAGGGTGTCTTTCATCGATGCAGGGAGGGCCGGCCTCAACATACTTTCCCAGATGACCTGTTTAATTGTGACCCTTGCTCTAAATATGGCTCTCTGCTTTAACCATGTAGCTCAGGTTTTTTTAAAAGTGACATTTAAGTGATGCCAATTTCTTGCCACCAACCATGTGTGTGGTAACCATAAAAACGAGTAAAGAGACATGTTAATCAGCCTTTTAATACTAACAGGCAAGTACGCGATACAGAACAGGGAACGAATCGGCCTCTGCGAGCACAGAGACCGTGCAGTAAGATGAAATAATAATAACAGATTGTACAATGGCAGGAAATAAAGAATGAAAATGTTTCTATAAAAAACCTCAAAACGTTCCTTTGGAGATGAATTAATTTACAAATAATAAAACAGACACCTAAGACTGCCTGTGAATGGGCTTCTTAGTACATTTTCCAATATGCAGTTAAAGTTGGACGATACCGTTTAAATTACATCACAGTTACAAATTCTAGGGTTGTCAACGGACAGAGGAAAATCAGACTGGCTGGCTCCTGTGTTAGGGTTGCCAACCTCCAGGTACTAGCTGGAGATCTCCTGCTATTACAACTGATCTCAGACAATAGAGATCAGTTCACCTGGAGAAAATGGCCACTTTGGTAATTGGACTCTATGGCATTGAAGTCCCTCCCTTCCCCAAAACCCGCCCTCCTCAGTCTCTGCCCCCCAAACCTCCCACTGGTGGCGAAGAGGGACCTGGCAGCCCTATCTTGTCTCTTTACAGAAGTTAGAGCTTCAGAAACTGGCACATATGAAGCTTTTCTCAGTATGGCAATATGCATAATCACTTAATAACTTCTGCACATTAAACTACTGTTAAAATTAAAGGAGAAAAGGCTGAACAAAAAGTTGGGCACCCTGTGTCAAAAGTGTTAGGTGGCCTGACAGAGAAAAGAGGTGACCCTATAGTGATTGATATACTACCTTCTAAGTGTATTTCATGGCGTCTGGACCAATGTACAGTTTTGGGGCTGAGACTGAGTTTCTTAGATTCAGATCTATGTAGAGGGCAAAACACCCCGAACCTCGCTTTCTAATTCTTAACACTGAACATCAGAATGAAGTATTAATGTTTTACTTCCTGGCAGGGCTCTGGTGCCTATAATAGCTACTGTTAAAGACCGAAATTCAACAGGTGTTCCATGTTATAAAAGGCCATGGCAGGTGTTCCATGTTATAAAATCCTATCAATGCCAATTTTGCTGAGCCAGGATGTTCCCATTCCCTTCCTTTTTGGCACTGCAACTGCCACGATCGTCCTGACGTTGGTGGCTAATTCTCAGACGCAACATTTTAAAAATTCTGCACAGCCCATCAAATCTCCAACAGTTAATCAGAAGCCTTGCTGGGCAAAAGCCTTACCTGGCCCCGCCCACTTTCTAAAAACACTTGGCAGGCACCAGAAAAGATTCCTTGGGTGTCATGGCACCCATGGGCACCACATTGCACAGGCTAAGCACTACAACACAAAGGCTGTGAGAGGCTAGGAAAGTTGTAAGCCCCCCCCCCCTGTTATGTGACACACGGGATATTTTCCACCCTCCCTGTCTGTGCTGCCTGTACCTTCCAGGCTTCCCATGAGTGAACCTTTGTTTCCTTTGCTAACCGCAGAGGCATGATCTGGAGCTTATCTCTGCCAGGATATTCCGATTCCCTTCCATTTTTTAGCACTGAAGCTAGTGGTTAAATTTGAGACTCCTAGCTTTATTTTCTGATTAGTTATGCCTGCCACAGATAAACAACCTTAGCTTCCCATCGAAATAGCATGAGGAAGGGGGGGCATGCTGGTGATTATCTGAGCAAGCGTGGTCCAATTCCTCTTATTTTTGGCCATGCAAGTCCTGTCATCACCAGAAAGCCAGTGGCCAGTTCTGAGACTCATCATTTTCTGATGAGTTATGCCTACCCCAGATGGACGCATGGTTCATTTTCTAAGAAAGTAGGTCCTCCGATTCTTCATGAAGGGTACATGATGAAGGGAGCTCTGGCTCTGAAATGCGTATACCCCAAAAATCTTGTTGGTGTCTAAGGTGCTATTGGACTTGAATCTAGCTGTTCCGATTCTTCATGTTACAGGTTCATTGAAGATGAAAACCCCCCCACAAATAACCCAAATATGAAATTTGTTGATAATCTATTGGAACATATACAGTGATCTAAAATTAATAGTCTGGTTTGGCTTCTGTCTGAGGTTTGGTTTTATTACCATCATCTTTAAACAAACAATTTAGATGTCAAATTTTGATGCTCCTAGCTTTTGTGTAAGATTATTTGAACATAGGCATATACCGGTAATCACCTGCATCAATCTCTATAGCTATATCAGAAATAGCTATAAAATACGTAGATCGATGCGTGGACCTTGCTGGAAAAGCTTTGGGGTGCACACTTATTCATTTTATTTACATTTGTGTAAGATCATTTGAACGTAGACATTTCATTTTATGTCATTTCTACCTTGCCCTCCCACACCAAACCTCTATTGCACTAACCGTGCATTCCTAAGGAGAGTTACTCCAGTCTAAGCCCATTCATTTCAATGGGCTAAGACTGGAGTAACTCTCTTTAGGAATGCACTGTAAATGTGACTTACTTTCAAGAAACATTTACAGGATTATGCAGTCAGTGATAAGGCTATAAATCCTTTTGAATAATTCCTGTTGTATCTTACTGAATTTTTCCAGAAATATGCTTTTTGTCAGTTTTAGAGGACCATGATTCAGTAAGAGACATATGTTCGTTCAGGCAGTGTAGTTTCATCTCAAGGATGCAGGAGTGAACTAGAATGCGAGAAATATTTTGTTGTTTGATTGTACAGTCTGGGTCTTCCAGGTAGGTTTGGAAATATATAATCCCTACTTAAATACTGGTTTATCTCGGTTTGTTCCTGCTCAGCTGTTCTCACAGCATCACAGTAGTCTTCAATAAGTCTGGTGTTTTACACATTAGCTTTGTTTACCCTCATTTGCATGGCTTCTGAATGCCTGAAAGGTTAGGGAGATGTGTATAGAGAGAATGTTTTTATTTGGAAGTGTATGAGAAATTAAATCAGTCTTACGTTTTAAAAATAATAAACCATTGTTTTAAAACGTATTTTATTACTTTGCCAATTTCACAGAAGGAGAGCTGGTCATCACTTTTGCATTTTCCCACTAAGGGTGAGTTGGAAGTATCAGGTTACAACTTAAGCTGTGTAGTTTGCTTTATGACATGCAGCTGTCTCTGTGGCAAAGGGCAGTGGCTCGGGTGCAATGCTCCAGCCCAGCTATTATCAATGAGGCAGCCAGAGTATGCTTCTTATAGACCCATTTTGCAGTCACTTAATGGCCTTTTATGCAGGGATGCTTCCCTGGGGTCACCCCCGCCGACTTCCTTTTGATTATGCGTGCCTTTCCCACCCATCAGAGGTTGCCTTGCTCTCCCCGCATGTTTTGCCGGTGTTTTCCAGATGCTATTTTAGCTGGTATAGTCCCCCCATGCCCCATCCCTCGCCAGTTAGGGTTTCCAGGTCTCTCTTCACCACCGGCGGGAGTTTTTTAGGGCACAGCATGAGGAGGGCGGGGTTTGGGGAGGAGAGGGACTTCAATGCCATAGAGTCCAATTGCTAAAGCGGCCATTTTCTCCAGGGGAACTGATCTCTATCAGCTGGAGATGAGTTGTAATAGCAGGTAGGGTTGCCAACTTCCAGGTACTAGCTGGAAATCTCCGCTATTACAACCGATCTCCTGCCAATAGAAATCAGTTCCCCTGGAGAAAATGGCTGCTTTGGCAATTGGACTCTATGGCATTGAAGTCTCTTCCCTCTCCAAACCCCGTTCTCCCCAGGCTCCACCTCAAAAAACCCCCACCGGTGGCGAAGAGGGACCTGGCAACCCTAATAGCAGATCTCCAGCAAGGACTTGAAGGTTGGCAAGCCTAGGTTGCCAGGGGGTACCTGGCAAGCCTACCAAGGTTGCTTTTTCTACTTCACTTAAATGTAATTGAATGAGGTGCAGTCTTGCTTCGTCTGCTGTCTGTCTGCTGTTTGTTCACTTGTCTGATACAAAAACCAAGAGGAAGGCTACTCCCAGCACTAAAATGGGTGGTGGGAGGACAAGAACAAAATGGCAGCTGCTTCACACTACTGTCACAGTCAATACTATCAACAGAAATGTTCTCTTAGCTGTGAATCAAGTATTAAAAATCAAGCACTTCTAATACACGCATCAAGCAATTTCTAAAGGCAGCTTAAAGCTTTTTGGCATATAAATAACTCTACTTGAGCGCTAGAAAATTCACATTCTCAGCTGTACCACTGAATTTGCTATAGAGCTGCCTGTATAATTGAGGGCCTAACTGGGGCCTGCTAAGTTGATATTAGAATAATGCTTAGATAAATAATCTCAACATTTGGGCGCTTTGTAATCAAAACCTAAGCCCTGCACTACAGGAAAATAGAGAGTCAAAAGGTTCTTGAATGCTGAAGACAGACATGGGTTGCTTTCCTGGTATGTAATCTAATATCCTTTTCCAAAGCTCAACAATAACTATATGTTTGTTTAACCGTTTCACCAAGGCCTCTGTTTCCTCATTGACAGAGATGGCCTGGCTCTGGCAAGTTGAAGGCATTTGGAGGAAACAAGATGGCGGCCCTTTAAAGTCCTCATCAAAAGCCCTATGGAGGATTAACTTTGTCCCAAAAAGAAAGAGAACTTGTTTGCAGAAGCAAGCCTCTGAATTGAGAAACATCACTCTTTTTAGTCCCAGAGTGATTTTCATTTTACATGAATTTTCCACTCCTGGGCTTTTATTGGGGAATTTCTGTGTCACTATAAACAAAGAATAACAGGAAAGTCAAGTTAGGGTGTGTGGTAGTTCCCTGGGGCCAGGCACCACCCCAAAGGATTTTCCTTCATAATTTCCCACCTTCCCCACTGCACTGGGGAATTTCAGTGGGAATTCAGAAGAAGAAGAGTTGTTTTTTATATGCCGACTTTCTCTACCGCTTAAGGGAGAATCAAACCGGCTTACAATCACCTTCCCTTCCCCTCCCCACAACAGACGTCCTGTGAGGTAGGTGGGGCTGAGAGAGCTCTAAGAATGCTGTGACTAGCCCAAGGTCACCCAGCTGGCTTCATGTGTAAGAGCCGGAAACAAATCCAGTTCACCCAATTAGCGTCCGCCGCTCATGTGGAGGACTGCGGAATCAAACCCGGTTCCCCAGATCAGAGTCCACCGCTCCAAACCACTGCTCTTAGCCACTACACCACTCTGGCTCAGGACCTGGGTATATAAAGGCTTGGGATCTGGATATATAAACTTACCCAAGCTGAGACTGATAACTGAGGGATAAGGTAAACTGATTAGGAAAAGATGATTTAGTTTTTAAGTGGATAAGAATGACATTTGTTCAAAAAAAAAAAAAAGCCCACAACTGAATGAATATTAACGATCAACAAAGGGATGTGGGATGTCAGATTTTTATTAGTACATGTCCAAGGGAAGGGGGACACACTGATTATATATAAATTTAGCCCTCTGCTGCAACTTAGTTAACACTAGACCCAGCAAATCCTACAGGAATACTGTTAACAATATTTTACTTCCTGTACTCAGACCAAATATCTGATACCACATTTCCTTCAACAACCTTTCACTCCCAGATTCCAAATTCTAACTAAAACTTCAACTGTCAGAATCTTAATTCTCCCTTTCCCAGCACTCCCTTTCTCAGCTACCATTGGCTGTTTCAGAACACCAGTCCCATTGGCACCTGCACTACTGGTTTTCACTGCTCTACCTGTCACAGGTATATTCATAGATGCATTTGAGCATGAACTTGAGTGAGTGACCGCAAAATCTTGGAGTGACTGTGACATCAAGTCATTGCAGATCAGACAATACAGGCTGCTAGCACGTAGGGTGTAGTGGTTAAGAGTGGTGGTTTGGAGTGGCGGACTCTGATCTGGAGAACGGGGTTTGATTCCCCTCTCCTCCACATGAGCGGTGGAGGCTAATCTGGTGAACTGGGTTGGTTTCCCCATTCCTACACATGAAGCCAACTGGGTGCCCTTGGGCTAGTCGTATCTCTCTGAGAGGTCTCTCAGCCCCACCTACCTCACAGGGTGTCTGTTGTGGGGAAGGGAAGGTGATTGTAAGCCGGTTTGAGTCTCCCTTAAGTGGTAGAGGAAGTCGGCATATAAAAACCAACTCTTCTTCTTCTTCTTCTTCTTCTTCTTCACCTTTGGAAGAAGAGCCTACTAATGCTTTTTGGAGCATTAGTAGGATCCTGCCCTGACCTGGATAGCCCAGGCTAGCCTGACCTTGTCAGATCTCAGAAGCTAAGCAGGGTTGACCCTGAACATCTCTTGCTTTGAAAACCCCACTAGGGGTCACCATAAGTCAGATGTGACTTGATGGGAGGGGGGGAAGTAGAATCCTTGTCCTACTGCATTGTTTATTGAATGTCTTGTGCTGTCTCATTGGAGTTGTTTTTTATATATTGTAATCTGCCTTGAGCAGCCGAAATAGGCCAGACTATCCTGAGTTTGACAGACCTCTGGAGCGAAGCAGGGTCAGTCCTGGTTAGTGCTCGGATGGGAGACCACCAAGGAAGTCCAGGGTTGCTACGCAGAAGCAGACAATGTTAAACCACCTATGTTCTTCTCTTGCCTTGAAAACCCCGTTGGGGATTGCCATGAGTTGGTTGTGACTTGATGGCACTTCATTATGTATCATTAATTTGCCCTGAGTCTCAGCAAGAAAGGTGGGCTATACTAGAAGTAAATAAAAAATACAGGCACACCACATTTTATTGTGCTTCACTTTATTGCACCTTGTAGTTATTGTGTTTTTTAAAAAATTGAAGGTTTGTGGCAACCTGCGTCGAGCAAGTCTATTGGCATCACTTTTCCAACAGCATGTGCTTACTATATCACATTTTTAGCAATAAAGTATTTTAATCAAGGTATGTACATTGTTTTTTTAGACATAAGGCTATTTCACACTTAATAGACTACAGTATAGTGTAAACACAACTTTTATATGGACTGGGAAACCAAAAAAAGCCCAGTGACTCGCTTTATTGCGAACCTGCAATATCTCCGAAGTGTGCCTGCTTCCGAGTTGTATCAAAGGAAAACCTTTCCCCTGCCTCCTCACCAGGAACTAGCTGTTACTCCATTCTGGTTTGCAGTGCCCAATGATGGACAATTTTAATTATTTAGGTATCCATATGCCACTTTTTATCCCCAAGGGGCACCCAAGGGGTCTTACAACATCATTCTGCCCTCCTCCTTGATGCTTTGCTGTGTCATAATCAATGGAAGGTGGAGAAGCGGTGCTCAGAATTTTTTGGCCTCTCTCAGAATGGCCAGAGGACTTCACAACACTTTCTTGGAGACTAGTGACGGATGCCACCAGGCTTTCACATTAGCCCTTTCCTCACTAGGAATGGGGCTGTATCTCAGCGATAGAACATCTGTTTGGCATACAGAAGACCCCAAGTTCTCCAGTTAAAAGGGTCAGGTAGCATCAGCATATGATGTGAAAGAGCCTGAGACCCCAGTAAGATTGCCAGCTCTGGGTTGGGAAATACCTGGAGATTTTGGGGGTGGAGCCTGAAGAGGGCAGGGTTTGGAGAGGGGAGGGACTTCAATGCCATAGAGTCCAATTGCCAAAGCAGCCATTTTCTCCAGGTGAACTGACCTCTATCAGGTGGAGATCAGTTGTAATAGCAGGCGATCTCCAGCCACTACCTGGAAGTTGGCAACCCTAGACCCCAGAGAGTGGCTGCCAGTCCAAATAGATTATCCTCACTTTGGTGGACCAATGAACTGATTCTGTATAAGGCAGTTTTATTTATTCATTTGTACAAAACCAAGGAAAACAAACTCTTGCTGCTGATTCATGTGAACGCTCCACGTGTAAACTCAACCAAACAGCCTCCAATGTGTCCCACCTCTTCTCTAGGCCATACAAGACGCAGCAGATTCTACAGGATGTCTCACTGCTCCCATTTTTACGTATATATTCCACAAGGTCAATCCCTTCTCACAAACACCATCCACCAACCGGTGTATACACACAGAGTCCCAAACTCGATCAATGCTGCTGCAAGAGCCTGCTTGCTCCCCTACCTGTTTTCATCCTCACAAAAATACACACACGGGTGATTGGCACTACATGACCTTAGCTAAACAGGAAAAGCAAATAAGAAGCGGGGATAGCTGTGAGTGCCGATGCAAGTGTTGGGTGCACTGAGTAATCTGGGAATTGTTCCTAACGCAATCTCTGCTCTTTGAATCCTGCTAGCGAGGGCTTTGACGTTATGTTATTCTGATAAGATTGCACATCAGAACTCACTGGTTATATCCCGGCAGCATGGCTTTGTTTCCGGAAAATTGTGGCATGGGGAGAGAGAAAGAACAGACTACTTAACATTAGGTGCAGCCGTAGCATTCTTCCTCCACCCCATCCTCTGTTCATCTTCCCTTTGATGGCAAGTCAGAGGGGTGGATTTGGTTGGTCTTCTTTCCACCCCTTTACCCCCACTTCTCTTTGGAAGCTCAGTGTATGAACACATGTTCACATGAAGCTGCCTTATACTTAGGGTTGCCGGGTCCCTGTTTGCCATTGGTGGGAGGTTTTTGGAGCGGAGCCTGAGGGCGGGGTTTGATGAGGGAAGGAATTTCAATACCAGAGAGTCCAATTGCCAAAGTGGCCATTTTCTCCAGTTTAACTGCTTTCTACCGGCTGGAGATAAGTTGTACTAGCAGGAGATCTCCAGCTAGTACCTGGAGGTTGGCAATCCTACTTATACTGAATCAGACCCTTGGTCCATCAAAGTCAATATTGTCTACTCAGACCGGCAGCAGCTCTCCAGGGTCTCAGGTAGAGGTCTTTTACACCACCTACTTGCCTAGTCCTTTTAACTGGAGATGCCGGGGATTGAACCTGGGACTTCCTTCATGCAAAGCAGAGGCTCTACCACTGAGCCACAGACAGTGCCTCCCCTCATATGTATTGCAACAAGCTGTAACTTAACTTCCATAGCAAAAGCACCTCAGAAATTACCAATGCTGGGATGGCATTAAATGGCTGCAACGGAGAAACTACCATTAGCAGCCACACAAAGATGCCATTCTTGAATACCACCCATCCTTCGGACCTACTGCATTCATAGCAGATGCTCTACCACTGGCCCCAGAACTCCATGAAATCCCCATGTTAAGTTTTGGGAGGTGCATGTGCTTTTCCTTATAGCTTGTTTTCACTGATAACTTGCAGGCTGTGCCTGTGTGATTTTAAATTTGCAAGAATGTTTTATGTGTTTCAACATATCAATTTATTTGAATTGCACAGAGTTTTTAGGGTGGGATTTTCCAAAGGATGGAAATCCCACCCTGTTCACTATTAACTGGCTGCGCTGGTGCTGTTCCCACTTCTTTTCACACATTAAGCATTCTCTGTTGCATGACACTTCATTACTTTTGAGCAAAAAGCAGACAAATTTTTAAAAGAGCATTTTCTTAAAGTTTACCCTCCAATGACCCCTTTCTGCAAGATGTTTACAAGAAATGATACGTATCGTAGCCAGTGGTCATGGACCAGTATAAATATTTTCTCCTGTACTAATACTGTCTGGCGGTTTCCCAAGAGTTTTGCATAGGAATGCAGTGGAGAGAGATCCTGAGCTCATAAATTGTAGCTAACACACTCAAACGTCCACTTTTATTACCATGTCTGATTTTTCCCATTCTCACACAATTTAAATCTTAATCACGCCAACGGAGGTATTTTTCAAAGTGGTTTTTCTTGAGGACCTAATCTCAAACTCAACAAAGGCATAATCATTACGGCACCTAACTACAGATGACTAACTCCTGAGCTCACTTCTGTTTCTGTTGCAGCCTGCAGGGAGGGGCTGTGGCTCAGCGATGCCAGAGATTGAACCTGGGACCTGGTGTGCACCAAGAAGATACTCTTGGTGTGCACGAGGTCCCAAGTTCAATCTCTGGCATCTCCAGCTGAAAAGACCAGGGAGTAGGTGATGTGAAAGACTGCCGCCTGAGAGCCTGGAGAGCTGCTGCCGGTCTGAGTGGACAATACGGACTTTGAGGGATCAGTGGTCTGATTCAATATAAGGCAGGTTCATGGGTTCACTGTTGAGTCCTGGGACTGAGCGTCTAGCCTAATTTTCCCCCTACCATTTCTACCTGTGTTCTGAGCTTCCAAATGTGGAGAGGGAGGATTTTCAGGATTATTGTAATGGAACATCTGCACCGGCATCTGGATTCTAGTGCAGCCCCAAAACAACAAGGGCTTGAGAAAGGGCTTGAGAAAGGGCTGTGCATTGGGGAGGGATTGTGGCTCAGAAGGCCCCCTGTTCAGTCCCTGGCATCTCCAGTTACCAGACAGGAGGTGAAATGAAAGACCTGTACCTGAGACCCCGGAGAGCTGCTGCCAGCCCTGAGTAGAAAATACTTACCTTTATGGACCAATTATCTGATTCAGTATAAGGCAGCTTCATGTGTGTTCAATTGTGTGTGTGAGTTAGGACCTGATGACCAAGGTCAACATTATCAACTGATATGTCCTGGATTATTAAATTTCAGACTGGGATATAGCAATGTAGAGCACCTTTCATTAAGGTAGTACATGGCATGTAATACACTATTGGCTCTTGAATAGTATTGGATTTATTGTAATCGTGTCCAATATAGCAAATGTGAATGGCAACAAACTTCCTATCAGTGTTCCATAACCTAAAAGTCTATTAAAATATTTCCTGCACATTAAATGGAAATTGATCTTTGCTGCAATTTAATTCTCTGCAAAAAATGTAAAGGTTTTTCTATTCCCCAGCATGTGCATCATCTATACATTTGGCTTTTTGTATGATTAATACTAACTCATCATCGTTACTGACCTAGGTACAGGAAAATGAAAAATATGGCTGCTGAAAAATAGAAATGTACCAGGGGTAGACCCACAAGGAATTGTCAGGGAATCTCATTTCCCCTTCCACCACTATTTCCTCTTTTATTTCCCTGAAAGCCCCCATAGTTTCTCTTCCTTTCCTGCTTCCTTCTCTCCTTCCTGCCCACCAGTCAACCTATCCTTATTTTCCCCTGTGTCTTTAGCTTTCCTTCCTTCACTTCCCCAGGCGGCAACCTCTCTCTGGGAAAAGTCTGGCTGAATTGTGTGGTGCCAGCTGCTAGGTTGGACTCAGCTGATGTTGGGGAACCCACAAGGACCCTCTTTCACCTTCCCTACACAATTTATTCTTTCTCTCCTCCTGGCAAACACTGTGTCCTCTCCTTTCCCTGCTTCCTTCTATCCTTCCCACCACCAACCAAACTACCTTTTAGCTGCCCCCTAAGGTTGCCAAGTGCCCGCCAATCCTCCTGGCTGCCCGCCGACCAGCTGAGGGTCGGCAGGCAATGGGTGCACGCAGGCCTGCCCTCAGCGCCACATTACTTCTGGTTTACACCCGGAAGAGCTGCATCGCAAGGGGCCGTTTACCACTCAAACTCCATGTATGCCAGGATTGCCCCAGGTGAGAACTCTTAGATGACCAGGCAGTTGTTGCAATAGAGATGAGTTTTATTAAAATAAAATAAACTTCACATAATAAAATATACACACATAAAGAACACAAGAGCTAACTAGAGAAAAAGGAGGAGGATGGATAGCGTTTAGGCAAGGGTGATAATTGCCAGTCCTGAAGGTCCGCGGAAGCAGTACATAGAGGAGGAAAACAGCCAGTATTTTTGGAAGCAAAGAGAAAACCCACACGCAAGTGGAGGTATGTGGCACGGATCCAAGGCACATACACATATGGGGACCAAAGGACTTGTTTTTATACCCTAAAACGGGTCCTGAGGCGATAAGAGGTATTACGGCAGGGATGCCAGAGATCAAAAGAAGTGCTGCTTCTATTATTTGGAAGGGGGGTTAACTGCTCAAGGGTTTTTTTTGGTTTTAGATTTCAGAATTTGCTGCAAACCTTGGACTTCTTCAGGTTTGTAGAAAGATATCTCTTGTCTGTTCATGGCTCCAATGTCTGGATATAAGTTTCCACAGATGCGGCCATGTTGAGAATTAGATATATTGATATTGCTCAGATATGGACAGATTAGATGCATAGTTTTATTATAATGCAGACTAGTATAGTAGTCTATCACTTTGTACCTTTTCAAAATTTTGTAAGGATTTTTGATGGGTTCATACTGGAACAACTCTGCATAGGATTACACAGTTAATATCGGTGTTGCATACTGCTTAATACCATCCTAAGTAGTGTTATATCCCTATAATGCTCTGGACTTCTATTGGTTTAGAAGGGTGTTATCTGCTTAGGGTTGCACTGTTAATGTACTTGTGTCTTCAAGAACCCTGAATGGTAAATTTAAATGAACATGAGGGTGTTTCAGGTTAGGAAGGCTTTTGACCTTTCGGCAACTGACTGGGTTTCCAGGATCAAACTTCACTAAGCCAAACTAGTTTTTGATAAATATTCAGTAGTAAATGGAAATGGAAAATAGCTTTCCCTCTTGTTTTACTTGGTTGAAGAGCTTGGAAAGCTGATCTTGTACTGCATTCCAGGTAGTATCATTCCTACTTTACCTTTTGCTTTCCAGCTTTTTAAGAGGGTCATTTGATTCAAATTATAAACATTCCATGAAGAGTTTAAATCTCAGCTCTAGAGCAATGTTTCCAGACTCTGGCTGAAATTCTGTCCACAGCTATGCAGTTTCTAATTCCTATTGATTTCAAGCGTCTGATGTGTCTGATCATATGCACAGTCACAACCCCTGGATCCATTTATATGCGTGAGACTCTTTCATAAGCTCCTCCTCTGCCTGGTATTTGATCCTGCTGGACTGTGCTCCTCAATAAAATGTCTGATGCATGAACCAACCACTTTTTGGGATTACAAGCTTGTATTTGTTTATTTAAAACATTTTAGAGCATTTTTCTACAAAGCATAGCTGAAATTGGTTTACAAAAGAGAAAGGAAAAATACATCACTTACAATTAACTAGCACACATAAAACAGAAACAGCACATAACATTCACTGCAAGCATATAACTACAGAAAAAAATAAACTAAAAAAGAATGGAAACCGGGAAGTATGGGAGAATAAGACTATCTTCTACTGGCACTGAAAATGTACTGAAGAACTCAGTTGAGGCAAGATACCTTACCTAAGCTTTTCCCATGTGCCCGATCACCTTTAAATGCACTTAATGTGTTCTGTGACCTACTGGCAAGATATGTTAGAATGTCAAAAGCTCATTTGCCCAAACCAATGATCATAGGCATGCTAATGCTACCTACAAATGGGCCAGGACATGTAGTAAGTTCATCTAAAGAAGAAGTGTTGGTTTTTATATGCCGACTTTCTCTACCACTTAAGGAAGAATCAAACCGGTTTACAATCACCTCCCCCTCCCCACAACAGACACCCTGTGAGGTAGGTGGAGCTGCGAGAGCTCTAAGGGAGCTATGACTGGCCCAAGGTCACCCAAGTTGGCTTCATGTGTAGGAGTGGGGAAACAAATCCAGTTCACCAGATTAGTGTCTGCTGCTCATGTGGAGTGGGGAATTAAACCTGGTTCTCCAGATCAGAGTCCACCGCTCCAAACCACCGCTCGTAACCACTACACCACGCTGGTGGTGTAAATGTAATTACAGGCTTGAGGAACACACATACAGCTTTAGCCATGCTCTGCATTCTGTATTCTGTATCCACCAAGACTGGAAAAAGCCACTCTTCATTTTTTGGAATATGATATACAGCAGAAGTTGGAGAAGGTTGACCCTCTTCCAGCTGAGGCAGAGATGGGTGAAGAATACCAGAAAGTCAGTTGGTATTGTGGTAGAATGGGATTGCAGGAGTCCGACGAGAAATGGAGGATTTCTATCTGGCATTAGGTTGAACTTGGCATATAACTTGCAGTGGGGTAAGGTGGCATGGGGGGGGAAGGGCATGTTAGTGCAAGTTGCTATCTGGGGTTTGCTATGCCTCTTTATTTCCATCATGTTCTTCTTGTGAGGTGACTTTGCAACTCTAACTTTAGTGGAAGCTGATCTTTAATGTAATCTGAGATGTTGAGGCTGTACTTCTCTGTGCATGTATTTGGGAATAAGCACCACTGAACAAAACGGGGACTTCCTTCCAAGAACACACACATACGGTCAGATGCATAACAATCTGAGCCAAAGCAAGTGAAACACACTTAATTCCAATGAACATCTCTGCCCATGTTTTAACATTCAGTGAAGACCCTTTTTCTATATTAAAAGCTTTTCTAAGAGAAATTCTTCACTGTTATTTATATCTCTATGGCTTGGCTGGCTATCTTTAAAAGACTAAGATTGTATTTTGATTTAATTCAGAGTGTATTTAATTCAGAGTGTATTTTCAGGATTAGTGTTAGTAATCTGGATTTCATTGTAGTTCATTGTTTGGTGTTTCATTTGGATGTTTGTGCTGTAGATTGCTTCAGAAATGTAGTTCATGAATATGAATAAATAAGCAAATCTCTCCCACTGATCTCAGTGGGACGTTGATGTTGACTGGGTCTGAAATTGGTCCTTTAACAAATGACATGTTATTCGTTTGTATGACTAGTTGTGATCAGTGTATATTTTTGTAGCTTTATAAATTTTGCACTTTGTTTAAGCTTTTCGCATCTGTGCTGATTTCCAAACCTTAGGTACTAGCATAGAGGTGCCTATTTCCTACATACAGCCTCCAGGTACTAGCTGGAGATCTCCTGCTATTACAACTGATCTCCAGCCGACAGAGATCAGTTCACATGGAGAAAATGGCTGCTTTGGCAATTGGACTCTATGGCATTGAAGTCCCTCCCCTCCCCAACCTCGCCATCCTCAGGCTCCACCTCCAAACCCTCCCGCCGGTGGTGAAGAGGGACCTGGCAACACTACTAATTACGTTTTTTTGTGAGTTGGATTTGAGTTCCCTGGACCCGACTCTCTTTCCCTATAGCCACAGAGCAGCTGAGAGGAATGTTGTTTTAAAAATTGGCAGATTTGGCTCTGTACAGCAGCATGGGAAGAAGTGGAGCTCCTGCCTCTTCCCCCCGCCCCTGCTGTTTTCCTAAGCTGAAACAGCCCCAACAAGGAGTTATTTGCTTAACTTTGGAGCTGCAGCTCCAACGGGAGATGACTTTTCAAACAACGTATCATGTAGTTTGGCCCTTAGTCCATTGAAGTCAATGGGATGAGAAGGGTGTAACTGTGTTTAGGATTGCACTGCATATCTATTACGTTTTTATTCCATCTTTCCTCGAAGAAACTCGGGTGGCCTGACACATTTACTGGTGATAATGCGTTCTAAACCTGAGGTCCTCTGTGTGCAAAACACATGCTGTAGCCCTGCCCAAGATTTTATTGCCATAAGAGAATCCTCTGAGATTACTTTAGACATTCATTATAAAAATCAAAGTAAATTCTCTGGAATTCTGCAGCTTTGGTCCAGGCAGAAGAGAGGGGGGGGGGAGCTTTAATGATTGAAAACAGGCATGTGTTTTTACTCAGATGCCTTTATGACATCCTGTAAAATTTACCTACCACAGTTTTTTTGCATCGAGTCACAAACAATCATGAAACTGCCCTTTACAATGTCATTGTATGTCAGCTCAAATATTAAATCACCACAGCAACCATCTTCAGATGAAATCTATACATGATTGCCTACATACAAATAATATTGTTCATAAGGAGGATTTTTCCTCTAAAAATGCAGAAAGCACAGAACAAAATCTGGCAATGACTACATGTTCTGTTATTGAAGCCGACTGAGGAGCAGGGCAGGTGAAGCCTCCTTATATACAGGGAAGCCTGACCTGAGTGAAAACACCCAGGTCCGGCTCCAAGGAGGCCCGCCCCCTGGGAGGCTTGAGCCCATTGGCTCTTTCAAACTGAGGCTCCCAGCAAATGGGCGGTCACTCAGCCAAGCACCTGGGCGTCGGGTAACGCCACATTTGCCTGCCGCGGTCGCCCTGAGCAGACACAGGGAGCCGGGCCCAGTCCAGCAGCCCCCCAAGCTCCCCGCGCCCCCGGCTGATGTTGACCCTGCCTGACTCCGGCTTGCCCGGACCCCACCCCCCGGCACAGTCAGGCAACCAGGGCTCTGCGGGTGAGTCAGAGCTGCGTTTCTGTCACTGATGTGGCAAGCAAAAGGCCGTTGCTTATAGAGAATACAAGAGGGACTTGTGAGAAAGTCATGGGAAGATTTCCTCACTTGTCCCTGCTTTGTCCTGTGGCTTGTGACACCCCCCAGCCACCTTTCTCTACATTTTCCTCTCTCTGCTACCTCTTCCAGCGTGGTATAGTGGTTAGAAGCGGTGGCTTGGGGTGGTGGACTGCAATCTGGAGAACCGGGTTTGTTTCCCCACTCCTCCACATGAGCGGCAGATGCTAATCTGGTGAACCGGATAGGTTTCCCCACTCCTTCACATGAAGCCAGCTGGGTGACCTTGGGCTAGTCACAGTTCTCTTTGATCTCTCTCGGCCCCACCTACCTCACAGGGTGACTGTTGTGGGGTGGAGAAGGGACGGTGATTGTAAGCCGGTTTTATTTGATTCTTCCTTAAGTGGTAGAGAAAGTCGGCATATAAAAACCAATTCTTCTTCTTCTTCCATCTTTTCCCATTCACACCACAGCACTTCTCATCCCTGACCACCCATGCTGGTCCCCACCTCCCGCTTGGCCTCCAACTGCACCCTCTTTCCTCAGTCTGATCTCTGCTCACCCACTCCTCTCCTCACTGATTTGCCCATCAGCCATCTCATCACTGCTCTGCCTGCCCACCCTCATGGCTGTATCCTTGACCCACTCCTTCTCATCTACTTGCCCACCTCCAGTGTCATCACCTCAGCCACCCTCCCTAAACTTTCCTGTCAGCTGCTAATCACCGAGACTGAGGCAATTGTCGCTGGAGGTAGGGTGAGTGTGTGAGAAAGAGCCTCCTTGCCCAGCTGCTCACCTCCAGTGTCATTACTTCAGTATTGGGAGTCAACAGCTGATGGGAAAGGTTTGGGAGGGTGGCTGAGGCAATGGCTGAGGCAAGTGGGCAGATGAGGAGGTTCATTTTCACTCCCCATCTCCAATGCCACTGCCTCAGCTGCCCTCCCCAAACTTTCCCCTCGCCTGCTAACCTCTGAGACTGAAGCTATGGTACTGGAGGCGTAAGCGAGGAGGCCCCATCTCCTTCTTACCCACCCAGCCACCTCCAGCTTGGAGGTCACCAGTACAGGAAAGAAAGTTGATGTTGTGGCAGAGTCTTCCAGTCATCCTCGCAGATGTGTCTGCCTCCAGCACCACAACTTCCATGTGTGTGTGTGTGGGGGAGGAGGTACCCAGCCTTCTTTCCCTTGGTCCCACTGCAGCAGTGATTTGTTTTAAGATGTTTTAACCTCCACCTTTTGTGAAGGTTTCAAGTTTTTCTGCAAACCTGGGAAAATGAAAAAAAACCTTTCTGTCAATGTGGCTCCAATCCACAGATTTAAGTATCCACAGAAGGGGCCACAGTTAGGGCTGTTGAAATTTTTTTTTGGTAAAATTCAGATTCGACAAAATTCAGCCCGTTTTGATTCGGGAAATGCCGAAGTTCGAACTCCCCCCGATTCGGATCCATGGAATTCGGTGTGAGATTTGGAGTTCGGGGAAAAATTTGGCCTTTTAAAGCCATTAAAAACACATTCACGCCTTTCCGCAGCTCCGGGGGGGGGGGCGTTTTTGGAGGTAGAGTTCCCAAAATTTCAGTGCAGCTTGAGGGGACCCTTCTTGCAAGAACCCCCAAGTTTTGTAAAGTTTGGGTCAGGGGGTCCTGAGATATGGGGCCCGGAAGGTCCCCCCTCAAATCGCCAATTGGAATAAAGGCATTAAAAACACATTTGCTCCTTTCCGCAGCTCTGGGGGGGGGCATTTTTGGAGGTAGAGGTCCCAAAATTTCAGTGTAGCTTCAGGGGACCCTTCTTGCAAGAACCCTCATGTTTTGTGAAGATTGGGTCAAGGGCCCCCGAGTTATGGGGCCTGGAAGGGGTCCCCCATCTGCCCATTGGAATAAAGCCATTAAAAGGAATGTAATAAAATGAATGACAAGTCAGCCCATTGGAAGCAATGGGAGAGGTTGCCCAGCCCATTGAAGATAATGGGAGAGGGGAATGTCAGTTGACTTGCATTGACTCCACTGAAATACATTACAGGGGATGTACTAAAACGAATGACAGGCTAGCCCAGTAGAAAGCACAGTCCCACGCAGAGGCAATCAAGCCTACCCCCAGCAGAACAGGTAAACCCACCCCCCTTTGGCTTCCCCCCTCACACACACACACACACACACACACACACACACACACACACACACACAGAATCTCCCCCCCCACATACACACACACAGGAAAAAAATTATAGAGAATTATAGAGAAAAGCCCCCAAATGGGTCTTACTGTGGATGTCTTCTTCTCTTCTATCAGGAGCAGAGACTGGGAGTCAGGAGTAATCCAATATGATTCTAGCAGACTCACACATATATACTCTCTGGCACGGGAGGTTTTGCCTTGGATTTGCCACTCTCTAGATGCACATTAAGGATTGCCTGCTCCCATTCATTCCAATGGGTGGATGGGGGGACCCCATAACTCGGGATTGCCTTTTAGTCAGACCCCCGAGCCGGGGTAATGGTACAGCCCAACTGCCGAGGCAACCAGACCCCTGGGCTGGGGTAATGGTGTGGCCCAACTGCCGAGGCAACCAGACCCCCAGGCCGGGGTAATGGTACGGCCCAACACGAATGTGTTTTTAAAGGCTGTAATGGGCAGATGGGTGGGGGGACCCCTTCCGGGCCCCATAACTCGGGACCCCCTTCCCCAATCATCACCAAACCTGGGGGTTCTTGCAAGAAGGGTCACCTCAAGCTACGCTGAATGTTTGGGGCCTCTACCTCCAAAAATGCCCCCCCCCCGAGCCTGGAAAGGTGCAAATGTGTTTTTAATGCCTTTATTCCAATTGGCGATCTTGGGGGGGACCCCTTCCGGGCCCCATATCTCGGGACTCCCTGACCCAATCCTTACAAAACTTGGGGATTCTTGCAAGAAGGGTCTCCTCAAGCTATGCTGAAATTTTGGGACCTCTACCTCAAAACATGCCCCCCCAGAGCCGCAGAAAGGCGCGAATGTGTTTTTAATGCCTTTATTCCAATTGGCGATTTTGGTGGGGGGACCCTTCTGGACCCCACATCACGGGATCCCCTGACCCAAACTTTACAAAACTTGGAGGTTCTTGCAAAAAGGGTCTCCTGAGCCCCCAAATTTGCCGAATTTATTATGCGATCGCTCGTTGTTTTCTCGCCTTTTTTGAAATCGGTTCCATCCAAACTAGAAACCGCCGAATCAGGGAAAATTCGGCTGTTTTTTGGTTCAGGACCAACCGAATCGACAGCCCTAGCCACAGTTGAGAATTAGAGCTATTGATGATGGACTGTTTTTGTCTATAGGCAGAGCTTCCATGTGTGGGCTCACTTCTCACCTTTTCTTGTTCTCTCAGGAAGGAGAGCCAACCTCCATGCTCTCTGGATGGATCAGCCATAATGCCTTTTCTGTAAGCATCTGTTGTTGATTTTACTATTGGATGGTATAAAGACTGTGGGAATGGTTCCACACTTTGTTCACAGGGCAGTGTGTAGCTGCCAGAAGGGACAGTGATCACCAAGGAGGGCAGGGAGGCCTGAATGAAATGTGGGACATCTTTGATTGAATTGGCCAATGTTTTTTTAAGGTTAAAAAAACAACTATTGGGGCAGGGAGCAATTTGGATCAGGGTTGTGGGCCAGGGAGCAGCACATTTAATTAATTTATTTGATTTACTTAAAGCACTGATGTCCTGCCTTTCTCCTACGTAGGCATGCTTCCAATCTTGTCATGAACACATCCTACTGTTGATCTCTCTGTGTTTGAAGGTGGTGAACATATATTACCCAATCACTTGGTCTCTTCAATTTGTGCCAGTCATCCTACTGAACCAGTTTGCATCCAGTTCCCCCCAAACTGCACGTGTGCAAAGACTCAAACTGATCAGCAGCCATTAGTGTCATGAAGAACTACTCAGACAAAACACTGAAGGGTAGGGTTTTATTGAAACACTTCATTTATGAATGACTGATTTATAGGGTTTGTGAGTACTCTAATTCTCTGTATAAACAGTTGCCTGCTGAGTGGAGCAGGTAAGCAACAAGGATGGGGAATAGTAGATCTCAGTCAGGCTGTGTGTGAATGTGTATGCATGCAAATCCAGTTGCACTGTACTTAGTAATCACCTGCTTAATAAGGAACAACCTGCTGAGCACCCATTTAGGTCATTTATGCATGGGAGTTTTACCTGAGGTGCATTGCTGGCTGGATCCACACTTTCCTGTTGGGAGTCTCTGCACCAGCCGCCTCCAAGCTCAAATCAAGCCCCACCCCTTGGTTCACCTGAGAAAATGGCCGCTTTGGCAATTGAACTCTATGGCATTGAAGTCCCTCCCCTCCGCAAACCCCGCCCTCCTCAGGCTCTGCCCCAAAAATCTCCCGCCAGTGGCAAAGAGGGACCTGGCAACCCTACTGGTGGTTGTGATCTTATGAAGAGGCTGTTGCATGGAAAAGAGGTTGGGTAAGCAGGCCTGCAATTAGGCTTGCCAACTTCCAGGTGGTGGCTGGAGATCTCCTGCTATTACAACTGATCTCCAGCCAATAGAGATCAGTTCACCTGGAGGAAATGGCCGCTTTGGCAATTGGACTCCGTGGCATTGAAATCCCCCCTCCAAACCCTGCCCTCCTCAGGCTCTGCCCTCAAAATCTCCAGTTATTTTCCAACCTGGAGCTGGCAACCCTACCTGCAATGCTCAGAGCCACCGGCCTAGCACCATCATTGTGTCTTGGACGTCTTGCTCTGTCTCTCACTCATGCTGTTGAATAACACTTCCTGTCAAATAGGGTTGTCAGGTCCCTCTTTGCCACCGGCGGGAGGTTTGTGGGGTGGAGCCTGAGGAGGGCGGGGTTTGGGGAGGGGAGGGACTTCAATGCCATAGAGTCCATTTGCCAAAGCAGCCATTTTCTCAGGTGAACCAATCTCTATTGGCTGGAGATCAGTTGTAATAGCAGGAGATGTCCAGCTAGTACCTGGGGGTTGGCAACCCTACTATCAAAGGATGTGGGAACAAGCAATTAGGATGCTCGTGGCACCAAACCACTTCTTATTCTAGCACAAGCTTCCTCAGAGTAGTGCCCACAAAAAAAATCATGATAGCTTAGGGAGGGTTGCTATTACAATTGATCTCCAGATAATTGATCTCTAGACAATTGATCTCAAGACAATCTCCATTTCCCCTGGAGAAAAAGGCTGCTTTGGAAATTGGTCTCTATGGCATTATTGAGGCCCCTCTCCTCTTCAAACCCTGCCTTCCCCTGACTGCGCCCCCAAAATCTCCAGGTATTTCCCAACCCCAAGCGGGCAACCCTAGCTGTAGGCCATGAAAAGGCATGTAAGATAAGAAATGTTGTTCTTCTTTTAATGTGCACTAAAACTTTTGCTTATTTTTGCTGCCTGTGAAAGACTGACATGATTACCTCTCTGGAATTGTCTCATTAGTGTCTCCTTTAACTTTGAACATACAAATGATGCAGTACCGACCCTGGCCAAGCATTAAAAAGGGTTGTGCCTTTGAGCCATACAGCCAAAATTCATGTTAAAAGGAATGCTTTTTGGCCTTAATGTTTCTGATCAATTTTCCTTTGTTTATGTTACAGATGACAAATTATAATGGAACTGCAGATGTGGGTAACACGGAAAAAATACATAAAACTTAACATTTATATATTTCCAACTCCTTGTCAGATGTCAAAGGGATTTTAAAAAAACGTGTGAGGAATTTATAGCTGGAATCACATTTGCAGCTATAAGAAGAATTTCAAACACTCACCAAATGAAAATGACCCTGAGAAATGATCTTTAAAAATGCCAAAACCCCTAAAAGTAGACTAAAGTAGCAAGTAGGAGAAAAATACGTATGCACTTCTGTGTCTCTGAGCGAAGAGATTTTTTAATATTTAAAAGCTGAGTTCCCAAGAGAATATGCACACCCATAAAAACGCACACATTACCAATGGAAAAAGTGGCCAAGGAATGTTTCATGATTTATTCCGCACATTGTCCAACATGTATTAAAGAAAATTCTCTTACCTTCCACCACCAAAAGATATTACTTGCTGATATAATCGAAGTGGGTTTTCTTGCCCTTGGGTCTTTGATAATAATAACTAGTGAAAAACTCCACAAATTACATTTCTTTTCTTTCTTACTATTCTTCTGACTTAAAGGTCTTGAATAGATCGAAGTCCAACCCTCTTATAGGCAATCACCACAGCTAAACATTTAGCAACTGTTAAAGTAGTTTTCCGATCCTCAGCTACAAGGGAGAAACACAAAAATTACAGAAAAGTAGGTTGCAGAAAACATGCTGGGTTTTGAGCCAAAGAGATCTCTTATTTCCGCCCCCCATTCCCAATGTGGGGGGCTAATGTTAGGACAGGTGTGCTACTACCAAGCTTCTGGAGAAAAGCCTGTTAATTGGCGAGCAATTGCTTCCCATTAACAAGCCCTTGTCATCCCTATTTGGGGATGAGAGTGAGCTCAGAGGAATATCGTATCATACAGTTCAGAGAAGAAGAAGAAGAGATGGCTTTTATATGTCGACTTTCTCTACCACTTAAGGGAGACTCAAACCGGCTTACAATCACCTTCCCTTTCCCTCCCCACAACAGACACCCTGTGAGGTAGGTGGGGCTGAGAACAGAACTGTAACTTGCCCAAGGTCACCCAGCTGTCGTCATGTGTAGGAGCGGGGAAACAAATCCAGTTCACCAGATTAGCCTCCGCAGCTCATGTGGAGGAGTGGGGAATCAAACCAGGTTCTCCAGGTCAGAGTCCACTGCTCCAAACCACCGCTCTTAACCACTACACCACGCTGGCTTATCATGCCATACATGAACTGATTTCTGTGGTCTAGAGATCAGTTGTAAATTAATTTTGGACATTGGCAGGCCCCACTTGGAGGCTGGCAACCATAGGCCAGCACACAATCATGGTAAAGAGGGTAGAGAAAGCAGTCCTGGTTCAGCTAAACTGGCTTGCTAGCTGGAGGGAAAAGTCTGAGGGAGTTGTATATACACAATTCCTCTTCTTGATCTTTAAACAAAGCAGGGAACCTGTTGGTTGGCTATATAAATGAGAAACAGGAGCTGGATTAACTCGTCCCACAAATGACCAAGGGGAGTTTTTGCTCTTTGAAAAGAATGCATGCATGCCCCCTTGACTGTTCCTTGTAGATTTTTCCTGTGGAATGGAGCTACACAGTATTATTGATGTACAATATAGGCTGTACATTTGTCATACAGAAACACAGACATGGAGGAGACCTAGGGTTCCAAGGTGCTAGCTAATGGTGGGCAATCTCCTGGCGATTCCTGCCTCTACCCATCAACACTCGGCTGTTCAGCGGGCGGAAGCAGGCCTGCCCAAGCGAGGGACCAATCAGTATCTGTGTGTGATGACATCACTTCCGATGTGATTCAGAAGTGATGGCATCACACCAGGGACACACTTTATCACTTTCCCCTATCACTTACAGGATTTATCTTGCTGTTGAGTTAAGGGAGAGCTACTCAAGATGAGAAGACAAGAGTCACTAGAAAAAACAGTCATGCTAGGAAAAATTGAGGGCAGCAGGAAAAGAGATGGATTGACTCAATAAAGGAAGTCACAGCCCTCAGTTTGCAAGACCTGAGCAAGGCTGTCAAAGATAGGACATTTTGGAGGACATTGATTCATAGTGTCGCCAAGAGTCGGAAGCGACTTGATGGAACTTAACACACACACTCAAGATGAATGGCCAAACCTTCCCAAGTATGACTACAGGACCACAAGGAGAAGGGTTTGGTTTGACCAGTACTCTAAGGATACATTATGTAATGTCTCTGTGACCGGGGCTCAGGTGGGGACAGGACGGGATGGCACCTGCAGCAATGCTGCCTGTAGAAGACTGGGCTGTGGTCATAACTCCATCCTGCCCGTTCAAAGGCCATGCATACTCACGCCCTTCAGAATATCATACTTTTCTGACTCCACACCAGATACACTCCACAGGAGAGAGATTTCTGCATTCCCTGAGAGTTCCCTCACTACTCTGGGCCAAGAAGTTATCTTCACTTTCACAGGTCTTTTATGCAGGGACGTTTTCCTGCTATCAGCCCTGCCGACTGCTTCAGGGCTTCCTTTTGATTATGCATGCCTTTCCCGACTGTCCGTAGTTGCCTTGCTCTCCCCGTGTGTTTTGTCGGCATTTTCCAGATTCTGGCTAAAACAGCATCTGGAAAACATGGGCAAAACACTTGGGGAGAACGAGCTGACCTCTGAAGGGTGGAAAAGGCATGTATAATCCAAAGGAAGCAGTCGGCTGGGGTGACCACAGGGAAACGTCCCTGCATAAAGGCCTAAGTGTTTCTAGTAAAGCTAAAGGTCCTCTGTGCAAGCACCGGGTCATTCCTGACCCATGGGGTGACGTCACATCCCGGCATTTACTAGGCAGACTTTGTTTTATGGGGTGGTTTTCCAGTGCCTTCCCCAGTCATCTTCCCAAGCTGGGTACTCATTTTACCATCCTCGGAAGGATGGAAGCAGAGCTTGGACTGCAGTACTACACCTTATCACTCTGCACCATGGGGCTCTTGTTTCTAATAAATTTACGACTTATTTCTAAGTCAACATGCCAACTCTGGCTTGGGAAGTTCCTGGAGATTGGGGCAGCGCCTGGGAAAGGCACAGTTTTGGGGTGGGAGGGAGCTCAACAGGGATGTGATGCCATACAGTCTGTCCCTCTGAAGCTGCTGTTTCCTCAGGGAAATTGAGCTCTGTAGTCTGGAGATCAGTTGTAATTTCAGGAGTACTCCGGGTTGTACCTGGAGCCTGGCAATGCTACATGCATAGGATCTGGCATTGTATCAGTTCCACTGAACATCTAGTCTTACAGCAAAAAAATTAATGTGAGCAACATGTTACCTTTCATCTCCTTGTTTTTTACAATCAGTTTTTAATTTGTCAAATCAATTTTTAAAAGGTTGGTGTTAAGGAGGAAAAAAGATGTGAATATTATATTAACTTGGAAACTCTTTCGATTTATACATTCTGGAGGTGTGGAAGAACAGATGTATACAGCTAATATGCAGTGCTAGGTGCAAATTTCTTTCTTTTTCAGTAGCCTCCAGAAAAATCCAGGTAATAAAAACTTACAACATATAGATATGCTTTCATGTTGTGTTTTCATAAGTATATACACATAATAATATCTGTAGCAAGTGGAATTATTTAAAATTGTTACTAAGCTTAGCTTTAACCACTAAACATTTTACCAAAGGGATAATCTCATAATTAATTTTATAAGTACTGGGCCAATATCTCTCCCCCTACCCCATCCTAGGCAAACTTTCTTGGAAGTCAGTTCTAGTAGTGAATGGTACACCTTATCTCTCACTTTGCAATAAGCAGCAAGTAAGAAGATACATTAATTCCCTATTCCTATGTATGGGTGTGAAAGCTGGACAATGAAGAAAGCTGATAGGAAGAAAGTAGATTTCTTTGAAATGTGGTGTTACGGATACTGGGGACTGCCAAAAAAACAACATTATTGGTTATAGATCAAACCAAGCCTGAATTGACCCTAGAAGCTAAAATGACTAAACTGAGGCTATCGTACTTTGGTCACATTATGAGAAGACAAGAGTCACTGGAAAAGACAGTCATGCTAGGAAAAGTTGAAGGCAGAAGGAAAAGAGGAAGACCCAACAAGAGATGGATGGACTCTATAAAGGAAGCCTCGGCCCTCAGTTTGCAAGATCTGAGCAAGATAGGATGTTTTGGAGGGCATTGATTCATAGGGTTGCCATGAGTCGGAAGCAACTTGACTGCACTTAACACAAACACAAGAAGATACATTATCAAGGTGACTTTCTATATTTCCTTCCAATATTCCATCCAATAGCCAACAGTAGCAGACGTACTTCCAATAATTTTGTTGATGCTGTAGTGAAAGAAACAAAGAAGCAACCCCTTCCAGCTGTCCTTGGATCTTGTAGGCAGATGTATCATCCATGTATAAAATCAGAGCTGAATCAGAGCTTTTCAGTATTGTCTATTCAGACTGGCTGCAGCTCTCAAGGGTTTCAGGCAGAGGTTTTTCACGTCACCTAATGCCTGGTCCTTTCAGCTGCAGATGCCAGGGATTGAACCTGAGATCTTCTGCATGCAAAGCAGATGCTTTACCTCTGATACTTGCCCTGTGCTGAAAGATGTATTAAGGGGTCAGGATTTCCCCCCCCTCCAGGCCAGTTAGCAGCCCTAAACTGAATGCACTGTTAAAGGACTGGATGGCACAGCTTTTTTCCAAGGACTGTGTATACCTTGCTACCTCATGTGTATTGAAATCCTTTTCCAGTCAAGAAATGGGGATGGGTGAAGTATGGGGGGGGGCAGGAAGGGGGAGCCCCAGCATTCTTAACATTCTAATAATGACAGTCTCAAATTCAAATTCTTCTTTTAAAAATTACCATGCTAAATTTTTGTTATGGTTTTGACTGGAGCAAGAAAGCTGAGTTTCTAAATGCTAGAAGTCAGGTACAACACAATCCTTGCCCTGGCAACCTCGAATCCAGAAGCAACAAGTCAACTGGATTTTTCCAAATACTTTGGAAAGAGAAAAGATTAAAATGTGGTTTGGAAAAAGCAGTGATATATCTCTAAAGTTCAATGGCAGAATTAAGTTAAACATTTCCCCCCTTAACCATTTCTGTAATATTTCCAAATCTGTAAATCATTTAAAAGATTTTTATTAAGTGTATTTTTTCATGGAGATTGATGTTACATGGACTCTTTACCACACAAAGGGCTACATATATTTTCTTTGTAATACAAAACTCCCAAGAACGTGAGCAAAGCCTAGCAGGATCAGGCCAAATTTATGGCATAAGGGAAAGATGAACAGCCTTGCTGTTATTTACTTTACTTTATTACTTTAGTGATTATCTGTCAGAAATTGGCCCTCCTGGGCTGCTATTAGCCCTGCAGTGAGGGGCAATTTTGATTGAGCAAATGTTGCAGGAAGAAAGGGTTAAATCCCTCCTCCCTCAGTACCATGTACGGTTGGCAACTGCAGCTTGAGAAATTCCCAGAGAATTGGGGAGGGGAGCAGGGAGGGCTAGAGGATGAGGACATTGGAGGCATGTGACATCAGTGATATCACAGACATCACTACATCATTTTCAGGTAAACCTGAAAGTATTATTATTGTTATTATTATTATTTACACAATAAATATCCTGCATTTCTGCTCTCACAAGGGCTGCCAATGCCGCTAACCGTTCAAAACATACATGATAAACTCATATTTAAGACCATTAAAATCAACCCCCTCAACACACATCGTTAAACAAATTAAAAACAGAGTTAAAATTCATCCAAAATCATAAAAACAGTGATTACAACATTGGTCAGGTAGGAGATCTCTGTGGGAATGCCGAAGGAAACAGTAGAGTCTTCACCTGCTGGCAGAAGATGGCAACAGAAGGGGGACAAATGAATCTCCCTGGGGACAGGGTTCAAGAGCTTTGGTGCCATGACTGAGAAGGCCCTCTCCTGGGTTGCCACTCATCTAACCTCAGAAGGCAGAGGCACCTGAAACAGGGCCTCCAAAGATGTCCATAGTGGTTGGACCGGTTCATAAGCGAGTAGGTGGTTCTTCAGGAATGTTGATCCCAAGCCATATAGGGCTTTGAAGGTCAACACCAGCACCTTGAATTCTGCTCAGAAACAAACTGGAAGCCTATGTAGATAATTCAAGACTGGAGTGATATGGTCCCTACGACTCTAAGAGTCACCAGAAACTGGAGGTTGGCATGTAATACAGTATCTAGACTCCCAGTCTCTGTGATGGTATTCCTGGGAGCGATTCCTGCTATCCCTCCTCATTGTGATAGGTTGGGGTTGGGTAGTGGAGGAGGAGGAGACTACTACCGTTTGCTCTCCAAGAGACTGGAGCGCATTATGGATCCCTTTTGGTTTGGACCAGATTTTGGAGGGTCATCCTAAATGGATATGGTGCCATCCGCTGTCTTGCAGAACTTCTTCAGAATCTTCTGTAAGTAGACATTCTTGAAAACTTCTGCGTGGGATCCTTTGCCTGAAAGCAGTGGGGATAGAACTTAAGACCTCATGCATGAAGGGCATATATTTTCCCTCTGAGCCACTGATCTTTCCTATCCTTCCCTGTAGAATAGGGCTTATGCCCTGAGAAAGGATGCCAGGTCCCTCTTCACCACAGGCAGGAGGTTTTGGGGGTGGAGCCTGAGAAGGACAGGGTTTGGGGAGGGGAGGGACTTCAATGCCATAGAGTCCAATTGCCAAAGCAGCCCTTTTCTCCAGGTGAACTGATCTCTATTGGCTGGAGATCAGTTGTAATAGCAGGAGATCTCCAGCTAGTACCTGGAGGTTGGCAACCCTAGCCCTGAGTGACTGGCATACAACAGAAGGTAAGGAATAGAAGGCCTTTAGTTGTATCCGCTCGAACGGGGACTTCCCTTAAATAGGAGACATCCACCTAACCCAAAAGCTGCTAAGCTGCCTCTTTGTACTTGTTTCAAAAGTGTAGGTAGTAGCCACTCGACTCGATTCCCCCCCACTCACTCTCAGAAATGTACATAGCTGTGGGAACTGCTTGTGAGAAGCTGGCACCCTGGGCAGTTGTCTGCCCAGGTGGTTTGGGCCTGAAAATGAACTAATGTTGAAGTTCCATTATATACATTTAGATGGCATTAAGACTGTAGGTTGGGCCACAGAAAAACAAAACAAAACAAAAGTAATGCAATACCATTAAGAACAACTAATCTATCACAAGTGTACATAAGCGATGCAGAGGGTGGCGTCACTGATGAGCAGTGATGAATTTAAAACCTCAGGGAAGGATGACATTGTTGCTGCTGAGGATGGGTGACCTTACTGGGTTCCAGGATTTTAGAACATCATCAGCTTCCTGAAATTTGATCTGACCTCAGCAGATTCCAGTCTCCTCTATGACTACACTCGGCTCTTGTTTCTGTGATCATTGCTGGAGATAAGAGTCTGTTCAAAGGACAGCGACATTAATTTCAGTTTTTAAAAATACATTTGATTTGGGATACTTCTGATGCACAACCACACTGCGGATTCTTCCACAGCTCAACTAAAGAACAAAAACCGTAGCAATGAAACCCTAAGCGGAATTACACTCTTGTCAGCCCATTGTCGTCAATGGGCTTAGAAGAAGGTAACTCTATTTAGGATTGCATTGTAAACCTGTTAAGAGTATCAAACCTATGATGCATATTAAGAATAGTATCCTGAATCAAATCTTTGAACAGACCCCTGTCTTTATGTCATCTCACAGCCCCTCTCGGTTTCCAAAACTCTTTCCCATGCAACATTGTGAGGATGGGGTTCCTTTTCAAGAAATGGCATCCAAAGGCTCCTTGAATGCACAGTACTAACCAGACAGTTGCTTGGTTTTACCAGACAGTTGTTTGGTTTCTTTGCCACTGTGCAAGGCTTTCCTTTAAACAAGTTGTGAAGCCCCCGGGGCTGGGGTCCTCTTTCCCCTTGGTGTGGGGAGAGTCAGGGTGCCATCTTCTTTCCTCAGTGCCAAAGAAAAGTCAACACACCAGTAGGGGTGCCCAGCCCAGGTTGAGATATTCCTGGAGATTTGGGAGTGGAGTCTGGGAGGGGTAGGGTTTGGGGAAGGGTAGGGACCTCATTGGGGTGTAATTCCATAGAGTCCACCCTCCAAAACAGCCATTTTCTCCAGGGGAACTGATCTGGGTCATCTGGAGATCAATTGTAATAGCGGAGATCTCCAAGTGCCACCTGGAGGTTGGCAACCCTACTTCCCTCTGGGACAGGCATGTCACCTTCCAAGTCTCAAGGAGGCTTGGTATTCTTTAGCCTGCAATGAACCCAACCCCGATTGCTCCTTCCCCACTGACAGCCAGACACCTCCTTCAGCCGGGGCCTATTATCACTCTTCCCCCGGCCACTCCCAGTTCCTGTTTCTCTGCTTCTACTCACATGAACACATGAAGCTGCCTTATACTGAATCAGACTCTTGGTCCATCAAAGTCAGTATTGTCTACTCAGACTGGCAGCAGCTCTCCAGGGTCTCAGGCAGAGGTCTTTCACATCACCTACTTGCCTAGTCCCTTTAACTGAACATGCCAGGGATTGAATCTGGGACCTTATGAATGCCAAGCAGATGCTCTACCACTGAGCTACGACCCTTCCTGAGCAGGCTCTTTTGCTCAAGGAGGCCTTTACCCCAAAGGAGGCCTTTGATCCATTGGAAGCTGGTACTGATTGTCCTTCCTTCTGTCTGCTCCTCCCTTGCCCTCGTCAGTCCCAACAGCTCTTCCCTCACCTCTGCCACTGGACTGCTGCCTTCCTTGGGGCAGTGCCCCAGCTCCACCCTTTCTTCCCCAGGGGCATGTGACACAAACATTTCTCATACCCTTCTAATAAAACAGTTTTAAATTTTGTTCTGATTAGAAAAAATAAAGTGTGCGTAGTTTGCTCCCAATCTGATGTGGAAAAATTCTTTTAAAATAACAGCCCTTCCCCAAAAGGCCATTTGTACTTCACAGTCTGTCGTAGCTGACAAGACTGTTTTCCCTCTCGTTCCGTCTTGTGTGGCCAGAGCTGGATAACTGGGCTGAGGTGGAACCCGTCCTTCACATCTTTCAGGCCATCCGTTCACCATCAGCTCTTGATCCGAGTCCGACACATGCATAGGATTGGGCGGTGGGTTCATTGGATTCCCCAGTGCTGCTTATACCCTGAACCCTTCCTGAATCCTTCCAGCCTCAGAAGTGCTGATGTATGGATTCACATAATGGAAACATTTGGCAAGGAAAAGAATGAGCGAAACACCAGTTCCTCGGGACATTTAAAAATATGAATAAAGCGCAATTATAGCTGGACCACTCCTGCCTTTACTGGAAAACCGAATTGACCTAGTCACATAAAGGGAGTTTTGCCATTCCTGTTAGTGGAGTCCAGATGTCCAAACTTTACAATTACAAAAAATAGAGTAGTATAAATGGGGCACCCAGTCATATTAGCTGCATTGCAAGTTATAGCCAAGGGAGGCTATTAGCAAAAAACCTTCATGACGAACAGATATTTATTTAATTCATTTATAACCCACTTTTCTTCCCATTGGGAACCCAAAGTGACTCACATCATTCTCCTCTCCTTGATTTTACCCTCTCAACCACCCTGTGAGGGAGGTTAGGCTGAGAGAGAGTGACTGGGCCAAGGTCACCCAGCGAGCTTCCATGGCATAAGTGGGGATTCGAACCTGGGTCTCCCATATACTGGTCTGACACTCTTAACCACTACACCACACTGGTAAAAGGCATTCCTGTGACTGAGGGGAGCCTGTGGCCACCTGTTTGGTCATGTCAAACTGAAGCTACCTGTCGTGGGTCAGCCTGCCGACAGTTCCTCAGACGAAGAGGAACTAAAAGGAGATGGCAGGGTGAGAACAGAGGAGCAGCCCCAGCAGACAGAGGACAGTGAAAGGAGTGAAGAACAGGGAGTCTCACCAGGTCTGCAGCCTGTCAGCTCAGGAGAACCGGCTGTGTCTGGGGTTCAGCCACAGGTGGCCTCGCCTGAAGGGTCGCCGGACCACTCAAGCAGACACGCCGGAAGATCAGGGCCACAATAGAAAGCCGTCAGAAAAGTGCAAGGCTATAGGCTTTGCATAGAGCACGAAAAGCAACGATGAAACCAGGAATGCCTGAACGCCTAATGAGTGACAGCTGGTTTGCATTCCACGTAACAAGCCCAGTGTTATGTGGATGCAAGTCATTTGCTTGGAGCCACCATGTGTCTCTGTTATTCTCTGGATTCCTGGACCTCTGTTATAGGGTTGCCAACCTCCAGGTACTGGAGGAAAAATAAGCCCCTCTGTACTGATATCAAAGGATTAGAAAATTAGTACAGGAGCGAGACATAAATTTTAACATGTGCAAAAAGGTGATTTATAAATTACTTTTGACAAAACATTCACGTATACATACATATACAAGACCTACAAATAAACAATGCTCTTAAAGTGACTATAGTGCAGTGCAAAAATATTTAAACAAGTCTCTCGAAGGAGTACAATAAATTTTCTGAAATGCATAAACAATTCACAAGATGCAGTATGATATAATCTTGTTAAGTCCAGAATTTTGTTATGTCTAGATACGGCCGTTTCAAATACATGATTCTTCAGTCCTTCATCCAATATTCTTATGTTACTTTCACAACTGCATCAAAAGGTTATCAGTTGCATTGCAGCATACATCAGTAAATTGTAGGCTGATTCAAACGTCCCCAGCAGGGAAATCTTCTGCTATTACAACTGATCTCCAGCTGATAGAGATCCGTTCACCTGGAGAAAATGGCCACTTTGGCAATAGGACTCTGTGGCTTCGAAGTCCCTCCCCTCCCCAAACCCCGCCCTCCTCAGGCTCCGCCCCAAAAACCTCCCGTCGGTGGCAAAGAGGGACCTGGCAACCCTACTCAAGACCAGTTTTGACCTCTGTAACTGGCAACAGCTCTCCAGATGATCTTTTTAATGTCACCTACTACCAGACTGGTTTCTAATCTTTTATATATATATATATATAAATTTTTATTAAAGTTTTTAACAAAACATAAAAACAAACAAATACAGTAAAAAGAAAGGAAAAAAATAAAAAAGAATAAAAGAATAAAAAAACAGTCAATTATTGACTGGAGAGAGAAATTATGGATGTATATGAGGATGGCCAGATTAACGGAATTTCTGCATGGAAAGGATATGGAAGAATTTAAAAAAACATGGTCTAAGGCCACTTCATATTGGGATAAGTCGGCAAAAATGGATTTTACTATATTAATTAATGAGATATAGAAATTAATTTTTTAACAATTGTAATTTTTAATGTTAATAGAAAAAAAACTGTTTAGACACTTCTTCGGAAGTCGGGTGAAGGGTCACTTTTTTAGGTGGGTGGAGGGGAAAGGGTATCTTTGTTTAACTCTATAAATTAGTAATTTTGAATGTATTAATTATGATATATGAATACCCTTTTCTACTTTTCTGCATTTTTTACTGGTTTCTAATCTGAGATGCTGGGGATTGATCTTTGGACCTACTGTATGCAAAGCAGATCCGCTACTACGGAGCCCCTTCCTCCTCCCCGCCCCTCCTTTTTGGTATTCCTGCCTCAGATTTCTGTGGGGTAGCTGTGCTGCTCACTTGCAGGGAAAAATAAAAGAATAACCTTGTGGCACTTGAAAGACAAATACATTTACGTTAGCATGTGTTTTTGTGGGCACAAAGCCCACTTTGTCAGATGCATAAAGACAATTCTTAGAGAGGAAACTAAGCTAAAAATATGCAGTGGAAATTTATAGAGCCAGCATGGTGTGGTGGTTGGAGTGGTGGACGAGGATGTGGGAGACCATGTTCAAATCCCCACTCTGCCATAGAAGAAGTGTTCAGGGTAACCTTGGGCCAGTCACGCACTCTCAGCCTCATCTATCTCAAAGTGTTCTAGTGAGGAAAAACAGAGAGAAGAACAATAGAAGCTATTTTGGCTCCCCATTGGGAGCCACCTGGTCTCTCCACTTTCCACCTGGTCTCTCCACTTTCCAGTCCTGCCAGGATCATCTGGGCTGCCACTAGGGTTGCCAACCTCCAGGTACTAGCTGGAAATCTCCTGCTATTACAACTGATCTCCAGCCAATAGAGATCACTTCACCCGGAGAAAATGGCCACTTTGGCAATTGGACTGTAGGGCACTGAAGTCCCTCCCCTCCCCAAACCTCGCCTTCCTCAGGCTCCACCCCAAAACCTCCCGCCAGTGGCAAAGAGGGACTTGGCAACCCTACTGCCACTGACCACTGTACCCAGAAGAAGTGAGCTGTGGCTCACGAAAGCTCATGCCCTCCCAGAAGTTTTGTTAGTATTTAAGGTGCTACTGGACTCTTGTTCTTTTCTACTGCTGTACCCCCAGTTTTCTGTAGGGTCATCACCATTTGATTTAATCTGGGGTGCTGGTTTTAATGCACCATTTTTTTGTTTGGATGCAATTTATTGAATTTATTGTTGTGGTTTTAATAGTTTTAACTTATTGTTGTTATAACGTGCTTGTTATGAGCTGCCCTGAGCCCTGCTAGACAGGGGGAGGGTGGGACATAAATAGAAATAATAAACAAATAAATAAATGACAGCTGTAACTGGTGATCATACAGACACTTTAGTTATGTTGTTAAGCAATAACTATGTTTCAAATTGTACATATCACATTTAAAACTGTAAGCTCCCAGGGGTACACATGAAGCTTCCTTATGCTGAATCAGACCCTAGGTCCATCAAAGTCAGTATTATCTACTCAGACCGGCAGCGGTTCTCCAGGGTCTCAGGCAGATGTCTTTCACGTCACCTACTTGCCTACTCCCTTTAACTGGAGATGCCAGGGATTGAACCTGGGACCTTCTGCATGCCAAGCAGATGCTCTACCACGGAGCCTCATCCCCTCCCCTGTATCAACCTGTCCTTTTATACTATGCAAGTGCTGGGTGTAGGGTTGCCAGGTCCCCACCAGAGGGAGCTTCATGGGGATGGGGGTGGGTTTACCCCAGAAGTGCTGGCAGAGCGTAGGATGCTCTAGCTCGTTCCTCCAAAAACTCTATGGAACCACAGTTTTGGGGAGAGATTACTAGATCGTCCCCGTGACAATGCCGGCGCTTCCGGAGTAAACCCAGAAGTGACGTCATTGCATCTTCCGCATTCGTATCACCCCTGCTTCCGCCCACTGGCCAGCTGAGGGGTGGCGGGAAGCCCCATTAATTGGTGGTCAATTGCCCTTCGTAACCAGGCATTTAGCAACCCTAGCCAGGTGTTTAATGAGTAACTTACAGCACAATCCTATGCAAACTAACTCCAGTCTGTGTGTGTATGTTAAGTGCCATCAAGTCGCTTCCGACTCATGGCGACCCTATGAATCAGTGTCCTCCAAAATGTCTTACCTTTGACAGTCTTGCTCAGATCTTGCAAATTGAGGGTTGTGGCTTCCTTTATTGAGTCCATCCATCTCTTGTTGGGTTTTCCAGCTGCCCTCAACTTTGAAATGAATGGGTCTTAGAAAGGAGTAACTCTCTTTAGGGTTGCATTATCATCACCCACCTGCAGTCATTCCCCACACCTCAGCTTTCATTCTGTTTCATGGGCCAATCCATCCTCAATTTGAATAGTTCTGGATACATGACATACTATAGACCGTGTTGCTTCAAATAACTTAGCGACCTGTATATACGCAAACCTAAAAAGACTAAAAGAAACAAAAACAGAAGAGATCTGAATAAACCTTTGGACTTGGCAGATTCTAAGGGCACTTTCACACTGCCCAAATGATGCACTTTCAATCCACTTTCACTGCACCTTAACGATCGTTTGCAAGTGGATTTTGCCAGTTTACACAGTAAAATCCACCTTCAAAGTGCATTGAAAGTGCATTATTTGGGCTGTATGAAAGTGCCTGCACACATGTAAATCTGATGTATTCTTGCAACTATAAAAACTCCCAAAGCGAAGGCAGCTGAGAAACATTGCGCATGGTGAAAACAGTACAAAACACAGAAGACTGAAGTGCAGCTGTACCCCACTAGAGGGCGGTCTGGTCTCCTCCAATTTACCAACAAGGTATGTGCCTATGCAAGCTGCTTTTACAAAGCCAGTCTGCTGCACCACTTTTATTGGAGGGACATGAAAGGATTCTTGCTTCCAGCATTTTCCTATTCCTTCATGTCTTATCAATAGTAAAAGTATCCTTTAAATTTCAAAAGCATTGCAGAAATCCCTGCATACCTCAGGCTTAATAAATATTTGTGTGCCCTTGGGAACCACTGAAGGCTGCTGACGTACGTAAGGGAAGACCAACGCCCTGGCTCAGAAGGCTCGGCGTTAGAACTCAAAGCCCCGGAGCAAGTCCTGAACCTCCAGCTTGCAGGGTGGTCAGGGGAGCAATCAGGCTGTGCACCGCACTTCAGTCTGACCAAAGGAATTGCAACAGCCAGACGAGCAAGGAAACATTTGGAGGCTGGATTAGACTGGACAATTCTCCCTGATCCTTGTCCAAGCATCCTGATCTTGAATATACAAGTCTGTAGGTTAGATTTGCTGACTGTTGGGGCTGGGCAAGGCTGGCCTTTGTGGATGTGAGAGAGCAAATTTCTCCCTTTCCCGTAATACTAGAACCTGGGGTCATCCACTGAAGAATCAGGACAGGTGGGATAGTCAGGATAGACAAAAGGAAGTAATTTCTTCCCACAGAGTACAGTTAATTTGTGGAACTCACTGCCATAGGATATGTTCATGGCCATTAACGTGGAAGACTTTAAAAGGGGAGTGGACAAATTCATGGAGGACAAAGAAGAGCAGTTGGTTTTTATACCCCGCCTTTTCTCTACCTTTAAGGAGTCTCAAAGCAGCTTATAATCGCCTTCCCTTCCCCTCACAACAGACACCTTGTGAGGTTGGTGGGGCTGAGAGTTCTGAGAGAACTGTGACTGGCCCAAGGTCACCCAGCAGGCTTCATGTGGAGGAGTGGGGAATTAAACCTGGTTTTCCAGATTAGAGTCTGCCACTCTTAACCACTATACCACGCTGGGTCTCAATCATGATGGTTAACCACTCCTTTCAGTAGCAGTGGCAGTATGCCTCTTTGGATCAGTTACTGGGGAGGACAAGCACGATAGTGCTGTTGCAGTCTTCCTGTTTGTGGGCTTCCTAGATGTAGCTGGTTGGCTGCTGTGTGAACAGGCTGTTTGGTCAAGTTAGGCCTTTGGTCTGATCCAGCATGGCTCTTCTCACATTCTTATTAGAGAGCAATCTTAAAGCAGGTGCACTCAGAATCATACTCAGGTCTATTCAGTGGAACTTACTCCCAGGGAAGGGTTCTTAGGACTGCAGCGTTAACGTACATAGTTGTGTGTGGCAACCACATGCAGTGACACACGGGAGTTCGTATTCAGTTTCAGATAACTGGATTTAGATTTTGGACTCCAAATTTGGATATTGTCAACGGACAGAAAGTGTAATGTTCATATGTCCAAGCCAACCACTGTGATTTCGTTGTTCTGAGCCAGGATGGTTGCTGGAAAAATCCCCTAAACAACATTAGAGCAAAGCGAACTGATAAAAATGTAACGGCTTTGAGACTGTAGCTGTAATATGGGATATGAAATATCCAGAAAGATAAGCTACTTAAATGTTTATTAGGTAAATCTCACACATTCTCCAAGGAGCCATTATTGGCCCCTTCCTTCATTTAACTCGCACAACAACCCTGTGCAGTAGTTTAGGATGGGAGAGAATGACTTGCCAAAGGTAACACAGTGAGTTTCATGGCAGAGGGCGAATTTGAACCCAGATCCCACCAGTCATAATCTGACACTCTAAACACTAGATTACACTGTTTCAGTTAATGTGATTTTATTTGCTCAATTGTATATTCTTCTAGTTGCTCTTATTTTATGTGCCTTCATGTGTTGAACTTGAAATATAACCACAGGAAGGGCAGCCATTGATTTTTTTAAAAAAAATTCATTATACGGGGATACTTTTACAAGAACAAATACCCATCCTGTGAAAATCTCTTCCCAGTATTACCTTCAACTTTCTCAAGAAGAAAAGGGTACTCTTTCCTGAGTCAAGGGAACCTCTTCCTGACAGGCTTGTCTCGCTTCACAGTCGTCTGCAGAAAGCTGAAGAAATTTCTTTGTAATAATGATTTGGATCGTTTCATTTTCAATATAAGAAATTTTGGTCTACTGAAATAAATGGTACCAGTATATTCAGTGGAATAAAGATTTTTTTTAATGGAATAAAGATCTGATACTCAAGGACCAACACCTATCTGCTTGGAAATAAATCCCACTGAATATAATGGAAATTTGCTTCCAAGTATGTGGGCTCAGTCAGGACCACAGATATTAACCAGGCTCACTCCTCCTTTTCCTTTTGAAATCAGTGAGCCTATGTGCGAAAACGCATGGTCGCTTTAGCCTCCTTTATTCCCTGTTTCAGCCAGGATTCAGTCAGGATCAAACGCACGTTTGGCGAAAACACATGCGCTCGATCCTGGCTGAATCCTGGCTGAAACAGGGAATAAAGGAGGCTAAAGCGACCATGTGTTTTCGCCCTATGCTTGGAGGAATTACCCTCTGAGAATCGGTATAGCCCTCTTTCCATAAGCAAACTTCGACTAAATCCAGTGGGAGGGTTTTTTTTTTTCCATGAGGCACTGCAATATTGCCATGTCTCAATTCCATTTTTTATTAAATTATTTTTACAAGCACATTTTTACCATTAAATGGACATACAAATGACTTAATCTGAAAGAATATCAAATTCGTTCCTTAGAATTGGTCCTCCCTTAGGGATATCCTGACATCTGCATAAGCCTGGAGGAAAAAACAGGCAGGCTCAGAATTGTAACATTATTCTCTGCCACATTTTCTTTAAAAAAAAAAAAACTCTCATAAAAGGAGAAGAGAGGAGTTGGGGCTGATACAGAAACAGATGAAAACCCAACTAAAGTACTTGAAGCTAAAACAGTGGATTTTGTGAGGTAACTCATATACTATGAAATAAACACTATTTTTCCAGGATTGTGTTTTGTCTCTCTGGCTGAATTTGAACAGCAAAAGCATTTAGTGATATTAAAGAATTCAGTATTAACTTTGTGGCATTCAAATCATATGAAAAGGCAATGCCCAGCAGCTGTTGATGTAAAAAGCATCTAAGGTACAACTGTAAATGTTAGCCAAAATCATATATTGCATATAGGAATGGAGGACTAATTTTGACAGGAAAAGACATTATTTTGCCTTTCACCCAATCTTTTTGCAAAAGCTTCCAGTCAACGACTCTGCTGGCCCTTGATTTCCACCCGTTGACATTTGGAATTCATCATGAGTGAGCAGCTTACGTGTAGCTATTGTACCAGCTGGCTGTTAATAAATTGTACAATTCTCAGTCCAAGAAAATCTTTGAGGACGTGATGACCCAAAGCAGGTTATGCTGAGAGACAAAGATTCCTGACTAAGGCTGCAATCCTGAAGGGGGGCGGCGAATTGGCATAGGAGCTGGCGTTACCCTGCACTGGTGTAAGTGCCCATTTATCCCGGGTTAAGGGGCACTTATGCCAGCATGGGGGACATTCACACCGGCGCCAGTAAACCACACCGCTGTGTGGGACTCTGCTGCCGGCGCTGCTTCTGAAATATCAGAAGTGGGACCCGCACCGGCATTGGGGGGCGTTCCCGGGGCATTCCAAGGGGCAGAGTTGACGTTACTCAGCTTCCTAACCCCCTTCACCCCAGGAACATCTCATTGAGCTGGGGCATTGCCATACCACGTAGCCTCACTGTTTGCTATGGGGGCATTTTCCCATTTTTATTTTTTTAACTGCTTTTATTGTATTTTCAGCGGCTGGGAAGGCTCTGTCGAGGTGGCACAGCCGCGCTGCTCCCGGCCTCTGCGGATCTAGCCCCCCCCTTTAGGAATGGGCTGCCCACTCTGTGTTTAATCAGTTGGCAAATCTTAAAATCTGCATCTCAGGAAAAGGACCCAGGCCTCATGGGATTGTGTCATTTCATCATGCAAGTGGGTGAATATAAAAAGATTATGAGAAGACGATATGAAGTAGCTGTATAGAGCCAGACCATCTAGATCAGTACTGAATACTTTAGCCAGCAGCAGCTCTGCGCAATCATTTTCCCCAAACACCTGATAACTGAAAGTCTTTAACTAGGGTTGCCAGGTCCCTTTTTGCCATTGGCAGGAGGTTTTTGGGGCAGAGCCTGAGGAGGGCAGGGTTTGGGGAGGGGAGGGACGTCAATGCCATAGAGTCTAATTGCCAAAATGGCCATTTTCTCCAGGTGAAGTGGTCTCTATTGGCTGGACATCAGTTGTAATAGCAGGAGATCTCTAGCTAGTACCTGGAGGTTGGCAACCCTATCTTTAACCAGAGACTGAGGATTGGATCCAGCACAGCATTTCTGCAGGTACAAGGATCTCCTACCATGGAGAGTGACTTTCTTGGATTCCCAATCCCAGCCAGAAATGCCCCTGAGATCCTGAGCTCAGCTGGAAATCAGTTGTAATAGCAGGAGATCCAATAGATATCAGTTCACCTGGAGAAAATGGCAACTTTGGCCATTAGACTGTATGGCATTGAAGTCCCTCCCTTCCCCAAACCGCCACCTTCCTCAGGCTCCACCTCAAAAACCTCCCATCAGTGGCAAAGAGGGGCCTGGCAACCCTATTACTAGGTGTTGTAATTGCCATGAAAAGCTTCAACTACCCATTTCCCCACATTGGCCCTCCGTTGAAGAGACATAACATTTTTCTCTGTCCAAGTAGACAAACCTAGCTCTAAGGAGAATAATGATTGCATGTACAGGAGGGGGATTGCTGTAGCAAGCTGTGCTTCAGATCTATATACATCCATTCCTTTGGCATGCATGTATACAGCCTCATGTGTCATACATGTCTCTCCATGCAATTGGGAACACTTTTACTGGATTCCTGGTCATACAGAAAGAACCTCCTGTGCACACATTTTCACACATTAAGGATTCATAATTAATGCTGATGAAGGCATGTAGAATGGGGCAGAGCTGTTCTCCCTCCATCTGCATTCCTTCCTTATCCACCCCTTTTGAACATCTTAAATCCCACAAGGGTTTTGGGAAACTGCAGGATCGCAGCCCGTGTCCTTAAAAATTTCTTGAAACATCTGGTTAGTACAGTTTTAGTGGATTCCATCTTTTTTTGCCTGAACATGTGGCCTTCATTTAAATCACTGCAGATAGTATCATGATGTAGGCTGTGAAATTTGAAGGAACACTACTGTTTTGATCGTGCCCTCAAACAGAAAACAAGAGTGCCCCATTAGCTAAAGCATATGATAACATGGCTAACGTTCCAGCCCTTTTTAGTGGGTTTCGGTATGGCAGATAAAGCAGGAGGAGGTTTTTGCCCTCCCCGGGCCAAGTCAATTAGCCAAGCAAAAGCACTGGCTTCATTGTTTCCAGTTTTCTACAAAAAGTTGCATCCCAAATGCATAAATGCACTTTAAAAGCATAGTTAAAATTAATGAGGCTGTCCGCTTAAAGCTATGTCCCCCTCCTCCCACCCAATCTTATTTTGTGTCACAGATCAGCTGCACCCCTGGTTAATTAGGTATTGACAATATATTTTTTTATTCAATTAAAGCATAATTAAACGGCAGTGGTCTATCTCTGAAAAACAGATGAAAGGTTGGAGTCAGAATCCCCGGGTTAATCCAGCTGTTTAAAGTGTGTGTTGTATTTGACTACTTGCCAAGGAAAGTCTGGGATTACATGAACCAGCTGGCACCTGGGGTGGCTGGGGGGAATCTCTCAGCTGATTAGGACCATAGTTGAAGGCCTTTAAAAGAAAACACCGGCTCTTAAAAAAAAGAAGCTAGGAATGAGACACCCACTTTTGGCAGCCCAAGCACTGTGCCAGTGACAAAATCTTCCAAATTACTTTTCTCCCTCAGAAAATATTATTTGCGAATCACGTTACCCGAACTACTGGACCAAATAGTTATTTAGATTCCTTTTAAATAGCTGTCTGGAAGAAACAATACATCAAAGCCATATTTTTGGGAACTACAGAGCAGAGGATTTTGTTTCTGGCAAACAGTAATGCCTCTGACTGGGACAAAAATTCTGATTCTGGGATATTAACAGTGCAGTCCTAGGCAGAGTAACACCCTTCTAAACCCTTTGAAGTGCAATCAAGAGTTACACCCTTGTAAGTCTGTTGGATTTAGAAAGGTGGAACTCCATTTAGGATTGCACTGTAAATCTATGTGAAGTGTCCTAAGTTAGGAACTGACCTCAGAACACTTTCCTGGAAGTAAGTGCCACTGTGTAGACCTGAGTAGAATCCTGAGTAGACCTTAGGATGGCTGTCTCTGTTTCAGAGAACACCACAATGCAGCACTGATGGCTAATTGTAAAAAATCAATACCATATATCTACAATAAATTAATTTTTACAATCGTATTTATATAATGTATTTTTCAATAAACATCAGACTCTCCACAACTGTTTCTTGTGATTATTAAACCAAAAAGATAACCAACCAACAATCACCAACTCCAAAGGAGTATTACTGGATACTCCGAACAAGGCTATGCCTCAAATGCCTCATTAATGTAGTCCATAAGGGTGTATCATCGCACAAGATGTTAATATATGGCACAGAGTTCATGAGCCTGCTGGTCCCCTGGCTTCAATGGAAAATGCAGGTGATTCACATGCTGGAAGCCATTCAAAAATTTAAGTGAAAACATGAGAGTAAGGGAATGTTTGAGTGTGTAAAATGCCGTCAAGTCGCAGCGACCCCTTTTGGGGTTTTCATGGCAAGAGACTAACAGAGGTGGTTTGCCAGTGCCTTCCTCTGCGCAGCAACCCTGGTATTCCTTGGTGGTCTCCCATCCAAATACTAACCAGGGCTGACTCTGCTTAGCTTCTGAGATCTGATGAGATCAGGCTAGCCTGGGCCATCCAGGTCAGGACAAGGGAATGTTTAGGTGGCAGTTTTCTCTTACCCTTGTTAATCTGAACATATGGAAACCCCCTGTGCAAAATAAAAGTACTTTCTCTCTTGAAATACTTCTTTGTACTCCATACTACGTTTCAAATCCATGTGATTATTAGGGGCAAATATGAAAAAGCCGTGGCTGTAGTTGAGTATCTCCTTTGTACGAAGAAGGTTGCAGGTTCAATCTCTGGCATGTCCAGCTAAAAGGATTACATAGTAGGTGATATGAAAGTCCTCAACCTGAGACCTTCGGAGAACCTCTGCCAGCCAGCACTGACCTTGATATACCAAGGATTTGACTCAGTATAAAGACAGATTCATGTATTTTAAACAACTGTGGCCACCTCACTAGTTCTGCACACGAAGAGACTATTCTTATAAAAAGACTTGTACATCATGTTTAAATATAAAGTCTATTAATGCCATTTGTTAAGATCAGCCAAAATGACACAAAACAGTTCGTATGTTTTTGAGTTCTCCAGAACTCTTCATTGGGATGTTTAAAGAAGGGAGAGGGAATGTTTCAGGGCATGATTTTGATCCCATTTGTCTACTCCTGTTTGGAGAGTCCTGTGGATTTAGGGGGTGTTGGCTGGATTTGATATCAGGCACCCTTGGCCTTCTGGGAAGAACAAGATGAAAACGAGAGCCTCCATGTTGGGTAACATCACCTATACAACACAGTCTTCCCTGAGGTAATCACTCTCAGTGTTTATGTGCATATACTAATGCCCAAATCACGGCATATGATCCCACAATAACTGATTATGTAAACTTAGACATACATAGCTGGGTGTCATTAGCAGGTTGATCACACATAGCTATATGCTTTAATAACATAGGGAAGAGAACACTGGGGCACCCTACTTGTCAACCCAGACATTGCTGACTCATCTCCCCTTACCACTCCCTGTGTTGGATTACACAAAAGGGACTGAAATAGGGTTGCCAACCGCCAGGTACCAGCTGGAGATCTCCTGCTATTACAACTGATCTCCAGCCAATAGAGATCAGTTCACCTGGAGAAAATGGCCGCTTTGGCAATTGGATGCCGCTTTGGCATTGAAGTCCCTCCCCTCCCCAAACCCCACCCTCCTCAGGCTCCACCCCAAAAACCTCCTACTGGTGGCGAAGAGGGACCTGGCAACCCTAGACTGAAACCAGTTAGGGATACATACAATTTTAAATATTTGTGCTGGACATGGTTCAGAGGATACAGTGGAAATGCAGAAGATATCCTCCTTTGCTTCTGTCACCACCATCTCATAGGCTTTCCAGTGTGCTCTACAATGTGCCCTGTCTGGTCCAGCACAAGTCTTGTACCAAAGATGTGCAAGATGCCTCCCTACCCATTTTATTTTCCTCAGCTCGTCAACATACCTTGGAGCTGGAGTTGCCAGGGAGCAACCTTGCCCAGAGCCCCCAGAAGCCTGTTATTACTGTCTTCTTCTAAGGTAGTTGCCACCAAGGTTTTCAAAATACTATAGAGCATTCTGGAAACCAGTTGAATCCCTTGAGGAGGAAAGGTGACAGAACCACCTAAGTGGATCCCAAATAATTCCAAAATTATAATAATGCCAAAATTCTTTCAGATCTGTGCTACCTCCCTGGCCCCTTCTCTGGGGATAGAGGTAAAGCCATGAATTTGTGAAAATTACATGTAGCTATGTAAGTAACATGATTTTTGCAAAGGAGCTAATAGTGGCTCTATCGGTTGGTTTACAGATTCGAAAACAGCTTGGGGGGAGGCCAAAGCTGCTTCTCCCTGTGTGATGTGGTCTCAAACAGAAAAGAGCTGGTGTGCCTCCGGAAGGCACAAAACTCTCATTGCACATGTGATACAAAGTCCTCGTGTTGTCCTCCAACAAACTCAAGGCCTATGCAATATGTAGATGGAGCCTTAGATGGAGAGAGAATTAATAGCTGTTCCTTGATTATGAGTAGAGTACAGATGTTACAGTGAGAGACGCAGACCAATGGGGTTTGCCACTAACAGATAAACTTCAACAAAATACAGGAAGATGCATTAGAAGACCAGAGGGAAAACATTAAAAAGATGGAAATTCTTGCATGCAAAACAGAAATGGTTGAAATAAACCAAAAGGAATAACTGGGTTCTGCTGTGACCAAGAGAACAGACAGAGGGATTCTAAATTAGTAAAGGCCATAAACAATGATGTGAGAGCCATGATATCTGGGCCACTGAGGAGGAAGAGACAGCTGGTTTTGTGAGGTATGACTTGGGGAGGTATTCAGAATCTGCTTTGCATGGAGAAGATCCCGGGTTTAACCCCTGGATCCACCAGGTTAAAGGATTGGGTGATGTGAAGAACCCCTACCTGAGACCGTGGAGTGGTGGTGGAGGAAAGTGCCATCAAGTCACAGCTGACTTACAGTGTCCCTGTGAGGTTTTCATGCCAAGATATGAACAGAGGTGGCTTGCCGTTGCCTGCCTCTGCCTAGCAACCCTGGACTTCCTTGGTGTTCTCCCATCTAAGTACTAACTAGGGCCAACCCTGCTAGTTTCTAAGATCTAATGAAATTGGTCTAGACAGGGCCATCCAGGTCAGGTTAGACCTTGGAGAGCTGATAATAATCAGAGTAGATAATACTGGCCTAGATGGCCCCATGGTCTGACTCAGTAGAAAGTAATTTTATGTCTCAAGCAACATCTGAGCATTTTCGTAGCAAATGAAGAACAGATAGGAAACAGCAGATTTTTGAAAATATGCTGCTAAGTAATCAACAGTGACAGTGATTATTATATTAGGAACAATTGTCAATATGAGCCAATGCCAGGCTGGAAGACAAAATTATGGAAACATTCTTTTGTAAAAATGTGGGTATCAAAGCTTAATGAGTGGAATATCATGGACTGAAAAAAGCAATTCAAATACATAAATATGTTCGAGAGATAAAAGCAGCTGAAATGAAGAATTCAAATATAATCATTTTTAAAAATCAAAAATGCCATGCTAAAAATTATATTTGTTAGAAGAAGTATTAAAGAGCAGTCTTATTGGAGCTAGGAAAGGGGGTTGGAATTCCCCTGCCCATTTTAATTCATTTATGCATCATAGCTTAATATCCATACCAAATGTGGGCTTTGGTTGCAATGTACAAGTGACTGACTGGTTTTGCCTCATCACACTAGCGCTTCTTTAATTTATTTATTTTATTTACTTGATTTATAGTCTGTCTTTCTTGCTGAGACTCAAGGCAGGCTACACTTTTTTTGGAAGTCTTTGTGCATCCATGGGCAGCACACACAAATATGGAGCATTCTTGGGGCAGAATTAGACATAGAAAGTCTTGAATGAGACATTCTGTGAGCCAGTCCTAATCATGCTGTGGTTCAGTAGGGTTGCCAGCCCCCAGGGGGTGACTGGAGATCTCCTGCTATTACAACTGATCTCCAGGTGACAGAGATCAGTTCCCGTGGAGAAAATGGCCTCTTTGGTAATTGGATTCTATGTAGGGTTGCCAGCTCCAGGTTGGGAAATACCTGGAGATTTTGGGGGTGGAGCCTGGGGAGGGTTGGGTTTGGGGAGGGTCTCCAATGCCATAGAGTCCAATTGCCAAAGTGGCCATTTTCTCCAGGTGAAATGATCTGTATCAGCTGGAGATCAGTGTAATAGCAGGAGATCTCCAACTAGTACCTGGAGGTTGGCAACCCTAACTCTGTGGCATTGAAGTCCCTCCCCTCTCCAAACCCTGCCCTCCTCAGACTCTGTCCCCCAAATCTCCAGGTATTTCCCAACCCGAAGCTGGCAACCCTATGGTTGCCACATGAGTGCAGGGTTAGGAGTAATCATGTTATCTCATGTATTTCTTGTATACATAAGTTAAGAGATGAAACCAGAGGAAGTGGCAACATCACCTTCCAAAGTGGCCATTTTCTCCAGGTGAACTGATCTCTGTCACCTGGACATAAGTTGTAATAGCAGGAGATCTCCAGCCACCACCAGGAGATTGGCAACCGTATCTCTAGTGAGGCCCTACATAAATCGAAAGAAGCCAGTATATGGCTTCCCCTCATCCACCAGATGCCTCTGCACTTGGTCTCCTGCTGTCAGTGCTCTGTGGCAGGCCCTCTCCTCTGCTCCTTACTTCAGAGCATTTCACCATCCACCCCCACACAACTCCTGAAGTACAGCTGCTTCCAGGATAAATAGTGGAGGGACCATGGCTTTGCATCCACAGGGTCCCAGGTTCAATTCCCAGAACAGCAAGTTAAAGTATCTCAGGTTGCAAGTGTTAAAATAGGCTTTTCTCTCCCTGAAGCCTGGGAAAGCTGCTGTCAGTCATCTGGGATGTCCTGATGAATTATAACAAGTGACCCATCCATCTAGTCTCATATCCTGTTTCACATTGTAGCCAGCCAGGGCCAAGAATCAGGGCACAGAGGCCAAAATATCCATCTGATACTGTCTATTAGCACTAGTTTTCAGACTAGGCTACTAGCCACTGATGGTCTTCTCCTCCATGAACCTGTCTAAGCCCCTTTTAAAGCCATCTCTGCTCGTGGCCATCACTACATCCACTGGCAGTGAAGTCCACAATTTAATTACTCATGGTGTAAAGAAGTACTGTATTTCCTTTGGTCTGTCCTGAAGCTATTGCCCATCACTGAGTACCACTGAGTTCTAATATTATGGGAAGAGAAAGGCACCAATACCGAGAGGGATGGATTTATGGTCTGACTCAACTTCAACTTCATCTGCTCAAACAGGATCATAGTCCTGGGCAGGAACCTGAATAAAGAAATAAGAGTACTTGAGGTTCTGTGTCATCATAAGTTTCAACAGCATCATGTGCTCAATTATGTCTCGGGGTTGTTGGTTTTTTTTGTTTTTTTGGCTCCTGAAATTTGTCTTCGTGGGTACCAATTAGTGCTGGTTCTCAAGATGTCCCTTTTATGTGGACAGCTTGAAGGAGACCACCATCTCCTTTCCGATGGGCCACCAGCATCAGATTTATTTACGAGCTACTTAAGGACGGAGGTTTCTTTCACCAATGAGTCTCTGAAGTAGTTATAAAAAAAGGGACCTAATTTAAACAACAGTTGGAGAATTGACCTCATTGTGGAAGGCAGAAGAAGAAAAGATTCAGAGTCATTGTAATAAAGACCAAGCATTAATTTAAAACAAAACACATTGTTTCTACAGCTCTGTGACAGGTAATGAAATAAAAGGCACCCACAAGCTTTCAAATTGCAACATTAGCTGGATTTCCCCTGCAACAAGATCAAAGAAAGGGCATTTTAAGTTGCTGTCAGATAGTATCAGACATGGAGACTCACCACAAAGCTAGTGGGACCTAATCAATCCCTTCCCTTCCCCCTTCGCAACCACCCACCTTTACCACATGTACGCATACCCTGTGTTTACAATATCCTGCCTTTTTGTTCAACGTTCTGGTCCATTAGATACAGTAAACCTCATGTAACCTTGCCAAGGGGTCCCACACTTCCAGGAACCATTGGTTCAATGGCTTTGCTTCTCCCTTTGATCAATAAAAAACAATAGGCACTGGATTTCTGGGAAATTTGTCATGATTCCACGTGTCATTTTCTAGGCAAGACCCCAAAGCATTTTATGGACCACCCTGGTCTTATCTTACCTGTATTTCGATAGCTGCCTTAAAAACCCCTGTCTGCTCTTACCACTCGATCACTGGTCTCTCCTCTGACTTCTCTTTGTTTAATGCAGATAGTAAGCCTTCTGGCAAGGGTGAATTCACAACAGTGTTTTCTAGCATTTAAAATCCTGTGAACTTTCACATACAGAGCCTGGAAATTATTTTGTTTTTTTGGTGGGAAGTAGGCTTCATGTTTTCACCTTCCAATACCCTGTCCTATTATTCTGTACTCATTTATTTAGGACATAGATAAATCCTTGAATTTTAGATTAATTGTGCTATTATTTTTAATAGATATTCAGTATTATAGAATTTTTGACATTACTCAGTTAATTTGTTCTTGTTGCTTTAACTAGACCTTGGGCTTTTTCCGCATGGTTTTTTCCCAACAGTTCTGGCCCCGTACTGTTTTGGTTTATTCCCTGATTTTGTGACTTTAGTTTTTGTTTTATTTTCTGTCATTCCCTCCATATTTTTCCCAGTTGTTTTTTGAGTCTACTTTTACCCAATCTTTTTCTGGAAGCCAGTTTTGAGTCACCTTTTGTGTGTAATGTTCCAATATTGTTTTTTTTTTTTTGTTTTACCCTCCCACTCTAGAACTATCTAGAACTGTCCTCGACCCTAGAACTATCTGGCTGATCTCAACCAGGGCCAGGGCTTTTTTGGCCCTGGCCCCTCCCTGGTGGAACTCTCTGTCAAGTGAGACCCAGGCCCTGCGGGATCAGTTCTGCAGGGCTTGTTCCACCAGGTTGATGGTAGTGATGGTTTATAGATCAGCTGGTCTCCCGGCCCCTTCCCTGCCCTCCCCTTTCTTCCCTTCCCTTCCCTCATATTTCCTATCCTATCCTTTTTTACCCTTTCCTCACTGTACCTTCTCCACCCCTAATACTGTTTGCCCTCCTGGCCTTAGGCCGGTGAGCTCGTAGGAGGGGTTTGGCCTTGCAGAGTTTTATCATTGTCAATGTCCTCGGTGTATTTTATAGGGGTATTGAATTAGAGCGCTTGTATGTTTTAAACTGAGTTTAGTTTTAATTTAATGTGTTAGGTTTTAACTGATGTATTTATAATGGTGCACTCTTGTAGGAAACTGCCCTGAGCCTGGTATCGGCTGGGGAGGGTGGGGTATAAATTCAATATATCAAATCAAATCAATCACTCCCACCAACCTCCAGCCCACTTTTTGATGATTGGACTGTCATCTTCGTCAAATCACTCCCTCTCCTCCCACCTGAAGATGAGTGGTTTTGCTTTCAATTTTTTTTTTAAAAAGGCACGAACATATCAACCTATCAATATAATGCTGTAATTATAGGTTTCCAACAACCGTTTAATTTTTCAACAGGACAATTGTTACAATATAAGGAAGCAGCCAAGACTGCAATCCTAGGCACACTTACTTAAGAACATAACATAAGAAGGCCCTGCTGGATCAGACCAAGGCCCATCAAGTCCAGCAGTCTGTTCACACAGTGGCCAACCAGGTGCCTCTAGGAAGCCCACAAACAAGACGACTGCACCAGCACCATCCTGCCTGTGTTCCACCACACCCAAAATAATAGGCATGCTCCTCTGATACTAGAGAGAATAGGTATGCAGCATGACTAGTATCTATTCTAACTAACAGCCATGAATACCCCTCTCCTCCATGAATATGTCCACTCCCCTCTTAAAGCCCTCCAAGCTGGCAGCCATCATCACATCCTGGGGCAGGGAGTTCCACAATTTAACTATGCGTTGTGTGAAAAAATACTTCCTTTTATCTGTTTTTAATCTCTCACCCTCCAGCTTTAGCAGATGACCCCGTGTTCTAGTATTATGGGAGAGGGAGAAAAACTTCTCCCTGTCCACTCTCTCCAAACCATGCATAATTTTATAGACCTCTATCATGTCTCCCCTCAGCCGCCTTCTTTCCAAGCTAAACAGCCCTAAGCATCTTAACCGCTCCCCATAGGACAGTTGCTCTGGTCCCCTAATCATTTTGGTTGCTCTTTCCTGCACCTTCTCATGCTCTGTAATATCCTTTTTTAGGTGTGGTGACCAGAACTGTACACAGTATTCCAAGTGTGGTCTCACCATAGATTTGTATAAGGGCAGTATGATATCAGCAGTTTTATTCTCTATTCCTCGTCTAATTATGGCCAGCATGGAATTTGCCTTTTTTACAGCAGCCGCACACTGGGTTGACATCTTCATTGAGCTATCCACTACCACCCCAAGATCCCTTTCTTGGTCTGTTGCTGCCAGCACAGATCCCATCAGTGTATATGTGAAGTTGGGATTTTTTGTCCCAATATGCATCACTTTACACTTACTCTCTTTACACTTATTCACATTGAATCTCATTTGCCATTTTAATGCCCATTCTTCCAGTATGCAGAGATCCATCTGGAGCTCTTCATAGTCCGATTTTGTTTTAACCACCCTAAATAATTTGGTGTCATCTGCAAACCTGGCTACTTTACTGTTTAACCCCAACTCCAGGACACTGATGAACAGGTTGAAAAGCACCAGTCCCAACACAGATCCCTGAGGCACCCCACTGCTCACATCCCGCCATTGGGAGAACTGACCATTGATTCCTACTCTCTGCTTCCTATTTTTCAGCCAGCTCTCAATCCATAAGAGGACTTGTCCTCTTATCCCGTGACTATGAAGTTTGCTTTGCAGTCTTTGGTGGGGTACTTTGTCAAAAGCTTTTTGGAAATCCAAATACACAATATCCACAGGCTCATTCCTGTCCACATGCTTATTGACCCTTTCAAAAAACTCTAATAGGTTAGTGAGACAGGACCTACCCTTACAGAAGCCATGTTGGGTTTTGCCCAGCAGACCTTGTCCTTCTATATGCTTGACAATTCTATCTTTAATAATGCTTTCCACTAATTTACCCGGAACAGACTTTAAGCTAACTGGCCTGTAATTTCCTGGGTCCCCCCTGGAACCTTTTTTAAATGGGTGTTACATTGGCCATTCTCCAGTCCCCTGGTACAGAGACTGATCGAAGGGACATATTACATATCTTTGCTAGAAGTTCAACAATTTCCCATTTGAGTTCTTGAAGAACTCTAGGATGAATACCGTCTGGTCCCTGTGACTTGTTAGTTTGCAGTTTGTCTAGACGTTCTAGGACTTCCTGCCTTGTTACCACTATTTGCCTCAGTTCTTCATTTTCCCCCCTCCAAAATCTCTGTTCAGGAGAAGGAATCTGCCCTGTATCTTCAACAGTGAACACAGATGAAAAGAATTCATTTAGTTTTTCAGCAATTGCTTTATCCTCCCTTTTACTCCCATTTTCATCCAATGGTCCAACCGCTTCCCTAGCTGGTTTCCTACTCCTAATATACTTAAAGAATTTCTTATTGTTTATTTTGATGTGTTTAGCAATATGCCCCTCAAAATCTTTTTTTGCATCTCTAATTATCTGCTTGCATTTCCTTTGTGCAAGTTTGTGTTTGCTTCTGTTCACCTTGTTTGGGAAAACCTTCCAGTCTCTGAAGGAAGACTTTTTTTCTCTAATTGCTTCCTTCACCTTACCTGTTGGCCATGGTGGTGACCTCTTGGACTTATTACTACCTGTCCTGACCTGCGGTATACAAGCTAGCTGAGCCTCTAGTAATGTGGACTTGAGTAACCCCAAGCCTTTTCAAGAGATTTAACCCTCCTAATTGTTCCTTTCAACTTCCTCTTTACCAGTTTTCTCATTTTAGAGAAGTTCCCTCTTTTAAATTCAAAGGTAATTGTGTGAGATTTACCAGTCACTTTCCCACTTGCATATAGATTAAATTTGATGCCATTGTGATCACTATTGCCAACTGGCTCAACTACAGCCACATCCCGCACTAAATCACTGGCAGCACCACAGAGTATTAAATCCAGGATCGCCTCCCCTCTGGTTGGGTCTATGACCAACTGTTCGAGGGCACAGTCATTTAGGATGTCTAAATTTTTTATCTCTTTGGCTTTACTGGAGCATACATTTATCCAATCACTATGAGGGAAGTTGAAGTCTCCCATTATTACTACTTCGTTACCTTTACATGCTTCCCTAATTTCATTCTCCATCTCAAGATCACCCTGAGCCATTTGGTCAGGGGGCCGATAGAACGTCCCCAGTACTAAATCTCCTTTGGGGCCCGGAATCGTCACCCATAATGATTCTGTGGACGAGTCTGCCCTTTTTATGGTCTCTAGCTTATTAGACACTATGCCTTCCTTGATATACATAGCAACACCCCCTCCAATATGCCCTTCCCTGTCATTTCTATACAGTTTGTAACCAGGGATGGCTGTATCCCACTGGTTCTCTCCCCTCCGCCAGGTTTCTGTAATGCTCACTATATCTATGTTTTCTCTTTAAAACATGCTCTCTAATTCCCCCATTTTTGCTTGGAGGCTTCTAGCATTAGCATAGAAACACCTCCACACTGTTTCTCTCTTTCAACTTGCCTGGCATGTGCCTTTGGGCATCTTTAAGTGGCTATCCATCATTTTCCCCCCATTCCCTTTCATGTCCAAGTAATTCCCATGTGGGCAATCTGAAGCAATTTTCCCTTTGTCCGTGTGCACTGAGTTTGCCCGAACCGGATGCCTCTCAGCTCCTGTCGGCTTTCCCCCCAGGTTCAGTTTAAAAGCTGCTCTGCCACCTTTTTTATATTATGCGCCAGCAGTCTGGTTCCCTCCTGGTTCAAGTGGAGCCCATCCCTTTTGTATAGGCCCGGCTTGTCCCAAAATGTTGCCCAGTTCCTTACAAATCTAAAGCCCTCTTCCCTGCACCATCCACGCATTGAGACTCACCAACTTTGCCTGCCTAGCTGGTCTTGCACATGGAACAGGTAGCATTTCTGAGAAAGCTACCTTGGAGGTCCTGGCTTTTAGTCTCCTGCCTAGCAACCTAAATTTGGATTCCAAGACCTCCAGACTACATTTCCCCATATCGTTGGTGCCAACATGCACCACAACCACCTGCTCCTCCCCAGCACTACCTACCAGACTACCTATATGACGGGTAATGTCCGCAACCTTCGCACCAGGCAGGCAAGTCACCATGCGGTCCATGCACCCACCAGAAACCCAGCTATCTACATTCCTAAGGATTGAATCCCCCACTACAAGAAGCCCCCCTCCCCTCTGAGAAATATCCTCGGTACGAGAGGATATCTGTTCATCCACCAAGGAAGAGGTCCCTTCTAAGGTACCACATCCCCCTACCTCAGTGAGATGGCCTCCTTCCCCAAGGGCTCCATCATCCATGACTGGCAGGTTGCCGTGACCTTCGGACTGGGATGTGACTATTTCATCCCCGGAGTCCTTAGTCACCTTTCTCTCTGCCTGCCTCAGCTCCTCCAGTTGAGCTACCTTGGCCTCAAGGAAGTGAACTCGCTTCCTGAGAGCCAGGAGCTCCCTGCTCCGAGCACACACCCACGACTTCTGTCCAGCAGGCAGATAATCATACATGTGACATTTTGGGGGGATGGAAGAGATATTGTGCTTCACATTTCCTTTTGAGAGCCCTTTCCAAGATTACTTCAGTGGCTTGAGATAAATTGCACCACCACAACCACACTGGGTTTGCCAGGGAGTTTGGGCTCGAAGTCTAACAAAATAAATAATCTGCTTTGTGCATTACAATTTCGGAGTGGTGCATGTGGCTTCCGATGAGAAGACCTTCTTAATTTTCAGCTTTACTACTTTCTATAGAATTGCCTGGTCTATCACCTTTAATGGCAGCTGATAATGCCAAAATCTAGCGGGTAGAATGTTTCCCATCACTTTCTATACAAGCTGCTTAATTTCTGTGTGGAACTGCTGAGGAAGGTCTAGTAAAAAAAAAAAAAAACCAATAATAACCGCATAACATTGAAAGTCTGGTATCCAACACTGGAAGCAGTGAGGGGCTAGTCACAAGCTACTAAGAACAAAACGTGTTTTTGGTTTTTAAGAGAAGTCGAGGTTGGGTCAGCTGTTTGTAATCAAAGAGGCTTCAGTCCTGCTGAACTCATATATAAGGAAGGATAACTGACTTCAACGCAATTCAGAATTCCAGACTAAGAGAGTAATTCTAAGTGTCCTTGGTATTTGTTGCAATGAAATTTATTTGGTACAAAATGATGTCTTCTTACAGGTGTTTCATTGGTATTCAGTATTGGGTAATAATTACCGTTTACTATTTAAGAGACATAAAACATAGTGCTTTTGACCCCCTCAAACCCTGTCCAGGAGCAGGATTAGGAGATCATTCAGGATGTGCTAGTTTTTAACATCACAGTTATGTTTCTAGGCTAAAATAACTATTAATAAAAGAATGTCATTCCAGGTTGTCAGAATGAGTTCTGCAAGAAGTAACATCTTCTAGGAACGTGTGTGTGTGTGTTGTTCAGTTTCTGTCCAAGTTTTTAGATTGTATAATAGTTGGGATTAAGAAATATTACAGCAAATACTTATCTGAGGAAGATGGATACTCTTACATTGTAAGTAGGTTTTAATATCCCACTAACTGAAGAAAATAAACACTCTCTTACACAGAAAGTAGGTATTAATATCCCACTCACGTCTGGATATTAGCCTCTGACATTTTATTCTGTTGTTTTCTGTTTTATTTCAATTACACATTTTCACTCCTTCCTATGTCATGTAAACTCTAGTAATCCACCTCCATGGCCTACAGAAGAATAATTTCAAAACACGAAAGACAGCTAGAAAAGGAATTTAACGTAAACCCAATAAGGATTATAGCTGAGGATTTTGTGTCCTGTATTGCTAGGGTTCCCAACCTTCAGGTACTAGCAGAAGATCTCCTGCTATTACAACTGATCTCCACCTGGAGAAAATGGCTGCTTTGGCAATTGGACTCCTGGCCTTGAAGTCCCTCCCCTCCCCAAACCCTGCCCTCCTCAGGCTCCGCCCCAAAAAACCTCCCACCAGTGGCAAAGAGGGACCTAGCAACCCTATGTATTGCCATTACTATGAACATCATCACCCTCCTTTTAGCCTTGATCAAGAGCCAGCATGGTTAGGTATGGTTAGATATTGTTGCCAACTTCCTGGGAATTCGTGGAGATTTAGGGATGGTGCCTGTGGAGGACAGAGTTTGTGAAGGCGCGTTCAGTAATGGTTTCCAGCTTTGGGTTGAGAAATTCTTGGAGATTTGAGGACACAGCCTGGGAAGGGTAGAGTTTGGAGAGGGTAGGAACCTCAGTGGAGTATAATGCCATAGAGTCTTCCCTTCAAAGCAGCCATTTTCTCCACTGATCAGTGTGGTCTGGAGATCAGCTGTAATTCCAGGAGATCTCCAGGCAACACATGGAGGTTGGCAACCCTAGCTGCAGCTAATCCTGTTATACCTGTTGCTTCCTGGATTTCAGAGCATTTGTGGGTGCATGTGTTGCCATGTCAACAAAAATCAGACACTGGGAAGATTTTCTGCTATGCATGATTCTAGTTTGTCCCTTTTGGATTCCTGTGGTAGGTTGCTGACTCAGCACGGAAGACGAGTTAAGGTCACAGAGTGATATGCTGCACAAAGCCCGTTCCAGGTGTAAAAGCTCTGCAGTTTTTACAATATTACAGCAGATCAATGATCGATTTGCCTTGTGTGTTGTTATTCTAGGTTGACCTGTGCCACTATTAATTTTTTAAGCATTTGCTGTGTTATTATTTCTAGATTAGTCACTTATAGTTTATCCCCATAATTTCCAGTGAAAGAGAATATTTTATATATATCTGTCTTGTTTTTAGAGAGCTTCAAATCAAGGTGGAATCTCAGTCTTATCTGAGGAAAGAATCAATGGGCATATTCTTTTTGTGCAATTTCTTTAAAATCATGCATGAAGTGTAGGCTTGCCAATTGCCCGGTATGCCTGCCAATCGACTGGACTCCCCACTGACCCTCAGCTAGTCATCATACAGAAGAGGGCCAGTTGAAGGGGGGGAGTGGTTTACCCAGAAGTGACATGGACACTCTAGCACTCTCCCCCTCTATGGTTTCCATAGAGTTTTCAGAGGAGATTGCTAGAGCGTCCCCATCACTCCCCCAAAAACTCTATGGAAACCAGAGTTTTCTGAGGCAATGGCTAGAGCGTCCGTGCCACTTCTGGGTAAACCACTCCCCCCCCCTTCATCTGTCTCTCTTCCGCCTGCCAACCAGCTGAGGGTCCTGGCAACCCTACTGAACTGTGGTAGTATTTTTGGCTTTGAGGTTTCAGTAGTGTGTGTATGTAAAGTGCTGTCAAGTAGGGCTGTCAAAAAAAAAAAAATTCGGTACAGTTCGGATTCGGCCGAATTTGGCCCTTGTGGGTTCGGTACGTGCCGAAGTCCGAACTCCCCCACTTCGGATCCGTTCAATTCGGCGGGAATTCAAAGTTCGGGAAAAAAATTCGGCCGAATAAAGCCATTAAAAACACAACCGCGCCTTTCCGCGGCTCTGGGGGGGGGCATTTTTGGGCTTAGAGGTCCCAAACTTTCAGCAGAGCTTCAAAGGACGTATATTGAAAGACTCCCCAAGTTTTGTAAAGATTGGGTCAGGGGGGGCTGAGATATGGGCCCTGAAAGGGGTCCCCCCCACCCTTAATGTGGATCTCTCCGCAGAGCTTGCCGCCCACGCACAAAGCTCCCGGCCCGACAAACAGCTGATGAGAGCAAGGGCGGGGCAGGTGCTAAGAACTTTGCAAAGCAACACAACTGCAGAGCAACCCCTTTGCAAATATGCAAAGGGCGGGGCAGGTGTGAAGAATTTTGCAAAACAATACAACTGCAAAGCAACTGTCAGATTCTAGGACTCCGTTGCCTCTCAGGAATCATCAACTTTACTCCAGACGTTAGCAGAGAGTTAAAGTAGAATTTATTTGAAAGGAAGGGTACAGTAATCTATGAAACACAACGTTACAATGGCGCCAAATCCTTTGGAGGGTATTCTTATAGAGTACACACACTAGCATGTTTACAAGTAACATCTTTGAAATGCAAAACATCAGAGGTTCCCAAATACCAAGAGAGAGAATTCACACCTTAAGATCAGAGCAGGATTACAATCAGGAAGTCACTTTGAAGTGGAGATCTCTCGAGCCTTTTGGCTGTTGCCTCTTCCTTCCCACGGGAAGGAGAGATGAAACGAAAGTCACCTCGCTATCCCGGGTCCGATTGCATGCCCTCGCTGACACTCCGCCTCCCCAAAGGCCCCCCCTCCAGATTTCCTGGTTTGTCCGGGTAATGGCGATGGAAATCCGCTACAAGGGTTGGAGCCTGTACGTGAACAGCGGACACCCACTCATCGTGACTGGAATTTAAATGTTTCCAACGCACAAGATATTCCAGTCGGCCCCTGCGCCTCCGAGAATCGAGCACCCTGGAGATTTCAAAGTGCCGTTCGCCCTGTACCATGATGGGAGTTGCCGCTTCGGGTTCGGGGTGCCATTCTGGTGCTTGTAGAAAGGGTTTTAGTAGACTCACGTGAAACACCGGGTGCACCCCTTGTAAGGATTTGGGTAGCTCCAGCTCTACCGTAACCTCATTGATAACTCTGGAGATAGAAAATGGGCCCACAAACCGTTGGCTCAATTTTTTACACGGGCGTAAAGACCTGAGGTTCTTAGTGGAAAGATACACCTTTTCTCCGACCCTCAATTCCCACTGAGGTGTTCTGTGTTTGTCTGCTTGTAGTTTGTACCTATCTTTAGCCTGTTCCAGGTTTTTTACAAGCCAGGGCCAAGTGTTCCTCACTGTGTGAGCCCATTTAGACACCTCGGGGGGATCGCCTTCTGGCGGGGTGGGTACAGCCCCTAATGGTCCAAAATCCATTCCATAAACTGCTTTGAATGGGCTCACCCCGGTTGCAGAGTGCACCGAGTTATTGTAGGCATATTCTGCCAGTGGCAGCAGATCAACCCAATTGTCTTGGTGATAATTAACAAAACAACGCAAATAACATTCCATCACCGCATTAACCCTTTCGGTCTGCCCATCCGTCTGGGGGTGATAGGCAGATGACAAACCCAACTGCACACCTACAATTCCTAAAAACGCTTTCCAGAACTTGGACACAAACACGGAGCCCCTGTCACTCAGGACCTTCCGTGGAAATCCGTGCAATTTGAATATGCAGTGCACAAACAAGCGAGCCAGTTTATGTGCAGATGGCATCCCTTCACACGGTACGAGATGAACTTGCTTAGAGAAAAGATCCGTGATTACCCACAGGACAGTCTTCCCCTGACTGGATGGGAGGTCTGTTATGAAATCCATCCCAATCACTCGCCAGGGTGCCTCGGGAGTTTCTAGGGGCTTTAATAATCCCGGGGGTTTTCCCATCAAACGTTTACTAGTTGCGCACACAGGGCAGGATTTGATAAATACTTCGATGTCTTGGCGCATCCCAGGCCACCAAAACTGTCTTCTTATTAGGTGTAAGGATTTAGCAAACCCAAAATGTCCCCCTATTGTTGAACTGTGGCTCCGTTCCAATATCTCCCGCCTCAGTTCCCTGGGCACGTAATGTTTGTTCTTACAGATACCGTTTTTGTCCGTCATCTGGGACGGGATAGATTCTTCCTCCCGCTCCCGTTGAAGAGCCTCCCCCCACCTTTTCTTGACTACCTCCGGGAGGCTTTCTGGAACTGCCCAGAGGCGGGGAATGGCAACATCCGACCCCGGCAAGGGGGTGGGTACCGGCCCTTCAGCCTGGTCCCTTCGCTCTATTTGGGAGATTCCCCCCCCCTCCCCAGCGGTAGTGGTTGAGAGTTCTCCGGGGACTGCTGGGGATGAGGAGGTGGGAGCGACCACTTCACGAGGGGAACTCGAACTCGAGTCCTGTGCCGCCGCGCGGCTTTGCGCTCTGGTCAGAACTCCTGCACTATTCCCCTCTGGAGTCAAACCCAGGTGTTCCCGTGTGAAAAGAGAACCCACCGGCCGCTCAACCTGACACTCATATTGCGGCATGCGAGACAGTCCGTCTGCTAAGCAGTTTTCTTTCCCAGGCATGTGTTTGATGGTAAAATTAAACTTAGAGAAAAAGGTAGACCAACGCACTTGTTTGGCTGACAGCTTCCGCTGACCCAAAATAGATTCGAGGTTGCGGTGATCAGTACATACCACAAAGGGCTCGGCAGCCCCCTCCAGGAACTGTCGCCAAACCGTGAGTGCATGTTTAATCGCCATTGCCTCTTTTTCCCCAATTGGCCAATTGAGTTCAGGGCCAGAGAACTTCTTAGAAAAATATGCGCAGGGTCTAAGTCTCCCTTGATCATCCCTCTGAAGGAGCGCGCCTCCCATCGCCTTGTCAGAGGCATCTACCTGTAAGGTGAATGGCCTGGAGCAATCTGGGTGCGCCAGAATGGGTTCAGAGGTAAAGCGCTCCTTAAGAATTTCGAAAGCCGCCTGACACCTGGCAGTCCAAGGTACCTGGTATTGTGCAAAGGTGGCCTCTTGCCCCTTCCCCTTGGTTTTAAGCAAATCAGTAATAGGCAAGGCTATTTGAGCGAAATCCTGAATAAAATTTCTATAAAAGTTCGCAAACCCCAGAAACTGCTGAACTTGTTTGCGAGTTCTGGGAGGTTCCCACCCTAACACTGCCTGCACCTTTTCCGGATCCATGCTTAACCCTTGGGGAGATATCACATAACCCAAAAACGACAATTGGTCTTGGTTGAATGCACATTTTGATAACTTAGCATACAAATGATTGTCCCTTAGACGACTCAACACCTCCCGCACCAACTCTCTGTGCTCTGCGGGATCCTTGGAGTAAATTAATAAATCGTCGAGAAATACTATTACACCTTTAAATAGGAGGTCGTGTAGGATCTCATTAATTAATTGCATGAAGCACGAGGGCCCCCCAGACAGACCGAATGGCATGACTAAAAATTCAAACAAACCATAGCAACAAGAAAAGGCTGTTTTAGCTTCATCCCCCTCCTTGATCCGGACCCTGTAGTAGGCTTCCGCCAGGTCAATTTTCGAAAAAACACAACCCTCCTGTAACGCACTCAGGAGATCCGGGATTAAGGGAAGGGGGTAGGCATTAGTTTCAGTAATCGCGTTAAGCCCCCTGTAGTCTACACACAGTCTGAGATCAGATGTACCTTTCTTCTTCACAAAGAAGCAGGGAGAAGAAAATGCAGCCTTGGACGGCCGTATGAAACCCCGCTTCAAGTTCTTGTCCAGAAATTCTCGCAGCACTGTTTTCTCGTGAGGACTCATGGCATAAACTCGAGCCTTGGACGGTTTCACATCCTTAATCAGTTCGATGGCACAGTCCGTTGTGCGATGAGGAGGCAATAAATCACAATCCGTCCCTTCAAATACATCGGAAAAGTCACTATACTCTGGGGGTAACGTGGGCGTCTCCAAAGCAGCGGCGTCTCCCCCTTCCCCTCCAGGTAAATCATCCCGGCTGTGTCTCTCGCACTGGGGAGCTCCAAATACCACCTGCCTTTGTTCCCAATCAATGCTCGGGTTATGCCCCACCAACCAATTGATGCCGAGCACCACCGGGTAGGAAATTTTAGGAACTACCGTGAAGTGGATTTGTTCCCAGTGATTTCCCACCCCCAACCACATCTTGCGAGTGCGCAAATGAACCGGCCCCCCCCGCAGGTCACTCCCATCCATTTGATGGAAGTGTAGGGACTGGTCCAGTTCTCGAGTCCCAATTTTCAGACGCTCTACCACCGCCTGATCAATTAGGGTCCGGGAGCACCCGGAATCCACTATAGCCACAACAGCCACAGGTTCCCCCCCTTGGGGGTTTCGTAACACCACAGGTATCAGTAATGTCTCTCCCTGATCACTCACCCTACATGGAGCCGGTTTGGTTTCTTCCGCGGGTGCCCTCTGTGCCGGTTCCCTCACAGAAGGCCGTCCTCGTTTTTTGCCGGTGAGGGGCTTCGGAAACTATCTCGGGTACAACGATTGTGGAGATCCGATGAGGTTTCAGCTTGCAGGGCCGCCGCCCCACGGCGACCGTTCATCCCCTCCGCTCTCCTGTGCTCCAGATTCCGAGGTGGTGTCGCCTCCCGCTCTTGTGTCGCCCTGTTGCTCGTCCCTTCTGACGGCGTGTTGGTACATTTTGCTGCAAAATGGCCCATCTTCCCACACTGAAGGCAAGCTCCCTCCCTGAACCGACGCGCCCTGTCGAGACTGTAGACTCCTCGATGTCTTCCCTCTCGCCGGGGGCCTACTGCGTTGTCCCCTCTCGCGGGCGGGATAGGGATTGTCTTCGAAGGACGATCCCTGGAGAACTGGAGGGTAAGTTTGCGATTCTCTACCAGAGCTGCCAAACTTATCCACTCCTCCACCGATTCTGGATCTCCCAAAGTCAAACAGCCATCCAGCACTTCCCACCGCAACCCTTCGCGGAAATGCTGGACCTTTGTGGCCTCGCTCCACTCCCGTATCTTGCACGACAAAGATAAAAAGTCTTGTGCATACTCACTTACTGAGCGGGTTCCCTGCTTCAAACGACGCAGGGCAACCTTTGCCTTTTCCCCCCGGTGGGGGTCTTCGAACCTGCGTCGCAGAGCGGACAAGAACTCATCCAGGGATGCCAAAACCCTAGGCATAGTCTCTGCCGCCGTCACTGCCCACTCCACCGCTTCCTTCTCCAGCAGGCTGATCACATACCTGACCCGAGCCTCTTCCGAGGCAAAGGTCTCCCCCTGGTCCTTCATGAAGCCGGAAATTTGGAGTAAGAAGTGAGGCAACTGTGAGCTGGATCCGTCGAAAGATACCTTCAGGTCTCTGGCCGTAGGGCGTCTGGGCGTGGGAGCCTCCCCAACAACGAGCGGTCCTGTAGTCGGCCGCGAATCCGTTTGGGGTGGTTGCACAGGCTGTCCAAGCCCCCTCACTGCCCCTAGAACAGCTGCGAGATCCCGCTGCAAGGTGTCTAGCTGAGTTTGCAGGTCCCGATTCTGCAGAACGAGCATCTGATTCTGTCCGCGTATCAGAGTGGCCGCTTCTGCCGTGAGGGTAGGGGTGTGAGCGAGCGTGGGGTCCTTCCACCCTTCCCCCTCTCCATACCAAGCGGCCAGCGGTCCCCGGTAGAAGTCGCCTCCTGGTTCTGACGCTGCTCTCTGCCGCTGCCCGGCCCCCGAGAGTCGGGGGGTCCACGTCAGCCTCCCAGGGACATCGGTAGGCCCGGGTGGGCGCTGCTCCGGGGTCGCTTCTCCTTGGCCAACCTCAATATCAGCGGGAGTCTGCCGACTTTCCTCTCCCGCGTTGAGCGGCCCCGAGGGTGGTACAGACATCCTAATACTACTTCTGACCCGAAAACAAAAAAGGTTGGGATTGTAACGTACTGTCAGATTCTAGGACTCCGTTGCCTCTCAGGAATCATCAACTTTACTCCAGACGTTAGCAGAGAGTTAAAGTAGAATTTATTTGAAAGGAAGGGTACAGTAATCTATGAAACACAACGTTACAATGGCGCCAAATCCTTTGGAGGGTATTCTTATAGAGTACACACACTAGCATGTTTACAAGTAACATCTTTGAAATGCAAAACATCAGAGGTTCCCAAATACCAAGAGAGAGAATTCACACCTTAAGATCAGAGCAGGATTACAATCAGGAAGTCACTTTGAAGTGGAGATCTCTCGAGCCTTTTGGCTGTTGCCTCTTCCTTCCCACGGGAAGGAGAGATGAAACGAAAGTCACCTCGCTATCCCGGGTCCGATTGCATGCCCTCGCTGACAGCAACACAAGCACGCAATGCAAAACCTTTGCAACAGTGCATAGCAACACCTGACACCTGGGAGTTTGCATACCATGGAAAGGGACAGAGGCAGCTAGCTATGCATAATGAGCAGGAGGGGGTGGAATGTCTCCTTTTGCATTGGACTTGGGACCAGGCAGATGCATTCTTTAAGTCACCATTTGAAAACCAGTTTTGAGCAAGCATCAATAACCTAACTGATCTTATGAATGAGGAAAAACCTGAAGAATAAAAATGAAGCCCCCCCTCAAACCAGGGAGAGAGAGACTGGAGGGGGAACACACACCCCAGGCAGAACCGGCAAAAGCCCCCTTTGGCTTCCCCCCCCCCACAGAAACTGCTCCTTCCCCACACACACACACAGACTCTGCTTTCCCCCCCACACACACACAGAAAAGAAAAAATATAGATTAAAGCCCCCAAAGGGGTCTTACTGTGGCTGTCTTCTGTTCCAGCAGGAGGGGCTGGGAGGCTGGGTAATCCAATATGATTCCATTTGTATCCAATATAAGATCCATATGTATGCATCTCTCGAGGGTGATCCATTCATCCCAATAGGGGAAAGGGGAAAGCCCATATCTCAGGGGGCCCTGACCCAATGTTTACAAAACTTGGGTGGTCTCTTAAAAAGCCTTGACTGAAGCTCCGCCGAAAGTCTGGGATCGGCACACCCAAAAATGCGCCCCCTGCAGCCATGGAAAGAGAAAAGGGGGGGAGCCAATATTTCAGCCCCCACTGAACCCATCTTTACAAAACTTGGGTGGTCTCTTAAGAGGGATTCTCTGAAGCTATGACAAAAGTTTGGGGGCTGAACCCCCAAAAAAGCGCCCCCTGCAGCCACGAAAATGGAAAAGGGGGAGAGGAAAAAGGGGTGGAGCCCATATCTCGGGGGCCCCTGACCCAATGTTTACAAAACTTGGGGGGTATCTTAAGAAGCCTAGTCTGATGCTCCGCTGAAAGTTTGGGGTCGGCACACCCAAAAATGCGCCCTCTGCAGCCATGGAAAGAAAAAAGGGGGGGAGCCCATATCTCGGGACCCCCTGACCCAATGTTTACAAAACTTGGGTGGTCTCTTAAAAAAACCTGTCTGAATATCCCCTGAAAGTTTGGGGTCGGTACCCCAAAAAATGCGCCCCCTGCAGCCACGGAAAGGAGCGAATGTGCATAAGCACCCCCTCACACACACATGAGGATTTCCCTCTCTCTCTCTCTTTCCCCGGCCGGCCGCACATCAGCTGATTCCTCCAGCACTCAATCCTGACTGATTGGCCAGAAGAAGACCCAGCTTGGCCACCGATTGGCCGGGGGAGGAGAATGCTGCTTACTGACGGTTATGCTGCTTACTGACGGCCGAATTGGCCGAATTTATTCGCCGAACTCCCGAACTCGCTGAATTCGGCCCCCCCCGGTTGCCCGCCAGTTTTGAGTTCGGATCCGTCCGAACTAAAAACCGCCGAATCAAGGGAAATTCGGCTGATTTTCAGTTCGGGCCGAACCGAATTGACAGCCCTACTGTCAAGTTGCAGCTGACTTATGGTGACCCTGTAGGGTTTTCAAAGAAAGAGACTAACACAGGTGGTTTTGCCCATTTCCTTCCTCTGTAGAGCGTCCCTGGACTTCCTTGGTGGTCTCCCATCCAAATACTAACCCGAACCAACCCTACTTAGCTTCCAAAATCTGGGTGGTTTCAGTATTAGCCACCCACAATCACACATGCATCAGAGTCACTTGATGATGGGGGAAAACCCCCAAAACATTGAAAGAAAGAGGTTGAACCTTAAGATGTAAAAGTCCTTAGTTCACTAAATTGCAAGCCTGGACAAACCAATGTAAATGCCCCATTATAAAAGTGGCAATAATGCTCCATTCATCTTAAAATGACTGCATAATTTTTTAACAAAGGAGGAAAAACATACGGCTAAAGGAATCACCGGCTGAAGCCTTAAAAGGAAGAACAGGCCTCTAATTAATCAGTGAAACTCCAAAGGGACGCCCAGGCCTTACAACAGCTAAATATTTGGGTTTTACCTGAGCTTCAGGAAATGAGGCAAGTCAGCTGAAAAGATTAACCATCCATTTTCTAGCCCTGATGGATTGACAGGTCGACCAAGATCAGGTTAGGTGGAACACAACAGACCTGTATTGAGTAGGAAGTTCCACAAAATTAAGGAGAGCCAATTTAGAAGTTGCTCTGGTATGCCACAAAGGAGGATATTATTTGATGTTTTGTTCTTTAAGCTAACAAATGCACCTGCAGCATTCCAGAGAAGAATAGGGAGACGGAACGGAAGTCCCACGGCAAATCTCCCAGCAGAAGGTGAAGCTGAAGCAAAATGCTGTTTCAAAACCAAATTTGTATAGTATCATTGTTTTCATTATTGAAGAAATGGCTACTTTTCAGGGGGGAACATATGGAACATATGCTAAGTGATATAGGGTTGCCATGTGCCTACTGAAGGAGGGAGATCTCCTACCCCCAGCGGGCCCTGTCTGCTAGCACTCCAGTGAGAAAAAGAAAGTGTTTTAATCACACTCGGCGACAGTGTGATGGCTCGTCCGGGAGAACCAGGAACTGACATCAGTCCTCTCTAAGAATGGCTGCAAACTCCATGGTTTCACAAGGAAAACCTGAAAGTGTTGCTGATTCCCCTCCGCACACACTGGTCCTCTGCTAGTTGCTAGGCCTGCCAATGCTAAGAAAAGTGAAACTTACCTATATTGGTGAGGGTTCTGGCAGTGGTTAGCCATTGGAGAGTTGATTGCCTTTGAAGATTTTTTAAAATGTTGCTTTGACGGCAGCTGCCACAACAGATAGTTACTATGTGACTGAAGGTAAGCTGTGGCATCCACTTTGTGTCTAGCCTCACCTCCTGCACAGGGTTGCCAGGTCCCTCTTTGCAACTGGCGGGAGGTTTTGGGGCGGAGCCTGAGGAGGGCAGGGTTTGGAGAGGGGAGGGACATTCAATGCCATAGAGTCCAATTGCTAAAGCATTTTCTCCAGGCGAACTGATCTCTGTCGGCTGGGGATCAGTTGTAATAGCAGAAGATCTCCAGCTAGTACCTGGTGGCTGGCAACCGTAGGCTGCACCCACCACACTGCATCAGATTTCCAAAGGTGTCCGCACACTGAAAAGGGTTGGGAACCCCTGGTTTAGAGAAATGGGAAGAAAGCCAGAGAGAGGATGAGAATTAAAAATGTGAGAGAGAATGGCTGAAAAGGGAACTGCAGAGGAACTGAAATGAATTTTAACTGCAGGCTTCTAATACACGTTTTCCAAGGCAAAAAGCTGGACTTGCACTGAAGACTTGTACTGAAAAGATGCGTTATACTGAATTACGTTGTTAGCTCAGTGCTTCCCAAACTTTACTAATGGTTGCGGAGAGAACTTCCCTGAGGAGGTGTCAAAAGCCACATCCCTTTTATCTTTCTGGAAAGACTGCAAATCACTTTTATTCCAGCTGGTATTTGGTGATTAAGGTTTTATGGCTGCTCTCACTTTGATGCTTTTATGAATTGTTGTAAAATGATAGCGTAGGGATGTTTTGTTTATTGACTGCTTTTATCTTGTTTTATGTATTTGATGAATTTATTGTGAAACTTCCTGGAATGCAGGAAAAGCGTTATACAAAGTCTTTAGACATACATAAAAATATGTCACATTTACAAAATGGCCCAATCATATGATTGAGCACATTTCTTCACAACTGGGGTTACCAGCCTCTTGGTGGGCTCTGAAATTCTCCTGAATTACATCTCTAAACTACAGAGATCAGTTCCCCTGGAGGAAGTGGCAGTTTCAGAGGGTGGACTTTGTGACATCACATCCCTGCTGAGCTCCCTCACCTCTCCGAAGTCCGCCCTCCCCGGGCATTGCCCCAAATCTCCAGGAATTTCCCAAGTTGGAGTTGGCATCTCTATAATCATAACAATTATTACCAAAATCTTTTCCCTCCTCTCCTATAGATATTTCTTCAGCAGGGCACTATAAACCTACTTGGAATTTTGTTTTAGGCATAATTTAGTGGCACCTCTAGGACTAGAGACTTTGGGGCCAGTGTGCTGTAATAGGCCTTGGTCTAGAGCAGTGGTTCCCAAAGTGGGCAGTACCACCCCCGGAGGGGGGGTTACCTAGAGGGGCACTAAGAGGCAAGGGGGCAGCAGGGGGCGCTAGAGGTGGGGCCCTTCAACTGTGTTGTTGGATAGGATAGGGGGCGCTGGGGTTGAGTTTGTGGAACCAAGGGGGCAGTGGCCCGAAAAGTTTGGGAACCACTGTTCTAGAGAGACCTGTGTTCAGGCTTCTACCAAGTCAGCTTCACCTGTTCAGTTCCTACAGTTTCCTCGAACTCAGACTGAGAAGATAAGGTCAACTGACCTCCAGATCCTTTCTTGGATGCTCTCATGAATTTACAACTACTGTCTCCCTGAAATAGACTAACCTGCCTGTTTCTATCCCAGGCTAAACCCTGTCTGAGAAACTGGCTGCCTTTCTCTCCCTCTCCTTTCCCCCAGCGTGCTGTAGTGGTTAAGAGTGGTGGTTTGAAGCGGTGGGCTCTGATCTAAATAACCGAGTTTGATTCCCCACTCCTCCACATGAGCGGCAGAGGCTCATCTGGTGAACTGGATTTGTTTCCCCTCTCCTACACATGAAGCCAGCTGGGTGACCTTGGGCAAGTCACTCTCTCTCAGCCTCACCTACCTCACAGGGTGTTTGTTGTGGGGAGGGGGAGGGAAGGTGATTGTAAGCTGGTTTGAGTCTCCCTTAAGTGGTAGAGAAAGTCAGCATATAAAAGCCAACTCTTCTCCGTCTCCTTCTCCATCTCCACCTCCTTCTTCTTCTGTCTCCTTGAAATAGACTAACCTGCCTAACCTGGCTAAGCCCTGTCTGAGAAGCTGACTACCTTTCTCTCCCTCTCCTTTCCTCCCAAATAGGATCCATGACATCTCATTGGCTGGAATCAACAGGAATTTGCATACACACCCTGGGATCAGGGATTGGCTGTGATGCCTGAAAGAGAGAACTGGAACCTGTCCATCACCCTCCTGTCCCAATGCACAGACTGTGGGTGTTTCTTGGGGGGGGGAGCCTTGCACACATACAATTTGGTGTTCATTTCATTCTGAGTCTGACTTGAACATTAAAAGCTGCTGAACTGTCTGGATCCAGTTGCTTAGGACATGCACATTCTCATACACCTTTATGGAAGTTATAGTTTATTCCCCCCCCCCTGGCATTTTGCTATTTTTTAAAATGGTAAAAATAATAAAGGGGGGCCTTGCACACTTATAAGCCAACAGTGTATACATTTTAATGGCCCACAGCCCTTGGGTGGATCTTGGTTTCCATACTGCAAAAGCAGCAAAACAAAACTTACCTGCCAAAGTTGCCCAGCTCAGGTGTTTCAGTTGGATCGTGAACTGTAAGAAGGGAATGAGCAGAGCAGAAGCTCAACTTGAGTGAAAAGCTCCATGGTTGAACAATGTATGTTTGCCTGGTAATCGTACTCACTGCAAAGTTCTCAGCCCTTCTGGTTTTGTCTAAAGTTAAACTCAGAAGAGAAGTTCCACTGATATTGGTAAGAAAATGGGACTTGATTTGTTTCTGGCTGGATCTTGCCCATAGTTGCTACACATTTCAAAATTCTAGGCTACCTGCTTTTGGTTCTTATCTGAGAAGAAAAGTGACAGGTAAACTTTGGGGGGGAAATCTACCCAATCCAACAAGTTTTGGCTGTGAGTTCAGCATGTACATTCTGTTACGGCCAGACATATTAAAGTTTAGCTAGCAATTGCATGTATATCACTTAATTTCTCGTCACATGATTACTAAATACTTGATAATGTGCCTTCACTGAGAAGAGCTGGATTGGAGTTGGCGTGAGATTATGTAAATATTCTGTCTGTATTTTTTGACCTGTCTGTGCGGAGCTCATTCACATGTGCGTCTTACCAATTGCTGCTACTCTTATTTCATAGTTGCTTTTGATACAGGGTTGCCAACCTCCAAGTGGTAGCTAGAGATCTCCTGGAATTACAACTGATCTCCAGGTGACAGAGATCAGTTCACCTGGAGGAAATGGCTGCTTTGGAAGGTGGACTCTATGGCATTATACCCCACTGAAGTCCCTCCCCTCCCCAAACTCCAGCTTCCTCAAGCTCCACCCTCAAATCTCCAGGTATTTCCCAACCCAGATCTGGCAACCCTAGTTTGATACCTAATGTATAACAAGCCAAGGAAAAACTGTTAATCTCAAACTATCTTTAGGATTCTCGGACTGGCAGCGAGGTGATTCAGTGTTCTACTTTTCCAGCTTACAGCAGTGTTGACAGGTTACTTACTACCCTTGTTTATAGACCATAGTTCTGAACCTCAAAACCCTCGACAAGTAAAAGCTTTGATCCGCAAACTTGTAACCTATTCAAGGCATTTTAGGAATTTTTCCCCTGCCCTTGTTTTCGTTGCTTTGATATTCTTGGAAGCCTTGCTGCTGCTTCAAGAGAAACTCTCCTTGAATACATATAGAGCATGCAGTGCTCTGGCACAATTCTTTCTACGTCAACGCCTCTTTGGGAATGACCTACATTAGCAGGTGTGACTAGGTCTTAGATAAGAAATTTGGGTAACTTTCAGAGTTTTGCCCAACAGCTGCCATGAGATTTGGAAACAGGGATTTCCCCCTCTTTATATTGCTCCTTCTGGGGGATAACAGAAATCCTTCAGTTGCTGTCAACAACAGAGAGAAATGGGATAATCGGAACGTTGTCTTGGAAAGCCCCTAACAACTACCTGGTAGGTAATAGTTATTAGAGTCCAAAGGGATAAGCTCATGGTTTGGCTGTGCGTCTGTATTAGATTCCTCCCACCCCTTTGGGTGTTCACATTAGCATTTTGTTGAAGCAAGTCATAAAGCGGGAAGGAAGGCGGCCACTAAATATTATTTTTATAGCTTCAGCTAAAGAAGGTGAAGGATCTATAGTTGGGCTATTACAACACTCACATTTAAACTAAGTAAACAATTATATAGGCCAGTACTCAAAAGTACCAAGCATCAGTTCTCCAGCCCCTGGAGACATGAAGCTATCCTATACTGAGTCAGTCCATTGGTCTGTCAAGGTCAGTACTGCCTACTCTGACTGGAAGCAGTTCTCCAGGTTCTCAATGGGAGACACCAGGGATTGAAACCGGGACCTTCTGAGTCCTCACCAGATGCTCTACCACTGAGCCACAGCCTCTTACCAAAATTGCTTATTCTCATCTTACACCAGTAGAAGGTGTAAGAAGAATACTGGACTAGCTTGCCCTTGGCTTTTATTCAGTGGGCTAGCTGCAAGACAAGTTGTTATGTATGCAGTGGAAGCAAGGCTCATGTTGAGCTTGCTATTCTTCTCCAGGCTCCTTCGCCTGCGATTCCTATTGGACAATGGCCTATAGCCGCCCAATCTCGGACTTGGGTTACGCCTGTGTTCCCATTGGACTATGGACTACAACCAGCCAATCGTGGACTTAGGAGCATGGCTCCAGGTGGTTGGGATTGGCATATAAGCCGTGGTGTTGTGCACTTGCAGTTCAGTTCAACTCAGTACAGAGAGTTCAGTTCTTGATTGTTATTAAAGCAATTGTTGTTGGAACTCTGTCTCTCTTTATGCTGGCCAATGGCCGTAACAATAAATGGAGTGGAACTCCATCTCCGGTCTCGTGCTTCACCCATGCATACATAATACAAGTTATTAATTTTTTACCAGCAATCCTCTTACCTCCCAGATTGAAAAACCCCATCAATAGGGCATGTGGTCCTGAGCTTAATTAGTATGAGGGAACGTATAGGGAGAGATGGTACTTCAGGTATGTGGTCCCCGTATCTAGGGAAATCTACAGCTGTTATAATTTTAAAAGAAATAACTCAATCCTATCCTTTGTATTGGGAGGGAAGGCAGCATGGTATAGCTCGATCTCATCAGATCTCGGAAGCTAAGTAGGGCCGGTACTTGGAAGGGAGACCTCCAAGGAAGACTCTGCTGAGGAAGGCCACGGCAAGCCACCTCTGCTTCTCACTTGCCTTGAAAGCCCCTTGCTGGGGTTGCCATAAGTCAACTGCAATTTGATGGCACTTTGCACGCACACACACATACACACATCGTCTGCACTGCACGATCAGATGCTGAACCCTTACAAAGAGCCATTCTTTATTTCGTTTATAACTTATATTCCACTTCCTACATTTTAAAAAAAAAAGACCAGCAACCAAGTCACCAGCTGTTAAAACACTTTGGAACAACAGCTTCAGAGACTCTTACGTAAAACGCTAAGCTACCATATATTAAAAAACACTCATGAGATAGCAGACCCATTGTTGTTCTGCTACTACCTGGCAAATTTCTTTTACATCTTCCAAATGGCCATGGTGGAAGGGTTTGGTGATCTCTTATTGTTAGGTTATTCCTTGTGGCCAATCCTGAAAAGTCCTACTCTTTCTAACATCATTTTAATCCCTTTGGCAGATGGTACATAGAACTGGACCCTTCTCAGTAATGTCAATAAGCCAGGGGCAGGCTGAGGCTTATACTCCCAAATGGCCTGTCCTCTGCCAATGGCACCATCCATTCTGACCTAAATCGTGCCTCTCCATGGATCCTCTTACAGATCCAACATCATGTACTGAACAGAAATTGAAGCTTGCATGCTTCCTTGGAAAATGTATATCTCGGCTGCAGCTGTACTTGCCTTGTCTGGTCTTCTCTTCTCCTTCAGTGCATGTCTCCTTCTAGTTTTCTATACTTTGTTATGAAGACTAAAATTCTGACTTTAAGCTATTTATGCTGGCAGCACTTCAAAAGTCTACAAATGCCTTCCTTCATGCCAGGCTCTGCAGCAGTGGGGAAGAATCCCTCTCATCAGATGGCTCATATCTTCTTGACCTTTTGATACAGATTTGTCTCAACACATTTTTGCCTCCTCAGTACATACCTGAAATGACAGGAAGCTTGCTTGATAAGCCATTGACAAACGGGCAACCCAGTTCCGTGCCTGTGGGAGGAAGAACCGCTTGCCTGTGGCTCCTTCATGTGTGCCTAATTTATGCACAGGGAGGGTGTTAGCTATAGTGTTAGGTACTATGTAATCAGGGTAAATTCAAAGCTCCATTTGTCATGAGGTACCATCAACATGTTGACTTTTTCAGTGATTCCTGGCATGCTGAATGACTCTTATAAATGTTTTGGTGCATGTCCAGATAGCGACTCATCAATACCCTGAAAAATTTCTCCCAGTTGAGCCAGAGTTAGTGAAATTTTGTCATCATTCCCCATAACCGGGTGGCCTCTCATAAAACCAGAGGCCTCATATTCGACCTAGTAAATGTATTTCCAAATGCTCGTTCTGTTTCGTCATCATGTTGGGATTCAGTGTCGAAATTCAGCTTTCCCAAGCTATCTGGAGCCAAGTCAGTGGTACCAAGAGTCCATGTGGTGTAATCATTAAAATGTCAGATCAGGATCTGGGGGATCAGGGTTCAAATTTCCACTCTGACAAGTAGTTTTTCTTCTTGCTTTGTCATGGTATCATAGTGCATTCACGCACTTCCTGGGTGAGAATTTTTTTTTGTAGTTAATGCAAAGACTTTATGAACCCTCGGCTGCCCAGGTTCGCTGTAGTTCTGAAGGGCATCTGTCCAACTCCTTTTCTTTACAGAAGGGAGTGAGACCAGGGTGCCTGTTGGCTCCCATTCTCTTTAACCTCTTTATTAATGTCATGGCCTCTGATTAAATAACCAACAGTTCCACACCCCCTGTGTTGTCCCAAGTTCCTATTTCAACCTTATTGTATGCTGATGACATAAGAACATAAGAAAAGCCAGGCTGGATCAGACCAAGGCCCATCAAGTCCACCAGTCTGTTCACACAGTGGTCAACCAGATGCCTCTAGGAAGCCCACAAACAAGATGATTGCTGCAGCATTATCCTGCCTGTGTTCCACAGCACCTAATATAATAGGCATTCTCCTCTAATCCTGGAGAGAATAGGTATGCATCAGGACTAGTAAACATTTTTACACATTGCTACTTTTTAGAACTCCAATGAGTCTATGCCGACTTCTCAGCTCTTTTGTGGAGTATTGTTGTTCTGAGGGTCTATTAATTATATCAAATCCAAAGAGATGCAGTTTTCTAGGTCCTTATGTTGATAGAGACATCTTTGATGGGTTAATGGTAATTTTATTGAACAGGTGACCCAATTTAAATGGCTTGGGGTTTGTTTTTGGTGTTTGCCACAGTATCATAGTGCATTCATGCACTTCTTGTTTTTTCCCCAGATTTTCTCTGATCTTTCCCAAACCTGATTTTCTCTAATGGTTGCAGAAAAACCTGGACGGCTGCCATGTGGGTGAGAAAGTTTGGATTTTCCCAGTCCCACACACACAGGAGCCATTTCTTCTCCATCATCAGGGCTTTTTTCATTCTTTTCAAATTGGTGATTGAATAGCGTTTTATCATTACATTGTTATATACCAATATATGTATCAGCTTTCGTTTTTTAAAAAGCAAGTCTCTTGCTTATTTTGATGTAGATATATAAGGGAAAAGATATATCTCCACAAACAACTTATTTTTTTAATGAAAGCTGGTAGCTCAGAGAACCAGATACATATATTGGTATAATGGTATATTGATATAATGCTATGTAATCAGTGCTGGGCCCTGACCTGGATGGCCCAAGCTAGCCTGATCTTGTCAGATCTCAGAAGCTAAGCAAGGTCAGCCCTGGTTAGTATTTGGATGGGAGACCACCAAGGAATACCAGGGTTGCTGTGCAGAGGAAGGCACTGTCAAACCACCTCTGTTAGTCTCTTGCCATGAAAACCCCAAAAGGGGTCGCCATAAGTCGGCTGCGACTTGACCGCACTTTACACACACACACACACACACACACACACACACACACAATCAGTACTGGGGAAATCTGCTTTGTAGAAGCCCTGTTACTGCTGGGCTGTATTAACAACTACCACAGCAAAAGGGAAATTACATAAGCCTGGAAAACATGTCCATGTAATCATAGCAAACATAGCACAGCTTTGGTAGCATGGCAAGCAAATCTGCCACAAACCTCTTAATTAGGACGAAACTCTCATTTGAAGTACTTCCTGTTCAGCTTCCTGTATTAGTGGTACTACTATGGCTTGAGAAGTCACCACTAAGGGATCTTGTCGGTCCAAGTAAATCATGCCATAGAACAGAAGGATATACTGAATAAACCTGAATAAATCTTCTGATTTTCCAGTTCCATGATTGACTTTTTTTGCTGTCAGGTCACAGCTGACTCATGGTTAGGGCTGCCAACCTCCAGGTACTTAAGGAAAATAAACAGCACCACAGCTCAAATACTTAATAGTATGCAATGCAATTTTACAATTTTTAGAATTTTACTAATAAACAACCAAATGCAGAGAGACAAGTTCCAGAACTAATTTTATACAAAAATAAATATGGCTTGAAATAAACCTCAGCCTAATATTAATTAAGAAGTCCAACAGAAAACTGGTTAAGATTCACCAAATAATTAACTGTCCAACAGAACTGGTTGAAGTTCACCAACAAATCCTCCTGGCAACACAGTTGCTTTTTTCAGTTCTTTCAATATAAATTATCAGGTTCCAAGGCTCCAAAATCAATCGTAGAAAGTCCATATGAAATAAATATAAAGAATAACGAACAACAAAACGCCACTTCCGGAGTCTGTGTACGTTTCGCAAACTTGCTTCATCAGTTGTACATTTGTTTGTTTAAGAACAATATTCCCACGGGTACAAAGACCTCTGAAAGAAAAACGTTACATGAAAAAGACAACAATCGCGAAAAGAGCTCAGCATTTATACTTTAAATAAAAAGAAAAAGAAAGGCATAAATTCCAGCTTACCAATATTCTGACCAGCGACCCTCACGGGTATCACACTTAACTCTGAAGGCTGGTAAGTCAATGATTCTGCTTCTTAGTTTTAAAAGATATTCTAGCCCTGCCAGCTGAAGAGAATCTTATGCTTTACAAAAAGCTAGATAGGTCGAACTCATTGTTCAATCCTGAGGGGGACAACGTCTTAAAGAGATAGATGTACCTTAATTCTTGCTGGTGTAATATTTTCATAATATTCTCCTGATAGTATCGTCTGGGTCGATACTGCCATAGTGCAAAAAAACGGATGTCATTTTCAGAATGACCAAATTTAAGATAATGTTCAGTGAGCGGAACCTCCATTGTCTTAGAGCGGATCCTCGTACGGTGTTCACTAATACGTATTTTTAATTGGTGTGACGTTGAACCAATGTACATTTTTTAACACGGGCAAAGAACCGCGTAAACGACGTTTTTGGACAGGCAATTTGTGAAATTTTGGAGAGTAAACTTGAAATTATACTGTGAGGCACTCAGTTCTTTAATAGGAAGACTCAATGGGCATAAGGCGCATGCGCCACATCTAAAATGGCCCCGGATATTAATTCTAGGTTTCTCCACTAGCCTATCTGTCCTAACTAGATAATTACGTAGAGACTTGGTTTTTCTTAGGCCAAATGTAGGTAACGCTGTACAGCCCAGAACACCGTCCAAAATGTGCCAATGACGGCGGACTATTCGTTGTATCTCATGCGTAAGATGGTTAAACTGTAGAGACGCAAAAATGCCAGTAGATCTCGGGTTTTCTTTTGCAGGTGGCCGAAGTAATAATTCTCTCTGTTGGCTGTCAACTTTACCAATAGCCATAGAGATTGTGGCCTCATCATATCCTCTCTGTATAAGATTAGAACACAAATCCTGTGCAGCTACACGGAAGTCATGCGGATCAGTCGAATTCCTTTTTAACCTCAGCAATTGGCTGTAAGGTAGATTACGCCGCAAATGCAGCGGATGACAGGAGGTGAAATGGAGGCCAGCTCCAACATCAGTTGGCTTCCTGTATGGCTTCACGGCAATGGTGTCCGAGTCGGTCCTAAAGACCATCAGATCTAAAAAAGAAATCGTCCGTGCATGGTAATTCCCCGTGAATTTGAGGCTAGGGTCCATAGAATTCAAATGAAGCAGCAAAGTATTATAGGCTTCCACGGAGTCAATCACACAAAATAGATCATCAATAAACCTAAAAAAATATAATACATGATCCTGAAAAATCAGATCTTGGAACAAAAAATCCTTTTCAAAAGAAATCATGTAGGTATTTGCCAGGTACTAGCTGGAGATCTCCTTCGATTACACCTGATCTCCAGCCGATAGAGTTCAGTTCCCCTGGATAAAATGTCCACTTTGGCAATTGGACGCTATGGCATTGAAGCCCCTCCCCTCTCCAAACCCCACCCTCCTCAGGCTCCACCCCAAAAACCTCCCACCTGTATCGAAGAGGGACCTGGCAACCCTACTCATGGTGACCCCATAGGGTTTTCAAGGCAAGAGGTGTTCTGAGGTGGCTTGCCATTGCCTGCTTCCGTGCCACAACCTTGGATGTCTCCTATCCAAATACTAACTACTAGGGTCAGGGCAGAGAGTATGTGGTTGGCCCAAGGTCACCCAGCAAGCTTCTATGGGATGAGTGGGGATCTGAACCTGGTTTCCCCAGGTCCTAGTACGACACCTTAACCACTACACCACACTGGCCCTCTTTCATGACTGACTTACCACCTAGGAAAACCAATTAACACTAAATCAGACTTCTATGTAAATATTTATAATGCATGCCCCCCCCACTGTGCCTTAGATACGAGCTAGAGAAAGACCACCCAAACAAGACTTGATTTCATTCATGCTGACCTTCAGCAATATGCCTATGAAAACAATATCAGCACCTAGCATTTGTATAGCACTTCTTGTGTTCAAAGTGCTTCACAAATATTGACTTGTATTGCTGAGGAGTAGCCTTGTTAATCTTTCCATGGCATACATTCAAATGTGGTACCTTCCTTTTGCCCTGTCTATCTATCAGCCATCGGGACTGGTTCTCACCCACTTTGAATTAATCAATTACTCATTGAAATTTTTGTCAATTTTATTTGTTTACCAAATTTATATCCCGCCTTTTTGCTCCTACAAAGCCAAGGCGGCTAATAATTTAAAACGTATAAGATTAAATTACATTATAAAAACAGTAAGATCAACTTCCCTCCCAAACATGCGTGTGTGGGTAAAGTGCTGTCAAGTCGACTTATGGCGACCCCTTATGGGGTTTTCAAGGCAAGAGACTAACAGAGGTGGTTTGCCAGTGCCTTCCTCTGCATAGCAACCCTGGACTTCCTTGGTGGTCTCCCATCCAAATACTAACCAGGGCCGACCCTGCTTAGCTTCTGAGATCTAATGAGATCAGGCTAGCCTGGGCCATCTAGGTCAGGGCCTCCCAAAAATAACCTCATTAAAACATTTAAAGAGTTAAAAAGCAGAGTTAAAACACATACCAAACAGCTGAAATACAAACAAAACACAAAAACATTGGAAGGAGGGATCACTGAGGGAATGCCATATGAAACAAAAAAGGCTTCGCCCACTAGCGGAAATCAGCAACAGAAGGGGACAGACGAATCCTCTGGGGAGAGAGTTCCAGAGCTTTGGTGCCATGCCCAAGAAGGCCCCTCTCCCAGTTTGCCACCCGCAAGGCAGGAGCACCCAAAGCAGGGACACGAAGATGACCAGGATGTTGTGAAGATAAAATGGAGAAGAGGAGAACAATGTAAACTGCTCTGAGTCCCCACTGGGGTGAAAGGCAAGATTATAAATGAAGTAAATACATGGATAGATAAATAATTAAATGCTTTAAACTAGGTGCTTGTGATTTTTAAGCCACCTTGAGCCACAAGGAAAACCAGGACAAAAATATTTCAGTTAATAAACTGACACAGAGAAAGGGGACTTGCTTAAGGCCACCTGCTGAGTCCATAGCAGTGGCAAGATTTGAATCAGGGATTTTGTAGATCACAGCTCATTTTGCTTAGCTACTAAGCTACACTTGCTTGCAGGAAAGAGGATGGAGGCAGAGAGGGTGTCTGTGAAACACAACTGTGTTCACAAACTGTCTTGCCTTTCATCTGGCTCTCCAGATGCTTAAGGCCCAAATAAGCAGCTGAAGATTTTGCAAACAAGAATGAACAAATTCAAAAGCAGATTCTCATCCCAGCTAAATGCTGAGGAGGGATGATCTGTTTACCTTTTTTGAAGGAGCTGTCAGCAAAGTGGTCATCATGAAATATTAAACCCCCCAAATGGTACGCTCTTAGAGGAAATAAAGCAGGCGTGTAGAAACTCGCCCTTGCTGTCTGACTTAGAAAGCATGCTTTTAGTCCTACATACTCTCGAGAAGGGTAGGAATGACAGAGAAAGGGGGAGAGAGAAGGCAAGAGAGGAAAGAGGTTTTTCTCTTCTTCTCTCCTTTTTTTGTTCTGAAAACATTCTGTCAATATAATTCAGGATCAATTCCCACAAATAGTCAGACTCCACCACTCCAAATCACCTCTCTTAACCACGTCACCACACTGGCTCTACAAACTACAAATAGTTGTGCATGCAATTTGATTAATAAAAATTCCCATGGTTTGTGATTGGTGTAGCCCTTCTACAGAAATTCCTCACCAAAAAGACATGGCAGGACTGTGGAGACAGAGGAAACAAATAGTGTACATTGTTGTGTGGCACAACAATATTGTGTACATTGTTGTGTGCATCAGTGAAAGTGGGCAGTTAAACCATTTTCATTTGAAATACCTCTTTTTAGGAATTTTTGTATGACTTAAAACACCAAACGTGGTTTAAAGCTACAGTGTAGTAAATAAAATCTCATCCCCATGCCTGCACATATTTATACTGTCAAAGTTTTTTGAGAAGAATTAGCTTGGACATATAAGGCACAGAAGTCTAATAAGGAAAAAAAAGCAAATGAATCAATTTTATATCATTTTAAAGTGGCTTGAATTAACAAGGCAATTTGTTATTATTGCAATTTCTCTAATCCCCTTTGTGCCTGTAAAATATAAATGGCTGAGATGTCACAGGTAAAAATGACATTATCACGTGTATAAACTGCCTTTTGGAAGGATTATTATGTAAGGAGTTTATAAGACAGAATGGTGCACATGCACAATGAAACTGCATGCATGTTTTCACCATATGAAATTTATTTACATTTATCATGCATGGCATGCACTTGAAATACACACTTAGCATACACATTGGGAGCATCCAGCTATTAGGACTCTATAACAAGTAGCCTGGTAGTGATAATTTTAACAAGTGTTAATTTACAGCAGCAGACATATGTCTGTAGCACCCTCCCACATGGTGAGGGCAGTTTTAACTGTGATCCAGGGGCTCGATTCCTGTCTTCCACTGACCGTCTTCCACTGGGGGCTCTATCAGCAGCTCTGTGGACTTGCTCTCCACCAGCCTCAGATGCATTCTCCACATTATACTGGCCTAGGGTTGCCAACCTCCAGGTACTAGCTGGAGGTCTCCTGCTATTACAATTGATCTCCAGCCATCAGAGATCAGTTCACCTGGAGAAAATGGCCGCTTTGGCAATTAGACTCCATGGCATTGAAGTCTCTCCCCTCCCCAAACCCTCCCTCCTCAGGCCCCGCCCCCAAAACCTCCTGTTGATGGTGAAGAGGGACCTGGCAACCCTATTACAAAAGAGACCCACTCTCCCTGGCCCTGTTCCAGTTTATTAGGCCACCAATGTTCATGCCCAGGAAAATCCCACTCTTGAGCAAGTGTGCTTCAAAGCCTTTGGGCTTTGCCTCATGAGGGAGATAGGCTACCCCAGGAAAGGGGTAGGACCAGAGGAAGAGAGAAGGGTTGAAAGCCCCAAAGGAATATTTGATATGTGGGAGAGGGAGAAGGAGGACAAACTGGGTGCAGAGTGCTGAGGTCCTAGAAACCAATAGGTCTTCACCATCAGCCCATAGCAGAACCTGATGAGGTAACTAGGGTCCCAGAGATGCCAACATGATGTAACTCAGGAATTATTTTATGGAGGTGAATGTAAATAAATGAGAGTTGAACGAACAAATCAGGCTCAAGGCTCATTATCAAGAGGCATATTATGTCCCCCTGCCCCCTGGAGATGACATATTAACCTTCTCTTTTTACCCAGTCAAAAATTTGGGGACATACTACATGGTCAAATTATTCTCAGTATTTGGGCAACTGCTAGAAATCACAGGCTCACAGTAAGGTTATATGTGGTAAATGTTTGCCTTGTAAATGATAATATATATTAACTCAATCATATCTTTGTTTTATGACTTCCCTATACCTGCCAGATGGTGTTTTTCTCACGTGTCCCTCTAGGTAAGCCATTATGCTGTACTTCCTATAATTCTACTCTTTCGTCAGCAGAGTTAAAGGGAGAGAAAAACTGCCCCCCAAATAACCCCATCAGTTTTTCCCATGACTTGGAAGAGTACAATTCTGCTGAGGACTGCACAATTGGACAATGTTTATTCCTTGTGTCTTTTGACAAAATCATGGGGGAAAGTGGTGGAGTTATTTGGGGGGGGGGAACAGTCTTTATCTTTTCGTATCATTCAAAAGGCTCAGATCACTTGCAACTCAAATAGTGTTGCCAAAATAATCAGCTCCTCCCACCTCCTTCCCAATCTGTAAAGCACACACATATTCATAAATTATTGGCCTATTTCTGAACACTGCTTTACTGTTCAAATCATTTTCTGGCATTCAGTCCTTATCAGTTTCTCTGAGAATCTTCTGAAGTAGGGGGTATGAAGACTGCATTCTATGGACATGGTCCAGCTGGTTGAATAACCCAAGCTTTTCCATCTGCTTCTTCTTCAGCAGTTCCCTGCTCCAAACCACAAACCGCTTGTTAAATATCCTTGAGTCTAAAGAGCAGTTGAGGGGTTGAATTAGTAGGGTGAGCAGCAGAAGTGAAAACAGGTGGGAAAAAGACAGGTGCACAGACAAATCTAGCATATGAGAATCTCTGGATGTCAACATCTTTCTTTCTTTCTTTCTTTCTTTCTTTCTTTCTTTCTTTCTTTCTTTCTTTCTTTCTTTCTTTCTTTCTTTCTTTCTTTCTTTCTTTCTTTCTTTCTTTCTTTCTTTCTTTCTTTCTTTCTAGAAAACATTGCTATCAAGCCAGTTTACAAACAACCCAACTGAGAAAGCAGTCCTAAACAGGTTTATTCAGAATTCTACTCAGGGTTATTCAGTGGGCCTTGCTCCTGGGAAAGTGTTCTTTGTGTTGCACTGTGAGTTGTTTAGACCATGACATAATAGTAAGAGTCCTACATAAATGTGTCCCTCTGATCAGAACCACAGGGTGGACCTTATTCATAGTTCCACATTGCATTAAAAAAATCTGAAAGCACCCTAGCCTGTATAGCAGCCCTAAGCATATTAATTTGGAAGTGTGCACTATTGACAATGAAATGTATCGCCAAGTGATTGCACAGGAAAACAAGAATGGGCCAAAGTTACCAAGGCTGGTGGCAAATTCATTAGCATACCAATTCCTCAGGCTTGAATCAGGTTATGGTGTGGATTTGTTTGACCCTTACAGCAAGACAATTTAAAACCTCAACTGAGCTGGTTTATTGATACCTTCTTTGAGATTTAGGCAAGTGGTTCCACAGTTTCCCAGGGAGCGAGGGCATTTCTTGGGTCTTTATCAGGAATGGGAATCCAGAAGACCAATCATGGCAAAATGTGGACAGCAATGGTTTCCTAAATAGTGCCATCCTTATCAGAGGTCCCCCCACCATTCAAAAATCCATTGATTTTGGTGGAATTAGGATTGTACCATGAAGGCAGAAATTTTAAAGGCAGTAGCTATGAACTGAAATGATCTTCCACTTATGCTTGATATACCTTTCCGCTTTTAATTACGGTCCTACATTGCTCTCCTGTTTTATCTTCCCTATTTTTTATCATTCTGCCATCTCAGCCCACTTTCTTCATAATGTAAATCATTTACAAGAAAAATCTGGGCGCAGATATATGACTTTTATTCCAACAGCAACATTATTCAGTCATTTTAGTCATCTTATATAAGCACTGAAAATCTTCCAATTATTTTTCAAAGTTCAGGGAATTTGATCTTATAATTGCTCCTAAATGTACAGCTCTTCTTGGCTAATGCAGCACAGTGGAGCAAAGGGATTTGCGCACAGAAGGGCTTTATGAATTCTAAAAGCTTAAACAGCTTCACCCATTGAAGCTGGACCAATAAATGTTATTAATATGCTTGCTCCATCTGTCTTCTTTCTGATTTAGGAGGATTTCACGGGAGGACCATTCAGAAGAACAGCATGATCATGATGCAGCCTTCCCCAAAGTTAAAGACGTGTGCAAGGAATCTCAAGAGTGAATGCCCCTATGTCAAAAACTCCCTGCTAGTAGAAAATTCGTGTGCAAGCAGAAGGCTTGTCAATAACTTTTACATGCTAGTCTTCCAGGGATAGTAAAGGGTGTGTTTGTGATTTGCATGGCTGAGCATTCCGAGATGTGTGATCCCTTATCTGCATCATGAAATGGTAGAGTCATAGGGGAGGATGTGACATTTCATTCTTCTGAATGGTTAGTTAAGGACTTAATTATTCATCAGAGAGAGAGAGAGAGAGAGAGAGAGAGAGAGAGAGAGAGAGAGAGAGAGAGAGAGAGAGAGAGAGAGAGAGAGAGAGTGAACACAGGCTGGTTTGGAGTCCCCACCCTGTGTCCTTTGTAACATATGAATTGTAGGTTTTTATCAGTTCCCACATGCACAGTAGGGGTGTGGGAAAAAAATTCAGTATTTTTCAGATTCGGGTTTATTAGACCCGAACATTTTTGAGTAAACTGGAAAAAAGCCAGCTACCCATACCAGTAAATTGGTATTTTTGTGTTTGCTTACCCAAAAATGTTCAGCTCCATGAAATTACCTCTTGGATACTCTTGGTCAGGGAGAGAGGATGGGAGGGATAGAGGAACGTCAATAGACTGGGGATAATGTAGATTGCTAGAGCATAGGTAGGACTATTCAGTGAACACTTACTTGTGGTGATATGCTTTCCTAGGCCCCATGATCCTTGGAATATAATCCACCACCCCCCATAACCTCAGACAGGAAGGGACAGGGTTTGTGGACACCCTTCTTCTTCTTTGGCTCCCACCTTAAACTGTCTGGATTGGGAATGGGCAGCTAGGATCAGGTATCAGACTCTTTACTGGCCCATTTAAAGGAAGTGTGGCAAGCTCCTCCTGGCATCTTCTGAGAGGTTATGAGTCACCTCAGCCATCACAACCATACATCTTGGCTCTCTCACCTTGCCTATTCATGCTCAAACACTGCCATTGAGCTATTGTGGTGGCTCATCATCTGGATGGGCAATGACCCCTTTCCCCATTTGGATCTCTCACCAATTATGCATGGGAATCCCTGAATGCTGAACAATGAAGAGAAGATAGCTAATCAGCCCAAAAAACCCCAACAAAAGCAGCCTAGATTCTGATTTACAGTGCAATCCTAAAGAGAGTTACTCCAGTCTAAAATCCATTCATTCCCGTGGGTTTAGACTGGAGAAACTTGGCATAGGATTGTGCTATTAATTAATTGATTGGTGTTATTTATAGTCCGCCTTGCTTACTGAGACTCAAGGCAGATAACACAGTGTGTGTGTGTGTGTGTGCGTGTGTGTGGTGAAGTGCCGTCAAGTCGCAGTCGACTTATGGGGACCCCTTTTGGGGTTTTTCATGTTTGCCAGTGGTTTGCCAGTGCCTTCCTCTGCACAGCAGAGGTGGTTTGCCAGTGCCTTCCTCTGCACAGCAACCCTGGTATTCCTTGGTGATCTCCCATCCAAATACTAACCAGGGCTGACCCTGCTTAGTTTCTGAGATCTGACGAGATCAGGTTAGCCTGGGCCATCCAGGTCAGGGCATAGTGTAAATCAATATAATCAGCAGGATGGGACACCCAATAAGCAATGTTACAGGATTAGGATTGCAGAAATCTGAAAACAAGCAGAAACAAAGCGCAGGTATTTATATGACATGTTAGATGATGCAGAAATTACATAGCAAGATCATACATACAGTAACAGATGTTCATAGTATACACAGTAGTATCAACCTCAGTCCATATCCCTTTACTAAAGCATCTTTATGAACACCATTACCTGTGTAAAATAGCCATGTTACCTGTATAAAAATGCCCTCGCAAATAATTCAGTTTTGCACAGCTTGTGGTATACCAGGAGAGTGGGAACCTTCCTGACCTCACCACGCAGGCCTTTCCATAAGGTACGAAAGAGAATGCAGATGAGTGTTTCAGAACACCCAACTCTTTACTCAGTGGCTCTTGAATTGGTCTGGAATGAAAGTGGCTACTCCGTTTGTTGTTTGGGTTGTTGTCCCCCCCCCTTTCAAATAATATAATGAAATGACAGCGAAATATAGGACTTCATTCTAAGAAAAGCAGGAAACACTTTGCCGATAACAAATGAGGCTTCCTAGTGCCTGCAGCGTCAAATGCCAAAGTATGTGCTAAACCCATTGGACACTTGATAAAAGCATCGTCGTCCCTGTTTATCTGCTTAAATCTATCTGGGGAAGTTATTCAGAAAGAAGCAGAGTATTGGGCTTGTTGCTTAGTCCAGGCGTTGAATAATGGAGTTTTCTTGGTGGAATCTGAATAAAATCTCATAATTTCTCTGTAGGCAAACCGAGCTGCCAAATCTTCCCTGCTCTTGGAAAAGGCAGGAGGAGGTAGAAAAGTGCCACAAGAGCCAGAAGAGGATCAAAGCCTTGTAAAAAAGAAAAGATAAAATGGAAAACTCTGAAGAAGTGCGATGCTATTTTAAATGATTGTTTGATGTTAACTCTACGCCACTAAATATTTGATATTTGCCATATGACAGAAGGCTAAAAAGGGGGTATTTTTTCCCATGTTATGAATACCTCATCTTAAATTGCAAGAGCTAGTTCTGTGCAGATAACTAAACTGGCCCATCTTTTAGGAAGACATAAACAGCACATATAGTGAGCAGAAAACAGGGTGCTTTTTGAACAGAGTTGGGCAGCCCATTCCTAAGGGGGGGGGTTACGGCGGTGGCCGGGAGTGGTGCTGCCACGCCACCTCCTCAGAGGCTTCCCGGAAGTCGAAAAGACATTTAACATCTGTAAAAAATTAAAAATAGGAAAATGCCCGCATAGACTTCAACGGGACTACTACACCCAAAAAGGTGTTGTAACTACACTGCTGTGGGAAGGGGCATTCCCGCGGTGAAAGGGGTTAGGAAGCTGCTTAAAGGCAGCTCCGCCTCCCAGGACGCCGGTGTGGAGGTGTGCGCCACTGGTATGCTGCCAGGAGGCAGCGCCTGTGCTAGGGTTGCCAACCTCCAGGTACTAGCTGGAGATCTGCTATTACAACTGATCTCCAGCCAATAGAGATCAGTTCACCTGGAGAAAATGGCCGCTTTGGCAATTGGACCCAATGGCATTGAAGTCCTTCCCCTCCCCAAACCCCACCCTCTTCAGGCTCCGCCCCAAAAATCTCCAGGTAGTTCTCAACCCAGAGCTGGCAATCCGAGCCGCAGTGTGGATGCCACCCGTGATGGTGTAAGTGCCCCTTATCATGGATTAAATGGCCACTTACGCCGGTGCGAGATCATGTCGGCTCCTAAGGAGCTTCGCCCCCCCCTTCAAGATTGCAGCCAATGTTATGTTATGTAGAGGGAAAATAATAATTCCCAAATGATGTGGCTCAAGAGTAGTGCTGGTATTCTATGGGGGGGGGAGAGAGAGAGAGAATTTTAAGCATTTAAGTTTCCTGAGAGCCCAGAGTTCCAACTCACACTGGAAGCTGCCTGTGGCATCTCTGTGTGATTTACTGCTTTGGCCTTCTTTCCCTGCAATCAGCCTCCACTGGGGAGGGCTGGTAATTCTACCGTGTCTCATTTGGTGTGACTGGAACATAATCTGGATGCTGGGATCCAGCAAAATGTCTTGTTCTCAAAGCAAACAGGCCAGCAACACTGAAGCGCACAGCCAAACAACAGGGGGTAAATTCTTCTGTGGGCTGTTAGTTCCTGTTCTTTCACACACTAAATGTGAACAGTTTTGGCTGTAAAACTGCATTGTGACTTACTCAGTCTTAGGAGTGCGTGCAGACGTTTCCTTGGTGGCCTTGTGAACCTATCCGAGAAGACTGCTGCGAGGCTAACGTAATGCTCTGAGTACTTGTGATGAGGATGGAAATGTGAATACAAGTTATGCTTTTCTTAGGAGAAGCTCTGTTCGTGGGCTATGATGACCAGAGCATAGACCATGTATTTCTCAAGTTCATGGGAAGAAAGGCTTTGTACATTAAATATAAAATACCTTTATTCATATTTACGCTATAGAGTCTGTCTTTCAGTGAGAAGAAAATTTCTAAGATATGTATACTACAACCTGTAATTTTTGAAGAGTACATCTTGCAGCATTTTTTGCATTTGCTGCACTATCCTAAGACATGTGTTCTGTATGTACCAACCATTGTCTAAAAGAAAATGAAAATGCTGCCAGAATGAACAACAACAACAATTGAGAGGAGAAGAGTCAGGTCTGCCACAGGATTGAACCAGGGTCTTGTGAGGTCTTATGAGGTACTGTGGACTATATGTGCTCATGATAAACATTATCTCAGTGAAATAGGGAATGGATGAATACAACATTGGCCTCTGGGACTAACAGGTGGCATGAAAAGCTAGATTTGTAGGGCTGCCAGGCCCCTCTTCGCCACCGGCGGGAGATTTTTGGGGCAGAGCCTGAGGAGGGCGGGGTTTGAGGAGGGGAGGGACTTCAATGCCATAGAGTCCAATTGCCAACGTGGCCATTTCTCTCCAGGTGATCTGATCTCTATCGGCTGGAGATCAGTTGAATTAGCAGGAGATCTCCTGCTACTACCAGGCAGCTGGCAACCCTATATTCGAGTCCATAGAGACTAACAAGATTTTTGGGTATAAGCTTTCAAGAGTCAAAGCTCCCTTTTGCTCCTGACGAAGGGAGCTTTGACTGTTGAAAGCTTATCCCTTGAAAATCTTGTTGGGCTCTTAAGTTGCTACTGGCATTGAATCTAGCTCTTTTACTGCAGACCAACACAATCCTAGTCCAACATGCTAAACTCTACACTACACTGGATCTCCTGAATCTACTGCCCATAAACCTTTGTCATGTTCTCTTCTTAGTCCTCATTTTACAAACTAAAAAAAGCCCCAAACTCTCTAGACTTTCCTCATGGAGAAGGCACTCCAAAATCATTGATCATTTTTGGTATTATAAGTGGATTTCATAAGAACTGTGAAATATTAAACCCTACATGAAATGCACCATGTTTTGTGAGCTCTGAGGAACAGAACCATGCTGCCCATGCCAATGCTCTTTATTCTCCCCTCTGTGGGGGCTACACATCATTTTCTTAGCAGATGGCATTCTATGCATAATCAAACACATAGGTCATTTTTTCACGGAGGTTTGGCATGGTTTCGCCTTTGTTTTGCCCCAATGCAAATTTTTGATTTTTCATGAACACTTCGAGTTTTAGCAGAAAAACCGCGTCAACTCCGTGTCTTCTCAAACCTGTGTTGTTCCGTTCTTTGTGGATGCTACGTGTGTGTTTTTTTGCTCCATGAAAAACTTTCCTGGGTTCGGACCAATTGTCCCCGCCAATGTCGGCTAATTTCTCCTCCCCTGTGAACTGCAATTGGCTGGCAGACTTTCAAGCCCGGGGGACAGCCTCCCTCCAAGGCAGGACAGATCTCCCTCCTGCAAATCCAAGCCAAAACTCCCGTCACTTTTCTGAAGAGGGGCAGCCAGTCTGCTCTGGGTCTCCCTCCTGCCGGTGCAATCCTGTGTGTGTGTGTGTTTGGGGGGGCATCCTGAGAGCGACAAATCCAAGCCAAAACTCCCATCACCCTTCTGAAGAGGGGCAGCCAGTCTGCTCTGGGTCTCCCTTCTCTGTCTGGATGGAAGTTCCTGGCAATGGATGGCCAGAGCTCTACAGGGGGGGGGAGGCACAATGATGACCGTCTGTCAAAGTCTGGGAAAGGGGGGCGTGGCCAAGTACAGGGGGGAACAGGGATCATGGTAAATAGAAAAGTTATATAAAGAAACTGGAGGGACTGGTGCTTTTTTTTGGCTGGGGCTGTGTCCACAGAGGTGAACTGCACTGGGTAATCCGCTGGGCGGAGTTAGGGCGGAGTTGGGGGCGGGCATAAACTATGAGCTTTTCAGAAGGGGACAGACCAAACCGTTGTAGAATACTGCTTGCTTTGTTCCCATGAAAAACCAAAACTACTTCTGGACTGATGGGGATATAAAAACATGAATTTAAATCGCGCCCACGAAAAATAAATTTAAATTGCTTTTTTTTTTGCTCCGCGGCAAGAGAGCATCAAAATCTTCCATGAAAAGTGGGCCATAGCAATCTTCACTGGAGTTTTCTGTCCAGACTCAGACCTCTGTCTGCATTGGGTTTTGTTTTTGTTTTTTAGAAGATTGCAGTTCAAGTATCCCATTTCTATCCTTGGACCACTTTCAGGTGTCGGGGGGCAAAGGAATTTTCTTTCCTTTATTTCTAAGCTTCTGACTTCACTGACCTAGATTTCACAAAGCCCTCTTGAGTGAGCTTTAGCACATTTGGGGGGATTTAAACGTCACTGAAAAGTGGAACTTTGGAATTACTGCACCTCGTGACATTTACCATAGCAAACATAAAGCTGGAATTTGTTGGACGGGGCTTGGAGATTTCCCCCTCCCATTCCATCTTGCAATGGCAACACTTTCATTAGGCCTCAAATCCCCGCTATAAAGTGGTCACTATTGAATTCCGCAATGGCTTTTGTAGCAAGAAAAGGACTGCTGTGTTCGTGAAAGATGAAGAGGCCATCCGTCTTAAAAGGTAATTGGCTCTGCTTAACACTCCGCAAGTGTGGCGCAGCCTGTTTTATCCATTTGCAGTCACTCTCTCTTCGCCAAAGTCAGAAATTATCGTTCAGAGTCAGAAACAAAGAAAATCATTTCCATAAAATACACTGGCTGGGATAAAAATGGCACCAGATTAAAAAAAACAAAAACAAAAAAAAAACTCCCCAGCCAAATAGATATATAACCTAGCCCAAAAGAACAAAGACGCATGGAAGCCATCATCTCACATAGTGCTACATCATCACACATAAAATATAGATCTTTGCTGCTGATTATATTGTTGCACATTCCATTGTTCCCTTGCCATTGGCTCTTCAGGACTGGATTACTTATGTGTCCAAGATCTGACACAGCCAGTCTGAAATGCATCTGATCTCAATGAATGGCATGGGATGTACACCCCCCACAACCCGTCAATTTCAAGAGAGATTGAAATACCGTAATAATTTTCCTGCAAGGCTATTGATTGGGGACAGATGTTCCTTTTTTTGCTGTTTAATTCTTTCTGATTCATTTTCCAAATACAGATATAGATAGCTGTCAAAGTATTTTAAATCATTCAAAGTGTTCGTTCAAACAACATCCCTTTGTTCTTCTTTTTCCTACGGCTGCCAGGTTTGAAGGGATTTCAACCTGAACTGTTCACATCAGAGGACCTGGCATCGCATGAATTACAAGTCTTCAATAGTCAATCCAGGGTTGTCTCTGTAACCTTACCAGGCAAGCAAGCATTTTGACCAGCTGAAGTCATGCTATTGTAATGTAGGGGAGAAGAAGGGGGGAGAGCGGGACATCTGTGAAAAATTCATAACATTGACTCTTCACTTACATAAACTATATCACATTAAAAGAAAAGTCAGGCTTTAACCATGTGAAATTTTAGGATCTATACTGCTTTTCAGGCCAAAATGCAACATAGGGCATAATCCAGTTGTGTGCTGCCCCAGGCATGCCTACTGCTGCCAGTATGGGTGCTTCCTTCTCTGAGAGCCAGCATAGTGTAGTGGTTAAGAGCAGTGGTTTGGAACGGGGGTGGACTCTGATTGGAGAACTGGGTTTGATTCCCCACTCTTCCACATGAGTGGTGGAGGCTAATCTGGTGAAATTGATTTGTTTCCCCACTCCTACACACGAAGCCAGCTGGGTGACCTTGGGCTAGTCACAGCTCTCTCAGCTTCACCTACCTCACAGTGTGTCTGCTGTGGGGAGGGTAAGGGAAAGTGATTGTAAGCCGGTTTGATTCTCCCTTAAGTGGCAGAGAAAGTCGGCATATAAAAACTAACTCTTCTTCTCTTCCTTCTGCCAGACCCCATCTGTATTGGCAATCCAACCATGAGCTGAAAGCTGCATTCACAGGATTCCTTCATGCAGCTCCTGGGACTGCATACAACTGGCAGCTGCCTGCTTGGGCCTCAGTGGTAGTGCATGGGGTTTGCATGAGGAAAGTGCCCGGTTCAATCCCTGACATGGTCCATTGAAGGCCTCCCAAGTAGCAGGGCTACTGGAGAGCCACAGTCTGTTAGTATTCATGTTTTTTTAAAAAAAAATGTTGAATGAACGGAATTTAACACTTACGCAACATTTTAAAAATTATAAACGCCATTTGTGTACTGCGTAGCAATTTTTTAAAATTTATATTTCAGATTTCTATCCCACCCTTCCCAGCTGAAGCCAGGCTCAGGGTGGGTAACAACATTAAAACCATCATAAAAGCCATAATACTCAACATTAAAACCAATAAAGATAATTATACCAAACTAAGCTATATAAAAGGGCCCCGTGGCACAGAGTGGTAAGCTGCAGTACTGCAGTCAAAAGCTCTGCTCATGACCTGAGTTTGATCCCAGTGGAAGTTGGTTTCAGGTAGCTGTCTCAAGGTTGACTCAGCCTTCCATCCTTCCGAGGTTCGTAAAATGGTACCCTGTTTGCTGGGGGTAAAGTGTACATGACTGGGGAAGGCAATTGCAAACCACCCCGTAAACAAAGTCTGCCTAGTAAACGTCGGGATGTGATGTCACCCCATGGGTCAGGAATGACCTGGTGCTTGCACAGGGGACTACCTTTACCTACACTATATAACCATAATAAAACAGCAGATAGTGTTTGATTAAAAGAGTGACCACTGAGAGGCTCTGCCATCGGACCGTCCCCCCAAGTTCATAAGATGGAGAGAATAACAGAGGGAGGAGGGAGGGAGGGGGGACAGCACAGACGACATCCATGGCTGTCCTCAGTTGTAGGCCTGGTGGAATAACTCCGTTTTACAAGCCCTGTGGAACTCTTTCTTTTAAAATATTTCCTTTATTTTTGATATACAAAGGGTTAGTTTTAAAGGGATTCATTTTGTTTAGATTAGATTCATTCTCTTCTGCAAGCATTTTGAAAGCACAACTGGAGAAGAGCCCTGGGTTCCATCATGATAATCTTCCCCACTTGGTATATATTTTTTAGTAATACAGAACCTCCAGATCCTGAGGGAAATCCATCAGGGCCAGATTTTGTAAGCCTCCCTAAAAAGATAAAAGAAACCCATATGAAATTAGCCCTTTGTGTAATATATAATTATTATTATTCATCACAAATTACAGACAGATTTTCAAACATACCAGGAGGTAAAGAAGGACTGACTCAATAAAGGAAGCCACAGCCCTCAATTTGCAAGATCTGAGCAAGACTGTCAAAGATAGGACATTTTGGAGGACTTTCATTCATAGGGTCGCCATGAGTCGGAAGCGACTTGACGGAAAGAAGAAGGTTACATAGTTTGATCCATATGATTTTAAAGCTTATTTTCATATTACATCATGACTTGAAAAATCTTCATTTCTTTGAAACACTGATAATTTCATAAGTAAATAAAAGTCCTTAACTTTATCTAAAAAATACTTCTTAGTTGGAATTTTTCTTTGTTTCCAGAGTTTAACACTCAATATTTGCTTGGAATAGAGATAACATAATTCAGTAAAAAAAAGTCCAGGTGTACCAATTCTATTACAACTAATTCCTTTTGAAAGTATAATAGAAATCATCTTCCAGTATTTTGTAGACCTGATGCATTTCCACCATAAATGAAAAAAGTCAAGGATCACATGAACTGTGGCAATAGTAAGGTACACTGTGGTGATTGGTGATGCATTTATTATGCTTAGTAACCATCACATTTGTACCCTGGGTGTGTGTGCTAAGTGCCATCAAGTCACCTATTTGAAATGTGATGTTGAAGAGTTTTATGATACCATGGACCGCCAAAAAGACAAATAAGCGGGTTCTAGATCAAATCAAGCTTGAACTCTCCCTAGAATCTAAAATAATAAATAAACCGAGGCTATCGTAATTTGGTTGCATTATGAGAAGACTAGAATCACCAGAAAAGACAATAATGCTAGGAAAAGAGGAAGACCCAACATGAGATGGATTGACTTAATCAAGGAAGCCACAGCCCTCAGTTAGCAAGAATTTCACACATATGAAAACTTGTGTATGGGAAACATCTCTCATGCATTAAACACCCCAGCAAGAGTTTCTGTTACTCAACATCATCTCAAGCATAGAACATTTTCCATGGAGGCAGGGAACACATTAATCTGGGTAAACAATGGGGTGATAATACATTCAGTAATCTAACTGCATCCTAATCCCATGAAAGATTAGGCAACACTAACACAGAAATCCCTGCTGCCACAATCAGTAAGGAATGGACCTGACTGCAGGTACCTGCGCCAAACTGTACAAGCCTGAGTAATCTGGAGGTAAGGGAAAGAGAGTGCTGGTTTAGCTGAAATGGTCCTTTTACCATGACTTGCATTATTTAGCTACTACGAATTATTAGATAAACAACTCCTGCTACTGCTAGATTCAGCCATTCTGATCAGCTGGTCAGCTGCAGATTGAAACAGCAGGCTAACAGAGCCATCCTAAGCAGAGTTACACCCTTCAAGCCCATTGACTTCCCTAGCTCTGCACTATACCCAAACTGACCATCTGGACTCATAATCTCCCCCAGTCCTCTTTCCTTCCAGCAAGAGGAAGAATCTGCCAGAAGATGAGATTCTAACTGGGAATTGTGGCAGAGAGAGCAAAGGAAAATAATGAGGAGAGCGTTCCATGCACTGTAGCTGTACCACTATTCATTACAGTATATATGCATCTTTATCTATTAATTTATTACATGTTTATTCTGTTTTTCAGCCAAAATTGGCTTTCAAGGCAGCTCACAGGAAAAGCAGCAGAAGTATAAATGACATTAATGTCCAACATGCACGTTAGTTGGAAGCGAAATCACAGCCTCGGTTTTATTTAATTAGTACAATTTATATGGCCTTTCCTCCAAGAAGCCCAGGGAGGCCTGCATTGTTCATCCCCACTCCAATTTATCTTCACCATAACCTCCTCTGATTTTCCCAAGGTCACCCAACTCCATGGCTGAGTGTGGATTTGACCTTGGTTTTCCAAATTCTGTGTGTGTGTGTGTGAAGTGCCATCAAGTCGCAGCCGACTTATGGCGACCCCTTTTTTGGGGTTTTCATGGCAAGAGACTAACAGAGGTGGTTTGCCAGTGCCTTCCTCTGCACAGCAACCCTGGTATTCCTTGGTGGTCTCCCATCCAAATACTAACCAGGGCTGACCCTGCTTAGCTTCTGAGATCTGACGAGATCAGGCTAGCCTGGGCCATCCAGGACAGGCCATCCAAATTCTAGTGGAACCTAAAAGACTAACAGAGTTGCTTCTTCAGATACAATAGGAGAAGGTAACCCCTTTACTTCAGTATTACAGAAAATTCTAGTAAGTGATAGGGATGGGGAACGAGGAAGGAGAAGAGCAGAGAAAGGCCTAGTATGATAAATCAGGTGAGATTCTCTGTGTGGGGACTTGAACCATTTGGGTAGTTTAATGGATGATGGGAGAAATCAGAGGCCTCTCTCTGCTCACCTCCTCTCTCTTCCCCCCGCCCTTTCTGTAATTTTCTGTGAAACTGAGGTAAAATTTGTCCAATTGTATCTGAAGAAGTTAGCTGAGTCTCATGAAAACTCATATTGGATTAAATGTTGTTAGTCTTTAAGGTGCCACTGGACTTCTGTTTTAACTAATACTACTACTCCACTGGAATGTCCAAATTCTAATCTGACACTCTGACCACTAACCTAGGGATCCTGTGAATTTTGCTGCGAAAACATTCAATAGTCAGACTTACCATGTTCTAAGGTAGCGATCAGATGTAAGCCAATCACTCGGTCTGTTCAGTTCATGCCGAGAGCCTGCCAACCCAGTTACCACTGAGTTTTTCCAAAACTGCATATGTCTAGGATACTGATTATTCAAACTGATTGACAGCCATTAGCCTCACTAAGGACTACTTAGCCAAACACCAAAGGGTAGGATTTTATTGAAACACAGCATTTATTGATGACTAATTTATATGGGCCCTGACCTGGATGGCCCAGGCTAGCCTGATCTCATCAGATCTCAGAAGTTAAACAGGGTCAGACCTGGTTAGTATTTGGATGGGAGACCACCAAGGAAGTCCAGGGTTGCTGTGCAGAGGAAGGCACTGGCAAACCATCTCTGTTAGTCTCTTGCCATGAAAACCCTACAGGGTCACCATAATTTGGCTAAGACTTAACAGCATTTTACATACACAATTTATATGGTTTGTGAGTGATCTAATCATCTATTTAAACAATTGCCTGTTGAGCAGAGCAGTTATGCAGCAAGGATGGGGGAATCGGTAGAACTCGAGCAGTCTGTGTGAGAACTAGCACGCATGAAAAACCAACTGCATTGTATTGCATGGTTACTAAGGAATACAGTGAAACAAACCGTCGAACACCCACTAACAGATCAATGATCAAACTGATGGTCGAAAAATCCTGTCTCTGTTCGCAACTGGCGAACAGGGCATAAACCAACCCGGCAGATGTTTGAACATCCCTATACTAAACAATGGTGACCCTTTATTAAATTTTTAGTACAGAAATAAAGCCTCCATCATTGGTTTTTAGGAGAAACCTAATAATTATGACAAAACATTTTACAAATTTAGGCTGTGATAGCAAAGACAAAGCTGAATGTTAGAGACCAATAGAACCAGCAATGCTAATTCTATGACCTTAGGCAGATCATGAGAGGGAGGGCACCTTGGCCCATCTTCAGGGCATGGAGTATGGGTCACTGGAGGTGTGGGGGGGAGGTAGTTTGGAATTTCCTGCATAGTGCAGAGGGTTGGACTAGATGACCCTGGTGATCCCTTCCAACTCTATGATTCTATGATTCTAACAACAGGGGAGCAGCCAGAGTGAGCTCTTGTCCCCTTGCCCTGCTTGACAGTCTCCCAGCAGCCTCTGTCTGGCTCCTGTTTGAAACTGAATGCTGAACGAGGTGGACCTTGGTCTGATCTGGCAAAACAGTTCTTACATTCTTAAGACCTCTACAAACAATGAAGCGGCCAACTACAAAAGTAAGACGTTACGTTCATTTGTTTTGTATTTTTTTAGGAGTGTCCATAAGCAATGCCCAGCTGATTGAAACCCCCTTTGCAAGTGCTGGCCTTTTGCAGGGAACGAGTTACAGACAAATAATACGGTATTGTAGCAACAGAACATGCCAACAATTCGCCAGTGACAAGGAATGGGCTGATCACGTCGAAAGATAAATGACTAAGTTGGATTGACTTCTTTTGACCTGTGGAGACTTGGCAAAGTTTTTCACTGCTGGCTTGTGTGCAGACTCCTGGTGCATTTCAGGCATCCACGGCTCTCTTCAGAGAAGCCAATCCAAATTTGGATGAACATAATTGGATATAGGCATTCGATACAGCGTGGATAGTGCAAACTGACAGGCTGAAAATGATCCGTATGGCCAGCCTGTTGCCGTTAACAGCGATGACAGCCGCAGCCTTGGTGTTTGTACTTGGTGTTATGCAACCTCTTGTCAGTTTCTTCCATTTTCTCTTCCAATTTGCTTTTCCCCCCCTGAAATAAAAGTATTGTTGACTCAAATGTTTCTGATTTAGCTTTTAAAACAACCTCTTGAATGGAATGACTGATCGGCCTCGCTGTCTTGTGCTCAGCTGCTGGGTTTGGCAACTAGATTAGACTCAGCAGACAACTGTGGGCTGGGTTGTGATGTGGCTGCATGGACCACAAAGTAACCCCGATGTCCATCCCGACAGAGAAGGGTGGAATCTGCTCCTAGTACAAGAAAAGAAATGGGGCCGATAATAATAATAATATTTTGAAAGAAATGATTTAAGTAGCCTGGACAACAATCAGTGTGTTTGCCCCAAAAGAAAATGACTCTGGGTGTAACGCACACACCCCAAAAAGAGTTTATGCACATTTTTTTAAAATCACTGTACCTACCTGTAACTTGTATGCCAATTTAAGATGAGCATGTATCTTTCTTTCTTTTTTATAATATTTTATTTTTAGTAATAAAGAGGGTACAGAAAAAGAGATAATAGAGAAAAACAGTTAGGGAGTTTTAACATGTCAATTGTTATCTCCATGCCCAAGCTTAATCATTACTTTTGTCTCACCTCACATTAGATCCAATATCATTTATTAAAACCTGTTCTGAATCATTATGTTCTATCATTATATGTATCTTTCTTGACAGCACTTCTGGGGAAAACCTAGTCTTCCTTTCAGATAAATATAGAACCTATAAACTGCACAGATTAAGTACTTTCTGCTATAAATTCGGCAAAACACAAGAAAGGAGAATAAAAGGGCCTTCCTAAGCAAAGTTAGACCCTTCTAAGTCATTCAAGTCAGTGGTCTTAAAAGGGTATCGCTCTGATTAGGCTGGCACTGTAAGGCTATAATAATAGGTGCAGTTACTTGAGTAAATCTAGTTTAATTTATTACTGAGCAATCATGTAGAATCGAACGAAAGGTTCAAAAGCAAATTTGAATGTCTCAGTTCTCAAGGTTTGCAGTGTTTTGCTTGAGGCTCAAATGAAACAAAATTTCACATAAATCTGAAATGTGGTAACATTTCAAAGTTAAGCTAAGTTTAAAACTTAGTAGATGCTAGTACTGAACAAAATATTCCCAGCTGGTGTTTCGTTACACAGCATATCTGCCATATGCATCACCTGAGGCTTTTTTGGGGGGACTGGTTGTACGTAAGCATGGATTATGTTTTCATGAAGGCTGTATCTGCTATGCAAGAGCAAAGCTTTGCTTGTACCTGCTGGCAAGCAGGAAGGTCTGTGAAGATGAGGGGGAGGGGCAGAGATAGAGGCACAGCCCTCCCCCCAAATAGGCAGTATATCTGCTTTGCAGACTGAGGGTGGGTGGGGACAGAGCTTGAGGTTAAGCCTTCTCCCATAAGAGTAAACACAAACACTCACCTGAACAAAACAGAGTAAAATTAGGATTGCCAGCTCTGGGTTGGGAAATTCCTAGAGATTTTGGGGGTGGAGCCTGTGGAGGGCAGGGTTTGTAGAGGGGAGGACTCTCAATACTATATACTGTATATACTCGAGTATAAGCCGAGTTTTTCAGCCCAAAAAAAGGGCTGAAAAAGCCCAACTTGGCTTATACGCGGGTCAATACGGTAGGTGGAGGGAGGGACGGAGGGAGGGAGGGAAGGAGGGAGCGGGAACTTACCACTGCCGCCGCCGCCCCGCGCGCCTTCCCTGCGGCCTGGGAGCGGCCAGCGGGGCCTTCCTGCGCGCAGGCAGGGTCCCGCCGCCACCGCCAGCCTGCGTGCAGGGAGGGCACCACCGCCGCCAGCTGATCAGCGGGACTTGTCCTCCCGCCTCTCCCGGTGAGTAGGGGGTTCAGGGGCTCTTCCCCCTCCCCCCTACGGAGGCGCTGGGGTCGGGGTGGGTCTGGAGGGCCCGGGAGGGGGTGGCGCTGGGGTCGGGGTGGGTCTGGAAGGCCCGGGAGGCCAGGCGGTAGGGCAACCCGGGGCAGGGGCGTTGTATAAGCCGACCCTCGGCTTATACGTGGGTGCCTAATTTTTCCCCATTTTGGGGGTGAAATTAGGCACTTCGGCTTATACGCGGGTCGGCTTATACACGAGTGTATATGGTAGTCCACACTCCAGAGCAGCCATTTTCTCCAGGGGAACTGATCTCTGTAGTCTGGAAATAAATTGTAATACCTGGAAATCTCCAGGCCCCACCTGGAGGTTGGCAACCCTGAGAGAATACAAGTGCTCTGTGACGAGGAAGAGTCAGATCGTTTCTCTGCGTGAGAGGGAACTGCTGATTCAGGAGCTGAGATCTCTCCACACCAGGAACTTCATGGAAAAGCAGTTGTGCCTTTTGTCCAAAACAACCCCCTGCTCCTTTTTAACCTATAAACTGATGAATCCCAGCCCCCAGGCTTGCCCTGAATTTTCTCCCTCTAGTCTCCAGTGGCCATTCTGATATTTCCATTGGACTGTATCACTGCTGTCTCAAACTCAGCATGCCAAAAATGTATTTCCTTATCTTTCCTTCCAGACCTGTCTCTTTTTGTACATATCCACTGATAACTTCAACGTGTGCCCTGCGCAACAAACTTGCTGCTTAGGTATCAGTGCAATCCTCAACTGAGTTACATCTTTCTAAGCCCACTGACTTTAATGGATTTAGAAGGGTGTAACTCTGCTTAGGATTGCCTTGTAGATCATATTAAAAGCAAAGTGTTACTGTTTATTGCAAAACCTAATAGCTTAGCACCCAAAACTTTTTTTTTAACAAATGTTGCCCAAATCAGATGATGGGGTAGAGTCCAGTTAATTCCTGGTCTTTTTAATGCACATGATTACATGGACAGTGTTAAATAAAAAAAATTACTTGGAGAATGAACGAAAGGGCACTGGGGTTCACCACTGAGTTTGCAAGCGTTCTCCAGTTCTAAAGGCACCTTAAAATTGTCAGGAAAACTTTGATGTTCCTTTGGCATCTAGCAAGTTGCTCTGTGGTCAGACCTGTAAAAAAAAAAAAAAAAAAAACCCTCCCAAACACATTTCCTTAATGCATTTGCTGGCTACCTCAGTCATCTCACTCGGCTGTTAAAACTGAAACTTATCAGCTTTTTGAGCAGAGCTACAAGCAACTTGCCTTTTTTTCTGGATTAATACATTGTGCCTGATGGGCCCACACATGTTTGAACAGAATTCAACCCTAGAAGAAGAAGAAGAAGAAGAAGAAGAAGAAGAAGAAGAAGAAGAAGAAGAAGAAGAAGAAGAAGAAGAAGAAGAAGAAGAAGAAGAGTCATTTTTTATATCCCGCTTTTCTCTACCTTTAACGAGTTAAACCGGCTTACAATCACCATCACTTCTCCTCCCCACCACAGACACCTTGTGAGGTGGGTGGGGCTGAGAGAGTTCTGAGAGAACTGTGGCTGGCCCAAAGTCACCCAGCAGGCTTCATGTGGAAGAGTGGGGAAACAAACCCGGTTTGCCAGATTAGAGTCTGCTGCTCTTAACCACTACACCACGCTGGCTCTCATTCTGGAAGTTTTATCTTTCATGTGTATTAAAGTGCTTCTTTTGAAAGTTTCTTAGATGCACAAGATCACTGAAAGCATTTCAGAGATCAGTTCCTCTGGAGAAAATAGCTTTGTAGGGCGACCTCCAATGGCATCATGCCCTTGCTGAGCTCCCTCCCCTTTCCAAACTCCACCTTCCCCAGGCTCCATCCCCCAAATCTCCAAGAATTTCCCAACCCTGAGCTGGCAACACTAGCACTGAGGCCTCAAAATATTTGAAAGCACTGCAGGGAGTAAACAGACATATATTTAGGGTTGCCAGGTCCCTCTTCGCCTCCGGTGGGAGGTTTTTGGGGCGGAGCCTGAGGATGGCGGGGTTTGGGGAGGGGAGGTACTTCAATGCCATAGAGTCCAGTGGCCAAAGCGGCCATTTTCTCCAGGTGAACTGATCTCTATCAGCTGGAGATCAGTTGTAATAGCAGGAGATCTCCAGCTAGTACCTAGAGGTTGGCAAACCTACATATATTCTACTAATAAAGATCTTCAGGGTAGGCCTTGCTGACTGGATTGCACAAATCTGGTTCACCAGGGCCAGACATATAATGCCAAAAAAAAACCTGATAAAGTTTCATGCACAGGATCCCCAGCACTGTGTCATATACAGGATTCCCCAGAGAGCAGCATCTATAAATGCAAAAGAAAATGGGGGGGGGGAGCTTACCTCCAAACATAGAAAACATCTGTGACTCTTTTCTGTTCAGACTTACTTTCCCCATGCTTTACATACCACAAATACTTCTGTATGACTCCTCCATTAGGAGAGAAAAGACATTTTTAAAAAAGCACCAATACTATATTTTATTAAAAGAATTCCTTATGAATGGGACAAATTTGATCAAAATGCCTTTTCTCTTGTTGCCTTTTAGAAATGAAACTTTGCTCGAGGAACTCTTAGTGCGAGGCCCCGATTTTCTCTCAGGTTGTCATCTGATTTCAGTTAGCTGGGGGCACTTGAGCTGCTTTCTGATTATACGTCATGGTCAAAGGTAACTAAAGGGGAGAGAGTCAAGGGGACCTAACATGTTATTATACATCTCTTTTCTTCCACCGAGTGCAAGCAACTGGAATTCCTAGACAGCAGATTTACCAATGTCGGCTGAAGTTTCTGATTTTTGTCTCAAATGGTTTATGTGTTCGCCTATTCCATCTCTTTTTGTTTTATAAATTTCTAATTTATTATTCTTCCAGTTAAAGAGGCTGCCATCTTAGGATAAGGTCCTGACATTACTTGAGGCTGTTATACATGAATTTTTTCATGTAAATCATAGCAACCCTGTTTGGACAACTTGTAATAACAAAGTGTACCCACCTGCCTGCCATATCCTTTTCTATTGAACTTTGATAAGAGACTTGGATAGCTGCCAGATGAACAATTGGAGACATGTACATTATGAAAACCTGGGAGGTTTCTCAGTCATTCAAGTGTCTGAGACCCATTCCTAACTTTTTGCGTATCAACAAATGCACATGGCTGCAACCATGTTCTGGCCGCTTTCCTGCACACATTTGCAGAAATGTTCCTTAGAAATAGAAAATACAAAGAATATAAAATATCAAGACTGATATAAAGGGGATTGGATGGTGTTCAAGTATTTAGATGGTGTTTTTAGAGTTTCTCAGGCCTGTACAACATGTGACATATCAACACATCCACACATTCGAACACATGAACACATGACGCTGCCATGTACTGAGTCAGATCACTGGTCTAGCAAGGTCAGCGTTGTCTACTCTGATGGGCAGCAGCTCTCTAAAGTCTTAGGCAGAGATCTTTGACATCACCTATCACCTGACTCTATAACTGGAGATAAGTGGGACTGAACCTGGGACCCTGTATCTGGTGCACATCCTTCTTCCGCCAAAGGAGATACACAGGCCAGGGCCTATAAGGACAATCTCAATCAGCAGGCAGGTTCATATGGGGGAAGAATCTCTTTTAGGTGCTTTGGTTCCAGAATGTATAAAGTTTTTACTCTTAACCAGCACTTTGAATTTTTTCCACAACTGAACTGGCAGTCTGGGTAGAATCTTTAATATTACCATAATATGGTACCAAGAGTCACTGGAAAAGACAACCATGCTAGGAAAAGTTGAAGGCAGTAGGAAAAGAGGAAGACCCAGCAAGAGATGGATTGACTCAATAAAGGAAGCCACAGCCCTCAATTTGCAAGGTCTGAGCAAGGCTGTTAACGATAGGATATTTTGGAGGACATTGATTCATAGGGTCGCCATGAGTCGGAAACGACTTAAAGCACTTAACACACACACACACAATATGGTCCCAATACCTTATTCCTGCTGGCAGCCAAGCAGATGCATAATGAACTAAATGACAGTATTCAGTGGAAGCCCCATGAACCGCATATTACAGCAGTTCAACCTGAATGCAATCAGGGGATGGACAGCCTGCTTCACTACTTGCAACTCTTTGGTAAACCAAGGATAGGAAGGTATGATAGGAAGGCAGACTGCATCTGGGGTGATTGTGTTTACTGCCAGAGTTATTCCTGACTCCACAGACTGATCAGGTCATTGACAGCAGCTGGAAACTCCCTGGGGACCATTAGAAAACCCAATGGATCCATCAGCTTCCAGAGGCAGCCATCATAATTGGTCCCCCTCTCTTCAGAGATTTTGAGACCCTGTCAGTCACTGATAGGCTTACCAGGTCCCTCCTGTCCTTCGGCGGGAGGTTTTTAGGGTGGAGGTGAGGTGGGATTGCGCGCACGCACACATGGCCGCACCGGCGCCATCACAGCACTTCACAGCATTTCAGTTGTAAACCGGAAATGACGTACCGCTGCAGGCACGCATTGCCCGCCGACCCTCAGCTGGTCAGCGGGCAGCCAGGTGGATTGGCGAGGGCTTGCCCGCCACCACCTGGCACTTGGCAACCCTAGTCACTGAGTAATGGCTGGACTGTTATAAAGGAAATATGGAAATTCTCAAGCATGTTGCTTTTGGTCAGTGTAGAACTCTAAATCAAATATATCACCTGGTTCAGGAATAAGACCTTATAGGATAGTCCATTATCCAGAATCCAGGTGTCTGCATGTGTATGCCCGGACTTTGATCTTAGGAACTGTTGGGTCTACATATACACAAGCTAATGTTGATATGCTGGTTTCACAAATGAAAAAGTGAAAGCTACAGTTTATAATGAATGACTGGATATACTTTATTGGCTGAAAAGTGGATAGGTAAAGATGTGTGTGTGTTATGAGCTGTCATGTTGCTTCCAACTTATGGCGACACTATGAATTAATGACCTCCAAAAACAGCGTTGCTCAGGTCTTGCAAACTGAAGGCCATGGCTTCCCTTGATTGAGTCAGTCCATCTCATGTTGGACCTTCCTCTTTTCCTACTGCCTTCAACTTTTCCTAGTATTATTGTGTTTTCCAATTACTCTCGTCTTCTCATGATGTGATCAAAGTACAGTAGCCCCAGTTTGGTCATTTTAGCTTCTAGGGAGAGAAAGGTGTAGCAATTGGGTAACGAATGGCAATCCAAAAAGCAATTAAATCTTACGCCTGTCGTTAGGGTCTGTGATCCCTTAATTTAACTGGGGTGTTCCACCCCTGGGTACTTCCCATTTGAGTTCCACGTAAGGGGGCAAGCATGTATCTCAAGGCAAATTATATCTAGTTCTCCTCAAGTGGCCAGTTAATTCCACAGACTCAGAGGTGGCTGCAGTAAACCCTTCATTTGCAGGTCAGGTCAGTTCATTTGCAGGTCAAAAACAACAATCAAGGTTTCAGCAGCTTAAACTGATATGAATTTTGCAGTTAACAACACTCAGTTCAGCTCTAATTCAAAGATCCGATGATCTTCGTTCCATGCAAGCACCTCCTTTTTGTACAGGAGGGGTGATTGTGACTCACCTCACACATCAATGCCTATTCATACAAATGCACATCCACAAAGATACATTCACCTCAAAACTCATCAAAAAGGAACCACGGTTAGGCTTTGACAAACATTACCTCATATTTTAAGCATGGCTGATTTCAGCACCCTAAGCTGTTTGACATTTTTGTTTGTTTGTCAGCTCAGTGGGTGATTTCCGGCTGATTTTCCACGACAAAGCCATCAACCATTAGTCTTTTAAAAACTGAGGGGAGGCTGTTGAGCAAAGCAGAGTTTGAAATTTTTGACAACCCTATTGAATGCTGCTTCCTTCTAAAGAAGGGCAAGAACTCTTTGAAGCCTTTGTGTGCCTTATTTGACAACCTTAGCATTTTGACAAAAACACTTTTGTTTTCCCTCGCATCTTCCTCTGTGTTCTTTAAGCCATAGCAGGCAGCCATGTGTTCGTCATTTTTGGGCCCTCAGGCATGAGATCGCCAGCCCATGATAAGCTTTGACTGTTGCTCTCACAATAAGATATCTGTGCTAACTCGTTTGTGTCATCTCATCGTTCACATTTTCAAGTTACGCTTCTCCCATGTAGTCAACCTAGAACACCTAAAACCTTCCACGTGGAGCAGCCATGTTGTATGAAGCCACACAGAAAGCTACCACATGGCCTTTTCGGCTATGGCTCCTGCCTGGTAGAACTCTCTGTCTGAGGAGACCAGGGCCCTGTGGGATCTGGCCCAGTTCCTCAGGGCCTGCAAGATGGAGATGTTCTACCAGGCACATGGTTGAGGACCTTCAGCTGCTCTATTATATCCACCGGACACTGGGCAGAGCCCACCCTCTTCTTCAGTCCCCCTCCTCACTTAGTTTGTGGAGGGTTTGTTATTCTTGGAAGTCTGCTCTTCTGGGAACTTTGGTGCCATCTTATTTGTACTTTATGGGTTTTAATCTATTTTAATTATTTCTGTTTTTAAATGTATTTGATTTGTTGTTACTCACCCTGAGCATGCGTTTCTCCTAATGTGCGATCCTGGCTACCCATGCATACATGACCTATCTCACCAAACTCTTTTCCAATTAGAGACCTCAGGGAGGGGAATGGGGCTTAAAGAATTCTGTTGCACATAGGGGCACACTAACACATTTATAAGTGGCATCTTCTCTTTCCTCCCATGTCAAAAAGGGGACAAAATAGGACATCCTTCTCCCTACACAGAAAAGCATGAGAAAACTGAGAATTGGAGCATATGATATTATAGTCACACTGGTTTTTACTTCTGGGGGGGAAAGCTGAAAAACTTTCATTCACACTTTCCAAAAAAAGTTGTCTGCAAAAGAATTTGGAAAATATAAAATGTGATAGTTATATTAAAATGTGATAGAGTTATAAGGAATGCTGGGTTGCTTCTCATGACCTTTCAGAACTGCAGTTGTAGTTACAATTCTTGCTATATTTGATGCACCTAATCCTGGAAGACTTATAAAATATATTAAGTTTGTTTCATATTTTTCCATCCATATACTGATGACATTTCCACCCGCTGTTTGCGCGACTGTCCTCAGTGATAAACTGGCAGTGGAGCACCTAACATATTTGTTTTCAATCCTATCCTTCCATCATTCACAGCTTTTAAAAAGATTTTTATTTCCATTCAATCTCATGCCACAAAGGCCGTTGCGTCACACTGAAGGTCTGTAACTTTTTGCAGTTGTTCCATTCTGCTTCTGCAGTTACACCCTTGGTGTTTCTGAGCATCGTCATAAATGTTAAAGTCAGCCAGTTAATATTTATCCTGGGATATGGTTGCATGTATCCATGGCTGTATATTCAATATATGGAAATACTTTTTTAAAGTCTGGGACATGCTTACATTCCTTTACAATCAAACCATCTTTCACCCAGCCAAGGACCTGCCCCTGTTTTTCTCTTGAATCTCCATTTGGTCAGATACAGAATAGCATCCAAAAAGGCGCTCCTAGAGGATTATTAACAAAATGGGGACAATAAAATGAAATAACTGGATGGAGGTTGAGGTTGCTTGGCCATTTTGCTGGAGGTCAGCAGCCTGCCGTTTTGATTGCCTGCCATTACTTCTCTCATGGAAAGAAATGACCAAAGGCACAAGAATGTTAAATTTCTCCTCTGTTTTAAAGGAAAGCAATCTTAATCAGTAAATATGCCTGCGAAGTTCCTCTCAAGGGTGTTCTACTTAGAGTCACTTCAAATGTTTACCTTGTATCAGCATTTCATGTGTGATTTGTTTCATGTGTCATGGTGGTTGGTTTAGACATTTTGCTCTTTATGTGCTATCTGCACTCTGTCGTTCTCTTCCTCCACTTCAGTTTAGAGCTTCCACTTTAACCTTGGAAATTATGGGCAGCCCACTACTTTGCTGGTGTTTAAGCCTGAGTGTGACCAGAGGCTCTTTTGGCTGGAAAGGGGATCTCTGCCAGATGCATAAAATCTAGGCTGAGCTTGTGTGAACAAATATATGTACTATACTGTAGTGAAGTACAAATAGTTCTCTCTGTACATCATGTGTGTGCAGTGCAATCTGTCGGAAGGAATACATGAAGCTGTCGTATGCTGAATGAGACTGTAGTCCATATTGTCTACTTGGACCGGCAGCAGTTTTCCAGGTCTTTCACATCACCTACTACCTGATCCTTTTAATTGAAGATGCCGGGGACTGAACCTGGAACCTTCTGCATGCAAACCAGATGCTCGACCTCTGAGACACAGCCCCACCCCCGCAACTTCATGTTGTTTAATTCCTTCAGTACAGAATACATCTGCATATTAGCTGTATAGGTTGTGTTCCACAACACAGTTCCCTGAGGTCAGAATCTGCTGTGTGTCCTGGCCTGAACAATGAACACTTGGCACTCCCTTCAAGTTAACACACAAACTCAAGTTTATTTGGGGTCTCAGTTTGTTTAATCCATTTGCCTCATGCCTCCCTTGACAGATGTGGTAGACTTACAGTTCATGTGAAATTTCTTGCACGCTATAGGAAAGTAGGATGACGGAGTTCATTTTGATTCTCTTTCTGGGTGCTTTCCAAAGCCAGCCTGCCCCTCTTTTTCAGGGCCAGTCTGCAGCTGCAAGCAGAAGGTATGCCTGCTGAAGAGCTCTCTGAAAATAGTTGTCTTTGTTGTGACTAAGCTATCCAGGTCCCTTTTCAGCAGAGCCTTTATTTGATTGACCGATGTGCCTGCAAGTTATTTCCGAATCGAGAGTTATTTTGAATTCTGATGTAAGATCTGAGCTGCTGAAAAACATGTGAAGTCCACTCCTTCATTCAATAATACCTTTTAATCCAAAACCAGAAGCAAAGTGGTTTATTGTGTTAAGTCTGTTTTCAGAACACTGATGGCCACATTTGGACGATGCGTGTCTACCTTGCCTATTAAATGACATATTCCTTGGGGCAATCAGCCCCATGCTTTTCAGAAATGTCATGGTCTTTAAAAAAAAAAAAAAAGCCTTCCTGATTTTCTGTTTAAAAAAACACAACTCTCTTTTGGATGTCAGATTCACAAAAGTAATGGAATTCTCTGGATTGATGCAGCTGTATCCAGTGGAGGTTTGGATGAATTAAAATGTACGTGAATGCTGAAGATAAGGTTTTCCACGAGTGTTGTGCTGAACTAAGGGAAAGATGAGTTTCATCAAAAAATTACCTCACCATTTGGATTTATTTGGGCTGGGGGATTCTGAAAAACTATGCAAGTGGTCATCATGAGGGTTCCAGAACTTTAGGAAAATGGCAATTAATGTGCATTAACAGTTTATTGAATCCTGGTAGAGTTCAGTAGCACCTTAAAGACTAACAAAAATTTCCAGGGTGTCAGCTTTTGTGAGTCAAAGTTTACTTGATTAAATCTGATGGCAGCTGGCTTTCAGCTGGGAGTCAACGCAGCCGTCAGTTCTTCCATGTGGAGTTTGGCTGGGCGGGGCGTAGAACAGAGGGCTGTGCCCCATATTTTCTGTGCCCTGTATTTTTCTGGTTTGGGTTTATTAACTCAAATTAAAAAAAAAAATATTAGGAAAAGCCTAATTAAGTATTCTGCTTTTTTCGGATTTTTCAAAATTTCCAGGACTATTAAACCCAAACCCGAAAAATACCGGGAAACAATTATGCACATTACTGCCAGCATTATGTGGAAGCACCCCACTCACACCAGGGAGACACTATAGCACTCACCCCAAACTCTATGGTTTCAATAGAGTTTTGGGGGAGAGTACTAGAGCATCCCCCCCAACATATATAGCACCGGAAGTAGGATTGCCAACTTCCAGGTACTAGCTGGAGATCACCTGCTATTATGACTGATCTCCAGCCGACTGATCTCCAGCAACTGATCTCCAGCTATTACAACTGATCTCCAGCCGAGATCAGTTCACCTGGAGAAAATGTCCACTTTGGGAATTGGACTCTATGGCATTGAAGTCCCTCCCCTCCCCAAACCCTGCCCTCTTTAAGCTTTGCCCCCAAAACCTCCCACTGGCGGTGAAGAGGAACCTGGCAACCCTAACTGGAAGTGATGTCATTACGTGGGGACGTGAGTCACTCCCCCCTCTCCATAAGCCTGCTTCCACCCACTAACTAGCTGAGTGCCAGCAGGCAGCCGCAGGAATCGGTGGGCAATTGCATGAGCAGGTAGTTGGAAACCCTACTAATGGCTTATGCTTATCTGTGGTTCTGTTCATTTTTTAAATCATTAACTGGGCCACTTGCATTGATTTACTGGTTCTTAAACATTGTTAACTGTTTTGAGCCCAACTTCATGGAACAGAGGTGAAATAATTTTATAAATGGATTAGTTGGAAATGAGGAGGGACATACAGCTGTGATACCATTCCCACATGTGACATGGGAACATGAAACATTATGGTGGAAACTGCACCTAGAGTGCGGGTAATACAACTGCTCTTGGGTAAGTAGCTTGTAGATTTTAGGCTGTGCCCACATATCGCTCCACGCTTGTTTGTTTGCAGTTTCTCCAAAAATAAATGCACATTATGGGCACGCCTCCACTCTGAGAGGCACATTTCTCACCAGGGAGAAACTATGACAAAATACATTCAGTGCCTCAACAAAACAGGGCTTCATTCATGAAACTGTGCAGCTCAAACACACTTCTTTCTAATTAAGGGCAGCTATTTTTCTTAATACAAATGCTATACTCTGGCTCAATTATAGTGCATTACAATACTGACATGGCAGAGCATAATTAGCCCCCTGTTTCAATGATGACAACGGCCCTGGGTTCTATTTCAGTCTCTCTCCAGTCACGTGGGTGAAATCGCCCCACGATCTTCTTTTAGTCTTTTTAGATTACGGCTGTTTTCCAGCCACTTCAGCATGTTTACCTTACCCTGCTTTTAGAGGGCTGGGTTTTTTTTCTTTCTTTCATGGTTACTTTGCATTCTTATACCATTTACTGATCAAACAGCCAGTGTGCTTTTATATCATCTTATTCATGTAAATGCATCCCCAATCAAATGCAGCCAACTGACAACAGCACAGCAATTATGTAGGGTTTTAAGAAAGAAATACGTAGGCCTCTCTCTCTCTTTTAAGCATTCCGAGCACCCTGCTATGGGAACAAAAATGGCTTTCATACAAATCTGTGATCTAAGTAATGAAATTGGAACGAGTGGGGGGGATAGCGGCTTTGGGGAGGGGCTTGTCATGAATGAAACTAGCTCTGTTGAATTGCGACATGGTGAAAACCCAACTCATCGAGAGCAAAGGAGATTAGCTGCATCTTTCACATCAGCAGAGCTGTCCGTCTGCATCCAGCCCTAATAAGTGTTCTGGTGGTAGAAGCTGGCCATATTGGGTATATTAGTAGGCTCCGTGACAGTTCGGGAGGGGGAGACCCTGGTCTCCAGAGCTTCAGTTTTGTATCCTTAAAATGTGATTCGGTTTCTAAAAACAGACACGCATTTTTAACTAACGAAGCTTTGGAGGCATGATACACTGGCAATGTTGGGGGGAAATTGAACTATTGAATTAACTGAACCATGTTTTCCCCCTAATTATGAGTACTAGAAAAATTGCAGCCAGGGATTTGGCAGGTTATCTCAATTTTTTTGTGTCAATTTGGTGGATCCTAACAGAAGGTAACACATAGATTTTGTTTTTGACTTTTTGGGGAATGGACCAATATGGCTGTTTACAACTTTTTTCTATTTCAAATCAAGAGATGAATTTCAGGCTTCGTCTGTTGCCACTTTATGTCCTTCGTGTGCGTCTCCTCTTCGCCCATTTTTTCTCCTTTTCACTCTCAGACTCATCCCTCACTGTTAACATCTTTCTCTCCTTCCTCCCAGCCTCTCCCTGTTCCAACTTTGCTTTCTAGCCTCTGGTTTATGCACTCAGGGCCTTTTGCAAACTCACCGTATCTCTTCTGTTTTCCAAAGTTGTTGCTTTGTCTACTATTGTTCCTCAATGCCTTCTCTAGCATCAATGCTATTGGGTTGTGGGTGGCCTGCTTTCTAATACTTAAATTTAAGGTATTTTAAAAACATTTGATTGAGGCCGAATTGCAGTTTGTAATAAAATCAAAACACATCTATTTCCCTCCTCAACACACACGTACATCTTGATTTGCAGCCTTCCTCCAGAGTTACTGCAGTTGGTTGTAGTCCACTGACTATAACTGAAAGCAGACTGTTTCTGTTGCCTCTCCATGTTTACCATAAAGTAGCCTGTTGAAAAGCAATAAGAGATAACTCCTTTCCCCCCTCTGCTATTTTATTTGTAGGGTTGCCAGATCCCTCTTTGCCATCCGCCGGAGGTTTTTGGGGCGGAGCCTGAAAAGGGCAGGGTTTGGGGAGGGGAGAGACTTCAATGCCATAGAGTTAGGCTTACCAGGTCCCTCTTCGTCTTCAGCGGGAGACTTTTGGAGTGGGGGGGGGTGTCGCGTACTCCCGGAAGTGCTGCATTGCAAAGGGCCGGTTTCCAATCAAACTCCCAGTTTGAGTGATAAAGGCCTGTTGCGATGCAGCTCTTCCGGTTGTAAAATGCACCACAAGGGGCCATTTTCCACTCAAATGGCCCCTTGTGATGCGTTTTACACCTGGAAGTGCTTACACTTCCGGGTATGAACCAGAAGTGACCTGTCCCTGCCTGCACAGATTGCCCATCGACCCTCAGCTGGTCAGCGGGCGGCCAGGTGGATTGGCAGGGGTTTGCCCGCCACCACCTGGCACTTGGCAACCCTACAAGTCCAATGGCCAAAGCTGCCATTTTCTCCAGGTGAACATATCTCTATCAGCTGGAGATCAGTTGTAATAGCAGGAGATCTCCAGCTAGTACCTGGAGGTTGGCAACCCTGTATTATTTGTGGTTTTAGCTGATGATGTTTTTAACTATTATTGTAAGCCACCTTGAACCACGAGGAAAAGTGGGATATAAACTTTAAAATAAAATATATAAATTATATCATTTGTGCTAGGTACAATGGTGATAACTAGGATGAGGTTGCAATTGCCAAAGACATGGAATTATCTTGAAGTGAGTGCATCAGAATTGTCCAAAATAATTTCTTGGTAGTTTGCAAGCTCAACTTTCTTAAGGAGGGAGAGCTGTTAGAGTAGCAACTAACGGAAGGCTAAAACAATGGCCACTTCAAGCCATCTTGAGTACAAGTCTACAATCCTGTATGTATTACATTTTTATTTCACTCTTCCTCGAAGATACTCAGGGGACATTCATGATTCTCTCCCTTCCTCTATGTTATCTTTACTACAATGCTGTGAGGTAAATTACACCAAGAAAGAGTGACTGGTTCCAGGTCACCCAGTGAGTTTCACAGCAACTGGGGATTTGTACCTCTGTTGCCATATCCTAGTCTAACAATTACACCACATTGGTTCTCAAACATTTTTACCCAGGATAGCTTTAAGAGGGGAGTGGACATGTACATGGAGGAGAGGGCTATTCATGGCTACTAGTAAAAATAGATACTAGTCATGATGCATACCTATTCTCTCCAGGATCAGAGGAGCCATGCCTGTTATATGAGGTGCTGTGGAACACAGGCAGGATAAAGCTTCTGCAGTCGTCTTGATTGTGGGCTTCCTAGAGGCACCTGGTTGGCCACTGTGTGAACAGACTGCTGGACTTGATGGGCCTTGATCTGATCCAGCAGGGCTTTCCTTATGTTCTTATGTATGTTTTTACCCTAGAAACTCCTAGTGAAGTTAGTGTAGATTCATTACTGGTGCATCTTGGTAATTTTACAGGAGAATATTGGGATGGTCATTGTGGGTAACAGGAGGGAAGGAGACATGGTATAGCCCAATCTTGCCTGCACTTTTTCACGTCTCTAACAGTACAGTCTTATGCAGTTACATCATTCTAAGCACATAGGTGAGAAGGGTACTTGCATAGGATTCCACTGTGTCTCATTTTTCACCAAGCTAGCATGGTTACACAGGCACAAGGGTTTTAGGTCGACAGGCAGGCAACTGAAACAGAGCACTCATCAGACATAGACCTGCTTAGCTTCCACAAGGTTGCTGGAAGGTGACTTTCAATTACACCCTGGGACCTATCTGTACGCAGTGGAATGGAACTTGATTCAGGGTGTCTAAAAAGTACACACTGAGCCATGGTTTTTAACTTCATGACTTCACATCGCCTGGAAATATTCTGGATTACAACAAAAGTCCTGGGAAAGGGACATCTGAGTTTGTGCTTTCATTTAATTATTCAAAAATCAGCAAATGTGTTACCCTTTTAAATAATGTCATGCTTCTGGATATTCTGGAATTAATGATATCACACAATAAGAAAATCACGTGACAGGAAGAAATGAGTCGTTATCTCATTCCCATCTGCACATTAGCATCTGAATGTACCGTATTGCTCTATCTGTGCTATTATTAAAAGTGCGGAAGCATTTAGAATCTCGGTGCAAATGGGATGGTTGATTTTGGGCTCAAATGAATGCTTAATATACAAATAAAAGAGCGAATGCTTCTGCAAGCCAGTTTCTCCTCTGATATGGTGACCTGCTCTTCACCAACACAAACAGTATTCATATCTCTGGTAGGTGAATACTGAAATTATATACCCACTTACCTGGGAATGAATTCCATTGAAGCCTGCATGGTTTATTTCTGAATAAAGATGCACAGGTTTCATTAGGGCTGAATTCAGGCATTGCTATGAAAATGAGCTAGAAAGTCTCTGGTCTCTCATATTCTCTCCCCTCCCGATAGGACCAAAGACCCTCCTGGGGCACCGGAGACATGGCCTAGCCCAACATGGCGCCTGTGTGGTTTGCTTAGCTCAGTATGGAGTTCGCTGTTCATCCACATTGGCTTCTTGGATCCCCTACCATGTTTCCATCTTGTTGGAATAGTGATGGTTTGAGCTTGCAAGAGGTCTTCTTTTAGGAGAGCCCAGCCCACCCTTCCCTTGCTCCTTTCCCTTCCAGCATTCTTGCCCATGGCCATAATTTCACCATCATCCTATTTAGAAAATGTTTTAAGAAAATAGCACCTGAAAACCTCTTGTTTACTGTTCTGCCTTTTGCTGTTTAAGACCTTTTGCCTTTCCAGTGAAATTTTAAAGTGGTGGTCATAGGTGAGGAATTTGTTTTCTCTCTTAGCATGTTTCCTTTGAGAGGATTTTATCTTTCTCTAATTGACGAATGTAACGAAATATCATGTTACTGTTGTGGAAGTATCTTTCTAAAAACGGGCCTTTGCTCCTTCCCAAAATAGTATCGTGAGCCACAATTACCACCTTATTCTCCCTGCAGTACTTAGAGGCCAACCAAAGTTTTGTTTCAAATTTGATTAGGGACATTCAAAATCCTCTGTATGGTTCTTTGTCTGCTACCCCAAAACTGATGAAATCCAAAGTGATATTGCCATTTCAGTGTTATTTATTTTGAAGGGAATAAGGGAATTAAGATTACCTTTGATCCACTGCACAAGCAACTGATTTCCAGATATATGTGCGTGTTACAACTGATGCCAAATTCTAAAACAATGAAACATAACCACAGTCAGAACACACATGTCTTTAGCATGTTTTCCCCACCCTCCTGGTCTTTAAACTAGAGCCTGGCCATGCTTTCTTCCATACCCTGATATTTATGTATCAATCTCCACCACCACCCCAGTCCAGAATTGCATCTGACTCACTCAGTATCCGTCCACAAGGTATTCTGAATCAGTCTGTCTTGTGGTGGCTAAGGGTCTCTGCACTGCTCTGTTCCCCGCTGAGATCTTAACACTACTAAGAATTCTGCCCTTAGGCAAGCCTTCTGTTTGCAATATGTGTTTAATAATACTTTGCAGGTTTATGAATATATGAAAATGTCTTATAATATCAGACCACTGGTCCATGTAGCTCACCTCTGGAGCCACTGTGTGGTATAGTGGTTAGTGGGTTGGACTAGGATCTGGGAGATCCTGGTTCAAATCGCCTTGATGGTTCACTAGGTAACCTTGGACTAACTACATTCTCTGAGCATAATTTACCTCACTGGGTCATATGTGGCCAATATGGATAAAATGTACTAGGTAATTAGTGCTGATTCCTCTGTAGGGAGTGACAGTAGATCTCTTTCCAGGCACCTGATATCTTTCCAAACTGAAGAGCACACCTTCTGCATGCAAAGCATGAGCTCTACATCTGAGCCACAGTATCTTCCCTAGAGGAAACTTATGTTTGTATGTGTGAAGTCTGAACATTATGAAGCTATGTTAAGTATTGTCATCATTATTATTGTGACAGGAGGAGGTTTTAATGGGAGCAACCTTGAATGTTTTTTAAATTTTATTTTGTGAGAACATACCACACTAAACAATATCCAATAAATTATTTGTGGTAGAATGCTATTTATTTTTGGAAATTTGAGGACTAATTCCCTTTACCCAGCTGCACCACAGGGTAAATTTAAACAACTGAGTGGCAGAGAATTATGTAGGAACTGGCCTAAAAGTATTTGAGGTGAATTATATTAATGTTTAAACACACACTGCCACCTTCCTCAGGAGTGCTGTGGTGGTACTCTTTACCTCTCCCTGCCTTGGTAATTAAAATGGAGCAAACTTGTTGATACCCTGACCTAGATGGTCTAGGATAGCGATCTTGTCATATCTTGGAAGCTTAGCAAGGTTGGTCCGGCTTAGTACCTGGATGGGAGACCACCAAGGAAATCAAGGGTTGCTACACAGGGCAAAAATGCATGGTCACTTTAGCCTCCTTTATTCCCTGTTTCAGCCAGGATTTAGCCAGGATCGAACGCACGTTCAGCGAAAATGCATGTGTTTGATCCTGGCTGAATTCTGGCTGAAACCGAATAAAGGAGGCTAAAATGACCCTGCGTTTTTGCCCACAGAAGCAGGCAATGGCAAAAACCACCTCTGTTCATCTCTTGCCTTGAAAACCCTACAGGGTTGCCGTGAGTTGGCTGAGGCTTGACAGCATTTTCCACCACCAACCTTGTCCACTCATATGAACCAAAATGGAGAACTAATATAATGAAAACAAGAACTTAATTTTCCTGGAAGGAGAAAGAATGGTTTTGGTGTTCCTTTGTGATAGTGTGTGAGACTTAGATTGGAGAAACAGATAAAGATAGCCAGAAAGTCTATTGTTTGAGAGTAAACAAGTTTTCCTTAGATTTCCCAAACCTTCATTAGATTTCACATTTGCTAGGAACACACAGACCTCCATCTGCCCCTTAGCTTCCCACTGCTTAAGAAGACTAAGTTCTACAGCCGGGGTGTCAAACTCAATTGTTACAAGGGCCAGATGTGACATAAATGTCACTTGGTCGGGCTGAGCCATGCATTGCTACCACAGATCAAGAGTGGGGGGTTGGCAGCTGCCTTGGCTGGCTCATGGGCTGGATAAGAGCTTTCAAGGGGCCTGATCCAGCCCATGGCCCTTATGTTTGACACCCCTGTTCTAGAGCTTAACAACTAGTAATCACATTAAACCAGTCTGCTTTTTCCTAATGACAAACTATGAGATGGATCTTTCCCTAAACTGCCTGTTAAACTTCCAAACCATTTCTGAAGAAGTGACACTTAATCTGCTCTTTTTTTATTCCTGCTCTTCCCCTTCCCATCTCCCTCTGAGAGTTCTAAGGACACTGATTGGCTCCTTCTGACTTCTTCGATACCCAAACAGGGTTAAAAGGGGATTGGCAGATTTATAAAAAAGGGGCAGATTTAGCCCTGACCATCACAATTATCCATTGTATGGACATATAAAGCTGTCTTATACTGAATCAGACCATTGATCTATGAACATCAGTGTTGCCTGTTCCATCTGGCAGTGGCTGTCTAGGGATGCAGCTGGAAGTCTCTCAGATCACCTACAACCTTATACTCTTAACTGGAGGTGCTGGGGATTGAAATTGGGACCTTCTGCAGGTCAAGAAGATGGTCTTCCTCTGTGTCATGGCCCCACCCAATGGTATAGATAGGCTGTTTGTCATGGAGGACGAACCTGTGATTCTTCTCTAGCAATTAAAATGAGGAAGAGCAGGGAAGATTGGAGGCTGATGTGTTAATGCTACAAAATGACCCTTTCCCCAGCCAGATGTTAGGACAACTTGACTCTTTTCCTCTTGCAATAGGCTGTGTGAGTTTGACATCTCCTTCCTATGAGAAAATACAGGGAGCAAAGTGAGTAGAGGGGGAGAACTGGAGTGAAGAGGGTGTTGGTGGGGAAAGAGATAAGCACCGCCTCTTGTCCGACTCCTGGTTTCTTTAGTCCCTATGCCCACCCCCATTCCAGAAGCTGTTTTCTTAAAAAACAAAAACAACCTAATGTCAAGGCCCACTTAGGGCCAAACTAGATGAAACCCAAAACATTTGATTAGATTCTTCTGCAGCCATTCATTAATGGGTGCTTTGAAGATTATGAAAGGTTCTTTGCCGGAGAGGGTCTTCCATGATTTAAATAGCCCCCTCCCAGTGCAATTAACTCTGTATTGGGTGAAAGATAGATACGGCACTTGAGCATGTCTTTTCCCACCCACAGAGTTAATTGTGGCTTCCAAAGGGCTATTTAAATCACGTATCATGCCAACATATTTCCCTCAATGCAGTAAGTATCAGCTTGGAGGATGAAGAATGAAGTCAGGGAAATGATGCAGGAGGGGAAATTACCCCCTTCCTCGGTGCCACACTCTGACCCAAATTGTGATTTCCTGCAGCTCTTATTTCCAGAACAGCATGTTGGAGATCTAATCTCAGATCTTTCAACATCTGCTCTGGTTTGACTGTTGGTAGTAATCATGCAAGAAGATGTCTAGTGATATCTATAAGAGTGTGTTCTGGCTGCTGTGTAGAACTGTCATTCTGTTGTGTAGAGTCATCCATGCTTTGACTTGGTTGCAAATCCCATTGTTTCATTGGAATTTCTTAGGTTTGCTGCTTAAATGTGGAAAATATAAGTACAGCACCAATAAAATCCAAAGAGTATACATTTTCAAAACATTTTTGGGGGAAAATACTTGCAAAGGGATAATGTTAGAAAAGAGAAACCTATTGCTTGGTCCGTTGGTTCATTCTGTGTGATATTAAGCCACAGACAGATTGATTTTACAGAGTTGTGTTACTAACGTCTGGAGTTCACATTAGAATAAAATGTCTGAAAGTGCAGGATTGGAAAATCACTGTCGTATTGGTATTAAATGAACCCTGGTCATTTGAACTAGGGGCTGGCGCTTTCGTGAGGTCTTTAATTATCAAGCTTTGTGCAAAGAGAAGAGGGAAGGTAATGTACACAAGCCTAAGGATTCCCCCAGCCTTTTCCATGTCATGACAACAATGGAGTTAAAAATCCTAGCTTTAAATATAGGCTGATGAAGTCTGAATGGGCAGAGATTAAGAGGAAAAAAGATCTGGGGGTTGTAGTGGATAACTCAATAAAAATGTCAGCTCAGTGTGCGGAAGGGGTGAAAAAGGCAAACTCCATGCTGGGGATTACTAGGAAAGAGACTGAAAATAAAATGGCTGATATTGTAACGCCCTTGTATAGAGCCTATATATGCAGCCTCATATATACTCATATATATTGTGGCCTGAATCATGGGAGGGGGCTTCCTTTCATGCCATCCCTAAATGACTGCCCTGACGGAGGCTTTGGCATGCTTTTCCAAACTAGGCCAGCTCAAATCACCTCCCAGCTATGTAAAGATACAGTGGAAAGGTGACATCCTATCAAGGATTTTCTAGAAACAAACCTGCATCCTGACTTTCCTGCCAATGATTTCTTTGTTAGCGCTAACAATGCAGCCAATATTGTTAGGCTATGGCACACATAGGCCAATTCACACATATTTTTTATGGGGGGGGGGGCGGGGAACCCTGCGCATCGCCTTGGCCTGCAGCTGCTGTCTTTTTCTAAACAATAGTGTTGTTGTTGTTGTTCTCTGGCATTGTCGAAGAGCTCCTGGCAAAGGCTCACAAAACCTGCTGTCATATCCGTCACTCAACAAAGGCTTGTAAAATTCTTTTTGAGCTGCAGGAGGAAGTAATTTACTCATCCACAGATTAAAAAAAATGGAAGTGCCAGCTTAATGAACCTTGACTTTCTCTTTTCTTTTCTTTTTTCCTTTTCAGATTGAAAATGCAGGTGGAACATGAGAAAGCCTTGCTTGTGTTCAGGGAGGCATGTAAAGTACAAGCAGCAAAGGGGAAAGGTGTGGTACCCCTTCGTAGAATGCATGTGTCAGACTGCACAATTCATTCGCAGGCCACACACATTCTGAAATGTTTTCAATCTCTGTGAACTTTCTCAGTCCCCACTGGGACAAACCCAGTGGTTGGCCAAAATGGCTACATTTTGATTTGGCAAAAAGCAAAGCTCCTGCAGACATTCTGTTCCATTCATGTGAATCAGAAGCGTACCAGCTACCTGTGTTGGGAGAGAAATACACTAGAAAACCAAGGTTCTGGGTCATGTGAATGGAAGCTGTGACCACATGGAAAATCCATGCCTTGCTCAATTCACATAAAGTGGTGACCACATGTATCAGGTGCATTTCGGGGACCCGCACACTACTGATAACATGCGGCTAGTGAGATCCCAGTTTGTATGCATAGAAAAATATGGAATATTTGTAGAGGGCTCCAGAAAGACGTGTTTTAGATATCCACGGAATGGTACTATTCTGTGACCATTATGTGTATCTCATCATCAAACTAATTATCAAAATAGCAATGGGGCGTGATGAAGTTCTTGAACAAAAGTATTCAACAGAAAGCTCTGAGGGATGGCACAAGAGGAGGTGCTCCATGCTGAAGGAGGAAGGTTAGAAACACCTGTGTGCACTGCCAGCCGTCTGAGATTTAGGCTGAGCTTCTGTTCCTCTTCTGTTAAAGGTACTTAGCCTGTGCATGCCAGCAGCTGGCGGGAGTCCAGGAGGTCAGGGATATGGGGTGGTTGGTCAGGCAATGGTGTTACATCACTTCTGGGGGAAACCCAGAAGTGACATCATGTTGCTCCAGGAATTGCTGGAAACTCTATGGTAAAACAGCAATTTAAATTTCATAGAATCATAGAGTTGGAAGGGACCACCAGGGTCAATTTGTTTTCTTTCTGCCAGCCCCTGGAGTACCAGTAGGCAGTGGAAGTTGGGGGTGGGCAAATGGCAAGCCTGGCATGGCCAGAGTCATGAACCTTTGCCATGGGCCAAAGGGCTCTTGGTTCTTACTTCGTGGCCCTGTGTGAGCTGACCCAGCATACCCAGGACCAGCCCAGGAGTTGGAATTGTGTTTTACTATTTATCCATCTATCTATCTTTCTGACTTTCTATCTATCTATATTATTTGTCTAAATTATATGTTTCTGGTTGTGGCAAACCACTTTGAGTCCTCAATGGGAAGAAAAGCAGGATACAAAAGACTAAATGCATAAACAGGGAGTGTTTGAAGGAACATTTTCACAATTATTCAGCATTTTATGCTAGAAACAAATTCGTTTGGTTGGTTTCTAGAGTTCCTATGATGTGAGTATGACGTGAATAAATGAGGCTACAATTGAAAAGACTGGATTCACACAGGAAAGAATATAGAACAGGGTTCTCCGACACGGGGCTCCTGTATTTTCAGATACCTTTCCTGGTGGCTGCAAGTCCTTTTAGAAAGTGGGTGGGGTAGGGGGGCAGGGCTGGGGGGACTTTTGCCCTGCAGGGCTTCTGATTGGCTGTCCAGATTTAAAGGCATCCTGTTATTCTGCCTAAAAGTTCGAGTTAATGTATAACCTCACTCTCTGACATTTTGTGGATGGCCCTGTCACCTGTGCCAGCCATTTTGTGATTGGTTTCACCTCCTCTGGCAGCCATTTTGTGATTGTGTCTACCACCCTACGTCAGAATCCCAAAGGTGCCCACAGGCTCAAATAGGTTGGGGACCTCTGGAAGGAAAAGGCAGAGGAAGGGGATCCAGTTTGTCAGGTCAGAACAAAGAAGGGAGTTATTAGCAGAGATTTACATCCAGTTGGCGCTAAGTTCATCTTCCTTTGCTGGAGTTCCTGCTGGGATGAAGAAGAAGCAAACTTGGTCTTCCCACTGAAATTTCCCCCATAATCCTTTGAATGTACCAGATTCCTTCAATCCTCTCCTTCTTCCCATGTCCCGAACCTCACAGAGAATACTGATTTATATTCATATATTCAACACTTTACAAGAATGTAGTTCCTTTAAAAGAAGCCTGACTGACTGTATAGAAAAATGGGTGTAGAGTTGAGGAACAAGTAGGGTTGTCAACTTCCAGGTGGTGGCTGGAGATCTCCTGGTAAAACAACTAACTGTTCTCCAGGCAACAGAGATCAGTTTGCCTGGAAAAATTGTTATTCTGGAAGGTGGACTCTATGACAGCATAACCCACTGAAGTCCCTCCCCTCCCCAAACCTCCCCCCCCCCCCAGGCTCCACTTCCAATTTCTCCAGGTATTTCCCAACCCAGAGCTGGCAACCCTAGAAACAAGTAATCAAGTTTAAAAGCAAGCAAAATTAGGAGTGGTTTTGAATTTCTCCTCCCCACTATTTCTACCTAATAGTTATCACTTTAATTTTACCTCTCCCTTGTGTGCTTCTTTATTTGGGGGGGCATTTTCTGCTTCCTCGCATCAATTTTTTTCTGTAAAGAAAAAGTAAGAATTTTCCAATGTTATTTAAACATCAATAAATAGGCATTATACATACGTTATTTATGTACAAATGTTTTATAAATTTTGTGTAAACTCTGTATACTATGAGTACACAGTACAACGAATCTATGAAACTAGTGGTGAAAAATGGAGGACAAAAACACGTGTGTGTGTGTGTCGTCAAGTCACAGCTGACTCATGGAGACCCCATAGGGTTCTCAAGGCAAGAGATGTTTGGGGGGGGTGAGAGAGTTCTGAGAGAACTGTGACTGGCCCAAGGTCATCCAGCAGGCTTCATGTGGAGGAGTGGGGAATTGAACCCGTTTCTCCAGATTAGAGTCCACCGCTCTTATGGATTAAAAGGAAACAAAGTAGGGAATGTTCACGTGTCCTAAACCTAACAGTGTCAGTGCTTTTTTGCTTTTGGTAAAATCTGTAGCTTTAAGAGTGTGAATGTTTTTGCCTTGCATTCTCCAGTGGTTCTTTGTTGCCACTTTAATGTACAGACACTATGCCATCCTCCGCCACCCTGCAGAAAATACACTTTCCATCCCATTATAAAATCTCATCCAGGAAGAGAATATGGCTGAATGCTGGCATAATAGATAATGATCTCATTCTCAACACTTCCTTTCAATTTCATCTGCCGTCCTGTTTCCTCTCCTTGAGTGCTTATATCTTCCACCAGCATAATGGCTAGATACAGAAGTTTTTATCAGAGTCGCAAGTCTAATGGCACCTGGCGGCTGATTAAGGAGAGTGAATGCAGTTGGCCAGGTGGCAGGAAGTCTGCAAGAAAGCTCTGTCTGCAGTTCCCAAAAAGCAGTTGCTATAGATTGGATTATGTACAAGTTTGACTATCCAATACAAAAAAAAAATTAATAAAGAAGAAAACTTTGCTAGATATTTTAGAGCTAGTTGACACATTCATGTACAATCCCATGATGACTACAATTGTCAGGTGATTAAATGCATGTGTGAATGGCCCATTGCAGACATAACAACATACAGAGAACTTTTGTATTTCTTCACATTGCTTCAAATGTAGCTTTTTTGGATGGGGTTTCCTACGTTCAGCTGTCAATCATCACTTTATTACCAATATTTTGTTTATTGCTCATTAACAACAAAGTCATAAGCATATACATATGACACATAGATGTCTAGAATGTATCGAAATACATGAAGAGTAGAAAGCTTATAATAAATTTATACATGTTCAACAAAATCTCTTAGGGTACATGCCAGTGTCATTTACTGGGATAGTTTTGAAGCCGTTACCTGGGTTAAATATTTGGCGACCTGATGAATTTTCTTGCTATCTACCTCTAAGTCTGATAAGAGAAAGGGAACAATCCAGGGTTCAGAGGGAAAACTGTACTTTATTAAGATAGGTGTGATCCATGTCAATCTCTCTTTGTTCCAATTTTTTCAAAATAGAACTAAGTGCCCTAAGGTTTCTATTTCACTGGTTCCACAATCACATAAGCGGTCGCCAAAGGGAATTTTTAAAAAGTGGCCCTTTAAGACCTGTGTGGGGAATGCATTTAATCTTGCTAAGGTGACAGCATGTCTTTAGGTTGGGGAGGTTAGGAGGTTGAAATATATGTGGAGAACTTCTGGGGGAGGGATTCCCATTGCAGCAGTAGAGCAGACTCTACGTGCTCTGCATTGGGTGCTGCCTGAATCCAGGTTAAAGAGTCTTCTTCACTGTGACATCGAAAGATGACTTGCTTGTGTGAATTGTCCACCCCAGATCTAACGTCACCAAACAGACATTCTTTCAAAGATCCCCTCAAGTATATGAGAATGTGTGTGTGTGTAAAGTGCCATCATGTCACTCTCATAATCCAGGCATAGTCATTTTCCAATGTAGCTCCTACCTGCTCAAACAACTTGTTAGAGGAAGTTAGGAAAGTCCTCACGCTTCCATCCTTCCACAGACTTCATAAAACAGAAAATTTCAGAAGGGACTTCTTGTAAAACGAGTTGCTGTTTCGTTAGTTTTAATATTGGTTTATAGATGTTATATGATAACCATCGTCAAGTACTTGAAGGGCTGTCATATAGAGGAGGGTGCTGAGTTGTTTTCTGTTGCCCCAGAAGATCAGACCAGAATCAATGGGTTGAAATTAAATCAAAAGAGTTTCCGTCTAGACATTAGGAAGAATTTTCTAACAGTTAGAGCGGTTCCTCAGTGGAACAGGCTTCCTCAGGAGGTGGTAAGCTCTCCTTCCCTGGAGGTTTTTAAGCAGAGGCTAGATGGCCATCTGTCAGCAATGCTGATTCTATGACCTTAGGCAGATGATGAGAGGGAGGGCATCTTGGCCATCATCTGGGCATGGAGTAGGGGTCACTGGGGGTGTGGGGGGGGAGGTAGTTGTGAGTTTCTTGCATTGTGCAGGGGGTTGGACTAGATGACCCTGGTGATCCGTTCCAACTCTATGATTCTGTGTTTTTATTGTTATTTATTATTAAAATATTTGATTGTGATCCACCTGGAGTCTTTGGAGAAGAGAGGACAATCCATGCTGTAAATAAAGATTATCAATATCAACTCTCATAATCTCAAATGCAATTCTTTAGTTGGTTCACACGTCCATCACCTGTACAACCAAGCAGCAAAATCAGCAAAGGCGGCAACTTGAGAGGAGGTGACTGGAATTGCTTGTTCCCCATCATTGCTTCTGAGACCTCTTCTGCTACTTCCCAGGTACAAGATGGGCTGTAGAGGCAGGCGCTGCCTCTGTAGCCCATCCTGGACCTCAACGGACAGGATGCAGGATGGGCTGTAGAGGCAAGTGTTCCCTCTTATCCTGTCCCAGATCCTCCTCTGTGGCACAGGAGGAAGTAGTCTCCTGCCTATGCTGCCATTGCCATGGTCCCAGACACTGTCCTGGACCCACAGGAATAATGAGGGAGGAGGGTCTTTGGGGCAGCTGAATGACTTGAGCTGGCCCTGTAGGCAGAAATCAAATGTACCAAAACCATGTGACGTAAGTACACATGTGGACCAGGACCAGGTGTTTAGTAGTCAGGACCACGGCATCTCTCATTATGTACCACTCTCCTATGCTCAAGGCAATCTACAAAATGCAGCAAGACAACATAAAACCATAATTACATATGAAATAATAAAGAATAAAACAGCCAAAATATCAAGAACAGATTATACATGCACATTCTTCTCCAAAGATGTAGTGAGATCTGCCTTACTGCATGTTCTGTACATTAACTCTCTTCTTGCTTGTGCTTCTCTGGCATAGTACAGGTTCTGACTGTAGTTTTTGGCCAATGGGCTTTCATGCTGGGAAATAATAAATGGTTCAGGTAAAGTTTCTAACAACTCAGCTCTACCTCACACATCCCTATTTTCATATACTTGCCGAGTGTTCTGTAACCCAGTAAGTGAAATAGCTAGCCAAAAGAAGGAAGGGGAGGGGTAAAAGGACAAAGAACTTTAATTTTTAAAGGAGCACCTGAAGAGTATTCATCGGTTTCCAGAGGATCCCACAAGGAAGTTGCATCACAGTCTTCAAAATGTCATCATCGTTATTATCCTTCTTTCAAAACATCCTAATGTCTTGATAGTATTATGTAAACAATGTAGTTTCTGCCCATATTTACAGTAACTGAGTTACCTGAAAGACTTTTTTCCTTTGGCAAATTGAAAATATGGTTAATGGATCCAGGAGAGTTCAGAGGGCAAATTGGGTGTTTTTTGAAACAGAGCCGTTTTTCTCATTACAAACCAATGGAGGGGGAAAAATACTAAAGCCATCCAGATTTCACAGGTTTGGGACATCCGAAGTGAACCTAAACGCCATTAGAGTTTCTGAATTTTTGGTTTTGAAATTCTGAGCTATTAATATGTAGTGTTTATTTGTGACCCCTTTATAGACATGATGTCACCGTTTCACTATTAGCTGGTGACACGGCTGCCAGAAAGCATAACAATGAAATGATACTATGAATGGAAAATGCTGCCATGTTACCGGGTGGTGGGGGGAGGGAAGAAATGCGTATCAGAGCAGAAAATTCAATGCCAAGACCTGGCATATATACTGCAGTTACTTGCAGAGGCCAAACATGACAGGGGGTGGGAAGGGGGTGAATCAGTACACTTCACTGAGCCCTGGCACTCCAGGAACCCCCGTCCCCTTTAAATGGCCTATTTATGTCACTTCAGAAATGAAATAGAAAATTTTCTTCCATGACTCATAGGATGAGGCTATGTGTTGTGCAGTGGAGTTGGAGTGTGTGGGGGGGAGGGGGGGAGATTGTGCTTATGTCCTAGCTGCTTCCATGGTTTTCTAAGTGTGAGATGAATCACCATGATAGAGGACTGCTTTTTGTTGGGTGAGTCAAGGTGCCATTTTTGGTGGCCAACCCTCCGCCAGCGCTCCCGGTACCTCACCCTCATACAATGGACTAGTGAGGAGGAATGAAGGGAAGTGATATTGTTCAATGCATCAACATCGCTGATAGTAGAAGACCTGGAAGTGACGTCACTGTGTTGAGCAACACTCTAGGAATTTCCCTGACCTCTATGGTAAAGACCATAAAGATAGGGGAAGTTCCTAGAGTGCCGCTCAACGCTATGGCATGGTTTCTGGGTCTTCATCCAAAAGCAATGCATTGGACATCATTTCTGCTCCCATCAAAACTCCAATGAAAACGCTACTCACAGGCCTGGCAACCCTACAGGTGAGTCTACCTGTTTCCTGAGAAGATCACTGTTAACCAGCAGGAGAGGGAGGGGGATGAAAGGAGTGATGGTGTGTCACTTCTAGTGAATACCCCAAAGTGATGTTGGCATTCTTGAGCATCACACCAGCACACTATGTGTGAATTCTTGAGCATAACACCAGCACAATGACATCACTTCTGGCTATTCACAGGAAGTGATGCTATAGCTATTGGTTCAACACCAGTTTTCCAAGCCATTCCTTCCCATCTCGCCTCCCTGCTGAGTGCTACCTGGCAGAGCAGTCAGAGACTGGGAGGTTTCCCTATCTCCAGCAGAGAAAAGTCTTTCACAATACCTCCTAGTTTACACATAAGAAGAGCCCTGCAGGATAAGGTCAGTGGTGCATCTCTTCTGTTTCACACAGTGGCCAACAAGCTGACCTGGAGGGCCATCAAACAGGGCATAGAGACCAAGGCCTACTCCTGATGTTGCCTCCTAGCACTGATATTCAGAGGTTTGCTGCCTCTAACTTTGGAGATTCCCTTTAGTCGCCAAGGCTAGTAGCCATTCCATAAATCCGTATAATCCTTTTTAAAGCCATCTATGCTCACGGAAATCATGATGTCCACTGGCAAAGAATTACACAATTTAATCACTTGTTTAATAAAGAAACATTTACTTTTGTCCATCCGGAATCTAATGCCCATCAAATTCAATGGGTGCCCCCCCCCCATTTTAGTATAACGGGAAGGGGGAAAGTTCTCACTATCTACTTTCTCTACCCCACGCATAATTTTATAAACTTCTATCATGTTCCCCTTAGTCATCATTTTTTACTAAACTGAAATCTCCCAGACTCTTTAGGAAAGGTGCTCCGGTCCCTTAATCATCATACATTATGGAGTACACATTGATGTCCAGGGCTCCCATCCTGGGTTCTGATAGACACACAGGACTTGCTGGTCTTCTCCAAGTCCTGCAACCAGGGGATTGATTCAAACTGTGTCTGTGGCATGTATAGAGAAAGGGCTTCATCCTCTCTTCCTGTACCATTTTCCTGACCTGCCCTGGTTCTAGGGTGCACATTAGGGATCCCCTTGTGAATGTTCATCAGTTTCCCCAACAGACTAAGTAGCATTTCCTAGGATCATTTCAGGTAAGGGAAATGGGAAGGCTAAAGCCCCCTTCTGTGCATGCAGTAGGGTCACAATCCAAATTGAGCTTTGCATGCACATAGGTTTCCAGGTCCTTCTTCGCCACCAGCAGGAGGTTTTTGGGGTGGAGGAACAGGAAGAGGCTCTCCATGCTGTAACTGTCCAGATGCAGGATGGGCTGTAGAGGCAAGTGTTCCCTCTCAACCTGTCCTGGATCCTCCACTGTGACACAGGAGGAAGTAGTCCCCTATAGGGTTGTCAGGTCCCTCTTTGCCACCAGCGGGAGATTTTTGGGGCGGAGCCTGAGGAGGGAGGGGTTTGGGGAGGGGAGGGACTTCAATGCCATAGGGTCCAATTGCCAAAGCAGCCATTTTCTCCAGGGGGACTGATCTCTATCGTCTAGAGATCAGTTGTAATAGAAGGAGATCTCCAGCCAGTACCTGGAGGTTGGCAACCCTACGTGCACAGGAATTGAGGAGAACCTGACAGTCATGTGTGACTGTTACACAAGACACAGGGTGAGGACCTCAGATCCAACCTTTATACTATATGTGAAGAGATCTTTAACTGCTCCCATTAATTTTAACAAAAGATGACTGAGATTGAATCTGGGACCTCCAGAATGCAAAGGAAATGCTCTACAATGAACAGGGCTGCCAGGTCCCTTTTTGCCACCGGCGGGAGGCTTTTGGAGCTGGGCCTGAGGAGGGTGGGGTTTGTGGAGGGGAGGGGCTGCAATGCCATAGAGTCCAACTGCCAAAGCGGCCATTTTCTCCAGGTGAACTGATCTCTATCGGCTGGAGATCAGTTGTAATAGCAGGAGATCTCAGGGAGTACCTGGAGGCTGGCATATCTATCAATGAACCTATATGCCCTCAGTTCATGCTACATAATAATTACCTTTACCAAGAGCAAAGTAAAGTGAAGGAAGGCTAGCACCTCAGAGGAAATTTGTTTTCACTGCCACATTACTTTCTTCGTGAAACAAGCTTGACAATGCAAAGCTGTAGCTAGCCTCGCCACCAGTAACTATCAGCCATAAGAATGCCTGGTAGCAGCATGTTCCCTCGTTCTTAGACCCCACAAAATCACGGAGAGAAGAAACCAGATGGCATACCAGACGTCTAGCCAGCCCTGCTGCACGGCACGTCACCTCCAAAAGCATGTGTCAAGTCAAGGGCAGGAGTTCACCTTGAGCAGACCTTCCCTGCTTCACCTGGGGGATGTTATTGTTTGTGAGTCTCAGAATCCGTTCTCAAATACCGCTAGCATAGATGAAGCAAATGCATAAAATGCCAACCTCATTTTTGCAGAACTAATGGCTACCAGAAGTTGCTGGAGTGTATGACATAAAGAGAATGAACTTTGCCTTATCCATTCTTGGAATTTCAATAAAAACAAGGAGCCTTACTTCCTCATAATGGAAAAAAAGCTCCACTTCTATACATATAGTGGTGGATGACAGTGAGTGAAATGTGGAAAGACGTAAAACAAAATTACAGGAAATGTTACTTGGGGAAACATGTTTTCATACAGCAGGAAAACTCTTATATACTAAAGCTTCTGCTGCTCAATTAACTCGCTACAGACCTGGCATATAAAAGAGACAAAGGGCCTGCAATCTAAATAAAATATACTGCGGGTGTGGGAAATAAAAGGAAAATGTGGCATTTTTAAAAGAAATGTGGCATTGAACCCAATAAAGAACTGCAGTTGTCAAATGTTTCCTTTTGCAAATCCTTGCAAGACTTTGATATACAGCTCCTTTTCACAACTGGAAGGTGCTTCTGCCTGGGTAAGGGAGGGTGTCCCTGCAAAACCAATGGATTCTCCTGCCATCTGCAGTCTCACATCATCTTCGCTATTCCTCAAGTTTGCTTGACCCTCAGAAGTGACTTAGTGGAAAGCCAAAGAGGGCCAGATCAGGAAGGGACAACAGAAAATATTAATTCCACTATTTACTACAAGGGATCAAATGCCTGTTGGAGTGTGGGTGGATGTGCCCTGGTCATTAGCGTCTGAAGACATTTCACGTCCTGTGCTATTAGATTTGGGAAATTTCATAGTAATAGGGAAGAAAGGGTGGGGAAATTGCATCTCCTCATACCACCAGCACAACTGGTGTGGTAGAGGGACCGTGGCTCAGTGGTGGAGCATCTGCTTGGCATGCAGAAGGTCCAGGGTTCAATCCCTGGAATCTCCAGTTAAAGGGACTAGGCAAGTAGGTGATGTGAAAGACCTCTGCCTGAGACCCTGGAGAGCCGCTGCTGGTCTGAGTAGACAATACTGACTTTGATGGACCAAGGGTCTGGTTCGGTATAAGGCAGCTTCATGTGTTCATGTGTAGCTAGATTCGATAGGGTCTTTTTTGTAGTGGCATCTATGTTATGGAATGTCCTGCTCCTGGAGGTCCCCGTGGCTATATTAATTGGTTAGATAATTAAAACATTTATATCCCACTGTCTCCCACCCTAAAGGATCCCAGGTGGCTCAGACTAACAAAGAATATAATGCAACATTTAAACAGCAGAGTCAATGCAAAAACCATCAAGACTTAATTAACAATAATAACTTAAAATGCAAATAAGAGACACTAAGAAAATTCACTCAACAGAACAGTCTATGCCAACATGTATTTAAAAAACTAGACCATGTGGGTCCCCAAACCCTGGGGAATAAAATTTCCAGGGGGCAGAAAGGACTGCTGGGAGAAGGGGAATCAATTAAAGGTCTGTAAACATCATCACCTTCCTCTGACAGATAGCAGAATCCCATCCAATACCTGAAATATTCTGAATATCAGCAATCACATGTAAATGCTGGAAATCCCAAACCATTTTTGTGACTGCCCAAAAACTCAGAAATGCTGTGGACTGGCAATCATCTAAAAGGAGATGCCAGCATTCACCTATGTGGAGGAAATATGCACCTTTTTTAGGGTATCCACAAAAGTAATCTGGGAGTCAACAATTCTGAGACATCACGCCTGGATATCGACTAGATACCATGGTCTCCAAGGAACAATTATGGGATTGGAACAGCATTGCAGCAGGGTTTTTGTGCAGATACAGAAGTTCAGTGTTGTTTCTAACCAATACAGGCACCTTGTTAGGCAGTTTAAGATAAATTCAGCTTTGTTGCAAGTGGAATCCCATAAATGATATTTGCAATACATGATTGTCTCATGTGCCTGGTTTTGGCAGAGTGGTTACATGTGAAATGCTGATTCTTTGAACTTAGGCAGTTCATGAGAGGGAAGGAATCTTGGCCATCTTCTGGGCACTGGGGGTGTGCGGGGGAGGTAGTTGTGAATTTCCTGCATTGTGCAAGGGGTTGGACTGGATGACCCTGGTGGTCCCTTCCAACTCTATGATTCTATGATTTTATGAAATAACAAAGGACCACCTCTCAGACCATATATTTTAAAGGCGCAAGGAGAAGAAAGCAACATCGGAGGATATGGCTCTGTCCAGGCCAATCTTGGCTGTACCCCATATCCAGTTTTTACACACATCTCCACCAAAAAGGAATGCTATGTTAGAGGCAGCCAAAGAGGAAACCTCAACTAAATCTTGCATAATCCCAAAATGTAAAATTGGACCACATTTTACACACACACACACACACACACACACACACACAGATTTTAAGCTTCACTCTTTTATATAGATACACCTTCAATCTTGTTCAGAAATCTTGAAATAATCGTGATGAACTCACCAAATTCAGTTTTATACCATCTACACTTGTGAGTGCTGTAATCTGATGAATATTTGTTTGCTGTCATTTCTGAGTCTGAAGTATTTCCACTCAGATGTGTCTCTGATTCATCTCAGTTCTAATTCAATTGCACAGACAGTTACAGTTACAAATGTTTAATAATTCTCCCTTGTAAGGTAGTTACAACTTTATTTACTGTAACATCTTCATGACGCTCAGCCAAGTAACAACGACAGACATTTGTCACACTTAGTCTAATTTTTTTTGTTTCTTTGATCCCTGGGCTTAAATCTGCATGGGGAAACAAGGTGTGTAGTGGGCAGTATGTTGTAATTTGTTAGCTTCCTTGGTGGCCCTTGTGAAGGGAGAGAGGCAGGATATACATTTTGTAAAATAAAAAATGTTGACCCATCCCTACCCCCTTTCACAGAACTCCATCAGAGAGCCATATCAGAACTTCAGCACTGACTGTATATTTGTATGTATAAGTACAACCACAGGATGCAGAATGGTATAGTATAGCCCAATCTCATCAGATCTCAGAAGCTTAGTTGGGTCAGTACTTGGAAGGGAGACCTCCAAAGAAGACTCTGCAGAGGAAGGCAATGGCAAACCACCTCTGAACACATGAACACATGAAGCTGCTATACTGAATCAGACCCTTGGTCCATCAAAGTCAATATTGTCTACTCAGACTGGCAGTGGCTTTCCAGGGTCTCAGGTAGAGGTCTTTCACATCACCTACTTGCCTAGTCCCTTACCTGGAGATGCCAGGGATTGAACCTGGGACGTTCTGCGTGCAAAGCAGATACTCTACCACTGAGCCACGGCCCTCTGCTTAATCACTTGCCTTGAAAGCCCCTTGCTGGGGTTGCCATAAGTCGGCTGTGACTTGATGGCACTTTCAAGTACAACCACAAACCCTGCAGGCAGATGCTTACTTAACATTGTGAGGTTGTCTCCTAAGACTTCCTCTTGCTACATGAGGAGTTTAGCTCCTGGGAAAGGAGGCTTCTTCCATTGGATCCAACCGACAGATGTTAACGGGTGAGGTTTTCCCAGGTAATGAGGACTGTTGTTGAGTAAGAAATTCTGGCATAAAAGCATGCAAGATGGAAAAATGTTTTTGAGAGCTTGAATTCTCGTAGGCATTCAAGGTTTCTCCCTCGCATCTCTCGGAACACAATTACAAGGGCAAACAGCACCTGACGCTGTGTCTCAATACAGTTCTTCCTAAATTGGCCCTTCTTGGCAGGTTCTTTGAGACATGCTGGAACAGACAGAGCACTTAAAACAGCCCAACTAATGCCAACATCATCTGCCACCCTGCCCCCAGTATGTATTATGCCAGGAAGGAAATTCAGGCAACATTTCTATATTATTAGATACTAAAAAGATGACAAGACCACCATGTAAGGGAGTAAGTTTACATGTAGAACTTGCTCTTTTAATAAAAAAAAAAAACCCACTGTAGAAAGATTTGTAATTAGGATAAAGCCATTTCAAACAAAATTCCACATGATATTAAGGATTGCCATAATGTATGTTGATGGCCTTTTGATTTATGATTTGGAAATGTGCTAGAATAATATACAACAGTCTTGTGAACAATGGCAGAATTGTTTGAAGAATATAAGGAAAATATATGTAAGAAAGTCTAGTAATGCCGCAGGATCCTGACGGAAAGCATGCTAAAACAGAAAGTGATCTAACAGAAAATGTCTAGTTGGAAAAATATTAATTTTCTTTGCCTTGGCATTCTTCATGACACATCACCTCACAAGTTGTTCATATTAAATTAATATGCTTCAAGAGTCCAGGTTTGCTTTGACAGAGCCTTTCTATAGGTATGCCAGACACAGAATATATGCAGCTCTGGTATACCTCTTTGGGCAAAAATGGCTCAGGGGTTTGATTTGCACTTAAAAAATTTTCCCTTTGTAATTATAATTATAATCCAAGGTAACAGGAAAAACTGAAGTCTACTCAAGGTGTCCAAACAGAGCAACTTATATTTCCATATTATATATATAAATTAGATTGGGGACCGAAAGTGTTAGAGCATGCAAATGCTTCACTGGTGTTACAGAAATGTAGGAAAATCAAACTTCTGCTATTAGAAGAGCTAATAAGCCGGTTAGCATTTTCAAATGAGTTACTTGAAAAGGACATATAGATTTTATATGGTTCATTGATCTACAAAGCGTCACAGAATGAGTGTTTCCCAAGTACATTGTACAACATATATTACTCCTCCATACCTTTTCTCATTTTATAACCAATCCCCAGCATTGCTGTTCCCTTTAACTCTTGACCTTCCTAATTCCTAATGCTATTGGTTTCCATTAATGTTAGTCCAAGAAACATGAGGGGAATCTAATAGGTGACAACCAATTTACTCTTTTTGTACTAGACAAATTTGCCAATCGACAATCCCATGTCTCCCAATTAATACTACAGAGTTTGAAGAGGGAATTGTGTTTAGTAGAAACACAAGGGCTTTGGCTGGGATTGAGGGTGGGATACAAGTCCAAATAAATAAAAAAATTTAGGTAGACCCGAACCATGAAGCTCTAATTGGACTCTGGTATATATCCCCCATTAGACTATACAAATGGTCCTCCTCGTCATCTGTTATGATGTTAACTGGAGACACCTGGTGACTAAGTAGAAATCCACTTATTGTGCAAGATATTATGTAATTTATTAAGGAGGTCTCTGCTTTTCAGTAGACATTTCTCTGTCCCAAGGAGTCCTGGGAATTACAGTTCCAAAGCAGGTCTCTGGAGAGGCAGCAAATAAATTATCTTAATAAAACAATAATTTAATAGAGGTCTCAGTTATACATCAACAAAAAGACAATCTGGATGTGTTTTTTAATGGCACATTTTATTTCCCATTAGTTTTTAAGAAGACTATGAAACATGCATTAGTTGAGGTGTCCTCTGGATATTCTTCACAGAATTAACAGCATTCATATGCAGAACACAAAGCTCAAGAAAAACTTAATTAGTGTCATCTATGAAAACACTGTTACAGTTCCTGGTTTTTCTCAGCCATTGTCTGGAGATAAATTCTCACCTGGCATTCAGGGAGCTGATTTTGTATCTAACTTAATTCTCACCAGAAGATTCAGAAGTAACCCCCCTCCCTCTGCTGCCAAAGCATGTGGAATTACACAAATTTTTAAAAAGAGGTTATAAGACCAGGATGCCTCCTCGGGTTCTTCCAGAAACACATGACCCAGTTTGAAAGCCAAAGGTGGAAAAAAAACACCTTGTCAAATTTGGGAGTGTCCTGTCAGCTATAATTAGAGGTGCCAACCGCTGACAAAAAGCAGGTTTGTGTGAAACTTCTCCATGGAAACAAAGCAGCTTTGCAAAGAGGGTGTCAAAAGCAAGAAAGTTCTTTCTCTTCCCCCCCCCCCCACCTCATTTCCCTGAGCTTTGGAACAACAATAAGAAACCCCTCCTCACAATGAGCTTTACAGTTAACTAGAGAATTACTGGGTTGGAATTTTGCTACCTATTTGAGCTGATGTAATCTCCTGGTAGTTTGTGGACATTCAGGTCACCAAAGGGAATTGTTTTGTGAAATGCCTTATCACTTGGGAGTGTCTCTCCCATTCTCCCCCCCCCCCACCCATGCAAAGCAATTTCTCCTCAAGCCTTAACCCTTGGCTTCTGTAGATTATAAACAGTGAACAAAGTTGATTTTATAATGTTAATTTTGAATATATCAAAAAAGCAGTTCTCCCAACCTTGTTTTGAATCCCCCATTCCATAAAATATAATACTTCTGGTTACTTTTTACCAACTTGCTCTCCAAAAGTAAAATCATGTAAGGAGAAGTGAGAGGCAGAAGAGTTCCAAAAGATATGTTTTGGCAATCTCTCTGTGTGTGTGTGTGTGTGTGTGTGTGTAAAGTCAAGTGCCATTGATTTATGAGAAACCAGTAGGGTTTCAAGGCAAGAGACAAACAGAGGTGGTTTGCCATTGCCTTCCTCTGCATAATGACCCTTGCATTCGTTGGTGGTTTCCCATCCAAGTTCTCACCAGGGCCTACCCTGTCTAGCTTCTGAGATCTGATGAGATCAGGCTAGCGTGGGCCATCCAGGTCAGGGCTTTGGTAATCTACAAACATTCAAACATAATGGAGAGTCTGAAGTATTTATCAAACAAATGTTAGTTTGTGAGCACATGCAGATAACAGCTTCCTATGGTTTCAGCTAGGGAGAATCACTATAGAAAAATAGGCTTAGAGCTGATCCACATGTTCAGAAAAAGTATACCCTCATTGACTGCTTTTTTATGTTTTTAAAAACCCTCCCTGAAAATAGAAAGCTAGCATGTCAGGGGAAGACTATTTTCTTAGAGCTTTTGGCATTCTCATTTCCCTCACTTGTAAGTTCCTGTTTCTTTGAGGTGGGGGGTCCATTCTACACGTTGTGCTCCCTATAGTGGTCGATTTGATATTACATCAGTTTATGTCCAGCGTATCTCCCTGCAGATTTAAACTGCAGGTTTTTATGCCTGACATAAACCAATGTAATAGTGAATCAAACACCAGAGGAAACAAAACAGATGAGGAACAGAACCCCACCCACCCCAAAGAAACAGAAAAAATGCAATCTAGGAAAATGAGAATGCAGAAAAGCCCTTAAAGTTTTCCACAGCCATGAAGAGTTTCACATGGAGGGCCTGTATGCAATCCCTTACATTCTGTAGCAGTACAGTTGGAGAAGAGCTGTTCCATGTGTGTTTGGAACTTTCTGATCTTACAGGCTGCACGTAGCCAGTGCTGGTTCCATAGCACTGTCTCTCACCTGTGTTGTCCAGAATGGAAAGCAGTCCAATGATCCAACAGGTACAGCATAGTGTGAAATCTCCCGGTCTCCGCGCATCCACCACCACCACTCTTCAGGAATGGGCTGCCCGATGAGTTAACATCTGATTCCCCATCCCTTTGCAGAACTTGTACACAGACTAAGATTCCTTGTGTCATCTGAACATACAGATTGGAGACAGGGGAAATCAAAGCAGGGTAAACTAAATGTCGCACAAAAAACGTGCATCTCTCAAGTGCACTGAATGACTATACCTAAAATCCTCTGCAACTTTTATTCAGAAGTGCCACTAGTTGTGAACAATGAAAGCACTTTGTTACCCTTCCCTACAGTCTGAAATGGAGGATAACTGTCTGTGAAAAATGCAACTATCACTAAGAGCATAAGGAGGTGGAGCAGAGGTTATCTAGAGCTTGGGTTCCATCTGACCTGAAGTGCAGCACAAGAAGGGGTCTTAGGTTTCCTTGTTGGTTTGTAGCCATGCTTCCTCTCCTTACAAAAGCAAAACCAGAAAAACAACTTTCTAATACTTTGAACCTTCATCAGAGATCAAGTACCGTTTTATCCCCAAGAAAATAAAAACATTAGGTTTTAAGCTATTAAAGTTAAGCATTTTCCTGTTTAATCAGACTGTGTTGTTTTTGGAGTTGAAATCCTCATTTAACTCATTTATTTATAGGGTTGCCAGGTCCCCCTTGGCCACCAATGGGAGGTTTTTGGAGTGAAGCCTGAGGAGGGCGGGGTTTGGGGAGGGGAGGGACTTCAATGCCATAGAGTCCAATTGCCAAAGTGGCCATTTTGTCCAGGTGAACTGATCTCTATCAGCTGGAGATCAGTTGTAATAGCAGGACATCTCCAGCTAGTACCTGGAGGTTACCACAAGTAAAGAACAGCATGCTGCTCAATATACAATATGCAAAAAAAGTGTGTTACAAAATGACAAAGCACAGAACAAAACAACAGCAATGACAACAAAGACAGTGAAGAATACAAAACAATCCTAGGAAACCTTGCATTAAGAATGAATAAGGCTTGGCTTCCTGTCCTAAAAACCTCCAGACTAACAAAGACTATAGTCAACAATAGCCATGGAGATTAGCTTTGGACTTCACACATTAACAAATCACTTCAGGATACAATGGTTCCATATTAACATACTACACCGTCATTAGCACATTATCTTGATACTTAGAGGACAATGATTAGCACATTACTTTTGCAGGACAATGACTCAGCTCAAACCCAACCCCTTTCTGACTATATCTTCCTACACACTTGACACTGAAAGACACTGTCCTTCAGTGTTACTACTCTGAAGATGCCTGCCACAGTTGCTGGCGAAACGTCAGGAAAGAAAATTCCAAGACCTCGATGGCCCAGGTTAGCCCAATCTTGTCAGATCTTGGAAACTAAGAAGGGTCTGCCCTGGTTAATATTTGGATGGGAGACCAACAAAGAAGTCCAGGGTCACTACCCAGAGGTAGGAAATGGCAAACCACCTCTGTTCTTCTTTTGTCTAGAAAACCCTACAAGGTTGCTGTTAAGCCCACTATGACTTGATGGAACTTAATTATTTTGAGAGCCAGCATGGTTTAGTGGTTAAGATGGTGGATTAGGACCTGGGAAACTCAGGTTCAAATCCCCACTCATCCCATAGAAACTTGCTGGGTGACTTGGGCCATTCACACACTTTCAGCCCTGACCCTGGCTCATGTTTGGATGGGAGACCTCCAAGGAATATCAGGGTGACACAGAGGCAGGCAGTGGCAAATTACCTCCGAACGTGTCTTGCCTTGAAAACTTTATGGGGCCACCATGTCAGATGTGACTTGACAGGAAGGAAGGAAGGAAGGAAGGAAGGAAGGAAGGAAGGAAGGAAGGAAGGAAGGAAGGAAGGAAGGAAGGAAGGAAGGAAGGAAGGAAGGAAGGGGGGAGAAACAACCAGTCTCAAGCTGAACACACATGAAGGTTCCTTATACAGAGTCAGACCATTCATCGATCAAGGTCTGTATTGTCTATGCAGACTGATAGTGGCTATCCAGGGTCTCAGGTGGAGGTCTTTCATGTCACCTACTACCTGTTCTTTTTAACTGGAGATGATGGGGATTGACCACAGAGTAAGATAGATCATTCTTCCTTTCTGACTGGTGTACCTGTGTGTTCCACATGTTTATCACACTCTTCATTTCTAGGTATATAACTAAAAATGTAATGTGATAAGATGAGATCCTCAGATATAGGTTTCATTCTTGATCTCTTGTACAGTTAGATGTCAAACATCTTATGTTTTCTGGTAACGTTTTATAGTTTTATGACTGAAGAAGGTTCATCTCACTTTCAAATTCAGTGTTTTGATTTCATCTTCTAAAACACTCCAGGGTCGGGGGTGGGGGGGAGAAAAAAAGTGTCAGAAACTTCGAAACTTTATCCCATTAATCAAACTCACTCATGCTAATGGTATTAAGTCACTGCCCATGGGATTCAAATAAATTGATATTCTTTATACAAACTATGCAAAAGGAAAATGAGTCCCAAGTATTTGGGAAATCGGGGTGCGTGTAAAGTGTAAAATAGAATTGGAGACCAAGACTCAACAAAGTCTTGAAATTTGCCCTACAGGTATAATAATTATTTTTCCACGAACTGTTTGAATTCTACTATTTCTGTTTAATTTCTCACTGGGAGGCCAGATTCCTTAGGCAGATAGAGTCATAATACAACTTTTAGAACATAGATAGATGTACAGATCATTGATCTGCTAGATGACTTCACAGAGATTTTTCCCCTCATGTGTTTATTACTCTTCTCCAACAGAAAAAAACGTGCATATTTTCTTGCAATTTTACCTTGCAGTGGTTCACAGACACTGAGCAGAAGATGGTTACTATTCAAATATGTAAGAGTTATGTTTTCATGCAAATCTTTCTGTTTCCAGATATACAAGACCTAGTAGATTTTTAAACTAGATTTTTTAAAATTTCTGTCTTTGTTGTTTTAAGAAAATTTAGGTTTAAAATAGATGATGAAATTCACAGTTCTCCATCACACTGCAAATTGTAAATTACACACATAGCTGTGACTCAAACTGGGGCCATGTATAGGGTTGCCAGGTCCCTCTTTGCCACCAGTGGGAAGTTTTTTGGGCGGAGCCTGAGGAGGGCGGGGTTTGGGAGGGGCGAGACTTCAATGCCATAGAGTTCAATTGCCAGAGCAGCCATTTGCTCCACATGAACTGATCTCTGTCAGCTGGAGATCAGTTGTAATAACAGGAGATCACACTGTTATCAGTTTTGATGTGCCTTTTAAAAAAACTCTATTTTAAACCTTTTCTTGTACTGCAGATTGGAAACCATCATTTGTATGCACACAGCTTCCCCCCTTGTCCTCTGCCTGGTCCAACCCATCCAGAAGAATATGGAAAATAAACAGGAATCTTGTGGACCTGCGTGCATCTGAGGAAGCTCTAGTCCATGAAAGCTTACGCCAGAATAAAAATTGACAAGTCTTTAAGGTGCCCCAAGACTCCTGCCTGTTTTTGCTGCAACCAACAAGCACGACTAAGGTACAGGATATAATACCAGGACAAGAGATTCTTTGTTCCTGCATGGTAGTAATTTGGCTACACCATTTTGACCACCTGACTGGCAACCCCCGGGGGGGTCATTGAGGGTTAGCGCCTGTGGAAATAGGAATCATACGATGCTCTAGGACATTTTCAAATCTCTATGGATTTTATTGTGGGCATGTGACCAGAAGTGACATCATGGCACCACACAACATTGTCCATTCCATTTTTGCTTCACTGCTCCATGGAGCAGCAGCAGGAGTCTGAGTCATAGGGGGTGGGAGGTCAACCTGGCAGTCCCACTCCCAGCTAATGGAGGATCAGCTGGGAGTCGGCTTCTGAAATCCTCAGGGCGGAATTTTGTTATGTACTCAGCTGAGAGAGAAGGAAGGCAGCATGGTACAGCCCGATCTCGTCAGATTCAGAAGCTAAGCAGAGTCAGTACTTGGAAGGGACACCTCCAAGGAAGTCTCTGCAGAAGAAGGCAACAGCAATCCACCTCTGCTTAATCCTTGAAGGCCCCTTGCTGGGTCGCCATAAGTCAGCTACAACTTGACAGCACTTTACACACACACCACACCTAGAAGTAGGGTTGCCAACTGCCAGGTAGTAGCAGGAGATCTCCTGCTAATTCAACTGATCTCCAGCTAATAGAGATCAGATCACCTGGAGAAAAATGGCCGCTTTGGCAATTGAACTCTATGGCATTGAAGTCCCTCCCCTCCCCAAATCCCACCCTCTTCAGGCTCCGCCCCCAAAATCTCCCGCCAGTTGAAAAGAGGGACCTGGCAACCCTACCTAGAAGAGGTGCAGCAAATTGAGGAGGGGATCAGAAGTCCAGCTGTTTTCCCTTTTCTTCTCCCCTTCCCAAAGACCTTTGCTTGGTGCCTACTCTAACATATGTTGCACATTGGGGTGAACCTGTTTTATTTCCCCAAGTATTTGATGAAATAACTGATACAGGACCTATTCTTTGCTATGTGACTGATCTTTCACTTGCTTATTGCTTTTACGTTTTTAATTGTTTCAGTGTAATCTGAGTTGATGTTTTATTCTTGACTTGTTTTGACACTGCTTGTGCAATCTAACCCAAAGACCTTTGGGTGGGAACATATTGTAAACATCTTTGAAAATGCAAAAAAAAGAGAGAAGAAGCAAGAATCCATCTTAGTACTTAGTGACACAGCAAGCCTAGCATTGCAACTTTTTGTAATGTACCTTTTGCCTTTCATTTTTTTCTGCATAAATTAAATTGGACATTTAATAAGAAACATATCAAAATAATAAATATACAAAGCAAGCCATAAAGAACACCTGCACAACCCAGCTTCCTAGTGATTTATACATTCCTATGCCAAAACACAGTTCAGCTTTCCATTACTTGAATAGGATGGTAACTGATTCAAGGATTGCTACTGAGACCATAGTGTGCAAGTCTTTCTTCACAGAGAACTGCATGTGACCAAATGAAAGGCTCTACTAAAGCCAATATGGACAGCTTCAGTCTTGTACATGGTCTTAATCTATTCCTTGATTAATATCATATTTAACCTGGAATTTGGCTGCAGTTACAGTGTGCTTTAAACAAACGCCAGATTGAAATGAAGGAGCAATCACTTCGTAAAGGCACTGAGCTGTAGGTGGAGTTGGCAACCTCCATGTACTAGCTGGAAGTCTCCAGCTATTACAACTGATCTCCAGCCAACAGAGATCAGTTCACCTGGAGAAAATGGCCGCTTGGGCAATTGGACTCTATGGCACTTAAGTCCCTCCCTGCCCTCCTGATGGAGTCTGATCTGGAGAACTGGGTTTGATCCCCCACTCCTCCACATGACAGCGGAGGCTAATCTGGTGAACTGGATTTGTTTCCCCACTCCTACACACGAAGTCAGCTGGGTGACCTTGGGCATGTCACAGCTCTGTTGGAGCTCTCTCAGCCCCACCTACCTCACAAGGTGTCTGTTGTGGGGAGGGGAAGGGATGGTGATTGTAAGCCGGTTTGAGTCTCCCTTAAGTGGTAGAGAAATTTGGCATATAAAAACCAACTCTTCTTCCTCCTCCTCCTCCTCCTCAGGCTCTGCTGCATAAACCTCCTGCCGGTGGCGAAGAGGGACTTGGCAACCCTAGTGAGTAGGTGATTTTGGAGATTTCTGCATGGGATGCCAGTCTGAGTAGACAATATTAACTTTGATAGACCAGTAGTCTGAGTCTAAGGCAGCTTCCTGTATTCATCTCACAGCAAAAATGTTAAGAGCTGGTATAGTGTCTTGAAACAACCCTGATGTTTTGAGTTCATAGAATCATAGAGATGGAAGGGACCACCAGGGTCATCTAGTTCAACCCCCTGCACAATGCAGGAAATTCCAAACTGTCTCCCCCACACACACACACACACAGTGACCCATACTCCATGCCCAGAAGATGGCCAAGGTGCCCTCCCTCTCATCATCTGCCTAAGGTCATAGAATCAGCATTGCTGACAGATGGCCATCTAGCCTCTGCTTTAAAACCTCCAGGGAAGGAGAGCTTACCACCTCCTGAGGAAGCCTGTTCCACTGAGGAACCGCTCTAACTGTTAGAAAATTCTTCCTAATGTCTAGACGGAAACTCTTTTGATTTAATTTCATCCCGTTCATTCTGGTCCGACCTTCTGGAGCAACAGAAAACAACTTGGCACCATCCCCTATATGACAGCCCTTCAAGTACCTGAAGATGGTTATTGTTAGCCAACTTGCTCTTTAACTTGGGGAATTAGCAAGCAAGGTGGTCAAACTACAGTATTTATTTTTATAGCGGTATCGCAACCTTTGTCTACCAGAGCCAGTAACTGTGACCTTCAAATAAAGATACAAACAAGGAATTCCGAATTAAATAGTGTTTATGTCATTTTCAATCAAATCAATGATGCATACATACACACAGAGAATCCTAGGAAATTCAAAGAGAGGAGTACAAGCACAGATAGGAATCGTTGATTGGGTAATATCTACCTTTCTAGATGAGGTGGTGTCCAAGTTCACGTAGACTAAGATAGACAGAGTCAAGAGCAAAGGCGGGGGCAAGGGGTTCCCGTAGACTTGACCAGCAAGGCGGGAGGGAGCGTGGTTAGGCTGCTCAAAACCTACACCAACAGAGTAATGGCAAAGGTGCCAAGAAAGACCTAAAGTGACATAATGGGCTGGGGGCACCCCAGATATACTGTTTTTCTGGGGGCGGGGAGTTGGGGTTTACCCCTCCTAGGTTCCCAGGTGACAAAAGGTGACAAAAGAATTAATCTGTGGCTACCGGGGTGGGGTAGTGAGAATTTGGAAATCTATTCTAATTCCAATGGCTTTTGCAACCCGGGAGGAACCGGGAGATCTTTACTGAAGTGCTTAACGTTCTGGAACAATGGGTGCAATCCCTGTGGATCGCTGCTGCATAGCTGGAGGAACGACTCAACGCTCTTATCAGGATCGCTGCTGACGGCCCATTAAGCTGATGTTGCAATGGGAGGGGGGGTTGCTGGCACTGGCTACATGACGGCGTGCTTTTCATGACATGGCTGCGGCTGGAACAGATTCTGCACAGGAACATGGAGTCTCTCAGGATCGCTGGAGATGGCCCTTGCTTCTGTTTCCTAGCTGCCGGCTGCACGGAGCTTGCGGGAGCGACCGTGTCAGTTTCAAACGGACTGCGCAGCGGCCGCCCAGTGGCGTTTGGCGCGGGCGCACTGCTAGAGCAGTAGTCGAGTGCCTGCATAGCGGGTTGCCAGGTCCAGTCCAGGAGTTTTAGGCAGGCCCGTATGCTATCATTATCATATCACCTCTCGGTCTTCTCCTCTTCAGGCAGGGTTGATTGAGTTAAAAAATAATAATTTTTTGGCTCAGACATTATTTTGTTGTTGTTGTTGTTACAGGACTTTGCAGATACCTGGATTCACAAAGGAGCCAATACAGTCAGCTGCGTTCATGTGAAAAGCCTCCAAGGCTCACATTTTATCCTAAGGAAACAGCCTGGCTGTCACTGGCACTTTTACTTGGCTGCTTCCGCAACACTTTGGGAACGTTTGGTCACGTAGATTGAGCTGGGCAGTGTGACAGCTTCCCATGGCAAGTTTATTGAACCCCAGGGTAATTTATGAATTTTTTTTATTCCTTTCCATTTTGTTTTCTGCTTTGGCCAATCTCAGTCTGGATTTCCTCCAGTCTCTAAAGTGGCAAAGACATTGATCCATCTCAGAAAGTTACTGGCCACTCTGATAATATCTTAGAAGCATACCATGACTTTACGTAGTGCCAAACTTCCTAAAACATGGATATAGCTTACAACTGCCAACACTCTGGGTCAAAGAGCGTTCATGATGGATTTTTGGTATTACAGTTGGTCTTGGTGATTAATATGTTTTCCACAGGGAAGGGTGGATTGCCCCCATTCTGTTGCTTTTATGGTTATTGAATTGCTCTCTTTACTGTTCTTTGGTTTAACTAACGCTACTGCCAAAATTAATTATGGAATTGTGGCCTTCTCAATTTACTGCAGCTTTTAGTTGGTTTTTTTTTTTTTGGTGGGGGGGTGTTGTCTTACTTTCCCCACGTTTCCTAGGCACATGTGAGAACTGATTAACACTACCAAAGAAAAAGAAAAGGCAATCTCGATGCAGTTTGCATATCACTGTATTGGATTTTTTTTTAATGTGGAGTGTTACGGCTGTGCATATAATTGCCTGAGCACTAGTAGCAACAATCATAACAACTGTATATAAAATCACATTGATATTGCTTTTTTGCAGCTGTTTGTTGATCTTCAATGGCAACAAAGAGGAAGGGAAAGACATACATGAGCTGAAGGAGCTGAAATATGTGGAGCCAACTGCACATGAACAGCACACCATACAAAATTCAGAAATTTTAAAAAGGAACAAAGGATTCCTGATGCATTCAAGGCCAGGTCATTCAGAACTCCAACACACAAGAAGAAATTTGGGTGGGGAGAATGTCAGAAGCATCCATGGTTTTCCAGGTTATTCAAGGTACCAAATTAGGTGCACATGCTTCTGAATCAGGTACAGAAGGCACAGACAATCTCAGTGCACTGCATGATTTAAGCCTGAGAAAAATTACAAACTTATTTTTACGTACAGCTATGGCTAGGAGCAAGTTGGACTTGACTCATCTTCTTGAATTGTCCTATTTCTGCCAGAGACACATTGGGAGGAAGAAAGAGCATTGTATGCCACTCAGAACTCCTTGGAGAAAGGGTGGGATAAAGTGATGGGCAGACAGGTTTGGGGCAATTCCCTTCAGCCTCTGTTACCTGTAAAATGGAGAAAATGGTGATCCAACTCTAACAGATAGTGAGAGAACAAACGTAATCAAAATAATGTGGCAATTTAGAATTGTGTTAATAATTTAGATTTCTGCTAATAATAATAATAATACATTGTATTTGTAATGCAGAGTTTTAGATTAGCTAAATGGATCATGAACAGCATAAGTAAATATTCTGTTTATTATCTGTGTTTCTTTAGGCTACAATTCTTCCATTTAATTTGTAGTAATGAGTATACAATTCGGAGAACACACTTCGATGGTTGTAACTTCTATCTCTGCCCTTGTGTGTGTGTGTGTGTGTGTGTGTGAGAGAGAGAGAGAGAGAGAGAGAGAGAAAGAGAGAGAGAGAGAGAGAGAGAGACTGTCTGCCTCTTTTGAATGATAGCCATTGAGGTGACCAACCCCAGTTACATTATTCCATTATCGCCATGTTTTCATTAGAAGGTCTGAATAGAGTCTACCTGCCTACAGCCATACACCTGTTGGGCTGTTTCTGCTCAGTCAGGAATGCTACACCCATACAATTGTACATGCATAGGCTCTATTCCAACCCTCAACAGTATACACAGAGTCTGGGAGGAAGAGGAAGTGGGTTCTGGTGAAAAAGGAAGAGTCTCCTCTGCCCACCAAAAGGACCATGTGTGAGACCTGCATGGACAAAGGGCAAGTGAGATGGGGGACTATAGCAAGGAGGGGAACTGAGTGAGATTGAGTGGAAAAGCTGACTGAATCCAACCCAGCACAATCCCATTTCATTCACTAAACACATTTACAGTGCAATCCTAAACGTATGCTCTTCTAAGTCTGTTGACTTCAGCGTGCTTAGCACAGTATAACTCTGCTTATGACAGCCACCTCAAGATATCATTAACAATGATATATGAGAGTAAGACAGAAAGCAGGAGGATCTTTCCTGGATATTGATAACACCTGCTAATATTGCAGTGGGGGTGATGGATTCAATGTCTTCGCAGAATCCATCTGCTAATGACTGGGTTTGTTCCAGTCTTTAATTTATTAGTCTGATTCATTTTAGCATCACTAGACAATTGTGTTTCATTTCTTTATAAAAACCCAGGTCTTTTAAACAATATAACAGAAATAAAATGTTGTTGCTGTTGGGTTTCTTTCTTTCTTTTTTAAAGCTATATTTCCATTTCACATTTGAATGTAAATATCAAAACCAGCAATCCATCTGCTTTCTCTGCACCTTTTGCCATGTCTTATTTCCTAGCAGAAATGCAGGAATATGTCAAGGGTCATTTCAGGACAGCTATTCCCTGCTTGAACCCAGTTAATGCTTATGAATATGAAATGATTGCACCGTCCAGACCTCAAACCAGCTCACACATCTTGACTGCGTAAAAAGTACTGTTGTTGTGATTCCTATCCAAGCTCTACAGGTTGTATCTGGTGACTCTAAAACATCTGCCTGGTGTCCCCAAACCAGGGTTTAAGACAAACTGAAGTCAGATCCTTGGACGGAGTCATTAGAAGGGCACCCTGGGTTTGTCTGAGTGTGATCCTTTGTATTTGAAGTCATAGAACCAGTCCCTCCTCAAAGTAGCGGAGGGGAGAACTATGTGATAAGCCAATGGGGTCCTAATTAGGGGATAAAGCAAGATATAAATAGAAAATTATAAAGAATAATTGGGCATGGCACACATGCATTGAGGAGAACCTGCAACGGTTACAGAGGACACAGAATGAGGACTCTAGACTCATCATATTTATTTCATAACGTGGGATGAGACTGTTTTGAGATACCTATGAAGGAAAGTAGAGACATAGCGATACCACCTGTAATGTATTTAGTTGGTGCAAGGTCGATGCGAACTATTGAACTGCTGAACGGTTGAACTCAGCTGGGCTGAACTGTGTTGAGCTTGAGGCCTTGCTCTGGGCTCCAGCATCTGTTCCTCCGATTGGACTGTGGACTTGGGGCCATCCAACCACGGACTTGGGGGTGTAGCTCCAGGTGGTTGGGAATTGTAAATAAGTTGGGTTGTTGTGCAGTTAGCCAGTTTTTCTCCTCTCCCTCTCCCCTGTTAGTTGAATAAAGCAGTTGATGTTGGAGCTCTGTCTCCGACCTTGTGTATAACCTACACATACATAATACCACCTTTATGTTTGGTTGTAGGAAAATGATGAAACCATCTTTAAACGTTTAGGTTCAATGCAGTTGCTCATTTGGCAGGGAAGAGTTGAAGCTCATAATGTAAATGCTACTCAGCCATCAAATAGCATTGTGTCTGTTGCCCAATAGCGACGACAGGAAATATAACAATGGCTGATAGATTGCCACCAAGGTCTTTTCCTAAATCTTGGCTAAATCTTGAGAGGTTTGCTTCTTTAATGGAAGCCAGAAAACCTTAACAGTGGGATAAAACATGTAACAGTTATTTAAAAACATTTCAACAGAGATTAAAAATAAAAATATAAAAATTAATCAGTCCTGACAGTCAGAATAGGATCTAGTGAAAACAGAGACCTGATTCACTCAAACATAAGATATTCAAACACACACACAATCCAATACACAATTGGTTTCCACTGCATTAGACTGGATTTATACAATGCATATTGATACAAATAATGGTTTGGGGGTTATCAAGCATATTGTTCTAGAATATCATTAATTATTGAGTCCCATTTTATGCACCTGAAGACTTGCAGCTTCTAGATTTGTTGTGTTTCCCTCTTTGCCAGTTTTATCCTGTGTAAAGAGCATTTATCAAAATGGTTATTGTTCGAATGCTTTGTATTCCTTGCCCCCAACCATTTGCCAACCATTTGCATGCTGATCATCTGTATTCAGGACAGCTCAGGTGAGAATGCATCTGAGGCCACAAGATAAGACAGGATAGTGATACAACCCAAACTTGACAGAAGATGCTTTGGAATACAAATTTGTCCCGTTGGTAATGTTTAGTTGCATTCCAAACCCAGTGCTATCTTCAAAGTGTATTTTCTCTGACTTAAATCATAATCCAATCCAAAGAAGACTTCTCTAACCCCTGTGAAGCCATTAGAGACTCTGGGTGATATTGTCCCAGGGCACCCAAGTCTATAGGATTTTACTGTGGACACAAGAACCCTGGAAAAACTACTTCTCCCAGGGCTCCTTGCACTTGGGACACTGATTATTATTTATATAGTGTTATTTATGCACCTGGTGCTTTACCATCCACAAGGAGAAAGGTCTCTGCCCCATGGAGATTCCATTGGGACTGCCCTTGAAAACAATCTGGAAATTCCGGCTGGTACAACAGCCCGTTTGTTACTCCTAGTCTGAGGTCTTTTCTCTGGCTGCCTATTTGTTTTCAGGTCCAATTCAAGATACTGGTGCTGGCCTTTAAAGCCCTTTGTGACCTGCATACTTAAGGACTGCCTCTCCCACACACCCATGGTTCCAATCCAAATCAGGCCTGTGCATGCCTGGAAATAAGTTCCAAGCATGATAATGAAAATGCAAGTCTGATCATCAGGTAAGGTTGTCCAAGTTTGCTAGGGGTGGGAGAACTCTGGTCCCTACCAGGCCATTCCTGCCATGGCTCAGCTCAGCGGTAGGAGAAAATAGGGGGAAGGGGAGGGTGGGATGGACACCAATGTCCTGACCCATAGACATCACTTCTGGCACAAATGAAAGTGATGTCAGCATGTCACTGGTGATGCTCTAATAATTAGTCAAAACTCTATGGTTCTCCGTTATTGGGTCCTGAGCCATTAAAAGAAAGGTGGGTATATAAATATTTTAAATAAATAAATATTCTAAGCTTTGATGTAAACAGGACTGCAAATGGGAGGCAGGGATAGACAGATATAAAAGTATTCTGTTTCAGCAAGTAAATAGTTCACAGCAACATAGTTTTACACTTTTGTCATGAACAATGTGATGAAAAAATGGAAATCATTGCCCCAGAGAACTTGCAGTTCAGTAGCAAGAAGTATTGTGCAATGCCGCATGAACTGGCAGGGATTTTTTTGACTACAAGCTACCTCTATTCTCCTTGTTCTCACAGCCTCCAAAAGACATTGGTTAAGTTAATGGGGGAGGGGAGAAGAAGGTAATGGAAAGACCTCCAGGGCAACACTGAACATGTAACATCTGGTCATCACTTAGCAAAAGAAAGAGGGGAGAAACCATCCCACCCACCCCGGGAAGCTTGCCACAAGATAAGAATACTCTGCATGAATGTGTGAACAAGCTCAGATCTGTGGATGACAAGGGAACAATAAGAACCATAACCAGAGCTAGAAGATTATGAAAAAATGCTCGATATGAAGTCTTAATGGCACAATACTGTGAAGCAACTAGAGATGAGCTATCTGCCCTCCCAAAAATGCCTGGCAAGGGATGGAAATGTAGTATTGCAAGAAGTCTGGGCTTTCATACAAGTCTTCTAAAAAGTGACTCTTGGCTGAGCTACCACAAGAGAGCTGTTTATTGGCAAGAAAACCTATATAGGAAGACAAATTGAAGACCTTGCTCTCTTTCCCACCAAGAATTTTTCTCACAATTAATTTCTGCTTAGACTTTCTCCGTGGTAACTGAGGGCCCCAAGTCTAGACTTAATTTATTGGCTGGTGCAATAAACAGAACTACTACATATTTTTTTCTCTCTCTCTCCTTCCTTCATGGCGTTACTCTCTGTCTCTCCGATACACACTTACACACACTTTTGTCAGTCTCATTTCTTCGACAAAAGCGCGTGCTTAGCTCCATATTAAATTATTGCATTCTGAACAAAATTTACAACCCCAGCAGAAAGGTTTGTTACAACCTCGAAATTCTAGGATTCTACACAGACTGGATTGGCCAAGTACTATTGTTTTCACGTGTCTCTCCTTCCCACCCAGCAGGTGTGCCACTGCTTCTCGGACTGTGCTGTTGTATCTGGTGTGCCGTCACTGCGGATGGGCTGCAGTTGCTGCTACCATCACTGTATAGCCGCTCAGTCTCCCGCTCATAGGGCACTGCAACTACTATCACTGATGTTGCAGTGGTCATGCTGAATCACTACTTAGAGCTGCCATGTAAACTTTGGGAAATACCTGGAGATTTGGGGGGTAGAGCCTAGGGAGGGCACAGTTTGGGGAGGGGAGGGGCCTCAGCAGGGTATATTGGCATTAGGGTTGTCAACCTCCAGGTGGTAGCTGGAGATCTCCCACTATTACAACCAATCACCAGGCGACAGAGATCAGTTCCCCTGGAGGAAATGGCTACTTTGTAAGGTGGACTCTTTGTATCGTGCCTCAATATCCACTTTTTGAGTTGGGGGTGGTGGACTTTGGCTGGTAATCTTGCTGCTGCCTTTCTCAGAGAAAGGCAGAGACTCAAGCAAGCAGCGTATCAGGGAAGCTGAAACTCAGAGCAGGCAGAAAGATCCTGATATCAAGAAAATAAAAAAGGTAAAGGTCCCCTGTGCAAGCACCGGGTCATTCCTGACCTATGGGGTGACGTCACATCCCGACGTTTTCTAGGCAGACTTTGTTCACGGGGTGGTTTGGCAGTGCCTTCCCCAGTCATTTTCCCTTTACCTCCAGCAAGTTGGGTACTCATTTTACCGACCTTGGAAGGATGGAAGGCTGAGTCAACCTGGAGCCGGCTACCTGAAGCCAACTTTCGTTGGGATCGAACTCAGGTCGTAAGCAGAGCTTATATAAGTTATTATTAATTATAGTCTATTACATTTTTATCCATTGTAGCTGCAAACCTCCAGGTACTAGCTGGAGATCTCCTGCTATTACAACTGATCTCCAGCTGACAGAGATCAGTTTGCCTGGAGAAAATGGCCACTTTGGCAATTGGATTCTATGGCATTGAAGTACCTCCCCTCCCCAAACCCCACCCTCCTCAGGCTCTGCCCAAAAAACCTCCCGCTGGTAGCAAAGAGGGACCTGGTAACCCTAGGGGAGGAGCATACAAGAATGAAACAAACCAGATAAATGCCCTATGATCACTTGTTAAAATGCTGTTATTATGCCAATAAAGGTTTATGTATGTTAAAAAAAATGCCCTATGGCCGTGAACAGCAGGTACTTAGAGGAGCCAAGGGGTAACTGGAGACAGTCATTTATGGAACAAACAGATAAAAACGAAAAGATATCTCTTCTTGTTGTGACACTATTAACCTACAGATACAACAATACACAAATTTTTGAGCTTGGTGAGAATACGATACAACTGTGCTGCTTTGTGAGGAAAATCTCCAGCTCTCTATTCATTTATTTGAAGCCTCATCTGGTAATATGACAGCCACCACCACCTCCTTAGAAAGGAAAGCTGACTACGGCTTTGCTAGGTCAAGAAGCTTGTGTACAAAAAGATGCTTAGATATTGTTCAACAGGAATTCAACTCCAGCAAGTGTGTGTGTGTGTGTGTGTTAAGCGCCATCAAGTCGCTTCCGACTCATGGCGACCCTATGAATGAAAGTCCTCCAAGATGTCCTGTCTTTGACAGCCTTGCTCAGATCTTGCAAATTGAGGGCTGTGGCTTCCTTTATAGAGTCCATCCATCTCTTGTTGGGTCTTCCTCTTTTCCTGCTGCCCTCAACTTTTCCTAGCATGACTGTCCGGCAAGTACCAGAAGGGAATACTTGAAGAGTCACTCGAACTGCCGTTGTCTGCTATTTTCTCTTGTTGCTCAGCACAAGAGATCCATCTTCCCTTGGATGTTTTCCTCTGTATCCTCTCTGACAGTGGTGGCATTTCTGTCACACAAGTTTTGTTTTCTGCTGATGATTCCTCAGCGTTCACATGCTTAAGGAAGGACCATACCTTGAAGCTGGTAAAGTACAATACACAGTTGTGCGAATGACCCTGCCAGTGCAGCTCCAGAATTCCCACTTAGCATCTTCACAGTTTTGAAAGGAATCATCTGATTTTAAAGAGGAACAATAACTACAGGTCCTTGAGAATTTTTTTTAAATCAATTTATTCTTTTTTAAACCAAAGACTTCAGCAATTTACCACACACACAGTGAAAGGTCTTCATTACATGATGTTACAATTAAGGAGAAAGCATCAAAGTGTATTGTCACATTCAAGTACAAAACAATGGCTCATTTCAGACCGCATCTGTTTTAAGTTAAGAGCAGATGTGAAATGTTGATAGAAACCATCACTACTATCATTGGTGTTTTTGCTTTCCTTGCCTTTGTATCACTAAGGGCTTGACTAGTTCAGGCCTCTTTCAGTAAAATGGACTTTAATCCAATTAGGCAGAAATAGCCTGGCGTTTGAAAAGCAAATGGCTATAGTTTCAGAACCTTTTTCTATCACAAACTTTTGGCCAATGTAATTTCAATCTCAGGTCCAAGGTGGAGCTGCCAACATTGGATTTCAAACATTGTGGATCAAAGGTTTCCCCCCCCCAGGAGAACCTTTGGGCTCAGGGACTCTGAGCATGTGTAGAGAGTTGTTCCCCCTTGAAAAAAGGGAACCACCTTTGTGTTTTATAATAATGAAGAACTGCTGTATCAGGACTCAAAGACTATATAAAGGAAGAAGGGGGGTATAACAAGTCTTCCTTTGATGCATTTCTTTTTTTTCTTTTTTTAATTTATAATTGTATTCATTTTTAAAAGGGGTACAGAAAAGGAAAAAAGGGAAGAGACAGGTAGGGGAAAGTTGTACAATTCGTTTTGTGTCCAAACCTGTCTACATTTCTGCTTTTATTGTCATTGTTGTTATTATAAATGGTCTTTTTGGAGACACAGGGGGGGTGAAGGGGGGTGGTGCTTGGGGAGTAAGGGAATTGTACTTGTGTTCTGGTCCTTCAACCCACGTCTAGTTTTGGACTTGGTAGTGCTTCATGGGAACCTACGCAACTCATTACTAAGTTTTTGTTCTGGGATGTTGTCTCTCTATGGTAGCTGTTTGGACCGTCTCATGGTGAGGATCGCGAGTTCTTTCTGCTGTGTGAGTTCTTTCTGCTGTGCAATCCTGGGTGCACCATCCTTGCGGTCTGGTTATGACCTGGGCCAGTTCTCATCCATATTTTTCGTAGAATGATTGCCATTTTTGTTGATGCTCCTCCAGTTGTGTGCCGTGCTTTGATGCATTTCTTAAAGGTGTTCAATGAGATCCCTCAAGCAAAGATTTCCTGTGCGTGCACACTAACAGAAAAAAATACCAGTTCAGATCTGCATAGTCTGATGTGGTACAGTCCTCAAGCCAGAACTATCCTTTCTCTTATTTCATCTGGTAAGTTATTGGAAAGTGTCATAATGTGGAAAATCATATATAACATTATTCCAGTTTTAAAGAGTCTTTTTTATATAATATTTTTTATTTTTTCAAATATACAAACAAACAATTCAACAATTGATAAAAATCATCAAAAAGAAGTAAAAAGCAATGATTTATCGTTGAAGATACAAATATACTAAAGTAAAATATGAAGACTTCCCCTTCATCTCTTTCTGTCTTATTATAAATTTGTATACTCTTTTGTATTAAATTCTAATCCTAATATTAATTCATATATGTAAATATAATTATTTATCCAAAAGTCAAATAAAATATATTTTCTTATCATTCCAAATCATATGTGATTGTCACCTTTCTTCAGATCAACTTAATTATAGTAACTATATATTTTAATCATTAAAAAACACCCTTAATCACAGTAAGAAATGGATTAGATCAATGAGTAACCCTTAAATTCCCCTAATTGAAGTTCATTTTCACAGTAAATTCTCCATGCCTCCCATTCACCCATAAATTGCACATTATCTTTTTGATTTACCAATGCCGTAAGTTTTGCCATTTCCACCAGTTCCTCCAGTTTTAAAGAGTCTTGAGCTAGCTTTCTTTCTTCTGGCAAATTTTTGATATTGGGGCACTTTCAGCAAATACTTCCTCACCTGAGATTGCCAATGATAGGACTTGGCCACTCTATCTATGCTTATATAAATTCATCAAGAATGTCAAAGTGGAAAGGAACCACATCATCTCTTTGCCCATACATGAGGCTTCCTTTTTCTGAAGAGAAGCAGCTTCCAAGATTCAACAGGTCAAAGAGAAAAAGTGAAGAGAGAGAGGAGATTCATATGTGACTCTCTTCCTCATTTCTGCTGTATCCTCTGAAAGACTTCAAGAACAATAGAACAGAGAACGGGCCAAGCAATGCTAACTTCACCAAAGTTACATCCCTGTAAATCCACTAAAGTCAATGGGCTTAGAAGGGTGTAACTCTGAATTGTAAGGCCCTACCACACAGATGCCTACATCATCAGATCAATTCAGTTCTCATGGAAACTGCCTCAACTTATTCTAAATCCATAAGCCTATCTTATATGTACATCAATAATTGAAGGGAAATTGGGTCTTTTAATTTTCCCCTAGCTTGGTCAGTGTGAGAAATATGACCTGGAAAAAAAAGAAATGTTGGGCACAGAAAACATCTTTGGAAGGAGGAGGAAGAGGAGAAATATATCCAACAGTACATGATATATGAATTTAGAGCATATGTAATGGCCTTAAAGCTATCAAATAGCTCTGATAATGTACGCTTACCCTGTACCACAAATGGATAAAGTCTTTTATTAATTGTGTTTATTCTAAAATTGTAAAATTGCTTATCTCTTTGTTCCTCTGTTTCTTTACACTATGAACACTTAAGATTTTGTCAATGAGCAATAAAGATTTTGGATATCTGTCTTGGATATGAATTTGTAAAAACTAATAGTACTATCCTAAACAGAGTTACACCCTTCTAAGAGCTCATTCCTGCAGCAGCCGGGGATGGCGTGGCCATGGCGGCACTGCAGCGCCTCCAAAGAGGTTTGGCTGCTGCAGCAAGGGGCAAAAAGCTGGTGTTGTTTAAGCGAGTGTTCCTGGGCTGAAAGGGGTTAGGAAGCTACCTATCAGCAGCTCCACCCCCACCCCCCCGAATGCCCTAGGAATGCCACCTGGGATGCTGGCACAAGGACTTGCTGGCATCTGAGGGCCGCGTTGCCGTGACCATTCAGGGGGGCCAGCGCAAGTGGCACTATGCTGGCGTCCGTGCCAGTTTGCATGGCACAAGTGGCACGGATGCCAGCATAGAAGTCGCATTGCCTCCTAAATTGGTTCGGCTCCCAGCCTCAGGAATGCACTGCAGGTCCATTGAAGTTAGTGGACTTAGAAGGGTATAACTCTGCTTCAGATTGCATTATAAAATTATCATTATGCAGAAGGTTACGGATTCCGTGGACTTCCAAAAAAACAAATCAGTGGGTTATAGATCAAATTAAGCCTGAACTGACCCTAGAAGCTAAAATGACTAAACTGAGGCTATTGTATTTTGGTCACGTCATGAGACAACAAGAGTCACTGGAAAAGACAGTCATGCTAGGAAAAGCTGAGGGTAGCAGGAAAAGAGGAAGAACCAACAAGAGATGGATTGACTCAATAAAGGAAGCCACAGCCTTCAATTTGCAAGATCTGAGCAAGGCTGTAAAAGATAGGACATTTTGGAGGACTTTCATTCATAGGGTCGCCATGAGTTGGAAGCGACTTGACGGCACTTAACACACACACACATGCAAAAGGTATAACAGGGCTTTGTGACAACATTAACCAGCCAGTGCAACAATGCAGCTTCCATTCATTTCAATGGCACCATCTGTGGAAGTCCCACTGAAGTGAATGGATGTGACAAATGTTTGAATTGTACCCACTGCGCATTGTGTTGGATTAGGAAAATAATAGCCTTGTTGGCTGTGAAATGACTTACATGCTGAGGGATGGACCCAAATTACCATGAGTGGCACACTCATAAGAAGGGGGGTTTCCTGCCCCTCCTGATGCAGCCCATGGAGCCCTTTGAAATTCTGGTCCTGGAAGCCTCACAAACAGCACACCTGAGGAGTAAAATGCAGATTTGCAGTGGGAGGGGAATCAGCAAAAACAGCTCTGTCTTAATCTGTTGGAATACTATTCTGCTACCATAAGTACTGTTATATCAGCTTTGGATGCCTCCCTGGATCTTTACTGTCTCTTTATTTATTTAGAAATATCTGTCTTCTGAAAAGCATTACCCACGGCAGCTTACAATAAAAACCACACTAAACAGACTTGACAGTTCAATAAAATAGCACTAAAATTATCTTGCAAAGCAGATCTCAGGTGGAATTGGTAGAAGTCCTTTCCCTCAGTTAGAGATTCGTTCAGTACCAAAAGCACAAGGGAGGACAAACTAAGCAACTGATCTTCTTCAGCCATGGCTGGAATTCTCTTTAATTGTGTGATAGCATAAACAAAGTACAAAGGACATTTTGGGAGAAACTATTTTTAAAAGCCCCTTGTGTTTTTAGTCACATTGTCATTAACAAATTCAGAGGGTATCCATGCTGCTCTGTTGTAGAAGAGCTAGATTCAAGTCTAGAACCACCATAGAGACCAGCAAGATAAGCTTTCGAGAGTCAACACTCCCTTGGGACCTTAAACTCTCAAAAGCTTCTACTCTGAAAATCTTGTTGGTCTCTGAGGTGCTACTGAACTCAAATCTGTTATCATTGATATCACTGATATAGATGAAAACTCTACCAATCTCTGGAAATTTCTCCACTCACAAGCAATCTTGAAATAGTTTTCTTAAAAAATTATGTGTGAGAGAAACACCCCCCACCCCAATTGGTGCATAAAAAAGCATTTTAAGAACAAAAAATGGAGCAATCTGAAAGGGGTGGGGAATCCAAGCCTTTTAAAAAGGTTTTAAAAAGCCTTTCTTCTGCTCAGAAAGAGTTCTGAGGAAGCAGGAAGTATTTGAATCCCTGTCCCTTTACACGCTGCTTTGTAATTGGCTGTGAGAGAAACCAAGCTTGCTGTGTCCCATGCTTTGCCTTATACACAGGGATTTCACCCAGGCAGAGCTCAGGGGAGAGGGAAGAATCGGGTTAACAGAGGAACAAGAAGTCCCGGGATTTGTGAGGTCTGGCAGCGAGGTCATCTCTAATGGACGGAAAACTCATGCATAACTCCAAGGAACAACCGAGACAGACCACGGGCAAACATGAGTGAAAGTACCCATGCATAAATGATCTTTGTCTAAGGCACTAAGGTTTGATCTCCCAGAATTACAACTGATCTTCAGCTCAGTTTCCCTGGAGAAAATGGCTGCTTTGGAGGGTGGAGTCTATGGCATTATATCCTGTTGAGCTCCTTCCCACCCCAAACACTGACTCCTCAGATTCCACTCCTTGCAAATCTCCTGGAATTTCCCAACTAAGAGTTGGCAACCCTAAAGGCACCTTAAGCAATCGTGCAGGCTTGGGTTTGTCAGTGGATGCTCCAGGTCTGTGGAACAGCCTCTCGGGGTGAGGGGAGCTTCTACTCAGATCTGCTCACACATGTCTGGCTTTTTGGTGAATCTGCAGGCCAAAGTCATTCCAGAGGGCTTGTAGGCAGCTTGAACCTGGGAAAAGGGGGGATATCCTCTAGTAGGTATAAGGTGTTTTTAGATTTTTGTTTTTAGTGTGGTATTAATGCATTTTATGTTTGCAGTTTTAAATTTTATTTTTATGTTGTTGCTTCCTACCTTGGGTCCCAAGATGCTCCGAAGACAGTATATAAATATTTAAGATAAAATAAATGTATAAATAAAGAAGGGGGCTTTGAACTTTACAGTTTACTGGATACAGGTGAACTCCATTATGAACATCTCCGTACACCTTCTGAGGCTGTAATTGGAAAAGAGATGCTCTCTCATCCCAGCTGTTCCCCATTGAGGCCTTCTTTGCATGACTTATGTGGAAGTGATCATTATGGATCACTGCATCATTAAATTTTACGTTCCTTACGCTGCCTCCCAGCAGCCAAAGCATTTAAAGCCCAGAAACATAAGGAGATGAGTGTCTCAATTGCCATAATAAAGTTTTACATCGTTGCACGAAGACCAGTTTTCCCCACATATGGAAATGGTTAAATTAAAATGGTAATGACTGGATACAGAAAAGCTCTTCTAGGCCACAGAAAATTAGTTTAATCTGCAAATGTGATTTATGCCTGTCAGGAGACAAGCCTCATCTGAACAAGCTTGCTAGATATAACCCCTCCCAGAGTTTTCTATTTGCTGTTCTTAATTATACCTGTTGATCTGCCACAGGATAAATTATTAGGGCCTTCAGTGCATTTCACTCACTGTTCACCAGCATCCAGTATCCACTTCCTACTTCCTGGACACTGGAATATTTAAGAAGGGATAGCAGAAGCATTCATTCGTTTAAATGATAGATTAATGAGAAACAATTTTAATTCGTGGTGCTGAGAATTATAGGAATTCTTTCTACCCTTTCTATTGAGTAATGGGTGGTTGTTTGCTACTAAATTGCAAATGTAAGGCCTGGATTAAATGCCACCCACCTATCTAGCTCTTACCTTCTTCACTGTAACATCTAATGAAACTCAAGTGATGTGAGGTATCATGTCATCATTTCATTCACAGGCAGAGAGCCAGTGTGGTGTAGTGGTTAAGAGCGGTGGACTCTAATCTAGAGAACTGGGTTTGATTCCCCACTCCTACACATGAAGTCTGCTGGGTGACCTTGGTCCAGTCACAGTTCTCTCAGGACTCTCTCAGCCTCACCTACTTCACAAGGTGCCTGTTGTGGGGAGAAGAAGGGAAGACGATTGTAAGTCGCTTTGAGACTCTTTAAAGGTTGAGAAAAGCAGGGTATAAAAACCAACTCTTCTTGCTGTCCAAGGGCTATTGGGCTGAGAACTGACTATATAACATACTACTACTCATCTTTAATAAACATATAACAATTTTATTAACAAAGAACAGTATTTTTATTGGAAACATTTTAATATTGGAAAAATTATGGCCACAACTAAAATTAATGGCAACAGTGTTATTGACGCATTGGCGAAGCATGGGAAGGCTGGATGGGGGCATCAGCCGTCCCGTTGCGAACTGATGCAGGCCTGAACTCCCAGCGGTCCCGCTGGGAGTAGTAGAGGATGACGGTATGTGGGATACACATGGTCTTGCGCCACTTGGTGTTCCCCCGTCACTCAGGTAGAGGCCAAACCTGCCGCCCCCTATGCAGCAACTCAACTCCTTGGCCTCCCCCAAAACCCCTTATTGGGGTCCCCCAGTTGGAGGAAGGGGCACACAGGCCGCTTCCCCCCATCAAAACCCATCCAGCCCCATGCGTAAACCACCAACTAGCTGGGCATTACCCCGCCCAGCTACCGCCAACGCGCCTTAGCACTGCAGCCAGTTTTTTAGGGCATCTCGAATGCCATGTAGCCATATATCAGACCCCCACTCTGATAAGTGGACCCCATCTGGTCTGAATAATGCCGCCATCCGGTGGGAGATATCCCAATGCCGTATTATAAATTGTCAGATTCTAGGACTCCGTTGCCTCTCAGGAATCATCAACTTCACTCCAGACGTTAGCAGAGAGTTAAAGTAGAATTTATTTGAAAGGAAGGGTACAGTAATCCATGAAACACAACGTTACAATGGCGCAAAATCATTTGGAGGGCATTCTTATAGAGTACACAAGCTAGAATGTTTACAAGTAAAAGCTTTGAAATGCAAAACATCAGAGGTTCCCCAACACCAAGAGAGAGAATTCACACCTTAAGATCAGAGCAGGATTACAATCAGGAAGTCACTTTGAAATGGAGATCTCTCGAGCTTTTGGCTGTTGCCTCTTCCTTCCTTTCTCTTTCCCACGGGAAGGAGAGGTGAAACAAAAGTCACCCCGCTATCCAGGGTCCGACTGCATGCCCTCACTGACACTCCGCCTCCCCAAAGGCCCCCCCCCCCAGATCTCCTGGTTTGTCAGGGTAATGGCGATGGAAAGCCGCTACAAGGGTTGGAGCCTGTACGTGAACAGCGGACACCCACTCATCGTGACTGGAATTTAAATGTTTCCAACGCACAAGATATTCCAGTCGGCCCCTGCGCCTCCGAGAATCGAGCACCCTGGAGATTTCAAAGTGCTGTTCGCCCTGCACCATGATGGGAGTTGCCGCTTCGGGTTCGGGGTGCCATTCTGGTGCTTGTAGAAAGGGTTTTAGCAGACTCACGTGAAACACTGGGTGTACCCCTTGTAAGGATTTGGGTAGTTCCAACTCCACCGTAACCTCATTGATAACTCGGGAGATAGGAAACGGACCCACAAATCGTTGACCCAATTTTTTACACGGGCGTAAAGACCTGAGGTTCTTAGTGGAAAGATACACCTTCCCTCCGACCCTCAATTCCCACTGAGGTGCTCTGTGTTTGTCTGCTTGTACTTTGTACCTGTCTTTAGCCTGTTCCAGGTTTTTTACAAGCCAGGGCCAAGTGTTCCTCACTGTGTGAGCCCATTTAGACACCTCGGGGGGTGTAGGTACAGCCCCTAATGGTCCAAAATCCATCCCATAAACTGCTTTGAATGGGCTCATCCCGGTTGCAGAGTGTACCGAGTTATTGTAGGCATACTCTGCCAGTGGCAGCAGATCAACCCAATTGTCTTGGTGATAATTAACAAAACAACGCAAATAACATTCTATCACCGCATTGACCCTTTCGGTCTGCCCATCCGTCTGGGGGTGATAGGCAGATGACACACCCAACTGCACACCTACAATTCCTAAGAACGCTTTCCAGAACTTAGACACAAACATCGAGGCTCTGTCCGAAATTATCTTCTTCGGAAATCCGTGTAGTTTAAATATGGTATGTATGAATAAACGAGCCAATTTGTGTGCAGATGGCATCCCTTCGCACGGCACGAGATGAACTTGCTTAGAGAAAAGATCCGTGATTACCCACAGGACAGTCTTCCCCTGACTGGACGGGAGGTCTGTTATGAAGTCCATCCCAATCACTTGCCAGGGTGCCTCGGGAGTTTCTAGGGGCTTTAGTAATCCCGGGGGTTTTCCCATCAAACGTTTACTAGTTGCGCACACAGGGCAGGATTTGATAAATACCTCGATGTCTTGGCGCATCCCAGGCCACCAAAACTGTCTTCTTATTAGGTGCAAGGATTTAACAAACCCAAAATGTCCCCCTATAGTTGAACTGTGGCTCAATTCCAATACTTCTCGCCTCAGTTCCCTGGGCACGTAATGTTTGTTCTTACAGGGACCGTTTTTGTCCGTCACCTGGGATGGGATAGATTCTTCCTCCCGCTCCCGCTGAAGAGCCTCCCCCCACCTTGTCTTGACTACCTCCGGGAGGCTTTCTGGAACTGCCCAGAGGCGGGGAATGGCAGCATCTGACCCCGGCAAGGAGGTGGGTACTGGCCTTCAGCCTGGTCCCTTCGCTCTATTTGGGAAATTTCCCCCCCCTCCCCAGCGGTTGTGGTCGAAGGTTCCCCGGGGACTGCTGGGGATGAGGAGGTGGGAGCGACCACTTCTCGAGGAGGACTCGAACTCGAGTCTTGTGCCGCCGCGCGGCTTTGTGCTCTGGTCAGAACTCCTGCACTATTCCCCTCTGGAGTCAAACCCAGGTGTTCCCGTGTGAAAAGAGAACCCACCGGCCGCTCAACCTGACACTCATATTGCGGCATGCGAGACAGTCCGTCTGCTAAGCAGTTTTCTTTCCCAGGCATGTGTTTGATGGTAAAATGAAACTTAGAGAAAAAGGTTGACCAACGCACTTGTTTGGCGGACAGCTTCCGCTGACCCAAAATCGATTCGAGGTTACGGTGATCTGTACAGACCACAAAGGGCTCGGCCGCTCCCTCCAGGAACTGTCGCCAAACCGTGAGGGCATGTTTAATTGCCATGGCCTCCTTTTCCCCAATCGGCCAGTTGAGTTCAGGGCCAGAGAACTTCTTAGAAAAATATGCGCAGGGTCTAAGTCTCCCTTGATCATCCCTCTGAAGGAGTGCGCCTCCCATCGCCTTGTCCGAGGCATCTACCTGTAAGGTGAATGGCCTGGAGCAATCTGGGTGCGCCAGAATGGGTTCAGAGGTAAAGCGCTCCTTAAGAGTTTCAAAAGCCGCCTGACACCTGGCGGTCCAAGGTACCTGGTATTGTGCAAAGGTGGCCTCTTGCCCCTTCCCCTTGGTTTTAAGCAAATCAGTAATAGGCAAAGCTATTTGAGCGAAATCCTGAATAAAACTTCTATAAAAGTTCGCAAACCCCAAAAACTGCTGAACCTGTTTGCGAGTTCTGGGAGGTTCCCATTCTAACACTGCCTGCACTTTCTCCGGATCCATGCTTAACCCTTGGGGAGATATCACATAACCCAAAAATGACAATTGGTCCTGGTTGAATGCACATTTTGATAACTTAGCATACAAATGATTGTCTCTTAGACGACGCAACACCTCCCGCACCAATTCTCTGTGCTCTGCGGGATCCTTGGAGTAAATCAGCAAATCGTCGAGAAAGACTATTACACCTTGAAATAGGAGATCGTGTAGAATCTCATTAATTAATTGCATGAAGCACGAGGGCCCCCCCGACAGACCGAATGGCATGACTAAAAATTCAAACAAACCATAACAACAAGAAAAGGCTGTCTTAGCTTCATCCCCCTCCTTGATCCGGACCCTGTAGTAGGCTTCCGCCAGGTCAATTTTCGAGAAAACACAACCCTCCTGTAACGCGCTCAGGAGGTCCGGGATTAAGGGAAGGGGGTAGGCATTAGTTTCAGTAATCGCGTTAAGCCCCCTATAGTCTACACACAGTCTGAGATCAGATGTACCTTTCTTCTTCACAAAGAAGCAGGGAGAAGAAAATGCAGCCTTGGACGGCCGTATGAAACCCCGCTTCAAGTTCTTGTCCAGAAATTCTCGCAGCACTGCTTTCTCTTGGGGACTCATGGAATAAACTCGGGCCTTGGACGGTTTAACGTCCTTAATCAGTTCGATGGCACAATCCGTAGTGTGATGAGGAGGCAATAAGTCACAGTCCGTCCCCTCAAATACATCTGCGAAATCACTATATTCTGGGGGCAACGTGGGTTCCTCCAAGGCAGCTGCGCTTCCCCCTCCGGGTAAGTCATCCCGGCTGTGTTTTTCGCACTGGGAAGCTCCAAACACCACCCGCCTTTGTTCCCAGTCAATGCTCGGGTTATGCCCCGCCAACCAATTGATGCCGAGAACCACCGGGTAGGAAATCTTAGGAACTACCGTGAAGTGGATCTGTTCCCAGTGGTTTCCCACCCCCAGCCACATCTTGCGAGTGTGCAAATGAACCGGCCCTCCCCGCAGGTCACTCCCATCCATTTGGTGGAAATGTAAGGGCTGGTCCAGTTCTCGAGTCCCAATTTTCAGGCGTTCTACCACCGCCTGATCAATTAGGGTCCGGGAGCACCCGGAGTCCACGATAGCCACAACGGCCACCGGTTCCCCCCCTTGGGGGTTTCGTAACACAACAGGTATCAACAATGTCTCTCCCTGATCACTCACCCTACATGGAGCCGGTTTGGTTTCTTCCGAGGGTGCCCTCTGTGCCGGTTCCCTCACAGAAGGCCGTCCTCGTTTTTTGCCGGTGAGGGGCTTCGGAAACTATCTCGGGTACAATGGTTGTGGAAATCCGATGAGGTTTCAGCTTGCAGGGCCGCCGCCCCACGGCGACCGTTCGTCCCCTCCGCTCTCCTGTGCTCCAGATTCCGAGGTGGTGTCGCCTCCCGCTCTTGTGTCGCCCTGTTGCTCGTCCCTTCTGACGGCGTGTTGGTACATTTTGCTGCAAAATGGCCCATCTTCCCACACTGAAGACAAGCTCCCTCCCTGAACCGACGTGCCCTGTCGAGACTGTAGACTCCTCGATGTCTTCCCTCTCGCCGGGAGCCTGCTGCATTGTCCCCTCTCGCGGGCGGGATAGGGATCGTCTTCGAAGGACGATCCTTGGAGAACTGGAGGGTAAGCTTGCGATTCTCCACCAGGGCCGCCAAACTTACCCACCCCTCTACCGACTCTGGATCTCCCAAAGTCAAACAGCCATCCAGCACTTCCCACCGCAACCCTTCGCGGAAGTGCTGGACCTTGGTGGCCTCGCTCCACTCCCGTATCTTGCACGACAAAGATAAAAAGTCCTGTGCATACTCACTTACTGAGCGGGTTCCCTGCTTCAAACGACGCATGGCAATCTTTGCCTTTTCTCCCCGGTGGGGGTCTTCGAACCGGCGTCGCAGAGCGGACAAGAACTCATCCAGGGATGCCAAAACCCTAGGCATAGTTTCTGCCGCTGTCACTGCCCATTCCACGGCCTCTTTCTCCAGCAGGCTGATCACATACCTGACTCGAGCTTCTTCCGAGGCAAAGGTCTCCCCCTGGTCCTTCATGAAGCCGGAGATTTGGAGTAAGAAGTGAGGCAACTGTGAGCTGGATCCGTCGAAAGATACCTTCAGGTCTCTGGCCGTAGGGCGTCTGGGCGTGGGAGTCTCCCCAACAACGAGCGGCCCTGTAGTCGGCCGCGAATCCGTTTGGGGTGGTTGCACGGGCTGTCCAAGCCCCCTCACTGCCCCTAGAACAGCTGCCAGGTCCCGCTGCAAGGTGTCTAGCTGAGTCTGCAGGTCCCGATTCTGCAGAACGAGCATCTGATTCTGTCCGCGTATCAGAGTGGCCGCTTCTGCAGTGAGGGTCGGGGTGTGAGCGAGCGTGGGGTCCTTCCACCCTTCCCCTTCTCCATACCAAGCGGCCAGCGGTCCCCGGTAGAAGTCGCCTCCTGGTTCTGACGCTGCTCTCTGTCGCTGCCCGGCCCCCGAGAGTCGGGGGGTCAACGTCAGCCTCCCAGGGACATCGGTAGGCCCGGGTGGGCGCTGCTGCTCCGGGGTCGTTTCTCCTTGGCCAACCTCAATATCAGCGGGAGTCTGCCGAAGCTCCTCTCCCGCGTTGAGCGGCACCAAGGGTGGTACCGACATCCTAATACTATTTCTAACCCGAAAACAAAAAAGGTTGGATTGTAACGTACTGTCAGATTCTAGGACTCCGTTGCCTCTCAGGAATCATCAACTTCACTCCAGACGTTAGCAGAGAGTTAAAGTAGAATTTATTTGAAAGGAAGGGTACAGTAATCCATGAAACACAACGTTACAATGGCGCAAAATCATTTGGAGGGCATTCTTATAGAGTACACAAGCTAGAATGTTTACAAGTAAAAGCTTTGAAATGCAAAACATCAGAGGTTCCCCAACACCAAGAGAGAGAATTCACACCTTAAGATCAGAGCAGGATTACAATCAGGAAGTCACTTTGAAATGGAGATCTCTCGAGCTTTTGGCTGTTGCCTCTTCCTTCCTTTCTCTTTCCCACGGGAAGGAGAGGTGAAACAAAAGTCACCCCGCTATCCAGGGTCCGATTGCATGCCCTCACTGACATAAATCCCCCGAGGGATACCACGGTCTTCCCCACCGTGTTTGTGACCTTACGCCTGGCAACATCCAAAGGCCGGGCAGGTGCCCCCCAACACCAACTCCGCCTCTCCAATAAATCAGACCACCCGATGGTCGTCTTGGGCCAGTGCTTTGCCAGCGGGCTTTTAAAACATTCCCCAAATGATTACCCAAATGCCACCCTCTTTCTGGGTAAGCTGATGCAATGACCCCCATGTAAATATTATAGCCAACCAACCATTTGTCAAAGGACTTGTCATTGCCTGCCCCTTTTTCTTTTCGCTTCTCCCTCCTGGAAGATTTGGACCTGCGGCCCTCATCAACCTCAGGTTTAGCAAGGGAGAAGACGTCGATGTAATAACCGTCCAAAGCATCCTCCCTGATTCTCCGAGAGAGGTGGATAACTGGAGGGTCCTCCTCATCATTGAAGGTGGGTGGCAATGTGAGGAACTCCTCATCCCTGCCCCCCTCCCACACATGCTTTCTGGATGACCTGATCCCAACCTCCCTGGACCTCCTTCTTCTACGCAACGCCCAGGAGGGCAAGCCTGGTACATTGGCAGCTGCCAACCAGTAGTCTCCAATCTCTCTCACGGACTCGGACCCTGAAGAACTCTCACCCGACGAGCTGGTGCTTTCAGATGTATCTGGCCGCCGTCTGTACTTCTTCCCTTTGCGACCTCTCCCGGATGGCCTCTGTCTGCGGTGTGATGAATGTCTACTCGAATCAGAAGAATCAGAAGTTGTGGATTCCCCCCGGTGGCGCCGCCTAGTTGTAGATTGCGTGCCGCTGGTGCTGGGCTCCTCAGCGGAGATGTCCATCCGCTCTTCGCTAGCTATGGCCTGGTGAGAGTGAAGCTGCCCAACTTCATCTGACAGCCGCTGTATCACCACTGACAGCTCCTCAAGAGTCGCCTGGCCACTCGTGCAGTCATGAGGGGACTGAGCTCCTGCCCCAAAGGACAGCCTCCTAGAGTTAGAACGCCCCCTAGAGGCTACAGTTGGAGGGTACATACAACTAGTGTTAGATCGTCCAGTGATAGCTCGCCCCCTAGTGGTAGCTCGCCCCCTAGGGGCAACAGGTGAAGGGGGCTGCCCCCTAGAGACCACTGGTGTTGGGGCCTGCCTAGGCCTGCAAGTTGCAGAGGCCTGGCTGGTTGCCTGCTGGGATGTGCCTCGTGCGCCCGGCCCATTGCCCCTCCTCACAGCCCTGGCAGTAGAAGGGGCCCAAGATCTCCTCTCAGCTCCTGCCTGGCCCCTCGTGCGTGGGGGGGAAGGGTGCGATGATTTTGCTGCCGGCTTGGGCTTGGGTGGCATCTTTTTTTTTCTACCGACCAGCAATGCCCAGATGTGATTTTAAAAAAAAAATTTTTTTTTTTTGCTTGCTTGCTTGTTTATTAATTAGGGGCTGTTGGCCGCTCACAACGGCACAGCCCAAACGCCTGGAGGCACAACTGCCTAAAAGCGGCGGCAACGGTCTCCTCACGCGCGGGCCCGGTGGCACAGCTCCCTCCTGTGACGCGCGGGCTGCTCTGCGGCCAAACGCTGGTCTCGGCCAGCTGCCTCCCTTCCTCGGGGCCACCAGATGAATTGCGCCGCAGCCTCCTGCCCGTCACCACCAGCTCTTCACCGCCGCCTCACTGGTAGGCCAGTTCGCTGCGCCGCCGCGCCTTCGCTGCCCTCGGCCCGCTTATCTGTCTCCAAAGCCGGAGACAGACTGAGGCAACTGTCGGGAACCGCCGGACATGCGCAGTGGGGGAGGGGGCCGAGCCAAGCCTCCCCTGCCTCGCAACAGCCTCCCGGCCCCGCCCGATTGGTCGGGAGCAATCGGCTCCCTGGCCCAATCAGATGCACCCCCGTGAAGGGGGGGGGAAGAGGCGATACCGGGAGAGCGAAGCAACTCTGCCGCTCTCCGCCCCCGCCGCAGACACCAAAGCTGGCTCCAGGTGAGTCTGGAACCTTTGCTTCTTCGCTACTCTGAACTATTTTGCAAAAGGGTGGGATATCAATGTGCAAAGTGTATGAGCAAAAGCTATAAGTTTCCCACTGGCCACCAGCAGCCATGATAGAGAGGGGATGCAGAAATCAGCTGGAGATCAGCTGTAATAGCAGGAGATCTCACCACCTGGAGGTTGGCAACCCTAAAAGCAGATGCTCTACCTCTGAGCAATGTATTTGGATTCAATAGGAGAAGTCAATGTTGCATTCCTTCTGGAGCACATCACACTAACAGTTAGCGTTGCCAACTTCCAGGTGGTAGCTGAAGATCTCCTGCTATTACAACTGATCTCCAGCCGATAAAGATCAGTTCACCTGGAGAAAATGGCCACTTTGGCAGTTGGAGTCTATGGCATTGAAGTCCCTCCCCCTCTCTAAACCCCACCCAGTGTGGTATAGTGGTTGGCAACCCTAGCTGTAAGGTAGGGTAAAAACACAACAAATAAACAAATAAAAAGGACTATTTTTATTATTGGGGAGGTAGCCCTCCTGTGTCCTTCATATGAAAAGCAACAGCTCATTAAACCAGACCCAGCAAGCATAATATTGTCGAAGGCTTTCACAGTCAGAGTTCATTGGTTCTTGTAGGTAGGGCTGTCAAAAAAAAAAAAATTCGGTACAGTTCGGATTAGGCCGAATTTGACCCTTGTGGGTTCGGTACGTGCCGAAGTCCGAACTCCCCCGCTTCGGATCCCCGGTAGTTCGGGGGGATCCGGAGTTCGGGGGAAAATTCGGCCCCAGCGCGCCTTCAGAGGGATTCCCTGAAGCGAGTTCGGGAGTTCGCGAATAAATTTGGCAAATTTGGCCCCCCTTCAGGGGAGCCCGCTGAAAGGCGCGGGCTGCCCTTTAAACTCATCTGCTCCTCCCGGCCGGGAGGCGCAGATGAGTTTAAAGGGCAGCCCGCCCCCCTTCAGCGGGCTCCGCTGGAGAGGCGCGGGCTGTCATTTAAACTCATCTGCGCCTCCCAGCTGGGAGGCTCAGATGAGTTTAAAGGGCAGCCCGCCCCCCTTCAGCGGGCTCCGCTGGAGAGGCGCGGGCTGCCCTTTAAACTGATCTGAGCCTCCCAGCTGGGAGGCGCAGATGAGTTTAAATGACAGCCCGCGCCTCTCCAGCGGAGCCCGCTGAAGGGGGGCGGGCTGCCCTTTAAACTCATCTGAGCCTCCCAGCTGGGAGGCGCAGATGAGTTTAAATGACAGCCCGCGCCTTTCAGCGGGCTCCCCTGAAGGGGGGCCAAATTTGCCAAATTTATTCGCGAACTCCCGAACTCGCTGAATTCGGCCCCCCCGGTTGCCCGCCAGTTTTGAGTTCGGATCCATCCGAACAGAAAATCACCGAATCAGGGGAAATTCGGTTGATTTTCAGTTCAGACCGAACCGAATTGACAGCCCTACTTGTAGGTTATCCGGGCTGTGTAACCGTGGTCCTGGTATTTTCTTTCCTGACGTTTCGCCAGCAGCTGTGGCCGGCGTCTTCAGAGGAGTAACACTGAAGGACAGTGTCTCTCGATGTATTTTGCACATCGATACATTTTGCACATCGAGAGAGACTGTCCTTCAGTGTTACTCCTCTGAAGATGCCGGCCACAGCTGCTGGCGAAACGTCAGGAAAGAAAATACCAGGACCACGGTTACACAGCCCGGATAACCTACAAGAACCAACCAGCAAACATCGTTTTAGGCTGTCCGATTTGGAAAACACAGCACAGTAAATTTATGGGTGCTTGATACGGTTGCCAACCTCCAGGTACTAGCTGGAGATCTCCCGCTATTAAAACTAATCTCCAACCGATAGAAATCAGTTCACCTGGAGAAAATGGCCGCTTTGGCATTTGGACTCTATGGCATTGAAGTCCCTCCCCTCCCCAAACCCTCCTTAGGCTCCGCCCCAAAAACCTCCCGCTGGTGGCGGAGTGACCTGGCAATTGTACTGCTCGACTTGTGTTGAGAGTAGCACAGAGCAGATAGAAAGCAGCAATGGAGTAAACGGACAAGGGTAGTTGCCACTCTTCACACCCAGTGATCACGGCCAGGACAAACCGCACAACTATTTTAAAAAATATTTTGTTATTGTAGCTAAATGGATGTTTCCAGCCCTCATGATTACTAACATACATTCAAAAAAGCAGAGGAAACCATTTCTAAAAGCTCAGAAACAAGGAAGCAAGTATAAACAATTTTATGTATGCAATGTATCCCTGCTTCCACAATTTTCCAGTGTACTTGTTAAGAATTCCCGCGGCCTGCCTTTACTTACCTTTACATTTCAGATAAATAATTTCAAAATAAGCATGGTGCAGAAGAATCAAACAAGTCCCTCTAACTGCAGTTTCAGCTGCTACTATGTTTATATTGTGCAATATGTTAATTATCACAGATTACCACAAAATCCACAACTATGCCTGTTTTGTAAACTGAATAAAGCAATTATATTTTTACTGGTAAAAGCAAAGTGGAGTGGGGAAATTGTATCCAGTCCTCAAACTGGATAGAGTTCTAAGAACTCCAGCATGCTCCTACATCAATTCCCAGATGATCTGAATCAGATACATGGGAAAGGATATTGCATAGGGTTGCCAACCTCCAGGTGGTGGCTGGAAATCTCCTGCTATTACAACTGATCTCCAGCCGATAGAGATCAGTTCACCTGGAGAAAATGGCCGCTTTGGCAATTGGACTCTATGGTGGAGTCCCCCTCCCAAACCCCACCCTCCTTGGGCTCTGCCCTCAAAACCTCCCGCTGATGGCGAAGAGGGACCTGGCAACCCTAAGAAGCTTTATGCAGCAACCTGTTACTGCAGAAACTCCTGATTTGTGAATCAGAAAGCAGTTGTCCTAGGAAAGCATACAAATGATCTCATTAATATTATATATAATCAATGGAACTATTAATGCTATCTAAGCACCTTTGGGTTAGACCCAACTCAGCCAAAGTCAAGCTGCTTCAGATTGTGAATCCTGAAGTCTTGAAGCTGCTGTCTAGGCAGTCCCTGATATGTCCCCATGCTTGGCAAGCCCTAGCATTTTTCCTTTCAAGGTGGAAGTCCAACTTACTTCTACTATGTCAGATGTTTTCTGAGATGACCTAAGCTGCTGAGTAAACAAACCATGGTTTGTTCGAGATCCCTTTATCTGTTAGAAACCTAATTGAAAAAAGCTAGAAGTTTGACTTGGTGATTGCCAGCCCAAACCTAAGGTCTGAGCATAGGCACATTGCTAATACCAGTGTGGTGCCAGTATCCCCAGTCGGTATCCCCCCCCCCCCCCAGCTCAGCAGAGGGAAAATATGCACAAGTAGATGAGAGCATAGCAAAGGCAACCATGCTGCAACCCATCAATGATGGACTCAAATCTATCTCTTCTACTGCAGACCAACACAGTGACACACCTGAAAATAATACATGAACTGGGTCAGCCACTGTGCAAAGGAACTTGTGTGAGCTGAGGGATAGCAGTGTATTTGTCCCCCTAGCTTGCCATGCTAGAAAGTGCTGGAGTTCAGCCTGTTAGCAAAAGTAGTTTCACTTTCCATTACAGTTGTTTGTCTCTTGCTCGTCACCAGTTTAATTCAAGGTTTCCTGCTGAAATACCTTTGTTGTTACTATAAAGGTAGTGGTTGATGATGAACCTTCTGTGTGGCCTCCTGTTCGTGATATTTAATAGGTACTCCCACAAGTGTTTCAAGTAGAGTAGGTAATAATTGAGAGTCAGGCAGGATTAATAAGGAAAGGTCTTTATTAAGCAACTCTGCTTCTATCTCCTGCACTCTCTCTCTGCTGAGTCACTTCTGTTGCTGTTCTCTCACACTGTCTCTTCTTCTGTGCCCCTGAGTTATTCCCCGCATCTGCTTTCCTAACGCACTCAGTTCCACATACATTGATATAACAAGAGCCCTGGAAATTGGGATTGGTTTTTCTTAAATAATTTAGTATTCGTTTTAAAGTTAGTGCTTGACTATCAAACACTGTAAGAGAATAAGGCTTTCTTGTGGGTGTGTCATAGGGTTGCCAGGTCCCTCTTGGCCACCAGCAGGAAGTCTTTGGGGCGGAGCCTGGGGAGGGCGGGGTTTGGGGAGGGACTTCAGTGCCATAGAGTCCAATTGCCAAAGCGGCCATTTTCTCCAGGGGAACTGCTCTCTATCAGCTGGAGATCAGTTGTAATAGTGGGAGATCTCGTGCTACTACCTGGAGGTTGAGCAGTCAAAATAAACGCCACTGCACTAATACCGCAGGTAAGGAAGGAAGTGCAGGAAGAACTAATTGTAGACGGACAACATAGTGGTGTAACAAAGTGTATAATAGTGTTCAAATAAACATATAACAAACGAGGAATAATATACAGAACTCTTTCAAAGTCCAAAGTACAAAATGCTAGTTTCAGAGCAAGGAAGGAAGATGTTCTTCATGTAGAAGTCACTTAAATAGGAAGACAGTCGTTTCTATTTCTTCATCAGTTCCATTTAGTAGAAGTTTTCTATATATGCACATATAAGTTCCAAAATTCAGTCCGATCTCACATTGGAGAAAAGAATACAAACTGTGTGTAATATTCAATATTGAAGTTCCAATACAGGATACATCATTTTCAATACACAGTTGTACAGATAGTTTGAACAATTTGACTGTTCCCATACTTGGAGTATCCCTTTGGGAACAGTCAAATTGTTCAAACTATCTGTACAACTGTGTATTGAAAATGATGTATCCTGTATTGGAACTTCAATATTGAATGTTACACACAGTTTGTATTCTTTTCTCCAGTGTGAGATCGGACTGAATTTTGGAACTGATGAAGAAATAGAAACGATCGTCTTCCTATTTAAGTGACTTCTACATGAAGAACATCTTCCTTCCTTGCTCTGAAACTAGCATTTTGCACTTTGGACTTTGAAAGAGTTTTGTATATTATTCCTCGTTTGTTATATGTTTATTTGAGCACTATTATACACTTTGTTACACCACTATGTTGTCCGTCTACAATTAGTTCTTCCTGCACTACCTGGAGGTTGGCAACCCTAGTGTATCACCTACATATGTGAAAGCAAAGAGTTTATAGCCTAACAACCAGTATAGACTCCCAAAAAAGTCAGATTCTTGTTTTCAGTCAGAATATTTCTATTATTTTCAATTACAAGTGCCTAATTTACAATACAAACAAATGCTTTGTTCATCATTCTTTAGTCTTTTAGTCTTTAGTCTTATAGTATTACATTTCCGTAAAACAGCTTATGGTTATAATACAATAAGGAATGCACGAAGAAGGCATGTTACTTTCAGCCCCTTTTGAAGAGAATTATAATGAAAGTGTTTTGTAAAGTTCTCAATAAATAAGATACCATGCCAAGTATGGTTTACCATACTTGTGAATTCAAGCTTTTCCAGGCCAATTCCACCATAATCCTACATGTGCCTAACAGCTGGTCAATATGTTCCTCTCCATGGGCAGAAGTTCAGGAATTTTCTTGGAGAAGGGGGAAGGGGCTAAAATACAACCAACCTTCTGGGAATCCAATTTGCCATCCCTGGTTAAAAAAAAAAAAAAAAAACTTCCTTTTCCCTCGTAACAGTCACAGATATTAAATAGTTACTGACTTTTTTTCCACTGAGCCAGCAGGATTGAAAGGGTTGCCTTGCCATATGCCCTTAATTTAAAAACTACACCAGAGCACCTTCATATGAACGAGACATGAACACACCATGAGTAATTTGCACATATATTAAGTCAGGTTATTTCTGAATCTCAAGACATTGTCAAATAAAAGGGAGAAGGGGGAAGAGGGGGGAATGCTCTTGTGTTATTAAAATGCTACCCTTGTCAATGAATCTCTGCTAATACAATAGCTATCATTTTTTTCCCACTCAGCAGAGAAAATTGCTAGGTTAAAACAATAGACTTTAATACATTTATTTTTAAAAGAAGAAAAGGCTGAATTTGATTTAACCATTAGAGCTTGAACTCTAGATGCAGAAAATAGCTAGCAATAGGGTTGCCAACCTCCAGGTATTGTCTGGACAGCTCCCGAAATTATTTCAGATTTCCAGACCTGAAGATCTGTTTCCCAGTAGAAAATAGCCCACTTGGGGGGGGGGGGTAGAATTCATGACCACCTACCCTACTGAGATCCTTCCCCTCCCCAAACCCCATTGGACACTGACACTACCCACCAATATCCAGGAATTTCACAGTCCAGAGTTGGCAACTCTAGATAGCAGTAATGTCTCTCATTTCAGTTATTTGCATGTGTATACATATAGTTGATAAAGGAATTATTTGGGGAAATCTGTCCTCATATAATTGCATATGTTAGAGTGACAAGCAGTAAGTACACTGGGCCAGTTTCTATCATCATCTACATATCTAATAGTGAAATGTGCCCCTCATCTGCAGATACCTAAATCTGCAGATCTGGGCCACACCAACACCAAACAGATTTTCCTGCAAACTTGGAGGGTTTAAATTCCCCCCTACTTCCTCCATGGTTGTTGGTGTCTGCGGCGAAGCCTGGGAGAAACGCTGGGCCTGGTAGCAGCGGCAGACCCCAGGAGCCATGCCAGGCCCAACGAGAATGTGTGAGAAAGCTGAGATGAGTCCCTTTGAGTCATGCAGGGCCCACACTTATACATTCTAATTGTCACATGTGGTCTAATCTGTGGATAAATCTGCAGATCATGGCCCTACTGTCTGTAAACAGATAGTTCTGCAAACTTGGGGACACCCAGGTTTGCATAAAAATCTGAAATCCTTAAAAAAATTACATTTGGGGGCAGGGTTGCCAACATCCAGGTACTAGCTGGAGATCTCCAGCTATTACAACTGATCTCCAGCTGATAGAGATGAATTCACCTGGAGAAAATGGCTGCTTTGGCCATTGGTCTCTATGGCATTGAAGTCCCTCCCCTCCCCAAACCCCACCCTCCTCAGGCTCTGCCCCCAAAATCTCCCACCAGTGGCAAAGAGGAACCTGGCAACCCTATTTGGGGGTGTAAATCCCTCCAAAAAAAACAAATGTGTCTGCCTATGTGCAGACAACATAAATACCTACTTCCTCTTCAGCAGTAGTGGCAATGGGGTGGGATGGCCAGGCGCCAGGCCAAGTCCTTCAGTGGTGGAATGGGAGGGAGAAACAAATTTCAGCAGGCCCAGTGGCAGCTGGGAGCTGTTCTGGTCCTGGTGGCAGCAGCACCGATTGGGGCAAAGGTAGGGTTGCCAACCTCCAGGTGGTGGCTGGAGATCTCCTGGTATTACAACTGATATCCAGGTGACAGAGATCAGTTTACCTGGAGAAAGTGGACACTTGGGAAGTGTTCCTTACCTTAAATGTAGTTCTCAAGCCAAACTGAGCCTTCTCTCCCCTGCATTCTGTTTTCAATGAAGCTCCAACACTTGTGAGTGCTGAGTCCCATCTGCATGTAACAACTAGGGGGTTACCGCATATGTATTCCCAGCGATGTATTAAGAGTTTGAAAATGTTATAAAAAAACATCGCTTTAAAAGGGTTTTTGGATACCACAGCTAAAAAATGGTTGGAAGACGTCTTCACAGCTAAAGGGGCCAAACAAAGTGCGAACAGTATTTTTTGTAATATTGTCAAACTCTTAATACATCGCTGGGAATACATAGAAAGCGCGAACAGTATTTTTTATAACGTTTCCAAACTCTTAATGCATCAGTGGGAATACATAGAAAGTGCGAACAGTATTTTTTATAACGTTTTCAAACTCTTAATGCATCAGTGGGAATACATAGAAAGTGTGAACAGTATTTTTTATAACATTTTCAAACTCTTAATACATCACTGGGAATACATAATGCGGTAACCACCCTAGTCTAAATATTGTCGAAGGCTTTCACGGTCAGAGTTCATTGGTTCTCGTAGGTTATCCGGGCTGTGTAACCGTGGTCTTGGTATTTTCTGACGTTTCGCCAACAGCTGTGGCAGGCATCTTCAGAGGAGTAACACTGAAGGACACTGAAGATGCCGGCCACAGCTGCTGGCGAAACGTCAGGAAAGAAAATACCAAGACCACGGTTACACAGCCCGGATAACCTACTAGCACCCTAGTCTAGTTTGCCAAACTGCAACCATTTCTCTCCAGTAAACAAGAATACTGACACATTGTAAATTAGAAGGGTTTATCACTGATCTCAGCCTCATGGCTGCCTGTTACCAGGTTTTTGTGGAGCCCTTTTGGAGGGTTTGATTTTGAAATTCCAGATGTGTAGCAACTCAGATGTGAATTTGTACTTACACAGGTAAAATCTCCCAATGTATGCCTTATGGATCAAAGCTGGTAACAGTGACTTGCTCTGCCCTCTGTGGAGCCATTTTTGCCACTGGTTCTAGCTGGTGTACCTCAGACCACTGGCAAAAAAAAGATGCTTTGAGTCAGAAGTCTGCCTACTTCTGGTCTAGACACTCTCCAGATAAAAAGCAGTGGTGTCTGATATACAACTCAACTTCAAATGATAAGAAAAAACAGACTTGGTGGTTATTACCCCTTTTCTCCACCTCAATAGCTGATGAATTCCCTTATGGAAAATATGTGAATAGGATGAAACATCTGTTAACATATTCCTTCTCTCTTAAGAACAAAAATTGCAGCCAAGTTGCTATTTGCACTAGCACTCTGACACTTGTCCAGTTATTGATATCTCAGGATTCTTGAAGACCACATGTTGGGGTTTATCAGATTCATGCCCATTAAAATAAAACTTGCATTATGAACTTATTTATATGTACCATTAACAAGTTTACAGTTTAGTGTTCATGATACTAAGAAATAACTCCCAGGTCATATGGCGACATTATGGAAACTCCATGGCTGCAGCCCTGCATACATTATTCTTTCCCCTCATAACATTTAACATCGCAAAACGAATGATGTGCCTGCACTTTTAAAACCTCCCTGCACCTGTCCTATTTAACTTTTTGCTGCTTGTTCAAGGCAGTTCTCAATGTGATGAACCCACACTGTAATTGTGGTTTGCTAAGTATTACCAGGACAGAATGAATAAACAGCCCCACATGTACTCCTTTTCATTGGGTCTATGTGTGTTTACATAGAATTGGGTCTATGTGTGTTTACATGCATGTAGCATGTGCATGTAAGCATGTTCCTCTTCATGCCACCACCCCAAGTTAAAATCCAGCCTCCCACATTTCCAGTGACCTGGGGAACACTAGTAAAGGCTGCCTCTGAGCATGTGCAAAGGGCAGAGTTTCCCAACTACTGTGTCCTTCCCTTGTGCATGTATAGCAGTATGAGTGAGTGGCCAAGGTGCGCAGGGAGGAGTTGAATCACAGTCTGCTCCCATAAATAGGAAAACTTTATTGCTACAGGCAATTAAACTAGAGCATAAGACAAGGGGAAATAACTATCATGCCTCCTGGTTGCCCAGATATAAGGAAAAGAACAGGAAAAGGCATATCACTAAGCTGGACAATACAGAAGGTTTACCTCTGACATCCCTTCCTGTATGTCTGCGGAGCAAATGAAAATCCTAACACCCACCTTCTCTGTGTAGGGGAATCTGACTGCTAGCATTTGAACATTGCTAGCCCCGTGGCGCAGTGGTAAAGCTGCAGTACTGCAGCCGAAGCTCTGCTCACAACCTGAGTTCGATCCCAACGGAAGTCGGTTTCAGGTAGCCGGCTCAAGGTTGACTCAGCCTTCCATCCTTCCGAGGTCGGTAAAATGAGTATCCAGCCTGCTGGGAGGTAAAGGGGAGATGACTGGGGAAGGCACTGGCAAACCACCCAGCAAACAAAGTCTGCCTAGAAAACGTCGGGATGTGACGTCACCCCATGGGTCAGGAATGACCCGGTGCTTGCACAGGGGACCTTTACCTTACCTTTAACTGCAAATTACCAACCTTTTAACCCTTCCTTAGCTGGTGGGAAGCTCCTTACCCTAACCGAATCCAGATTTGGGAACTCACTAGGGGTGTGCATTCGGCTAAAAACCCAGAAGAATATCTTTTCAGTATTTGGGGGGGTGCGGTTACTGGCAAAAAAAAAAAATGGCGGCAATAAAAGGGAGCTGAAAAATCAGATCCTGAATAATGCCGAATTTATTCAGCATTATTAAGGGCCCCTTTGGCCCCGCCACTATCTTTTTAACCTCCCCCTTTCCTTCTCTACCCTCTCCCTCACTTACCTGCTGTCTGTTTTGCCACCATAACTGAACTCCGTGTGGAAGTCAGCTGCGGCGGTGAAGTAAAACTGAAGGCTGGGCTCGTTGGAGCTCCAGAGTTCAGCTGTGGCGGGGCGCATAACTGAAGGCTGGGCTCTGCATGGTATTTTTCGAGTTTGGGTTTATTAACCCAAAAAATTCAATTTGGGAAAAGCATTTAAGTATTTAGATTTTTTTTCAATTTTTTTGAAAAATTCCGGGTTTATTAAACCAGAACGCGAAAAATACCCCCCCCAATGGTGTACACTCCTAGAACTCACTCCCATGTGGAAGGTGAATCCTGATCTCCCAATCACCCAAGGGTGCATGTTTCACACATCTCAATACCCAGATTACGTTTTACAACAGCTATACATCTTGCTCCCTTGGGAGGTAGAGCAAATGGTTATCTCTTTGTGGAATGCATCTCTGCTCTTACTGACCTCTTGGTGCATTTTATGGCTCTCTTCCATGGGAAAGCCAGCACTATCATAGTCCCAAGGAATCACTGCTTAGCTTCAAAGCACCCTACATGTCCAAATCATGACACTTCCAAACTCTGAGACTTCTGTGTACAGCTGGATCCTTTATAAAGGCTTTCAGATTCACCCTAAAATGGCATATGAGGCAGAGGGCTTTCCCCAAAAAATATTCCAAGACATTTCAATGAACATGCATCACATGTGGGCAGCCATTTACAGCCACTTGAGGGCCAAGTTTGCAAATCTCCAGGCGGTAGCTGGAGATCTCCCGCCATTACAACTGATCTCTAGGCAACTGAGATCAGTTTACCTAGAGAAAATGGCCACTTTGAAAGGTCGACTTTATGTCATTATACCCCATTGAAGTCCCTCCCCTCCCCAAACCCTGCCCTCCTCAGGCTCCACACTGAAAATCTCCAGGTACTTTCCAGCCTGCAGTTGGCAACCCTATCTCCCCCCCCCCGCCCGCTTACTGCTTACCACCTCTCATTACTTACAACAGCTAAAGCTCTCTCCTTCTTATTCTCCCAGGCATCATTAAACACCAGTTGCAAATATCCAGCCGGGCTTCCTATACTCCTGTAAGACTCTGTTTCTGTCCTCGATTATGCCTCAGTTTCATTATGAGTTTTGCGTTGTCTGATTTCCAGCAAGAAAGGAAAATGCTGAACACATAATAAATTTCATGCAAGAAAAATAAAGTATTTGAGATTTTAAAATATATAAAAAAATTTCCAAAAGAAAATTATGCTCTTAAGCAATATAAGCAAAACAAAAATAGAAACCCTTGCAAATTTATCCATGTCTGTTCCCCAAAAATATTAATATTGTGATTGTATTCTTCTGCAACATAGAATAAACCCATAAACAAAAATTGTATTATTGCCTTACAATGGTTTAGTTTCCATTGGGTATCTTCTAGGTGGGTGAGCAGACTATGGTGGCAATCATTGAGAACACTTTTCTGACTAAAATGGGACTTACTTTTGAGTAGAACTGCTTAGAATTCCTCCCTGTGGTGCAGAAGAACACATTGCACTCTTCTAAAACAGAAAAAGAAACCTTCTAAATAAATAAAAATGACTTTTTCATCACTCAAAGGGTTTGTTTTGAAAGATATTTTGAAATCTATTTGCATATGCATGTGTGTGTGTATAGAAGGGTACCCTTCTCTTTTACTAGGCGTATGCAAGGAAGGACTATACCCTACATCCCCCTGCATATGAGCGTTCCCTGAAACATCTGGCTGATCACAGCTGGAACCAGAATGTTCGATTACACTGCTCTTTGATCCAAACCAGCTAGGGGTCCCTTCGTACAGCAGTTCAAGGGAGAACCTTTCAGTCAAAAGGGGTGACTTTCAGCAACCATCTTTGCGGTGCTCTTTGAGGCCTGCCACATACTTCCAACCCCTGCACTAAGTTTCTCTCTCACGCATGCACTCCCCCCCACCCCCCGTTGCTCAGTTTGACACAAAGGAAGCTTCTGTATGTGTGCATGTATATGTGTGTGCCCATTGTTATGATTTCTGGGAAATACTTCCAGCAATGCAAAACCCCTAAATCCAGAGCAAAATTTGGCAGAGGAGGATTTAGTATCTCTGTCATCCAGAAGTGCCACTCAGACTCATCGTACAAAGCAAGTGGGCGATATTTGACTTGGTGGGCTACAAGCTATGCAGGCTTTTCTTATCCACAAAACCTTTTAAAAAAACATGCTGAACTTACCAAAAGTGGTTGACAATTTTAATGTAGTTAAGTAATCTGACCACTCCAAGACTTATCTGTACTACGAACGTATATATCAGTTTAATGGTTATGGCTTCCCCAAAAGAATCCTAGGAATGTTAGTTTGGTGAGAGTGCTGGGAATTCTCTGTTAGAGATACCTAGCTCTTCCCCCCCCCACACACACCCCACCTCCAAACCCTCTCCCAGAACTACAGGGTCCAAGAGGGTTGTAAACCATTTTAACAAGTGGAAGTTTACAGATAAGCCCAAACTATCCAGCGATAACCTTTATATACATTCCCAAACAACTTTGCATCTGATTTAATAATAAGCATAGCCACACCACAGATTTAAACTGGATTACTAGTCCTTCACCCTTTCTCAAAGATCTTCAAGTACTGTATTGGTGTGTGTATGCGGGGCGGGGGGAGAAATCTCTAACACTGAATTCTCGGCAGCAGAAGGTTAACAGTGTATTTGATTAGGACCAACAGATGAGAATTCAAATTCCGATCCAGCAACTAACAGTGCAACCCTTAAAGCCTTCTAAACCCATCAACTTAAATGGAATTAGAAGGTTGTAATTCTCTTTAGCATCATAAACTCATGTTCAGGAAGTTGTTTGTTGTATGGCCAACCTCACAGGGTGGCTGTGAAGATAGAATGAAGGCAGGGAGAACCATTTATACCACCTGGAGCTCCTAGGAAGGGGTTTTTCACAGATTGATACCACCCTTAAGTTTCAACAAATTGAATGTCTAGAATTCCTTGGGGGAAAGCCTTGATAATTATGTTGGCATAAAACTGATACATTTGTAATATAAATGTTCTTTTTAAGGCGCATGAAGATTTTTTTCTTTACTATTAGAAGTGCTGATTTAGCACTTCTAGAGATGGTGGTGAATTATGCGTACATTTATATTGCATTTCTTGGAGCTACTGGGTGCATGTCAGCAGACTGGTTAAATAAAACACACCGAGAGAAAAGGGAAGAGTAAATGTTCAGATAAAAGGGGGGGAGCAAAGAGCATGTGTGCTTGTTACGTTTGGTTTGAGCAATGCCTAAGCAGCCTTAATAGCCTTGCTAACTTCATAAAATTCATGTCTAGTTTTTAATGACCCATTCCCACCTAGCGTTATTTCTTGCTCTATCTTTTGTTGCTGGCCAAGGCACCTTGGTGTCATTTTTGGATTTCATTCTTTGTCCATTCTCACTTTGGCTATTTTGGGTTTTCCATTTCCCACAGTCAGTGAGGTAATCAATGCTAGGGCATGAGGTGACTGGCTAACGCTGAAGAAAACTATCTTGTTCTGGCAAGTTGGAAGCAAGGTTCAAGGATCACGGGTAAGCAAGGGACTAGTGGGGCAGGATCCAAATGTCAAGGCAGGAACTGAAGCTAGAGACCAGGGCCCTCCACAAGAGACAGGCAGGCTGGCAGGCCCTAGAAAGCTGGAGTTTAGCAATCAGCCCCTCTCTAGCCTAAAGCTCAAGCTGGTTGAAAGAAAATGTTGAACCAGCAAAGGTTGCAACTCATCTGCAGGAGTATGTAGGGAACGGAGACTCCCTCCCTTTCCTGTAGCCAGGACTAGATCCCTGATCCTGCAAAGAGCTATTTAGTTGCCTCCTCCTCTTGTGTACCATCACAAATTCTGAATTGGGAAATTCCTGGAGATGATGGGCTGGAGCCTGGGGAGGGTGGGGTTTAAGAGGGGCCTCAGCAAGGTATAATGCCATTAAGTCCACCCTCCAAAGCAACCATTTTCTCCAAGGGAACTGATCTCTGTTGTAATTTTTGGAGGTCTCTCGGCTCATCTGGAGGTCGGCAGCCCTATGAGAGAGGCTCAGTCTAGAGTGTGGGAGGCCTCAAGCTGCCAAGCAGGTGCTCCTGTGCCTGGTCCAGCTCCGGTGCCTCCCAACACCTTACCTGGGACCTGCCAGGTGTTTTCATTAAGTGGGTGGGGCCAAGTGAGGCTCTCGCCTAGCACAGCTTCTGATTGGCCTCTGGAGATGTGATTGGCTACACAGATTAAAATAACATTACTTTGGCAGCAAATGCAGCCACAGTGTTTATTTATTCTCCTTCTCATTCCTTTTTTCTAGTTTATTTTTAAAACTATCCCTGTTTACCCTGGCCCTTGGACTTCTTATTTTTTTTTGGGGGGGGGGGTTCCGCATCCCGCAGCAACCGTTTTGTGGCTGCCCTGGCCTCCCTATGTCAGACTTCCAAAGTTGCCCACAGGGTCAAAAAGGTTAGAGACCCCTGATGTATAGGGTTGCCAGCTCCAGGTTGGGAAATACCAGGAGATATTGGGGGCAGAGACTGAGGAGGGCGGGGTTTGGAGTGGGGAGGGACTTCAGTGCCATAGAATCCAATTGCCAAAGTGGCCATTTTCTCCAGGGGGACTGATCTCCCCTGGCTGGGGAGGGCAGGCAAGAAATTGAAAAAAAAATCTCTATCAGCTGGAGATCAGTTGTATTAGCAGGAGATCTCCAGCTAGTACCTGGAGGCTGGCAACGCTACTGATGTAGTGAGTGATGACACCCTCCACACCCACTCTACTAGGCCATCCCAAAGGACTGGACCCACCACAGAAAAAGCCTTTTTATGACCTGATTGTTTCCCTACAGATTGTCCTAAGGGACAGTAAAGACAAGACTGTCTGAATAATGTAGCTGGCATGTGGGAGTATACCAGGAGACGTTGTTCGTTAAGGATGATGTCTACCGTCAGGAAACTAATCCTTCATAAATGTTAGCTTTGACATTGCTCAATATGGCAATATCTTTATCCCCAAATGAACTATGTTCTAGATAGTTTCGCCTGTACTGCCAGTAAGAGAACAAAGATAGAAATGGGCATCACACCAAAGACAAATGACTGTATCAAGAAGAAGAAGAGTTGGTTTTTATCTGCCAAATTTCTCTACCACTTAAGGAAGAATCAAACCGGCTTACAGTCACCTTCCCTTCTTCTCCCCACAATAGATACCCTGTGAGGTAGGTGGGACAGAGAGCTCTAAGAGAGCTGTGACTAGCCCAAAGTCACCCAGCTGGCTTCCTGTGTGGGAGTGGGGAAACCAACCCAGTTCACCAGATTAGCGTCCACTGCTCATGTAGAGGAGTGGGGAATCAAACCCGGTTCTCCAGATCAGAGTCCACTGCTCCAAACCACTGTTCTTAACCGCTACACCACACTGGCTCCCATAGAACACATATGAAGCTGCCTTGAGTCAGCAGCTCTCCTACCAACTAATCCTTTCAATTGGAGATGCCTGAGATTGACCCTGGGACCTTCTGCATACCAAGCAGATGCTCTACCATTAAGCCACAGCCCCTGCCCCAAAGCCATTACCTGTGTGGCAACAAGCTTCCCATGATGGAGTGGTAAATCAACTGCCCTTTTACTGCATAAGTAATGGCCTTTCTGTAAATGCGGCACTTTGTGTGTGCTTTCACCCTCTCTGGAGGGTGTGCTGAGCAGAATTGCATGCTCTGTTCTCCTGACCCCCACATACAGATTTGAAGGTATAAATAGAGTGTGCATGCATACAATTGTATGTGCACAGGAGACTATTGACTAAGGTTGCCATTAATCAGCAGAAAAAATGTCCTGTCCTTTTAATAGAGGCTTAATATGTGGAAATTGGCAAGTGAGGTTTTTCATGGCATGGAGGTAAATAACATTACCTGGTAAATAACATCACATTAAACCTATGTGTGTGCAAATGCATCACGCAGACTTCATTCACCTCCAAATCAACACACAGAAGTCCGGAGAGGAAACAGCGTGCACTTTCTCACACTGCCTCTCTTCCTTTCACATGCATACAACCATGTGTGTGTAAAGTGCCGTCAAGTTGCAGCTGACTTATGGCGACCCCAGCAAGGGGCTTTCAAGGCAAGTGAGAAGCAGAGGTGGTTTGCCATTGCCTTTAGAATCTTCCTTGGAGGTCTCCCTTCCAAGTACCAACCCTGCTTAGCTTCCGAGTTCTAATAAGATTGGGCCTTCCCTCCTGCATACACCCCCCCCCCACACACACACACACACTATAATAACATCTGAAAAGGAGGCATCTGGAAGCAAACAAACAAGTCCAGCCCTGCCTCCCTTAGCTTCACAGAATGAGGTGCATGGTTAACAACTAGGGTTGCCAGGTGCTCGGTGGTGGCGGGCAAACCCCCGCCAATCCACCCCCCTGCCCGTTGACCAGCTGAGGGTCGGTGGGCAAACGTGCATGCGCACCTAGGCACGTCACTTCCGGTTTACAACAGGAAGTACAGCATCACGAGGGGCCTTATATCACTCAAACTGTGAGTTTGAGTGGTGAAGGGCCCCTTGCGATGCGGCACTTCTGGGCGTAAACGCATCGCAAGGGGCCTTTACCACTCAAACCCCCAGTTTAAGTGGTAAAAGGCCCCTCACGATGCATCATTTCCGGAATAAACCGGAAGTGGCGCACGTCCGTGCCGGAGCAGCCACGCGCACACGCGTGATCCCTCAGCTCTGTCCCAAAAGCCTCCCGCCAGAGGAGAGGGTGGCCCTGGCAACCCTATTAACAACAATAACAAGGGTGCCACAGTTACATCTCACTACGGTTTCCTATGGCTTTTGCACCATTGTCAAGAAGCAAACAAGTGAGTCTTGTCTTAGACTTCTCCCTCTAGCAATGGGGGAAATGATATAACCCACCAAATTCCCCACTTTGGACTGGAATTAATTTATTTCATTGTCTCACATAAATAGATATTAGAGACCATAAAGTGACACCCCTTCTAGAAGCCATTGCCTGAAGAAAACTGCTTCACAATGCTTCGTAGTAAGGACTCTCCAGAAACAGACTTTGTGCTGGACAGAGAAATGAAAATACTTTTATCAAGGTCAATTATCAGATCTGCATAATTTAAAATTTAAAAACATAATAGATTAGCCTTCAATCAATTAATCCCATAGCATGAAGATCATAGAGACAACGCTGGAACAACAATGAGGGTGGAAAAAAACATCAAAAATCCCCACAATCAATACCTTATGGTTGGCTTTTTCGTTTAAAAAAAACTGCTTGGGATATGTAGAGAACAGGGCTATAAAAACTTGGAAAAACCTACCAAAGGAGCCAATTTTCTTCTTTAACCCTTTGGCACTGAGGGAAGAGTGTCTGGAAATCTTGACTTCTAGTGTCAAATGTATCAAAACAAAACACAAAATAGCTCACCCACCTTCAAAAACTGGCAAAAGGAACGGAGAACCTAGAAGCTGTGAAAATGAGGTTAGCAAAAACAGAGGGGGGAGGAAACAGGATTTGATTCTTGAAAAGCTAGTCTCCCTGAACTTACAAAAAATACATTGCAAGCCACTGGTTGCCATGAAGACTCCATTTTGCTGGCTTAACGCGGAGACCAGCTCATTACTGCTACTTGAGTAGAACCATGAAATAAGGTGTCGGGTCATTTGCAGAACAATAGACGAATGTCAGAAGAGGTGGGGCAGGATCAAGGCAGTCTTGTATCAGTTGTATCATAATTCACTGGGAAGGGGGATAACTAACTCAGAAAGGTACAACCTGACTTAAACACTAAAGCTTTTGTACTGTTATTTAGAGTTTTGATGATCAGTTAACATAATATGCTTTTGCTACAGTCATGTTCCTTTTTAACAATAGAACTGTTCTTTCTTCACAATAGAACTAGCCCTACTTGCAAGTTACCCTATAGTTTTAGTTACTGTATATTCTTCAGTTTTAATTCTGTAACTGATATGAATTTTAATGGTATTTGCCATATTAATAAATGAATCTAAATCTACTTGCAAGTTACAGTGAACGCACGTACAATCCATGTACAGTGTACATTTGATTGTTCTTTGTATGTGCATTGAGTAAGTCTCAAGTTGCAGTCAATGGATGTATAGCTGCACATGTAATAGATGGCACATTTATCCTGGTTAGGGTTGCCAACTTTGGGTTGGGAAATACCTGGAGATGTTTGGGGCGGAGCCTGAGGAGGGAGGGGTTTGGGGAGGGGAGGGACTTCAATGCCATAGAGTCCAATTGCCAAAGCAGCCATTTTCTCCAGGTGAACTATCTCTATCGGCTGGAGATCAGTTGTAATAGGAGATCTCCAGCAACTACCTGGAGGTTGGCAACCCTAATCCTGGTACTAGCTGGTGATCTCTTGCTCTTATAATGGATCTCCTGCTGATAGAGATCAGTTCACCTGGAGAAAAAGGCCGCTTTGGCAATTGCTCTATGGCATTGAAGACCATCCCCTCTCCAAACCCCGCCCTCCTCAGGCTCCGGCCCAAAACCTACCGCCGGTTGTGAAGAGGGACCTGGAGCAAGAGATCACCAGCTAGTACCTGGAGTTTGGCAGCCCTAGTGTGTATGTCTGTTTGTAAGAAGGAACCAATGCATGTTCACTTTGCAAATGAAACCAGGAACTAGTACCAGGATTAGGGTTGCCAACCTCCAGGTAGTTGCTGGAGATCTCCTATTACAACTGATCTCCAGCCGATAGAGATCAGTTCACCTGGAGAAAAAGGCCACTTTGGCAATTGCTCTATGGCATTGAAGACCATCCCCTCTCCAAACCCCGCCCTCCTCAGGCTCCGGCCCAAAACCTACCGCTGGTTGTGAAGAGGGACCTGGCAACCCTAATACACACGTTCAGGCAGGATGTACACGCATTCACTGTAACATGTAGACAGGGTTGGTGTCTTAGCTCATTAAGTTTTCTCCTCTCACATGACTCAAGACTGGTTGGTTGCTGTCTGTTTCCAATGTTCCATTTTTTGATTAAGTAACCAAGGTAGTGTCTAATGCGCTATCCCTTTATCTTGAAATCTCCCTTGCTTTCCTTATTTGAAGACGTTCCCAGGGTCCAGGAACTCTATCCTCTCTGCCAATCAGGAAGTCCCCTCTTAGCTCACCTAGATTCTTTTCTCCTTCCCAATCCTAGGGAAATCAAATGCTTTGTATTCTATTCATTCCCTAATGCTAAAATTGGGGGCAGAAACCTTCTCTGTATTGTCTTGATGCGCCACCCCTCTGCGCCCCATGATGCAGAGCGGTAAGCTGCAGTACTGCAGTCCAAGCTCTGCTCATGACCTGAGTTCGATCCCAACGGAAGTTGGTTTCAAGTAGCCAGCCAAGGTTGACTCAGCCTTCCATCCTTCCGAGGTCGGTAAAATGAGTAAAGAGAAGATGACTGGGGAAGCTTGCTGGGGGTAAAGAGAAGATGACTGGGGAAGGCACTGGCAAACCACCCCACAAACAAAGTCTGCCTAGTAAACGCCGGGATGTGACGTCACCCCATGGGTCAAAAATGACCCAGTGCTTGCACAGGGGACCTTTACCTTTTATATTTTCTTGATATCAGGATCTTTCTGCCTTCTCTGAGTTTCAGCTTCCCTGATGTGCTGCTTGCTCGAGTCTCTGCCTATCTCTGATAAAGGCAGCAGCAAGATTACCAGCCAAAGTCCACCACCCCCAACTCAAAAAGTGGATATTGGAGCACAATATTCTTTTAAAGAAAAAGAAAATGACATTTCCAATCCAGGACTGAAGATATTAATAAACTGCTAGAAACTCATATTTCTAGTTTCCAGATGATTCAAAGTATTATTGGTACCTTGATTGTGGGAACAAAATGTAAGATGGCTTTGGGATAAATAGAATTCCTCTCTGCTCTCTGGAAGTAAACTATTGGAAGCCATCCAGATCTATATGGCATGTGAGAACAAACACACACAAAAAAGTAGGTTACAGCAACTGTGACTCTGTGATCTGCAGGTGTGTCCCAGGATCACAGACAGAGCAGCTGGAAGGTCAGGAAATTGCTAGTTGTGCTTTGGAACATACCATATAATAAATATGAACTAAAATGAAACCATCTCTTCCCCTTGGGAAAAAAATCAAAAGCATTTGTTCAAGCTCCTAATCAACAAATTGTATATTTGACCTGCAGTGAATTTTTAGCAATTGCCCTCTTCCTTCAAATTATGTTTCACGTAGAGAATTTATAGCACTGTTATATCTTTGCTTTGTTTTTACCTTCCCACCAAAATTATCTACCAAAATACTTTTGCAACAAAAAAAACTGTATACAAGTGTTAAGTCACAGTTTCTCTCTCTGTCTCTCTGGCGCACACTCATGCGAGTGGAAAGAAATAACGTAAAGGAAAAAAATGTCTCCCACACCCTACTTTTATTTTGCCTTTTTTTTTTTTTTTTTTTGCTTATTTGAAATGTACAAAGAAGAGCCAAAATGCCTCATCTTTCTCTCTTCTTTCTATATCAGCTGGAGGCATCTGATGCTGGAAAAAGAAGAAGTCAAGTTCTTCATTCCAGAATTTGTTGGAAGATCCACTAATTAGTCATTTGCTTTAGGAGGTGAGGAAGGAGCTGCATTTTAGCTTAGGCTTGCAGGGTGTTAAGGGGACTTATCAAGATTTGGCATGCTGAGAGCTTTGACATGAACACAATCGCCAAACAAACTTTACTTTGCAGAAACTTCCTCAATTACACGTGAGGTGGGTTGCCTGTTCAGAATGCCTCCGTACTCCCTGGGGAAGTTCATCTCAAGTACAATACCACGGCGAGCAGCTTTGTGCTACACGGTGGCTGCTTGTGCTACAAGGCCAGGTCATTGCAGCTGGTGGATCCTTTTCCTAAGTCCGACAACAAAATAATCTCATTTACTGGAGAAGAGGCAATATCCCCCAGGATCATATTAAGTCATTACACACACCAATTTCTACTGTAAGGCGTGGCATTGTTTGCCGCTCATCTTTTCTTGTGCCCTTGCAGCTGACTGCATCCTTCACATCAGGGATGGGCAAAAAGTCTCTCAGGAGTGATCGATTACACGCCAAGCAATTAAAAGTAGTTCTCCACCCTTCCTTCAATGCTGCCGGATTCATGTTGGTATCCTGCCAGTGTGGTGTAGTGGTTAAGAGGCTAGTGAAAGAAGCATCATTCTGATCTGCTTTGTACAGCACAACTAAAAGGCAAGGCTCTCTCTCAGCTTCCAGCACACAGGCCCAGGGCAGGCGGCTCAGCTGCGCATCTACTCTTTCCCGCCTCTCCTTACCCCCTTTCTTAAAAGCCAGCTGCACCGCTGAAGCAAACTGTCAGTCACTGGTGCAGTCAGCCAGTCTCTGGGAAATGGAGGGAGCTGGGAAACAAAATCCTTTCTTTTCTGTTAAATGAGGTGGGGACATGGGGGAACCAGATTAAATATGAACATTTGTCAGAATTTTGGCGGCTGCTAAGATCCTTACCTTAATCCTTCCCAAAGGTCATGTTAATTGAGGATATGCAACGTGGTGATCCTTTGCTTATGGGCCCATGAAGCCAATGTGAGGCAGAAAGGAAGAGTCTAGGGAATTAATCACAGAATCCCAAGCAAATTGCAGCATTAAGAAAACACATTTTTATAAAGTATTCTGCTTTAAGCGTAATGCCAAATGCAATGTCTCGTTTTGAGGGATTGGGGTTTCTTTCACTTTCTGAATTTCATTTCATCCTGTTGATTTAAAACATTTCTCGCCTGCTTTTCCTAAAAGCTCAAGGGGAACTTATAATCAAAATTACATTCAACCCAAATAAATAAGCAAATGCAATAAAAACCAACCATTTAGAAATTAATGAAACCAGCAAACACATTTATGGGTTTTTTTCACTTTTCATCTACCCTTCCCACAGGTAGATCCTGAAGTTCTAATGAAGGATGGCAGACCACTAAGACAAATATAGAGCACCTGCCATATAGAAGGAGCTTCACTAAACCTCCTGTTTTCACTGCCTTTCTGGGACCACAGAAATAGAGAATTATCAGAACAAGTTTCGAGTCCAGTAGCACCCTGACCAACAAAATTTCCAGGATATAAGTTTTGACGTGTCCAGGCTCTCTTTGTCAAGCAGGGAGCTTTGTCTCTCAAAAGCTCATATCCTGGAAATCTTGCTGGTCTCTAAGGTGCTGGTGGACTTGAATCTTGCTCTTCTGCTTCAAACCAACACCCACCCAAAACTATCTTCATGGAAAGGAGTTGTTAGACTCTTTGCAAGCTACCAAGCAAGTAGGGTTACCAGGTCCCCCCTGGTCACCAGCGGTGGATGGGGGGCAGGGTAGGGTTCACAGCTCCAGGTTGGGAAACTCCTGGAGATTTTGGGGATGGAGCCTGGGGAGGACAGGGACCTCAGCGGGGTACACAATGCCATAGAGTTTACCTTCCAAAGCATCGATTTTCTCCAGGGAAACTGATCTCTGTAGTCTGGAGGTGAGCTCTAATTTTGGGGAATCCCCAGGTCCCACCTGGAGGCTGGCATCCCTACAAGCAAGGCTGGTAATTGCTTGGTTGGTCACAGGTTGTGCAGGCCTGCTCTAATGAAATCTATTTTCTCCCTTTCAGTGGGTTCTCTTAGCAACATCCAGTCATTCATAGGCCAGAGAAATGCAGCTTAATATCTTAGAGGGAAAAGATTTTGAAAGAAAGGCCATATTTGCAATGCAATTGAAACAGAGGAGATGGGAAGCGATTATGGCATGAATAGGGTATTCATGAAAGACAGAGAAAAGGCAAAGGCAAATTCCAGCAGTTTTACTGGAGTGGTGACAGGTGGACTTACAGATCAGGAAAAATGAAAGAAGAAGGGGGCAGGGGAGAAAGTCTTGAGTAAGGGTGACTCTTTAATTTTTTGGATTTAGGAACAAATTAAAAAGTCAGGAACTCTTAAAATAAAAGTTACATCAGGCCCGGCTAGATCGACATATTGATCTGGCTTCTATTTAACAGGAAAATTAGACATCAGATGAAAATGTGAGGCAGATTAACGGGACATTTGATAAGCAACATGACTTGGTCAGCAGCTTTAGCAGAGATCGAATATGTTGTGAGATTGCTTTTGCTTCAGATTCTTCCACTGGAGGATGAGGAGTACAAATGCCCTTTCTCCCCATAACTTAAAAAAAAGAAGATTACAACAGGAACATGTACCTTGTTCATGACACTATCCTGTTTATCCTGAAACAAAGCAGGTTTCAGGGGAACCCCTGTGCTGTGAACATGATCCTTCAAGACAATCAGAGCCACCTGCACTTAATAAATACTGAATCCTTCATAGTTTCCCTTTCACTAGAGTATACTATGAGACACATATGCCTTTGCTCCAGCTACATCTTGGCATTTAAGAAAATATTTGGCAGAGATGGAAGTAATTTTGTTCTCTATGATCCCGTGGGTATGTGCAAGGGACACACACACAAATACTGTGCTGACGCCTGAATCATTTAGTTTTGTTCTTTCTTTGTTATTCATTAACCTCCTTTGTCAAAGCACATGATTGCCCTTTGGGAATAGGAAAACCCAAGTTCATTCTCACTTGGAAATTATTATGGCAACAGAGACTAAAATCTCATGTACTATCATTTACATCAATGTTCTCTGAACTTGTGACAGCTTGCGGGGGGGAGTTCTGAATTAATCCTAGGCACGTATTTCACTTATACCCAAGAAGGTTCATAATTAGAATGTGCATCTAATTCTACCTAATATCACATAGTCAGAACTAGGGAGAGGCTGAGGCTCAGTGGTGAAGCATCTGCTTGGCATGCAGAAGGTCCAAGGTTCAATCCCCGGCATCTCCTGTTAAAAGGACCACATATTGCGCGTGTGTGAAGTGCCGTCAAGTTGCAGCCGACTTATGGCGACCCCTTTTTGGGGTTTCATGGCAAGAGACTAACAGAGGTGGTTTGCTAGTGCCTTCCTCTGCATAGCAACCCTGGTATTCCTTGGTGGTCTCCCATCCAAATACTAACCAGGGCTGACCCTGCTTAGCTTCTGAGATCTGAGGAGATCAGGCTAGCCTGGGCCATCCAGGTCAGGGCGGACCACATATTAGGTGATGTGAAAGACCTCTGCCTGAGACCTTGGAGAGCTGCTGCCAGTCTGAATAGACAATACTGACCTTGATGGACCAATGGTCTGGTTCCGTACAAGGCACTTCAGGTGTTCACATGTACCTGCCCTTAGAGGAATCTTCTTCCTGGACAATCACAGAGCACTAATTCTTACAGAGAAACAGTGAGCAGCCTCCTCTGGAAACAGAAAATTCTACTAAGTCTCTGCATTGAAACTGTTTAAATGATCCAGCTACAGCATAAGCAGATGGTTGGCACAATCAGGGTTTTGGTGATTCTGGGGCCCTGGACAATAGTCCAGGATGGGGCCCAACATCACTGCTTACCCCCAGGGCCAAGCAAGGAGTGGTCCGGTCCCTCTGCTAGGGACCCACTGCTTCTGCTGAAAGCCAGCAGCCTGAGTCCCAAATGGGGCAGGTGGGACCAGCGGCAGGAGCCTGCTGTTCTTCTTTTCCTCCCTCTTTTGTGAGGGCAGGCCTGTTGGCAGTAGCTCGGAAAGGTGTAACTTTGCTTAGTGTGGCACCTTTAGATACCTACAGACCCAAATAGTTCTCAAGTTCCAGTGTTCCTGATGCAGTAAAATAATTTCTAATCTGTACCTTTGACCCATGCCACAACTCTTTAGCAATTAACAAGGGAAAATTTTTTTTAAGGAAAGGGCTTTATGCAGAACAAGCTGTTAAGTCAGAGCAACTCATGGTAATGCAGAAAAAAGTCCCCTTGAAAAATGACTGAAATTACACCCTATATGATGCCTATATTTTAACTGTTGACAATATAAAGGGAAACCAGCAGCATTACCTTATCCTGCCTAATGAATGTTATCATGAGGAAAAGGTAAACCAGTAACAGCTAAGATCAAACATATCTCTCTTCTTTTGAACATACAATGCCCTCATTTATATAAATCTTCTAAATCTGCCTGCCTTTCTTCATTTGAAGAGAGTGAGTGAACCCTCAGCCCAGAAAGCCTTCAAGTCTATAAACGCCAAATGTAGCTTGTAATAGTGGCCCAAGTAAACTATTGGGATGGCCAGTTGCTGGACAACCCGTTAGCTAGGACTGTCCTTCTAACTACGAAGTAACAAGCTTGGAGTTTTGTGGAAGGAAAGGTTTTGTCTAGACTAAAGGCAAAAGCCGTTCTTTTAATATATTATTCATCATCCCTTGCCAGTTTATTCCTATAGAGAAATGTAAGAAATGTTGGGATTTTTCTTTTCTATTTATTTGAAAAGATCAGGCAGTTCATCATGGAAACCAGCATATCTCATACATTTTGACTGGCGTATGAGCTTTTACTTTCCACTTCAGCGACGAACATCACGAGGCTTCGAAATCCACTCTGACTTTTGTTGAAATGCTATTTCTAAGTGTGGCTGTTTAATTGACAATGTAATTGTAGAACAGCACAGTACACCAGGGCTTCTTAAACTTTTTCAACTCGTGACCCCTTTTCGCCAAAAAATGTTTTACATGACCGTGGATATATAGGTATATAAAAGAGGTATACAAATCAAACATTTACTGATAATAAATCATAAAGAAATTTATTTTAAAACAATTCTGAATTAATTTTTGGACGTTGCATGCTCAGAAACCTTTTACTGTTGCCAAATTTTTCGCATTGCCAAATTTTTCAGTTACACAACCCACAGTTTAAGAAGCTTCGCAGTATGCTATAGCACAGTATAGTCTAGTACCATTCCTTCCTTTCCAGGTCTCTCTTTATCCTCAATTTCAACGAGACAGTGGCAAGCAAAATAACATTGCCATGGGAATTCGCACGCACACAATGGAAGGATGATTTCTACATATTAAAAACAAACAAATATCTTGCATTTACTGGAAGTCTTGGGCTTTTATCCTTTTTAACTATTTTAACTACTATTTACCATCAGTAGTGCTGTTGCAGCAACCATGTCCATAGGATGCTGGATCTAGATGGACCACTGGCCTGATCCAGCAGGGCTTTTCTTATGTTTAAGTTCTTAAGATACTTATTTTTTTGGGCATAAGGACAAGTTGAAGACATGAACACCTAAGATTCAAAACCATCCTGTACCAAAAGACCCTTTATGGAGAACTTCTGAATATGTCTTAGATGTGTGTGTGTGTGTTAAGTGCCGTCAAGTCGCTTCCGACTCATGGCGACCCTATGAATGAAAGTCCTCCAAAATGTCCTATCTTTGACAGCCTTGCTCAGATCTTGCAAATTGAAGGCTGTGGCTTCCTTTATTGAGTCAATCCATCTCTTGTTGGGTCTTCCTCTTTTCCTGCTGCCCTCTACTTTTCCTAACATGACGGTCTTTTCCAGTGACTCTTGTCGTCTCATGACGTGACCAAAATACGACAGCCTCAGTTTAGTCATTTTAGCTTCTAGGGTCAGTTCAGGCTTGATTTGATCTATAACCCACTGATTTGTTTTTTTGGCAGTCCACAGAATCCGTAACACTCTCCTCCAACACCACATTTCAAAGGAATCTATTTTCTTCCTATCAGCTTTCTTCACTGTCCAGCTTTCACACCCATACATAGTAATAGGGAATATGATGGCATGAATTAATCTAGTCTTGGTGGCCAGAGTCACATCCTTACACTTCAAAATATTTTCTAGCTCCTTCATGGCTGCCCTTCCCAGTCTCAATCTCCTTCTAATTTCTTGGCTGCAGTCTCCCTTTTGGTTGATGGTGGAGCCAAGGAATAGAAAGTCTTGAACAATTTCAATTTCCTCATTGTCAACCTTAAAGTTGTGTAATTCTCCTGTAGTCATTACTTTTGTTTTCTTGATGTTCAGCTGTAGTCCTGCTTTGGCACTTTCTCTTTTAACTTTCAGCAATAGTTGTTTCAAATCTTCACTATTTTCTGCCAATAATGTAGTGTCATCAGCATATCTCAAATTATTAATGTTCCTCCCTCCAATTTTCACTCCACCTTCATCTAAATCTAATCCAGCTTTCCTAATTATATGTTCTGCATATAGATTGAAGAGATAGGGATGTCTTAGATACAACGATAAAAACAACTGAATAGAGAAAGAAAGCTTAGCATCTTTCATGCAGGTAAACCTATTAAAGTGTTTCCAGGTCCCTGGTTATTCTTTATTTTTTTTCATCCCCCACTCCTATAAGATAATGGCATTGTCCTTGTTTCAGGGAGTTGGATCCAATGCAAAATTTCTGCTTGCACAAATGAAAACATAAGAAAAAAATTGCAGACGCCATAAGAAAAAGATTGCAGAAGGAAAAGATTGCAGATTGCTCTAAGTCAAACTAGTGTATTCCCACTTGTATTTCCTCTTGCACAAGATATTGCATAACCAATTTATGGTAACTGTAATGTTCTGGGAGGAAAGTGCTAGGTGTTGCTTAAGGTCTTGCACAGGTGGAACTGTGCTAAATCCATTTATGTTTCCTCTTGCACATCACTGGATCCAAGTCGATATCCAGAAGGAGACAAACCAGGAACAAGATGGAACATTTCTGAGAACTAGATACGATGTCACCTTTGGCTTCATGGAGAAGTGTGTAAGAAAAAAAATTATGCCAGAATGAAATATATTAGTACCATACAGATCCAATAACAGGAGCTGTCAGTAATCTAGTGTCCTGGGTTGGTTCCACATGTCCACTGAGCAAAGTTAGAAGCCTTCTGTTGGAGGAAAAGTCATTTAAGTAGGATAAAGTTTTTCCTGGGAGGATGGTTGGATCCATCCCACCAATATCTGGCATAATGTTATCGTTTTTCCCCTCCCAAAGAATTGCAAAAGGCCAGTGACACAGTATTCTGTCACCCTAAATCTGGTGCAATTTTGCTGCAACCCCTCCCCCTTTTAGTTCCTAAACAACAACACATGTTTTTTAAACAGCACAGAATTTCCTAGGATAATATTTGATTTGAATTTTAATTTAACAGTAATCTACAATACTGATTTAATTCACTGGGATCATAGCTTCACGGCCGAATACATTTTAATGGGTGTTAGAATGGCTCTCCTCCCTTTTAAATAAAACAAAGGCATGTAGCACCTCAATCACTAATATTTATTGTGGCATAGATAACTGCCGAATAAATAATGGCTTAATTAGGATTTAACAATGGAATTAATTGTATTAACTAAGCCTTAAACATACAATGTTAAGGCAGTTGTGAATGGCTACCATGCTTATCTTTCACTTTTTGGTTTTTTATAGATATGCCACCAAGTATATCTCTTGTATTTGATGTTCTTTTAAACCCAGTGATTAGAGGGTTTTTTTCCATTTGTCTAGCTGTGTCTGCTGACCAAGGATTTACTCATAGTCCCAGCAGTTTCCTGACACTCCCCAAACACTACCTCTGAGCCACAAGTATTCACACATAGAGTCCGAACCCCCAATAAAGCCCTTGAAGGGCCTAGTTACCCCATACCAATTTCCTCTCATGCAATAAACACACAGCAGAACGAGTTTTATTAAACAGGACAAGCAAATACCAAGCAGTAAGCACTGTAAATGATTAATAGGTTGGGTATAAAAGGGGAGAGTTTACTATGGGAAACCCAGGGTAGGGTGTTTACTTTCCGTCCATCCAGCTTACCCGAAGTCCAGTGTCTCAAATGTATGTGAATTGGGTGCTTATTTAAAGTACTAGCACATAGGCAATTAAGATAGCCAGGGCACTTTTGCCTTTTGCTTTTTCCCTTAGGGATGCATGGAAAGAGTGCATTGCATTGCTATATACGATTGCCAAAGGGCCTGGAGAAAAATGTCCTGTCCCCTTAATTCATCATTTATTTATGTTTGTTTGTTTATTTGCGAAGTTTATACCCTGTCTTTCTTCCCTCGTTAGGGCCACCAAGGTGGCTAGCAAATTAAACAAATAAATAAGAAAAACCCATCTTAAAAACCATTAAACCCAAACAAAAACACATCATTAAAACAATTAAAATCACAGCTGAAATACACATTCAGAAACATAAAGACAGCAATTAAAACACAGGGCAGGAAGGAGGCATCACTGAGGGAACACCAGACAGAACAAAAAAGTCTTCCCCCACTGGCAGAAGACAGCAACAGAAGGGGATAGAAGAGTCTCCCTAGGGAGAGAGTTCCAGTGTTTTGGTGCCCCACCCATCTGATCTCAGAAGGTGGAGGCATCCCAAGTAGGGCCTCAGAAGATGGCCATAATGGTTGGACAGATTCATGAGGGAGTAGGCAGTCCTACAGGTTTGCTGGTCCCAAACCATATAGGGCTTTGAAGGTCAAGACCAGCACCTTGAATTGTGCCCAGAAACAGATTGGGAGCCAGTGTAGATGGGCCAAGACTGGAATGATGTCGTTCCTACAACCTACTCCAGTCAACATCCTGGCTCCATCATTCTGAACCAACTGAAATTTCCAAACACTTCAAGGGCACTCCCATGTAGAGTGTGTTACAGAAATCTAATCCAGGGTAATCCAGGGTATGCACCACAGATCTTTTCTGCACAAATATTTTCTGCACAGGAAAGGCCAGATCTTTTCTGCACAGGAAAGGCCACTCAGCAGCTGAAGTTGGTAAAAGGCAGTCCTGGCCACCACTGCCACCTGCTTATCCAGCAGTACATATGAACATGTGACCATTATGAAGCTGCCTTATACTGAATCAAACCCTTGGTCCATCGAAGTCAGTATTGTCTACTCAGACCGGCAGCGGCTTTCCAGGGTCTCAGGCAGAGGTCTTTCACATCACCTACTTGCCTAGTCCCCCACCCCTTTATCATCTGAACAACAGCCCTGTAATATAAAGGAAAGAGACAGAAATTGCACATCTAAGTTTCAAAACCATCCTAATGAACCTAGCCTCCTCAAATTTGGTATCTCAGCGCTACCAAATTTGAGGAGGATAGGTTCATCAGTGACTACTAGGCATGGTGACTAAAGAAAATGTCCACATTCAGAGGCAGAAAACTTCTGAATATCGTTGCTAGGAAGCAACATTGGCAGAAGGACTTTGTCTCTCTGCCCTGTTGTTGGCTACAGTTGCCATATGCCCACTGGGGGATCTCCTGCCCCCAGAGAGCATTGCCAGCCAGCACTCCAGCAGCCAGTGGAGAAAAAATTAAAAATGTCATCAGCAATGGTGTGACATCACATCCAGGAAAAACCCGGATGTGACATCACACCTCTCTAGGAATCACTGGGAACTAAATGGTTTCCGGTGATACTTAGAGAGATGTAACATCGCTTCCAGGTTTTCTCAGAAGTAATATCACTCTATCACTGGCTGAATCTTATTTTCCATCTCCAGGCTGGGCCTGGCAACCATATTGTCAGCCCTCCATAGTAACTGGCTGGAGAGTGTGTGAGACAGGATGCTGGACTGGTTGGACCACTGGTCTGATCTGGCAGGGTTCTTATGTTCTTATGTTCAGAAACACTTTAAGAGAAGCCTCTGGTGATCCAGAAATATCTGTGATGGGGGTGTGTGCATGTGGAAAGCTCCCTTGCACACCTAGAAGCAATGACATGCCCTATGAGACCCTTAAGATGTCAGCCTGCATGTACTAAAGTTTTTCGCTGTAGTTGAGTCTTCCCCCTTCATGGAACAACCCTAGTAGAAAGACTAGTCACTTCTGCAAACAAAGTTGGAACACAGCCTGTTTACTCATTGGCCATTGATGCATGGGAGGTTTTACCTTGGATTTGCCGCTCTCTAGATGAACATTTTCCCCATCCGAATTCTCAAAACTCAACATTAAACCCCCATGCAGTTTCGAGAATCTGGATGAGGAAAAATGTGCATCTAGAGAGCAGCAAATCCAAGGCAAAACCTCCTGTGCATCAATGGCCATTTGCTCTTTCTCAACAACCTCTATATTGGGAGGGTTGACTGAAACAGGCTATACTGAAGCCAAGTTGTCCCTTTTACTTACTGTCTCAGAGAGATGTCAGTATTTTTTCTACGAATTCACCAGCATTTTTGCTGTTTTTCAGCCTAGTGTTAATATGTCATTTAAAAGTAACAATAAAGCTTTAGTAGTAGTATTTTTTGCTGCATTGCTCTATTGCATAGGCTGTACCGCAAAGTGACCGTGAGCTGGAACCGCAATAAATAAACAGTGAGGTCAGACGGTTTGCAAGAGAGAAAGCTCATCTGTGAAAACCTGTCTTTTCCTGGACATAATGACATGTTTTGTTGCTGGAAAGAAAAATAAAAAAATATATCACCACCACAAGTCTGGCTTTTTTACCTATAACTGCAAAACTGGGAGAGGGGAAAAATGTACGTACCAAAGCATGGTAGGAGAAAATTATGTCTTGAACTGAATTGTTGTTTCCTCTGAGAACTTGCCTTCTCCCACGTGATACTCAGCAACCGTGGGCATACACACTAATGGCTTTGCTGTGCAGCCCAGCAGGTTATATGAGGTGATACATAAACAATTCAGAAAACTGCACGTCACTGAGGATACAAGCCACAGATAAGTCCTCTTGTGTGCCCTGCCGCTTTGGCAACCCAGACTTCTATAGCTGCGGTTTGTTGTTTTGCTTTCAAACTCGTGTAACTCTCGGGGTGCATGTTCAGTTACTAGGTGTGTTATTTACTAGATTTGTGGCCGAAACAGGGGTGGGGTGGGGGAATAACCTGGCAGGTATCCCTTGCCGCAGGCTTATGCCAGGATTTCTGCTCCGCCTTTTGGCATGTCTTTTCTTTGCTTTCTTTCAGGGCAGGAATAACAGGATTAGCTGTGAGGAAGGGGGAAAAACAAGCCCTTGGAGGGGTTCTGGCAACCGCCTTGTGGCCCAGTTCTTCTTACAAAGCCCAATAAAAAAAAACCCACACGGGGTGGGAGTTTCTCCAGCAACATACAGGAGATTAGCACAAGTGATCAGAAGATGTTTGTGTTGCATTTCTGACAGCCTGAAATCCAACAGACTTAAGTGGTAAAGCTTTCTCTAGACTTTACCACATCAGGCTGCAGGTGGGCAGATCATATTTTTACATTATTCCGCCATTGAAGAAACTCCTCTGAAAATCTAAAACTCCCATGATTTAGCATTGAACTCACCCCACATTGCATATTCGAACAGCATGATCCAGGTCCATTGGTTGACCACTTGAGTAGCCTGAATGTATAAACGGATCGTGAATGACTTTAGATAGGGTAATCCCACATGACCATTCCTTGTCTCTTTAGGTGACATCTTTAGCTGCATCCCAGAACTAGGGACCATCCTTAGACGGTCAGATTAAAATGTAACAGATGGACAATTGTTAGTGTTGTGCTGCATGGGACCCAGACATCATAGGAAGAAGGGCACTTCATGTTGTTCTTGTGGCAGCTTCCTCCACAAAATGGAGCAGGGGAGTCCCCTTATCAGTGGTTGTTAGAGGGCACAAGTGGAGAGATGGGGGGTTCTATTTCGGGGTGTGTATTGCAAATAGGGTTGCCAGGTCCCTCTTCACCACTGGCAGGAGGTTTTTGGGGCGGAGTCTGAGGAGCATTTTGTGAAAATTGTTTGCTCACTACTGGCTTGAATTAGAGCTGAAACAAAATTTTACACAGCTTTAAATTAAGCAAAAACAATTTTTTGCATCTGAAATTGACTTGAAGAATTTTCACCTTTTGGAAATGTTGCTTTGAAATAAGACTTGAGTGATGCTATGAAGAGAAAAAAATCTTGACTTTTAATAACTGGGTTTAAGGCAGTAATATTCCCAGTTGCTGAACTCCGTATTTTTATCATCCATAGGAGAAATCGTAAGCAGGTCTACTCAGAAGTATGTCCCAGTCTAAAACCCCTATGTAAAACAGTATCCATATATAAGCTGCCTCTCCCCCCCACACACACACCAAATCAAATCAGGAGACAATGCATTAGAAGTCACCCAAGTCATTTCATCACTTGGGGTAACATTTCAAACTTTGCATTACGAATGAGCAAATATTTCATATTTTGTTTCGGTTTATATTTTTGTCAGCAGTTTTGTTCCCCGCTTTTTGCTTTGTAGATTTGTTTGCATTATTTAGGACAGTTGTATGGGGGCGATACTACAGTTTGCATGGTATTCATCCAATATACACATACAATGTATACATGTGTGCGAACTGATTCATTGATGCACAGATACCATTGAAAAATAAAGAAACAGCTCCTGCTTGCGCAAGGGAGAAGCAAAACTGAAATGGGCAATGAAGATCAAAATTGTCACTACTTTATATCGCTGACAGGTAAACAAGAAAATAGTATTTCATTGAAAGGGGAAGGAAAGAGATCATTCGGTAATGCGATCTTGCACTAAACCTCACCCAGTGGTGAGAACAGGCAGGTAAAAGCCATTACAGAAAGAATTTCAAAGCTTTCTTCGGCAGAGCTCTCAGGAACAATGCAGCCCATTGTTTACATTTTAATTAACTTCTGTGTCGCTGATTTATAAGGAAGATGGATTAGTCTTATGCTTTCAGCTGAATTATTGCAATTTGAACCTATTTGTACTTTTAGTTAAACTCTTCAAAGCCCAGAGAAGATTGTTATTATGTACAGGAAATCAAATTAGTAATGCTGTTACAGTGATTTAATAGTGTTTTGGTGGCTGGTACAATAAGGAACAGTAACTGAAGAATCTTCCATTTACATCTTCTATTTTCCTTGACTTTTGCAGCAGGCATGCTAAATACATAAATACCCAATACAGAATGCTAAATAAACATATGAATGCAAAATAAGAATCCAAAGTACGTAAATATAGCAAGAGTGTTGTTGGTCTAGCTAATGTGGGGAACTAAACTGACGTTGTGATTGTTTAAAGTTCAGATTGCCTTCAAGTTCAGTCCTGAGGTGAGAAGGAAAAAGAGTTAATGTCCACAACCTGTTGCGAAGAAGCATATATAAACAAGGGAAGAATGAAGTTTGTGCAGAAAACACAAACTGTGCATTCCTGAAAGGGGGGGCCTAATGGTCATAGGAGGCGGTGTGACCCCTCCGCCGGCGTCTGTGTCACTTGCGCCATGCAAACTGGCATGGACGCCGACATAGGAGCACTTACACCGCCGCCGCCCCCCAGACCACGGTGGCATCCTGGGAGGCCTTCCTGGGGCGTTCTGGGGGGCGGAGCTGCCATTAGGCAGCTTCCGAACCCCTTTCAGCCTGGGAATGCCCCCTCAAGCAACGATGTTGCCATACCACCTTTTTGTTGGCACAGCATCACTTTTCCTATGGGGCCTTCTCCCCCCTTTTTCTTAATTTTGTTTTTAAAAAACCCTTTTTTACCCCCACAGCAGCCGCAAAACCTCTGCTGGCCACGCCGTCCCCAGCCACTGCAGCTTTGAGGAATGGGCTGTGTGTCTGCCTAATATTAAATTATTTGCTGATCCTTACAGAATTGAGAAGGTCATCAAGATTTCAAAAGAGAGGTCAAATAAATTTGCAGTAGTTATATATAATGTGCTGTTAAGGGGAAAGTTGAATACTTTTAAAAAGTGGGAGAATAGATGTGGGGGAGTAGTGAAATAAGTAATGCTTTGATTGTGGGATTGTTATATTTTAATGTTTAGTTTTTTGTATAGGATGTGAATACACTACCATATATAATATAATAGATGCACAACTTGGAGCTTTTTGATGTTGTGTTTATTATCATAGTTACATTAAACAATAGGATTGCATAATACATTTTGGCCATAGTGGCTGCGAATTGTGTATAACTTTATTTGTGCAGCACAAGTTTTGATTTTATTTATGGTTTATAAAACGGCATAAAGGGTCTGAAAAACTTTATACAATGGTGTCTCTTGTGTTGGATATTTTTATTACCTTAGTAGATACGGAAGATAGGTAATAGGCGGCTCCTTTAGGAAGATTTGATATACTGTGTGTATGTTGTGTAAGTATGTTGTGTTTGATTGTGTAATTTATTTTTTCTTTCATAAAAGTATTTTTTAAAAGATTTCAAAAGAGAGGTCATTGCAATATTAATGATGATGATGATAACAACTTGTTATTGGTGTTTCTACTGAAATTGGTGTTTCTACTGAAATAGAAGATGGAACTGGAGTTGCTTCCTGACGAGGCTTCAAACTTTAAAATGAAGGGGGACATAATGTATATATCCTAATTCATCCGGGCGACCTTTGTCAACTAAGATGTTTTAATTAGTTAATTAAATTAAACAAATGACCAAAGGGTATGTTTCTTTTCTAATTTTAATAAATAAATAATCTGTGCACAATTCAGATTATGTTGCTTTAATGGCACAATATTGGACCAGAAGATATTAGGCCAATATTACACTTGCTAAGTCCCATCTGTTTCCATAGGAGAGAGAGATGCGCGTGCTTTCCTCTCCCGGTGAATTTTTGCATGGAGTTGAAAGTGCTTAAATTGGACTGGATCGTCTCCATCATTCTTGCACCTGCGGGCATAATTTGTGCAATTCAGATTTTGCACAATTAGTCCTGGGAGGTTTCTATACCAAACTTGAAACCTGAACAAGGAGTAAGGGGGGAAATGTGAATTCTAATGTGAAAAACAGAAACAGAAAGAAAAATATTTGGCGAGAAGAATTAGGTCCTGAGAGAAAATTTAGATAATGTGTACTTGGATCATTTACATTTTCAGAAAACACAAGGGAAGAAAAGATTACAGTAATGCTTTTCAGCACCAAATCTATTATTTAGTAGTGGTAAATTGTTCTCTCGTTTTCTGCTGGAAGTTTAAATCTAGTGCTAGTGAAAAACTGCAGAATGGCTAGATTTCCCAGAAGAAAGAGCCAAAAAGCCAAAGTCCTTGGGGAGAAATAGTAGACTTGGCAAGCCGTAACATACTACAGTAGTTTCTTCGGCATATAAGAGGTGTCAATCTCAAACGCACAAAATAAGGCCCTAAAGTTCTCCTAAATGGACATCTGGTAAAATGTGTAAATCCACTCTCCACAAAGCAGAGTGAAAATAGCTGACGGTACTCAAATTGTACTAAAGTGGTTGAACACCACTGACGTTTTCATTTCTAAAACACATTTCTGTGGGGTTTGAATAGGTTTTCAGTTAACTAATGACCACAAAGGAAGAGTAGGAGGAGCAGGAGGAGGAGGAAGAGAAGAGTTGGTTTTTATATGCCAACTTTCTCTACCACTTAAGGAAGAATCAAACTGGCTTACAATTACTTTCCTTTCCCCTCCCCACAACAGACACCCTGTGAGGTGGGTGGGGCTGAGAGAGCTCTAAGAGAGCTGTGACTAGCTCAAGGTCACCCAGCTGGCTTCATGTGTAGGAGTGGGGAAACCAACCCGGTTCTCCGGATCAGAGTCAACCACTCCAAACCACCACTCTTGATCATTACACCATGCTGGTTCTCCTCAATGCATACTGGATCCTTATTGCAGGCCTTATACTTGTTACATTTGCTTATGTGGTCATCTGAAAAATCGCAGTCCCTGGTCAATACAAGCTGGGCACTCAAAATAACCTATCCTGTCTGATAGCACTTAAAAGTATAGGCAGGCCAGGTCTACTGCTATAGCCAGAGACATCCTGCCATTGACCCACATTCCCCGTTGGCACTTCCAAAGGAGGTGGGGGGAAATGGAGGGAATGAGGGGCATGCAGGTGTTCCTCCAGCATGCAATGCCACTTCCAGCAGAAAATGGAAGTGACCTCATTATGTTGGGGCAACTCTCTAGAATTCACCCAAAACTCTATAATTTGGGGTGAATCCTAGAGCATTGCTCCCCATCTAATGAAGTCAATTCTGGTTTTGCAATGTAAGTGAGGTCGGACGTCAGAGAGACTGATGCTGGGACACCTGTCCCCACCCCCCAGTTCCTCCCAGGACTTACTTCAGCGTAAGCTTCAAAGGACTGCCCATGGTGCTTTGCTGCTAAATTTGCCTTGGGCAGATTCTGCAAGTGAGCACACAGGGGCTTGACTGGTGTGACCACCTCAGGGCCAAGACTTGCATCACCCCACCTCTCCATATTCAGCCTCAAGCCCCTGCTGAATAGGCAACAGTGTGTGTGAGGAATGCAGGGATAGTTTGTTGGGCAACAGCAGCAACGTGAGAAGGGGCACTGCTGCTCTCTCTGGTGGTCGATCTTCAGTCTTCGGCCACTGCAGCCTGTATTTCCCAACTGGGCAGTTGATTGAGTTTCAGTGCTGGCTGGTTCTTGGCCTCTACTGCAGAGGTGTCAAACATTAGGCCCAAGGGCCGGATCTGGCCCCTTGAGAGCTCTTATCTGGACCATGAGCCAGCTGAGGGAGCCACCACCCCTCTCGATCTGGGCTGGCGAGGCATGGCCGAGCCTGACCAAGTGATATTTATGTCATATCTGGCCCTCGTAGCAATTGAGTTCAACACCCCTGCTCTACTGTGTTTCCCTCCTCCCTGTGTAAGGGTGCCTACAAGAGTGGCTATCGTGCTACCAGTTTAATGTCAGGTCCGTGAACTCCAGTCCTTCCCTCTTTCATCCCCATCACTTAGGAAGGGAGGGAGGGAGGGAGGGAGGGAGGGAGGAAGGAAGGAAGGAAGGAAGGAAGGAAGGAAGGAAGGAAGGAAGGAAGGAAGGAAGGAACTGGAAACTGGATCGTTTCTGACTTTATGGGTACGTGAAGGTACTCTAGCACAAAGGTTCCCACCCGAGTGCGCGCCCAGTGGGTATTGGAGATGTCCAAATGACAGAGCAGCACACCTTTGTCATGTCATAGATGCAGAAGTTCTGCAAGTTCCTCTTTACAGATTTTGATGGCCATCAGGTATACCGATTTTATCATTTTCAAAGGATATTCAACACAACCTCAGGACAAATCTGTAAATCGAGTTACTAGCCTTCGACAATATTTCGAGTTACTAGTATTTGCAACATATAAGTAGGAAACTGGGATTAAGAAACAGAGGTTGTTCCAAAGCTATGGTCAGAGCTGAATTCATGTCCTCCAGTTCTCCACTCGCTGGCTTAGAATTTTTCTGAGTTTTTAGTAACGTAGATTCAGAGGCTGTGCTATAAACTGGTTTGTTGCGAGATTTCCAGTAATTCATTAGTCTTTAGCGCTGAAATCTGTAACCACAGCAATTAGAAGTTAATTATGATACATTTCCTTGCTGTAATATCTTCCCCATCTCGCTCTCAGTATCCCCTGCAACATCTCAGAATAAGATGCTATATCTTGCATACACACACACACACATAATACAGTTTTGGGGATATCGCCATTTCTAAAATAAGCTAGACAATAACATATCAGAGCACCAAAGAGGGGACAAATTTACTTTTACTCCCCCTCAAATTAGGGGGACTAAAATGTTTGAATCTGGAGCTTAGCTGTTGATTTGGTTGAGGCCCAAAGACTCCGTGTCAGTCAGGAATAGAACTTCTGAGTTGTCTTTAATCTCTTTCTGCTTTTTGGTAATGGCAATGCAGAAAAAGAAACAGAACAGCTGCTTGTGTGCTACTGTACAGATGATAGACTTGCCCAAGAGGTAGGGGGCGGGGAGGGGTGGGTGGGAGTGAAACGTGTGAGAAACAAATTTGAAGAGCTAAATGGAGATAGCCAGATCAGCCTGGCAAATGGGGCAAACATAGAAGGTGAGAAGTATTCGTAGCACAAATAGCAAACAAGGAAAGGAAACTATTTAAAAAGCAGTTCAAAGTCGCCAATGGAATGGAGACACTTGAAGGTTTTTTCCACTGAATGGTGCAAGAATAAGACACATACTCCAACTTTTACATGGCAACACAGTGGTTTGCCATGATTCTTTTTAAAATTCATGTGCCCTATGAAGCATCAATATAATGAGAAATTCAGAATTCCAGTCCGTTCTGTGTTCTTCTCGTCATCATGGTGCAGGTGCACCGTGGGGGACCATCTTCCTTGAACGCTATCTCTGCCCCTTACCACTATCAGGGTTTGGTAAACTGGTTTGCCATGGATTAGCAGTACTGATAGTCATCAGCCGGACACTATGTATGTGAGGGTGAACACCTTCATCTACTGCATTTATATACCACCTGTGAGGTTCTTCAGCCAACCTTGGCAATCCCAAAAAGTCACTCGCTCAGACAGGCAGGTCTAAAGCAGGTAAACGTTTATTCAGGAGCCGCAGGTACAACATGAGCAATCCACAGTTTCAAAGCTGCTAATGGCGAACCAAACTACAAAGCATAACTTTAAGCATGGAGTCATCCCAGGTGCAAAGCTAAGCGGCCTGGGAACTACGAGATAACAGTGCCTGGTAGGAAGCAGGGAGTGAGCAAACCATAATACTGAAGTTGCCTGCAGAGACTCAAGGTCAGAGCAGGGGGGAGGGAAAGGAGGGGAAACAGCCTGAAAGTTCAGAGGAACAAAACCAAAGAATAACATAGGAACAGGAATGGGCCTAACTCATGTCAAGAGCCTGTCTGAACAGCATGACTCCTGACCGCTTGAACACACATTAGAGAAACCAGATGCACTCATAGATAGGTAGATACACTTGAATAGAAACAAGTAGGACTCTTGACATTACAGCAAAACCAATAGATACACTGGAGCAGAAATAGGCATGACTCTTACACCATCCTTCCTAGTATACACTGGATATCCTCATGTAATGCTCACAACAACTCTGCAATGCAGGCAAAAAGATGGTGCCTTGCTCAAAATGACCTGCCGAATAGGTTTCATGAGACCAGCATTTAAAGCCAAGGGTTCTGTCCAAGTCCAAACATTTTGCTTGCCATATCGCTCCGGCTACTCAATGTCAAAGTAGAGGTGCTACTCAATGTCAAAACAGATGGGAACATGGGAAATCCATGACTGGACCTTCTTCATACATTTGAAAACAAAAATACAGGGCACAGATTCTTATCAGGAGAGAAGGGGTTTAACGCTTCCATCCCGTCATAAATTTGCTAATCCAAACTGACCCTTTGCGTTGTGGAAAAAAAAAGATGTTCATTTTTTCTTTAATGAGCTATAACAGTGCACAGGTATGACTGATTTTCATAAACATGCTGGTTGGAAGGTTTAAACCCCTTCTCACTTCCCCATGTAGCCCCAATCACAGCTGCAATTTAGATTTTTTGAAGATAAACATAGATTTATAATCTCCATTATGTCTAATTTAATCCTGAATTTTCTCTGAAGCAAACTTTTGAGGTGAATGTAAAGGTTTCCACTTAGACAATTTAAAGGAAATTAGGGAAAGAACAAAAGATTTCCAATAAGACTAGTAATGTTTCTCAAGGAGTGGTCATACCTTTTCTAAACTGCTGCTGCATAGCTCTTAAACTGGATATTGATGCAAATGTTTCTTCCTTTGGGGAAATTAACATTTCACTGAAAGTTAAATCTGAAGTGAACCGGGGAGTTCCTGTTCCGACAAAGTATCTGTGGGATTTTAAGGCAAGCCAAAAATTGAATAAAACTAGGGAGAATTCTCAAGGGATCCTGACTGAGACATCCATCAATTGTCACCAGATTTCACCTAAAAAAGCATAATCTGAAGTGTAGTTTGGAGGTTTCTCCTCAAGCTATAACATCTGAGGAATTTCAAAGGGAAGTCCAAAGGGGTTTCAATAAAACTTCTGAAATTTCTTAAGGGGAATGATTCATGCACCCTTGGGAAAAACATCTAAGGAGTTGAATTTCAAAGCAAGTAACCAGTTTTGATTAGACTAGCAGGGATTTTGCACATTTCCTATTCTAAAGGATACTCATCCTAAAATTGCCTCATCCAGAAGCATTCAGTACAGAACAAGGCAATTTCAGTCCAGTTCAGAGGTCCACTGAAGGATTACTTCCCCACCCCCTCGCTAGCAAGGAAAGGCATCTGGATTAGCTCCTATTCTGCCACGTCCAATAGAATATTTCTGATATCTGTTTCTGTGACATCCTGGAAGAAAAAAAAGTGGAACATCACACATGCACACACAAACCTAACTTTTCCTAAAGAAACTACATATAAATAAATAATTGTGAACATGGCATTGCAAAGGGCCTTTTATCCCCAGCAATTTGTAGGAAAAGTCTTGAAATGAAACTGTAAAAGAAACTTAAGTTGAACCAAAATAATAACAGATGTATTGTAAATGTTTCCAGATCCAGACACCTTGGGAACGTCGAGGTCACATTCATTAAAACTGAGTAGGACCCCATCCTAAATGGTTCTGATTCATATTCTTACCCCATAAGCAACTAAGTTGTTTGAAGTTGGCCATGCTATACAAGTTAAGGTCAGACTTTTTTAAGCATTTTGTTGTGGGGGGAGAATTCTCAATCTCTGTGTTACTTTTCATAAGATCCGCCTGCTTGAAACCAAAGTGTACCTATGTATGTAAGAAAAAAAAGAATATTTATATTAAAATATAATATATTTTCGATCCCAACAGAAGTTGGTTTCAGGTAGCCGGCTCAAGGTTGACTCAGCCTTCCATCCTTCCGAGGTCGGTAAAATGAGTACCCAGCTTGCTGGGGGTAAAGGGAAGACGACTGGGGAAGGCGATGGCAAACCACCCCGTAAATATAGTCTGCCTAGGAAACATCGGGATGTGACATCACCCCATGGGTCAGGAATGACCCGGTGCTTGCACAGGGGACCTTTATCTTTTTACCTATATTAAAATATTTCAGCGTAGGTTATAACAAAGTGATTTGTACAGTATCTTACTTTCTCGATCATTAGGGTGATCAATTTACATTTCATTTTTAGTAATTATGTACAAAATAAATAAAGTGCAACCAAGAGGGACTTTCCCCCTCTAAACTGACTGAAATCCAAAGAGGTCCTTTAGATGGTCCCCAGGTCTTGCACATGCTAATAGGATATTTGACTTTTGAACAGCAGACTGCCAAATCACAAACTGCTTTTGAAAGGTGAAAGATTGTGTCATGCTTTCTCCAAGAAACTACTAAAACATTTGATCATCCACTGCAGTCTACTTACCCCACTAACCAAGGTGAAAGATTGTGTCATGCTTTCTCCAAGAAACTACTAAAACATTTGATCAGTAACGGCTACCCACTGTGAATTATCTTCATGGAAGGCACCACATTTAGCCGTACAGAATGGAAATCCATCAACCTCATGAAGAAACTTGCACAGGTACAGTCAGACATCATTTTTCTCACCAAATGCAGAAGACTCAACATCATACCTAAGGGTCAACATCATACCTAAGGGACTAAGAATAAAGAATCCACTGCAGTCTACTTACCCCACTAACCAAGGTGAAAGATTGTGTCATGCTTTCTCCAAGAAACTACTAAAACATTTGATCAGTAACGGCTACCCACTGTGAATTGTCTTGGGAGTTGTTTATCTGTTGCAATGTGGATGTAGAGGGAGCTGATCTTTAAGAAACACCTGTCCAAAATCTTGTTTGGACTAGGTGTAGCAGTTGTATGGCCCTGGTCTGTGTTGTGTAGAATAATGTTTTTGCATACTTGGGTTTGTTGACATATGGTCCTAAGGAATGACCAAAAGACACATGTTGCAGTAACCTAGCTGAAACTAAGGTCTGGTTATTTTCTGGTGATTTCCTACTCTCTGCAAATCCCATTTATGCTACTTGGGGTTCCATGATGGAAGAAGGATGCTGTGTAAATGTAACAATAATAAATCAAAATGGAATTTTATGCAGTATTTCTAAACTTGGAGGTTACAAAATTTCAGTAATGTCTCAGTCTAACTCATTGGATTTCCTCCCATTATGGCTATTTCAAGCCATTTCTAACTAAATTGTGTTTGACTTGATACCATTCTCATTAGCAGGACTATTGACTTCAAGAGGCATACTGAGGGCACTCTTTGAAGGGCAAGTTATATTTTTCCAGGAAAATCCCCACACCTAATTTATCAGTTAAACTATCAGGTCACAATGTTAAAAGGAATCAGAACCACTTATTGTTCTGCTTTAACTTTAGGATGCTGGGTTTTGCTATTATATTGTATTGTATAAGATAAAAATGTCTTCGGGGATCTTTTGTCCCCCAGTATTCCTGACCTGGATGGCCCAGGCTAGCCTGATTTTGTCAGATCTCAGAAGCTAAGCAGGATCAGCCCTGGTTAGTATTTGGATGGGAGACCACCAAGGAAGTCCAGGGTTGCTGTGCAGAGGAAGGCACTGGCAAACCACCTCTGTTAGTCTCTTGCCTTGAAAACCCCAAAAAGGGGTCGCCATAAGTCATCTGCGACTTGACAGCACTTTACACACACACACACATCTTGGATATACAGAGTTCTTGTTTTCCCCACACATACTTTTTAGTGAAATTCTTTATATTTTCATATATATATATACACACACATATATATAAAAACCATGACTGAAATACATTGGCAAGCTAAAAATTGGTAGCAGCCCCAGAAGTAGCTGCTTCCTGAATGAACTTGCACCAAGTACAAACCCACAAAAAGCTATAAATGTTGGTTCTATGACAGTAAACTTCCTTACTAACCCACAACAGCAACAAAATATAAACTAAGCCAGAAAGGGGTTGTATTATCATATTATGCTCTGCAGACATTTGCAAGGGAAAAATATTGGTAGGCTAGCCTTTCACTTGGTCACAACATAGTTTAAACTGGAAACAAATCAATGGTGCCAGATCTGTAAGATTTTTCAATTATATATGGTACTGAAGGGCTTTCATACAAGATATGAGATGAGACCTTCTGCACTCCAGTATGCAAATAAACAAGAAATTTAAGTTTACCATAATTGCAAAATTTTATGTGACAGTGGAGATCTATGATTAGCAGCCCCTGCCTCCATTCCACCACCACCCAACATACACACTCATGCGCTGTTAAGACATATGGACCACTTATCACCAGAGGAGAGGTCAACGTTTGGGCCTATATCTTTATTCTTCCTGCCTTCTGCAACCCTGCCTGTCAATCAGCATGTTCAAGCAGACTTTGCTCTTTCCCCTGCTGCAGACAAGCTTGCTATCATGGAGGGAGTCAGCAAATGTATGAGGCCTAGATTCTGCCTCTGTCTCCCTCATCTGCCCTAGTGGCAAGCAAACCTTTTGTCCCTGCCTATCAGGCACAGCCCTAGAGAATATAGTAGTATACACAAACACAGGAATTAATTATGCTTACCAGATAGCATTCCAAAAATAGTTAGCTGGTTTAATAATTGGTGGAAAGTAAACATAAATGACAATCAAGACAATCCTGCATGGTGGAAACACTGACTAACTGTTTGGGTTGGATAATGTCCCTGTTAGGCACGTATCTGCTGAGTCATTCTTTACTCATTACCCTTCCTGCATTTCCATTCCCAGGGAACTCAAATGAGATAGGAAGGTACTAAAATAACTTTCAAATCAGAAGATTTATGGCTGCTCCTAAATGACCTTAGGCAGATCATGAGAGGGAGAGAACCCTTGGCCATCTTCTGGGCATGAAGTATGGGTCACTGGGGATGTATGGGGGGGAGATAGCTCAGAATTTCCTGCATTGTGCAGGGGGTTGGACTAGATGACCCTCGTGGTCCCTTCCAACTCTATGATTCTATGATGGAAATAATTCTGTTCTATTGTGAAGTATTTTAGTATTTATAAATGAGCATGGTTCAGGTTAGAGGGGTGTTGACTAGTAAATTTCTAACTGCACATCCAACTAGAAATAATATTACGACTTTATATATAAGCAGGATAAATGCAGTCTGCAATTAGGAAAAATTACTGGGAGGATATAACAGCCAGGCTCCTAAAAGTCATGTACTTGAGGTAAGGAGCTATGGTGCAGCTGACTACAGCAGGGAAAAGGGGCAAGGAGGTTGCTGTGCTTTTTATTTATTTATTTTAAAATTCATGTCATTTATAGTCCACCTTTCTCACTTGGACTCAAGGCAAATTACACAGTCAATACAATCAAACTTTTGATTGTGCCTGTTTAAGAAAAAGAAACTGGGGTAATAGAAGAGTATATCAGGTTTGATGTGGCCAATTGCCAATATCAATCTGCCCGGTGGGAAAGGAGTGCTTTAGTATCACCGTGAGTTATAGTGAATTGTTTCAGTTGCAAAACATTCAAGGTGCTGTTTCAGCTTTTGTTAAAACTGACATTTGGTTGTCTCCTACCCTTGCCTTTTATTGTGTGAGTGTTCTCTGTGGCATGTTTTCCATGTTCACTGTTTGTGTGGATTCTTTAAAGCAGGGAGGTATTTTTGTCTCCTATCTATATATAATGTACAAAATAAAGATGTTTAAAAATAAATAAAAAATACAATTGAAAGGATGGACTATTTAATAAACTGTACAATAGGATGAGGGTTGTAGAACCAATCAGAAATCTAAAAACAGAACTAAAGCAAAGCACAAGTCTTAACATGACACATTAAATGATACAAAAATTACATAGCAGGATCCTAGTTTCAGTAAGCTAAACACAGTAGTACAGACCACAGTCCCTAATAATTAATCTACATACTTTTGTGAATCTTTTAGTACAGTACAACGCTATTTATATCCTTTTATATCCTATCACCACCATAAGGCATAACAAGAGTTTGGAGCACAGGGGTAAGAATTAGAAATGGATCATCTGGCAATACTACAGGACAAATGTATAATAGTAATAATTACTCCTTTAATAACCAACTTTATCCTGTTGCTAAAGTGATGCCATTATAGAAAACAGAGGGAGCTTTTGCGAGAGTATCATGCTGTGCAATCCTAAACATGTTTATTCAGAAGTAAGTCCCATTGAGCAAAATGGGGCTTACCTTCTAGTAAGTGGGTTTAGGATTGCAGCTTTAGTCTAACCCATTGAGTCTCTTCATCTCATTCTTTGAAAACAATAGTTTCATTCAGTACAAAAGATACACGATACAGTTCTAATGTTTGGTAATCTGAAACCACTTTTTTTTCCCCTGCCAAGAGGAATAATTCCTTCTTATGGTATATTTGGCCTTCTTCCTAATCCTCCAAAGCATTCTGCACACGTTTTGTTTATTGTTTTAAAGATTTATTTTTTTTAATGCGTGGGCAGACAGTTAAATAAACATGAAGCTAAAGAAATACATCCATTGGTGTTTAACATCGTACCGAATATTGGTTTAAGCTGCACACCTTTGCTTTGATCATCAGGTATAATAATGGTTATAGTTGGCTCTGGTTTAGGTTAGTTTGACCTACTTTGTAGGTGGAGCCTGAGGAGGGTGGGGTTTGGGGAGGGGAGGGACTTCAATGGGGTTTAATGCCACAGAGCCCATCTTCCAAAGAGGCCATTTTCTCCAGGGGATTTCTGTTGCCTGGAGATCAATTGCAATCCCAGAGATCTCCAGCCACCACCTGTTCTAGGCAACCCTATTCTAGGTATAAGGGTGTTGGAGTGAGAGCGACTCAGCATGCCTTGACATTGAGGGGCGCTAATTTACTCTAAGTTTGTTATCTCTTTAATGGGATGTTCCTGTTTGGCTGAACTAGGGGGCTGCACTCTTACGCCTCCTCCTCCTTTCTCAGTAGCCAGTTTGTCTCTCTCTCTTTTCACATGGTCTGCAAAGGAGGCAGATGTTTCTACAGGTCTCTCCTGCATAAACCATACAATCATACTTGCATTCACATGACGCTGGATTAGCTAGCCACTTGTATAGGGACAGGTATTCTTTAGATGAGGCTTTCTATCTTTTATCAACTGCAACAAGAATGTTAACAGACTAAACCTGAATAAATGTAAGTTCTACTTTTTTGCAATTTACAACTTGGAAAGACTGAATTTATTGCACTCAGTATCTCGCTTCCATGACTGGGCAAACTCTGCTATATTAACCAAATATAAAACCCAATAAAGGGAATGTTAAGGCCAGAAGCCTGTGACTCTATACAGAAGCTGAAGGACAGGAGTAGGGTTGCCAACTGCAGCTTGGAAAATTCATACCGATTTGGAAGTGGTGCCTGAGGAGAGCAAAGTTTGGGGAAGGCTCAGTGGAGCTGTTATTCCATATAGTCCACCCTCTAAAGCTGCCATTTCCTCCAGGGGAACTGATCTCTGAAGTCTGGAGATGCTGTGAATGATTCCTGAACAACTCCAGGCCCACCTGGAGGTTGGCACCCTTAGACAGGAGCCAAAGGGCTCTTACCGAGGGTTGCCAGGTCCCTCTTTGCCACTGGCAGGAGGTTTTTGGGGTGGAGCCTGAGGAGGGCGGGGTTTAGGAAGGGGAGGGACCTTAATGCCATAGAATCCAATTGCCAAAGTGGCCATTTTCTCCAGGTGAACTGATCTCTATAAGCTGGAGATCAGTTGTAATAGCAGGACATCTCCAGCTAGTACCTGGAGGTTACCACAAGTAAAGAACAGCATGCTGCTCAATATACAGTATTCAAAAAAAAGTGTGTTACAAAATGACGAAGCACAGAACAAAACAACAGCAACGACAACAAAGACAGTGAAGAATACAAAACAATCCTAGGAAACCTTGCATTAGTACCTGGAGGTTGTCAACCCTACTCTTACCCCATGGCTTGCAGCCTTGAGGCCTACAACAGTCAGCTGAACGAAACAGCCTCTCCACAGGAGGTCTGTTTTAAGTTTTCTTTGTTGTGATTATTTAAGTTACAAGTGAGGGACCATTAAAGACTTGAGGGAGGCATCTCAATTTCCCCTCCCCCATTATTTTCCTTTTCCTTGTCTTGTCTGTTCATGGCCCCAATCTCTGGATTTAAGTATCCATGTTGAGAATTAGATATACTAATGTTGTTTAATTTGTTGTGAAAATTTCTGTAAGGCACTTTGGATGCCTTGGAAGAAAAGCAGCATATAAACACCTAAATAAATAAATTATACTCATCCCATTTACAGAAATTAATAATAAAGTTATGTATTTTTTCTGCCTAAAATATGACTAATTATAGGCATAGACAGATTTATCATTAGGCAAGGTGGCACTTTCTACTTGAGGCAATAGTCTTGAGGGGTAGCAAATTGTCAATGGCCATTTATGCTTGGTAATTAGTAGCACGTTCCAAGCTGAAGTGCCCTGCATTTTTTTTTTTTTTTGAGTTTTTCACGCTGAAAAGTCAGGAAGTGACTGCGAAGCGGGCACATACCTGCTTCGCATTTGTTAAGAGCCCCTTTAACGCGACCTTTTGTATTTGCTCCGCCCCCACATCGAAGCATTTACTGAAAGAACCATGAAAAATCACAAACGCAGCTTAGCTATGCAAACAACCATTGCCAATGCCTATGCAAACGAAGGGGCGAAGGAGCAGGCGAGTGGGGGGTGGAATTTCTCCTTTTGCATCGGGACCGTGAATAGGCATTTTAAAGGTTGCATTTTAAAAAAGCTTTGCGTGAGCATCAAAATTGACCCTGTATCAATGGCCAGTGATTTAATTATTAATTTTTACTACCATGAACAGCTAGGGAGCGTCGGTTGGATTTTTTCCTCAGGCACCAGATTGTCTTTGTTGCTGAGGGGGAAACTACAACTGATGCAGAAGAATCTGGACTGGGATTTCCAGCAGTATTTTTTGAAAGACAAAAGCTGGTGCCAGGAAGGAGGCACCAATTCCAAATGTGTTAAGAAAGGGGATTTAACCGGTTCCTGTTTTTTCGGTTCTACAGATACAAATCCCATTTCCTTTGGGTCTGTTATTTGCCTAGCACGGAAACCATACAGTTACCTTTATCCTGCTTTGGCTACAGCCATCTTCAGAATCACCTGAAATTTTTTTTTCACCTTAATGTTGACATTAACACAATTTCTAACATTCTCCCCCAAGTACCACATTGCTATCCTCCTCAAATGTAAAGCTCCTCATTTAAATGCAGTGATGACAAGTACTTGCTTTTCACAAGACTCGTAAAAATCTAGTTCAAACAATTGCTGCTGTCTGATTATTTATTCAGTGGAATGGAAGCCTCTCTCTCTCTCTCTCTCTCTCTCTTTGTTTTTATGTTTCCCTTATTTTGAAGTGGTTGAATGGTTCATCTACCCACTGAGTAGTTTCCTTACAAGTTTTCTTTTTAATTAATAGACTTGTGAATAACCACAATTGCCTTGTGGGACACCCAAAACACTAAGCAGATGACAAAACTTGCAGTGAAGCAACCCACTCGGTACGGTCTCCCTTAATTTAATGCATACGTGATGGCAGAAGAAGGGGGGGGGCTGGCAAAACCAGAGATTGTGTTGCTTAATGTATAGCCGCGGCCCTGTTTTAAATTAAAGGAAGTCCCTGGTGCATAAAAGGTAATGTTCATAAAAAGCGAAAGCAAAGTGTTTGATTTATCATCACCTGTTAGCATGATACTGACCTTGGGTAGTAGGCAAGCATTAAGGATGCATCTCAGGTCAACATCTCATGCTTCCTTGGCACTGTGGCAAAGCAATGACCCCGGGGTGGCTTGACTATATGGAGATATTTCTGCGGGTGGTTTGAAATATATTGTTTCCATAGCTTTGTTTCTTTTGATGAGATTAATACAGCCAGTGGCTGACTGGATAAAACCAGCTGGCTTTTGGACGTGGTTGTAGCCTCCTAATCCATTGCCAGAATTCCCAATGCAGAACTTTCCTGTGGCTTCCTATCTGTCCTCCCATCTCCTTCCTCCATTGCTATGCTATTTTCCAACACAGAAGCATCCAGTGCCATCTGCTGAAGATGGGGAAAGATTTGGAATGGAGATTTTGAGTAGCTGTGATAAATCATCTCCCAGTTCAGGTCTCACATCCTACTGACTGGTTGTGATTAGAGAGACTATCATTTGATGAACAGTTCAGATTCATCTGAGTGGATTGGAGTGTTGCATTTGTAGTATTACATTGCTTTATCACACAATTAGATGAGTTTCTCATGTTATTAGAGTGCTTTTAACAGCTTCCTTTCCCCATTCATGTGCGCGTGTAAAGTGCTGTCAAGTCAAAGCCGACGCATAGCGACCCCTGATGGGGTGTAGTGGTTAAGAGCGGTGGTTTGGAGCGGTGGACTCTGATCTGGAGAACCGGGTTTGATTCCCCACTCCTCCACCTGAGCGGCCGAGGCTAATCTGGTGAACTGGATTTGTTCCCTTACTCCTCCACGTAAAGCCAGCTGGGTGACCTTGGGCTAGTCACACTCTCTCAGCCTCACCTACCTCACAGGGTGTCTGTTGTGGGGAGGGGAAGGGAAGGCGATTGCAAGCCGATTTGATTCTTCCTTAAGTGATAGAGAAAGTCGGCATATAAAAACTACCGGTAACTCTTCTTCTTTTCAAGGCAAGTGATTAAGCAGAGGTGGTTTGCCATTGCCTTCCTCTGTAGTATCTTTCTTGGAGATCTCCCTTCCAAGTACCGACCCAACTTAGCTTCCAAGATCTGACAAGATTGGACTATACTATACCATTCCACATCCCAAAAGGCACATAGCTATAAGGAAATAAATCCATTAGGGATTTTTGAGTTGAGATTAGGCATGCGAAAGCACTCATTGGTTTGGGAAGGTTGGTTGGTGAGTGGGAACAAGGAAGCAGGGAAAGGGGAGTAGATATGGGGTTGCCTGGGGGAGACAAAGAGGACATAGTGTGGGGACGGAGATAAAGGGGGAAATGAAATGACTCCTGCAAGTCCTTGAGGGTTCCCCGCTTGTACTACTATATATTTTTATTTCTATTATACCATTATTATTGTTTTTACTTATTCATAGAAAACAAAGCACATAAGCAAAGTACTAGCCAACTAAATGCTTCTTTAAAATTTCCACCAGAGAATGCAGAGCAGCAATTTAATTAAAAGGAGAAAGTAGTAGTAAATGCTGTTCATCCGTCAAGGTCTTTTCTCTGGTATAACTCACCTGAGTTAGGCAATATCAGAGGGCAACCACCTATCTGGAGTACATTAATCCTGAAGAAATCCATAGGAATGTATTCAGTGGAAGCCCTGGAATCATGAAGGGCCTCCCTTCATATTGCATCTTGAAATGGGTAACCTGCTCTCTCATTATCTTTTGTCAGAGAAATTGGACATCATTCTTAATAGCATATACATGTATGGATGTTCAGGAGGTGGCAAGGAGAGCCATTGCAAACCCATTTGAAGCACATTCCTATCGTGTCTTGAGAAGATAGGTGCCATCTAATAGGGATGGTCAGTAGGAAGCAGCCCAGCTCTGTAAACGGCAGTGTCTAATTGGGATTTTTGTGTGCGCGCGTGCGCTTTCAGGAGCACCACAGGGGGCAATGCTGTGCAAATGCCTATCCAGAAAACTGCCTTGTCCACCCTCCCTAGCTGGCACCAGCCCATGGCAGAGTGCATTTCGTAACCACACTGTTTGTCTTGGCTGCTGAGGGAAACAGAACTCAGCCAGGATGCAGTAAATGGTTTATGCACAAGTGGTTTTGCTGATAAACTTACTAATTACTCCATTCTGCCTCAGTTCCAGCTAGTCAAGATCACTTCCTCCCACTATTGCCACTTTATCAAACCTTCTATTAGAGCCTCAAAAAAACCTTTTCTTTTCTTTTTTGCTTAGAACGTTTTTGCATGGAAGAGAACGAGAACCTCTTCATGTACCCTTTTCTCTTTCTCTCAAGCCAGATTTACACACCCAGCACAATCCGGTGGAAGAATTCTGAGGTGGTAAAACAGATTCTAGTAGTTCTGACTGTCAGTGGAGTTATAACTTTTTAAAATTGTTCTCCCATGTAAAAATCCAATGTAAATAAAAAAAAATAATCACATCAGGGGTAAAAGGTCTCGAAGCCTTGCCTTTTGCCTGCTGAGCTAGATTTCTACTTACAGGAAATTATTAAGGATTCTCAAAGTGGCTTACAATCACCTTCTATCCTCCCCACCCCCCACAACAGACACCTTGTGAGGCAGGTGGGGCTGAGAGTGTTCTGAGAGAACTGTGACTGGCCCAAGGTCACCCAGCAGGCTTCATGTGGAGGAGTGGAGAAAAAAAATCCAGCTCTCGAGATTAGAGTCCACCACTCACGTGGAGGAGCAGGGAATCAACCCAGGTTGTCCAGATTAGAGTTGTGTGTGTTAAGTGCCGTCAAGTTGCTTCCGACTCGACCAGATTAGAGTACGCCACTCTTAACCCCTACAACACGCTGGCTTACTTACACTCTGAAGTGGTACAAGCCATTCAGCACCCTGCCACCTCATGTTCACCTCATTCTGCTGCCAGGTCATGCCAGAGGTTGTCATCACAGCCATATCTATATTCCCCATCACACCTCATATCAGTTTAGAATCATCATCATTACTATTAGAGACACAGAAATTTCAGGAATTTGCTGGTTCATCTCAAACATTGGCAGTTTATACAGGATCTTTTATGATTGGCCAAAATCACAACTGTGGAACATGTTCAACCTGGACACAAACGTGACAGAAAAAAGTGGTATCAGTGTTGATGCTTGCTGCTTGAATTAAAAGTGATTTTGTTTTCTAACCTGGAGCTCTCATGGCTTTTTATCTCAATATCTCTAATGAATCTGATATCTCTGATGAATCTCAATATCTCTGGATGTGTTCAACTGTTAGGAGATAATCCTCTGTCAGCATAACCTCTCTCCTCAGACCACATGCCTTTTTTCCAATCATTAATCATGCAAGTGTAGTCACAATTTACTCATAAGATACTATATTCAATCAGAAGAGCACTAAATGCAAAAAAAGTCATTAAAAAAAAACTGAAAGGTGTTTTTTTTAACCTAATAAACTAAATTACCAAATCCAGGTATTTTATTGTGGTGTTGTGGTTGTTACATTAATATTTGTTGTGCTTTTCAAAATATAAGAAGATAGGTCCCTGCAATCTGAAACTGGACATAGCGGAAAGAGTAGGAGTCCAGTAGCACCTTAAAGACTAACAAAATTGCTGGCAGGGTATGAGCTTTCATGAGCCACAGCTCACTTCTTCAGATACCTGTATCCTCCAACACATTGTTCCATTCACAGTCTTGCTTGAGACTTACTAGACACACCTAGAGATTATTACTATTGTGTTGCCCCAGGTAGGACTCAGCAGCCCTGATTTCTCATCTGGCCTCTCAGACTGCAAAAAGGACTCTTAATATGAAAATACATGGAAACTCTCGCACAACTGGCAGTGCTACTCCATCTACGCACTGCCAGGATTCGAGCAGAACGCAATAAGTGATTTACAGCCAAACCACTTCCTCGTAAACCACTTGGTACATTTTGCTTGAGAGAGGAGGGGAAAAGAGAAAGAAAGAAGCGTGGATGAGTTTGAGGCGGCAAGGAACAGAGGTGATGGAAAAGACTCGGTGGCTGCCAAAATAATAATACCCCAGTCCAAGATTCCAGGAACTATTTTTCCCAGTGCAGCTGCAATTCCAGATTCCCTACCTCTTTGTAGCCTGCTGCCCTGTAGCAAAATCCCAGGCATACTTGCCGAATAGTAATCCCCCACGTCTAGTTCAACTGCATATAGCATTTGCAGCCATGTATTTTGCTTTCTGAATAACCAGAAATATATTCTTGAAGGCCTTTGGCTGAAGAGTGTTTGGATGGCCCAGACTAGCCCGACCTCATCAGATCTCAGAAGCTAAGCAGGGTCAGCCCTGGTTAGTACTTGGATGGGAGACCACCAAGGAAGTCCAGGGTTGCTAAGCAGAAGCAGGCAATGGCAAACCACCTCTGAATGTCTCTTGTCTTGAGAACCCTACAGGTCACCTGTGACTTGATAGCACTTTCCACTAGAGTGTTGTTGCCCAGAGATTCTTCTCTGTGGAAGGAGCTGCATAAGCTACATCTATCTCCTTCTTCTGGGCAGCTATTTTCTGTCTGGGTTACAATGGAATAACTCCCACTCTACCAATGTTTATTTCTGGGCAGGTCAGGAGTAATGTGGAGCTTACACCTGACACTTGAGGGGCTGTTGCCCCACTCATAGCCAACACTATAGCATTATCCTGTTCCTCTTCATTCACCATGGCTTCAGGAATTTTCTCTGATTGTGTTCATGAGATCTTAATCGTCAAGCATTCAATAGTTGCCATAAGGGACAAGCTGCCAGAACTTAGACAAGAAAGAACCAAACTAAACCGTGCCCATTATTTAATACTAAATGGTGCAAATCTGAACAAAATTATTTTCAACAGTTGTCAGAAACCTTCTGTCTGACAATCATCCTGGCAAGTCACTGTCTGGTTTCATTTTCCCATACAGCCAAAAATGAGATGGACGGTGACAGGAGAACAGGATTCAGCAGATCTGTGGAAGACAGGACAGAATTGATATTCCAGATGAACAGGATCATCTTGATTGGCCTTTCTGCTTTCCACCTACCATAGCAACATGAAAGGCTCAGAGAAGGTTTTTGCATTATATAAGGAGGGCCAAACTACATGTTATGGCAGCCACACGTTCAACCCATAACCACTGGCATCATTTTGCAAAATTTAAAATGCCCCAAGGCCCATGGCATGGGGGGGGGGGGCAAGCAATCTTGTCCCCTCCCGCAGATTTTTCAAGTGCCAAAACAGAGAATCATAGAATCATAGAGTTGGAAGAGACCATACAGGCCATCTAGCCCAACCCCCTGTTTAATGAAGGATCATCCTAGAGCATCCTGACAAGTGTTTGTCCAGCTTCTGCTTAAAGATTGCAAGTGAAGGGGAGCTCACCACCTCTCTAGCTAGCTGATTCCACTGTCAAACAACTCTTACTGTAAAAAAAATGTTCCTAATATCCAGCCAGTACCTTTCCACCCGCAATTTAAACCCATTATTGTGAGTCCTATCCTCTGTTGCCAACAGGAACAGCTCCCTGCCCTCCTCTAAGTGACAGCCCTTCAAATACCTAAAGAGACCAATCACATCCCCCCTCAACCTCCTCTTCTCCAAACTAAACATTCCCAACTCCCTCAGCCTTTCCTCATAGGGTTTGGTCTCCAGGTCATCCTTGTCGCTCTCCTCTGCACCTGCTCCATTCTGTCCACATCCTTTTTGAAGTGAGGCCTCCAGAACCTCACATGGCTGTTTTGGTGCTTGAAAAGGTGCAGATCACCTGCCACTCGTGCTGCAGGCCCAATCAGGATTGGTCCCTTGGGTAGGGTTGCCAACCTCCAGGTGGCGGCTGGAGACCTCCCGCTATTACATCTGATCTCCAGGAGACAGAGATCAGTTCACCTGGAGAAAATGGACCCTTTGGAAGTTGGAATCTATGGCATTATGCCCCATTGAAGTCCCTCTCCTCCCCAAACCTTGCCCTCCTCAGTCTCCACCCACAAAACCTCCAGGTATTTCCCAACCTAGAGCTGACAACCCTACTCAGGTCATTTTAAAATGGCCAAGTTCTTCTGTGCAAGGGACCTCAATCTTTTTGAGCAGATGGACACTTTGGGAGCAGGTGGTAAGTGCAACCCAAAATGGCTGCCTCAGGAGGTGAAGCCCAACCCAAAATGGCTACCAAAAGAAGGCAGAGTGAAACACAACACCTCCTCCTTGCTTTGCAAACAAAGTGCATGGAAATCACACTGAACACATGAAACTGTCTTATTCAGAGTCCAGCCATTAGTCTGTCAAGTTTAGTATTATCAGTACTTAGTACTGAAGTTTAGTATTATCATCAGAAGGCATGGTCCAGCCAATGAGAGGATAGCAAACCTGGAGAAAGAATGGATGGCCTTCGACTCCTGGACACCCACTTCCTATCATGTAACTCTGGACTCTAAGACTAGAACAAAGCGCTCTCTCGCTCTCTCTGCTTTGCAAAGGAAGCTCATGGCAGTAGTCCATCAGGCACGAAGTGGGAATGGAAGCATACACTGGCTAAGTACGGTTGCTAGGTCCCCCTTTGCCACAGGCGGGAGGTTTTAAAGGGTGGAGCCTGAGGAGGGCGGGGCTTGGAGAGGGGAGGGACTTCAATGACATAGAGTCCAATTGCCAAAGTGGCCATTTTCTCCAGGTGAATTGATCTCTATCGGCTAGCGATCAGTTGTAATAGCAGGAGATCTCCAGCTAGTACCTGGAGGTTGCCCGGAAAGCTTGGGTACTGATCATTCCTCCTGATTTAGGGTTGTCAGGTCCCGGTTGTCACCGGCAGGAGATGGGGGGAAGTAGGGTTGCCAGATCCAGGCTGGGAAACTCATGGAAATTTGGAGATGGAGCCTGGGGAGGTTAGGGACCTCAGAAGGTATAATGCTATAGAGTCCACCCTCCAAAGTATCAATTTTATCCATGGGAACTGATTTCTGTATATGGTTGCCAACCTCAAGGTGGTGGCTGGAGATCCCCGCTATTACAACTGATCTCCAGGCAGCAGAGAGATCAGTTCTCCTGGGGGGAAAAATGGTATTGTACCCCACTGAAGTCCCCCCTCCCCCAACTTCGCTCTCGTCAGGTTTCACCCCCAAAATCTCCAGGTATTTTCTAACCCAGAGCTGGCAACCCTATCTCTGTAGTATGGAGATGAGCTGTAATTCCAGGGGATCCCTGGTTTTTTGGGAGGGGGTTGAATATGCTTAGTAGCAAGAGAAACCAGAAGCCATTTCCTTCAGAAACTGCATGAGAACCTATTTGCTAACAATCGCAATTGTATCCAAACTTAGAACCACTATGTTCTTCTCCTACCTATGGACGGAGGGCACCTACTGAGGGTTCATTAGAAAGGAGCTGGAGGGCAGTCCAACACTGCAAACTACAGCTGTCTAATTGGTTTTGCTTGTCTTTGCTTTTATTATGGGGAAACACTACACAGCCCTTCTAATTAGATTGTTAAACATAATAGCCCAATGCCACCGCCGCAAAGAATGTGCTGGTCCCCTTTGTTAAATGTAGAACAGGGCTCAGCGACGATCCAGGATTTTTTTCCAGCCCATTTCCCCTCATCATCAGATCCAATGGTAATGAGACTGTTTATTTTTCTTCTTCAATTAACGCAGAAGACTGCATGCCTTCATGAAGTCCAAAATAAATGTCAAAACACAATTCCAGTAGCGAACACATATCTTTCTTTATGCTGTTGTTCCCTCCTTTATTTGTTTAGAATACTCGGGCCATGCACTAATTAATGCCCTTGTTCAGCATCTCCATACAAAGGACAAACACAGAAAGGCCTTGGAAACCAAACAACTCTCTCACCCCTTGGGGGTGGTCTCCCTGAAATGGGTTTGAGAAGGCACACTGGTGGTGTTGTGAGGAATATTCCCAAGGCAGCCTCCATACTATGCTGCGTTTTTGGACGAAGAGCTAAATTGGGATGGAGGGATGACCTGCCCGTAGAAGAGAAGCTTTGAAACATGGGTCCTCTAACCCTGGTTTGTATCACTTTTGACCCACCCCAAAAGCCCTGCAGTCTTGGGGGCGCAGCAAAACCAGGAGTCTCTGATAATCTTCCACATCTGTCTAGTGAGCCAAGTTAAGATTTTCTCTAACTATGAAGCACTGTTTGGGTGTTGTGCTAGATATGAGTCTAGTAGCACCTTAGAGACCAACAAGATTTTCGGGGTATAAGCTTCTGAGAGTCAAAGAGAGCCAGCGTGGTGTAGTGGTTAAGAGCGGCGGACTCTAATCTGGAGAACCGGGTTCGATTCCCCACTCCTCCACATGAAGCCAGCTGGGTGACCTTGGGCTAGTCACAGTTCTCTCTGAACTCTCTCAGCCCTACCTACCTCACAAGATGTCTGTTGTGGGGAGAGGAAGGGAAGGAGATTGTAAGCCAGTTTGATTCTTCTTTAAAAAGGTGGAGAAAATTGGCATATAAAAACCAACTCTTCTTCTTTTTCCTTCATTGGGTATTTTACTCCCGAAAGCTTGTACCCTGAAAATCTTGTTGGTGTCTATGGTGCTACTGGACTCGTATCTAGTTTGTGTGTTGTGGTAGTTAACCGTACGTCAAGCTTCATGCACCTTAAATATGATGCATGATCTGGGAATCCTGAGAGATCATGTTATCAAGAGTTACTAAACTGAAACAAACACATACTGTCCTCTTCTAGCAAAACAACTTATTACTACTACTACTACTATTACTATTTTGTGCCTCAAGTATTGTCTCTTTTGCCACACAGAAATAGAACACACTTATTTTCTTCTAGATTGATACACAGCCTAAGACAATGATGATTATGGTATTTCTAAGAGCATGGAAACAATAAAGTCAGAATGTACACAGTGGCCACTTGGTCTAGCGTCATGATAAAGCAATGGGAAATTTGAAAAGCAAACTAACCATCCCTCAATTTAATGCACTGAAAATGTCCTGCTTTGAAAGAAATTCTTCAGGGTATTGGGCTGCAATCCTGCATACACCTCTCTGGGAGCAAACCCTATTGACCACAATGAGACTCACTGCTTATTAAATGTAAATAGGACTGCCCTGCAGGTTTTTTTAAATGTTGTGTGACTAGCAATCCCACAAACTTCTGCAGTACTTCATTTTCCTTTTGTTCAAAAAGGGAGAATAAAGAATGCAACGGATTTCAGTCATTGACTGGATCCTGCTGATCATTTCCACGTGTGTCGATTCCCCGCTAGGAGCAGCATTTTGGGTACCATTCTGGCGTCAATCAGGAGCGGGGGGAGTAGGGCTGCCAATTACCAGGTACTAGCTGGAGAACTCTTTCCATTACAACTGATCTCCAGCCGACAGAGATCAGTTCACCTGGAGAAAATGGCCACTTTGACAATTGGACTCTATGGCATTGAAGTCCCTCCCCTCCCCAAACCCTCCCCTCCTCAGGTTCCACCCAAAAAAACCCCCACCGGTTGCCAAAAGGGACCTGGCAACCCTCGGGGGAAGACATGCTCCACTGACAGAAATCATGAAGTTAGAAGAGAAACAAAAAAACAAAAACAAAAGTAGACACCATTGAAAAATCAGACTGTGTGGCACAAAAATGGCCATGTTAAATACCTGGAGAATCACCTTCACATGGAATGATTGATGCGTGGAAAGATAAAGAAGAACTGAGAACAATTTGTTATATTGCAGCTTATTGTTTCACGTTGAAAGTTTTCATATATATAAAACTTAGAACATTTTTTGAACCAACAGTTTTTGGTTTTTTTTGGTTCATGTATTCCTTTCTAGGCTAGCATGAATGAATGAGGCCTTCAGGCAAATATTTTCTCCTTAGTTAAGGTATGTGCTGAAACATGTTATTATCTTGTTAAAGATTAAATAATTAGCAGAACATGGTTGTGATCAAAAGGCTCCTCTGTGTCAGTGGTAATTAGGAAGTTACACAAAATATGACATCTAATGACTCCTGCTGGGAGAACAACCTGTTTGAGTGGGAGCATGTGGTTTCGTTCTGAAACCTTACCCCACTGACCCTGTTTTTAATTCAAAATCTTCATAAGATGTTAATTTAAGAAACAAAAGCATTCATCCAGCCTCAGCCACCCAAGATATAAGTAACTGAAAAAGGAATATAATTCATTTGAATGCTGAACAAAAACTGCAGGCGAGACAGCTGGCTTGTGACCTCCGACTCAAGAGATCGGTTACAAAGAAGGGGGGGGGATGCATATGGTACAAAGTCATCCTCTCCCTTTCTTAGACAGCTTTATGTCAAAATACTCCCACAGTCATCCCTGCTCCAGTCTGGGTGTCTTACCTACCCTTCTGAGTCAATCAATCAGTCTTGTTATTAGTCAACACTTCATTCTTGTTCTGGTATCTCTCTCTCTCTTTTTTTTTACTCATACTGAAAACAGACAGGACTTCAAAGAGAAAATCACTTTACGGGACATTATTCATATAAGGTTGGAAAAGCTTTTAAGTGAGAACCCCGTTACACTGACGGGGGAAAAATTAGTCATTGGATACATGTGAGTGATTTTTCAGTGTTCTGATATGCAAATGTGGCAATAATTATTCATACCCTTAGACTCCAAATCTTCCAACAACCTACACATTGCAGAATGCTCATACATAAATCTTTATGGGTTACAATGCATAGGCCAAAGGTTTTAACAGTACTTTTGTTCCACTGGTTTGCAACACACCGACAGTTCCCCCCCTCCTTTGGTATTTACTCAATGGCCATTTATTCATGGCTGTTTCCTCACGATAACCCCACTGACTACTTCAGGGCTTTGCCTTGATTATGCATGCATTTTCCAGCTGTCAGAGGTCGCCTTGCTCTCCCTGCACATTTTTATGCATTTTGCCTGGGTTTTCTAGATGCTGAATCCAGAAAATAGGGGCAAAATGCCTGGAAATGTGAGGGGAGAGTGAGGCGACCTCTGATGGTCGGAAAATGCATGCATAATCACAGCAAAGTCCTGAAGTGGTCGGCAGGGTGACCGCGAGAAACAGCCATGCATAAATGGCCCATGTTATTGTGCCCTCTTAGAAAGGAGTGTAAATGTGCTGTAAATGGTTTGTTCTGCCTGTTCATGACATTTACACACAACATGCGCAGACTCTAGAAAGCCTGTTGCAATGTATTTGGAAAAGTAAAAAAGGACAACCCATTGCTCTGAAATATCTTTCATTAGGTATTTGAAATGACACATCAAGTGAAGATCCAGAGGAAACAGCACAGCCTGAAAATGTGAAACGGGTGTTGTGGTTCTTCCACGCCCAGCAGAGGTTCTGGATACCATTCATGAAGGGCTTCACTTAGAAAAAGAAAAATCATCAATACCTTCAGAATTCAAACATGGTGCATACACATCCTCTGGATTGGTTCACAGGGGTTGGATCCAGACTGACCTTTCCACTCATACAAATCACTTCTGCCTCATGGACTAGACTCCTTGTCAGGTGAAGAGGTTGAAGACTCAGAGGAGGAGGCAACTGACCAACTAACACCACCACAGAAGGAGGCTGTGGAATTATTTACTGTGATATATGTATATAATGGCATAGTTTGCTTCTTCCCCATTGTTTATTGGAGTTAGTTAGTTCCCAGAGGGCGGAGTTTTTGTTACCAGTTTCTAGTTTAGTTAATGTTGCTGTAAGCTATAGCTGGGGCCTGTTAAAGTTAATGTTATACAAATAAAAGCGTTTGGATGGACCTGAAAGTAAGTACTCTTGCCTGATGCTGTATGCCTTAAAAGGGGATCATTACAGAGGCAGTTGAGACACCTCCAGGAGCCTCTTTTGATGTGCAAGAGGAGCCCCAAGACCCTTGAGTCAGCCCACACACCCTGGGGAGCAACCCTGCCTTTGGACTCAGACTTGGAGCTGAACCCTCCATCCCAGGTCTATTAGGCTTGCCAACTGCCTGGTATTGGCAGGCAAATGCATGCCAATCAACCAGGCTGCCCGCTGACCCTCCCTTTGTCGATGGGCAGAAGAGGGCCAGCCAGGGGCAGGCTGTGATGTGTGCAACATGATGGAAGTGACACAAATACTCTAGCAATCTCCTCCCAAAACTGTGTGGAAACCACAGAGTTTATGGAAGAGATTGCTAGACCGTCCGCACTGCTTCTGGGTAAACCTGAAAGGGGTGTCCTTGCGCAGTGGTGTCATCCCCTCAGTCCGATCGCCACCCCCCAGCCATGCCCCCGCAAAGTTCCCACTGATAGTGGGGGAACCTGGCAACCCTAAGGCCTAATGCTAAGCCAGAGGCCTCTCCCCAGCTGATCCCCCGAGCCTCTCAAAGCCCCAAACCACCTCAGTTTCAATACTTACCTCGGTGACCAAGCGTGGCACCTTCAAATACTAATAGCCTGATCCTGGTGGGGAGGGAGCCTGTATCTCCACCTCCTTAAAAGTGTAGCTAAGGCTTCAGTTCACCTTTAACTTTTCCTGGAACAACATTCATTCTACAGTGTTGTTGGCACCAACAGCATCCTCCTAGACTCAATGTTAGCCTTGATCAAGACATTCTGTTAATGGAATAGAATATTTCTGCCTTCCCTCTCCTGCTGCTGCCCACTGATCTCTCCAAAATGCTGCTACTGGAGGAAAGAGGACCCTCAGGAACAGCATGAGTAGGGGTGCCAGCTCTGGGTTGGGAAATACCTGGAGATGTTTGGGGTAGTGTGTGGGGAGGGGCTTAAATGCCATAGAGTCCAATTGCCAAAGCAGCCATTTTCTCCAGGTGAACTGATCTCTGTCGGCTGGAGATCGGTTGTAATAGCAGGAGGTCTCCAGCTAATACCTGGAGGTTGGCAACCCTAAGCATGAGAGGCAAATCATGGGGTTCATGAGCAGCAAAATTAGTCTGTAGCCAGCCCGTGTCCATCCCTTGGTTATGGTTGCACCATGGTGGCTTGCTGGACTGAATGGACCATAACATATCCAGTTCACCAGTTCAGCTTTGTGTCATCAGGCACTGAAAAATCAAGTGATTTAAAAAAAAAAACCAGTTGATGTATAGATTGTGAACTAATCTCTCCTGGGTCACATCACACATTAGGGATCACTATCTATTTAGAAAATTTATATGCCGCATTCTCCAGAACCCTTCTCAAGGAGGCTCATGAGATTAAAAAGAACAAAATCATAAAATCAACAGATATGGACATTATTAATATTAAAACAAACCATAAAACCACAAGTCATAAAATATATTATGGTTACCATGTGGCCGCAACTTGAGCAGCTTTTATGTAAGCCATTTGTTTGCAAAGTCCCTGATCGGATGGGTTTCACCTGCCAATCTAAACCCTTCTTTTCAAATGTTTGTAGTGGGCAATACAGGAAGTAATTCTAGGTTTATAAGAAAACTATGATGAAGAAGCACAGAAGATCAGATAGAGGGAATGAGCAGAATTAATGTTCTGAAAAGAAAACAAAGCAGCAAGAGAAGATGAATTGACCAGGCAACACTAGAAATTCCCTTCTTGGAGAAATTAAATTAATATCAAAGAGAGAGGATAAAGCAGATCACATCAAGAAAAAGAGATGAAGAACACAAGGCTTTTTCCATCAGGCCTGTCCCCATACTGCTTTGGTTGATGCCCTGATTTCCACATGCATTTTTGTGCCTTTAGTTTTTACTTCGGTTCTTTTTCATTTTTATTCGTTTTTCTCTGTTGTTTTTTTCATTTCTTTTGAAACCACTTTAGCCCCAATCTTTTTTCTGGAAGCTGATTATGAATTGCCTTTTCCCTCGTGTGTAATGTTTCTGTTGGTTTTCTTTGTCCCGCCCACTCTCACGCACCTCCAGCCATCTTTTCGCTGATTGGACTGTTGTCATTGTCAAAGAAGTGGTTCCATTTTTTTTAATGGCACTAAAATATCGATATATTGATATACTGCTGTAACAATAGTTCAAGCAGGCTCCTTGAATTCCCAGCTTCCAGTAAAAAAAAAAAAAATTGTGTCTATCCCTCCCCTCGTGAAGATATAAGGAAAAAGGCGTATCTCTGCAAGGCGTGGAGCTAGAGGCTGACTTTGTTTTTAAATGAAAGATGAGAATTCAGAGAACCTGCTTGACCTATCATTACAGCAGTATATCGATATATCAGTATTTAAAAAAAAACACAGCCATTATATCCATTTATCATGTGTGTGTGTGTGTGTTAAGTGCCGTCAAGTCGCTTCCGACTCATGGCGACCCTATGAATCAAAGTCCTCAAAATGTCCTATCTTTGACAGCCTTGCTCAGATCTTGCAAATTGAGAGCTGTGGCTTCCTTTATTGAGTCCATCCATCACTTGTTGGGTCTTCCTCTTTTCCTGCCTTCAACTTTTCCTAGCATGATGGTCTTTTCCAGTGACTCTTGTCTTCTCATAATGTGACCAAAATACGATAGCCTCAGTTTAGTCATTTTAGCTTCTAGGGTCAGTTCAGGCTTGATTCGATCTAGAACTGATTTGTTTTTTTGGCAGTCCACACTATCCGCAACACTCTCCTCCAACACCACATTTCAAAGGAATCTACTTTCTTCCTATCAGCTTTCTTCAATGTCCAGCTTTCACACCCATACATAGTAATAGGGAATACGATGGCATGAATTAACTTGATCTGGGTGGCCAGTGACACATCCTTACACTTCCGAATCTTTTTTAGCTCCTTCATGGCTTCATTTATCGATGTAAGCGTGCACAAAAAATAAAGGGGGCGGGGGGGGGGGGTTCTGTGTTGCCACTGATGATGCCACCAATGATAACAACACCCTCCCTTGAAAATCATATTTTGTATTAGTAATGCTAAAGTTTTCTTTTTCAAGGTGGGAAGCCATTTTGATTATATAACTGTCTTGAATAAGCATGGCAATGTAATCTGCTTGATTTGTTTTTTCACTTTTTGTCTTTTTCAATTGTACTGCTGAAACCCTCATTTCCCTCTTTCCCCCCTGTATTCCCCCTATACGGAAAAAATAAATAAAACTAATTTAAAAAAGCTGATACTATAATATATTTGTTAGTCTTTAAGGTGCCACAAAGCTCCTTCTTTTCATTTTTTGCACCAACAGACTAAAAATGACAACCAAATGATGGAAAGAAGAATAATGGGATGGATACACCCAGATTAACGTTTGTTGTATGTTAGATTAGGTTGTCATTGTTAGGTATTGTTAGGGGATTGTTGTATGTATTGTATGCATTGTGTATTGTGCTTGGTATTTAATGTGATGATATAAAAATAAAAATTCTAATTAAAAAAAAGAAAATCCTGATTTTTTAAGGCACATGCAGAAGAAGAGAAACTGACCACACAGCAACACGCAGAAGAACCGTGCTCAGACCAATTCCAGTGCATGTGGATTGACTGCCAAGAAACTCAGGCATAAGTCGAGCAGGCAGAATAACCCATAGTCACCATAGAAATTAAGGTAAAAATAGAATATCTCATATATGAGAAGATATAGACAATAGCCCTAATCCAGCTAATTTAGCTATGTCTCCAACTTGTTTAATACAGCAAAATTAACTTTGTATGCTAACGCATGTAAATGTATCCAACTATTTTAAAATGAAAATCAGTTTAAGGAGGCTGCAAAGGTTATTGAAGCCATGGCAGGAAGGGAGATGTTCAATTCTTTTCTTCACTTCTTTCCCTAATCAAGTTGGTCACCACCTGGAAACTATACAAGTACCAATATATTTTTCCCTGTGCAGGGAAAGCAGCTGGTGGTATTTGGAGGAGAAAAACAGTATCTGGATAAAATAACTAAGCACACACAGCCGCTATTCCTCCACTCTTTTCAGCCACCTACCAAGACTGCTTTTCTTTTTTAAAGTTATGTACATTAGTGTGTAACATCAGCGTTTTCTTGACTGAAGCTGAAGGAACCATTACAATGCTATGATCCATATATCTGCCTAAATGGGCATTCGTGGGGCAGGACTTTCTTGCTTCCCCTCTTTTGCCTGAAATGCTTCCTGAAATTCTGCTCCTGGGTGACAGGGAACCTTAAGGGCTCAATTGGAAGGGCGGGTCTATTAGTGGAAATTCACCTCTGCCCTCAACCTGTTGTAGGGGTCCTCAAGGGACTTCCCAGGGATACATAAAAATATAACTTTGCAAATTAAAAAGAGGCATACCTCCTCCAAGGGTGGGGTTGCCAGGTCCCTCTTTGCCACCAGCGGGAGGTTTTTGGGGTGGAGCCTGAGGAAGGCGGGGTTTGGGAAGGGACTTCAGTGCCATAGAGTCCAATTGCCAACACAGCCATTTTCTCCAGGTGAATTGATCTCTATCGGCTGGAGATCATTTGTAGTAGCAGGAGATCTCCCGCCTGGAGGTTGGCAACCCCGTCCCCGTCCAAGGGCCTGATGAGAACAGTTGAGTTAAAGAAAAAAGGGAAAGGGAAATCAGCCCACTCAGTCCCCTGAGCAGTTAGAGAATCTTGAAGTGGGGAGGGGGCTTCCAAATTGTTCCACCCTCCTGTAATTTCTTATGGGCCTCCAGCATGTATAATTTAGTCGGGAAGAGATTGGTCCTGTATTTCCAGACATTTGGTTGGCCTGTGTGAGCTTTTGATAGGGAAGGAGACATAAAGGATGGAATTTCTGTGTGCAGCCAAATCGCTTTTCTTCCCAACAACCATTCTGAATAGCGCTTCTTAGCCTTCAAAGTGACTCCACACACCATTTCTCCTGCAATGCCACCAGCATTGATGTAATTCTAATCTCCTGAGCAGATGTTTCGCTGAACTCTGATACTCTAGCTCTGAAGCTGGTGACACTGAACACACTTGGGAAAGCAAAACTCCCATTGAGTCTATACAGAGGGTACTGAAACTGAAGATCCTGCGGCAGAAAGTGCCTTTGTACGCTGTGACCATTTGCTATTATTTATATTTCTTACTCTGTAACCCTAAACTGGCCGATGACAGCAGGTAGACACTGGCAGGGCAAAGCATATATTGAAAGAAGAGAACGCAACAAGTTTCAGCAGTTAATGAGGCTTCCCCCCCCCCCATTGGTCACCAACAATGTACAAAAACGTTCTCCAGCAGATCTTCACAACTTAGGCTGAACAGTGTGTTGCTGCAATGTATTAGGCTTATTAACCCTGTGTTGATAGATTTTTTAAACTTTGCAGTCCTAAGCAGAGCTATGCCCTTCTAAGATCACTGCAATAAATGGGCTTAAAGGTAAAGGTCCCCGGGTCATTCCTGACCCATGGGGTGACGTCACATCCTGACATTTTCTAGCGAGACTTTGTTTACGGGCTGGTTTGCCAGTGCCTTCCCCAGTCATCTTCCCTTTATCCCCAGCAAGCTGGGCACTCATTTGACCGACCTCGGAAGTATGGAAGGCTGAGCCGACCTTGAGTTGGCTACCTGAAACCAACTTCCGTTGGGCTCGAACTCAGGTTGTGAGCAGAGCTTGGACTGCAGTACTGCAGCTTACCATTCTGCGCCTCGGGGCTCCAATGGTCTTAGAAGGGTATAATTCTGCTGCTTTCCTGGAGTACTCAACAATTACAGGGCGGTGAATTGCAAGTCTATTACAAGAATATGGTATGTTTGTGAGGCACCGGGGGCCCCTGGCCCTCCGCTGTGTCCCCTGGAGTCTTCCCCTGGCCTCAGAGCAGGGTCAGGCCTTGCCCAGAAGAGGTCCTCTTTCCCATGGCTACAGGGTGTAGCCATGGTGGGCAAACCCTTCAGCCTTCTTAGAATCACAGAGTTGGAAGGGACCACCGGGGACATCAAGTTCAACCCCCTGCACAATGCAGAAAATTCACAACTAGTCACAGCTCTTTTAGAGCTCTCTCAGCCCCACCTACCTCACAGGGTGTCTGTTGTGGGGAGGGGAAGGGCAGGTGATTGTAAGCCGGGTTGATTCTCCCTTAAGTGGTAGAGAAAGTCAGCATATAGAAACCAACTCTTCTTCTTCAAAGTCCTGTGATCTTAGGGCAACTAATAGGGCAGAGTTAGCTGACTCTGTTCAATATAAGGGAATGTTTTTCCCTTACCTTTCAGGGAATGTACATGGGGCTGCTAGATCAAAGCCAGTGTTGCAGAGGTGTCCACGTGGAAGCTAAGTAGGCCTTCTGCACATGGTGATTTCCTTGACAAATTCCAAGAGGATACCGAGGCGTTGCTGTGCATTTCAGCGAGCCCTGCCCTCTGATGAATGGCCCTCAAATGTTGTGTTTATTAACATAGCAGAGAAAAGGTTTGCCTAAAGGTTAATGTTAGAATCACTTTGCCTGTGTCCTCCTCCTGCAAAGTGTCTGCGTAAATGAAAAAAAGCTGCCAGATTCCCATCTGCTAGCAATACAGCTCTAGCCACAAAGACAACTGTCGTGACAACCACATGGAGTTAGTCTCACAAATGAAACTTGTGAACAGCTACTGCCCTCCAGCCTCCACCCACTGCCGTTAACGGCATTAAATAGCACTCTAACTAGTATTTATTTTCTTAGGCGTTCCTCATTCGCACAGCTGCTGGCACGCTGGTCTTTGATTTAAAATAAGCCCAACAGGATGAGAGTTTACAGTCCCTGAAGGTCATGGTGTGTGTATGTGTGTAGAGTGCCTGTCTCAAAGAAACATTCAGCCAACCTACACTGATCTGTCATAGGCTGATAGTATTCAATTCATAAAGGCTTGTTTCTCACCTATTTTACATGCCCTTCTGTCTGGGAACAACAATGGTTCTCATGATTTTTTCAAGAGGAAGGTTAACCACAAAGACACCAATGGGGTTGTTCTGGACAACTGGTTTTAAAAGGTGGCAGGAGGCAAGCTTATTTCTCTCTGTCTCTCTCTCCCCCTCCCTATACTCCTGCCCTTCATCTAATCCTGTACCTTTTAATGAATTTGGGTGACAAAGTCAACCAGCCTTCTCCCAGTTGTTCTTGAAGTCTGACGGAAGAAGAAGAAGAGTTGGTTTTTATACCCTGATTTTCTCTACCTTTTAAGGAGTCCGGCCTTCCCTTCTTCTCCCCAAAACAGACACTTTGTGAGGTAGGTGGGGCGGAGAGAGTTATGAGAGAACTGTGATTAGCCCAAACTTACCCAGCAGGCTGCATGGGGAGGAGTGGGGAATTGAACCCAGTTCCTGAGATTATGGTCCGCCACTCTTAACTACTACACCATACGGGCTTGATGGAGTTAATTTTCTTTATTTGCTCATTCACTTGCTGGTTCTACCATGCAAGTGTAACCCAGCAGAAAGTAGACCCCTGGCTACATAGATCCCTATTGGAAAGTTGACTTTCTCTACCACTTAAGGGAGAATCAAACCGGCTTACAATCACCTGCCCTTCCCCTCCCCACAACAGACACCCTGTAAGGTAGGTGGGGCTGAGAGAGCTGTAAGAGAGCTGTGATTAGCCCAAGGTCATCCAGCTGGCTTCGTGTGTAGGAGTGGGGAAACCAACCCGGTTCACCAGATTAGAGTCCACCGCTCCAAACCACCACTCTTAACCACTACACCACACTGGTATATAGAAGTTATAGAATAAGCAGTCTGTGCTGTGTATGGTGTTTTAGTTGTACAGTGTTTTAGTTGTTCGTCATATTACGGTTGTTTTAATCCAATTTACATTTTGGTAGTCTCGATCTGTGAACCCAGAAATAATACAGATCCTGACTATTCCCGGGGGTGGGGCGTGGAATCTAGATGAGTTTCCCAAATAATATTTTTCAGTAATACTTCACTGGTTCACTGCCCAGTTCTTCTTGTGTTCTCCACTGATCAGAATAATCAGAACAATACCTAGATGTGAGAATACGTTCCAGCTCATTATCTATGTAGTATGAACTAATATCTCCTGATTTCTGTAGAATTTGTGATTTTTAGTCCCTGTCTATGGAAAGAGAAAAGGGAAAGGAGTGAATCAGGCTGCCTTCTCTGAAGGTTATCCTTCCACTGCAACATCAGGTGCGTATCAATTGTCCTTGGAGTCCTGTAAAGTCATTGTGCTGCTAGATCTCACTGTATGACAGCTACACCTATCACTGCTCAAGGCCGCAAACAGAACTTGTTGCTAAATATAGCACAAGTTTTAGCCAGGCTAGTCGTATTCATACTGATCAGCCTGGCTGCCTCTTCCTTAGCTGGCTCCAATAACCAACAAAAAACCCCACTCACGTATACAGTAGGAGGCTGGCTAAAAGGCTGTTTGTAGCAGCTGTCAATTAATATGCTTTGAAATAATAATTGACTTCTTCCAATCCAGTTCAGAATTTCTGCTTTCCTGCCTAATGTGCACTTTGCTTTCTTCAAAAGGAGCTCATAGGGCAGCGATCCATTTGCTAAATTGGTCCGGCTGTTACAGCAGGGACACTTTTCATTGTGCGGTGGGGTTCGTTCCTTTATAGCGGTAAAGTTAATCAAAAGGAAAAGGTTAAATGCCCAGGAGAGTAGAGGCTCTCGTTCCGTTTAATTGCAAAGCAGCAAGGAGGCTCAGAGGAACAAACACGGATGCTCCCTCTTGTTTTGTTTCACGTTTTGTGGCAGAGATTTGCACTTCTAGAATAGAGACGAACGTTGGTCTGAAAACTGGTATTCCTCACTGTATGCAGGGTTCTTTTCAGTGTGTCATAATCAGCAGTAGCTGATGCAGCCATTGACAAGAGGACCACCAACTTCCACTAAATGAGGAAAGGAACCCAGCGATCTCAGAGGAAGTCATGACAGGCTCTGGGGCTGCTACCCCTGCACTGCGCAAGTACACATGAACCTCACTCCTTTCTCTCTCCCCACCCTCCGTACATGTTCATACCAGAGGAAGCGTGCCTGTGTCTCTGCCCAGCCGGGGTGCCATCATGTTGGATTTCAGCATTGGGCTCCTGTGGTATTTCTGAAAGAAGAAAATCCTAGCCTTAAAATAGCAGTGCATCCCCATGGCGGACCCAAGGATACTATAATGAGCCAGCATGGTGTAGAGGTTAAGAGCGGTGGTTTGGAGCGGTGGACTCTGATCTGGTTCCCCCCCCCACTCCTACACACGAAGCCAGACAGGTGACCGTGGGCTAGTCACAGCTCTGTTAGAGCTCTCTCAGCCCCACCTACCTCACAGGGTGTCTGTTTTGAGGAGGGGAAGGGAAGGTGATTGTAAGCCAGTTTGAGTCTCCCTTAAGTGGTAGAGAAAGTCGTCATATAAAAACCGACTCTTCTTCTTCTTTCTACTTAGGCTCTCAGTGGACCAGGGGGTTAAAGAGTCATGAGTAGGGTTGCCAGCTCTGGGTTGGGAAATACCTGGAGATTTTGGGGGTGGAGCCTGAGAAGGGCGCGGTTTGGGGAAGGGAAGGGACTTCAATGCCATAGAATCCAATTGCTTCAGGTGGTCTATATTAATGCTAAAGGGTCCCACCAGGTTCCATCTTGTTCCCCACGATGTTTAACATCTTCATGAGACTTTTGGGAGAGGTCATCTGGGGATTTGAAGGGAGGTATCTCCAATATATTGATGACATTCAGCTCTATTTCTCCTTGACAGTCGAGTCAGGAGGTTCTGTAGAAGTTCTGAATAGGTGGCTGTAGAAGACAATGAGGTAGGTGATGGCCATTGAACTAAAGCTCAGTCCGTACAAGATAGAAGTGCTGTTGGTCAATGGAAAAGCTGCTCAGGAAGTACAGAGTCAGCCTGTCTTGGAGGCTATTTCACTCCCTTAGAAGGAGCAGGTTTGTAGCTTGGGGATGCAGCTGGATCCTGGCCTACAGCTGGAGGCTCAGGTCTCCTCTATGTCACGTAGCAACTTCCTCCAGGTCGTGGCTGGAGATCTCCTGCTATTACAACTGATCTCCAGACAATAGAGATCAGTTCACCTGGAGAAAATGGTCACTTTGGCAATTGGACACTATGGCATTGAAGTCCCTCCCCTCTCCAAACCCCGCCCTCCTCAGGCTCCGCCCCAAATATCTCCAGGTATTTCCCAACCCAACGCTGGCAATCCGAGACACGGGCCTAGCAACCTTAGTTACAGCAAAGCTTCTGTTTTTAGGAATGTGGTAGGGTTGCCAGGTCCCTCTTTGCCACCGGCAGGAGGTTTTTGGGGTGGAGCCTGAGGAGGGCGGGGTTTGGGGAGGAGAGGGACTTCAATGCCACAGGGTCCAAATGCCAAAGCGGCCATTTTCTCCAGGTGAACTGATCTCTATTGGCTGGAGATCAGTTGTAATAGTAAGAGATCTCCAGCTACTACGGTTGGCAACCCTAGATTGTGGCCACAGACTTTACGGAGGTCAGAGAGATGGAAAGCAGAGAGGGGGAGGGGATAAAATATACGTGGTTTCCTTCCCCACACCTCATACTATGCTTGCAGGAGCTAGTGCTCCGCTGGGGACAAAGCAGCTACTGGTAACCTGGCCTGGCCTGGCCTGGCAGGGGGGTGGCAGGCATTTTCTCCCACACACACACACACCAGTCAAAAATGGAGATGGAGACAAGGATGCTGGTACTTCTGCCACCACATGGCCAAGACTGGCTAAGCCAGGCAGGTGGCCAGCTCAGGGGCAGGGAATCAATTCCCAGTGCCTAGGGTTGCCAACCTCCAGGTACTAGCTGGAGATCTCCTGCTATTACAACTGATCTCCAGCAGATAGAGATCAGTTCATCTGGAGAAAACAGCTGCTATGGCAATTGGACTCTATGGCACTGAAGTCCCTCCCCTTCCCAAACCCCGCCCTCCCCAGGCTCCACCCCAAAAACCTCCCGCCAGTGGCAAAAAGGGACCTGGCAACCCTACCAGTGCCTCTATACTCTTTCTAAGACATCAGATTCCCCTGCCTTACTGCACCTTGGGAAATGTAGTCTCACAGCTTCTGGCTTCATTAATGAACTCCATTTGTAAGTCTTTCTGCCGATCTTGGAAACCATGGGAAATCTGCACGCCAGTTTGAATCATGCGCTCCAGGTCAGTTCAGGACAATCCATTCAATGGCATCCATTCTTTGTTTTACATAAAGGCCCTGGCTATATTCCCACATGTGTTTTTTACTCACAGTAGTATAAGATGTTGAGTTTACAGGTTTGGTCATGTTTATGCATATAAGCTAAACTCAAGCAAACATGACTAGCTTGCTGTAAAGAATTTAAATAATTTGAGAACAGAAGTGGCTTGTGCAAACAACTAGAAACAGCACAACATGAATTGCATTACTATGAGGATACCTAATGTTCCAGCACCTAAGCATGACATATTGGTAGATTCACTGAAAGGATGGAAAACAATGGGGTATTCTTCACGGAGATTTGCTGCTGTTTGCGTCGGAGTCAAATTTTGGTTATTCACTGGAGATCTGTATTTCCCCCCACTGAGCAAAATAAGCCGCATTAAAAGAGAGGCAATCCAAACCACTTTTGAGACGATCTTTCCTGTGGACGCGTGTTTTGTTGCGCGGATGCCCATGAAAAAATGTTTGCTTCACTCCCCGGGACGTCTCCTTTCTCCTCCCCCAAGAACGGTGATTGGCTGGGGGAGTTTCGCGCTCGGACAAGAATACCGCCCCTTTGGCTGCCTGCCTGCCTGCCTAGAATCCTGGCACTTCTCTCCCTCTGTCCCCACACGCCTTCCCCGCCCCTCGCCCGGGATGGGCCTTGGAGCTGGGCCCACACCTCCAAGCCCAGGGGGACGTTGGACGGACGGCTCCAGGGGGAGACCGGCGAGGCCAGGCCATGTGCTCCTCGCACGCTGGGAGTGGTGGTGGTGGCAGCTCAGTCTAGGGCAGCTGGATCCGTGGGGGGGATGTTCAAGGGAAGGGGCTGTTGGCCCCTCTGCCCCAGAAAGGAGGGGGGATTTTTGAGAAATCGGATGGGAAAAATGTGCATCCTGAGAGCGGAAAACCCAAGGCGAAACTCCCTCCCATCACTCTTCTGAAGAGGGGCGGCCAGCCTGCTCTTATCTCCCTCCTCTCTCTCGATGCACTGTGGCCGGATCATGGCCAGAGCGCAATCCAGGGGCCTTCTTTCCTCTCCCCACCCCCGCCATGCACACTGGCTGGATCGGGGCTGGCGCACAAGCTAGGAGCCCTCCTGTCTCTCACGATGCAATGTGGCCGGATCATGGCCGGCGCGCAAGCCAGGGGCCTTCTTTCCTCTCCCCCCCCCCGCCATTCCCACTTTCAGCTAAACACTTCTCTGGGCACATGGATTCCCTGCCCTCTCCCATCCTGTCTATCATTAAAGAGCAATGGGTTCCACACCTATAGAAAATAGAGGGAAGCTTTGAGGAAAGCGCTGCCTTGCCCCCCCGCAATTTGGAATCTGTTCCAAAAGCAGAACAGAGCAAGGGTGGAAGAAAAATGGAGGAGACCAGAGGGACTGGTGCTTGTTTTTTGCGCTGGGGCTGGTGAACCGCACGAGGTAATCTGCTGGGCGGAGTTGGGGCGGAGCTGGGGGCAGGCATAAACAATGAGCCTGTTGGAAGGGGAGGCCTCCTGCAAAAGGGACGGACCAAACCGTTGTCAAATACAGCGTGCTTTGTTCCCATGAAAAACCAAAATTACATCAAGATTGACAGGGATAAATCGCGGCCATGAAAAAAACATTTAAATCGTGTTTTTTTTTAGTCCGAGGCAAAACAGAAGCAAAATCTACCGTGAAAAATGCCCCAATGTGTCAGGATTCTGAGATAGCAGAACTGCAATATTTTGATCTAAGTCCCAGGGTGAATTTATTTCCCCAAATTTGGCCAGTCTGACAGATTGCCAAGCTGAGTCAAACCATTGACCTAAGTCAGCATCATCTGATAGTGGCTTGTCAAATGCCAATCACTTTATGTGATACAACCATTTTTTTGTTCTTTGCCTTAACATGTGTCAGGTTCCGGAAAATGAAAATTGTCCTTCCTTTATAATTATTATGACTAAGATTGACTGACCACTCATGACCAGCGTAGTGTAGTGGTTAAGAGCAGTGGTTTGGAGCAGTGGACTCTGGAGAACCAGGTTTGTTTCCCCACTCCTCCATATGAGCGACGGAGACTAATCTGGTAAACTGGGATGGTTTCCCCACTCCTACACATGAAGCCAGCTGGGTGACCTTGGGCTAGTCTACCACTGTGGCTCAGTGGTAGAGCATCTGCTTGGCATGCAGGTGGTCCCAGGTTCAATCCCCGGCATCTCCAGTTAAAAGGAATAGGCAAGTAGGTGATGTGAAAGACCTCTGCCTGAGACCCTGGAGAGCCGCTGCCAGTCTGAGTAGACTATACTGACTTTGATGGAGCAAGGGTCTGATTGAGTATAAGGCAGCTTCATGTGTTCATGTGTTCACACTCTCTCAGCCCCACCTACCTCACAGCGTGTCTGTTGTGGGGAGGAGAAGGGAAGGTTATTGTAAACTGGTTTGATTCTTCCTGGGCCATTTATGCATGGGAGGTTTTGCCTTGGATTTGCCTCTCTTTAGATGCACATTTTCCCCATCCGAATTCTCAAAACTCAACAATAAGCCCCCATGCAGAGTTTTGAGAATTCAGAATTCGTTATATATTCTCTCCAAGCTACATCCTGTATATCAGTGCATTCCTGAGCCTGGGGGCCGAATGGGCTTAGGAGGTGCCCAGACCCCAATGCCAGCATCCATGCCACTTGCGCTGTGAAAACTGGCACAGATGCCGGCGTAATGCCACTTGCATTGGTCTTCCAGGACTGTTGTGGCAGTGTGGCCCTCGGACGCCAGCTCGGCCTCCCACCGGTGTCCTGTTGGCGCAAGTCCTCACATCGACATCCTGGGAGGCGTTCCCTGGGCGTTCCGGGGGGGGGGGGCAGAGCTGCCAGTAGGGAGACTCCTAACCCCTTTCAGGCCGGGTATGCCCCCTTACGCTTCAGTGGTGCTGTGCCAGGTTTTTACTGGTGCAGCATCACTGTTCTCTATGGGGCTTCCCCCCCTTGTTAATTTTTTAGTTAAAAAATACCCCTTTTCCCCCCTGTAGCGGCTGCAAACCGTTCTTGGAGGCGTCGCAGCCATGCCGTCCCCAGCCGCTGCAGGGCTCAGGAATGAGCTGTACGTTCTCCAGACAGAGGAGAGAAAGGGGTGATCTCATGCATTTCCCATCCTTACTGAAGCCCTTCAATTTATGTGGTGGTTTGTTGTTGTTCTTTTGTCTGCAAGAGTCCAGTTGTTCCATTACCTTATGCAAATAGTATAGCCCTCAGGATCAAAGTTGCAACATTTCTCTATGTTAAGTAGATTCAAAATGCCACAAGTCACACACAAAAAACTTTCGAGTACAGCATGTGGCAATACCCCGAGAGGCTCCCAGGACACCTTCTTTGTCCTCTGAGCAGAAAAGACTACATGGTAATAGTATTCTGGCAGAGGGACCACTCGCAGCACAGCTACAATCATCAGCACATTTTGTCAAATAATTGGCAGACTGACGGTTATGAGAGCTGACACTGCCAATATTTCATAAAGGCTGAAAGAAACATTTCTCAATTCCATGTTGCATAAACAAAGCATGCAGGAGAGCCCCAGGAATGCTAACGATCGCCAGTATTTAACAATATTTAATTATAATATCTCATCCATTTAGCACAGACTGGAAGAATTTTCAGAAACTTTTTAAAGCACCCAAATAGGGAGTGGGTGTGATTTAAAAGGCATTATGTACATAAGCAAAAAAAAAAAATCTCTTTCCCAAACCAGTGCCGGAGTATGTCCCGTTTTAAATGATTTGTACAGAATTTTAAATGCTCAAGAGATGAGTCTTTCATTGCCTTTCCCTACAAGTGTATTCCCCAGTTCCAACAGATCTCATTGTTGGACATTTCCCCTCCTGATTATCAGCCTCAATTATCCTTAATTTCATCCCATTATATAATGATAATGTAGGTCACACTTACAAGCAGGGCCACTGTATCTTAGAAAGCAAGCAGAAACACAAAAAAATGCCTTTGTGGGTGATTTGAATGGTCACTTATTCCATGGGCTCTGATTAGAAGCAGCGGGATTATTATGCCTATGAGGAAATCCAGCTCCCCAAAATTCTCAAAATGCACATCCACATAAATATATAGATGCACATAATATCACAATTTCCTGCTAAAAGAGATCAACACAGCACATGGTACACAGGTACCATCTTCAGTGAGACCATTCAGGGACCGCAGTTTCAGTTATTCTGAGGGCCAAACTATACAATATGTCTGACACGTGTCAGGTCATCAGGTAGGGTTGCCAACCTCCAGGTGGTGGTTGGAGATCTCCCGCTATTACAACTGATCTCCAGGTGACAGAGATTGGTTCACCTGGAGAAAATGGCCGCTTTGGAAGGCGGACTGTATGGCATTGTACCCTGCTGAGGCCCCTCCCCACCCCAAACCCCGCCTTCCTCAGGCTGCACCCTAGGGTTGCCAGGTGCCTGGTGGTGGTGGGCAAACCCCCGGCAATTCATCCCTCTGCCCGCCGACCACCTGAGGGTCGGGGGGCAAACGTGCGCGTGTGTGCCGCCTCGCAGGGGGCCTTTTCCTCTTGGTTTGAGTGGTAAAGGGCCACTTTACCACTCAAACTAAGAGGAAAAGGCCCCTCACGAGGGAGCACTTCCGGTTATAAACTGGAAGTGATGCGCACGTGCGCCCACATTTGCACCCTCAGCTCCATAGCCTCCCGCCAGAGCAGAGGAGGGACCTGGTAAGCCTACTCCACCCCCAAAATCTCCAGGCATTTCCCAAGCCAGAGCTGGCAACCTTATTATCAGGGGAACTTCCCTTAAAACGCACTAATTTGCTCAGCACTGTGATGGGGGGAGTTTTCACCAGTGGAAAGGACAGCATGAGGGCTTTTCACACACCCCTTGCCCTCACCGGAAGGACATGTGGAAAGAAAGGGGACAACCCCCCCTCCCCAACACACCATTTCTGCTGATGAAAATTCAGTGGGAGGAAAACCAGAAGCTCCTCTTCCCACCCCAATGCTCCCTCAGACTGCTGAGCAACGCTCACACTGTTTAGAGAGAATTCCATCCAATAGCCATCCAACGATGAGTGCAGTCATGCACCCGTAACTCACCAGTGGTGGGCGTATCATGTAGATTCACCTTCAGATTCCAAAAGGACAAATGGAGAAGATCCTGGGTTGGATCAAGCCAGCTTTTTCACTCTTCACCTAATTCGCATCCCATGCCACGTGCTTTTTCTCTATGTAGGTCCCATAATCCCCAACATAGCCTTTTTGGAGGTCATCGGGGACACTCTTCTCTCTTTTTCTCTAGTGTAAAAGCTGGTTGGATCCAACCCACGAATTCTGTAATCTCTGCCCAGGTTCTTTCCCCAAACTTTCTTCTCACCACCGTCACCTAAATTAGGTCTGACACCAAACGCAATGAAGGAACTCTCGAGGCCTTACTGCTTGTTACGGACAAGTGCGGGCAACAAAGCCCCCTAAAGTCGTTTTTAAAAGGAATAGCGGCTTTAAAAGAGTTTGTACAGCAGTGGAAGGAGGTTTCAGTTGCTCTACAGTTCTTACTAGCAAACTCTCAGTGGCTGTCTGTGGGCAAATGTAATGAAAAATATATGTCGAGTTTCAGACGCAGTTCTTAGATCCTAATTCGTAAACCTGTTGAAATAAAAGCTACAGAGACACTATACCTGGCTCACAAACATCCTCTAATTCAAGCAGAATTCCACCTAAGAGTAAGTGATGTGTTTGAAGATTGTTATTAAAGCTCGACAGCGCATGATATGTACAAATAATTAAAGAATGTGGGTTTTTTTCCTTCTTCTGTCAACTTCAATATAGTGTTCTTGTGAAACAAAACAGATGCTCATACTAAAAGCCATCCAAATATTTGTATCTGGCTTATTAATCATCACATTGTGTTTTGGGTTTCTGCCTTTGCAGTCCAAAATATGACAATATAAAACTACAGTAGGTTTTATTTCTTAATACATTTATACATACAGTGGCTTTTTGCATAATTTCCCCCTCCTCCCCTTTATATTCACAACAACCTTGTTAGGTGGGTTAGGCTGACAGGTCCAGTGTCATCCAGCAAGCTTCCATGGCAGAACAGGGATTCAAACCCTGTCATCCCTGCTCCTAGTCAGACACTGTAACCACTATGCCAAACAATCACTCATCTGTCTTGAAGGGAATCTGTGGAATTCAAGGTAATACACCCAGATTTCCCAGGATGTGCCCCATCCAGGCAATGCCTATACTGAGGCCCAGATCTGCTAAGCTTCAGCAAGTTTTTTTGCACCATGTACCTTTAGATCACTCTGACATCATCAGATCTCAGGTGTTAAGCAGGGTCAGCTCTGGCTAGTGCTTGGATAGGAGACCACCAAGGAAGTCCAGGATTGCTACACAGAGGCAGGCAATGGCAAACCACCACCTCTGAACGTCTCTTGCCTTCAAAACCCTACAGGGTCGCCAGAAGTTGGCTATGGCTTGGCGACACTTTCTGCCCCTCTTCACATCACACCCTTGTTAAAGCTACCTAGGTCTGGTAGGACGTCAGAACATTTTAAAGTGATGCAAGGGCCTGATCTTGATCTGGCTGACAGTGTGGCGCTCCTTCTGCTGCAGTTTTGGTACTCGAAAAGCACAGGGAGGAGGGAACAAGCGCCGTGCTGCAGGCCTGATCAGGATTGGGCCCATGTGGCATTTTATTATTTTAAAAAATATGTTATTGATAATTTACCATGACATAAAAAAGCCACATAACAATCACACATGCGTTCCCATACATACGGTATATTCAAACTTCCAGAGGCTTCGGTATAGAATTGCCTTTATAAAAATGATCTTTTTATGTCTTACGATATTTTTATTTTGATAATAATCTATTCTAAATCCATTGCAAATATTTCATTATATACTGGCAAGACTATTTATCAGTTTCATACTTATACTTCATAGTTACAACTATTAATTTCCTTAATTTATAACAGTGTGGCATTTTAAAATGGCATTGTGTTTAGTGTGGCCGTAACACAAGTGAAGCAATTTTCTTTCCTAGACACTTACAGGCTCCCATAACAATGCCCTAACATACGAATTAAGATTGATACTACAAAAAAATATATCCAAAATACCAGAAATGATGCTACTAAGTATGATACCTGATGACTTGTCAACACAAAGAAATTTTTTAATTTACGCTACAACAGCTGCAAGATTGCTCTATGCAGCAAAATGGAAAGGGGCAGATACTCCTGGGAAAAAAGACTGGATTATGAAAATGTTTGACCTGGTGGAAATGGCAAAACTTACAGCTATTATAAATCAAAAAGACAATGTTCGATTTATGGGGGAATGGGAGGCTTGGATGAAATATTGCGAATATGAATTAAAACTGGGGAAAATGCAAGAATACCTTTTAATCTGATCTAAATGACATTATAAATATTAAGAATTATAATCATTTATATCAATAGAGTATGTTATATGAAATTTACATGAAACTTAAATGAATTTAAGAATAATCAAGATCAGACTATATCACGTTGGGATAAAATACTTTATTAAGAGGCGGACAGAGGTGATGGGGAAGTCAAAGAAATTTCCTTTATCTTTTCTCTTTTTCTGTAATGTTTATATGTTCTTAGTTACTATGGAAAATTTCTATTATAAAAACCAATAAAAAAATTTTTTTTAAAAAAACAATGCCCTAACATAAACATTTTTGTTCCTTTTCTTATATGTTCGTGAACGCTACACAAACGCTCTCTTTCCCCCTCCTACAAAATACATATCTCCAGTGCTTTCTAAAGGTCTTGTCACTATCTCATCTCTGGTTTTAAGAGCAGGGGATGTTGTTGATTGGTATTTGAATTTGGCAAAGGGCATGATCCAGCCAAAGTTAAGCACTTTAAAACTCTATTGATTTCAGGGGGTATACTAACCATGCAGTTGATGCACTATTTCTATTTCTCTCTTTGACAGTAATAGGCATAAATACATAAGAAGAGTTCTGCTGGATGAAACCAGTGGTCCTTCTAGTCCAACATCCTCCTGCATACAGTGGTCAACCAGTTGCCCTAACGTGCCCATAAACAAAGCTTAGAGGCCAAGTCCTTCCCTTCCTATCTCTGGTATTCAAAGATTTGCTGCCTCTATATATGTAGGTTCCTGTTGGTCACCATGATTAGTTGCCATTGGATGGACCTATTCTCCATGAAGCTATAATTTCCTCTTAAGCTACGCTTGTAGCCATCACTCAGTCCTAGAGGAGTGCTTTGCTTGAACCAGATTTTGCCCACAGATTTCTTTCCTAGAGGACTAACCAGAGCAATTGCAAATTTCCTGAGCAGCATCTAATCACGTTTTTTCAAATCATTGGTCAACACCCAAATATCACTGCAAAGATCCATACATTTAGAACTTGGGGATACTACCCAATATTCTGGTATCTATCCAGATTATCCTCCCACATGTTTGGTGGTAGAAAAATAATAATAAACGAAATAATTGATGTTTGCTTTCCATCTGTGATATCCCACTTCCCTGTGTCTCATAGTAAGGCCAGAATTACAGAAGTATTGTCTTCAGTGTCTGGAAAGTCTGAGGGGACCTGAAATTTTTTGTAAAGGCAGACAATCCAGGGCATACACACATGCAGAGAGAAAAATCTCAAAGGGAGTGAAATGGAAACTCTGGAGTATTTGAAACAGGCAGACAGAGAAAGGAATTTAACTTAAGTGTAATCACAGCACATGTGTGGTCCAATATTTCTGGGATAAATTCTTCTGGGGCTGCCTCAGAGTTATGTCAGGGTGTATTACTTCTCTTCCAGGGAACACTACCAGCTGCCATCTGTCGTCACCACAATGCTATTAACCTAGCTTTTCTTTTCCTCCCTTACCAATCTCAGCGTTATTACGTTTCTCCAAAAAGAAAGAAAAGGACTATTCATGCCCACTGGCTCAGTTTTATCGAAGTCGTTTCTTTGTGCATTCGTTGGGCCTATCTGATACTGAGCATGTTCCAGCAGCCTTTTGCACCCTCACATTGCCCTGAGTTCTTCGCTGTATCAGGAGATGCATTACTGACAAGAACAGGCACATGTGTTACGCTCTGACCACTGCTGAGAGGCATCACATATCTGCACTGGGGCTTCCCTGGTATTTGTCGAAGGGCTTTGGCATTACAAGATCAAAGCAGCAGCAGGAGGGAGATCTATTTCTGGCAGGAATTGTATGGCAACCTTCCCAGCATGCATCACATTAGCACAGTCAATGACTGTATCCATCCCAATGCAGACCAGAATGGCCTACTGCAGTTTAAGAGGTCATGGAACCACAAGCCAGCGTGATGGTCACAAAGAGCCTGGGGAAAGACAAGGGTTCCTTCAAGGATATACTAAGCCCCTTTCCAACATTTTTAGCTTTCATTATTTAAAGGGCGGGGAGTCTCAAAATTATTATATTTACAGAGAAATTAAGAAAAGCATATCACAGTATTCTACCCACTGACTCAATAGGAAGGAAACTTGCATCAGCCTTCTAGTCTCCTGGCCAATGAGTCCAGGAGCTGATTGGTAAGCAAGGGAGGCAGCACTGGCCTTTATTTCTAGGGTTGCCAACCTCCAGGTGGTGGCTGGAGATCTCCTGCTATTACAACTGATCGCCAGATGCCAGAGATCAGTTCCCCTGGAGAAAATGGCTGCTTTGGCCATTGGCCTCTATGTCATTGAAGTCCCTCCCCTCTCCAAACCCTATCTTCCTCAGGCTCCACCCTTTAAATCTCCAGGTAATTCCCAACCCAGAGCTGGCAACCCTATTTATTTTCCTCCACTGCGCATACTGACCAATGAAGGAGAAGGAAGAAGATTTCTGGCTCATCCCTCCATTTCCATCTATACCAGGAGAAGGGAGAATGATATATCCTTCTCTAAGTTGCATGGGACAAGGGTTGGGTTGCCAGGTCCCTCTTCGCCATCAGTGGGAAATTTTGGGGGCGAAGTGTGAGGAGGGTGGGGTTTGGGGAGGGGAGCGACTTTGATGCCATAGAGTCCAATTGCCAAAGCCACCATTTTCTCCAGGTGAACTGATCTCTATCGGCTGGAGATCAGTTGTAATAGCAGGAGAAATCCAGCTAGTATCTGGAGGTTGGCAACCCTAGACAAGGGCAGGATTAAATTGCAGACAGATAGATAAATCACTCCCATATCTGTGTTCCCTTTGTCTAGTTCTTTTCTGCAGTGGCCGATGACCTGGATATTTTCATGCTTAGGGTTGCCAACCTCCAGGTACTAGCTGGAGATTTCCTGCTATTACAACTAATCTCCAGCTGATAGAGATCAGTTCCCCTGGAGAAAATGGCTGCTTTGGTAATTGGACTCTATGGCATTGAAGTCCCTCCCCTCCCCCAGGCCCATCCTCCTCAAGCTCCACCCCCCAAAAACCTCCCACCTGTGTCAAAGAGGGACCTGGCAACCCTACTTGTGGAACATCCTCCTGGAAAATGTTGGGAAGATTCTACCCTCCTGGCTTTCGAGCAAGGCTGTAGACCAGAAGTATTCAGGACAATTTTGGGGGCAGACTGAGTCTGGGTAAAAGGGGAATGTCTTTTTATCTATACACAAGGTTCCTTTAATAGTTTTATTGACTGTTTCAATGTTTACTGTTTTAACTGTGACACTGTACTTTATGTTGGTGTTGTAACCTGAGTTGGTCATGAGAAAGACAAGCATATAAATGTTTTAAACAAACTCAGACAGACAGACAGACAGGTAGGTAGGTAGGTAGGTAGGTAGGTAGGTAGGTAGGTAGGTAGGTAGGTAGAGACAGAGACAGAAGAATAAAGACAAAATAAATAAATAAATACTTGGTCCTGAAAGCATTTTTTTTAACTTAGCTTGATGTAAGGGATGAGTCCTTAGTTTTTATTATTCTGGCTGAGGGTGTTATATTTGCTGTCTTGAAGATTCAGTTGGTAGACATACAGTCAAGGCAATAAGAATGGATTTTCACCATGTTTTCAGGGAGGGGGTCCAAATTCAGCAAAACTCTGTCTGGATGCCCCAACGATTGCCCCGATCAAATTTGACCACATGCCCACATTTTCTGGATTGCTGGATTTCAAAGCTCAGGTGCCCTTTGCCTTGCTTTTCAGCAACAGTGAATTCTGAAAGCCTCATAAGAAGATCCATAGGGTTGCCAACTCTGGGTGTGGAAACTTCTGGAAATTAGGAGGTGGAGCCTAGAGAGGAGGGATTTGGGGGAGGGGAGAGACCTCATTGAAATATAATACCATACAATCTGCCTTTTAAAGCAGCCATTTTCTGTGGGGGAACTGGTCTCTGTAACCTGGAGATCCTGTTATTGTGGGAGATCTCCAAGCCCCAGCTGAGGTTGGCACCCTACCTAGATTAAAGATGGCTGCCCATGTTGTCCATGATGCTTCGTAGGGTAACCTGTTGTGAGGGGCTGCAAAATGGGCATGAGGAGAATGTGGGGCCACGCCCTAAGCTCACCAAGGGAGCCAAGCCTGGAAAAGGTTTAACCCCATTCTATCCACTTTTACAAAAAAAAAAAAGTTGCCTTCGCACCAATGAGATGTGAGCAGCATACATGGATTCCCTACTTCCATTTCATCCTCACAACAAAGAGCCAGCATAGTGTAGTGGTTAAAGTGTCGGACTAGAATCTGGGAAACCCAGGTTCAAATCCCCACTCAGTCATGAAAGCTTGCTGGGTGACCTTGGCTCCGTCACACACTCTCAGCCTAACCTACCTCACAGGATTGTTGTGAGGATAAAATGGAGGAGAGGAGAATGATGTCAGCCACTTTAGGTCCCCATTGGGGAGAAGGCGGGAAATAAATCAAGTTAAATAAAACAATAAAACAATAGCCCTAGGAATTGGGCTGGGCTGAAAGGGTGATAGGGTCATCCATTGGGCTTCTTGGCTATGTGGGGATTTGAATTCAGGTCCCCTCAATGCTAGTCCAACCCTTTAATCATTTCACCTCTGGCTGTTGGCACAATAACATTTGCGACAACTTCTTAAGCTCACTTATGTGTTTTTAACCTAACAATCGAAGCCCATCAATTGAGAATTAGAATGTGAATGGGCAGCCATATGTATTTTTGCCAGACCACCGAAGAACAATACACCATAAAACTTCACTGTGTTATTACGACCTTCTAGTTTTGAGTGTTTCCAATTTTTCTTTTGCTTACCATAACAATTCCCTAATGACAAAAGTAGTATATTTTTGGCATACTATAACTCTAAAAATGCTTAAATTATACTACCTTTCATATGTGTTGCCTCATAAATACAGCATTCCATTTTTGTGGACACTGAAATGGGTGTTTCATAAAGTATCATAAACAATTTAATTTCTAATGAAACAAACTCCCTTGGATTTTAGCGCTGAGCTTTCAGCTGTTGGGGCAGGGGGAGGTTGAAAATGTGAAAGTCAGGACAGTTGTTTGCGCTCCCTGCTTATCAGTCTCAGCACCTTCACTGTTCAAACTCACATAGATCCTGTATCCCAAGAACATCACAGCATAATTTGGATTTTTGATTTTCCCCTCCTGTTGTAACAGGTTTATTTATTGCTGATAGCCAAAGGCTGTTGTAATCATAACATAAGAAATAACAGAAATTAAAATTAAAAAAATACAAACACCATTCAGAATTTTTCTTTTTGGTTTTGATTATTGTGTGTTATTGGGTGGAAAGGGTGGATTGGATCTCCTGGAACTATAGGCAGAATAGAACCATGTGGGGGACAAGAAAACAGGTTACCTTACACACTGTTATCGGAGAGTAAGGCCTATTTATTTTAATTGAATGTAATTCCAAGTAAAAATGCTTAGGGTTAGTCTGAAGGAAACATTTGGGAGATATGAGAATTGCCAATACAGAAGGTTCAGCCCAACAGCCATACAGTCAACCTTGAATTAATACTATTTGACTATTTAAATTAAATATAAATTGCAGATGACCTGAAGGACTTACATCACCTAGAACATAGGATAGCCTACCTGGCTAGAGTAGACAATACTGAGCATCATATGTTCAGATGAGCCAGTCTGTATATATAACAAAATAACATTTTCTTCTTAAATGATATTATAGCCCTTCTTCCTTTCTCATCTAGTACGTCAGCATTAGAAAAGGTTAAACTTTTCAAAAAGATTTCCCTGCCAATGTAATTAGCTACTGGGTGGAGGGGAGGGGATTGTAGCAAGAAGAAAACAGCTCATAACATTTCAACCTCTCTGCAGGCATGTATGCTTCCAATATCACATGTGGCTTATAATGCATCAGCAGAAATCAAGAAAGGGCCTTTACAAATATTAAATAGAGATTGTTGATTGATAGCACCCTGCACCCTAGAGACTAGATTGGTGAGTGATATCAAATTGGGCCAGATAGTTGATCTTTAATGGTTTATAGTTTTGCAGAAGATCATGTAGCAGCAGCTTCCACAACTTGCTCTTCCAAGATTCCAATTACTAGAGTAAGCAAGACTCACAGGGACAGCTGGGCCTGGCAACCAGGAATTGTGTGCTCTGAAGGATCTCAAGTAGGGGTCCCATTCCCCAGTGAGGGCAAGGAATCTGCCGCCCTCTGCTCCCATTTTCCCCTCCACAGCTCAAAACCTCAGCAGTGCATCATTTCTGACAGGGCTGGCGGGGGGCTTTAAACAGATCCCGGCTGGGAGGCACAAATCTATTTAAAGGGCCCGCCGCGCGCCTCCAGGAAAGCTCCCTGGAGGCGCACGGGGGGGGGGGGAGGGGGAACAGATCTGCGCCGAACCAAAAAACCGCCGAATTGCAGGAAATTCGGCTGTTTTTCGGTTCGGACTGAACTGAATCAACATCCCTAAGCCAGTGTGGCTTGGTGGTTAGAGTGGCAGATTAGGACACAGATGACTGTATTCAAATCCCCACTAAAGCTTACTGGGTGGCCTTGGATTGGTCACCATCTCTCAGGATAAAATGTATGTCACCTAGGGCTGTGCATATCAGGTTTGTGTGTGTGTGTAAAGTGCCGTCAAGTCGCAGCCGACTTATGGCGACCCCTTTTTGGGGGGTTTTCAAGGCAAGAGACTAACAGAGGTGGTTTGCCAGTGCCTTCCTCTGCACAGCAACCCTGGTATTCCTTGGTGGTCTCCCATCCAAATACTAACCAGGACCGACCCTGCTTAGCTTCTGAGATCTGAGGAGATCAGGCTAGCCTGGGCCATCCAGGTCAGGGCATTTCAGGTTTACCGAACCGAAAATAAACCCAAAAATTGCAGTTTCGGCTTTTTTCATATTTAATTTCAGCCAAATAGCAAAATCGGGTTTCTCTGCAAAGCCGGATAGCCGATTCCTGAAAAGCCAAAAAAGGATTTGGCTCTTTTGGTTTTCGGCTATTCTACTTTGCTCAGATTCTCGGCTCTGTGCCTTCTCCAATTTTTCTATTTTTTACTGGTTTTGTTTGGGAGGGGACACTGTCTCCTCCCAGGACCCCATAGTTGAGGCCCTTTTGAGGTAGGGGTTGTGCAATCAGAGCCAACTTGGTCAGACCAAACTACCCATCACCTTTCAGTGGAGTAATCTGGATAGCAGAAGTCAGGGCTCACCCAGACCCGTCTGGAGGGATATACGCGCCAAGTAAGAACACCAGCTTCAACAGCTGCTTATTGGGCTTCTGAAGAAGACTCCCTCACCCACACAGATGAGCAGTCTCCTTCAGAAGAGCCGCCTCGGTCGTGACTTCGGTTGGCTCCGATATCACCACCACCCCATTTATGAAAACTGTCTGTCAAAACTGAAGGTCACCCTGAGTAGAGTCTTCATTTCCCCTTACCATAACCATCTCTTGAAATCAGATTTTTAATGACTGTATTAAAGGACTGTTTACAGGATGACATTTGCCACCAAATAAATGTTTTTGTGCCTTTCTTTTCTTGCATTTAAGCTGTTTTCCTCAGTTTGGAAGCTAATTTGCATGGCCATCATGCTATGTGACCCAGTTACGAATGGAGCCCCCAAGACTCAGAGGCACCAGCATGGCTTGGCTCATTTCGCCAGTCCTCAGCAACGCTGACTTTCCGAACCACAAAACCGATTGACAGCTTGGCTCTCACAAATGCCTCTGGAGGATGGGGCCCATAAAGTTAGCACCCACAAACCAAACTTCAGTGTCCATCTAAGAAGAGTCCTTTGCAGCTGCAAATTTTGTGACTCTACCTCGAAAAATGTCCCCTCACCAGAGCCTTGAAAAAGATTCCCATAGACTATAATGAACCCAAATTTTGGGGGGTAAACCCAGGGGAAAAGCCGAAATACCCATTTACCGGTATGGGTATTCAGCTTATTTTGGTTTACCCCCCAAAATCAGGACAAATAAACCAAACCCGAAGTTTACTGGGTGGGGCGGAATGCAAAGCCCTAATGTCACCTTATACTCCTTAAAATCATGCACACTCACACCATCACTGATGTGAATTTTTCAGTGGATTTAAAAAAAAAAAAAACCTGAATGTTAACACACAGTGCTGGCCATGCAGATCCATGCTGCTAGCTTTACAAATGAGGACGAACTACAATTCACAGAATTTATTTAGATCTTATTCCAAACCCAGTGCCACCCAAAAACCAGTGCCCAAGAGGTTGCTTCGGTGCCTAATCTCACCCGAGTTGGCAACCCTCGGTGACACTAAGATTCTGCAAAGAAGCATTCTGGGTCACAGTGGAGCCTTTGTTTAGCTCTTTATTCGAACATCATTGATTCAAGACTACACTCTGCATTGTAAATTCTAAATTACCGTTGTTTAGATTTCACCATCAGACTTCCCATCTGTTCTGATTCCATCCTCAGACTTTCCATCTGCTTCCTTCCAAGCTTTCCCGAAATGATGCCCTGCACACTACACAGCTTTCCCAGGCTCTTCTTTCTTGCAAATTTTATGGTACATAAGAAACAATAAAAATATATGTTTTATACATGTTACTCCTCTTAATTAATTCCATAGCACACATTGTTCTTAAAATGACATTGTCCAGAAAATCCACATGGTAACATTTTACAGCTCTTTAATGCCAGGTGGATTGTAAGAGTTCTGACATTATCGCTAATGCATTTTGCAACTAGGTGCAGGCCTCAGGAAAGACAGATTCTGGGGGTGGGGAGAGATTAAAATGCTTACTGGCACAATGCAGAGATTGGTTCTTTTATTAGGATTTACTAAATTTGTGAAGGAGGCTGAAGGTTGTAAGTGTATCAACAAAACACTCGTTCAAAGTATAGGGAAATTCAGCCCATGCATATAACAATAATCATTGAGACCACTTTGTCGCTACAGATGCATTCATATCCAAAAGAATAATCCACTTGAAAGTTATCCTGTTTAAAATGCACAAGTAAAAATATGCAGTGTAGTTTAGTGGTGGACTGGGGACTGGAGAACCTGGATTCAAATCCTTACCCTGGAATGTAGTTCACTAGATGACCAAACTATGCAGCTTCTATGCATGTATGTACATATGGACTCAGGCAGATAAAATGGGCAAGCCAAGAAAGCACTACAAAGGATCGCTTTGGGGGGGATGCTGTTTGGTGCAACAATTCCCAAGCTGCAATGTAAGATCTCATAGGCACAAAGTATCCGCAATTCAATTTAGAAGAGTTTAGACAACGTGTTTTGGTTGAAGGATGCTGCTTGCCATTTTGTGATCAAATAGTGATTAAAACAGTGGAGAGGAAGTTCGTCACTAATTAAATTAGGCTGACTCAAATCAGGGGATCATGTTTTGTGAACCCAGCAAATCCAGGCCTCTTTCAGTGAACATTTAGGGGGGTGGGGCTTAAAAAGGCCCAGAAATGTCCCCACCCACAGGTCTTCCTGGGCAGTGGTGAAGCCTCATTGCAGCCTCGATGGGCTGTTGAAATGGCAACATTTTTAGTTTAAAATCGAAATTCTTTCTGTTGTTATTTCAAAAGGGGGGGTGCTCTGTCACATAGCCAATAAGAATTGGGAATTCCTTACATTGTGTTAGCTTAATTTGCCCTTTGTGACATTGGGATATGGCTAAATCTTATTGGCAATATGACAGGGGCACTATTTGCTGGAACTAGAGAATGGGCAAAGATTCTAAGCAGAACATAACACCAATTCAGCAGCCCATTAGAAATCATGAAAATGGCAAGAAAAGAGTAAGCACTGAGGGAGGATCTAGGGAATATTGCTCCCCTGAAACACCCCCTTTTATGCTCAGAATGCTCATGCCTGAATATTTGGCACAGCAAATGAGAGTTCAAGGGAAGGTCATACGTTTGTAGAACTAGACCTTAGTGAAACCTGCTTGGTTACTATTTTCTGTTATCTACCATGCTCGTGCTGAGTAAGATGTATTCCTTTGCCTTATCTAGCAGCACTAATGATCATGCCATCAACCTGCCGCTGAATTATAAATGTGCCAAGCTTTGTCTTCCTAGCTTGCATGGAAGATAACTGTAATTTAGTAATGGTATATCATCAGGGGTCAACACCTATTAGAATGAAGCAGAGATTGATATATGATACAATCTGATCGGCAGCTGCAACTGACGTGAAATGCTGATTAATGCAAAGCAGATATATTGCAAATCTTTAAAGAGTAAAGGAGCTCTCGTGTTGCCAAATCTTGGCTTGTATTCCAGAGGTTATTTATTTATTTAAAGATTTTTTTTCTCTCCCCCCCTCTATAAAAGTATATTTGAGGCAGCTCACAATATAAATAATGCATAACAGTAAAGGGATACAATGGTTTTAAAATGAAATTCAACCATTTTAAAACCAGCAATAAAACATACCATGTTAAAATATTAAGATCATAAATATCCTAAAACCACTATTAAAATAAATAGTGCCCAAACCACAGCCTACACATGAAGAAAAATGGTACGCATAGAACAGGGGTCCCCTACCTTGCTGTGTATGTTGGGTGTGGCGGACAGGTTAAATTGCGCCTCTCCATAAGAGCGACCAATGGCAGCTGGAGGAACATTGGTGAGACTGAAGCTGACAGATAACGAGCCATTAGTTCAGGTAGTGTCAGAACTGGCTGACTGAAGACAAAGTAAGCTTCTGCCAGTGTGTAGCAGAACAGCAGCCTGACCCTGGCTGGGAGAAAGCCAAATTGTAATGAAGAATCCCAAATGCCTGAACAGAACTATGGATCGAAAGTTCAAGTGTACAGAATCGTTGTAATTTTCTACCTGAATGACCCCAATGTTGTGTTTAAGCCATAAATAAAAATTAACTCCTTGTTCGTTTAACCCTGAGGGCTGGATGAATTTGGTCTCAGGGAAAGAAGAAGAAGAAGAAGAAGAAGAAGAAGAAGAAGAAGAAGAAGAAGAAGAAGAGTTGGTTTTTATATGCCGACTTTCTCTACCACGTAAGGCAGAATCACCTTCCCTTCCCCTCCCCACACAGACACCCTGTGAGGTAGGCGGAGCTGGGAGAGTGTGACTGGCCCAAGGTCACCCAGTTGGCGTCATGTGTAGGAGTGGGGAAACAAATCCAGTTCACCAGATTAGTTTCCGCTAGGGCTGTTGAATTAAAAAAAATTCGGTATAGTTCGGATTCGGCTGAATTCGGCCCGTTTAGATTCGGCATATGCCGAAGTCCGAACTCCCCCACTTCGGGTCCGTGCAATTCGGCGGGAATTCAAAGTTCGGAAAAAAAATTCGGCCGAATAAAGCCATTAAAAACACAACCGCGCCTTTCCGCGGCTCTGGGGGGGCATTTTTGGGGGTAGAGGTCCCAAACTTTCAGCAGAGCTTCAAAGGACGTTTCTTGAAATACCCCCCCCCCCAAGTTTTGTAAAGATTGGGTCAGGGGGGGCTGATATATGGGCCTCGAAAGGGGTCCCCCCCACCCTTAATGTGCATCTCTGAGCAGAGCTTGCCGCCCACGCACAAAGCTCCCAGCCCCGACAATCAGCTGAGAAGTTTTTTATGAATGAGGGAAAACCTGAAGACACACAACTGAAACCCCCCCTCAAACCAGGCAGAGAGAGACTCGAGGGGGAACACACACCCCAGGAAGAACCGGCAAAAGCCCCCTTTGGCTTCCCCCCCACCCACCGAAACTGCTCCCTCCCCCCACACACACAGACTCTGCTTCCCCCCCCACACACACACACACAGGAGAAAAAATATAGATTAAAGCCCCCAAAGGGGTCTTACTGTGGCTGTCTTCTGTTCCATCAGGAGGGGCTGGGGAGGACTGGGTAATCCAAGACGTTTCCATTTAGGCACGGGACGTTTTGCTCTGGAGGAGATGCATACAGGATCCCATTCATCCCAATAGGGAAAAGGGGAAAGCCCATATCTCGGGACCCCCTGACCCAATGTTTACAAAACTTGGGTGGTCTCTTAAGAAGGCTTGCCTGAAGCTCCGCTCAAAGTTTGGGATCTGCACCACCAAAAATGCGCCCCCTGCAGCCACGGAAAGAGAAAAGGGGGGAGCCGATATTTCTGCCCCCACTGAACCCATCTTTACAAAGCTTGGGTGGTATCTTTAGAAGGATTGTCTGAAGCTATGCTGAAAGTTTGGAGGCTGTATCCCCAAAAAAGCACCCCCTGCAGCCACGGAAATGGAAAAGGGGGGAGGTAAAATGGGTGGAGCCCATATCTCGAGACCCCCTGACCCAATGTTTACAAAACTTGGGGGGTCTCTTAAGAAGGCTCATCTGAAGCTCCGTTGAAAGTTTTGGGTCTGTACCCCCAAAAATGCGCCCCCTGCAGCCATGGAAAGAAAAAGGGGGGAGCCCATATTTCGGGACCCCCTGACCCAATGTTTACAAAACTTGGGTGGTCTCTTAAGAAGGCTTGTCTGAATCTCTGCTGAACGTTTTGTGTCTGTACCCCAAAAAATACGCTCCCTGCAGCCACAGACAGGAGCGAATGTGCACAAGCACCCCCCCACACACACACACGAAGATTTCCCTCTCTCTCTCTCTCTCTCCCTGGCCCGGCCGCACATCAGCTGATTCCTCCAGTACTAAATCCTGACTGATTGGCCAGAAGAAGATCCAGCTTGGCCACCGATTGGCCAGGGGAGGAGAATGCTGCTTGCTGACGGTTATGCTGCTTACTGACGGCCGAATTTGCCGGATTTATTCGTGAACTCCCGAACTCGCTGAATTCGGCCCCCCCGGTTGCCCGCCATTTTTGAGTTCGGTTCCTCCCGAACTAAAAACCACCAAATCAGGGGAAATTCGGCTGTTTTTCAGTTCAGGCCGAACCAAATCAACAGCCCTAGTTTCCGCCGCTCATTTGGAGGAGTGGGGAATCAAACCCGGTTCTCCAGATCAGAGTCCACCGCTCCAAACCACCACTCTTAACCACTACACAACGCTGAGATCTTGGCCTATGTATAAATATATTAGGATGGGAATAAATGGTGGCAGCATGTGAATGAAGCATTGTTTGAGTCCCAATCCTGATAGCTCTGTGCAGTATCTGTGTGAGGGATGATTGTTAGCAGGGGATGAGTTATCCTGTCTGGTGGTTTCTCTGTGAATGAGAGAGAAGGGACCTTGTGTGTGAAAGGTTCAGGGCTCTCTGTGTATTTTAAAAGAGCAAAGACAGGTGGCAAATTGTGACTGCTTGGCCTACAAAACCCTGAACCTCTGTGACAGTGGTTGTGGAGGATGGTTAGGGTCCTTGAGTGGGTAAAGAGGGGTCACAGTGGGCAATACTGGGATTTTGAGAACAGGCACCACCACAAAATGGCTGCCACGGGGGCCAGGGCCAGTCACAAAAAGGCTGCGTGAGAAGTGGCAGTCACAAAATATTGGGAGGCTCCGAGCCAAGCATCCTCCTAGCCTGTTTCTGAATGGGTACTTCTCACACACATAGGATAAGGCCTCCTGGGTTCTGAAGCACCTCCTGCTCCAATGAGAAAACCTAGGACTGACTCTTTGCTTTGGGAAATGGATGCTTTGAGGAAGAAAGAATTGGCCGCCAGGAAACACATGGGCAGGTACCATGGCACTTGGTGATTACTGGTGTAAAACCAATTAGAGAGGGTCTAAAAAGCTTGAGTGAATTAAAAAATGTTTTCATCAGGCACTAAGGTTGCCAACACCCTCCTCTCCACCAAACCCAAGACTTTTTATATCATAAAAATAGTACTTTATTGTTGTTTATAGGAGTTTTGACTCTTGAGAGACGGACGGCTGATGAAGCTGGCACATCTGTCGAGCCTGTTCTCAACAATTGCTGGATATGAGTAGGGTTGCCAACCTCCAGGTTCTAGCTGGAGATCTCCTGCTATTACAACTGATCTCCAGCCAATAGAGATCAGCGCACCTGGAGAAAATGGCCGCTTTGGCAATTGGGCGCTATGGCAGTGAAGTCCCTCCCCTCACCAAACCCCGCCCTCCTCAGGCTCCACCCCAAAAACCTCCTGCCGGTGGTGAAGAGGGGCCTGGCAACCCTAGATATGAGAGATGTTCACCAGCAAAGGCTTCCTAGATGTCTGTTATTAATAACAGATGGTTGTGATAAAGCTGAAATATGACAGTATTGTATTTAAGAAGCCATTTTTCCTGCTAAACAATGACACAGGAGGAGAATATTCACAGATGCTTTCAGTTTGTCAAACTGCACCAGTGCTCCATGCCCGGGGTGGGGGGAGAACACTAAGGTTGCACACAAATAGAAACACATATGAAGCTGCCTTATACTGAGTCAGATCTTGATCTCTGAAGGTCAGTACTGTCAGCTCTAACTGGCAGTGGCTCTCCAGGGTTCTCAGGTTGAGGTCTTTCACATCACCTGCTACCTGATCCTTTTAATTGGAGAGGCCTGGGATTAAACCTAAGACCTTCCAAATGCAAAGCAGATGCTCTACCTCTGAGCCACAGAGAAATGATTGATTTCCTAAATATCCATCTCATTAACAATTTGAACCCTCTCTGCTCCAGGCAATTCATTCTGAAGATGACTCATCAAAATTCTCAGACTTGGAACAGAACCCCTGGAGTAAAGAAAGAAACGGGGAACATCCCTTTTCTTGGTCTCCACAGCAAAGAACCTTTCTTTCAACCCCCCCCCCCAGAGGTTCACTTCTATCTCACATTCCTTGTCTCAGAGCTGCAGTCATGTGCAATGCAATATACTGAGTGCTCACCTAGAGTACTGAAAATTAAATTGGCTCAGGCTTTCAGCATCTAAAAAAGCCTGGGTCAATTTCATTTTCAATAAACTGGGAGAGCACTCAGTTGTATTAGTTTGGAAAAATATAATGCCAAGTATGCTGGACTGCTAACTGAATGTCATAGAAAGATAGAATCATAGAGTTGGAAGGGACCACCAGGGTCATCTAGTCCAACCCCCTGCACAATGCAGGAAATTCACAACTACCTCCCCCAACACCCCCAGTGACCCCTACTCCATGCCCAGAATATGGCTAAGATGCCCTCCCTCTCATAAACTGCCTAAGGTCATAGAATCAGCATTGCTGACAGATGGCCATCTAGCCTCTTCTTAAAAACCTCCAGGGAAGGAACACTTACCATGTTCCAAGGAAGTCTGTTCCACTGAGGAACCGCTCTAACTGTTAGAAAATTCTTCCTAATGTCTAGACGGAAACTCTTTTAATTTAATTTCAACCCGTTGGTTCTGATCCGACCTTTTGGGGCAACAGAAAACAACTCGGCACCATCCTCTGTATGACAGCCCTTCAAGTACTTGAAGATGGTTATCATATCCCTCTCTCAGTCTTCTCTTCAGGCTAAACATACCCAGCTCCTTCAGCCTTTCCTCATAGGACTTGGTCTCCAGACCCCTCACCATCTTTGTTGCCCTCCTCTGGACATGTTCCAGCTTGTCTACATCCTTCTTAAATTGTGGTGCCCAAAACTGAACACAGTGTCCAACAGGTTCAGATCCAATCTGATCAACAATCCAAAAGAATAGAGAACACAATTTGAGGAGGAAATCCATTGGTGTGCCTGGGAAAGATGTGCCATAGAAGAATTAGCCCTCCATAGTGGGTAGAGGGTGAGCAGGACTTTCTATTATGGCTGCCTCAGGTGGAAGACTCTAGGGTTCCAATAATGACTACAACTTGTCCATTATTCAGTTTATGCCGCAGTAGGCATTTGGATACCACAATATCTTGATAACTGTGCAAAGAACATACTTCCTTTAGTCCTCCATCATGCTACACATTTTAAAATGACAGGGAGAAGAAGGGTGTAAAAGAAAGACAATTTCTCAAAACCAGAGGTTACCTTGTTATGTTACTTTGTGCATGTGTGTGTGTTTTTTAAAACTTCTTCCAGTTTTTAAAAATTATTGAATTATTGGGCCTGATCAGATGTAATGCCAGGCCACAGTCTGGCACCACATCGGTGAACTGTTGGCTCAATTGCTTCTTCCTTCACCTCTCCCTCCAGTCATTTTCGGCTCTCCCTCCAGTCATTTTCTGTGTGCTACAATCTCTTCCCTCCTGTTCCATCCAAACTTGCCTACCTTTGGTTTGTGCTTGTCCTCCAAACAAGAATTGGAAACCTTGGTTTAATCAAGAACAGATGGCTGAGGTTCAGCCACATAACAGCAAGCCATGGTTTGGCATTCCAAGTGAACCCAGCCATTGAGTCCTATTATCTAATAAGGAAGTTGCCATTTTGGTGACTCCACAAAATTGATTAGAACATGTTCATATGTTAAAAGAAAATTATTTTAACTATTTCAAGTCACATCAATTTTCTTACAGAACCGACATGTTGCTTACTGTTCAAAAGCACGGCAAACAGTGACCTCTTTTTAAAAAAATTATAAATGATGTAATTGTTCCCATGAGCTCATTTTTATTGATAATTATTTTGTTATAATGTAGACATTCTGCCAATGGTGCCAATGAAACCAAAGACTACTGGCAGTGATGAAAAAGCCAGACTCATAGTGACATCCTAAGCAGAGTTACTCCTTTCTAAGCCCATTGATTTCAATAGACTTGGAAGGGTGTAACTCTGCTTAGGTTGGCACTGAAAAAGTCATAATCACCAATATTAGAACACAAGTGGGGGCCCACAAGAAACTTGCAGAAGCGGCCATCCCTTTGTTTTCTCCCCCTCCTTCTCTGCCTCTCACTTTCTCTCTCTGGCCACCCCTTCTCTTACTCTCTCCTCCATGCCTGCTACTTCCTCTTTCTCTCTACTCCATCCCTATTTCTTTCTTTCTCATTCTGCCCCCACCAATCACTATTTCTATCTCTCTGCTTCCCCAACACCATCAAACTTTTGTTCTGCCCCACCTCGGGTTGCCAACCTCCAAGTACTAGCTAGAGATCTCCTGCTATTGCAACTGATCTCCAGCCGATAGATATTGAACACATGAAGCTGCCTTATACTGAATCAGACCCTTGGTCCATCAAAGTCAGTATTGTATGCTCTGACCGGCAGCAGCTCTCCAGGGTCTCAGGCAGAGGTCTTTCACATCACCTACTTGCCTAGGCCCTTTAAACTGGAGATGCCGGGGATTGAACCTGGGACCTTCTGCATGCCAAGCAGATGCTCTACCACTGAGCCACAGCCATTCCCCATCTATCCTTCAAGGTGTTCAAGGTGTCACATGTAGGGATGATGCCACAGCCCCTCCCCATTTTCTCACCTGGAGAAAATGGCTGCTTTGGCAATTGGACTCTATGGCATTGAAGCCTCCCCAAACCCTGCCCTCCTCAGGCTCTGCCCCAAAAACCTCCCGCCGGTGGCAAAGAGGGACCTGGCAACCCTACCCCCACTCCATCAATCTCTTTTCTCTTTCTGCCCCACCCCATATCTCTTTTTCTACCACTCTCTCTTCCTTTCTGATCCCCACACTCTCTTTCTCTCTTTCTGCCCCCCAACCTAATCACTATTTCTTTCTCTCTCTTTCTGGCCCCCAACCCAGTCACCCTCCCCCACCATCACTGCCACTGCAGGGCCTGATAGAGTTTCTTTCACACGCACACCTAAGCCACTCTCAGAGGTGACCCCAGCACAACTCCCAGGGGCCCACTGAAGCTTTCCTGCCCCCCATTGCTGTTGCTGGTCCCACCATCACCACCAGGAGGAGGAGGAGGTAAGAACACTGTCTGTGCTTTTGTTTGGGGGAGGATTAAACACTCCCCCCCCCCATTTATTTTGTTTAGTTGCGGAGAAAATCTGGAGGGTCCCCCAAGTTTGCAGAAGTATCTGGTTGTTTTTTTCCTGTGTGGAACCAATCTGCAGATTTAGATATCTGCAGATGGGGCCACACTTTAACTATTAGACTACGTGATTACTGGTCAGATTGGTTCCATAGCTTTTCCTGAAACAGCAAGCTGCATTGCACCAGCCATGGGAATAGCTTGCAGGATTTTTGTATTCCCTTCCACTTTCTCCAGTTAATCAAAGATTGACCCAAACCCAAGAAATTTCATTAAAGATGTTTTTATTGACTAAAATCAAACGAATGTGGGGTGGAATTAGAGACCTGGCTGACAAAGATGGCCAAACTATAGAAGTTATACAGATATCAGGCATGGAAACGAGCCTAAATTCCTCGCACCTTTACATACCACGCATACCACTTTCAGTGTGATACACAAACCAAAGTGGATAAATACCTATACATGCAGTCTCTGGTAATCCAGTCTGCCCTGGTTTCTGTCCTTTAGTGTGGTAGATCATATGAGTGGGACTTACTTGTACAGGAATTTACTATCCGACACAGCCCAGAGTGAAGAAGCTGAGGTGTGATTATTTCAAAGGGCCTTGAGCACAGTCATCTTTTTTATATATATAAATGGCCACCTTTCAGCCTAATCCAAAGCTCTGGTATGTGTAGGGTGCTCCCACACAAATAAACAGTATTAACTTCAATGGATTCAGTCAGTTGTCTGCAGGCACCTGCATTCCACATATTTATTCTCACCGCAGAAAACAACCCCCTGATGGAGCTCTGTCTGCAAAGTGGAGCCATTCAGGTGCCCCAGAGCCCTGCAAAATTCAGTTATTTTCTCGTTTTGTTGTCCAACCCCTTGGGACTATAGAAAGTAGGAAATTGATAAATTATGTAGAGGCAAAGCCTTGTGCAGGGGACATAAGCTTCCAGTGGTCGGTTCTCTACTATTCCTTTAAATGTGCAAAATCGAAGCCCAGGAATTTCACATTCAGAGATCTGTTCTCTATCATCTCTGTCGCCTGATAAATCCGCATTACTTTCTGCAGGAGGAAGCCCATCAGCTGTGTCCAGTAACAATGACTGAATATGTCCTTGGAGGTTTCTGGAATTTTCCAGGTGAATTTAGTGGATACTAGTGTTTCCCTTTTCTACTAGCTAGAAGCATCAGTACCACAAGATCTCAGAGATGGTAATCTGTGAATATGCAATAATCATGATTGCACAATTGTCCTGCCCAAGGCTGAGGAGTTGAGACAGGAGTCACCAGTACTATATGAGTAGGGTTGCCAGGTCCCTCTTTGCCACTAGCGGGAGGTTTTTGGGGCGGAGCCTGAGGAGGGCAGGGTTTGGGGAGGGGAGGGACTTCAATGCCATAGGGTCCAGCTACCAAAGCAACCATTTTCTCCAGGGAAAATGTTCTCTATCGGCTGAAGATCAGTTGTAATAGCAGGAGATTTCTAGCTAGTACCTGGAGGTTGGCAACCCTATGTATCAGGGAAGGTGGTTCCAGGCATGGATGAGGGTGAACGGAAGCCTTAAACCCTCTTGCAAGGAGGTGGAGATGCAAGGCCTGCCCCTCTAGCAGCAGGCTACTAGTGCTGTGCCTAGTTATGGTAGTAAGTACTCTAATAGGGTTGGGGTAGTTCACGGCTTTGTAAGGCTTGAGGGAGGGATCAGCTGAAGAGAGACCTCAGGTGCTGCAGTGGGCTTTAGGGTTGAAGGGGTCAGGAGTCCAAATCTGAGTCAGGAGGCAGGGATGTATCCAGGGTACCCACATGGGGGGGGGGGGGGGAGAAGATACATTTTACTAGGGCCTGGAGATGTTGGGCCATTTTACAAGTTTGTACTGCACATAGGGTTGCACGGGAGATACGCCACCACTGCAAAAATAAAAGGGGGCATTCCCAAGCCATAACGACTTCAGAGGGCGTCCAATAATGTAAGTAACATAAAGGCATGTTGACCAGCTAGCAATGTATTACTTCTGCCACAAAAGAAGATTCCACATTGTTTCTGTGCACACATTTCTACTGAATACTGCACAGTAATACACTTTTTGGATTCCACAAAAGCAAAAAGCAGGGTCAGCAGTTCCCTACCAAAAATTCTGGGTAATTCTGCCAAATTCAAGCCTTGGTACTTTATTGTGGCATTAGCTCATGTCTAGTCCATGAAAGCTTGTGACACAATATAACTGCTAGTCTTTAGTGTGATGTTGTATGTTATACAGATTCTGATGTCATTGTGAGAAAATTTTGCTGCATGTTATTAAAATCTGATTGTGTTTTTCCTTGTTTTCCAGCAGATATTATTAGAAGCAACCTCTTGCTCATTGGTAGGGTCTGTAAAATGTTCATTGCCTTCTAACTCCAAATAAAAAATCCTGGGTATCCCAAATTCCTCTTCTTAGGCAGTGAAGAGCTTGCAACCAATCAGATAAGGCTCCAGAGAGCAATACTGGATTCAGTGGACCAATGGCATGATTCCATTTAGCCACTCCTTAAATCTTCTTCTTACTGCTATTGCCTTCCTGCTACCAGCTATGGCACATAAAGTCTGCATATGAGAGCCAGTCTGTAAAACCAGCAAATCTTGAATGAAGACTGACGTTCCAAATGTGTAGGAAGGAGGATGGTATTTATATGCAGGCCACAAAAACTCAAATATCATAAAGGAAATTGAAATCTTAGAAAGCATATGCCTAGCAACCAACACTGCCCCCAAATAGTAGGTCTGTAACTTACAGTCAGCCTCGACCCGGTGTTTTAAAAAACCCACGAGGAAGGATAAGAGGACAAAAGAAACCTCTGCCCAGCTGTTTATAGCAAAGGGAAGATACTGAATTTGGATGACAAGCTGGCAAAACAAGTAGCATCATGCAATGTGAAAAGTCAACAGACTTCTTTTGTTTACTACTGTCCTATATTCAGTGTAGACCTTTTTCACTAAACATATCATAGGTAACAGACAGTTGCTATAAAGCCAACATGTTGCCGCATCCATCAACCATATATGATCCTGCCCCTTTGCTAAGATCTTCAGCAGAAGCCCTATTTATGGGGCCTTCAATCTCAGAGGAGAGTTAGGGCAGGACCTTCTCAGCAGTAGTGTGCAAGGTTTAAAACACTCTCCTCAGACATATTCACCTGGCTTCTTCAGGCCTTGGCCTTGGCTTTTGACAGCATTTAACTTTTAGGATTCCCTGCTGTAATGTGTGTGTGTTTTTTTGTGTTATCGTTTCCCAATGATTGGGCTTATATTTTGCTCTGCTAATTTTTTGGTCAGGCAGTTTTGCCGCTCCTGTGCAGCTTGAGCCTGTTCAGTGAGTTACTTTCCACATATTCAAACAACTACTACAATCGGCAATATTTCACGCATGTGTATTTTCACGCAGCCGGATAAGAGTCCCAGTTTTCCACACACAGGGACCAGTTATCAATACTGCTCCACAACCAGTTGCTTAAATAAACGGTGAGCAAACCACCCAGTCAGTTATTTAAACACTGCATTGTGGGCTTTTGGGTGGGGGGCTAAATTAACGTTTGGTGTTGATTTAAGTCCCCATTAAAGACAATGATTTGCACATGCATAGTTTCACACGACCTTCCAATTACAGCCCCCAACACACGTACCTTTGTCAATGCAGGTCCCATGATTCTTGGCATAGACTTTGCTGTGGTGAAAGACCCTCTTCTCCCTTTTTCACCAATGGAATGGCTAGTCGGATCCAGCATCTACTGTGCAGCCGCAAAGCTACTGAGTATGCTGCCTGGGTCAGATGGCATCAATGTTCAGCGCATGAATGTTTGCAGCAACCAAAAGTGATGGGTATTCTTGCCAATATTTTTGCTGCCAAATTCTCAGCATCCCTAATTTGAACTGGGGTCTTCTTAGTCCTAATCTCACAGTCTGCTCACTGCACCTGCTATCATTTACCAATGTGGAAGTACTGTCCTGGCATTCCACAATGCGGATGCTTTGTGATTTCTAGCAACAACAACAATCATGCTGTGGTCCAGCCCAAATGCTATGGGGCTTGGGTAGGGTATACAAATTCAGATCCCAGTTTAACCATGGGGATGAGTGTTCTTGGACAAGATCAAGCTAATCTTTCCCAGCTGCAATTCCCCATCTATGCAATGAGAATAACCAACTTCATGAGGCAACTGTCCAAGTTAAATGATTACATTATGAAATACTTTAGATATGCAAACTGCAGAGCAAATAACCTGTATTTCCATGATGATTGGAATACTTTAAAAAAAAAAGTGTAGAATGACATATTAGAAACAGATGAAAATGGCACACTGTGGGGTGGGAAAGGGATCAAATATTACTTCTATTTTAGCCCACATTATTTTCATGATGATATGAGTTGTCACGTTTCCAGCCATTTAATTTTGTTCCTTTGTGCAGAGGACTTTCCGATCAAGAGCTCCATCGCTCCAATAACAGGCTGTTAAAAGAGTTCAGACTCCTGTTTGGCTACCATTCCCTGTCTTCTAAAAATTGGTTCTATCAGGGACATAACAGGAAATACTGTGAGTTATTATTATGCTATTTCGCCAACGTGACCCTTATTTTGCAGCTAAAACTGTCTTCGCACACTTGAAAATGTGATATTAGTGCTGATTGCCAAGCATTAGAAAATTCTGTCCCTTGCCTAGTTTAAAAATCTGGTTCTTTTTAGTCACAATTTAGTCACTAGTGAAGGTGCCAAATCTGTATATTCAACCAGGAACATTCTAGGGAGAGTCAGAGATTCTAAATAAGCAAATTCTAAAAAAAATGATCAGATGGTACATCAGCTTGATAAGCTGATAAGCAGTCCTAAGGACACTTTCCTGGGAGTAAGCGCCACTGAATAATATGCAACTTACTACTGAGTAGACCTGGTTATGATTGGTACCGTTGTGTTTTATTTCTATATCGCTTAGGAGTCAAGCCTGCAATACCAAATCCTGACAGCTGGTAGATTTTTGATTTTATGAAGGTGTCATATTTGAATCAGACCCTTGGACCATCAAGATTCATCAAGGCAAGTATTGGCTACTCAGACTGGCAGTGGCTTTCCAGGGTCTCAGGAAAAGGTTTTTCATATCACCTGGAGATGCTGGGGATTGAACCTGGAGACCGTCTATATGCCAACCAGATGCTCTTCCACTGAGCCATGGTCCCTTCCCCTCCCCAAGATTTTAAAGCTAAATGAAACAATAACTAAAAGGCTGGTTCTTTGGCTTCTTTTGTTCCGTACAAAACTGGTCTGATACATTTCACTTTTAGAAATTAAAAATGGAAAAAACTCTTCACTTTGCATTTTTGGAAGAGTGCTTTGCAAGACATGATACTTTGGAAGACCATTATGAGAATCTTTTAAAGACCCAGACTGTCTAAGAATCTGCAAGGACTTCCAAGTGACTGAACAGTTCACAGGCTGTGGGCTCTCTGGTTTCAGCTTGAAATAAGACACATTTGTTCCATGAGGGAGAACACCAAGAATTAATGTGTTTTTTAGCTTTTGCCTCCGAGGGTTGGATTGCTCAGAGCAGACATGGATTTACTTCTTCCCTGTGCTCACAAAGGAAAACCTCTCATTCTTTTCCTTTGACCCCTCCCCCTTTTGCAATGACATCATGAATATGTCACATTTGGTGTGTTATGTATTATGTTTATCAATCTTCTTGATGACACACAAGAGCCATGCTTTACTTTTCCCTAGTTAAAAAGTTAGAATAAAATTACAGTAATAGTACATGAAACTGCATATGGATGTGTATTACACTGCTTTATAGCATACTAGACAATCATTCCTTCTTGCCCAAATTAATCTACTCTCAGCAACAGCAGTTCTTTGCTTAGACAAAGTCTGTCCCGATACCCATTCTTTACCATCTGCCTGTTAGATCCATTCCCTTTGGGGGTTTGTGAAATCTGTTAAAGAGAGGTTGGCTAGAAGAAAAGCCGCTTCCTCTGGCCTTATATAAAGAAACCATCTCTAGATGTTACTGATTTGAACAAGGGCGTCTAATCTGCAAAGCCTTAGAAACAGTGTTGGCCAAACAACCCCAAGTTTTCTTCAATTGAAACTGATTATCTGGTCCTTTCCAATCTGGTTAAAATAAAGATGTCTCCTTAGTCACCCTATTGGCTAGGGTTGCCAGGTCCCTCTTTGCCACTGGTGGGAAGTTTTTGGGGCGGAGCCTGAGGAGGGCGGGGTTTGGGGAGGGGAGGGACTTCAATGCTATAGAGTCCAATTGCCAAAGCGGCCATTTTATCCAGGTGAACTGATCTCTATCAGCTGGAGATCACTTGTAACAGCAGGAGATTACCAGCTAGTACCTGGAGGTTGGCAGCCCTACTATTGGTATATATTGGGTATCGGTGTTATTGTCCTGCACTGTTATCCCCCATGCTTTTTAACATGTATGTGAAACCACTGGGAGAGATCACTGAGAGATATGGAGCATGGTGTATCAATATGAGGATGACACAGGCTCTGTCTCTTTTAACTCTAAATCCAGGGAGGCAGTGAAATTACTGGACCAGTCTGGAGGTAGTGTGGGACTGGATGTGGATCAATAAACTGAAACTTAATCCAGACAAGATTTAAGTGCTGGGGGATGGGTAATAAGGCCGACAAAGAAAGAGGGCCTGTAGCGAAAGTTGTAACACTCAAGCTGAAAGAGGAGGTATTCATTTTGGGGGATGCTTCTGGATGCTTAGCTGTCCTTGGACAGGCAGGTGTGTGAAGGTAACAGGAGTACCAGCTGGTCCATCAGGTATGGAAAGCCAATCTGGCCACAGTCACACATTCTTTGGAAATGACCAGACTATTGCAGGAGATGAGGTCAGCATTTTCTTTACAGATCTTCCAGGGAAAGCTGAAGATATTTTTATTAGAACTGGCTTCAGGCTTTTTGCCATTGAGCTGGGCATGTTAGTAAAGAGGGTGGAGTCAGAGCATTCCTATGCAAATAGGCAGTAAACAGCAGAAGCCTCTGTGGTACATGCCTTCAGCCACACTGAAAGCAGCATAAAAGCCTGGACATGTATACTGCCTATCCCACTCCATTTCTTAGTCTGTCTATATCAGGGATGGGGAACGTCAGGCCTGGGGGCCGTTTAAGGCCCGCGACATCATTTGGTCTGGCCCTTCATGGGTCCTGGCAGATCTCTAGCTCAGAAGGATCTAAGACTGGTGATCCACCCCCTCCCACGAACAGGAATGAGTTTGTTTTGCCAAAAAAGGAACCTTTTTTTCCCCTTGCAGAAGAGTAGTTAGCTATGGAGCTGCTAGGATCACCCAAGAAACTGTGCTAACCCTTTCCCACCTGGGCCATGTAGAAACGTATTCCCTCTGTACTACAAGAGGGCTGGGGGTGGAAGTGGCAACAATGGAGGGGTTAAAGGGGCAGGGCCACAATGCGTGGGGGGGGGGGGCAAGTTCTTAGCCAGTGTGTCCTCATTTCATCCCTCCAGGTGGAGGTAGCAGGAGCCAGCTGTAGAATCCGGCCCTGACCATGCGGAGCAGGAGCAATTGTGGCTTGCAGCTGGGCAGCTATGCCCAGCTGGTGCAACAGACCATCCTGTGCCACCAGGTGGGCAAGTGCGTCACTGGTTGGATGCCTGCCTGCTTGCCAGTGCGAGGGGGGGTCATCTGGGGCAGCTGCCTGTTTGGTGCTTGGTCGGCTAATTTTTAAGTTGATAATTTTGTATGGCCCGCAAATTATGTTATAAATAACCAAATGGCCCTTGGCGGAAAAAAGGTTCCCCACCCCTGGTCTATATGGTTAAGCCACCCACTACTACAAGTACTTAGTGTTTTTTTTTGGGGGGGGGTTCCCTCAGAGTGTCTTAAAAGAAGGGGACCAAAGACAAAGTCATTCTGTTTTCATCTTATAATTCTCTTTTAGCACCTTAAGGAATTAACCCCCACATTCACATCTTCATGAACACATGAAGCTGACTTATACGGTACTGAGTCAGACTACTGAGCTATCAAGGTCAGCATTGTCTACTCTGACTGGCAGCAGCTCTCCAAGGTCTCAAGCCAGGGTCTTTCTCATCACTTGATCCTTTTAGCTGGAGACTGAACTTGGGACCCTCTGCATACAAAGCAGACATCCCACAATGGAGCCACGGCCCCATCCCTTTCTCTGTTAAACTCTTTGGTGTGGGTCTCCATCTGACAATCAAATACCAGGAGCCATTTATGTCTCCCAGTACAGCCTTCCCTGTCTCATCACAGATTCATATTTGTGTAACGTTTCCAGTAAATAGTTATTACTCATTTTGTTTGACAAGAGTAGTTGTCTGTAGTAGTCTTTAAGAAACTGCACTTTACATCTGCCCAGCGTTTAGAGTTGCAAAAACTACATGCATTAAGGACAAGAAACAGTATTTCTGTTTTTGACTTGAGGTCAACATGTAGATTTCAAAACTCTTTGTACCTCTTCTGGAACAGCATACTCGCATAAGTATCAGTATGTAAACTCCTGAAACATCAAACGCCTGCTTCTCATTCCTCTTAAGTTTTTAAGGTTCTTTTCCAGCACAAAAGGGGGGGGGGAACCTACGGGATGTTTCAACTTGCATAGCTTAAAAAATCAGATTTCTGTGGGTCACTGAATCCAAGAATGCCTCTTGGGCTATAAAATAGAATTATTTATGACTGTGTCTTGCTAAAAATGCAAAAAAAACTTGCAAGTGAATACGAATTATCATAAAGAATGCTAAGACATTTGCCAGAACTCTCAAAAAACCAAGGAGTGAAAGAATCTGCCTAAATTTTCTCATGGTTTCCCCGAATCCTCTGCCAGTGTGTTCAGTCACACACAGAGCTACAGCCTGATTTAATGAACTGCTTCATGAGGAAGCAACCAGACATGACAGCATCCCTGGGTCTCTTTCTCCCCTCGACTCCAAACTCACCACATGATGTACCAACATTGCGCTGTGCGTTTCTCATCCAGAGGCAGCTGGTGATGCAGGGAAGGGAAACTCATAGCATGATACCAGGATATCATGCAGTGACCTTTGCTAGATGATACAGGGAGAGGGAAACAGATTCAGGGATGTAGTTTTCAACATCAAGATCTGGTCTTTTATCATGTCTGGTTCCATCTGAAGACTGGCGTTCACGGGACTGGGCCCCAGGATCCTCTTGCTGACAGCTGAACAGAACTGGTAACCCCACCAGACCTCTCAAATCCCAGCCTTACCCCTGGCGCAAGAACATCCATCTGCCTTGCCAGGAGGGCTGCCAACCTCCAGGCGGTGGCTGGAGATCTCCCGCTATTACAGCCAGGTGACAGAGATCAGATCACCCAGAGAAAACAGACACTTTGTAAGGTAGACTCTATGGCATTATACCCCATAAAGTCCCTCTCTTCCCCAAACCCCACCCTCCTCAGGCCCTACCCCAAAAATCTCCAGGTGTTTCCCAACCTGAATCTGGCAACCCTATTTGCCAGTGAAAAATAATCATCATTTCTATAGCCAATATTTTGGATCTGGGTGCAGTTTTGCCACAAAAGGTGGGAAAGGTGTAAAAAATTCCAAGATATGGACAGTAGTTCTGCACACTTTTGCTTTAGTGTGTGTGTGTGTGTGTTAAGTGCCGTCAAGTCGCTTCCGACTCATGGCGACCCTATGAATGAAAGTCCTCCGAAATGTCCTATCTTTTACAGCCTTGTTCAGATCTTGCAAATTGAAGGCTGTGGCTTCCTTTATTGAGTCAATCCATCTCTTGTTGGGTCTTCCTCTTTTCCTGCTGCCCTCAACTTTTCCTAGCATGACTGTCTTTTCCAGTGACTCTTGTCGTCTCATGACGTGACCAAAATACGATAGCCACAGTTTAGTCATTTTAGCTTCTAGGGTCAGTTCAGGCTTGATTTGATCTATAACCCACTGATTTGTTTTTTTGGCAGTCCACGGAATCCGTAACACTCTCCTCCAACACCACATTTCAAAGGAATCTATTTTCTTCCTATCCGCTTTCCTCACTGTCCACCTTTCACACCCATACATAGTGATAGGGAATACGATGGCATGAATTAATCTAGTCTTGGTGGCCAGTGACACATCCTTACACTTCAAAATCTTTTCTAGCTCCTTCATGGCTGCCCTTCCCAGTCTCCTTCTGATTTCTTGGCTGCAGTCTCCCTTTTGGTTGATGGTGGAGCCAAGGAATAGAAAGCTGCTTTAGTAGTTCTTTAGTAGTTCTGCTTTAGTAGTTCTGCTTTATCCAATGGGAAAAAGAGAGAAAATAGGCTTGTCATTTGCCTTCTCACAAAGCAATTTAAAAATGCAGTGAGATCCCAATCTTGATTGGGCCTGCAGTGCAGCAGGCTGAGGCACTCCTTTTCTTTCCCCCCCCCCAGGTTTTTCAACTGCCAAAACGGCCGTATCCCCCACCCCCATGGCTGTTTTGGCACTTGAAAAGGCACAGAGGGGAACAAGAATACCTCAGCCTGTTGTACTGTGGGCTCAATCAATATATGGTAAAGTTGCCAGCTCCGGGTTGGGAAATACCTAGAGATTTGGGGGATGGACTCTGACGAGGGTGGATTTTGGAGAGGGGAGGGACTTCAGTGCCATAGAATCCAATTGCCAAAGCGGCCATTTCCTACAGGGGAACTGATTTCTATTGCCTAGAGATCAGTTGTAATAGTGGGAGATCTCCAGCCACCACCTGGAGGTTGGCAACCCTAGTATAGGGCCCTTGAAGCCCCATGGACACCCCCTCAGAGACAAATCCCATGGAGTTATGAATATTTGGGCAGGTATAAATATCCTTCATTTCAGACATTTTTATATTATTGGGATTCTACTTAAAAAAATTTCTCCTCAGTTTTATATATATTACACATTTCTAATGTCTTGCTTAATTCCCTCTGGTCCAATTTGAACCATGTATTTATTTATTTTTACTGTAAATTCAAAACCTTTTTTCCTGTTACATTATTGGCTTGACTGGGGTGTTCATGTTGAAGGAGTCTCTACCTCAAAGTCCTGTGTGACTCAGAGTCTGGCTGTATAAATGAAAGCAACAGAAGAGGAAAAGAGCAATTCTTTTCAAAAGGAAGCTGTTCTGACGTCAAACTTCATATAAAAACAATGAAGTAGTATAAGAAATCTACTTCAATTTTTATTTCCTTCTTCATTCAATCTTCTTCAGGCTACTTCTATTGGCTACTTGAGAGAAACATCTCCAAAGATGTGATTTATGCCATCACATGCCAGCAATGCCCTTCCACAATCTACATTGGACAAACAGGTCAGTCTCTTAGACAAAGATTAAATGGACATAAGTCTGACATCAGAAACCACAATATTCAAAAACCAGTGGGAGAACATTTCAACCTTCCAGGAAATTCTGTTGCAGATTTAAGAGTAGCAGTTCTCTTACAAAGGAATTTCAAAGGGAGATTGGAAAGAGAAACTGCTAAATTACAGTTGATATTCAAACTAAAGTCAATGCATTTACCTTGGCTGAATAAAGACCTTGCATTCATGGCTCATTACCAATGCTGATTTCTCCACACCCATCTCTCCCCTGGACATCACTGACTCTTCTGCATACCATACCTAATCCCATCACGCCTGCTATTCACATTTACATACTGTTAACATTTACATACTAATGCTTGTCTGAATTCACTCTCCTCTACTTAAAGACAGATGGATTCACATTCTAGCTGTATCTGAAGAAGTGAGCTGTGGCTCACGAAAGCTCATACCCTACCAGAAATATTTTTGTTAGTCTTTTAAGATGCTACTGGACTCTTGCCCTTTTCTACTACTGCAGACAGACTAATACGACTACCCACTGTGAATTATCTCCAAAGAATGAGACTAATAAAGCTGACCACAAGCTTTACAACTACACAACCAGTCACAGGAAAGGGCATCGATCATCTCCCTTTTTTCCTTCCCTAGAAACCACAGATCAAGGAGTTCCTCTTCATGTGGTGCAGAACTATCTGAAATCTTACCACTGATATTTTATGAGTTCAACCAGTGAAGAACATGACTTCCCCCAATCCATTCTGATGTAACATCATTCTGGCTTTCTTTGAATTTGAACCACTTAATCTTCAAGTTTTATTTTCATAGGAGGCTAATAAACTCGATAGACCCAGAATACAATCCAGTTGCTTATTGAGCAACAAAGAGGATTTGCTTAATAGGAAAATGTTTGTCTTATAATTAAAAGAGCATCATCTCAGAGCTGAGAAACTTTGGTGTCTTTAGGAACTAGTAAATGTATAGGAAATGAGAGATCTGAATAGTTTTAAACTAAATACTAGTATGGAATGGCTGGAAATATATGTCCCAGAAGCTTTGTATGACTGATGTCCTTTTATCCATTCAAATCCCCACCCCCCCACAAAAGCCTTTAGATCAAATGGACGGTAGCTCACTCACAATCACTCCTAAGTAGGGTTACCAACTTCCAGGTGGTGGCTGGAGATCTCCTGGGATTACAGCTGATCTCCCGGTGACAGAGATCAGTTCACCTGGAGAAAATGACTGCTTTGGAAGGTGGACTCTATGGTATTATACACCACTGAAGTCCCTCCCCAAACCCCACCCTCCTTAGGCTCCACCCCCAAAATTTCCAGCTATTTCCCAAGCCACAGCTGGCAACCCTACTCCTAAGGGTTCTTGCACTGAACTTAATATTTAAGTCTCAAAGGTTTGGCAACCAAATGTCACAAAATATTATGTTACTCTGGAATTGAAGGAATTGTATACCATTGTTATAAGCAGAAGTATTAAATTAAATGTTTAGTGTAGAAACAAGAAGAAGGGGAAAGTAGTCCCAGCAACTATTATACACTAAAATGCTGGCATCGCTTGAGATACAAGTGTATTGGCCAAAATCTCTGCACCTGAAGCACTTCTACCCACAATTGCAACCCCCAATGATTGTTTGTGGTTCTAGGGTACAGCCCTACAGCATACCTCTGCATGAGTCACTCACATGGGGCAGAAACAAAGCTACCAACTCAGGGGGGTGGAGCCTAAGGAGGGTGAAGTTTGGAGAAGGAAATTTTGCCAGAAATTTACAGTGCATTCCTAAGGAGAGTTACTCCAGGGCTTATACTGGAGTAACTCTCCTTAGGAATGCACTGTTAGTCTTCAGGTGCTACTGGACTCTTGTTCTTTTCTAGTGGCAATTTGCAGGTCTTCTGGTAATCATGAAAGTAATTCCCCTCCCCCTTTGCCCAGAGTAATGTGTTAAGAATTTTTTTAGGGTTTTTTAAAAGCACCAAGTAAATTCGAGGAGTGGAGGGCAAAGAGCTTAACCCACATAAGAAAAATACAATAGTATTTTTAGAAAAATATTATAATATGCACCCCAAGTCTTCACTTCAAATTATTTGCATCTTTGTTATTACTGTGCCGTGCATTGCAGTAAATGTGCCCTGGTGGTGGTGGAAACTGCCGTCAAGTCACAGCTGACCTATGCCAGCCCAAAAAGATTTTCAAGGCAAGAGGCATGATAGCATCAGCCCTTTCTGTGTGTCAGAATGAAATGATTCCTTAAAAAGTGGGGACTGAGGGAGATCTATAGCACAGATAGGCAATTGCCCATGATGATGGGTAATCTCCCGGCTGCCGCTGCCACTTCTCACTCCAGTGGGAACAAAAATGAGGGTGGGAAGCAACATTGTGTGACATCATGATGTCATTTCTGACCACCTATGCTGTGCTTAGGGTTGCCAGGTGGCCTCTTCACTCAGGTGTGAATAAAATGGGGAGAGTGTCATTGTGACATCACTTCCAGTTGTACCAGGAAGTGATGTCTCAACACTTGTTCCCCAAATATCTATGCTTTTTACCACAGATATCAAGGAGTTCCTTAAGCGTCATGATGTCACTCCTGGGTACAAATGGAAATGATGTCTTAATGATGTTCCCCTCCATGTTTGCTCTTTCTGGAGCAAAGAAGCTGCCTAGCAACCCTAAGCACAGCATAAGTGGTCAGAGGTAGACACCTTCTTCCCCACCCCACACTTTACAAGGATTAGTCATGTTAGTCTGTCTGTAGGAGTAGAAAAGAGCAAGAGTCCAATAGTACCTAGACTAACAAAATTTCTTTCTTCACATACAGCTAGAACGTGAGTCCATCTATCCTTAAGCAGAGAAGAGTGAATTCAGACACCCCATGGCAATAGCATGTAAATGTCAATAGCAGGTAAATGACATTAGCAGGAATGATTGGATTAGGTGTGACACTTGTCTAGGGATTAGGTATGACATTTGTCTAGTTATGCTCTCCTGTCTAGTTATGCCATTGTTTTCTCTGGAATCACTAAAAAGAACTTCCAGGGAGATGGCTTGGAGCTGGAGACAGATCCAACCAAGTGCTGCATGTATTTTCTGGCTCATGTCACTGGATTATTTGTTTATTTGGGAAATTTCTGTGCTGCTTTTCCAGAGGACCTGGCCCAAGGTGCCTTACAAAGTAAAACATAATTAAAACACACCAAAGAAGGTATTAGCAATTAACAGACTAAGAAAAATCCCGCACAACATTAAAAACCCAGGATTCAAATCTCTGATACAGCATAAAATAGTACAAAGCAAATCTCTTAAAACAAACCTCTCTGGCTAGAAGCAGACTATAAAAATGATGTTAAAAGTATAATTCCCTTAATTAAAACCTTGGATAAAAAGAAACATTTTGGTCTGACACCTAAAAGATTAAAGTAAGTGCACGGTAAGCCTAGAGGGGAAGGGCATTCCAAGGGCAAGATGTCGCCACTGAAAAAGCCCTGCTTCTAGTCACCACCAAAGGAAGGGGGTGCACAGAGCAAAAGATGTTAGCTGGAGCATTGGACAGTATGGGAGGAGGCATTCATCAAGTACCCTGGTCCCAAGCCTTTCAGGACTTTAAAGGTAAGAACCCGGACTTTGAATTGAGCTGGGAAAAGCTCGAAGGCCAATAGATGAGAGATGTGATTCCTATCCATTTCATAAGACATACATTTCACTAACTGCATGTTCCAATGTGTATAGAGATGGTGTTCGATGACTTGCCTCCTGGTGTCCCCACGAACGTGTCTGATGTTTATGCACAGTTCTGCATCCAGTGTGGATCCAAAACAGCACAAGATAATTCATGTAGGATCACTGTGATATTTAGGAGAGAAGTTGAAAAGACACTTTTGGTAAAGCAAAGAGCGGTTTAGGCATCCCTGCAGAAATATCTGACTTGTATGTGGCCTTAGAATCCATTTTTATTATTACTATTTTCCAGTAAAGCACCCTTGCTGTTCTCTTCACAAACCTTGAAAGACCACACACTTAGGGGTATTCTTTGCAAGATGTTGCTATTTTTCAAAAGTCATCAAAGGTGGAGAGGAAGACGAGGAGAATGGTTTCTTTCAAAACCAGTGTCTTGAACTGCAATTCCATATGTTTCTCCCTGGCCTGTTTCCATCGGTTCCATCTTCATATTAGAAGTTTAGAGGGCCTGCCTAAACAGGAGCTGGATCCAGCTGGTGAGGTGCCATCCAACCTCTCAGATTCCACTTACTAAATATTGAGAAAATGAAATTAAACAGCTTAACGACTGGTTTGTAACACACAGCTTGAAGTTTTAGTAACACTAGCCGCATGCTAATAAGGGGCTTGCAAGTTCTAAAGATGATTATCTTCAACTTTAAAATTTATGTCTTCACTCCAGTCAGCTGCATATTAGTGATGATTGCTTTGGAAGCTACTTAGAACTGCCAACACTTCCCTTTCATAAAGAAAATCCATGGCAATTTTAGGTTAAAAGACAGGTTAAAATTTAGCAACGACAGTCAAATTTTCCAGAGAAACGAGGGCCAAGACAATCATGTAAGGAGTGCACATTACACACATATGTAAAAATTTAAGTCTTAAACTTAACTAACTTAACAAATCTCCCTGCTCTATAAAAATATACCAATCTATTAATTAATGATAAATTGCTTAGCTGATTTATGACTAGTCTGAGCAGGCATATTCTGCACTTATAAATATGGGGCATAATCTGGTTACAGTTGAGCATTTTAAAATTCCTTTTCTTTTTGTGGGAAGGACTGATAATATTTTATTTCCCATTGAAATACGGTACCTTGGAATTGAGAGTGCTTAGGAATTGCTCCTCAGCCCAATCCTGCCTTGGAACCTGCGGCCTCTAAGGATCTCCTGCTCTTCTTAATTCTCAGCATCCCCTATTAATAGGATTGCCAACCTCCAGGTACTAGCTGGAGAACTCCTGTTATTACAACTGATCTTCAGCAGATAGAGATCAGTTCATCTGGAGAAAATGGCCACTTTGGCAACTGGACTCTATGTCATTGAAGTCCCTCCCTTCCCAAACCCCACACTCCTTAGACTCCGCCCCAAAAATCTCCAGGTATTGCCCAACTTGGAGGTGGCAACCCTACCTATTAAAGGAAGCAGGAAGAAACTGTTGGCAGGGTGACCAGCAGTTTGTGCTCGTAATTCTGCTAAAATCTCTGAAGCGTATGTAGGGTTACCAATTCCAGGTTAGGAAATTCCTGGAGATTTGGTGGTAGAACCTGGGGAAAGTGAGGTTGGGGAGGAGAGGGATGTCAGCAAAGTATAATGCCCTTTAGAGTCCACCCTCAAAAGTAACCATTTTCTTCAGGGGAACTGATCTCTGTGGTCTGGAGATCAGTTGTAATTTTAGAAGATCTTCAGGCCCTGTCTGGAAATTGGCAACCCTAACTGGTAGGGTCTCCTCATCTTTTGCTGTGCCCTTCCAAGTTTGCACAAGTTCTAAATTTGATACTGGTTAGTGTTGTCTGAGGGTTTTTGCAGGCTATAATTAGGGTGGCCAAACTCCACATGGGGCCTGGAGATCTACCAGAATTACAACTGATTCCCAGTTGACAGAAATCAGTTCCTTGGAGAAAATGGCTGCTTTGGAAAGTGGACTCTATGGCATTACGCCCTGCAGAGGTCCTTCCCCTCTCTAAACCCCACCCTCCCCAGGCTCCATCCCATAATCTCCAGGAATTTCCAAATCCAGAGTTGGCAACCAAAGCTATATTCAGGCAATGGCAAATCATCTCTGTTGGTCTCTTACCTTATGGGGTCACCATAAATCTGCAGTGGCTTGACAGCCGTTTACACACACATGTTCTTGAACCAAGGGCCACCAGGGGCCTCCAGACAAGAATTCCTGGCCTCATACTACCCAGGCCCTATTTAAACATCCTAGGATTACAAATCACACGACTTGCTGTTTGCATGAGGAAACTAATAAATGATCTTATTTTGTCAGTCTATCCTTCACATTTATACCACATCCTTCTCCCAAAGAGTTGGTCGCCACAACTAGGGTTGCCAGCTCTGGATTAGGAAATAGCTGGAGATTTTGAGGGTGGAGCTGGAGGAGGGTGGGGTTTGGGGAGGGACTTCAGTGGGGTATAATGCTACCTTCCAAAGTGGCCATTTTCTCCAGGTGAACTGATCTCTGTCACTGGAGATTAGTTGTTATAGTGGGAGATCTCCAGCCCACCTGGTGGTTGGCAGCCCTACCCATAACCCACTCCATTTTGTACTAACAAACTATGAAGGAGGTTGTGCTGAAAGACAGTGACTAGCCCAAGGCTACATTTCACCATTTCCTCTTCCTCAAACAATAGGTGCTCAGTTTATTTATTTTTATGTTTTATGTATGTAACATATGTTCCTGTTAGTTGCCATCTAATGGCCAAGTGGAAGATACTTTTCTCAGACTAGGCACACTCTTGAGGAAAGGAGAGTTTGGATCCGCTCAGGCCTGATTCCAAGATGGGTGTCTGACTGAGGCTTTCTGAATTGCAGTTTCAATAAAGCAGATTTATACTCTTGACCTGCTGGTATGGACTCCAAACTTTACGATTTGTTTTCACCTATAGTCCGCCTTTCTCACTGGGACTCTAGGCAGATTACAAGTATGGTAGAACTATTCAGTCTATCAGTAAACTTATGGCAAATTATGGTAATAATTGAAGCATAACAACATTTGAATCTAACAGCAAAGATGCCTAGTAAAACAAAGCTGCTCTGTCAATCAGCAAACAGATTACGAAATATGAAAACAAGATCGAAGCCTAACAGCAATGATTCCTAGCAAAACAACAAAATGCAGTGGGGTTGGGGTTGAAGAAATGGAAGGATAAAAACACATTATTATCCCTAACAGAGGTCACTGTCTGAGCTGATCCATTATAGCTGCACACCACCAACACACACAACAACAAGCTACAAAGATGGTTGGAATTTTATCCCCTTAGTTCTCCCTCCCTTGGCAGTACAGAATCTTGGCCGCCTCACTCTTTTCCTGTCCAGAATCTTGCTTAATTCGACCTCTTTTCCCCTGATCTAGCTATACTGCGTACGTTGTGGTTTGATGGCTGATCAAGTGACTGAGATCCACTCGATTCTACCCTAAGGCTCTTAAAATCCATAAAACATTTTCCCAGTCTCTTTTGACATTTGGAATTGGCAAAAAAGAGCAAACTTTAAAACAAGGTGTTTTGGCATGCCTGAATTTAGAATCTGCAAGTGTCATTTACAAGCCCTAGTAGTCACTACCACACTCAAGGAGGAAAGTAGCATAGTCTTAGCAAGACATCCAAGGAGGTCTTTGATGGCATTAAATTGTTGTTGAGTGACTGTACCAAGGATAGTTGGCAACGATGATACAAGTGTTGAAATAAATGTTGTTAAGTCTTTAACAGCCCATTCCTGAGAATGGGGCTGAAAGTCAATAGGAGGCGGTGTGACCTGGCCGCCGGCGTAAATGCGTGTACATCTGGTCCAGGATGGGTAACATAGGCCTCTTCTTTTGCACATCTGTTCCTTTACTTGTACCCCAAAGAATTCTATTCCAACAGTAGACCCAGTTCTTAATTTAGATAATGTACACACACACACAACCTGATGTCAATCCTTTCTCTATGCTCCTTTGTTATGATGAGTATTCATGAATTATCCATTGTCATTAATGCACATTGAATTTTACAGCTTATTTTGAAAACTTACCGGGTACTAAAGTTCAGTACCAACAGAGTGCGTCGGGAGGGGAAAGACAAAGATAACAAGGGATTAAAATGAGTAGGTAGAGAGAGATTTACAGAGGCAGAGAGGGTTTTGCAATTGAGAAGGAAGACAGGGGTGTTAGGCAAGACTTGGGAATGAAAATACATCTTTTTTCAGGCAGTGGGAGAAGGTAAAGGGGGAAACCCCTGTAAGTAATCTTGACTTAAGCTGCAACACCCCCTGCCCTTTGGCAGCCACTAATTTAGGTTGCTTCCTGGGAATCTCAGCATTCGTTTCCAGCTCATGGTGAGGAACTAAGCATTCATGGTGCTGCTTTTGTTATTTCTCTTGTATGCAAGACTAATGCAAGGGTGCTTCAGGGCATCTGTAATTATGAACAGAAAGGGAAAATGATTATGCTGGTGATAACAAGTTGCCAAACTGGGAAGAATCTTCTAGAGACGAGATATTTTACCCAACTTCTAACAATTATGAACAGCCTGCAGCCAAAGAACTGTGTGTTTCGTTCAATTCATGTGAAGTTCATCTTTGTCCCATCCCGTTCTATCGTGGTCCTCATTATACTGTAATCATAGAATCATAGAGTTGGAAGGGACCACCAGGGTCATCTAGTCCAACCCCCTGCACAATGCAGGAAATTCACAACTACCTCCCCCCACACACACACACAGTGACCCCTACTCCATGCCCACAAGATGGCCAAGATGGCCTCCCTTTCATCATCTACTTAAGGTCATAGAATCAGCATTGCTGTCAGATGGCCATTTAACCTCTTCTTAAAAACCTCCAGGGAAGGAGCGCTTACCACCTCCTGAGGAAGCCTGTTCCACTGAGGAACCGCTCTGTTAGAAAATTCTTCCTCATGTCTAGACGGAAACCCTTTTGATTTAATTTCAACCCGTTGGTTCTGGTCCAATCTTCTGAAGCAACAGAAAACAACTCGGCACAGCACCCTCCTCTATATGACAGCCCTTCAAGTTCTTGAAGATGGTTATCATATCCCTTCTCAGTCTTCTCCTCTTCAGGCTAAACATACCCAGCTCCTTCAACCTTTCCTCTTAGGACTTGGTCTCCAGACCCCTCACCATCTTTTTTGCCCTTCTCTGGACACATTCCAGGTTGTCTACATCCTTCTTAAATTGCGGTGCCCAAAACTATAGTGCTCATATACTGTAATGAGGTGCTTAACTCAAGCACACATTCTTTATAGAAGAGTTGGTTTTTATACCCTGCTTTTCTCTGCCGTAAGGAGTCTCCAAGTGGCTTACAATTGCCTTCACACACACACACACACAAGAGGCACCTTGTGAGGTAGGTGGGGCTGAGAGAGTCCTGAGAGAACTGTGACTGGCCCAAGGTCACCCAGCAGGCTTCATGTGGAGGAGTGGGGAATCAAACCCAGTTCTCCAGATTAGAGTCTGATGCTCTTAACCATTACACCATGTTGGTTGTGAACCCTTACATTTAGATGGTGTTGACTACATTATGGAGCCCATCCACTGGTGAGGTGGTCAGATGATGCTACAAAGCACACTTTCAGCAGGAGGGCAGAGTGCCCCCCTCAATGCAGAAACTGGCCGTCACTGTTATAAGGAGCTCTTCCTTAGATGCTCCAATGGAGGCCACAAAAGCCACCAAAGCTCCTCTGGGTAGTCTGCTTACAAAGTAAACAAGTGTCCAATGGGCGTTTAGACAAAATCAGTTGTCTCATCTTACATTAAAGTGCACGACAGAATAAACAAGAGTTTCAAGAATAAAAGTGGCACGGCTTATCTGTGAAGCAACCCGGTTTGGAAAGAATCTGAAGGGGTGTGGTGGAAGGGGGTGGGAAACAGAGAGAAAATTCTATCTCCAGCCCTTTTATTTTGCTCCAAGGCAAATTGTTTGTGAAAACGTCCCTTTTGATTTCATTATCCGAATAATTCCAGCTTGAATTGGAACTCTGCTATTAATCTGATAATGACATGGCTGAGACGAAGGCATTCTCTGCCGACTGATCTCAAATGACTTTCAGAGCTTTTCTTTACCTTGTTGTCTGCATTCCTTTTCAGCCAAAAGTTGTGTCAGCATTTCACACACTCTGGGCACACACAAACCCTCCTGAAGTGCAAGTATTAAGATGATTACTGTGTACCTGGAAATATCCTTTAATTTTAATTTTCCCTTTATTTTATTTTTAGCTTTAAAGTCTTTTCCAAGAATGAACACCTGTCTTTCGTGGCATTATGAGAAATTGTAAGGTACATCAGATCCTCTGTTGTGTCAAGTCCACTAAAAAGGGACAGTGGGAACACAAGTCACATTTTCACTCACGATCAAAGCGAAAGGAGGACTGTAAATTTGTCGGTACTGTGATATAACAGTTTATCCTACCAAAAACATTGTTCCTTTGATTTGAACATGCTGAAACCCAGTATCCTTCATAACTAGATTTCAAAATAACTCAACCAGCTGTACAATTAGGATAACCTTACTGTATCATAGGGAGATAAGCTCCATAATTAGCAGGTTTGTGGTTATTTATTTACTTACTTCAATTATACCCCACGTTTCTCCCCAATGGGTACCCAAAGTGGCTTACAACAGTCTCCCCTCCTCCATTTTATCCTCACAATAACCCTGTGAGGTAAGTTAGGTTGAAAACGTGTAACTGGCCCAAGGTCACCCAGTCAGTTTCCACAGCAGAATGGTGATTCAAACCTAGATATGCAAGACCTTAGTCTGAATCTCTAATGACTAGGGTTGCCAACTCTTGGCTGGAAAATATCTGGAGATTTTTGGGGGGTGGAGCCTGGAGAGGGTAAAATTTGGGGATAGGAGGAAGTTCAGGAGGGTAAAATGCCATAGAGTCCAAAGCAGCCATTTTCTCTAGGAGAATTAATCTCCATTGTCTGGAGATCAGTTGTAATTCAGGGAGACCTCCAGGCCCCACCAGGAGGCTGGCAACCCTCCTAACCACTAGACCACACTGGCTTTCACGGGGTGGCTGCTGTAGAAGAGCAGCAAGCAGCCGGGCCTGGGTGAGTCATGCAAGTCGTTGGGTCTCATCTCACCCAGTGGTTGTTGCTGAGCCTGACCCTGATCAGTTCACACTCAAAGGTCAAAACAGTCCTGGGGACCCTGCCCACTCCCCCTGCCTTTTACTGACAGAAACCAAGGCTTGAAGGCTGGCAGTAGAGGTTGCCTAGCAATGGCCACTAAGGGTATTTATTTCTTAAAGCTACAGGTGCTGCTTCCATTATTTGGAGGGTTTTTTAAAAAAAAAATCTGAATTTTTGCAAATCTGGGTTTTTTCTCAGGTATGTAGAAAGATCTTGTATTGTCTGTTCATGGGTCCAGTCTCTAGGTTTAAGTATCCACAGATGGGGCCATGTTGAGAATTAGATAGACTTATATGCATGTCCATTCAGACATCCACCCCTTCTGCCCTACAGTCTATGCTAGTCCAAGCTAGAACATAAAGGTAATATTCAGGGTGAGAATAAAGTTCTAACATAGACATTGTCCCTTGTTATAGTTATTGTCAATTCAGTTGCATTTGGGAGTGGTCCACACTCACTCAATCTTTTGAATAGCTCTTATTTTCATCTGCACTCTAGAATATAATTTAATGCATGCATTTCTTGGTATGGTGCAAGGGTCCCCAACATTTTTAAACCTGCAGGCACCTTTAGAATTCTGATACAGGATAATGGGCACAACTACAAAAAAGCTGCCATAAGAGCCAGAGGCAACTACAAAATGGCTGCCACAGGAGGCAGAGCAAACCACAAAATATCAGGGAGTGAGGTCATGCATAATTCTGATAGCTTTTCAACATTCCAGGCAGAAACTCTGTTTAACAGGATGCCTTTTAAAATAAGCATATAGTTTAAAAATATTTTCTTGCATACACACAGCTTACCTTCAGTGATGCAGTGAAGATCCTTATGTAGGGTTGCCAGGTCCCTCTTTGCCACCGGCAGGAGGTTTTTGAGGCGGAGCTGAAGGAGTGCGGGGTTTGGAGAGGGGAGGAACTTCAGTGCCATAGAGTCCAATTGCCAAAGCGGCCATTCTCTCCAGGTGAACTGATCTCTATCGGCTGGATCAGTTGTAATAGCAGGAAATCTCCTGCCACCACGTGGAGGTTGGTAACTCTATCCTTATGCTGAAGTGGCAGCTGCAGCTACTTTTTAAAAACCTGCACAGCAAATGAGCTTTCTAATGGCCAATCAGAAGCTCTGCTAGGCAAACACCCCACATGGCCCCAACCATTTCCTAAAATCACTAGGAGGGCACCATGGCAGCCATGGGCATCACATTGTTGACCCCAAACATACTGGATCTTCGGCCCTCTCTTTGCAATAGAATGTAACACTTTGTGCATCTGACAAAGAGGCCTCTGACTCACAAAATGTTATGCCTAGCATGACTAGGGTTGCCAGGTCCCTCTTCACCACCGGCAGGAGGTTTTTGGGGCGGAGCCTGAGGAGGGTCGGATTTGGGGAGGGGCTTCGATGCCATCGAGTCCAATTGCCAAAGCAGCCATTTTCTCCAACTGAAGTGATCTCTATCAGATGGAGATCAGTTGTAATAGCAGGAGATCTCCAGCTAGTACCTAGAAGTTGGAGCATAAATTGCACATATACTACAATAGTCAAGCTAAAGGAAAAGAACAGTAATGGCTCTAAAAATGTACCCAAACAAGTATTCAATGAAAAAGTGAATTTAGTGCCAAACTGAAAACTACACAAATTAACAAAGGAAACTTACAACAATGTACAACAGGCAAGGATTCAGTTCTTATCTCATTCAATCACTTGTAATCCCTTAGGACTTGTGTACAGTTCATATGCTTATAAATCCCACAGGCGCAGGAAGAAGAAGACTGGCGAGAAATGGAGGAACGCCGTCCGGATGCTTCACGTTTTCACTACCACGTAGGCAGCTTCATCAGCTCTCTATTCAAGTTGGAGTCAAAGCTCCTTCAGATGAAATACAAAGTTTCACAAAGTTACCAAATTTCAACAAAGTTATCTAAAATTTCTTTTAGAGCAGAGCAGCCTAGTGGGCGCATAAAATTTGGTAACTTTGTGAAACTTTGTATTTCATCTGAAGGAGCTTTGACTCCAACTTGAATAGAGAGCTGATGAAGCTGCCCACGTGGTAGTGAAAACGCAAAGCATCCGGTGCTGACGCTGGGCTGATTGCTACGTCCTCCCAGGGGCTCCTGGGGAGAATCCAAGTTTGCATGTAATTTGGGGTGTTTTACCGCACCCCAATCCAGCCCTTGCAAGTGGGCTGAGAAGCAGGAATTCCCTGCAGCCATATATGCGGTTTGATCTCCTGAATACTCCGAGGAAGCTTTATTAAGTCCCCCGGAGTTTCAGACGTTTGATCCCGTGGGCACGAAGGGATTGAAATCGCCAGCGCGCAACTTCGGCTTTAGAATCTACCCTCCAGCACCTTATAAACATCATAAGGACTACATCAAGATTAAAACCTCACCTCCAGACGCCCAAGTGAGTAGATAAGAATCCTTCGCTTTTCACTGGCATTATCGAATAACAGGGGGTTGAAGAAAACATTCCTGGTAACCGTTTCCCTCCCTTAATTGAACTGGATGATTTTGCTGCATGAAATCCATCAGATAAAGCAGCAGGAGCCTTATCAAACTGATCAACTTAAACTAAAACAACGAGCTTGAATGATTGACGTAAGATCTGCCAATCCGACGCGTTCTTAAAGGAAGGGGAGGGAGAAACCTTTGAGAATTTGCTTGGGGTAAAAAAGGTCCTCCAGTCACGTTTTACAACAAAGAGGATTTCTTGACCGGAAGACTCTGTGCTTCATTCAATATCCCTCTCTATTGTTCTACAAGCAAATCAACAGGAAGAAGGTCGTAGGACCGGAAATTCGTCTTACTCGTGTTACACCAAAACCATTCCTGAAGGTAACAACCATAGAGAGGAGACGATAGAAGGTCCGCGATGAGGCAACTCCTGGAATACTTCCTGGTTCGGCCGATCTAGAGCGTCTGGTAAAACTCGTTGGTAATTTCAACTTTAAAAAGTTATTTTAAGCTTAAATACTCACTTCTTCAACCCGAAAAAGATATTAAGCTGGTCAATGAAATATTCTCTATCAACTACATGTAATGGACTCCTGCTAGATGACCATCAATTTTTTAACTAAGTTACATATGTAAATGTCTGGAACTTCTCCCTGATCTGGCTAAATTCATAGCCCTGCCCTTATGAAATTAAAGGAAACTTTACAGAATTTAACCATGGAAAAAAAGTACAGGACATGCTTGCTAAACATTCTGAGGCGACAATTAAACAAGTAAAACAGATATCAACACAGATGGCTCAACTGATTTCAATGATGATGACTCTTGACCAATCATCACAGGTATGTAATCAGAAGTTGGATCTGGTTACAGAAGACATAAAAGTCATGAAAATTCAAATGATGGCCACAAATACAGACATACAAGTAATGGATTCTTCTGTCCAAAAAGTCATGGAAGTATACAAGGATACAAAGAAGAAGACAGAAGTCCAAGAAGGTAACCAGCTGGTGACAAAGAGATTAGACATACAAGAAATGGACTTTTCATCTAAAAAAGTCATGGAAGGACGTGTGGATATAAGGAAGAAGAGAGCAGGTCAAGGAACACAGATTGAAGCCATGATGGAAATGAAGCCCAGAAAGAATTATTTTTGGATACGCACCCTGTCTGAGGAAATGGGAGAGAATAAAGAAATCCTGTTCCCATACCTGACTGACTTATTTCAGTTGCAGAAGGAAGTATTAGACCATGGTTAAAGGACTGATTTAAATATGATTGCTGGATTGGAAGGCTTTGACAGTGTGGATGGGTGGCATGGCTATTAACGATGTAGTGGAATTAAGATTTAGACATCATTTTGGGATTATGTAAACAAGTCCTCCTTATATAGACTATCAATTGATATAAAAGTATACTGGAATATGTGATTATTACTTTAAGGAAAATGTTGGAATGTACTAGGGATATTGGTTTTTTCTCCTTTTTTTATAAGGGGTGGACTTGTGATATGGATTTGGGATATGATTTACACTGAAATAAGATCGATTAAACAGGAAATATCCCTAAAATATTGGAGAGGATGTTGTTTAGTATGATTAAATTTATGTTATACTGGCTGCAATCTTATGCAGCCAAATGGAAAGGGACAAAGGTTTCAGAATAAAGGGATTAAATCATTTAAATGTTAGAACTGGTGGAGTTGGAGAAACTAGGGAAAAGGGGAGAATTGAAGGAATCATTGTGATAATGTATAAGATCTGGGAAAAATGGAAGGTTATTTTTTACTCTGATCCAGAATGTAAAATTTTATATAACATGAAACTTTAGAATGAGATTAATACTAGGATCAGAATATGTTAACGAAGGATAATAACACTTCATTAAGAGGTAGATGGAGGTGATGGGGAAGTCGATTTATTTTTTATGTTTAATGGTAATCAAGACAACAATTAATGTAATTGTGATTGTGATATTATTTTTACATTGTTGTTAAAATTATGAAGAATTTATAGTTTTAAAAAAACAATAAAAATTTATAAAAAAAAAACAAAAAAACGCGAAGCATCCGGACGGCGTTCCTCCATTTCTCGCCAGTCTTCTTCTTCCTGCGCCTGTGGGATTTATAAGCATATGAACTGTACACAAGTCCTAAGGGATTACAAGTGATTGAATGAGATAAGAACTGAATCCTTGCCTGTTGTACATTGTTGTATCGAGTTTGTACTCTTAGCATTTTGTAAGTTTCCTTTGTTAATTTGTGTAGTTTTCAGTTTGGCACTAAATTCACTTTTTCATTGAATACTTGTTTGGGTACATTTTTAGAGCCATTACTGCTCTTTTCCTTTAGTACCTAGAAGTTGGCAATGCTAAGCATGACAAATCTGTAAACCTTTAAGATGCCACAAGACTCCTCTTGGTTTTGACTGAGGCTGGCAGACTAACTCAGCTGTTTCTGTGGAATCGGAGAGCATGTTGTTCTGCAGGTCAAGAAAGTCCTTGTGTCACAGAGGAACAACCCACCGTTGCTTTTCACCTGACTCATCATGGACACCCAGATGATAAATTCAGTGAACTCATTCAAATCCCCACCGGTGAGTCAGATGACTGGGCAACGCATTCGTTCTTTAACCTCACACACAGTTTGCTGCAGTTGATCACAATGAGTCTGCAAGGAGGTAAGAGTCCAGCTGCAGTTGTGGGAAAGCAGCAAACTTAATAACGTTAATTCAAAAGCAAAAAAAGCTTGCTTATTCTACGCATAATTTAAAATCCTTAGGGAGGAGCCTTTAAATGCAAGTCATGCTGCAGGCCTTCAGAATGCGGCAGGGAAAGACTGGCAGGATTCTATTTTGGCCCATTCTATAAAGAATTCTTTACATTCCAGATTCTTTGAAGTTTATAATCTCAGCTTTTGACCAATAAAGAAAAACCGCAACACACTGGATCCAAGCTACCAAAATAAAATACTATAAGTCTATGTGTAGCGTCACAGTGCTGGATGTGGGGCTGCTACCCCAGGTTGAACCACTGCCTGAGAACCTGGGTGGGGTGGAGCAACTGGGACAGACCAAGAGCAAGACAGCAACCCAGGGGGAACAGATACCACAATAACAACTATCCAGCAGAAGTAACAGAAGCAACTATTGCCAGTAGGGTTGCCAGGTCCCTCTTAGCCACCAGCGGGAGGTTTGGGGGGTGGAGCCTGAGAAGGGCATGGTTTGGGGAGGGGAGGGACTTCAATGCCATAGAGTCCAATTGCCAAAGTGGCCATTTTCTCCAGGTGAACTGATCTCTATCGGCTGGAGATCAGTTGTAATAGGAGGAGAACTCCAGCTAGTACCTGGAGGTTGGCAACCCTAATTGCCAGCCAGTCTCAAACCCAGCTGGCAGTAAATAGGCAAGGCTAGTGATAGGAAGTCATGTGGATAAAGGGGGATGGTGCCAGGAAGGGGTGAGCCAGGACCATACATCTAAAGAACACTTCACCTCGTATATGGTTGCCAACCTCCAGGTACTAGCTGGAGATCTCCTACTATCACAATTTATTTCCAGCTGATAAAGATCAGCTCACCTGGAGACAATGGTTGCTTTGGCAAGTGGACTCTATGGCATTGAAGTCCCTCCCCTCCCCAAACCCCACCCTTCTCAGGCTCCACCCAAAAAAAACCTCCCGCAGGTGGCAAAGAGGCATCCCTACCCTCATATGACTACAAAGCTGGGAGGCTAGGCAGCAGATTACCAAGTATCTGATTTCCAAGCTCAGCAGCAAGACAGAGAGAAGCAGATTCAGTGAGAGCAGGAAGTTGTGAATTCTCAGTTGGGAAATTCCTGGAGATTTGGGGGTGGAGCCTGGGGAGGGCGGAGTTTGGGGAGGGACCTCAGCAAGGCATTATGCCATTTTGTCCACTCTCCAAAGCAGCCATTTTCTTCAGGGGAAACAAGTTCTGCAGAATAGAAATCATTTGCAATACTAGGAGATCTCCAGCCTCACATGGAGGTTGGCAGTCCTGGAAAGCAGTTTAGCATGTTGTCTTTCTTGCCCCTTAAAGGTACCACGATGTCCTGACTCCTGTGCGTGTGTTAAGTGCCATCAAGTCACTTCCGACTCATGGCAACTCCTAGTGGAGTGCAGACCTGCAATTTTTTTTTCATATCAGTCTATTTAATGTTACTTCTAAAATAGAAAATTTTCTTCCATAACTCGCAATATTTTATATGCATGGGATTAGACTGGGAGAGTAGAATGGTAATGAATTGGTACAAGGTAGGGTTGCCAGCTCTGGGTTGGGAAATACTTGGAGATTTTGAGGGTGGAGCCTGAGCAGGGTGAAGTTTGGAGAAGGAAGGACTTCAATGGGGTATAATGTCATAAAGTCCAGCTTCCAAAGCAGTCAGTTTCTCCAGGTGAACTGATCTCTGTCAGCTGGAGATCAGTTGTACCAGTGGGAGATCTCCAGCCACCACCTGGAGATACAAGAGCTTGATGTTCAGCTAATGCTTGGACATTGCATTTGTAATATCAGCCACTGGCTGGCATTTCTATTTTGCACACTTTGGATATGTGATTGTAACCTTGATCATTATAGAACCCTCAGCTAGCGATTCTCTTATGTGTTCTCATACAGATTTTTGTTGTTCAGAAATTGTTATGTAATTGTTATATAATTGAGATATTAATATAGTTTCATTCAAAATTGTTATTAACTGATTGCTAGTAGTTCTTTAAATTGACCCTTTAGCCACAGTGCTATGTTTTGTTTTATCACCTGGAGGTTGGTAACCCTAGTACAAGTCCTAGTGATATTATGCTTGGGCCTTTCATGGTCAGCAGTTTTAGGAGTGACTGAGTTGGATTCTTTTTTGTTGTTGTTTGTTTACAAAATTAGGGGGATACAAAAGGAAAAAATAGGGAAAGGGTAGACCTTAAGTAAAAAACACACACAATATGATATATAAAAACAATATGACAAAATAACAATTTCCGTTGAAAATTAACTCATCGTGTTTAAAATATTAATCATTTGTAGAGCACTATGTCTAAACAGAAAGATACATATTGAAATGTTAAAGTCATTCAATTTGACAATCTATTACACATTAAAAATATAACATAGTAAAACCTTTGTTTTATTTAACAGGCAGTCATGCTGATCTTCTTAATTAACGTAACTGGAATTCATATAAGTGTAGAATGACTCCCACTTTTCATCAAATTGTTCTGTAGATTCGTTGGATTCTCATTGCATTAATTGTATGAAGTTAAAACTTTACTCAGTAAAACAGACAGGAGGCTTGAAAGCCTAAGTATGTATGTATTTCATTTCTTTGGATGTCTAAAAGTTATCTCGTGTGAATAAGGAAGGCCATGTGTAGGATTGCCAGCCTCCAGGTGGTTGTTGTTGTAGGAAAAATTCACCAGTACTGTAAGAGTTGATTAGTAAAATCGACCAGTACACGCTCAATTATAAGCAATTCTCAATATTAAACTATAACAATAAATTACATAACAGCGTGACCTATGTGTAAAAAAGTGACAAGTGGTGACAAACAACCCCAATACAAAATTGGACAGTAAACATACATACAAAAACTATATATATATATATACACACACACACACACACACACACACACACACACACACACACAATCTCTCAAAACTCCTGCTCAATACCAAATGGTACAATTCCTCAACATGTCATAAGCGATAGCAACGGAATAGTCCTGATAGACATATTTCTTCATTAATAGCATCAAATTCAATATATGTAACAACGCAAACCACATAGGCTGAAGACACACAGGCAAGGCATGGGAATGTCTTCCGGATTTTGATCGTTTTTGCCACTAGGTGGCTTTGTCATCCTTCAGGCCCTGCAGGTGGATTTCTTGGAAATCTTTGGCAAGCCCCAAGGAATACCGGGAGGTTGGCAACCCTACCTTGGGCCAGTCACACACTGTCAGCCCCATCTACCTCACAGGGTTGCTGTGAGAATAAAATGGAGAAGAGAAGAATAATGTAAGCCCCTTTTGGTCCACATTAGGAAGAAAGGTGTGGCATAACAAAAGCAAATAACTAAATGAAACTTAGTGAATTTTCATAATACAAGTGCTTCATGAATTGATAATAAAGTGTGTATAATATTTTCCATGTAAATATCTACACTGGAATTTGGACAGAACACCATAACACTACCACACTGGATATAAGCTGCTTTTTTCTCTTTAATATTATGTGCCCTCCCCCCACCCCCACATATCTTTTTTGCACTTTGAAATCAAAGGAACTAATTCAATATTAAGAAAACATAGATTTTCTTTATTTCCTGGTCTGGGTAACAACAAATCTACCCTACTTGTAACACATGTTAATGTTTGACTTAGAAATGGAGGTATAATATTATTCTTCTCTTGGAAACGTAATGGAGGCTCTCAATGAAGTACCCTGTGTGTATAGGAATCCCATGTGGTATAGTTAAACATTGGCATGGGACCAGAAGTTCTCTCTGGTTTGATCTCTGACTCCTCTTGAGCCTGTAAAATAACTGCTAAATGCTGTTTCTATGTGGTTAAACTCCTGCACTGGGTCAGCGGATATTCTCAGAAGCTAGAAAAAACATACTGTAATAAATGGTGATGGGCAGCTACTGTAGTACTAATCTCTTCCACACGTGTTATCACTGAAATACTTGGTGGGAAGCAGAAGAACAAATTCACACACACACAAAAAATTGTGCTGGCTTAAGTGATGGAGGGGAGGTTCACAGCCCAAATCTTGTTAAGAATATGCTGCTATTAATTCAAGAAAACCTCTGTAATTTGTGGCTATGCAGAATATAAACTCCTTGTGGGACATAATGCATTTCTTTTTCTGAATAGCTGCTCGTGTCAGGCAGCATTTTTCAGACTGCTTGACAGAGGATCCTTAATTTCAAAATCAGAGAAGGCAGACATACTAGATCAGCACTACCAATCTTTCGCTGTAACACTGACGCAAGTTCTAAGGCATACTTTTTGCTACTATAGGATGGTTCTGAAGTAGGCTTGCCAACCTGCAGGTAGAGCCTGGAAATCTCACAGAATTACAACTGATCTCCAGGTGACAGAGATCAGTTCCCCTGGAGAAAATGGCTGCTTTGGAGGATGGTCTCTATGACATTATACCCTGCTGGGGTCTCTCTCCTCCCAAAAACCCACCCTTCTTGGGCTTCACCCCCAAATCGGCAGGAATTTCCCAACCCAGAGTTAGCAACCCTTCTCTGAAGTGTGGCAGACTTGGTCACTGATGGAGCTGAGGGTGCATCTCAATCCACTCCCCAGTATCCTATGCAAAATTCTGTGGTTTCAAGAAAGACATACTGCTGAAAAGCAGTTTACAATATGGTGCTGCCTGGTACTGAGACAGACTGCTGGTCCATCTTGTTCAAAATTGCCTATTGACTAGCAGTAGCTTTCCAGAGCCTCCAGCAAAGAACATTCTTTCACAACACTGACTACTGGATATCCTTCCACTACAGAGCAGGAGGAGGAGGAGAGTTGGTTTTTATATGCCGACTTTCTCTATCACTTAAGGAAGAATCAAACCAGCTTACTGTCACCTTCCCTTCCCCTCCCCACAACAGACACCCTGTGAAGTAGGTGGGGCTGAGAGAGCTCCAAGAGAGCTGTGACTAGCCCAAGGTCACCCAGCTGGCTTCATGTGTAGGAGTGGGGAGAATCCAGTTCACCAGATTAGTGTCCACTGCTTATGTGGAATGGGAGAGCAAACCCGGTTCTCCAGATCAGAGTCCACCGCTCCAAACCACCGGTTCTTAAACACTACACCATGTAGGAACTGGAACCTTCTGCTCTCAAAGTATGTGCTCTACCAGAGTCATGGCACCCAAATTGTTGAGTTCCTGTTGTATTTCATGGTATTTTAAAGCTTATTACAAACAACCCTCATATACAGGTCTGCATAACATTCCTGAGGAAAATATAGTCTTTGGTATAGGAAGATATGCCCTGACCTGGATTGCCGAGGTTAGCCTGGTCTTGTCAGATCTTGGAAGCTAAGCAGGATTGGCTCTCACTAGTACTTGAATGGGAGACCACCAAGGAATATTGAGTTGCTACGCAGAGGCAGGCAATGGCAAACTACCTATGTTTATCTCTTGCCTTGGAAACCCTATGGCAGGGGTGGGAAACCTTTTTCCTGCCAAGGGCCATTTGCACATTTATAACATCATTCGGGGGCCATAACCAGGTGTAGATCTCCCAGCGGGGGGGGGGGGAGGCTAGGGTTGCCAGGTCTCCAGCCACCACCTGGAGGTTGGCAACCCCAGGGGAGGCCATGCAGAGAAGGCCTGGAGGGCACCCCCACTCCCGTCATCCTCCCCCCCCCAGCGGGAGGGCAGCCAGCGGTTGGCCCGAGCAAACGAGGCCCGAGCAAACGCAGCCCGCAGCCGATCCGCAAGGAAGGAAGAGAGGAAGGAAAGAAAACAGAGAAAGAGGAAAAGGGAGGGAGGGAAAAAGAGGGAGAAAGGGAGTAAGAAATGGAGGGAGGGGAAGAAAGAAAGAAAAGGACGGAGGGAGACAGACAAAGAGACAGAAAAGGGGAGAGAGGGAGAGAAAGGAGAGTGACAGAAAAAAAGAAAGAAAAGCCTTCCCCCACACACACACACCCGTGCATGCCGGCCCCACGCAACCAGGCCCCAGCCTCCACGCCTCCCACACACACACACACCCGGCCCTGGAGCTACCGAGGGCCGCAGAAAATGTCCTCGGGGGGCGAATACGGCCCCCGGGCCTGAGGTTCCCCATCCCTGCCCTATGGGGTCACCATAAGTTGTCTACGACTTGATGGCAAATATATATATAAATAAATAAGAAGCGATTAGATGAACCCAACTGAGCTTTCTGGCAATTGTACCCAGTAACATAATATGCAAGATTCTATTGGTCCACTCATGTTTCCCCAGAGAGAAATATGGACATTGCTCTTTCCCTTTCCACTTCTTCCATGAGATCCTTCTAATATTTCATATTGAACAACAAATTTCGAGTTTAAGATTTTCTATTGAGCATACAGTCCATTTTTTTCTATTTTCTGATAGACCTCTTTTTTTCTACTCAAAATTTTATTATCAATTGAACAGGCCCAATATATGGGTCAGTCATTTATGGAGTTCAGCCTTCACCAGACTTTCATCCCTCCAACTAAAATTCTACACCAACATACAAATTTAACTGATGACTGAAAATCTTCTAGATTCCATAGAAAATGCTAAATCTTGCTACATTTGTCTTTGGGCTGTTTTCAACATTGCATTGCCTACAGGACGAAGATAGATCTGTGAGATTCCTTAGTATGTATATTTAACCAACAGATGGCCCTACCATACATCACATATATAGAACAAGTGTCATCTGAAACCCAGAATACATTCTCTTTGCATGATGCAGGTCCCACTGAGGATTTGACGGACCTGCTAAAAGCGGCACACAGCATAACACTGCATCAATATTTTATTTTTATTTTTTTATATGGGTTTCATTTGAAATGGCAAAATCAATACGGATGTTCTTTTCTTGCAATAAAAGGTAATCAGCTGTTGAGGGCCATTTGCTTGCACTGATTTTGTTCTTGTTATCACCACAGGATGGGTCATTGTTCTCTTCGAAGAGATTCTTGTAGGACCAGTAAGCGCTTTGATGCATTTTTAGGAAGGATACTGCATCAATGTCTGAAGTCAATCTAGAGCATCTACATCAAGCAGTCAAAATTTGTCCAGTTGATTTATTTAAATATTTTAGCCGAGTTTCTTTTTCTGGAAAAAAATAAAGAGCATGGCTAGTTTTCCTGGGCATTCAAAGATGTCTTTATCCTAGGGTTTCCAGGCAGTGCCTGGCAACCAGCAAGAGGGCTGCAGGTGGGGATATGGGGGAACACGATGCCAGCTGCGGTGACGCTTCAATTCCAATAAGATAACGGGCGTGAGATAGGTAGGGATTCCCAACAACTCTATAGTAAAACCATACAGATTTCAGTGATTCCTAGAGCTACCCTATGCCACTTCCACTTTGTTTACCAGAAGTGATGTAGCACCACGTGCAATGCTGTGGGGTGGTGTTTTTCTCTTGCTGCCACTCAGAGCAGCAGTGGACAACAAGAGCAGAGGGCAGGATATCCCTCACCCCCACCAGTGGAATGGGACCTCTACTCTATCCAGATGAAGAAATGACCATTTGTTATCTAGAGGTATGCTGCCTCATAGAAGTTTCATTTCGCTAGCTTTGTTAATAGTCGTTGATAAGCTGGGGTCCCATGAAGAACTGATGGGGGGAAATCCTGAAATCCCATTCACATATCTCCCTCTCCAGGATTCTCTGAGCTGTACGGCCTTTGAGCAGACCACCTTGAGTCATGAGGAAAAGCAGAAAAAATACTTTAAATAAATAGATAATTTCTCCTCTCCCCCTTTTTTGTTTAATTTTTCCCTCAACCTTCTCAACATTCCATCTCATTTGAAGCATTTGTAGTTCTTAATTTGCAGTTTTTTTAAGGGGGGAAAAAGATAAGAAGCCATGTTTTCTGCATACTTGGGGAGTCCCCCAAGTAGGTAAAGACCCTTTAGTTCTTCTGTAGGTGGCCTGGTTATGCGTCTTTTGTTATCTACAGCCAGCCACAGACCAGCCACTTTACTGTTAGCTATAGTGTTAAACATAAAAAGGTAATGGTAAAGGTAATCCCCTGTGCAAGCACTGGGTTATTACTGACCCATGGGGTGACGTCATATCCCAACATTTACTAGGCAGACTATGTTTGCGGGGTGGTTTGCCAGTGCCTTCCCCAGTCGTCTACACTTTGCCCCCAACAAGCTGGTACTCATTTTACCGACCTTGGAAGGATGGAAGGCTGAGTCAACCTTGAGCCAGCTACCTGAAATCGATTTCCGTCAGGATTGAACTCAGGTCATGAGCAGAGCTTGGACTGCAGTACTGCAGCTTACCGCTCTGTGCCACAGGGCTCTCATAACCTCAATGAAATTGTCCTATCCACAGCATGTGCTTGATGTTCAACACGGAGATAATATATAACATCATGGAGCAAGGGGTTTAACTTGACACTGAGCCAGCATTTTGGATGAACATCACATTCAGTTCAGCACGAAACCACAGGCCACCACCAAGTTAATTCTGTGCTGTGTGAAGAAGTGTTGCCTTTTTTCAGCCTTGAAACTTCTTCTCCTCAGACGAACTCTAGTATTATGTAGCAGCATTCCTTTAGTATTTTATCATTGAGGCTGGGATCTAGTTGCTTGCAGAATTTGCCAAAGTTGTTCAGTTGCATGGACATAGGGTTCCCTTGTCAGAAATCCTAGTTCTTATATACCACTCACTGTTGAACCAAAGCTGTATTTGGATGTCGCAAACAAGTCATAGCTTGTGATGGGAGTGAGCCAGGGAAGTCTTCAGTCCCATGCACCCCTTCCCTTCCCCCTCACATGATTGCTTTATAACAAACCACTATTTATTGTGCTGTCTGAATCAGGCATTTTAACAAATTGGGATTTGTATGAATTAGATAGCAGTCCTCAGTAGGGCTACTCAGACTTTTACCCAGGTTTATTCAATGGGACTTACTCCTAGGAAAGTAGTCTTAGGATCTGAATTTTTCTTTGCTCTGAAACACTAAAAGACTACTTTTTAAAAAAACTGACATTGTCTTATTTGCAAACAATTTATATAGCAAGGGCTATTGTTTACTGCTTTAAAATAATAGAAACTCATTATAATCTCTTTTTTTTTTAAGTGAGGGCTTGGAACTTTTATTTACAAGCCATAATTTAAAAAATCCAAGACTAGCAAAAATCAAAAGGGAGGTCTGCAAGGCCGCATGTCATTCTGCAAACTTGCTTCACACTTGACAATTCAGATTCATGGATGTAAGAAAAACTGTTCAAAATGTGCAAAATGTGTGTTAAATCAAAGAAGTGTTTGTATTGCCATTCTTGCTTGTATTAAGGAGCTGCTGCCCATTACAGCTTCCAAACATGTGGCATTGCTGAAAAATTGGACTTTATCATGCTTTCAAACGAGGAAATAGTGCCTGCGTCCTCCTCTTGCTCTCTCTCTTCTTCACACCCCCACTTGTTCACCTCCTCTCTTTGACAGGGGCTGGGGCAGCAGGTAGGGAAAGAAGCCACCTTCTCCCAGCCACTGCTTCTTATTCCCCTTCCTGCTCAGGCACTTGCACAGGGCAAAGGAAACGAAAAGCAGCAGTATCACCTCCTCCCTCTCCTCCCAGCCGCCACCATTGGTTTGCCTTCTCTCCCTGTCGAAGGAAGCTGCACTGCCTCTTCCAGACACCACCGCTGCCTTTTGGCCCATCCATTCATTTCTGCAGAGCAGCAGCGCCAGCAATCCATCTCCTCTTTTCCCACCCGCCAGCTTTACATGCTCACTTGCTTGCCCTCTCTTCCCCTCTTTCATCAGCTGCCATTATCTCCGTCCACCACAGCTTCCTGAGACCTGTTTGTTTTATGTTATCTTCAGCTGTGCAGATAACAGTTCCCAGGTTTCAGAGGGTTACCCTGGTTTTTTACCCTGGTTTTACATTTTTCTGCAAATCTGGGTGGTCCCCCAAGTTTGGAGAAAATTTTTACTTTCTGTCAACATGGCCCCTATCCACAGATATAAGTATCCACAGATGGGAGCACAGTTGACTATTAGAATATGTGATTTAATATACAGGCTTTCCTACACCCAAGGAATAAAAATATGGTAGAGTCCTTAATCTGAAAACCAACAGATGCAAACATTATACCTAATATCATTTCAGTATTACTTCTGCCATTTTTATCTTGCTCTTCTTCCAAAACGCTTGGGACAATCTACAATCTCTCTTCCTCCACACAGAATCATTACAACAGTACAATATGTTTCAATTAGAACAATGTGGTAACATGATTTATATTATTTAAGGATGGCATGTTTTTAAATTGCTGTATTTTACATTTGTTGTTAACTACCCTGAGCCCTGCTGTGGCCCGGGGTGGGGGGCAGGATATAAATCAAATGAATGAATGAATGAATGAATGAATGAATGAATGAATGAATGAATGAATGAAAACAGCCATACAATATAAATAGGTTGAGAGGGAGTAACAGACCCAAATGTCAGCTAATGAGCGTTGTGGGTGAGCAAGGATTCAAATCTCAATCTTCCCAGTTATCATCCTATATCTGTTTACCACACAGACTGGCTCTCAGTGGACTCAAAAGAAAAAGGAAGACCATGTTTAGGCCACATGTTTTTAATAATTGTATAAAAGAAGAAGAAATTTTGGGAGGTGCAACTTTTCTTGTTCCTGTCAGACCACGATTTCATAAGGTCAACTTGTGTTAATTTCTTTCTGCTACCCAACTATTAACAGTTCTAGTGTCCTGATTGCCATTTCATTCTGTTGCCATACAGTAAAGCTACACTAGTGTGGTATATCACACTCTAAGGGCCAAGGAAGAAGACAACGTGGGCACCCTTTCTCTTCACACTGGAGTCAATGAACCTGCTGTTAAGCACATATGCACAAGGCATCAGCTTCGACCATGACGAAGGGCTTTCTTCAGAAGCATGAAGCAGCTTACAAAAACTAAAACCACACTTCATAAAAACATTACATTGTAATAAAAGAAAATAACAGCCCTAAAAAAACAATGCTCGCAAACACGGGGAAAAAATATGCCTATCAAAATCAATCAGATACTCGTACACATAAACCCAGTCATAAACTTCATTGTAAAAAAAATCATGAATCCAGGCTGTAAAACTCAATCACTAGCAGATTTTGCCTCTCAGCGGCTCACTGGGACAGGGAGGCCTCACAAAGTATCATGAATCTTGCCTCTGGCAAACTATTTCACACGGGTGGGGGGCACTAGGGAGAAGATGACCACCTTTACAGAGATCAAATTAACATCCTGAAAGAACGGGACCTCTAAGAAAAGGTGCTGGTTGACCTACTAGTTATATGCTTATCGGGGGAGGTTATCTTTCAAATATGTGGATCTCTGCTCATGATGGGCTTTAAAGCATAAAAGGAGGGGAGGGACTTCAATGCCCTGGAGTCCAATTGCCAAAGCAGCCATTTTCTCCAAGTGAACTGATCGCTATCAGCTGGAGATCAGTTGTAATAGCAGGAGATCTCCAGCTAGTACCTGGAGGTTGGCAGCCTTAATGGGACCCCATTAAGGTGCAAGGAGCTGCCACTAGCAGAACATGTCAGCTTCGCCCCCACATGAGCAGAAATGCAAAGAAGATTGGATCTTAGCCAGTATAAAGTACACGGGACATTCATTCCTTGGCACAAGTGGACTCCAGAAATTTCATGACTGCTTTCACTTCTACCATATCATAGTCCCTGGATGACATAACTAGTTATATAAACATCCCAGCCAGGAATGGCACTTGTATACTCAGGAAACAGAATGAAAATTTTCCATTCTGACATGTTTTAGGAGTTTTCATTACATTCCTCCATGGAACATTCCATTCTTTCCTTTTTATTTTTGCTGATTAAGTTGGGTCCTCATGTTTTCTCTAATGATTGATTGTCTTTTCTTGTGGTCAGTTTACCTCTGAGAAACACATATTCTTTTGTGATAAAACGTTAAACTGAATGCTACCAGAAAGCCGTTGTTCTGTTTCTTGTTATTTGGTTGATAGTAATCCAATTCCACACCAATATGTTTTTTTCACCCCTTTAACAGAGACCTTCCCGGTAGGTACATGGGTGTGCCTCCTTGAAAAGAATAACTATCGTGTTGACAAGCGGATTGGCTATTTGGAGTTATGCAGGGCATATTTGCTATGATTTTAAATACCTTTCTTGCATGTATGATTGGCTGCTTAGAGTCACTCCCTGAACCACAGTGCTGAATGCCAGATACAGAATCATATAGAAACATCTGGCTGATTCACATGCCCCCCTCCTAATGAGAGAATAAGGGCATTAATGTTGCCTTCAACCTGTTTTCAGGGTTTATTCTAAGCTTTTTGTGGCATTTTATGTGCAGATTATCATTTCTTCCTGTACAAGACACACACACACACTGAAATGTTTTCTAACTCCACAAGAAAGAAGGAAAGAATATAAAAAATACATCTTTACTGAAATCAAGGTATACAGCATCAACAGTGTTCCCACTATCTAATAAGCTCGTCACTCAGTCAAAGAAAGAAATGAGGTTGGTCTGGCACAAATCCATGCTGGCTTCCCTGGATCACCAAGTTGTCCTTCAGATGCTTGCAGACTGACCCCTTTAAAATCTGCTCCAATATCTTCCCTGGGACAGAGGTCAGACTAATTGGCCTGTAGCTTGATTTATGGTGATCCAATTATTTAGTGACCTTCAATACATCCTATCATTAACAGCCTTGCTCAGGTCTTGCAAACTGAAGGCCATGGCTTCCTTCGTTGAATCAATCCACCTCATGTTGGGCCTTCCTCTTTTCCTACTGTGTTCAACTTTTCTTAGCGTTATTGTCTTTCCCAGTAAGTCTTGTCTTCTCAGTTCTACAATCGTAGAAAATGCTGAAGGTAGTGTTATGCTTTGAAACAAGAATCAGTCCTTTGAGGGCTTCTGGAAAGGAGAAATGTGCTCTCGAAAAGATGCCTTAGTAGAAATTATGAAAATGTTATAATTAAAGAGAGACTAATCGCATGAGTATAGCCATATCCTCTTTGTAGTCTGAGTCTACCATCCTGTCTTGAAGAAAGTGTTAGATATATATATCCTGCTCCCAAGCACCTGGGAAACAGCGATATTTAAGAACAAAGGGGATGTTAAACCTCTTATTAGAAACAAAGGTATAATTCAGTGGTGCTGCATTTCCTCCAATGTATTTGGGATGGCTTCACAGCAGGACTGGGCTGTTTATGAAGGTGATTGGATGAAGCCATAATTTGGGGAATAAAAATACTGGCATTGAAAAACTCATGAGTCACCTCTTGTATTCCAGCTGTGCTGTGCACTGGAGATAATAAACCATATGTAAACAGTCATCATAGACATAAAATATGTAGATGGTGAATAATATTTTCTCCTCATTACTCCCTAATAATAGTAATTGTCACTTTCTATAAACTTTCTTATCCAATATTTAGTGTGTGGCTTTCAACCCTCAGGTAGTAGCCACCAAAATACGCCTTCAGCAACCTGCTTCCCCTTTTCCATCAACTTTTCAACATTCTTTGCGATAGTTTTTGCCTCTGTTAATTTCACGTGTTGGCCTTCACTTGCTGTCATAAGAACATAAGAAAAGCCCTGCTGCATCAGACCAAGGCCCATCAAGTCCAGCAGTCTGTTCACACAGTGGCCAACCGGGTGCCTCTAGGAAGCCCACAAACAAGACCATTGCAGCAGCATTGTCCTGCCTGTGTTCCACAGCACCTAATATAATAGGCATGCTCCTCTGATCCTGGAGAGAATAGGTATGCATCATGACTAGTATCCATTTTAACTAGTAGCCATGAATAGCCCTCTCCTCCATGAACATGTCCACTGCCCTCTTAAAGACTTCCAAGTTGGCAGCCATCACCACATCCTGTCATGACTTCATCACATATCACATTGGCTATACAGCACTGGGAGGACATCCCATTCACTGAGCGATCCTTGGTCAGCTGGTTTGGCCACAAGGTTAAACTTCTACTCTACCAATATTGCTATTGGAATGGAAAATGGAGGTTATTTCGTACAGTACTGTTTCAAATTGTTTTCTCTCTTGAAAAATAGTTCAACAGAGGGTGTTTGCTTTTACTAATATATTGATGAACTAATTTATAATCAGTGTAATAAAGATTCATTGGTTACTTAAATACTTGTGACCATTGTTTCAACTTCACAGTGTACTGCCTATACAGGTCAAATGCATGCATATACTGTGCGATCTAGAAGTATGGATTAATTTATTCTTTCAGTGGCTAGATAACAAATATTTGCTGTCTTTATGGGATATGTGTGTGTACCTGTCCATATATAAAATCCAATTGCTGCAATAGATTATAGAGAACCTTTGTCACCATTGATAGCCAATTTTTAATACTCACTTGATGAGATTCTTGCTGCCTTTCCTACTGTTCATCTCTGACAAATAAAAGTAAGAAGTAATTGCTTACTATTTATTACCTCAGTCAAACACAGTTAACATTGGTTTCGTTGAGTTTAGGCATGCTTAACTCTGTTAAGGAAAGATGACTGGGGAAGGCACTGGCAAACCACCCCCGTAAACAAAGTCTGCCTAGTAAATGTCGGAATGTGACATCACCCCATGGATCAGGAATGACCCGGTGCTTGCACAGGGAACCTTTACCTTTTTAACTCTGTGTTGGGTTGTGATCACTGAGTTGCAGTTTACCATATTTAAAACATCTGATTTCAGCATGGTGATTTAAAGCAACTATTTATCTCTCACAATGAACTCAATGGAACTTGAATGTGTTTAACTTTGCTTGACTCATGTCCTATATTAGAAAAGGTGATTCCTGTACTCCTAAGTGAGATTCCCTTAGGGCAGTTTTATAAGAAGGGCCAAACATACATTCAGATTGTATGCCAACATGAATTAATTATGCCTCACATGATCGATGTACTACATGCTTGAGCAGGGTGCCACAGTGCCACCTATGTGTTTCCTGGTGACCACTTCCTATTCCAAAAAAACCTCTTTCTGGCCTTCTTTCACCTCCTCGGAGCGAGGGGTGGGGGTTCAGAAGACTCTAGGAGGCATCACCTTTGAACCTGCAGAAAATGTTAAGAAATAGCTGCCTCCATCATAAGAGGATGCTTGTCTTGCAAACATCCTCACATTTTTGTAATTGCACCCCCAACGGCAACCATACTGCAATTGGCCATGCTTCCCATGGCAACCATTTTATGGTGGCACCCGCTAGCAATTCTGAAAATTCCAACAGTGCTGACAAGCTCAGCAAATTTGAGCACCCCTGTGCTAGGAAAACTGAATGGATAGAAACTTACTTTTGTTGATCAATTCAGACTCATGTGCAGGCTTTTTTTTTGTATTCTCATGCCTTCTTACACAAATGGTATTCTGTGACCTAAGTAACTAGCCTCCATCACCAAACCCTGTACTGGCAACTCATATGTAATGGTAGAACACCGTAGGATCCCCCATCACTCTCCTGAGGGGGGGGCGGGCTCAGTGGTAGAGCATCTGCTTGTCATGCAGAAGGTCCCAGGTTCAATCCCCGGCTTCTCTATTTAAAGGGATTAGGCAAGTAGCTGATGTGAAAGACCTTGGCCTGGCTGAGACCCTGGAGAGCCGCTGCCTGTCTGAGTAGACAATACTGACTTTGATGGACCAAGGGTCTGATTCAGTAGAAGGCAGCTTGATGTGTTCATGTGTTCCTTTAGACTAGACAGTTTTAGTTCTTCTAGCCTTTTTTATAATCCATTCCACTATGATGACATACATGTTTCTTAAGTCTTTCACTAATATAAGCCCTTTGTGTGTAGTATTGTCTTACAGTGGAGTTGTAAAAAAGTATGAAAAATTATGAAAATGTTACAGTTCTTCGTGATGAAGCAACAGAAGGCCTCTTACTGTGATCGAACATTTCATCTTTTTCTTTTAAAAAAAGGGAAATCTGCTATTACATGTTTCAAAACTGTGGAAGAGTAACAGAAAATATGTTTCTTCTTGTCTTCACTTTCCTGTTTATTATAATTAAAGACAGCTTGGTGTCAATGATATGTAATGCAAAACAGTTGCAAAATGCACTATGGAGAACTAAGATCCAGTAACTTGACAAGATTCTTAGAAGACATAATATTCGTAAATTTTCTAACACTAGCCAAACTGTGGGTGGAAACAGATGACTAGGAGCCACATAACTGTTGCTCAGGAGTTGTGGCTGTGGGGCTTAGGGTTGATTTGTATACTCTAAAAACCTTCATGCACAGTGGCCCAAAGATGCGGTAACAGATAAGCCCACACAACTATATTGTCAGGAGTCCTGTTTGGGCAAGGCTAAGCCCGCAGGGCGCTTAACTAGACCTGGATGGTGCTGATGTACATTTAAAGGTACACAGTAGTTAGTTGCAGGTAACAAGTCTGGATTACAAAACACTACCTATACACTACAAGCAATTTCATGTACACATGTAGTGTTTTTTTTTCTAAATGACTAGCTGTTTTGGAAGAAAGTTAGACCAGAGAAGAGAAGTAAGACGGGCTCAATCCTTTCCCTGCCTGCCATTTCTCTGCTCCAAGTCTCCCTTCCCACAAGTTACTTACTTATTTATTTGTTTGTTTATAACCCACTATTATCCCAGTGGGGACCCAAAGTGGCTTACATCATTCTCTTCATTTTATCCTCACAACAACCCTGTGAGGTAGGTTAGGCTGAGAGTGTGTGACTGGCCCAAAGTCACCCAGCAAGCTTCCATGGCACGAATGGGGATTCAGACCTGGATGTCCTAGATCCTAGTATGACACTTCAACCAGTACACCATGCTGGCTTTCCTCCATGAGATTCCAGATGCGTTTTTGAAAGAATAAAGCCAGAACACTTAGGGTGAAAAGTGGTGGGGGCTAATTTGGAATAGAGATCTGGTGAGCATGGAAAGGGTTACGTATATGTACACTCCTGCTGCCACTTCTCCACTCTGAATTCTGCAGATCTGAAATATCTACTCAATTTTGATTCATCTTTTTTTTTAAATCAGAGAACCCCCTTACACATTTGTCTTGAATAAGTAGTAGTTAGTGCCAAGAATAAGAGAGGCAGGGTCAGGCTTTGCAGGACCTGGGAGAGCTCCTGGTAGAAACTCCTGGGGAAGGCAGAAGTTGATGAAAACCAAAGCTTGAAGCCTCATATACTACTAAAGTCCTGACAATAACCATTCCCCTGAGGGCCTGTAATGGTGTAACACGCCATTTGTTTTCTCCATGCATTATCTCCTGGGGAATCACAGGGGAGCATACCTCTGGGTGGTCCAGTCCACACAATGATGGATCTAAGCAGTCCCTCCCTAGTTCAGAACCTCATAACCTGCTTCAGATACCTTTGAGGAGTCACATCTCAGACTGTGACAGTGGAAGTTTCAGGACATCTTGGACAAATGGTCCTGATTTGGATTTAGCATTTGAGAAGTCACTAATAGAAAGATGAGAGGTGCATGAATTAGCATCAATGAGTTGGAGCACAAGAAGCATCCCATCATCATCTTAGGGAGGGGCCATGGTTCTCATGATAGAGCATTTGCTTGGCATGCAGAAGGCCCCATGTTCAATTTTAGATCTTTAATAATACTTTAATAATACAGTCAATGACCAACAATACATATACAGAACATTATTACCCTTGCCTATTTGCATATTACAAATCTAAAAATTAAGGTTAAAAATGCAAAATATCACAGGCTTATCGATGACCCCTTTACATAATACATTGTACCACGTATGAGCCTACTGGCCATACACCTGTGTACAGATCTCATAGCCACAGAAATTATCTTTCCAGGTGTTGAATGAGCCTGCAGGCACAGAGACAAATTCATGAACATTTCAAGTGCCTTCCACGCATGGATGGTTGGATACAGGCCACTATTTCAATATTACTACAAAGTAACTATTGAAAGCCTGACCTGGATCTCAGGTTGGCCCTGGTTAGTGCTTGGATGGTAGACCAATCACAATGGAAGCCCAGAGTTGCTAAGCACAATCCGGCAATGGCCAACCACCTCCGTTCTTCTCTTGCCTTGAGAACGCTATAGGGTTGCCGTAAGTCGGCTTCAACTTGACAGCACTTTCCACCAATTATTGAAAGCCTATAAAGGTCTTCTGTTCCTATAAGCAGACGTTTTTGAGCAAATCTGCATCAGATTTTCTAATTCAGAATTATACTAGATAATAAAGTACAGAAAATATTAAAGTTTAAATGGAGTAAACATTATCTACCGGGAGGTAAGAGATAATATATTTTACTTATGTATGCATTTTAAGATGAGTAGAGAACCATCTAAGGTTGGTGTCTACATTAGGAGATCAAAGTTGGTGTATATATTGCAAAATCACACTAATGCTGATCTGACCTTGCCCTACACCTATGTAAATATCTAAGCTGGTGGGGGCAGAGCAAGAGAAACATAGAGAAATGAAGCAGAGAAGCAGAAGATAAAAGAGAACTTCTGCAGATCCTGTGGCTAGGGTTGCCAGGTCCCTCTTCACCACTGGCAGGAGGTTTTTGGGGCGGAGACTGAAGAGGGTAGGGTTTGGGGAGGGGAGGGACTTCAATGCCATAGAGTTCAATTGCCAAAGTGGCCATTTTCTCCAGGTGAACTGATCTCCATCGGCAGGAGATCTCCAGCTAGTACCTGGTGGTTGGCAACCCTACCTGTGGCACCCTTTTGTCAAAACTCAGAGCAAAAGATTGAGTGGTACATTGTCTTCCCCCAACAAAATGCTACAAGTCTTTGGTAAGAAAAGTAATAACAGCCAACCTAGAGGATTTCATGGTCTCAGAAGTGAAGGGAAATATACATACTGGGACTCAAATACAAAAAAAAAAATATCTGTGTAAAAAATGCTAGGCCTAGCATCATTTCTATTGAAATGATCACCTGAATAAACAAAGCAGAATACTATTGAAGAAGATATAATTATAAAACCTGTACCGATGCAGAGGAAAGTGTGTTTTTAAGCATTGGCTCCATGACAAAGCTCCTGTTAGCTGCTGAAATAATGCCAATGTTTCTAATCTTCGCCTGGGGTAAATTTATGCTGTTGATGAGAGGACATCCAATTTCACATAAATACTAAAAAAAAAAAAAAAAAACCCACCAAGTGAGCCCTGTGAACAGGTCTCCAGAAAGTCTAGCAGCTTTGGGGGGCTTTATTCATTTGCAACAGGAAAGGGATAAAAGCCATACCAGCAATACTTTCAATTATTTGAAACATATCTATTTTGAGTTATCTAAGGGAATCCTGAAGAACAAAGGAGGTCTTATAACACCAGAATTATCATCGAGAGGGGGCAGATTTGATGAGTATATTTCAGTAGACATGTTGGGTTTCTAACAGAGCTCTCTTCCCACAGAAAGGGGTTCCGTTTTCCCTAAATAATAAACATTCCCACAATCTTCCACCTCCTCCCCTTGAACAATAAAAGTAGCATTCCTTTAACGGAGAAAGAGAGCCTTCTGATAGTCAAATGCCGTTGAAATAATCAGAGATAAAATGCTAATTAGGCGGGAATAGCAAAAGCAGCAAAGAGTGTGAACGTTTTGTAAAGAAAAGTCACTGTGAATTAGAAACAGGGCAACACTTCGCAAAGGGGAGGAATTCCTTGAATAATTAATTTTTTAAAAAGAAAGAAAGTAAAACAAGCAACCTGTTCAAAGGTTATGAAACAAGAGCTATTACCCCAATTAGCACATGAAGGGTTGTAAAAGTGCAGGATTAGTTACCAGAGTTAAGATTAACAGCTGTTAGAGTTCAAAGCCTCAGTTATGGGCACCCGCTTCCAAGAACATAATTAAATTGGTACACAGACAATGTTGTGAGACATAGCTTTCTGAGAGATAGCAAGTTTCTGAGTTCCCAAGAGATCTTCATCACTCTGGATGATATAGGAAGGGGGGGAGCGTTCTAGGGCATGATGAAGAAGCCAGCAATTTGCAGAGTCTTGACATCGAAAGCAGGATGTATTATGGACTTAACTAAATTCCATTGTACTGAATGTAAATTAGGTTTCCAGCTACATTGAAGGCTGACATGGAGGTATCTTTACATGAATGGGTAACTTGCACACTTTACCTACATGAATTGTATTGCTGCAGATCGTGTGCAAACAGTGTAGTTCCCATTAGAGCTAGCGTCAGCAGTCAGGGAGGTAAACCAGAGCCTGATAGAGTCTGTCCATCTCGGACTATAATGGTGGGCGCCACTCTGGCATGTTCGGTCTGTGCTTGTAAAGACCAGGAATTGAGGTACCTCTGCCTATACCTTTGATAGTGAAAAGCTGAAACAGAGCTGAGGTGGCTCGGTGCATAGGGTTGCCAACCTCCAGGTAATAGCTGGCGATCTCCTGCTATTACAACTGATCTCCAGCTGATAGAGATCAGTTCACCTGGAGAAAATGGCCGCTTTGGCCATTGGATTCTATGGCATTGAAGTTCCTCCCCTCCCCAAAGCCCCCCTCCTTCGGCTCCGCCCCCCAAACCTCCCACCGGTGGCAAAGAGAGACCTGGCAACCCTATCAGTGCGGCTTGATGAAGTTCCAAGATTTGTACACAAATTACGGATTTTCTGACACATTGTATTTCTTGGGATGAGCAAAACCTGAGATTACATTCTGAAGTAATTTTAAATTGCAGATCTATGATGAAATCCTGAGAAATTTTATTTTTTTTAATAAAATTCAAAATCTAGCTGTGACTTTGTTAGTCCTGGGCATTTTTATTGCTTCTGTTCAGTTTTTTAAAAATGAACTAACATGGCCCATGAGATCTAATTTTTACATTCTAAGTGTGAACCAAATGCAATCACATTCTTTTCCATGTCATAACAAAACATTGTTATGTCTTGTAATTACCAGCCTTTTCACTGGTTTAACTACAGCATGTGATATATTGGAACTGAAAAGTGATTAGTGGGAGAATCACTTGATGATAGTGTTAGACCTAGGTTTAAAAAAATTCCAAATTCAAAAAATTAATCACTTAGCCTTCATCTAGGCTCACTGTGTAGTCTTGACCAAGTCACTATAGCTTTTTCTAACCTACCTCTCAAGGGTCTTTTGAGATATTTCTTCATTTACTTCATTTATACCTTGTCTTTCTTCCCAGTTGGGACTCAAGGCTATACTCTCTCACCCAGGGCCTAGAAATAATAAAAAGTTAATTTGCTAAATATTTTCATTATTTACTGTTAACACAAGTAAAAGGTTAATGCTGAGAATCTAATGCAGGTAGGATGGACAGGTCTCCTGCTAGAGCAGGACACTTCCTGCCCTAGAGCTCAGGTGTCCCCTGCCCTTTGGCAGAACATGGGGGGATGGTGGGGGAATAGGTGTTGCATCATGGCATCAGCACATTAGTGAAACACTCTAGGATTCCACCCAAACTGTATGGTTTTACCATAGAATTTTGGTGGAATTCTAGAGTGCCATGCTGATGATGTCACTTCCAGCTTTGCTTCAGCAGTGTTGTCATGGTATTGCCACAATGCATATTTTGCCATATACCCATCCCCTACCACTCCCGCCAGTTACCAGAGTGTGGCTGACAATCCTAACTGCAAGGAAAAGGTTAAATGATACCCTGATACCCCCAGGTACAGTCAGGTAGGCCAGGCCTGCCCTGAATTCCACTCCTGATAATAACCCCATGATAACTGCATGGGAAAACAGGGAGGAAGAAACCTGGTACTGTGGAAAAATCTGTGAAATCACTATTAGCTTGTTTTATACTGTTTTTCACTTTCCATCCATTTCTTCCACCTCAGAAAGCAATAAGAGGGGAATGCAATCCAGTTGCTAAAAAAAATCATTCTCTTTTGCTCTTGTAGTCCATCCAAGAGCCCACCTTGTGAACAAATGCTTCATCTGTCTGCCAAAATATGAGGAATGTATTTTGCAGTGTCTACAAAAGTCTGTGATTACGCTGATGTTCGTGTTGATGCATATGAGAAAAATTCTCCCTCACAGATAATTTCTAAAACTTGTCTGGATTGGCTGAAGATTGATGTTAGCACAATCATCATACCCCGAGTAATTGCAGATAGTCACTAACACACAATCAAGTTTTAATTCCCATCATTTTACATGCACAGGTATTTCTTTGAAATAAAGGAATGTGAATGAGTACATGCTGATGTCCACTAAGACTGGCACACGTACACACAAATACGCCCTCCCACTGAAATTAACAGCTGCATGAGAGTACAATATATCCCAGTTTATGCTGCCTGAAAGATGCCCAAAGGAAAAGTTCGCATTAAGCTGTATAATTGAATTACCAAGGATTAATTAACAAGATTTATATAGGAACTATTTTCTTTGACTGAAATATGTTGAACACTTTAAAGGGAAAACAGGGGAACATTTTTCTCCTTCTCATAATAATAAGGATCATGAAGGTTCTAGACAAGAAGAAGAAGAAGAAGAAGAAGAAGAAGAAGAAGAAGAAGAAGAAGAAGAAGAAGAAGAAGAAGAAGAAGAAGAAGAAGAAGAAGAAGAAGAAAGAGTTTATACCCCAGTTTTCTCTACCTTTAATGAGTCTCAAACTGGCTTACCATTGCCTTCCCTTCCTCTCCCAACAACAGACACCTTGTGAGGTAGGTGCAGCTGAGAGAGCTCTAACAGAGTTGTGACTAGCCCAAGGTCCCTGTGTGACTGAACTCAGGGAGGGGTCCTGCTGCTGCATACAGGGCTTCTGAGTCCGACCTTCCACCTGCCTAGCTCAGTACAGTCTAAAACCTTGAGCAGAAACCTTGCTGAGTTCTGCTACCTGTAATCTTATAACTACAGATACCAAGGATTGAATGTGAGTCCTTCTGTATACAAAGCATGTGCTCTACTGAGAAGCTGTATCAGTTCCAAGTGCTGATATTGACCTTTAAAGCCCTGAATGGCCTGGGATCAACATGCCCTCCAGGTGGCACCTGGAGATCTCTCTATTACAGTTGATCTCAAGATGACCCTGGAGAAAATGGCTGCTTTGGAGGGTGGACTGTATGACATATTCTGCTGAGGTCCCTCCCCTCCCCAAACGCTCCCCTTCCCAGGTTCCACCCCCCAAATCTCCAGGTATTTCCCAATCCATAGCTGACAACCCTAGAAGGGTTGTCAGATCCCTCTTCACCACTGTCGGAAGGTTTTTGGGGCAGAGCCTGAGGAGGGTGGTGTTTGGGGAGGGGGGGGACTTCAATGCCATAGAGTCCAATTGACAAAGCGGCTATTTTCTCCAAGGGAACTGATTTCTATCGGCTGGAGATCAGTTATAATAGCAGGAGATCTCCAGCTAGTACCTGGAGGTTAGCAACCCTAAACCCTAGCCTTCTCCCATATGATCCTACCCACTCACTCTGGTTATCTTCAGTGGCCCTGCTTCATGTTTGCCTACCATCTGAGGCTAGACAGGTGGCAACCCAATAAAATGCACCAAAACGTTCGAACTTCCTTCCCGGGGAGATTCATCTGTCTCCCTCTATCAGTGTCTTCTGCCAAAGGGTGAAGGCTTTTTTGTTTTGCTTAGCATAACTGCAGTGTTTGGTTATTGGCCCTCCTCATGTATTTTTATTGAATTATTTTATAATTTTTTTAAAAAAAATAATTGTTCAAGTGTTTTAATGTTCTTATATTCGCCGCCTTGGGGACCCTGATCAGGTGGGAAAGCGGCATTAAAATGTTTCAAATAAGTAAATAAATGCTTATATTTGAGCATACACCTATACACATATTCTGGACAAATAGAGAGAGCACGCAAGCCAGACTAACACCTTAACAAATCTTTTTTTCTTCTTCTTTTTTTGTCTTCAGTGCCAATAAGACTTTGAATAAGCAACGAAGAGGCACTCCTGTGCCAATGCTGTGTGCTTCCAGCTTTTCCCCCTTTTGTTATCAAGTTTGTTTCTTTGAATGATTTAGAAAACGAGGCAAGATCCACTTTCTCCTTTCACTTGCAAAATTTCACATCGTAAGCTGTGAGATCTGTAGTTCCCCTCCCCGCCCCCGCCCCTTTGGAACCTATCTTTGTGGATGTCAAAATCTCCGCCTGTCCCTTCCTATGAAGCAACGTGAGCTGCAAAAATGGGGGCACGCCCACCTGTACCTTCCATAAAGCAGCAAAGATAAAATCCAGCTTCCTTCTGTAGGTCACATATCACACCCTCAGACTGTTAAGAATTGCAGGCTCAGTCCTGCAGGGGCTAAAAAACCTCACGCTCAGTGATTGTCGGGGGAAGTGACAGATCTTAACAGCTTCAGCATCGCATCTTTTCTTATTCCTGGAATCCAAAACGCTCTTCAGCATTCTTTCTTGGGAGTGTTAGGATTTTTGCTTTCAGACAGAGCTAAATAGCACAATCGCCTGCCTGAGTCAAAGGATATAAAAGACTTCACAGAAATAACATGTTTTTCCATGTCCTTCTTTTCTCTTCAGATGTGTTGCCAAACTCCACTGTAGGGCTTGTTTACACAATCCGGGGATACCGAGGTCCTTCATCAAGATTGGCTATACCAAATCAAAGCCTAGAGCATCTGTTTTATAGCATGAGCTGTAAAAGCCATCAGACCTATTACTTCTGGTCAGCGTATTTTAATTGCTTGGTTCCATATTGGTCACTTCAGAGTGACAGTTTTTGGGCAGTTTGCACTGTTGGTTTACAGATGGATGTAAAGAGATCAGAGTTGTCCAATGATTCCTTTCCTCACTTGCATGCTTCAGCCCCACATTCTTCCTTATACCAGGGAACAAGTCTATGGCTGAAGATAGGTACAAGGTTGCTCAGCTGGTAGGGTTGTCAACTTCCAGGTACTAGCTGGAGATAGAGATCAGTTCCCCTGGAGAAAATGACCGCTTTGGCCATTGGACGCTATGGCATTGAAGTCCCTCCCCTCCCCAAACCCTCCTCAGGCTCCACCCCAAAAACCTTCCACCAGTGGCGAAGAGAGACCTGGCAACCCTATCAGCTGGGGATGGTAGAATACATATAGAAGGCTTTCATCTTTATCTGCACTGTTGGAAGTGTGGCTCTTCTTTTCACATTACAATTACCTTTCACCTGTTGCATTGCTGGATGTCAGACCAATGTTTGTCTAATATATGTTTAAGCAAAAGAACAAATAAATCTCATTTTGACTTTTACATTGAATCAATTAATAAAGCCGACAGAGGGTTCATCAACATATATTAGGATAGGAGTCCTAGGCAGTAATGTATGGTATAGAAGTAGGACGTGTCCCTATTTTCATCAGTGGAATGTTGGAGGCTATGTACTTCTCTCCATGTGGCTGTTTGTGACAATCTGACTGGCTGTCAGTTAGTGGCAGAGCAACTCTTGGCATGCTGAAGGTCCCAAGTTCAATCCCTGGCATCTCCAGTTAAAAGGACCACGGAGGAAGTGATGTGAAACACCTCAGCCTGAGTCTCTGGAGAGCTGCTGCCAGTCTAAGTAGACTATACCTACCTTGATGAACCAATGGCCTGATTCATGTGATAAAGCAGCTTTGTGTATACTACAATGTTGTTTCTCTCTTCACTGCTATTGATTTATTTAAAATATATTATTTGAAGATGCATGTTAGAGATGCTGTTATTTGAGGACAAGCTTGATTCAGATGTGGTGGGGTTGTCTCTCCTTACTAGAGACATCCAGACTTACTGGTTTAAGGCCACCTTGAGATTTGATGGGCTGAGACAGAGCGGGGGCAGGATCAGCTCCATTTTACAAGGGCCATTGTCTCAATATTGATTAAAATTAAGTATGGTAGTACTTAATGGTAGTAACAACTACCCCTAAAAGCCTTCCATTTTTAAGTTACTTGAACTATACAAAAAGCACCACATAATAATTTAAAAACCATGCAGAACTGAAGTTAGTGCTGTAATATGCTCCTTACCATTTTTCTCAGTACTTAAAATGAACTGTGAAGCTATGACATGCAGTACAGAATCCGTCCTGGATAAATGTGATTACCTTTTTTGTATTTTGCACCCTGTCCATGGCAATTTATGCATGGCTGTTTCCTCGCAGTAACCCTGCTGACTACTTCGGGACTTTGCCTTGATTATGCATGCATTTTCCAAACTGTCAGAGGTCGCCTCGCTCTCCCCTCGCATTTCCATGCATTTTGCCTGCGTTTTCTGGATTCGTGTTTAGCCAGCATCCAGAAAACCCGAGCAAAACATGCAGAAACACACGGGGAGAGCAAGGCAACTTCTGACACTCGGGAAATGAATGATAACCAAGGGAAAGCCTTGAAGTATTCGGCGGGGTGACCACAAGGAAACAGCCCTTCTCTCCTAGCTCTGCCCTTTTAAGCAAGGCTCCAGCCCAACTTCTTAGGAATTCTGGGGGTCCACTGATTTAGCATTTTCCATATGTGCCAAAAGCCCTAAGAAGCAAAGCTGGAGCCATGCTTCAAAGGTGGGTTGGTAGTTGCAGCCCAATTTCGGTACACGAGGAAGTCCTGCTGAGGGTACTTCAAAGGTAGGGTTGGAGCTGCCTAGGGTTGCCAGCTCCAGGTTGGGAAATACCTGGAGATTTGGGGGATGGAGCCTGGGAGGGAGGGGTTTGGGGAGGGAAAAGACTTCAGTGGGGTGAATGCTATGGAGTCCACCTTCCAAAGTAGCCATTTTCTCCAGGTAGGGTTGCCAGCTCAGGGTTGGGAAATACCTGGAGATTTGGGGGGTGTAGTCTGGGGAGGGCGGAGTTTGGGGAGGGGAGGGACCTCAGCATAGGGTTGCCAGCCCTAGGTTGGGAAATACCTGGAGATTTTGGGGGTGGAGCCTGAGGAGGGCAGGGTTTGGGGAGGGGAGGGACTTCAATGGGGTATAATGCCATAGAGTCCACCTTCAAAAGCAGCCATTTTCTCCAGGTGAACAGATCTCTGTCACCTGGAAATCAGTTGTAATAGCGGGAGATCTCCAGCCACCACCTGGAGGTTGGCAACCCTGCCTCAGAAAGGTATAATGCCATAGAGTCCACCTTCCAAAGCAGCCATTTTGTCCAGGGGAACTGACCTTGGTCATCTGGAAATCAATTGTAATAGCAGGAGATCTACCAATGCCCCCTAGAGATTGGCAACCCTATCTTCAGGTGAACAGATTTCTCTCTGCTGGGGATCAGATATAATAGTGGGAGATCTCTAGCCACAACTAGAGGAGCCGTCTAGAAGAAAAGTTGGTTTTTATATGCCGACTTTCTCTACCACTTAAGGGAGACTCAAACCGGCTTACAATCACCTTCCCTTCCCCTCCCCACAACAGACACCCTGTAAGGTAGGTGAGGCTGAGAGAGCTCTTAATAGAACTATAACTTGCTTCGTGTGTAGGAGTGGGGAAACAAATCCAGTTCACCAGATTAGCCTCCGCTGTTCATGTGGAGGAGTGGGGAATCAAACCCGGTTCTCCAGATCATATGATCTGGAGATGAAGCCTGCTGGGTGACCTTGGGCCAGTCACAGTTCTCTCAGAACTCTCTCAGCCCCACCTACCTCACAAGGTGAGTTTTGTGGGAAAGGGAAGGGAATACAATTGTAAGCTACGTTTAGCCTCTTAAAGATATAGGAAAGTGGGATATAAAGATTTTCTCTTCTTTTTCTTCTTCTCATACTTTTGACTTGACACTTGAAAGCCGTACCACCTGGCTCTGATGATCCATTAGGCTCCGGCTGGCAGTTTCTTGCACCTCATCCAAGGCAGCCAACCTGAAATGTGAACTGTCGTTCTGTAGCAGCTCATTGGCCTGAATGAGACCACTGGATGGGTTTGGATCCTGCCCTACCAGTCCATCAAACCCAATCCCATTTGTTTCAAGGGCTTCCTTGCCCAAATTGGAAGATTTTAACTGTGGTCATGCATATTTGTATACCAAGCTGAAAGTTAGCACTGTACATTTTAGTCCCTTTTCATCTTAGGAAAAAAAAAACAGGCAAGGGAAGAAAAAAATGTGTCTAATGTAATCACTAAGATGGCTCCAATGATGACAGAACATTTCTGCCAATGCAAAGGATCAAACGAAATTGTTGGGTGGAGGACCGAGCCAGGATGTTCTTAAAGTAAATACTAACATTGCTTTTTGCTCATCATCTCCTTTGACGGGTCTTTGTGAAACTTTGAATAGTCTTGATTGTGCTGAGAGTGAAGTCATGCTTAATTAGCATAAAAAGAAAGTATCCTACATTTGGGGTTGATTTGTGTTTTGTTTTGTTTTTGGTGTTTTTTAAAGAATTTAAGAGTTTTTCCTTCCCTAGACAAACTGCTATTGTGAAACACACTGCCAGTGCTGATGCTGGGAGGTTGTTCATATATTTGCATCTTTGTTTATTCTGTGTAGCTTTTAGAAAAATGAATTATGGATTATCCTTGTTGCTGGCATTTGGTGGAAGTACGGCACAAAACGTACCCTGTTGCATTCCAAAAGAACAATTAGGGTGATACAATGGTTAACTGCTTCTAGGAGCTTGATTTCGGAAAAATCTGTTGTCGTGACTCAGGGAAGCTGCCCTCAAAACCAGAACAGCCACTACAACAAAATAATCATTAAGAGTGGACAAAAATATTCAAGCAAAAATAGCATCCTCCGAGACGGCCCAGCTCCAAGTACAAAGAAAGAGTACCAGCTGTCCCTTATTTTAGGGGACATCCCTAGTGGCCAAAACTATTATCCTCACTTATTTTGACACCAGTTCTGCAACACATCATTTTTAACACATTCATCTGGCAACAAGTGTAAGTATCCTTCCTTCTAATATCACTACATCATTAGTACACAGATAGATAACGCTCAATCAGTTCTGCATGGGAGGGGGTACATATGTTAAAAACTTCTACTTTTATCTATGCAGAAAACTGGTCATAAGAACATAAGAAAAGCCCTGCTGGATCAGACCAAGGCCAGCAGTCTGTTCACACAGTCTGTTCACACAGTGGCCAACCAGGTGCCTCTAGGAAGCCCACAAACAAGACGACTTCAGCAGCATTATCCTGCCTGTGTTCCAGAGCAAGTCAAACTTGTCCTAAGAGTATTGATAATTTCAAAGACACTTTGAGAGCCAGTATAGTATGAATGTTGGACTAGGATATGGGAGACACACGTTCAAATCCCCACTCTGCCATGGAAGCTCGCTGAGTGACTTTGGCCCAGTCATTCTTTCTCATAACTTAGGTCACAGGATTGTTATTGTGAAGATAAAATGAAGGTAGGAAGAACAAAAAGGTGGATTGCTTTGGGTCCCCACTGGTGAGAAAAGTAGGGTATAAGTAAAAATAAACAAATGCGCATCATCCAGTTCAGATGCTGCCTACACAGAAAGAAATAGGTTTCAGCATGCCTATTCCGTACTGGGTTGGAAACCATGTACACAAAAAGGGTGTTATGTGCATGGCTCTCAGCATTGGATGGAGTGCTACATGGGCAGCACCAAACAGACCCGGCCACCAGTAGATGCCACTTGATAGGATATGGAAGACATCCAGTATGTTTCACTCTTCCCTGAAGCACAGCTCAGACACACTACAGCATGACCTTCACCACTACCACTTAGCACACTGGACTAGAAGGCAGCAACATTAGAAACTGGGAGGTACAAAGAAGAGCATTGGGAGTTTGATGCCATCAGTATGTAGATAATTCACAGTGGGTAGCCGTGTTAGTCTGTCTGCAGTAGTAGAAAAGAGCAAGAGTCCAGTAGCACCTTAAAGACTAACAAAAATATTTTCTGGCAGGGTATGAGCTTTCGTGAGCATCTGAAGAAGTGAGCTGCGGCTCACGAAAGCTCATACCCTATCAGTATGTAGGTGAGTCTTTTGAGTTAAGTCTCCAGATGCTGACATCTCTGAGCTATTCTGGTGACTGAATGCCATGGTCAAGTGACTGAAGGTGAACATGCTGCAACTGAATCCTGGCTGGTAAGGCTGATGCCCTTCTCACTCTAGATAGGGTGGGACGTTCATTAACAGACTTGTTAAAAGGGTTATGATACTCTGGAGAACTAAATGAGTGGTACGATTCCTTTTGTCAGTTGCACCCAGTCCAGAAATCATCCCCCCTTTTTATATAGTTTGTCTACCCATGCTGATCTTTGCTATCGTAACCTTGAGCTGGACTACTATAATGCACTGTGCGCGGGGCTGCCCTTGAAGACCACTCAGAAACAGCAAGTGGGTCAGAATGCAGCAGCTTGATTAGTGTCACTGGCTAGGCACTTGAAGTACATGACACCCTTGTTGAAGGCTTGTATGAGTTGCCTGTTTGTTTCTGGGTTCAAGCCAAGGGTCTGGTTTTGACCGATGAAGCCCTTCCCACCTTGTAACCCTCTTGGCTACAGAACCCTCTCTCATCCTCATACAAGCCTTTATGGCAAATGAGATCTTTGCAGCAGAGTTTGATGCGTATTCCCTGCTGTAAAGAGGTAAAAACTGAGGCTGCCCTAGCTCAGGTCTCCTTGGTGGTAGCCCCCACATTGTAGAACACCATGCCAGATGCTATAAGGGAGGACCTTTTGAAGGGACATGAATGTTTTAGTATTTATATTTATTTATTAATTATTTCCATTTGTTACCCCACCCTCCCCAGCCAAAGCCAGGCTCAGAGCGGCTTACAGAATATAAAAGTCATGTTAATCAATAAAAGCATTAAAACCTTTTAAAATCGCCCTATAAAACCGTAGTATCATTATACTAAATTACCTAGGCGCCTCTAAACATAGGAGTCAAAATACAACAAACTTCAGCTAGGCAAGCAGATGGAAGGCACCAGATGGAATAAAAGGTGTTATCGCAGTGGGGAGGTTAGGGGGGCCAGCCTTTATATATAAGAACCGTAGCTGGCCTCAACCATAAGCCTGGCGGAATAGCACTGTCGTACAGGCCCTGTGGAACTCTTTGAGGTCCGGCAGGGCCCTGGTCTCACTAGAGAGGCTATTCCACCAGGCAGGGGCCAGGGCAGAGAAAGCCCTGGCCCTAGTCGAGGCCAGCCGGACACTCCTCGGGCCGGGGACCACCAAAAGATTGTTATTAGCTGAGCGAAGAGTCCTCCGGGGAACATACCAGGACAAATCTATATGAATCCTCTGGTTACTGTCGGTATTGTTTTAGTGCTTTATCTTTTTTCATATGCAATCTGGGCTCAAAAAGCGGAGGGAGAAAAACAAGTTAAAATCAATTCACAAAATAACCTTATCTCTGGGCACTAAACCCAGCATACTGCATACCAAGGCCAAGGAACTGTGTTCAGACCCCCAGGAATAATGGACATTATAAAAGAAAGAAACTACTGTACCTTTTGAATAGCCTGTGTCAACAAATATTTCAGTTATTTCTAATTGATGAAAATACTTTGCTGTTTATACAATGCAGTGATGTCAGCAAAATACCAGACGTTTTTCCATCCCAAACAGAGACAACAGCCATATGTTCAGAAAATAGTTTTCTCCTTAGTGAATGTTTATAAAGAGAATGAATAGACGTAGTCTAAAATGAGAAACTTGTACAGTGTTTTGTTATTCAGAGATAGCAGAAGTATGTTTGATTAGGAGGGGGGAAAAACATTGTTTCGATACCGTCATAATATTTTGGTTGTACGTCAGCAAGTAGCACCTGGGGGGTGGGGGACTCCTTTACTGGTCATGCTTGTATTATTCAGAAAGCAGTGCAGGGATTTTGAGTGGAATATTGTTTGTATCTTTATTAATGTCTGCCTGTTAGGGTTCATTCGTAAGGCTCTGAAATCAAATCCATCTAGAGCAGCCCAGTAATCTTGAGCACGGTCCCTGGTCCACAATTGCATGGAAGATGTCAAAAGTGAGTCAGCACATGCTTGAATGTAGACCGGGGTGTAGGGTTGCCAACCTCCAGGTGGTGGCTGGAGATCTCCCGCTAGAACAACTGATCTCCAGGTGATATAAATCAGTTCCCCTGGAGAAAACTGCCACTTTGGCAATTGGGCTCTATGGCATTGAAGTCCCTCACCTCTCCAAACTCCTCCCTCCTCAGGCTCTGCCCCCAAAATCTCCAGGTATATCCCAACCCGGAGCTGGCAACCCAACCAGGGTCCTCAACGTGGCACTTGTGGGTGCCACAGAGTACACAAAGCCCTTAGGTATAAACCTAAAAATGATAGCCAGATAGATAGATAGATATGTCATGCTTGTTTAGCCTCAACAGGACCCAAAATAGCTCACAAAAATACTAGGAGGAGGAGGAAGAGGAGGAAGAAGAAGAGGAAGAGTTGGTTTTTATATGCTGACTTTCTCTACCACTTAAAGGAGAATCAAACTGGCTTACAATCACCTTCCATTCCCCTCCCCACAACAGACACCCTGTGAGGTAGGTGGGGCTGAGAGAGTGTGACTAGCCCATGGTCACCCAGCTGGCTTCATGTGTAGGAACGGGAAAACAAATCCAGTTCACCAGATCAGCCTCCGCCGCTCATGTGGAGGAGTGGGGAATCAAACCTGGTTCTCCAGATCAGAGTCCACCCCAGAAAGATTACACAGCAAAGGCCTTGATGGCCGTCCACCACCAATCATCTGGCCTGGTTAGGATGGAGTGGGGAATAGCCATATGAAAGATACAGCTGCATGTCATCAGAGACGATACAGAGAAAAACGAGAGCACCCATGTAAATGCGTCAAATCCCAATGCATCATCTCTAAGCTCGGCGATGAGCTGAGAATGAACCCCGGCGGAATGCGATGAATTTCTGGGGCTCTTCCAAACCTCCAGATGACGAGAAAATCGCTCACCAAGCAGAGATCTACCCGAGAGCTGAAATTTCAAGAGCAATTGGAATCCTTCGGAGCACGGAGTTTGAAGGTTGTGTGATGTTGTTATTCAACTTGGAAAGACTGTTCAAAGGAAGATCGAGATTGAAGCTCCTTTAAAGTCCAAATTCTGACAAATGGTAAAATAAGGGAAAGCAGATGGAACTGTGTTCGAATGCTGTTGTTGTTGTTTTATATGTCACTGATATTTTACAGTACTGGCCATTTTCCCAAAGTGTCGGATGTTTTCTCAAAGCCATGCTGTTTTGTTGTGCAAAGTGAAGAGAAGGCCACCTTTGTGGACTTTTGATTCCTAGAGATGCTGGCTTAACAGGTCGTTACTGCCTTTTCGCTAAAGAAAACAGCCTGGAAATAGGAAGTCACGATGCCCTGCGGAACTGGATGCACGCACAAGTTAAACAAGCTAGAGTTTAGGGACTCAGATTATAAAGGGCCTCTAAATATTAAAACAAAATACAAGCTAGAGTTTAGGAACTCACATTATAAGAGGCCTCTGAATATTAAAAAATACACTGAAAATTACTTAATGACTCTCTCTTTTTGGTAATGCTATCTGGCCTCTTAACCCCCCCCCTCCAGGGTTGCTAACCTCCAGATACTCGCTGGAGATCTCCTGCTATTACAACTGATCTCCAGCCGATAGAGATCAGTTCACCTGGAGAAAATGGCTGCTTTGGCAATTGGACTCTATGGCATTGAAGTCCCTCCCCTCCCCAAACCCTGCCTTCCTCAGGTTCCGCCCCAAAAAACCTCCCGCCGGTGGCAAAGAGGAAACTGGCAACCCTAACCCCCTAACCCCCATCCCACCATGGTTTTCATGCAAGAAAACTGCTTGGCGTTCCTGCCCTCACGGTGATATTCCAAGCCCATTTAGGCTCTCTTTTTTTTTAGAAGTAGGGCAAGACCATAAACACACTGGAAGATAAAATCAAAACCCCAGAGCTGGATCCAGAGGTGGGCAGGAAGTAGGATTGCCAACCAGGTCCCTCTTCGCCACCGGCGGGAGGTTTGGGGGGCAGAGCTTGAGGAGGGCGGGGTTTGGGGAGGGGAGGGACTTCAATGCCATAGTGTCCAATTGCTAAAGCGGCCATTTTCTCCAGGTGAACTGATCTCTATCGGCTGGAGATCAGTTGTAACTTCAACACGCTCAAACATACCTAACTCTGTATTTGATTACAGCTGTAATGCCAATGTAATAACCTGAAGACTCTCAAATATTCTTTGTAGAGATCCCCCAAAAAAAATCTTCCTGGGCACTTGGCAACATTTCTTTTTTGATCTCTTGAAAACAAATTCATAACTAGAAATATGTAACCACAACATCAGTTTTCTCTCTCTCTCTTTGTTCCAAGTTCTTCCAAAATGCACGGCTTTAAAAAAAAATAGTGGTGCATGGTAAACAGCCTGAGATCTCTGTAAACCTGGGACAGATTAGTGTCAAAGACTGAGCCTTCCTATGAAACTCAATATGTCAAAGCTAACAGTAAGACAGTTCTGGTTCTGTTGTTTTTCTGCTTTTCAACAAGCTAGTTGGAAAGAATCGCCAATATTTCTAGCTGTCATCCAAGAACCTCCTTTCTTATCAGCCTCTGTTTTTCTTGTGCTTTCCACAGATTCTTCTCCCCCCTCTGCAAATAACAGACTTTTAAAAAGCAGAATATTGAGAGCAAATATCGATAGGTGCCAAATAAGGTATGTAGTTATGAATGAGACGTTAAAAGCTGATCAGGAAAGTCAGTGATTACACTTGTACAGAACACAAACTTTACTTCGGTCCTCTGCCAAAGACTTCTTGTGTGATCTTGGACAAGTCACCTAGGGACATATTTTGGAAGAGCACAATGAGGCTAAGATGGAAATTAGCCCCACAGTTTCCATCCTCCTTTGTTTCCGACTTGCCAAAGAGATGACAATAAAATTCACAGGAGCATAATTCACTGAAACACAGAAGAATGTTGCACAAAACGCATGATCAAGAAAACCACGGCCTGTTTTTTTTTGCTGAACTGAACCACTTCTGACTGTGTAGATATGGTGATCATGTATTTAAATATTCCCTCACAGACATATAAACTAGTCTTGCTTCACCTGGACTCTGATATATAAGCAAACAAAAGGGTTTATTTTTGTAAGAAAAGGGTTTTTGACATAGAGGAGCATTCAGAGATGGAGCCCTTAAACCAAGAGACCCAATACGCTGTATTGGACATAGGGTTGCCAACCTCCAGGTAGTAGCTAGAGATCTCCCACTATTACAACTAATCTCCAGCCAACAGAGATCAGTTCGCCTGGAGAAAATGGCCGCTTTGGCAATTGGACTCTATGGCATTGAAGTCCCTCCCCTCCCCAAACCCCGGCTCCACCCCAAAAATCCCCAGGTATTTCCCAACCTACAGCTGGCAACCCTAAATAATTCAATAAAAATACATGAGAAGGGCCAGTAACCAACACTGGGGTTATGCTAAGCAAAACAAAAAAGCCTTCACCCTTTGGCAGAAGACACTGATATTGGGAGACAGATGAATCTCCCCGGGGAGGAAGTTCTAAAGTTTTGGTGCTTTTTCTTGGGTTGCCACCTGTCTAGCCTCAGATGGTGGGCAAACATGAAGCGGGCCACTGAAGATAACCAGAGTGAGTGGGTAGGATTATATGGGTAGGGCTAGGGTGTAGGGTTGCTAACCTCCAGGTACTTGCTGGAGATCTCCTGCTATTACAACTGATCTCCAGCCGATAGAAATCAGTTCCCTTGGAGAAAATAGCCGCTTTGGCAATTGGACTCTATGGCATTGAAGTCCCTTCCCTCCTCAAACCCCAGCTCCACCCCAAAAATCTCCAGGTATTTCTCAACCCACAGCTGGCAACCCTAGTTGGAAAATATGTCACTGCCAACCTAGCAAGGGGTTTATGAAGATAAAACTGCATCATCCCTACATGTGACACCTTGAGCACCTGGAAGGATGGATGGAGAGGGGCTGTGGCTCAGTGGTAGAGCATTTGCTTGGCATGCAGACGGTCGCAGGTTCAGTCCCCGGCATCTCCAGTTAAAGGGACTAGGCAAGTAGGTGATATAAAAGACCTCTCTGCCTGAGACCCTGGAGAGCTGCTGCTGGTCTGAGTAGACGATACTGACATTGATGGACCTTGATGGTCTGATTCAGTATAAGGCAGCTTCATGTGTTCATGAGATACAAAGTGATAAGTTCTCCATTTACTGTCTGAAATGGTACTACCCAGAAAAGCTGCTCCCTATGATCCTTGTGCTAGCATGATCCTTCTTACAACTCTGAATCTCTGCCTAACTTCTCCCTGTGTGTCAAGTCACAACCAACTTATGGTGACCCCAGCAAGGGGATTTCAAGGCAAGGGAGAAGAAGTGGTGGTTTGCCATTGCCTTCCTCTGCAGAGCCTTCCTTGGAGATCTCCCATCCAAGTACTAATCCTACTTAGCTTACGAGATCTGACAGGATTTGCCATGCAGCCTTCCCTCCTCCTCAAGCAGATGCTCTCAAAAAAATTATCTGTGGAGTAGTACACTTTTGATGGCCCAAGGAAAAAAACCAAGCAATGAGTTGCAAGGGAAGGCATTAGCCTAAGGTCTATCTTCAACTAACTTTGCCAAAAGGAAAATTATTCTCACCTACCCACTGATATGGCAGAGATTCAAACTTCAAGCATGAGTAAAAAAAAAAAACACTTTGAAATTCCCTTTCCTGGATGTCTAACAAACTCCAGAATTTGAGATCATGCAGTGCTGCGCCTTAGCCCAACCAAAGGTGAAAAGAAGAATAATCGAGTATCCCAGCCTTACCTGCATGCCTTTATAATCCTTCCCAGCCGATGGGATGCCTGGAGCCTAAATATATTCCACAAGCCAGGGAATTCCATAGTCTGGTGCCCAACTCAGAGAGAAGCAGCACGGAATGTGGGAGGGTCCCTGCTTCTGCTTCCAGCAGCAAGCCTTGACTGGTTTAGGAGGGGCAGCCCATTCCTGAAGGGGGGCAGTTAGGCAGCGGCCAGGAATGGCGCAGCCACGCCGCCTCCACAGAGGCTTCCCGGCCGCCGAAAAGAAATGTACAACATTTTTAAAATAAAAAGAAAATGCCCCATTGATTGCAGCAAGGCTGCGCCACCCAAAAAGGTGGCATAGCAACACCGCAGCGCAAGGGGGCGTTCCCGGGGCAAAAGGGGTTAGGAAACTGCCCTAAGGTAGCTCTGCCCCCAGGAACACCCCAGGAATGCCTCCTGAGATGCCAACATGGGGAACGCTGCCAGGAAAAAGTGCTGGTGCCCATGCCCTGCTCCGCTGCATGGCATGCTGTGCCAGTGGGAATGCCACCCGTGACAGATTAGGTGCCCCTTAGCCCAGGTTAAATGGGCACTTACGCCGGCACGGGGTCACGCTGGCTCCCAAGGAGTTTCCCCACACCCTTGCAGGACTGAAGCCTAAATGGTCTATCCCACCGCATATAAAACAGGAGCTGAGGACCTATTTTATTGAATGAGGGGGAGGTTTGATGAGTGCTAACCCTTTCCCTACTCATAGCTTACATCTCAAGAGCCTCTCTTCCAATTTCACTCTGTCTCCCCATTGGGTCTCCAGTGCAGAAGTGAGGGGGGGGGGGAAATCACAGTTGCTACATCCTCTAGCTGACTTGGGCAGATCCAGTCTTAAACAAAGGGGTCTGTTACTGTCACAGCTAGTTTAAGTGTATACAAATTGGGGAGGGGGAATATAGGAAGACAGGCTTTTTAAAATATCACAAATTTTCAGTGTTCATAAATAACAGTGTTCATAAATTCACAAGTGGATGTTCTAGGCTAGTTTATAGAAAAAAATGAGTGGCTGAGTGCATCATTACATAGGTTTTAAATTCCAGCACCCCCCTTTATCCTCAAATAAAAGACTCCATCATGCAAGCAACAATTTACCTGCCAGCACTTAACTAGAGGTTGGCTGCTCACATACCAAAGGCAGATCCTTTTTGTTCTGCTTTGCATTATGGGGATCAGGAGCACCTTTATTCTCTATGCTGTCTAGGTTTTTCTAGTTCTATTTCTTTCTTAGGGGGTTACCGCACTTGTATTCCCAGCGATGTATTAAGAGTCTGAAAACGTTTTTAAAAATACTGTTCGCACTTTCTATGTATTCTGCCTTGCATTTACTGTTGCAACAATTTTGCTTGGCCTTCATCCTCTTTTCTCACACCTCCTTTTTTTATCTTAAATTCTCCAACTCACCAAAATTGTTCTATTCATCATTATTATCCTTGTGACTCCTCTTTTTTCATATTCTTGCATTGCCTGCCAACATCCTAATGTTCTGCTTAAAGGTTACTATCAAATGCCCTCATTCTCTTGTCCTCACACATCTATCTGCTCCTCTTCTCTCTGTGTATATGAAGAGTGTTAAGAATTTGCAGTTGGTACAGAGTGGTGTAGCCAGAATGCTGACTGGAGGGGGTCATAGGAACCACATCACTCCATTCTTGTTCCACCTACACTGGCTCCTAAATTAGCTTCCAGGCCCAGTTCAGGGTGCTGGTTCAGAGTGCTGGTTAAAGCCCTTTCTGACTTTGGACCAACAGGACCTGTCCTTGCTCTTCTGGCTCTATCGATTCACTAGCTCCACGCCCTTTTGGAATGCCACTTTTACGAGGAACTTCGATCACATTATATCTCCCCCTTTTAACATACAAATCTAATGCCTCTGTGTCTGACATAATGCCTTTTCTACTAAGCGATAGGGATCCCAAGGCTACATTGTCAGTGGCAAGATTTGTTTCAGTCCTTATATCCCTCAAACACTAGATATATGCTGCTCAAGATCAATGGATCAAGGAGCTTCTAAGCCTAAGGGATAAAAGGAAAAAGGAAAGGATGCTTTTAATTGTTTTTATACTGTGTGTTTCAAAAGCTTGTTCTAATTGTTTTGATTTTTTGCCACTTTGTGGACTTTCTGTGTGGAAAGGCAGCATGGAAATATCAGTGTCTCCATGTCTCTTCACCCTCCTGATACCTTCCTTCTCCATAAACCCCTTCTCCATAAACCCTCTTCGATTTTCAGCAATCTCCAAACCAGATGTATGTCAGGATCCTGTCTGTGATAGGATTGTGGCCACCCAGAGTACTGCTGTATTTTCATCTGCCAAAACAATCTCGGTCCATCCCAGAAAATAAGCTTCAGACAATGGTGTATATTGAGAACTAATGTAGTGCCATGGCTAACCGCCTGACCTAGGAGCCTGTAAGTCTCAAATCTGCCACGAACGTTCTGGGTGGCCTTCAGGAAGCCACTCTCTTCTTCCAGCTTCAGCTCCTCATCTGTAATAAAGGGGTAATAAATAATACTGTCAGCCCACACAGTCCTGGTAAGGATTACTAAGAACCTCTATGCGTATTGTTTCGAACAATGGAAAATGCTAATACAATGTTAAGTATTACTATGGTTAACGTTGATGCACCCCAGGCATCGGCTTATTCTGACAATTTGCCAAACTTCACAGGACTCGGAAACCACAGGAGGGTGTCAAAAAGCACGTCTTCCATTGTCATACAGGCAGTGTGTGTCTCTTCAGTCACTTTCCCCCACGGCTGCCATTATTTATTTCCAAAAATAATAAGTGAAAGAACTCTCTCTTTTTTTGCCAAGCGCCAATTGTTTTTTATTCCTGTGCGAATTCACAGGAGGAAGCAGAAGGGAATAAACAGGAAAGCCCCAGATGTTTCTCATTCGCCAGACTGGAGAGGAACACCTCGACTGACCCAACCAAGGGGGCTAAATGAACCGACTGCCCTCAACAATTTGTTCCTGAAGTGGGCTAACACTCCGAGTCAAGCAGGAGCAGGAGGGAAAGGCAAACAAACCCATCGATTCTCAAGATGAAACAACCACACTAAATCTCCCGAGTGGTAGCAGACAAGCTTCAGACATAAATCTTCACAATAACATGCCGGGTTCAGCCCCGTGTCCTCCATTCCATTATCTCTAAGCACTGAATCAGTGGCTTGGAAATAAAGAGTGGGAAGTGCAGTGCGAGGGTGGGGAGGGGGGAAGTTATATCTGACAAATGCTCTTGTTCATTAAATTCATGAATGGCTTACTTTGTCTCCACAGTAGTAGCTGTGTCCCTCCCTACATTTACATCCCCCCCCCTGTTTAGGGTTTCTTAAGATCCCTTTTTAATTAACAAATGCAAAGCAAGTCAGCCAGTATCGCTGCCTTAACTAGCTAGTGTTTAAAATAATGGAAGCCAGCTTTCAGAGAGATGGTGTAATATGGTGAATTGAAGGACAGAGATCCATAGGTTCAGAACCCACCTACATGTTCCCGCTTTTTTTTTCTTTTTGCCATTAAGTTGCAGCTGACTTATGATGACCTCATACGTATTTCAAGGCAAGAGACATTCAGAGGTGGTTTGCCATTGCCTGCCTCTGCATTGCAACCCTGGACTTCCCTGATAGTCTCCCATCCAAGAAGAAGAAGAAATTAGTTTTTATATGCTGACTTTCTCTAGCATTTAAGGAAGAACCAAACTAACTTACAATCTCCTTCCCTTCCCCTCCCCACAACAGACATCCTGTGAGGTAGGTGGGGCTGAGAGAGTGTGACTAGCCCAAGGTCACCCAGCTGGCTTCATGTGTAGGAGTGGAGGGGGGAGAATCCAGTTCACCAGATTAGCATCTGTTGCTCATGTGGAGGAGTCGGGAATCAAACCAGGTTCTCCAGATCGGAGTCCACTGCTCCAAACCACCGCTCTTAACCACTACACCATGCTGGCTCCCCTACCAGGGCCAACCCTGTTTAGCTTCTGAGATCTGACAAGATTGGGCTAGCCTTGACCTAGCTCAGGACCACATGTTCACTAGGGGCCTTAATGCAAGCCTAGATGAGATAGCCGGAAAATGTGAACATGCACCTCAATGGTTGGATTTTCATTTAAAATCAGCTGGAGGGGGTTGGATTGCTGATTTGATCAGAGAAGCTGTGTTGGAGAAGGAAGTTAATTCTTACCACCACACAATTAAAATCAAACATTTTCCCCAAAGCTGCTGTTTACCCTGCTAAAGAGAGCATCCTGGTCCCCACAGGCGAAACCAGCAGTGGTAGAGTGGTGGCTCAGTGGTAGAGCAACCAGCAGCGGCTCAGTGGTAGAGGATCTGTTTGGCATGCAGAAGGTCCCATGTCCAATCCCCGGCATCTCCAGTTAAAGGGACTAGGCAAGTAGGTGATGTGAAAGATCTCAGCCTGAAACCCTGGAGAGCCGCTGTCGGTCTGAGTAGACAATACTGACCTTGATGGACCAAGGGTCTGATTCAGTATAAGGCAGCTTCATGTGTTCACCTCCTGGAGGTGATTTACAGTGCATTCCAAAGCAGTAGGGTTGCAAGACCTTTCACTGTGGCAGGAAGCCTCCTGCCAATTGTTGCTGTTGCCCACCGCCGCTCTGAGCAGTGTTGAAAGAAAGAAAAATTTAAACACTACCAGCCTCTACATCAGTACATCACTTCTGGATATAACCTAAAAGTGATGTAGTGATTGATATATATCAGCAATGTTGCTTTTTTATTTATTAAAAAAAAAATTATGGAAGATACAAAGGATGGCAAAAATGAACAAAAAATAAAGATAACACTGAGATTGCTACTACACATAAAATTGATCTGACATGCTTAAAGACAAAATAATTAACTACCATAATCTATACAGTCATTGATAGGTCTAAGTTATACCATTGTAAAATGTTCCATTTGGGACAAACAGTATATTAGATACATCATATTTCTACTATCATTTCTATATTTGACTCTTTCCATCTCGTGATTTCTAGATAATCTATATCCAAACTACAATAATGCAAATATTCTGTTAAATTATAAACTGCTTCATATTTATAATATCTTACCTATGATGTTTCGACATTATACAAAACAAATAAACTTAATTCATCTAAGATTTCATCTCAATAGACATATATCTCTCTGATCCCACCCTCACCTTCAAACCAAATTTTGAGATGACTACATGTAGTAGAGTTTCCATTTCTCTTGGTAATCTTTAATTGGACTTCTGTTCACATAGTTTGTTAATTTTGCCATCACCACATATTCTATTAATTTACTGTTCCAATCCTCTATATCTGGGCACTCTTCTAACTCCCATTTTGTTGCTAACGTGACCCCAGCTGCTATTACCATATATTTGAATAGTTCTTCTAAAGTTTTTGTAAGGGCGGTTGGTGTTATCCCCAACACAACATGTTCTTCGGATCCATTGGGAACTTGATATCAGCAATGTTGCTGATGTCACACACATCTCACTTTCCTGCCCCTCAACCTGGCAACCCTACTGTGTAGACACCCACACTCAAAGTTCACCGAAGTCGGTTATCGCAGAAGGGCGTAACTTTATTTACAGTTGGACTGCCAGGGCATGACACTGGTTAACTTTCCCCTTCAGACCATTTTCCAAATCCAGTCCTGGCCTGCCCCCAACCCACAGCTGTCAAAATGAAAACCATCTATTGATGTCTAGTTAGACAGTGAGGTTACCATTTCAGTCTTTTTCTATTTCATTGCTGAGTTGCTTCCAACGCTTCCCTCCTTCTGTACTTTGTTTATTTGGATACTTACGCCACTCCTTTCTCCTTAGTGGGAACCCAAAGCAGTTTGCAGCCTCATTCTCCCATCCTCCATTTTATCCTCACAGCAGCAGCCCTGTTAGGCTGAGAGAATGATTGGCCCACTGAGCTTCCATGGCAGAGTGGGGATTTGAACCTAGGTCTCCCAAACCCAAGTCTGAAACTCTAACCACTGCACATGTTACCTCTCCTGTAAGCAGGAGGATTCTTCAGTCCTACAGCAGAGTTGATTATTCTCTCATTTCAGTCCACTCCTCCATATGAAGCCAGCTGGGTGACCTTGGGCTAGTCACAGCTGTTTTAGAGCTCTTTCAGCCCCACCTACCTCACATGGTGTATGCTGTGGGGAGGGGAAGGGAGGGTGATTGTAAGCCAGTTTGATTCTCCTTAAAGGCAGAGAAAGTCAGCATATAAAAACCAACTCTTCTTCTTCCAGCATTTGCCCATTTCCATTTATTTACTACCTCCTTTGACCAAAGGTCTTGAGCTTAACCATAACAATAATACATAGCAGGCAATTGTCTGGTACACCTTGGGCTTATCTGGTATCCTTGTAGGCTGAACCTAATCCTGAGCCCCTCCAGTTGGTTTCATTGGTTATTTCTTGGCATGGTACATGCCAAATCAGCTTTTGTTCTTAGCTTCTCCTGTCCTTTTCAGACCCAACCTCCTATTATCTCTGGGGCATGGCTGGTGCTGCAAAACCTCTCTCCTGCCCCTGTCACCTCCCATGTTGTATCTGCAATGCATTCTACATGATATGAATGTCACTTTTCATAGTCACAAATGTGCACAAGATTCTGGGTTGAGAAGTATTCAACTATACCTTGCACTTTGTCTGCCTGTTTAGGCCAGAGTTTTGTCAAAAGGTCCTTCCTTTGCTTTGCTTTCTAGATTCGTGATGGGTCACTCTTCATCTTGTTTTGTATCACATCCTTTTCCTTCTTAGAGCCATTCTATCTTCACAACAGAGCACCACTGCTTTTGGGCCTTACATTGTATGTACGTACATACATGCCATCAAGTTGCAACTGACATATGGCAACCCCAGCAAGGGGCTTTCGACGTAGAAGCAGAGGTCGTTTGCCACTGCCTTTCTCTGCCGAGTCGTCCTTGGTGGTTCCCCCATCCAAGCACCAATCCTGCTTAACTTCTGAGATCTGATGAGATTGGACTATCCTATGCTGTCTTCCATCCCTCATTTTTAGGGTTGCCAACCTCCAGGTACTAGTTGGAGATCTCCTGCTATTACAACTGATCTCCAGCCAATAGAGATCAGTTCACCTGGAGAAAATGGCCGCTTTGGCAATTGGACTCTATGTAGGGTTGCCAACTGCCAGGCATTGAAGTCCCTCCCCTCCCCAAACCCCGCCCTCTTCAGGCTCCACCCCCAAAATCTACCACCAGTTGAGAAGAGGGACCTGGCAGCCCTAACTCTATGGCATTGGTCCCTCCCTTCCCCAAACCCCGCCCTCCTTAGGCTCCGCCCCAAAAACCTCCCGCCCATGGCGAAGAGGGACCTGGCAACCCTGCTTATTTTCTCCTTATTAGTGTTTGCTTTTGTTCTGCTTCCTGCCCACTCTACTTCCTTACCTGTCGTGTTCCTGTGCCCCTTTTCTCCTCGTTCACTCAAACTGGCCACCAGAACCAGTCCATGGCACTGGAGGAGGTTGTGTTCCTTGTCCAGCTTCTTAATCTCCACCTACAAAGATCCATGCCGCATCCGGCAAAGAAACATTGCTGCCCAACCAATATATGACTCTTCATTTTTTGCTATGACCATTGAAGGGCATAATGTTTGCAGTGCGCTAAAAACATTCACCTCACAGCATGAGTCCTCGTATTTGCATATTGTGGAACTGCTGCAGCCAGCAGGACTGAAGTTTATTTTTAGCATTGATTGTCTCGAATTATGGGCTGTGCTGCGGCTTTTCACTCAGAAGTGCTGGTGGGAAGAAAAACTGACGGTGCGGCCTTAATTGTGCCTTTATTAATGGGGGTTTCTTCCAGCAACCCAGAGAGAAGCACTTTCGATTTCCTATTCTAAATACACCGAAGCAATAACTTTCTCTCCTTCTACCTCCATATTGGACAGCAAATCACATCATAGTTTCTAACTAAATCCCAGTGCAAAATAACTGTATGAGCAATTGTAAAACAGTACTCTCTCTATCCAAGGAGCTAATAACGTTGGTTGACTATCCCCAATTTTAATTGCAAGGTGAGCAAAAGTGTTAGCAGGGATGTTTCAGAATGTTTTAAACTTATGCCTTCAGATGACAAAGCAATGGATTATCTGTCACAGCAAAAATTTCAGAGTAGGGCAGAATCCCCACTATCTGCAGCCCTTTAGTTATCTGAGTTTCAGAGGTAGCCTCATCATGAGGCCCCATGCAAACAAAATGGTAAAAATGGTATAGTTCGGATTCGGCCGGATTCGGCCCATCTGGATTCAGGATATGCCGAAGTCCGAACTCCCCCGCTTCGGGTCCATGCAATTCGGCGCGAATTCAAAGTTTGGGGGAAAAATTCGGCCAAATAAAGCCATTAAAAACACAACCGCGCCTTTCCGTGGCTCTGGGGGGGCATTTTTGGGTGTAGAGGTGCCAAACTTTCAGCAGAGCTTCAAAGGACCCTTCTTGCAAGACCCCCCAAGTTTTGTAAAGATTGGGTCAGGGGGGGCTGAGATATGGGCCCCGAAAGGGGTCCCCCCCTTAATGTGCATCTCTGAGCAGAGCTTGCCGCCCACGCACAAAGCTCCCAGCCCCGGCAAACAGCTGAGCTGCAGGGAGCAAGGGCGGGGCAGGTGCAAAGACGTTTGCAAAGCAACACAACTGCAAAGCAACATGTTTGCAACCATGCAAAACAACACCTGACACCTGGGAGTTTGCAAACCATGGAAAGGGACAGAGGCAGCTAGCTATGCATAATGAGCAGGAGGGGTGGAATTTCCCCTTTTGCATCGGACTTGGGACCAGGCAAATGCATTCTTTAAGTCACCATTTGAAAACCAGTTTTGAGCAAGCATCAAAATAGACCTAACCGATCTTATGAATGAGGGAAAACCTGAGGACACACAACTGAAGCCCCCCCTCAAACCAGGGAGAGAGAGACTCGAGGGGGCACACACACTCCAGGCAGAAGGGGCAAAAGCCCCCTTTGGCTCCCACCCACCCACCCACAGAAACTGCTCCCTCCCCACACACACACAGACTCTGCTTCCCCACACACACACACACACACACAGGAGAAAAATTATAGATTAAAGCCCCCAAAGGGGGTCTTACTGTGGCTGTCTTCTGTTCCATCAGGAGGGGCTGGGAGGACTGGGTAATCCAATACAATTCTATTTAAGCACGGGAGGTTTTGCCTTGGATTTGCCACTCTGGAGATGCATACAGGATAGGGTGATCCATTCATCCCAATAGGGAAAAGGGGAAAGCCCATATCTCGGGACCCCCTGACCCAATGTTTACAAAACGTGGGGGGTCTCTTAAGAAGGCTTGTCTGAACCTATGCTGAATGTTTGGGGGCTGCACCCCCAAAAATGCGCCCCCTGCAGCCACAGAAAGAGAAAAGGGGGGAGCCCATATTTCTGCCCCCACTGAACCCATCTTTACAAAACTTGGAGGGTCTCTTAAGAAGGCTCGACTGAAGCTATGCTGAAAGTTTGGGGGCTGCACCCCCAAAAAAGCACCCCCTGCAGCCATGGAAATGGGGGAGGGAAAGGAGGTGGAGCTCATATCTCGGGACCCCCTGACCCAATGTTTACAAAACTTGGGGGGTCTCTTAAGAAGGCTCATCTGAAGCTCCGCTGAAAGTTTGGGGTCTCTACCCCCAAAAATGCACCCCCTGCAGCCACGGAAAGGAGCGAATGTGCACACGCACCCCCCCACGAGGATTTCTCTCTCTCTCCCCGGCCCGGCCACGCAGCAGCTGATTCCTCCAGTACTCAATCCTGACTGATTGGCCAGAAGAAGACCCAGCTTGGCCACCGATTGACCGGGGGAGAATGCTGCTTACTGATGGTTATGCTGCTGCGCCCCGAATTTGCTGAATTTATTCGTGAACTCCCGAACTTGCTGAATGCGGCTCCCCTGTTTTCCCGCCATTTTTGAGTTCGGTTCGTCCCGAACTAAAAACCGCCTAATCAGGGGAAATTCGGCTGTTTTTCGGCTCGGGCCAAACTGAATCAACAGCCCTATCTACTATCAATTGAACATCCAAGCAAATGCTTCAGAAGGACTCACACGCACAGGGATGCTCCATGGTATATCCACGTGGTCGAAGATGAGTCATCACTCAATAGATGCCAAGGTTGCCCATTGTACTGATTAGCTCAGTTCCAATCAGCACTTTCTAAGGTGAACAGTAACCCTGTAGCCCAGCTGGTTTCTCCTGGATTACCTCCACCCCCATTCGCCCAGGTTCTTATTCCTTCTGCTGAGGTCATTCACCTGGTCTTGGTAGCTCCTAGCTCTCGCCACCTCCTCTTCTGGTAGGGTTAATGCTGGCAGTACCTAGGCCAGCTAGACCTGGCTCAGTGGTAGTTGTGGCCTCTTGGTCAAGAATGCCACTTTTCCCACTACAATCCCACTACATGGAACTGTTTTGGTTAGACTTGTCAGAAACTGAACCTTGGGCCATGGGGAAAGGCAGAGTATACACATTTTAGTAAATAAATACTGAAGAAACAATCTCTATCACTGAGCTTTGGACCTTTTCCTGTCCGTCACAATAGGTTTTAACACTAAGTGGTGGAAATAGCCATCAAATTGCACTGACTTATGGCAACCCGGAGGGTTTTCAAGGCAAGAGATGAACAGAGGTGGTTTGCTGCTGCCTGCCTCCATGTAGCATCCCTCGATTCTCTTTGTGGTCTCCCATGCAAGTACTAACCAAGGCCAACCATGCTTAGCTTTCAAGATCTGACAAGATAGGGCCAGGATGACATTTCTGTACCAAAATGGAGCAATTTTATTTTTGAGAAGGTTTTGCACTTAACTTTCAGCAGAGTGACAGGTTCTCTTTTGTTCGCAACTTGCATCCCCTTTCATTAACTACTTCAGTAAAAAGCAGGGCAAAGTAGAACTTGCACATTTTCTAAATTCCTCCGAGAAAGCAAGAGATTTTTGTATATTAAGCATCTAATTCAACACACTAAATTGCCCCTCCTCAACAAAGCAGAGCATTATCACTAATGGTAATCTTGCGATACTGGTGTGCAATGGAGGTTGGCTATAGGTTTGCCTATACTTTGAAGATAAATGGTAATTACAGATTCTTTTGAATTTCTCATTCCTAGTGATTCAACTTGAAAATCCCTGTTTTGATTTTGTTCCTTCTTTATGCAAATCAAAACCGTGATATTATTTTTTCACACCAGTTCTGCAGGGTCACACAAAAAAAATTCTTTTAAAATGTATACATTTTTCAGCATTCTTTGTGTATCAATAAATCAGCATTATTTATTATATGTATCTTACACATATAAAAATGATGGTAACCGTAATATATATTAGTGCATATAAATAATATATATAGTGCATATAAATACCCATGCATAACACAAGAATCCACAAAACCAACAGAGAAAAGCCAAAAACCAAAACTGTTGCCAATTATATAAAATAATATAAAAAGAAAAAAAACAAGAAATGTTTGTTCATCCCTAATAGTAATATCATCTGGGGAAATTTGTCAGTGTAACATTCTTAGAAATTAATGTGTTGGCTGGTTGGTTTTAGACTTAGAGCCTGCCTGTTCCCAAAGACTTAAGATGGAAACAAAGCAAAAAAAATCAACAAAAAAGAACATTAAAACTGAATTAATTAGATGTCCACATCTTTCCTTAGTTTAAGTCTGAACCAGGCCAAACAGGCCAGTCTTACAATGTTTATGAAAGGCACTCATGCTTGCAATTTGATGAGTTTGCAGTAAGAGAGAATTCCATAGCAGGAGTGAAACTATCAAGCACTCCTCCCTTCGTGCCATTTAGAATGTACCTGGTACATGTGTGGTATCATTGAGAAGTCATCCCCAATGGAGACTGTGATGGGACACAAAGAGGAGGTTGACTCTAAGATATGTTCAGTCAATTTGGTTAGGCTGAGGCCTTTATAGGTTATAACCAGCTGTGGGCATGGCCACTACACCCCCGGCCACATGGAGAGTAGGAGCCCGCAACAAGGTTGGGGAGTAGTCAAGACTCAATCTTTCCTCCTTTTGGTTCCAATAATTCCATGAACACTTCTGTCATGGGTCAACACCTCTTTACTCACTGTTTCATTACAGAGCTTGTGTTCCCTCATTCCCTGCCCACAGCTGAAGAGGGACAGTTCTCATCACTCCTCCCTCCTGGTAGTCTTTCCACATCTCTCCTTCCCCTGTCCGTCCCAAGCTTCACTTAACCACAGTTTTCAAAGCCTTCCGTAATCCACTCACCCCTCTCCTTCCCCAGGCCCTTCTCAGCCATAAGGGCAAACCCTCTCCACCAATCGGCATAGCTATGGCCAACCAGCCCCACTATACAGCTTGGGTTCCCAGCCAAACCCTGTCCACAGGTATCTCTATCAGCCTGCCATGCTTCCACGGTCCTGCTCCAGCTCTCTGTACTCTTAACTTCAACACTTATACCCTCCCTTCTGCCGGTCCAGGCCCCCTCACAGTCAGGAGAGAGAAACCCCCAGCCCCTCCTTGTTATATTATCCTATTGTCTAGAAGATAACAGGGAGTCCTTCTAGACAGGAGATTCCAGTGTGTTCCCAGTAGCTCATCCTTGCTTGGGGATGGATGGCCATCTCCAAGGAAGATGGCAGGGGCCATGCTTGTGTTAGAGCATCTGCTTGGCAAGCAGAAGATCCCAGATTCAACCCCTAGCATCTCCAGGTAAAGAGATCAGGTTGTAGGTGATGTGAAGGACCCTAGCCTGAGACCCTGGAGAACCACTGCCAGTCTAAGTAGACAATACCGACTGAGATGGAGCAATGGTCCAGTTCATTATAATGCTGCTTCATGTGTTCATGCCATGATCTACACAGTTCAGACAATAAATTTCCAGATATGAGCTTTTTAATCATATTAAATATTTGCACCATGGTAGAGTTGCAATAAAAAAAATTCTCTTTCAGACATGTCCAAAAGAACTTGGAGAGAGTGAGGAAGTAGTCCTACTCCCTGGGGGATTGTTCGTGAGCTAGTACACGAGTCTTCATTAATTTGAAATATCAACTATGTCTCCAACATAGCCATTCCAGCAAAACCGCCATCAACCGAAAAAGAGAAATTACAAGGTATACTTACCCATTTTTGACAGTAATTATGGTTACAACAGCTGCAAAACCACTGAAAGAAGTGAGTCAGGTTCATAATTTGCCAATAGGGGTTGGGGGAAAAAATCTATATTATTACTGTATTCTTTTTTACTTTTGCTGAAAGCATGGGGAAGAAACATGTATAGGAGGAGATAGAAAAGGAAACATTAGGAAATGCCTGGGTGAGGACATTGGGAACATGCTGCTCAGGATTCTCAGCACCCATTGGCTCCAAGGTTTGCCTCATCTCCTCAGAATCTCAGAAGATCTTCATCCAATGAGGAGCCTATGGTGAGGACTGACTCACAACAGAAGCAATGGCAAAACAAATATACAGAGCGACAGAATAACTCGTCATAATAACGTAGTTGCACAAAGAAAGGGAATGACTCTGAAACAACATGGTTGCCAATTAAAGCTCAAGATGTAAGCAGGTTTAAACCTGTTGAGTGAATATATTTTAGCAAGCCAAGAGTTAGCCATGGTTTTGGGGGAGGGCAGCGGATCTCAAGGGTGGCAGTTTTGGATCTGAGGCTTACTACCTTTGGGGAGGGACTGTGGCTCAGTGGTAGAGCATCTGCGTAGCATGCAGAAGTTCAGGAGGGCTCCCACACATGAACACACGAAGCTGCCTTATACTGAATCAGACCCTTAGTCCATCAAAGTCAGTGTTGTCTACTCAGACTGGCAGCGGCTCTCCAGGGTCTCAGGCAGAGTTCTTAAACATCACCTACTTGCCTAGTCCCTTTAACTGGACAAGCCAGGGATTGAACCTGGGACCTTCCGCATGCCAAGCAGATGCTCTACCACTGAGCCACACCCCCTCCCCTATCTATCATTCCGCCGAACATGCAAAACAATGATATCCAGGAGGGGTGTTTTTTGAAGAGATTAGAAAGGTAGCAGAATGGAACTGTCCAGGAGGGTGTTTTTATAAAGGGAGTGGGATTGTAGTCTAGTGCCCCATTTGTTGCAGTGTGTTGTTTCTGCTGCTTTGTCTTCTACGGTTGTGATTCATTTTCTGCATTGTTTATGGTATGTCATTTTTAATGTCAGTGTTGTCCTCTAATTTTGTAACCCTACTCCCACTGCATTGTTCACGGGATGCCTTATGCTGTCTGATTGCAATGTTTTCATATTTGTTAATCTGCCTTGAGTCTAAATGAGAAAGGCAGGCTTTAAATGTAGTGAAAACGGTAAATAAATTCCTATTCAGGCAGTGTAATCCTGCACTTGGGCTGCGCTCTTCCCCAAAAGAGCTTAGCAAAGGAGTTTTTATACGGCGCATACAGAGGACATAGAAAGGATGATAAGAGCATGGCCTTGGGGGGATGCTCAAAAAACAAGTTCTCCAATTGGGATGCCAAAGGGGATTGAAAAAAAATCCATGTGGAAACAGCCTTTGTAACCCTGTTAAAATCAATAGTACTCCTCTTATGTAGATGGTCTGTGGTCTTGATATGCATTTCTGAAGCATCCCATAGTACGAAGAGCTTTCCTGAATTCAGATTAATTTTAATAAAAATAACAACTATCACTATTCTTTATTACATTGTTTTATCTTGCTCTTCCACTTATCCTTTTTCTGCTTTCCAGCGTTTAGATCACAAGAAAAGACTATTTCAAACAGCTGCAATATGAATGAGCCTTGAGAAGGATGCAAAGGAACTGCCATCGCTTTAGCGAGGATTATAGAGTTGCTTCTGCATTTTGTCCAAAGTGATGTTTCAACATGACTCAGGAGATTCCTGCTCCTGCAAAGCATCCAAGGAATGGCTTTGATAAGACTAGCGGACTATCTCAGGGGAGTTCCCCCAAGCCATAATACCTCTCACGGGGTACAGTTCTTTAGTCACTGCTACTGCAAGGCAAGTGGGTGTTGTACTATTCTTAGGTTAACGTTTTGCATAGAGTGAGTGCAACCCATAGAAAACTGGCCATTTTTGTAAACCACAATTGCTTTCTTGTTGATTTCAGTTCACATTTTGTGTGCATAATGTACCTATGTACCTACCGTGCATGCATGGCCCTCATTCATATCAGTGGAGTGAACATTTGTGTGCGAAGGAACATCTACGCAGATTGGCTCCTTCTCTTGGAATAAGGGGAAAACTGTTCCATACAGGGATGCTCTGGGTGTACCAATGAGCTTCTGCACCCAGGATACATTGCTGGGTAGGAATGACAATACATAAAGCTCGCATTGTTTTAATAGATCAGGCTAAAGTGAGCACTGTTCCCGTTCCCTCAAAAGAAATCCTGAATAAAGTACTTGCTTGATTCATCTGTTCAGTGTCCTTTGTGTCTTAAAAGTGCCTCAGTAGCAGGAAAGCAGTCTGAGTTCCCGCTGAGCACCCGAAACCGGATCTTGATGGAATAAACTGTGAAACATAAACAAATCTGGGAGGGGGATAATGGCTGTGTGGAATAAGACGCCCTTTCCTCATTTATTAATTTGTCTGTCTTTCTTTGAAAGAATTAAATTTCCTTCTTAGGAGCAGGTGAGGAGCAAGAATGCAAAGCAGCCTGATCAGGTTTCATCCGTTGTGGAGCAAGAGTTGGGGAAGCAGCCATTAAATTAATCCTCATCTTCAGACAACATTGACTCGGAGTCTGCAGGTGGTACAAGAAAGTGGGCAAAAGGTGACAGCAAAGTAATCTGTTCTTTCCTTTCTTGGAGCACATTACAAAGACTGCCACCCTTGCCTTGGCAAAACATTAGCCTTGTTTCTCTAGGTACCACAGAACTATTACAAAGCCTACCTGGCTTTGTCCGTTGGCCACCCTGTATAGGCAATGACCAGCTTAGCTTCAGAGGAGCTGCTATAAGTTTTCCAACCATACCCCAGGACTTGTACCCTACCATACCCTGAAGGTGATCAAGGTCACAAGCATAACTTATTCCCTGCTTCATCACTTCCACACCACTGTGAGGAAGACCAAGGGACAGTGACCAGCTTCAGCTCACCCACTGTGCTTCCTGGTTGATCAGGGATTTGAACACTCCTCACATACGCACACCATACATGCACACACAGCCTTGGGTAAAAGCCAAGCATGCTGACCTCTCTACCCCACTGGTTCTAGAGCAAGGTGGGCCTCATGGTTCAAAAAATCAGGGTAGGTTGCTATCTTTTATCAGAACAACTAATAATGGAAGACAAAAATGAAACTAATGCACCTAATTTAATTTGTATGATAGAAGACTGCAATATCCTCTGATGGCTATAATTTATGGGCTTAAACCAAGTGTAAATGTTTCTTGCTTGCAAGAAAGGAGATGCCTACAGCCAGGCTAGCTGCCACTGTAGCCATTCAAAATAAAGTCCCTTTAAAACTTCCCAGAAGGACGTTTTTCACATACATTTGCAACATGGAATATTCTGAATGCTCACAGCTTGGCATCGACCCCTCCATGGAAATTCTTCTCTGGGGCTTGTCTCTAAAAGTGATTGGCTGGGAGCACTCACCTCCTGATCTGTTGCAAGTTTCTAATGGGAAGGTAGAAATGCTACTGCCTGGGAAATTTGGAGGAGGAGGAGAAGAAGAATTTGTTTTTATACCCCACTTTTCTCTACCTTACGGAGTCTCAGTTGACAATCAAAATCCCTTCCTCTCCCCACAACAAGCACCTTGTGAGGTAGGAGAGGCTGAGAGAGTTCTTAGAGAACTGTGACTGTCCCAAGGTCACTCAGCAGGCTTCATGTGGTAGAGCAGGAAATCAAACCCAGTTCTCCAGATTAGAGTCCGCCGCTCTTAACTACTGCACCATGCTGGCAAGATGCCTGATGGTAAACACCTGAACATGAAAAAAAGCACACATTTTTTGGGGCTGGGGGTCATAATGCGCAAGAATCCCAGATTTGTGTTACTGTTCCAGAAATTCACAGTATTGACCAAAACCAGCAATTTTCGTGTATATTTTTGTATTGGGAATTTCATAATGCACACCGCAAACTATGACTGATGGTACTGAAAGGTGCTGAGTGATCCAGAAGAATTAGTAATGTCACACTCTATCTCCTTAGCACAGGTTATTCATTAGGTCATCCAAGGTTATTTCAGTCCCATATCCAGGCCTAAAGCCAGACTGGGACAGATCCAAATCGTTCGCTTCATCCGAGAAACCTTGGAGTTATCCAGCCATCGCCCGTTCACTCACCTCGTTCAACAATGGTAGACTCAAGACTGGTCAATAATCATTCAAATATCCAGGGTCCAAGGTAGGTTTCTTTAGGAGTGGACATACCACAACCTGTTTCAGAGCTTGGGCAACCACCCCTTCCCTCAAGGTTGTGCAGCTGAGGAGAGAGAGAGAGGCTATGAGGAGACATATGTACTGAATTTTGACCAGTAGAAGTATTTATATACTCATGCACTCATTCTTTTTTCTGATGCTAAGAGAAGAATCCAGTGTATATTCACAGCACTAGAAGAAAAAAAGCAAGGCTGTAAAAAGAAATTAGCATTGTAAAAATATCTCAGAAAAAAATGTGTTGTTCCCCCACCCCCAAGGGAAAAAACTGTTTTATTTTTAGCTGTGCGTTAAAGAAAGTGATACCGCAGTCACCTAACACATTGATAAGTTCCTTGGCTGCTAACATGACTGTTAAAGATGATGCACCAATCCTATGCAGAGATACTCAGGGCTTCTTCAAGGACAAAGGCATAATTGGGTTGGCACAGCTTTGCTTTTGGCTCTTTAAAATCCTCACTGAGGACCACTTCAAGAATACAGTTTCCATGTGTGGCCTCGTATACTTCCAGGTTGGCTCCTAGTGCTTAATAGATAGGGTTGCCAGGTCCCTCTTCGCTATCGGCGGAAGATTTTTGGGACGGAGCCTGAGGAGGGCGGGGTTTGGGAGGGGACTTCAATGCCATAGAGTCCAATTGCTAAAGTGGCCATTTTCTCCAGGTGAACTGATCTCTATCGGCTGGAGATCAGTTGAATTAGCAGGAGATCTTCTGCCATTACCTGGCAGTTGGTTAGAAAATCTGCAACGGAGTCTCCAGTACAAAAGTAACAAAAAATTCTTATTGGTGCTTACACATATGACATCAACAATACAAGAGTGAAAGATACATATAAGAACAGTCAAAGTTATATACAGTATGTACAATCTAAGTAAGGTGCAGTCTCAGTGCACCAATTGCCATGTTCTTTCAAGTAAATGTTGTATTTTCTTCACAAAGTCCAATAGTACTTTTTGGGAAAAGGTGGGGGACGGCCGTTTCAAATCTTTTCTTCAGCCCCAAACAGTAAACATATCCAAATCGTACCCAATAGTAAAATCTTCCACTCTGTTCTCATTTCCCTGAGGGATACTCTAAAGTGAAGCAACCCTATTAATAGAGCCTGAATTAGAGCTCATTTTCTTATCTATTTGGTTTTGTTACAACAGATTAGCATGGCTACACTTTAGAACAGATATGTTGCGGCCGTGCAGGAGATCTTCTGTGTTTTTTAAAAACTTATGTGGCTGCTTTGTAGATTGGGAAAGGGTTTTTGGGAAAGTGGGTGTTTGACCCTTTTGTCCAGTGCATTTTCTCTTACTTGCACCTTCCATCAAACTCCCATTAGCTTTTTAAGGGCAAGTTCATTCTAGCTTGCTAGTAGCAGCTGATTTCCATCTGAGCTGAGTTTGTTCTCCTGTGCCTGCAGGTACTTAAATATGGACATGGCCAGAGGCCTTTGGGTATGAGTAAAAGGCCCCATGGTTTATAGCCTGTAATCTGCATTAGCTAGTTCAGTGAATCAAGACCCATCCAGGATTTATCAATTTATTTATTTAAAATATTTCAGTACCTTCTCTTCATAGTCATGCTCAAGGTGGCTTACAATTAAAAACCACAGTATAAAACAGAGGCCATTAAACACAACACAAGCTTTTTGTGGTTGTTTGACTTGTTTGTTTAAATTGTATTGTTTAAATTGTCTTGTACTTTGGAAATGTCTATAAGCCACTTTGAGTGTCTTTTGAGGAGAAATGCAGCACAGAAATGTCACAGTGATTAAATAAATAATATAGGTATATGGCATTCCTTGGGGGGGCACAATCATCCTGCAAACCTTTTAAGATATTGGTTATGCTGGGAACTGGGGCGGGGGGGGGGGTCAGCAGCCCTCCACACCTTTGCTCATTTTCATGTTCAGTCATCCAACTCCCATTTCACCAAACCTCTGCTCCAAGTAAAGTCAGACAGCCAGTTCAGAAGTATGTATTTTTGCTCTGGGTTATCTAAACAAGCAGATGTAATATATAAGTGCGTGCAGGCGGCCGTAAATTCTTAAAGCAAAGCAACTTTCTGCTTCATCCAAGACTTATGCAAATAAAACATTTTGTTTGCTCAGTTATATTTATAGTGCTGATTCAGTGTGTGTGTGAGAGAGAGAGGGGGGGGCAAATAGTTATTTAAAAAGCTGAGCATTTATGTATTATGTATGTGTTCCAGAAGTAGTCTGCAAAACCATTGAAGTCATTTCTGAATTTGCTGTCACCTTGTCGTGTCATGGAGCCCTGGCATTGTCTACAAAGCATTGTTGATTCTCACTCTTAGAAATTTGTAATGCCCCTACAGTGGAAGACCCTGTATAAAAGCTTTCCAGGTGAGCTGCCAGTCATAGACGTGGAGCTCTGCAGCTTGATATAAATAGCTTTTTGCTTTCCTCTGGCTTCTCACCTCTTTTGTTCCACTTCACCTCTGCCTGGGTCAGGGATGTGCTGTGCTGATACCTGTATAGTTAAAAAGAAGGTCAAACAGTTGCTACTTCCCAGCTGAGGCAGATGGCTGATTTCTAAATGAGAATGTTTTACTCAGGTCGGACAAGTACTGCTATGAGTTTAGGCTAGGATTGCCAACCTCCAGGTACTAGCTGGAGATCTCCTGCTATTACAACTCATCTCCAGCTGATAGAGATCAGTTCACCTGGAGAAAATGGCCGCTTTGGCCATTGGGCTCTATGGCATTGAAGTACCTCCCCTCTCCAAACCCCGCTAGGGTTGCCAGGTGCCTCCTCTCCTCCGTTGGGAGGCTTTTCTTTGTAATGGCAAATGTGCGCGCGTGCGTGCATGTGCGTGCTGACACATGCGCAGCACTTTCAGTTTAGAACCGGAAGTGCCTCCTCGCAAGGGGCCTTTACCCCTTAGTTTGAGTGGTAAAGCGGCCCTTTACCACTCAAACTAAGAGGTAAAGGCCCCTCGTGAGGTGGAACTTCCGGTTCTAAACTGGAAGTGCCGTGCCCCGTATGCATGCGTGCGTGCACGTTTGCCCGCCAACCCTCAGGTGGTTGGCGGGTAGAGGGGTAAATGGGCGGGGGTTTGCCCGCCACCAGCGGGCACCTGGCAACCCTAAACCTCGCCCTCCTCAGGCTCCACCCCAAAAACCTTCCACCTAGGGTTGCCAGGTCGCTCTTCGCTCTCGGCAGATTTTTGGGGTGGAGCCTGAGGAGGGTGGGGTTTGGGAGGGGAGGGACTTAAATGCCATAGAGTCCAATGGCCAAAGCGGCCATTTTCTCCAGGTGAACTGATCTCTATCGGCTGGAGATCAGTTGTAATAGCAGGAGATTTTCTGCTATTAACTGGAGGTTGGTAACCCTACTCCGGACGGGGTTGAAGAGGGGCCTGGCAACCCTCGTTTAGGCCTTCATCCCATGTGGAGAACCTGAGCTCCACAGTACAACTCTTACAGAGGACTGTGAGGAACTCCTTGTAGCCACCATACCCACGAGAGATTGTCAAACTGGGGCTCATATTTGCACCAAACAGAAACATCGCAGTGTTCACCTGACTAGCATGAAATGCACCAGGACTAGGGCTGCCAACCTCCAGGTAGTAGCTGGAGATCTCCTGCTATTACAACTGATCTCCAGCCGATAGAGATCAGTCCACCTGGAGAAAATGGCTGCTTTAGCCATTGGACTCTATGGCATTGAAGTCCCTCCCCTCCTCAAACCCCACCCTCCTCAGGCTCCACCCCAAAAACCTCCCGCCAATGGCAAAGAGGGACCTGGTGACCTTAACCAGGATAGACTGCTGTTCTATACCCTACACTGCACCACTTGGAAGGTTTCTCAAGGCTGAACAGAGTGTGAGGACAGCTGGTGCACCCAGTCACAGGTACAACTTTCTTTGTGAGCAACCACACAACATGATGGAGAACATTTCGAGGAAGTACAGGCATGTCCTTCAGAAAAGCAGATCACGGTTCCTTTTTCACAAATAGTAATGCACGAGTGTGTGTGTGTGTGTGGGGGGGAAATCACTCCACCGCTCCCCTTGTGAAAGTCCAAGTATAAGAAATAAGGATCTCAAAACGAAAATGCTAATAGTGCTCTGGAATAAACTTTGCATGAGGTACAAATAAGGCCCTAATCGCTGGGAGCTGCTTTGGGGCAAAAAAAGGAGAGCTTTTGAGAGGGAATGAGTTGCAGAAGAGGAACCGCACAGGGGAGGGTGCTGAATCTGTCTTTCACCCACCACTTTTCCGCCCCCGCCCGCCCCCCAAGAAGTTGTTCTCTCCCACTGGCTTTCCCGTAAAGATGTGTTTACCTCACAAGGAGAACCTGAAAATGCACTTTATATAATGCAAGCTATTATTGTTTTATAGCACATAGACATGAAATATTATTGCTATAATGTAAGAGTTTATAGATACTATAAAGTGAATCACAATTGGACTAAGGTCTAATTTACATTTATATTCACATGTTTAGTCTTGTCATTTCATGTATGTGAACATTACTTTCCTCCCCTTTCAGAGATAATCGTACACCTACCTTTCCTTTTTCTTTCTCTCTCTCCCTCTCCTTTCCCCCCCCCTTGCGTCTTGTGCAATGGGGGAGGGGGAGAGGAGACGTGGTTAGTTTACTTAAACGGTTCTGAGAAGGCCCTCAAGAGCTGGCACAAATGCAATTTTTGAATAAAACCACAGGTGTTTGTTTTCCCAAGCTAAAATTAGTCTGAGCCATCAATACAAATGGGCTTGTATACCTGCAAGACGATGTGTTAGGCTGCCCACGGTGCCCACATGGTGCCAGATAGTAAGTTAAAACTAGCAATTTGGAATCATTTCAACATATGGCCTTGCTGGAGAAACTGGAGTCGCTCAGGGTCTTCTTGCCGGTCATCATAACCTCAACTGAGGCAATATCAGTTTGGAGTTGCATAATTAGTGTAATGATCACGTATTTACCATGAAACTTTTGTTCTCAGCCCTCACAATTAGGAAGACAAAAAAGCAGAAACATGAACATATGAAACTGTGTGTCTGTCAAGGTCAGTACTGTCTACTTTTACTGGCAGCAGGGTCTCAGGACAGGTAGAGGTCTTTCACATCACCTAATGCCTGATCATTGGTCTATCAAGGTCAGTACTGTCTACTTTTACTGGCAGCAGGGTCTCAGGCAGAGGTCTTTCACATCACCTAATGCCTGATCATTTTGAGTGGAGGTACTAAGAACTGAACCTGGGATATTCTGCATGCAAAGCAGATGCTCTTATCTTTCCGTCTAGACATTAGGAAGAATTTTCTAACAGAACGGTTCCTCAGTGGGACAGGCTTCCTCGGGAGGTGGTAAGCTCTCCTTCTCTGGAGGTTTTTAAGCAGAGGCTAGATGGCCATCTGTCAGCAGTGCTGATTCTATGACCTTCCGCGGATGATGAGAGGAAGGGCATCTTGGCCATCTTCTGAGCCTGGAGTAGGGGTCACTGGAGGTGTGGGAGGTAGTTGTGAATTCCCTGCATTGTGCAGGGGGCTGGACTAGATGACCCTGGTGGACCTAGATCAACCCCTAGTTTTTAAAGTTTAAAAACCCTAAATACTGGCCTTGGTTTTTAAAGATTTTTCTTTATTGTTTCACTGCCCTTTTCAGACACTTTTATCCCAGCTAATTTTCTTTACTTACGACTTTCCTTTTCACCAGTAACATGTCTGCACTTTTTTATGCATACTTTACAAGGCAAACTTGGCATACAACTCACTTGCATACCCTGATGTGGGCTTATTGAAGGCAGGTGCACACTTTAATATATATGGGCACTGGGATCCCCTTCCAGACAATAAAACACTGGCATGACCAAAAGTAGAGTATCTGCCGAGTTTCATTTGTGTGCTTAAAATCTCCACCCTTTCTGAAAGGAAGTAATAAGGAATCAGAATGGCATTCCTTCACACTCTCTAGATACCATGTTAAATCAGTCTATATTAACATTTTTCTTCATTGTGTCACCCTGATTTGAAAAGGGAAATGTTATTGCATCGTAATGCTGCTATTACTTGCAGGGGAGGGTCAATTACGACACATGGCATAATGAGGTGACATTAGTTAACACAATTTCACAGGTGTCAATTTGAGTCATCCTGATGAGAAGTGGAGCAAAATATATATATACACTTCAACTTGTGGGAGAATTTTTTTTCCCTTCGTTAGCACTAGATCGTGACAGGTAAGGTGAGAAAACCTCATCACAACTAATAAAGCAATAAATGTCTGGGTCACAAATGGAAATGTACAAACACAGGAGACAGTTGATTAAACAGATAACAAATTAAGAATATAGGAACATTATATTAGGTGCTGTGGAACACAGGCAGGATAACGCTGCTGCAGTCGTCTTGCTTGTGGGCTTCGTAGAGGCGCCTGGTTGGCCACTGTGTGAACAGACTGCTGGACTTAATGGGCCTTGGTCTGATCCAGCAGGGCTTTTCTTATATTCTTAACAAATTTAACAGAGGACACTAACCATTAGGCCCAGGCTGCTTGTGCGTTAAATACGGATTTGGTCCCCATCAGACCAGCTCCAGGTTGGGAAATACCTGGAGATTTTGGAGGTGGAGCCTGAGGAAAGTGGGGTTTGGAGAGGAGCGGGACTTAAATGCCATAGAGTCCAATTGCCAAAGCGGCCATTTTCTAGAGATCAGCTGTAATAGCAGATCTCCAGCCACCACCTGGAGGCTGGCAACCCTAGATCCAGGCCTGGCTGCTTGCTGCTGTTCAACACAGCCATCTTTTAAACACCTGTGTGATGTAGCGGTTAGAATTTCAGACTAGAATCTGGGAGACCCACGTTCAAATCCCCATTCTGTCATGGAAGCTCATTGGGCCCATCTCACATTATCAGATGAACTCCCTCACAGATTGTTGTGAAGATAAAATGGAAGATGGGAGAATGATGTAAACTGCTGTGGGTCCCCCTTGTGGAGAAAGGTGGGATATAAAGGAAGTAAAATAATAAATATACCGTATTGTTTGCTCCATAAGATGCACTTTTTTCCTCCTCAAAAGTGAGGGGAAATGTCTGTGCATCCTATGGAGCGAATGTGTGTGAATCCGGCCCCCGGGGAGGGCAAAACTGCAAGAGGCCCTGGGAGCCACGGCCGACCCCCGGCCGTGGCAGCCCAGCGCAGAGCCGGCGCGCCCCAGGAGCAGGCTAGGAAGCCGCCAGCCAGCTGGGGGGCGGGAGGCCCCTCCAAGCAGCCACCCAGCGCAGCGGGAGCCCAGCGCAGAGCCCATGCGCTCCGGGAGCCGGCTTTAAAGCCCCCAGCCAGCTGGGGGGCGGGAGGCCCCTCCCAGCCACCCAGCGCAGCCTCGGGACCGGGAAGGGTTTGGTGGGTCTTTAAACTGCTCTGCACTGCCTAGGTAGGCAGCGCAGAGCAGTTTAACCTACCCCCACGCTTCCCGGTCCCGAGGCTCAGCTGTTGGGCAGGCAATTGCACACCAATTAACTGGGCTGCCCACTGCCTCTCAGCAGGCCAGCTGAGGGGGGGGAGGCATCCTGCATGTTCATGGTGTGCACAGCGTGATGATGTCACTTCCAGGTTTACCCTGGAAGCGCCAAAATCGCGATTGGGACACTCTAGCACTCTCACCCCAAAACTCTATGGTTTCCATAGAGTTTTTGGAGGTATGTACTAGAGCGTCCCATGTGATGCCGGCTCTTCTGGGATAAACCTGGAAGTGATGTCATCATGCCACATGTACTGTGTGCATGCAGGACACCCCCACTCCCACCGGCAGCTAAGGGGGACCTGGTGACCCTACACACATTATAGTTGGCCTTGGTTTAGTAGTTGGACAGGAGACCCCCAAGGAAACCAAGGTTACTACACAGAGGCAGGCAATGGCAAACCACCTCTATTCACCTCTTGCCTTGGAAACCACATGAGGGGTCACCATAAGTCAGTTGTCACTTGACAACACTTAATTATTATCCAGGAGAAAGTTCCTCCAGCCTAATATGCCCTCCTCCAGCCCAAGGAGCCTTCCTACAATTTAAGTTGCTCTTACGTTGAAGGTTAGGGGTAGGCTTTTGAGGTGCACACAAAGATTTCACTGGGTACTAAACCTGTCTGAGAGCCAGTGTTGTGTAGTGGTTAGAGTGTTGAACTAAGAACTGGGAGACCTAAGTTCAAATCCTCACTCATTGTTTGCTGGGTTTCCTTGGGCTGGTCACTCGCTCAGCCTAAGTGCCTCATGGGGTTGTTGTGAGGATTAAATGGAGGAGGGGAGACCAATATACACCACCCTGAGTTTCTTGGAGGAAGGGTGGAAAAAAATAGAATAAAGAAATAAATGCTGTATGGAGACATTTTTGGGGTGTGCAGTATGCCTCAAACATTGCAACCATTTGTTCTGGGTGTACAGTATGCCTCAAACATTGGCAACTGAACTCCCAACTACTGAAAATGAAGCCTGTGCCAATCTGCATAAGTAGGGTTGCCAACTTCCAGGTAGTAGCTGGAGATCTGCTATTACAACTGATCTCCAGCTGATCTCCAGCTGATATTTCAGTTCACCTGGAGAAAATGGCGGCTTTGGCAATCAGACTCTATGGCATTGAAGTCCCTCCCCTCCCCAAACCCTGCTCTCCTCAGGCTCCGCCCCAGAAACCTCCCACCGGTGGCAAAGAGGAACTTGGCAACCCTACGCATAAGTCATTGTAGGGTCTGTTTCTCAGTCAGAGTGGCATGTGGCAGAATGTTGGGAACTGGTTTGTACAGGTGGTAAGATAGTTTTTTAGTAGACAAGGGAAGAAAAAAGCCAAAAGATGACTGAGAAGTGATCTCAGTAATGCTAAAGATACCATTTCTTTTCTTGAAGACATTCTTGTTAAAGATCAATGGTCCTTCTAAGTTCTCTTACCAGAAGATGAGGCTTTAATCTTCTAGGTGGCCTCCTGACTTTTGCTGTTATGGGTCTTTAAACAAGTCCTTCTGTGTTAACCTATGTATTTGTTTCTTTAAGTGGCCACTCTTGATCTCAGAAATTCTTCAACATCTAAAGTAGGTGTGGAGCTATTTATAAATCAAGGCAAGTTCTGCCGTTTTCATAAGGTGGTTTATATTGCATATTTGAAATCTGGAGGTGTTTCAGGAATGCATCGTAAAACCACCTTACATAAACCGTCTCTCAGGAAACAGTCATGATAACAGAAGCCGTCAAATCTCACTTTAAACAAGTTACCTTGTACCCCTGATTTACTAAATTTCTGGAATATTTTTTCTATCCAAGCTGAAAATCTGCCCAGCTTTTTGAGCCTTATCAGCTGCGTTTTCAGAAGCATTAACCTTACGCCTCACACCCCAGCAATTTACGTGCTACATATTTCTGAGACTTCTATGACGTTGGTTTGCTGTATGTTATGATACAGTACCTGGTACATGGCAATAGAATTGTTTGGCTTTTCTCTCTTTCTCTCTCTCTCTTTAAGCTCTTTGTTTAAAACAGCTTGTAAAAAGTTCAATCATCTGATCACTCTGTAATATCTCTTATCATATTATTTGACTAAAACAGACACGTTATTTAACCCTGTGTGCTCCGTGGGGAGCTCTTTTTTTCCCCATGGGCCAGAAGTAGAAAGTCTACAAAAGGAATGTCAAGAGCCAGTAGGACTGTGAAGACCTGAGTTCAAATTTTTACACAGCCATAAAGCTCTCTAGGTGATCTTCAGCCACTCATTCTTGCTTTAACTAACCTACCTCTCAAGATGGGTGGCAGCCTACAATGGAAGAGAACCATGCATGCTGCCTTAAGCTCAAAGGTGGTGCAGGATTTTTTTAAAAAAAATGTTAAGAATATTTTGCCACACCGCCCGATCCCTTTATCAATTGACAGAATCCACAATAAAGTTGACCATATCAAGCAGTACGAACATTGCACGTGCATTTTGGAACAGCACTATGTACAAAGATATACAAAAACATACTACCCATATGTTGCATACAAAATACAAAGACAACCTGTACCTTTAAAACCGTCCAAGATTCCAGTTTCTTGTAACTTAAATAAATTTTTCTTTTTATTAGAAGCAAAACCGTAGACTTAGATTAGGTTCAAAATTCTACGAACCACCAAAGAATTCAGAATTCCCCTATATTTAAACAGAACAGACCAAATCCCAGCACTGTATGGGATGAAGCTTTTCTACCTTGCCTGAAGAACAGTGTGAACATCTGATCCTGACCATGAATTTCCTGTGCCTTAGTCCAGAGATAAGAAATATATTATGAGCCACATCTGTTATGAAAGGTAGTTAAACACTCTTTTCTAAATGTAGCTACTAGATTGCTTTTTGGAAAAGGAGAACAGTTTTTCAAACTTTTTCCTCCCCGATGCTTCTCTGGGAGAGCCAGCATGGAATAATGGTTAAAAGTGGCAGACTCTAATCTGGTGAACCAGTCTTTAATAGTTTCAGGTGGACAGCTGTGTTCGTCTGTAGGAGCAGAATGAAATTTGAGTCCAGTAGCACCTTAAAAACCAACAAAACTTTCCAGGGCATAAGCTTACGTGAGTCAAAGTTCACTTCATTAGATACAATGAAGTGAGCTTTGACTCATGGAAGCTTATGCTCTGGACAATTTTGTTAGTCTTTAAGAGAATTATGATGGAAGCAGTGTACTTCAGACACATTCCAAGTATATTTCCGTTTTGTTTTTGTACATATGTTCCAAGGCAAAGCCTACTGTGAACTATGTAACCTCTCAAAGTCTGTCTCAGGTTCACTATTTCAGAACAGGAATTGATTCCAAGATAGAAACCAGCAATCAAGCAGGCATTTATCTAACAACAAGCAACATAGTCATTTTGGCAGGTTGTTGTATATTTTCCCTCTGCTTCAATTTGTTTCAGGTTTCTCTGGCCTCTGACACCTGCCAGCCACGAAGCACACATTCTTCAGGGTAGAACAGGGGGTGGGGGAAGAGAAATTGCATTTCCCTAAGTTTCCTTGTTACACTGAAAATCGTGTGTTTTTAAAGATTTTGCCAGGCTTCTCCTCCTCCCACACCTCAGTCCCAAGTCGAATCAGGCTCCCACAGATATTTCCCACAGCGGCTGTGAGACTGCAGAGAAAACAAGTCCAGTCCAGTGAACCCAGACCTAACTTATTTTAAACGTATCATGTAGTTTGACCCCGAGTTACAACATCCAGTGGACTCACTTCTGTGTAAGACAGCTTTGTATGTAGGGTTGCCAGCCTCCAGGTACTGTGTGTAGGAAAAAGGCACCTCTATGCTAGTACCTGAGGTTTGGAAATCAGCATAGATGCAAAAAGATTTAAACAAAGTGCAAAATTTTTATAATGCTACACAATAACACACAACAAATTATATATACAAATGTAAAACAAACAACATAAACATGTGCATCATCAACAAGCAGTCCAAAACCAACATATATAGTCCAAGGACTGTACAAATTTTGGACTATATATCTTGGTTTTGGACTGCTTGTTGATGATGCAAATGTTTATGTTGTTTGTGTTAAATTTGTGTATATAATTTGTTGTTGTGTTATTGTGTAGCATTATAAAATTTTTGCACTTTGTTTAAATCTTTTTGCATCTATGCTGATTTCCAAACCTCCAGGTACTAGCTGGAGATCTTCTGCTATTACAGCTGATCTCCAGCCAATTGAGATCAGTTCACCTGGAGAAAATGGCCACTTTGGCAATTGGACTCTATGGCATCAAAGTCCCTCCCCTCCCAAAACCTCACCCTCCCCAGGCTCCGCCCCCAAAACCCCACTGGTGGTGAATAGGGACCTGGCAACCCTATTTGTATGTTCATATCATTGGCAGAGACCCCGCCTGCCTGATCCCCCATATAGTTTGAAACATTCTGTATTCAGGTGTTATTACTTACAAATAGACAGACAGATAAGGTCTCAGATTAACAGTGCAATCCTAAACAGAGTTGATTTCAGTGGACTTTGAAGGGTGTAACTCTTCTTAGGGTTGTACTGTAAATATATTATTTTGAAGAGAAGTGCCTTTGATTTTATTATTTTATAATTCTTTATACAGCACCCAAATTGTACTTTAATGCGTGGAGAGGGCAGGCAGGCCCCTGCTCCCAGGAGTTTATGGTCAGTATTTTAGCAGAGATGTAAAAAGGGGACAAACATAAGCAAATGCAATTACAGGAATTTTGACTTTTTTTCGGTTGGAGATGAGGAAGACTACCTGAGGTTAAGCCACAAGTCTTCACGAGAAAGGTGAGTTATGAGGAGGGATTTAAAAGAAGAGATAACAGAAACACCACATAAACCTATGCCTGGAATTCATGACAACTTTGGTGCAACTTTACGTATAAAGATGTTTATGACTAGTGGGTCAGCCAAGCAAATAATTGAAAAGATCCAAAACAAAAAAAATTAACAGTTTAAAATAGTTTTTCCCCAGGCTCTGGTTATGACAATTGTTCTTGGATGTGCCACTGTTAGCTATCTGTGCTTAGAAACAATCCCATAAAGTCAGCTGTGACTTGACAGCACTTTCCACCACCACATAGTTTAAAACAACTCCAATTATCCGGGGGGGGGGGAGGGAACATGGCCTTTTCCTGGGCTTTGAACAGAATTTTTTATATCCAGAAATCAGCAGGTGGAGCTTTTCACTGCACAAAGATAAACAAGATCACTTGCAAATATTGTCCAGAACCAGTTGGTGTTATAGGCACAATATCAGGAAATAATACAAAAATTGTCAACCCTAGTATCAGAGGCTATATTTATTCTGAGCTAATTCAGTCCTGCCATCTTGCCTTAACAAATCTCAGATCTTTGATAAGGTATCACCAAAGCTGAGGATTCAGGACTGTAAACAATGAGATTGAAATCTCTAACCTGAGAGAAAACATAAGCATTTCTAGCCAGGACATAAATCCCATTTCTTTCATCTGTCTTATTTTCCTTTGTAAGTCCTGATATGCATTAACCACTCAGAATCACTATTTTGTACTTTGGGGAGGGGAGATTTTATTTCTCTGGCTGTCTGCTTCATCTTCCTGTATTTCAATTACAGTGATGAATTTGTGTTCCTGCAATTGCAAACATCTGTAAGCATGATGATTTCCCACACAAAAAAAGAGAGATTGGGAAGTGGGAACTACATCAAAATCTAATGCAAGCCACCATCATTCAAAGGAACTAAATTATTTCCAACAGCTGAGGATTTGTCCAACAACAAGACCTTTTCTTTTTTTTAAAAAAAAAAAAGTGAACTCCTGAACAATCAGACACATCTTGCAATCAAACTCAATATTCAGGGACTGCTGAGGAACTGGTACATATTCCATGTCCCGTGGTCATTTCCAGAATCCACTTTGCTACTTTTGTGTGACACCATAAGTGTAGGTCAACAAGGTGTTCCAATCCATCAGTTAGTTCCCCTGGACAGCAGCAACGTAATATATCTGTAATGGCTCATCCATTCCTTGCACGCATTCCATCATGCTACATTCTTCTAAATAGCCCCTTGTCAGGGCCAGCTGGGACTGCATCTGAGCAATCAAATTTCACTGGACCTCTGTCTTCAGAGTCAGAAGCAAGCAACATGCTTGTGGTCTTATCAGGAGTCAAGTCGGACAAAACAACAGTAATTCTGAGGACCAGAGGCAGAAGGCATAGTCATGAACAGACAGGAGATCAAATCTGCAGCAGTAACGATTCTAGAAAGAACCAAGCTCAATTCTTCTCTGGTAAAGAAGTTTCTAGAACTTAATCATCTAAGTATACAATACCAAAGATGTCAAGGAACTCTTTCAGGACATCACTGATAAAATGTTGAAAGATAATGAAGGCATTGTTTAGTCCAAAAAGCATAACCTTGCATTCGAAACACCTGTAACTGGTATGAGATGCTGGCTTCCACTCATCTTCATTCTGGATATGAAACTGGTTGTGTGCATCCTGGAAGTCTGGTGAATGCCTAGGAAGTTTTGATCTGAACTGTTCCACAGCAGCGCCTGGCAGCCATGTGAGTTTAGCTGTTCCCTAACTAATGACCTAGATGGCCCAGGCTAGCTTGATCTCATTAGATCTCAGATGCTGGTTAGTACTTGGATGAGAGACCACCAAGGAAGTCCAGAGTTGCTATGCAGAGGCAGGCAATGGCAAGCCACCTTCGAAAGTCTCTTGCCTTCAAATCGCTATGGGATTGCCATAAATCAGCTGTGACTTGATGTCACTTTCCACCACCACCTAATGGGCTGCATCATTAATTCTCAACTCATGCAAATAGCTGACTTGGTAGTCCCATGGCCCTGTAGAGCAATGAAACTAGGCTACAGCTGAGATAGGGATTTCTGCATCCTTGGAAGATTCATCACATATAGTGAAAACTATTAACTTGTAAATTAAAGCAGTCACCATAAGAGGGGCAGAAACCCAACATATCTTAATGACTGAACATGGGCATTCCCTTTCCAAAGGCACAGAATATTAAGGGCTGTTAAACGTCAGTTAAAAGGGAGGGGGGAAGGAAAACGGGGGGAGATGGAAAGTCAGTTTGTTTGAACCCCAAATTGTTTATCTTATCCAGAATAGGAGGACTATGACTTGAGGATGCATATTAGGAAATGCTCATGCCTTGTCTCCAGTCTAGGATTAATTAGGATTAGAAATAAACCTTTCCTTTGATTTCCGTTAATACATACATACATACATTAAAAGTTGTAGAAAGGGTGGAGCCTCTAAAAACTTATAGTATCCTGGAACTAGAGGTAAAATTAGGGTCATGGGATGTATGCTGAGATATACATATTCCCCAATCCCACTTTCATAGGGGAGGGGAAGTATAAACATACACACATTCTTAACTCTGCTACTTGAAATCCACAGGATTTCTACAAGGCTTAGCTGTGGCTGAATGGTGTCATAGCTTCTTTGTTAAACATGTATCATATGTTTAACTGAGTTGTCACCAGAATCTCTAATATACTTAAGTGCTGTAAAGTTGTGACTCACTTATGGCAACCCCAGCAAGAGGCTTTCAAGGCAAGTGAGAAGCAGAGGTGGTTTGCCATTGCCTTCCTCTGCAGAGCCTTCCTTGGAGATCTCCCATCCAAGTACTGACCCTGCTTAGCCTCTGAGATCTGACAAGATCAGCCTACACCACACAATTCCCCATCTGCCAGAACCTCTTGGAGTAACAAAAAAGAGAACTCGTCATCATCAAAATAAATCATGGATGCAAAACATGAACACATGAAGCTGCCTTATACTGAATCAGACCCTTGGTCCATCAAGTCAGTATTGTCTACTCAGAAGCAGCCTGACATCTTTCATATGGAAAAGAAAGTGGATGTCTCTCTTAACTTGGGTTGAAAATGGTGGATGATTCCAGGGCTCTCCAGGGTCTCAGGCAGAAGTCTTTCACATCACCTACTTGCCTCGTCCCTTTAACTAGAGATGCTGGGGATTGAACCTGGGACCTTCTGCGTGCCAAACAGATGCTCTACCACTGAGCCATGGCCCCTTCCCAAACATTTCATTCTGCTTCTTGCATTTTGTTTAAGTGTTTTAAGTGGGAGCCCCATAATCTCTGAAAGGCTTGCTGCCTTCATAAATGGTCCTCTTTGCAGTTAAGAGGAGCTCCAGATTTCTCCAGAGGTATTAGTTTCTTAATCTTTTACTGTCTCTAAAGAATCTCCTCTCGCCTGATGGCATAGGGAATCATCCATCATTTTCAACCCAAGTTAAGAGTGACATCTACTTTCTTTTCCTTATGAAAGATGTCAACCTGTATGTTTAAACATCAAGGAATAGTTTTCTGGAGGGGAGAAAGCTGATTCTGGCTGAAAGTCGGCAGCGTTGCATTGAACTCTGACAGAAGTACAGCAAAAAAATAATAAAACTCACTCAAATGATTTACAGGTTTAAGCCCACGGTGTCTTGCTTTGTGTTTCTTTAAGAAAGGTGTGAGCCTATGTGTAAGAGCCCTGAAATACAAGAGTTGCCATGGTAATTATCTGTGTTTAAAGAGCAAAGGAGAGTAAAGTTCTATGTAAGTGACCACAGCAAAGAACCAATTAAACAAGCTTTTGTGCAAGTCTAAATTATATCCTGTTTCTCCTCCTCTAAACATTATGTTGCCATTTTTATCTTCATGACCTTTCTGTGAGAAAGGCTGCTTGGGGGCTTTAATTAAATCGCCACCGCCGAGCTCTTATTCCCATTTTCATGACAGGGGACTGAGGTTCACAGATAGCAACCCGGTCAAGGCATTTCAATTAAGTTCAACACTCCAGTCACTAAGGCCCACTGCTAGTTTCTTTTAAAATGGGGGTCCTTCAAAACAGCCCTATTGGGTTATTGAAAGGATTACTGGTCCTGATTTATACCGGATATGGGCCAAGGATAAAGCTCTTGCCTATGCCAGTGTTCTGTGGGAATCCCATCACATTTAACTGCCGTAGAAAGCATTTTGTGGAGGGCGAAGTAACTGAGAGCCAGCGTAGTATAGTGGTTAAGAGTGGCGGACTCTAATCTGGAGATCCGGGTTTGATTCCCCACTCCTCCACATGCAGCCTGCTGGGTGATCTTGGGCTAGTCACAGTTCTCTCAGAACTCTCTCAGCCCCACCTACCTCACAAGGTGCCTGTTCTGGGGAGGGGAAGGGAAGGCAATTGGAAGCCGCTTTGAGATTCCTTAAAGGTAGAGAAAAGCGGGGTATAAAATCCAACTCTTGGAGGGGCTGTGGCTCAGTGGTGGAGCAACTGCTTGGCATGCAGAAGGTCCCAGATTCAATCCCCGGCATCTCCAGTTAAAGGGACTAGGCAAGTAGGGGATGTGAAAGACCTCTGCCTGAGACCCTGGAGAGCAGCTGCCAATACTGACTTTGATGGACCAAGGGTCTGATTCAGTATAAGGCAGCTTCATGTGTTCATTTCCACATGGCATGACCCATAAGGACACTGTATAGCTTGATATAAATCTCACAAGAGCAATGTTAGTATTATTATTGTTATTGTCATTATTTAAAATGTCATGATAGAACCAATCAACGCACGATGGCCCACTTAATACCCAACTTGTTAAATGGAGGTACTCAGTTTAACCGAAACAGTACCCATCTGGTGCCATTCACTATGAATGGGAGAGAGAGATTTTCTAAAAGGAACACAGAAAGAGGATCGTCACTTCACTGTTTACTACAGCCCATTTAAAGACACGTGCTCAATTTATTAAACAAACGCACACAAATATACCTTTCAGCCCACTTTACAGCAGTTGTGTTGATTTTATTATGTTGACTTTAATATAGATGTTGAGAACCAGCACTGTGCAGAGTGCCGGAGTGGGATCTAGGAGATCCACAGTACAATCCTAAAGAGAGTTACTCCAGTCTAAGCCCTTAGGATTGCACTGCCAGGTTCAGATGCCCGCTCTGCCATGGAAGCTTTCTGAGTGACCTTTAGGTTGCCATTGGGGAGAAGTAAAGGTCAGGGTATAAATATCTAAATTAAATAGATCAATGCAAATCAATGTGGAAACCAATTAAAGTATGATAAAGAAGAAGATGCTCAAGGAAGTGTTTCGAAGGCAGTGCCCTCTAGCCAACCTGAACTTTGTGCTGAGTGTAGCAGGTTGAGACGTGTGTCTCCAAACATGTATTTGTGTGATTTACGTATTATATTTTCTCCCCATTGGCAACATAAAGTAGCTTACAATGGGTCACTCAATGAGGTCTGGATAGGGTTGCCAACCTCCAGTTTATGATCTCCAGGTGACAGAAATCAGGTCCCCTGGAGAAAATGGACGCTTTGGCCATTGAAGCCCCTCCCCTCTCCAAACCCCGCCCTCCTCAGGCACCACCCCAAAAATCTCCAGGTATTTCCCAACCAGGAGCTGGCAACCCTACCACTATTACAACTGATCTCCAGGCACAGAGATCAGTTTACCTGGAGAAAATGCCCACTTCTGAAGGTGAACTCTATGACATTATATCCCACTGAAGACCCTTCCTTCCTCAAACCCTGCCCTCCTCAGGCTGCACTCCCAAAATCTCCACATATTTTCCAATCCAGAGCTGGCAACTCTAAAAATAGCAGAAGAATAGGTGTGCTTTTGTTTGTTTGCTGAAGAGGAGTAACAACTGTTTGTTCAGCTTTGCTTTTTCTGTTATTGGAAACTGTCTCGTTTTTATGTGTTTTTGACAACTACCTAGGGTTACCAGCTCTGGGTTGGGAAATACCTGGAGATTTTTGAGGGTGGAGCCGGGAGGGGGGCAGGGTTTGAGGAGGAGAGGGACCTCAGCAGGGTATAATCCCAGAATCCACCCCCCAAAACAGCCATTTCTCTAGGGGAACTGATCTCTGTTGTCTGGAGATCAAGTGTAATAACGGGACGGGAGATCTCCAGGCCCTACCTAGAGGTTGGTAACCCTATAACTTTCTGAGGTCAGGCAGCTTTCCTCAGTATGGTACTTGTGGTCTGTCTGAGACACTGCCCAGCTGCCTTCCTCTCAAGATTTAGGAGCTTCATTGACCTCTGCCCAGTGTCTAAACCGAGGGTAAACAATAATCAGGACTGGATCCAGTTATGAATGATTGGAAAGGAGAATGTGCTTTGTGCAGTTCCAGTTGCGCAAGCAGCTTTAATATCACTTTTAACAAAATAACAATGTGCCCAAGGAACAATGGAATGTACCACAGATGGTTCACATGATTTCATTTAATTTGGTTTTGACATTGTATCTGAAGAAATACCTTGTGCTGTGTCTCGCACATGCCGAAAAAGATAGTAAATAAAAAGATAGCTTTCATTTAGCAGAAACAGTTCGCAGTGGAGAAATTTTAGCACGTCTGGTTGCATTATTGTGCACACAAGAATCTTAAAAATTAGTGTTTTCAAGTTGTTGATTTTTTTTCCCTCAACCACTATTCCGTAGCCAGAACTTGGATGAAAAACAGAGAAACACTTTCAGTTTTCATGCAATTTGCATCATGAAAGTACACATTTTGACATAAAAACTGAAACTTGTGAAAATTCAACTCAGCCTGAATCTTACAACTATGAAAATAGATATGAGTCTGAAACACAAACCACGCTGTTACCATAGGTGGGTAACAAAGTCTAACACATGAGTTTCTGGGGAAATGGAGCAGGGCATCTTTGACCATAGCCCCTACATTAACACTTCAGGGTCCACCACAAGATTCACAACTAGGGTTGCCAACCTCCAGGTACTGGAGGTAGTATGCAAAAAACAACAGAAAGGCAGTAGCACAAGTAAATGCAAACAGTGAACGTTGTTGACAAAATCCAAAAAGTCAGAAATATGCTGACTGTAAAGTACAAAGTGCAAAGTACAAAGTGCAACAGTACACAGAAATATATATAGTAGTACAAATACTCCAAGTCAAGTAGTCATATTGTAGACCAAAGCCAGTGTGAAGCTGGTCTTATGAACAAGCCTCCAAGGCAATCAAACGAAGTGCTGCGTAGCATGCGTTCTTGGACATAAAGTTCTGCATATAGGTTCCCTTGAACTGTATCAAGAGCGCAAGCAATACAGGGATCCGGTAATCTTCCTGTTTCGATTATGAATCTTCCTCAGAATTCGACATGGTCTGCTCAGTGGCTAGTTCACATGTCAATGTGAGAGAAATTCTCTAAAGGTGTATTATCTGGGCCCTTCTCAGGCTCCACCCCAACAACCTCCCGTCAGCGGTGAAGAAGGACCTGGCAACCCTATTCACAACCAGTCAGTACTTATTTGAAAAGTGATCTATGAGAACCACATAGTTGACCCTAGGTGCTCTGTAGAAATGACCTCAGGTAGCATTGGGAACTAATTTTCATTTGGAGCCCACAAAACAGACATAACTGGAATTACTTTCACTTTTCCAAGAGCCCGAGGGTTGATGTCTGACACCATTTGGAATCCTGGCAAGCACTTGCTGTGGCATTTTCTTGGATGAAGAAATTTAAAGAACCAGGGTTTGTATATAATTCAGGATATTAAAATAAAGGGCAAGTATGATGAAATCTCAGTAATACAGTAAACAAATATGTTTGAAATTAGGTTCTTGGAAGATACAAATGTGTGGCAATTGTTAAACTTAAAAAAAAACATGAAAAATTAAACTGTATTCATAAAATGTAATTCTTCCTGATCATATGCCAAAATTCCCCCGCCCCCAGTTTTTCTATGCTGGTTTTTTTTTAAGAGGGTGAAAATGGCCACTTTGGAAGATGCTCCATGGCATTATATCCCATTGAAGTCCTGCCCCTCTTCAAACCCCGCCCTTCTCAAGCTCCACCTATCAAAATCTCCAGGTATTTCCCAACCCAGAGCTGGTAACCCTAAGGTGCTATTCACACAGCCCAAATAATGCACTTTCAATCCACTTTCACTGCACCTTAACGATCATTTGCAAGTGGATTTTGCCAGTTCACACAGTAAAATCCACCTTCAAAGTGCATTGAAAGTGCATTATTTGGGCTGTGTGAATAGCACCTAAGTTTAGCCCTCAGAAAGCTCTGTAAAGCTTGAACTTAAATTAAACAGACTTTCTAGCCAATCCACCAATCTTAAAACATTTAGGGTTTGAAAGACTCCAGGATTTGGGGGGTAGGGTCTAGGCTTTTTTTTTTTTTTTTTTGCAATTTTAGACACAATCAGCTAGTTTAATGCTGCGTGTAGCCTCAAGTATTTTATGGTGGTAGAAAATGCTGTCAAGTCGCAGCCAACATACGGCAGCCCTGTAGGGTTTACAAGGCAAGAGACATCCCGAGGTGGTTTGCCATTGCCTGTCACTGCATAGCAACCCTGGACTTCCGTGGTGGTCTCCCATTCAAATAGTAACCAGGACCAACCTTGCTTAGCTTCTGAGATCTGATTATGGGCTAGCTTGGACCATCTAGGTCAGGGCAAGTATTTATAGCTCAATATTATCTTATTAAAAAAGGTATAGGTAGTCCCCTGTGCAGGCACCGGGTCATTCCTGACCTATGGGTTGACGTCACATTCTGAAGTTTACTAGGCAGACTTTTGTTTTACGGGGTGGTTTGCCAGTGCCTTCCCCAGTCATCTTCCCTTTACTTTCAGCAAGCTGGGTACTCATTTTACCGACCTCAGAAGGATGGAAGGCTGAGTCAACCTTGAGCCAGCTACCTGAAACCAACTTCCATCAGGATCGAACTCAGGTCGTGAGCAGAGCTTGGACTGCAGTACTGCAGCTTACCACTCTGTGCCACGGGGCTCCTAATTATCATATTAGAAAGATATGTATGTATTATTGCTAAATATTTATTTTAATTAGTGGTTTTATTTCGGTTTGCTAGCTCGTCAGGCCGTTTTCCAGACCACAAGGCAGGATAAAAATGGAAAAAAGAAAATGAGTAAAACTATTCAAGAAATCATTGGGTTGGATTAAGCAGCAGAAAACATTGAGGGGCAGGGCAGGGATCTATCGTTTTCTGCGTCCCCAGCAAGGCCATTTCTAGAGCAAACCAGAAGGGACATCAGTGCATCAGGGGTGACACTCTGAATTCAATTTGCCATGGAGGTGATGTTGCAGTGCTGGGGGGAATGGCAACTTCTTACTCTGGCCTGTTGAGTAGCAGTGAGGAAAGGAGGGCCCAGCTAGGGGACACACACACACACACACACACACACACACACACACCATAGGATCCCATAGTTACATGACTGGAAGGTTTTCTGCCTTCATCCTCCCTCAGCAGCTGACTCTGAGCACCAAAAAGGCCATATCAGGGTCTGAAGGACCAAGACAGGCAAAAAGCCATGTAACATGGTTGACTGCAGTGAGGAAGGGGAAACAAGTAAAATCACTTATCTCTTGCAACAATGGAGCTTCTTTCTCTGGTAACTAACAGGCCTGCTCCAGAAGCACAGGGTCAGTAACCCACCACGTTGGTTTTTATTATTTAAGATACAGTCCGTTATAATTTCAGCTGACTCATTCTTTGCTTCTTCTTGTGTCGAATAAAGGTTTTCCTTTCAAACAAGGAATACTGAACAACTCCAGCAATGCTCATTTTACCTCATAAAATAAGGGGCAGATTATAGAGATTATAATATGGAAAGATCCAAGTATACCCCCCATTTCATGTGTTAAACAGGATGTGTAGTCTAGGCGAAAGGAAGAAAGCCCTTGACCCCCTCTTAACACTCTGCTCTCCATTGCACTCAACATTTTCCTTCACCTTGGCTCACTTACCAAGCCACCAAGACAGGCAACAACAACAAAATAGTTGTATCCATCTCACACCTCCTTCGCAGTTGGGCAGTTAGCTAGTTTCTTTCAGAAAAGCCTTGCTCTTGCAGACATTCATAGCAGTCAAGGTCTTTAACAGCTAATTTGGCAATTTGCCACAGCAAGGCTACTAATTTCCTTCCACTGAACAATTAAAAGAAATTACATAGACATGGCAGTTACTGATTTGGTGTTCCTGAAAATTTCAGGATTCTGCCTTCCATTGCCACAGGCACTGGGCAATAATTTTGCCTTTCTCATACCTTCTTTCTAGATTGAAGCGTATAATAGTGGAAGGGAGCCAATTACCTAACCATCAATTCTTCAGTAATGCGTACATTAAATGTCTGTCTACTTGCACTGTAATTACATCTGTTATGCCAACAAATACCTACATACAGTTCTTTGGGGACCAGATGTACCTAATGTGTAGTTGTTTTATCTATTGGGAAAGATACACAATTGTATGGAGGAATTTGACAAGCTTTGAAGTAATTACTTTAAATACTGTAACAAACCAAACATTCACTGCTGGTTTCTCTGTTCACATCGCTGTGTTTAGCAATGATACACAGCAATACAGTTTTCAACAGAAAACAGCTCCATGAGAGACACTTTCCCATTGTTTATGTATAATTCCATAATTATAGCTGCTTCAGAAGGCAGTTTTTAAGTTCTCTTGTGCTCACCAAGAGCTTGTCCAGTTAGATTCTTAACAGTTTATGGACTGTCAACAGCTGCAAGGAATTCAGTCAGCAGTTTCAAATGCTAGGAGATTTACTTATATAATTCATTTATATATATTCATTTATTTATTATATATTCATTCATTTATTGTTTAAGACAGGGAGGTCACGGTCATTTCTCAGAAGCTACCTTTAAAACTGGAAGAAGCACATTTTGATGGCAGGCCCTAATGTAAAGGTATGGATATTCCTTTAAAAGGTAAAGGTCCCCTGTGCAAGCACAGGGTCATTCCTGACCCATGGGGTGACGTCATATCCCGACGTTTACTAGGCAGACTTTGTTTGCAGGGTGGCTTGCCAGTGCCTTCCCCAGTCATCTTCCCTTTACCCCCAGCAAGCTGGGTCCTCATTTTACCGACCTCGGAAGGATGGAAGGCTGAGTCAACCTTGAGCCGGCTACCTGAAACCGACTTCTGTCGGGATCGAACTCAGCTTACCACTCTGCACCACGGGGCTCCTTTGGATATTCCTTACATCCATCCTATTCCTCTCTCTAAAAAACCAAGCTACAAAAAATTGAGATGTGTAGAAGTCAACAGAGGTGTTTGGTTCCCCTCAAGAGTGAATGGGTGATGTGGCAGGACTCTGGGTAATTGGTGCCTCTGAGCACTGATTATCCTCTCAAAGAATCAGCTCTGAAAGGAGCCACATTCTTGCCTCCTAAGCATTCTCTCTTTGATTAAGAAATGTGACGCACAATTTCCAGAGCACCATGACATCATTGCCAGGTACAAGTCAGAAGTGACATGACGTGACAACATCACACATCATCATGCTATGTTCCCCACCTTGCTCCCACTGGAGCAAAGAGGCCTGTGAGGGCCTGGAGCCTGCGGAATAGGGAGTCTGGAGGAAGTCCAGGGAGGGCAGGGACATGGGGGTACTGTTGTCAACTTCTGGGGAAAGCCTGGAACTGTCTAGGAATCACTGGAAACTACGGTTTTACCCTAGAGTTTCTAGTGATTCCTAGAGAGGACTGACATCACTTTTGGTGATGTCTAGCCATCACCAACTGTGATTAAAAAAATAATAATTCTCCCACTGTCCACTGGAGTGCTGACAGGCAACAGTCACTAGAGGTGGGAGAAGATTAGCTCCTAGCAGGCATATGGCAACCCTGCTGGGACCTGAGCTTGCCTACCACTCCTGGTAGGATGGCAACTCTAAGCCATTCAAAGATCCACCACCATTCACGTTTCGCAAGATAGGCCCAAAGACTTGAACAAGCCTGGTGGGCACACTCGAAGCTCTGAGAAGGACTTTTGATCCTGTGCACTGTGAACATTTCTCCTGTGTTTCTATACAGAGCACACTATGGGAAAGGCAGAAATGGTTGGAGCCCAAAGATGGATCATGTGCAGGAATGAAGGGACCAGAGCAGAGCCAGAGTCAAGGACTGGCACAGCGAGGCATCTTGAGAGACCCACATACTGATGGTGGGACCTACTACTGACCAGTGATGCTTGCTTCACCTGCTCACAACCAGCAATGGAAGATCAGGTCACACTCGAGGTCCCTGAATGTCACAGGGCCTTGGGAAAATCTCCTATTGCATGCTGGGAGAGAAGCGGAGGGGAGCAGTGCACTTCTATTTCACAAGGGTTTTAGCTTTGCCAGTGCTTACAGGGTTTAAAGGAGTATAGAAGAGTTGCACGCCCTAACCTGGATGGCCCAGGCTAGCCTGATCTCATCAGATCTCAGAAGCTAAGCAGGGTCAGCCCTGGTTAGTATTTGGATGGGAGACCACCAAGGAATACCAGGGTTGCTGTGCAGAGGAAGGCACTGGCAAACCACCTCTGTTAGTGTCTTGCCATGAAAACCCCCAAAAAAGGGGTCTCCATAAGTCGGTTGCGACTTGACGGCACTTTACACACACAGAAGAGTTGCACTCACTTCCCTCTTCCGTAGGGTTGCCAGAACCCTCTTCACCACTGATGGGAGGTTTTTGGGGTGGAGCCTGAGGAAGGCCGGGTTTGGGGAGGGGAGGGACTTCAATGTCATAGAGTCCAAATGCCAAAGCGGCCATTTTCTCCGGGTGAATTGATCTCTATCGGCTGGAGATCAGTTGTAATAGCAGGAAATCTCCAGCTAATACCTGTAGGTTGGCAAACCTTCTCTTCTGGGATGATTATTTATGTGAGTTGGATCCAGATTAAATTTTTCATTGACAAAATGGAATTTTCCTGCCTACCCTCCCACTGCAGCACTCTGATCTCCATAAAGGGCTGCTCCTGAGGCATACGGAACCCTAAGGAATGACATGAAGGGGGAATGCAGCGGGAAGGGGGAATCAGTCAAAATTGCCAGTTGAGTCTGGGTTCAGCCCTGACCTTTTCCGCTTGCCTGAGTTACTCCTGATTTTCTTGGGAGTCAATTCACAAGCATTGGAATCACCTTCCAGGAAAACATCGGAGTATGTTACTATAATAACTCAGAGATCTTTTTTAGTATATGCCACCACAGCAGCAAGATTGGTGTATGCAGCAAAATGGAAAATGTCTGAAGTACCGGACAAGATGGACTGGATAAATAAAATGATGGAACTAGCAGAAATGGCTAAATTGACAGCATTAATAAATCAAAAGGACAACGGGGGATTTGTGGGGGAATGGGAGAAATGGAGAATGTACTGTGGAAATGAATTTAACTTAGCAAATATCCAAGGATTTGAATTAATTTGAATGTACAGGTTTATATAAGCGTGTTATTATTAGTTTTTAAACGTTGAAGTATATGATATAATCCCAGGATAAAGAATGAATTAAATTAGAAAATATATGCAAAGGGAAGTACTAAGAGTATAAACGGATAGAGGAGGATGGTGGGGAAGTAAAAAAAAAAATTCTTTTTCTTTTGGTATTGATTAAATTAGTAATATTTATATCTTTTTAAATCAATATAATACATATTGTTTTGATATTATTAAAAAATAATAAAACATCTTTAAAAAAACAGAAAAACATCAGAGTAAAAGTGGTCTCAAAAGTGGGGGGTGGGAATGGGAGCAAAGCAACAAAATGGGGGGAGAATGATCCATAATCTTTATTTTCCTTGGAACCAACGTTTTTCTTAAGGCCTATGGAAATTCAAATTTTATACATACCACCCTTAGGAATAAAGATACCTAATAAACAGCTAAAATGTCTAGTTGGATTACGTATAATCTGCCCAACATTTCTAATTATTTATTGCTAGAGATAATTCATTGTTACCATGAATCAACACTGTTATACTTCCTTTTTCTGAATTAATTTTTAAGACACCATTTCAAAAATTTTAACCTGCCAGCCATCTCACCTACAAGTCCCTGAATGTGTGTGAACATTAAATGAAATGCTCTGTTTCTTTTCATATAGGAACATCAGATACCAATCTGTGGTGTCCCAGGCAGCCAACCACTAATTCTAGTCTAAATAAAGCTACTGCTCGCCAAATATGTTTGATTACATATTATTTTTGTGCACTAGAGTAAAAAAAAATGTAGAGATGCATTTAATAAGGAAAGCCATGAGCTGGAATTATTAATGGCTTGTTCCCGCCAAATTCCTGAAAGCTGTACAATTAACCCAATATGCTATGAAGCCAAACAGACTATTTATCCCAAGTTGTAAAATTCCTTTAAGTGGTATAAAAGTTATGTTTGAGCAAATTGGGGATTTTGTGTCACTTTGATATCAAAGTTTACATCTTAATTAAAAACAGCCAAACTCGGTGTTGGAGGTCTTTCGTATTTTTTAATAGTGAATGCCATGTAGGTCATATGGTCCTTATTAACTGAAGTTACTTTCTTGCTACCCTGGGCTTGACCCTGTCCTAAGAACCCCATAACTTATTTGTTGTACCCAGACTTGCACCAGTCTGTACCTTTCTACTTACATACATAAAAAGCAGCAGTCAAATCATAACTGGTACCGCTACAACGAGACTGCTCCAAAGGCAGTATCCATACTTCTTTATTCAATGAGAGATTAAAATTTGGAATTTGCTGCCAGAGGAATTAGCGATGATCACTGGCATAGATGGCTTTAAATGGGGATTAGACCGATTCATAGAGGAGAGGTCTATTTGTAGGGTTGCCAGGTCACCAGTAGAGATTTTTGGGGTGGAGCCTGAGGAGGGTAGGGTTTGGGGAGGGGAGGGACTTCAATGCCGTAGAGTCCAATTGCCAAAATGGCCATTTTCTCCAGGTGAACTGAGAGCCAGCGTGGTGTAGTGGTTAAGAGCGGTGGTTTGGAGCGGTGGACTCTGATCTGGAGAGCCAGGTTTGATTACCCACTCCTCCACACAAGCGACAGAGGCTAATCTGGTGAACTGGATTTGTTTCCCCACTCCTACACACGAAGGGTGACCTTGGGCAAGTTACAGTTCTATTAAGAGCTCTCTTGGCCCCATCTACGTCACAGGGTGTCTGTTGTGGGGAGGGGAAGGGAAAGTCATTGTAAGCCGGTTTGAGTCTCCCTTAAGTGGTAGAGAAAGTCGGCATATAAAATCCAACTCTTCTTCTTCTTCTATAATAGCAGGAGATCTCCAGCTAGTATCTGGAGGTTGGAAACTCTATTTATTCGTGGATGATTAAAAGGAACCTCCACATTCAGAGGCAGTGAACCTCTGAATCCCAGTTCCAGGAGGCAACATCTGAGGAAGGCCTTGACCTCTATGTCCTGTTGTTGGCCCTCCAAAGTCACTGGTTGGCCACACAGGATGTTGGACTAGCTGGGCCACTGGTCTGAGTCAGCAGGGATCTTCCTATATTCATATGTTTATACTTGTGGCTATACAGTCTCTAAGGCAGCAGTATTCACACTTCAGCAACCTGAGGCCCCAAATTTAATATAAAATATTTATCAGAACCCCTCCCCAAGCTTTCTTCTTCTCCCTCACTGGCACCTGCCTGATGCCAGACAGCCCCTTTTCAGGGGCTTTTGCATGTCAAGCTACTAGGGTTGCCAGCTTCAGGTTGGGAAATGCCTGGAGATTTGGGGTGGAACTTGGGAAAGGTAGGGTTTGAGGAAGGGAGAGACCTCAGCAGGTAATAATGCCATACACCCTCCAAAGCAGCCATTTTCTGCTGGGGAACTGATCTTGGTCATCTGGAAATCACCTGTAATAGTGAGACCGTTCCAGGTGACACCTGGAGGCTGGCAACGCTACAAATTACACATGTTCCATGGAGGCCTCCATCTGGTCATATCCTTAGAACAATACAGTGATAACCACATTAGTGTCACTTTAACAGGAAGTTTAAGTACAACATTCGTATTATCTGTACACGGCCAACAAGATAAGGCTTTAGAGAATAACTGATTCTCTAGGACCACAACTGAAAAACCCAAGTTCCAATCAACATCATTCTTTGATTGGAAGAGACTTTACAACCAAGTCAGCAAGAAATCCTAGCCAGAAACCAACCCAACTAAATAGGGCAGGAAGGCCGCCTTGAAAATCTTTCACACCTGGTCATGGAAAAAGAAAAAGACCAGCATCACCCAAAACCTCCAGTATTCAGTTGAAACCACCATTTGGTATTATTGTTGATGGTATTGGGAAATAGAGTGAAAACCAGTTCAGTTTTTTTAGGAAGTAACTGCTCATTGCTTCTCCAGTTGGTTTCCAAGAGGCTTAGAGCCCCTCTCATGCCCATCTAGATAATGTAAAAATGGAGCTCAGTTTTCTAGGAATGGAAGCAAGTGATTTCCACTTAATGGAAAGGGACAATTAGCCCCTACACAAATATTTTTGAAGGGCCAGAGCTTGTAGAGCCAACACCACCTGCAACCACCTAGCTTTCAGATCACCTCAGACCAATAGCCAGAAAATGCTCTGGTTGGTTTTCAGAAGCCAATAGCTCAGTCTTGGGAACTATTTTTGGATGTGTGACACAAAGAAAGTAGAATCCTACTGCAGTCATCAACGTTATTTTAGACAGATTTGCTGGTGGTAGAGAGACCTCATGTGATCAGAGCGGTCATTGTAGTTGCCTATTCTAGATGGATAGCCTGTGCTAACCCAATTTCATCAGATCTCAGAGGCTAAGCAGGGTCAGCTCTGCTTAGGATGTTGATGGGAAATCACCAAGGAAGTCTGGGGTTGCTACACAGAGGTAGGCAATGGCAAGCCACCTCTGAACATCTCTTGCCTTGAAAACCCTACAGGGTCACTGTGACTTGGCGCCACTTTCCACCACCATTCTAGACAGAATAGCGATGGTATGAAAATTTAACTCTCCATGGAATACTCTGGTTTTTCTTTCAATCATATAAATATTTTGCCTTTTGCTAAAGATTTCCATGGGGAACATCCTTAATTGAAGAATTAACTTCATTGACCAGAACTTAGTAGAAGATCTTGTGGTATACCTGAGAGCCAGCATGCTGTAGCTGATGATGTGTACTTGGTCCACAAAGAACTGGGTTCCAACTCCTGTTCAGCCCATGATGCTCATTAGTGACCATGGGCCAATTACTTTCTCCCTTTCTCAGCCTAACCTACCTCACAGGGTTTCTGTGAGTATACTATGGCGGCGGCGGGGGGGGAATATATGTTCCCTTGAGCTCTTTGAAGTAAGCAAAAGATAGAAGTGAGATTAATAACATGATCCTGCAGTTCCTTGGACTTCAGCATTTCGTTTTTTACCCTGCTGGGAATGTTTTTATGTGATGGGTGTTTGCTGTGTAAGGAAAGGTCATAGAATCATAGAGTTGGAAGGGACCACCAGGGTCATCTAGTCCAACCCCCTGCACAATGCAGGTCAGGTGATTTCTTATTGAAAACAGTTGTTCTTCTCCCATTCTTCATCAGACCCTTAATTAGCATTGTTCAGAGCTCAGCAGTGTCATGGGGGCCATGAAAACTGAAGAGAAAGGGGAGGAAAACACATGTTCGTGCCATGCACTTCACCTTCACAACGAGGCAGGATTGTTTTCTGTGCTCTATTTCTTAAGTGCCTTCTCTTCCTCAATCTTTCCTCAAGCTTAAAAGAATATTCTAAAAAGCAGCACTGTTCCTTTCCAGCATGATGATGATGATGGTGATGGTGATGATGAGTCTTTCAAAGCTAAGTGCTGTACAATCATTATTTAGGATGACACACAAGCTCCCCCTTCAAATAACCCCATGGCAGTTATTGCAACTAGAAAAGACTAGGGTCTTTTATGCATGGACACTTACTTTCTCCACTAGTCCAACTCGGTTTTTTGTTGGGGTTATGCATGAGTTTTCCGTCCCTTAGAGATGGCCTGGCACCCAGTCTGCACAATGTCTGGTTCTACTGGTTCCTGTTGTAACGCGATTCTTTGATCTCCCCTGAGATCAGCCCGGGTCAAATCGTTCCCATTTCCATGCATAAGCCAAAGCGCAGGAAAGGGGAGCTGGCGGGGGGGGGGGGGGACGACACATTTTCCTCACAGTAAGCACTACAGACAATTACAAAGCAGCGGGGACTCAGACGCGTCTAGATTTCTGCTGGTGATTCTGCAGTACTCCGGTAACCCCAGGACTTTCTCTAGGGCGAACAACAACAAGCATAGAAGTTTTAGGATTCGGAACAGAAAAGTGTGGGTGAAGAGAGCCTCAAACCCCAGGTAAAACTCCCATGCATATAAGACCAAGGTCTTCAAGCCTATGGGGGGAGGGGGGAAACTCAGGCCCCAACCTGAGGCAATAAATAACAGGTGGAAAAAATGTGGTGGGAGGAAAGAGAGATAAACAGGTTTTATGAGCATACCATATATGCTTACCACTTTTTGACTTGCATGGTAATCCTGTCTGCATGACTGAAGAGACATTAAAATGTGAATCTACAGGTCAAGTGAGGCTGGCTCTATTATTAGGAAGAAGAGCTGACTTTCCACCTTGGGGCCTATGTATAGTTTATTATTATATTTCTACCATCTTGGCTTCATCATTTCATTTTTCTGCCTCAGGTACCACAAGCTGATGAAGCATTTGGAGACAATTTCTTATGAAGAGAGGCTGAAAGAGTTGGGAATCTCTATATTGGAGAAGAGACACTTGTGAGGTGATATGATTGCCACCTTCTGATACCTAAAGGGGTCCCATGTGGAGGATGGGGCAGATATGTTTCCAGTCGTGTTGGATGACAGGGCTTGGACTAATGGATATAAACTGCGATAAAGAAGGTTTTGTCTAAATTTGAGGAAGAATTTCCTGACGATGAAGTGTGTTCAACACCAGAACACTCTCACTCATGAGGCGGTGAATTCTTCATCACTGTAGGACTTCAAGTATTAATTGGATACTTATTTGTCGGAAATATTATAGCTGTAGCTCCTGTGTTGGCAGGGGGTTGGACTAGATGACCTGGTAGTCCCTTCTGAGATGAAACAAACAAATAAATATCAGGGGCTATGTTTGAGGTGGAGAATTAAACTCCAACCTTGCTGCATACACAGTCCCTTAGTTTTATTGGCTAGACGTGAATCCAATAGGATTTGGTGCTACAAGTACAATAACTGCTCAGTGGTGCCACCAACTGCCCCAAAGGGTTCCTGCAACCTAGAATCTCCCTTTGCACATGACAGGCTACCTTTTTCGGTGTCTTTTGGACTCATATAGGAAAGCAGCCAGAAGATGCATGTCTTGTTGATTTAATAATAATAATATTTATTTGTGGCTGTAAGCCAGATCAAACACAAATAGTAATACAAACTTGAAATTGGTGACTTAATAATCATATGCATGTTTCACATATGTATGTTCAGCAATCTCCCTTGAATGTATCCTTGTGCAATGCAAGGAAGAGGGGACTGGGATTGTGGAAGTAGGCTCCACACTCAATATCTTTGTGTTAACCAGAATTTGGGCATAACACCTGTACATGAATATTCTATGTGTAAAGTCCTATCAATATGTGGGCACGCAGGGTGGAGCCAGCTAATGTGATTGGGTTATATCCCACCTAAAACTTCTGCACAAGGTGGGGGGGGGGCAATGCTTGCCAATACTCCCTCCCACAGCAGATCTCCTGTTCCCCCCAAACTATTCCTGGAGGATCCCTCATTCCACAAGAGTTAGATTTGGGGAGCATTCGGGGCTGCAGCTGGAACATGAGGGGAAAGTTGAAACTCTGCAGGTGGAAATCTTTCATTCCATATAACTTGTGGACGAAATCCAAACCACTGGTTGTACACACTTGAAGGACATGTGTGCAGACCTTGTGTGTATGTGTGTGTTTAAGTGTGTGAATGAAATGTAGTCCTAACTGTCCAAATTACAAATATGTACCAATTTCCCAGAAATGTACAAATTTCTTAAGGTAATATAAGAAGCAGAGCTTACAAATAAACTAAAAATATTCCTTATATTTTTATCCGTATATGTATAACCAAATGGCAGAACAAAGTATGAACACTACTTCTGTGGGGAAAAGATTGTATAATGTCAGTGCATATAATTTTTTTCCATCGATAATTGGATATTTTTCATGTATGGAGAAACTGCTACATCTATTTCAACAACAGGCAGGTCCTTCATTTCAGCAGTCTTGATGTCAGTTATAGGATCTTCACGGAAGGATGCTTTTCTTATCCCTTAGTCAGCCAGAAAAATATACAGGATGATAAAGCAATTTCTCCAAATTTTGCAACTTTGATGCTTCATATGCCCAGCTAAAGTGTTGTTTCTGGCTTTAAATATATTTTACTAAATTTATTTACACATGTAGTCAATTGTTACCTACCTTTTTAAAAAGGTAAAGGTCCCCTGTGCAAGCACCAGGTCATTCCTGACCCATGGGGTGATGTCACATCCCGACGTTTACTAGGCAGACTTTGTTTACGGGATGGTTTGCCAGTGCCTTCCCCAGTCATCTTCCCATTACACCCAGCAGGCTGGGTACTCATTTTACCAACCTCGGAAGGATGGAAGGCTAACCTTGAGCCGGCTACCTGAAACCGTCGGGATCAAACTCAGGTCATGAGCACTACCTACCTTTTTATCCAGATGTAAAAGATTATTCATGCATTAAGTACAAGAAATCAACGTTATATAAAATGTATATCATGTGCCTTCTAGCAGAAATGTCTCTCTTAAACAAGTTTTAAAGAAAATGATATAACTTACAGGAGTTAAATCACAATGCCTGCAAACTATCTTTGTACGTGATAATATTGAGCTAAATATCTTCCTACTCTACGCTTTGATTCAAGTGCATTTGGGTAAAACTCCTTTTTGCTCTTACATTGCTTATACCTCTGAACAGTGTTACAGAGGCACATTTTTTTATTATGCATACCTCTGGGAAAAATTAAACAGAAGACTAACAACATTTATTCCTGTACAAGCTTTAGTGAGTTGGAAATGCAGGATGATGGAGTGAACTCCAACTCATGAAAGCTTACGCTGGAATATATTTTGTCGGTTTTTAGGGTATAGCTGGATTTCTGGTTACTTTTGCTGCAACAGACAAACATCGCTACCCCTCGCAACTATTGTCTGGAAGGGAATGGCATCAGGTACCTCTTCTAAGACAGACTACCTGTTTTGCTTCTAGGATTTCTAGGATTGTTGCTTCTGTCTCTGGGGAAGCTGAAAATGCCTGGAAGCCCTCTTAGGATATGCATAATTATATCTGTAGTCTAGGACTGTTGCTTCTTCTGCTGTGGAGCAAGTTTGATTTCCCTCCAACTTTCTTCCTCAGACAACAGGTACAGCTAGGGTTGCCAACCTCCAGGTACCAGCCGGAGATCTCCTGCTATTACAACTGATCTCCAGCCAATAGAGATCAGTTCACCTGGAGAAAATGGCCACTTTGGCAATTGGACTCAGAGGCATTGAAGTCCATCCCCTCCCCAAACCCTGCCTTCCTCAGGCTCCACTCCAAAAATCTCCCGCCAGTGGCAAAGAGGCAACCCTACCTTATAATCTAATAAGAGGGCCAGGAAGGAGGAACCTGGCTCTGGACAAGGAGATGGCCGATGTCCCATAAGAGTGGAGAGGAAAACAGCTCAGCCAGCCAGTTAGACAGGTGTGGCCATAGAGTCATGCCATGGAGAGAGGGTGGCTGATTGTTTCAGGCTAGGGTTGCTAGCTCTGGGTTGGGAAATTCCAGGAGATTTTGGGGGTGGAGCTGTGGGGGCAGGGTTTGGGGAGGGGAGGGACCTCAACAGGTTATAATGCCATTGAGTCCACCCCTCAAACTAGCCAGTTTCTCCAGGGGAACTGATCTTGATTGACTGGTGATCAGTCGCAATAGCGGGAGATCTCCAGGTGCCACTGGAAGTTGACAACCCTATTTCAGCTGCTTTAGGGAGAGAGGGCATGCCCTTAGGGCTACAGCAGGATTGGGGGCCAGGGGGCCAGAGGTAGGGAGCTGGAATTGGGGGGGGGTTGAATCCACTCTTGGGAAGAGCTCTAAAAGTGGTGGTATGCCACAGATGGGGGTGAACAAAGAAGGAAGGAGAGGAGGAGGAGGAGGGACCACGATCAGGTGGTAGATGATGGGTCCAACTACCCCCACCACGAGGTGAGGGAAACGTGGCAGGTGGGACTTTGTTGGAGATGCACCAAATCATCATGTAGAACATTCATTGGTCCCAGATACAGCTCACTCGCCACCACCAACTGCATCACAGACCTTTTCACAAATTAGAACAGTCAGCCACAACACTGAGGATGACAGAATTTCAGAGTTGTATAAAAATTGTTCTGTATTTTAAGTCCAATTCACTCCGTTATGCCTTTGAAGCCAAGGATATTCCTTATCCCTTAAATCATTTACATTATTTTAGTGCACTTCACTGATATACAAATAAATGGAAACCCTAATGGGGGAGTGCATGGATGTCCTAAGATGCCTTCCATGCTCATCTCCTAGTTAGGATATTGCAACATCTGGTAGAAGAGAGAGAATTCGCTGGAATAGATTGGATGGCAGCTGTTTTGTTCCTTTTAAAAACTCTATGCATATAATGGTACAAATTCTGGTCCATTTCATTTGTTTTGAAATCAACAGAGAAAAGACAGGAGCTCTGGCGCAGCAGCAATTTACATAACAGTGGGAAACCCTCTCTGCTGAATACTGACAAGCGCTACTGCAGGATTCTCCTGTGCTTTTGCTGACTCACTGCAGCATTGATCTGGGGGGGTGGGGAGTATCTCACCACACTAGACAAGACTCAAGGTCTGCCAGCAGGATTGGTGAGTCAGCTCTTTTAATATAAAGCTTCTGTGCCAGATCTTCAATACTGCAAGGGACCCTTCGCTCCACAAAAGCGTGCATCATTTCTAGCCTCCTATATGTCA